>NC_088387.1:53792500-55042500 GCF_037993035.2 Macaca fascicularis | reverse complement strand
GAGAAATAGGAACACTTTTACACTGTTGGTGGGATTGTAAACTAGTTCAGCCATTATGGAAAACAGTATGGCGATTCCTCAAAGATCTAGAACTAGATGTACCATATGACCCAGCCATCCCATTACTGGGTATATACCCAAAGGATTATAAATTATGCTGCTATAAAGACACATGCACACGTATGTTTATTGCAGCACTATTCACAATAGCAAAGACTTGGAATCAACCATCCTTTCATATGTGAATTTCTACAACAGCCTCCTAATAGGTCACTCTGCCTCCAGGTCTTGTCCTCTGCAACTCATCTATCACATCTCTCTACACACTAGCTCTTCATTGCTGATAGAATAAAGTAGGCCTAGCATCATCTGAAATCAACCTGCTTGTAAAACCTAATTTCTAACTTCTCCACTCCAGACAATCCTCTCAGCTCATTCCTTTATAATTATATTAATATTTAATGCTCTTTAAGGCTTTGACCATCTCCCCTTCCTAAAATTGCATCTCCTAGTGCGTGCATTGCCCTGGCATATAGTAAAATGCAATACTTACTGAATGGATGGATGGACAGATTTCATCCTTGCTTTTCTTCCAACCTAAACTCTTATACAAAGCTTTTACTTTACTAACACATTTTATATTTATTTAGCCTTGCTTTGAATCCTAGACTACTTTTCTCTACCTATTATTTAGCACTCAGCATGTACTGATTTGTATTGTTAATTATTAATTAATTAATTAATTAAATCGATGACCATTATTTTGTTTCTGTAATGTACCAGGCACTGAACTAGGCACTGGGGATAGAAACAAAGGAACTTCCTGTTTATTGTAAGGTGCTTTCGGTGCAGAGGGGAACAGATAAGAAAATCACCAGTCACTGCTTTAAAAGGTACACACAGAGAGTGTTGTGTGAACTTGGGAAAATCAAGAGGAGAGGGATTCAATAAAATCTGGGGGGCTCAGGAAATACTCAGTCCCCAAAAGACGATAATGCTTGTTTCATGCATTTGAAATGTGTTTCATTTGTGTGTGTCTTCTTTCCAAGTCTACCTGGACAGGGTTTTGTTTTTTTTATTTTTATTTTGTATTTGCTGAGAGCTTCACATCTAGTAATAATATTCATCCTTTAACTTTTTGAGTTGCTTTACCATGATTAAAGAGATTTTATACCCTTATCTTAATTAGTTATCAAAAAATTCATCTGATTTTTGGATATCAGGACAGGTAAAGGAGATCACAGGATCCAAGAGCATTATTCATTCAGTCTCATCTTCAGCATGCATTTAAAAGGGAGGTTTTCTGATGCCTACTGAGTGCTCAATCCCGTTGAAGTTGAAGGAATGGGGTTATTTAGGGGAGATGGAGATCTTCTGGTCTGCTTTTATTAATGGCTCTGAGCTGAATCAGCTCCACCTTACATGATAGCTGATCCAGCCCTTATTTTTGAAAGGGTAAGATTCATTCCCTACAGGGCAGGTAGAAATGACATTTGGAGAAGCCAGCTTTAAGAAACATCTGGAGGTGTGAGGCTAGATAAATGGTCTAAGCAAGAGGCATTCTTTTTCAAATGCGTCATACGAAAGTTATGACAGGAGTATTCCAGCTGCAGCAGAGAACTGGAGTCTTCCCAAGGGTAAGGAAAGAGGAGACATTTATGCTGACAAATAGATATCAGTATCAAAGACTCTCAAGTTTAAAAAGTTAAATTATGATGAGTTTTGGTGCGAGTTCTCATGCCAAAAGAACTTTTCCTTCTAAATGTCAGGTTACTCCTCCTTTACTTCTGCTAGTGGAGTTTTCCTTGTCTTCAGGACAGTACTATATAAATATGGCAGAAATATGTTCCTGGGTCATAAGAGAAAGAAAAAAAAATCCGCCTCAAGTTGCAGCACAGTGCAAGTTTGTAATCCCAGAACTTTTCTCCAGCTCTCAATATCTAATCCTTGAAGCCACTTGGTGAAACTCAAAGATTACATGGTAACTTGACTAATAATTTAAGAGCTGCCAAAAGAAGAAAATATAGTCTCCCCTCCTCCTGAGGAAAGATCCATGAGTCACAGGCCTAAAATCTCCAGCATTTAGGCAGCAAATGTAGAAGCACTGAGCAGAAAATATCCAAACTCTTTCAAAACTAGAAGAAACCCAATATATTGAAGGCACAAAGATTTGTAGCCATCACTCACCCATGTAAGGTCCCAGCACACTCATGAGTCTGGGATGGTCCAAACCAGGGTTATCAGTTTTCAGTGGGGCAACTTTCTTGAACAGAAGGCCATGAAAATATCAATTTTCTCTGTTCATGTTGCTGTTGATTTCTTTTATTCAAGAGATCATTAAAAACAAAGCTTTGGAAACTTAAGTGTGAGGCCTGTTTATCTTAATAGCTTTATTTACTTGCAAAGTTGGTTCTGGTCTTAGGTTGCAAAGTAATGACACTGTAGTCAAGATATGTGCATGCATGTTATGATAGATGCATTGGTTAATTCACTGTAGTTTGTTACTGTTATGAAAAATACACCATTTTATCCCTGTATTGAAGAGAATGAAGTAGGACACATTGTGGGATTAAGAGCATGGGTTTTGAGGTTAGGCACATTTGGCCAATCTAATCACAAGTTTCATGACCTTAGATAAGTTTTTTAAACCTATCTAAGAATTAGTTTCTTCATCTGTAAAATGATAACACAAGCTATGATGTGGAATTACAAGACAGATTTAATGAGATAACATATATAAAGCCCTTAGCAGGGTGGTAGGCATATCATCAGCACTCAGTAAGTAGTAGGTGTTATTTTTGCTGCTATAGCTATTGCTACCATCATCTAACTACCATGAACTCTTATTGAATCCATACTCTCATCTAAGACACCAGACTCTTTTTATGCTTCTAGCGATAGTTTATCGGTACTTGTCAAAGCACTAAGCACATGAGGTGCTTTGCTCATGGGAATTAAGAGTCTCAAGCTCTATGTGTGATCTCAAGGATGGTGTATCCTTCTGGTTGAGCCAATTAACAAGAGGGATGGACATGTTGAAGTATGACTAGCAGAATTACTTTAGGATAGTAAAACTAAGTCATTTATAGAAAAACTGAGAAAACTGAGGATATTCAGTAGAGAGATAACCTGGGAGGAATATCATAGCCCCTTTCAGATATGTGAGGAGTTATAGTGTCAAGTAGAGATTGAGCCGGGTCAGAGCTTCTCAGTCTCAGTGGTACTGACATGTTGGGTTAGATAATTCTATGTGTTGACCTGTGACTTATATGGTGTTTAAGAGTACCACTGGCCTCTCTATACTCTCTATTTCAGTAGCATTTTTGGTAGTTGTAACAACTAAAAATGTCTCCAGACTTTACTAAATGTCTTCTGAGAGCCAAAAATCTGGGAGTCTTCTGGGAGCCAATCCCTTTGTTTGAAAACCACTGGACTAGATTAATCTTATATAACAGAGCAGAACTATGACCAGTATGGAAATGCCTACGAGGATGCTGTTGGTTGATCCCAAGGAGGACCTTATTACTACTATCCAGCAAGTTCCCGCAACAGAACTGACACTTCAGAGGTCAGTGAGCTCCTAGTCACTGGAGGCATTCAATCTCAAGCTGATAAGCTGTTGGGGTTTTCTTAAGTAGAGTGTTCATTTGGGGAAGATTGTTGGTCTTCATTATTTCTATCTTCCATTTGGGGAAGATTGTTGGTCTTCATTATTTCTATCTTCCTAATTCTCTCAAACTCTACATTCTTTGTTAAATAAATTTTTGTCATCTCAGATGGTCTAGCCCATCCTTAACAAGCAGTTATAAGGAGAGGACTAACATCCAAAGAGGACACCAAAGGTCTGATCTCAGATCCCCTTCTATTTGTGATTTGCTATTAGTGAATTTCTAAACTTCACTGGGCATAAGGATCCCAGATGCTTTTTCTTATTCAAATCCAACATTCCATGGTTCTGGAATGTTGTTTCCTAACTGTAATGTCAAACCAGAAAATTTCCCTGTCACTGCTTCTTCTTTATAGTTCATGGTTTACCTGACAACCTGGAGGAACTCTTATTGCCTCAGATCTAGAGATTCTGTTTGCTGAGGTGCTTAGCTCTTAAAATCTGAAGGAGAAGAATAAGATAAAAACTCAAGGTTTTTGGCAGATACACAGGTAGATATTGCCTTTCACTAACAAATAAGGAACACTGTTGAGCCTCAAAACTATTTCCTACAAAACCCTAATGCTAGATTCCCCATCTGCTAGAAACCCTAGAAGATAATCTATGTATAGTGATTGAATTTAACAAAATAAAGTATTCTTCCGTGTAGTGGATTTTATGCCTTGAAAATTCAGCATTTACTGTGTGTCTTCTAACACTGTTATGGTTTTCAAATAATTTAAGTTTGGGACACTTTTTATTTTCTATGTAAAGTCTCTAATAGGATTATATTATGTTATCACAGGTCCTGCTTGCCATATAGCTCACTGACCAAGTCTTTCTAATATTAGGAGATAGGCTCTACACACTTTCATGTAATGCTAGATGAATATGTCTATTGCAAAGGCAACAAACTGCTTTTGAAAGAGGATAATATGTTCTATAATTGTGAGATCCATGCTCACCTCTTCCTACCGAATTAACCATAACATCATCTGCCTAAAATGTATCCACATCTGTGGTTCAGAGATCTGCCTCATCTGATATCCTCTTTGAGGCTAATAAACAAACCAAAGATGGAGCCAGTCCAAACACAAAGAGGCTACAGATAAAAAACAGAGCATGGCAAGAGGAAGAAAATACTTGAACTTTTCAAGCAAGGATGCCACCCACTTTTAGATTTGTAATAGATGGTCCAATAGCATTTTAAAGTGACTGTATCCATTAGAATAGAAGAGGTTATAATGCAGTAACAACCCCCAAATTTCAGTCCCTTAACAATAAAAGGTTATTTCTTGTTCCCAGCCATCTTGGGTCTACTTCAGTACTGCTCCATGTTCTGTTTACTCCACGATCCAGTTGACAGAGCAATTTTTCTTTGAGTCATTGCTGGTCATTGAGCAGAGGGAAAAAGAAAGCTTGGAGACCACATACTGGTTCTCAAAGCTTTTGCATGTCAGTGACACATATTTCCTGCATATTTTACTGACTGTAGAAAGTCCTGTGGCCAAGCCCCATCAACAGAGGAGAGAAATGTAATTCTCCTTCATTCAAACTTCAATATTATAAGCTTTCATGGCCCTTTTCCTGTGGAATTAATCACTGTTCAGCAACAAGCTGAACCATGTAAACTTAAAAAATGGGAGAACACCTGTGTGTGCCCATGCATGATGCAGAATTTGGATCAGCATTTCTTTGTCTGAGGACCTTTTCTTTCTCCTGCTGAGCTGGATGGGGAATCTGAAGCCCTGTCATCTTTCCCACAGCCCCCTGCTAACTTTGAGAGAGAAGGCACCAGCTGTGTTCCCTGATGGAGTGGGGATGGCAGCTGCAAGCTGAAACACCATGTTGTCTCATGTAGTTTCTCTGTCAGTGCATCTATGGATGTGTGACCGCCTTGCTAACTAACCACTTGTAGAGGCATTTAAAATGCATGTGTCTGGCCTTATTACAGCAAGATCATTCCACAGGAGCTGAGCATGAGTGTGTGGCACTGATGAGCTGCTGTCTGTCTGGTTAGTTTGACTTTGTGGGCTTCTCTCTTTCCAGTTTCCATTGCTTATGACATGAGTGTTGTCGAAATTGTGTCAGAGTAAAAATCCCTCATCGACTGTAAAAGGAGAAAAACAGGCAAATGTGGCATGTAACTTGTCTGCATAAATCTCCTATGTTGCTTCACCCCTTTATGGAATAAAACAGCTCATCCCGAAGTTCTCTTCACCGCACATCAGAACACAAATTCATTGTTTTCTTTCCTCTGTGTCATAAAACAGCAATGCCTCCTAAGTATTTGACAAGCTTCTATTCTGCAAAAGCTCCAGAGTATCCCCAAAGAACAAACTTGCAACTTCAAGACTTGATGGTGTCAAATGCTAAATGGTATCTTGTTTGGGCAGCCAGAGGACATAATTAGATTTGAAGTCATCATCTATAATCTACTAAATTCATGATTTTATGATATGATTAGGCATGCTCTTCTCTGCAATGGCCTAAAAATAAGATAATGCAATGGAAACGGAATTTATTGGATATACAAACAGCCCTCACTCTGAGATGGTGCTTTGTCTAGGTCAGATTTCTTGTGATTGGCAGGAAGCTGTGACAGCTCGTATTGTATGTTTCTAAGAGGAACATGGGTAGAAATGGTCAATTAGAACTGCCACTCAGCCTCTCCTCACTGTGGCTGCTGTTGGGCTGCCTCTTGAGCTCTGAACTAGCTGTTAAAATGGGGAAATCCTGCTCCCCAATGTCATTGGGTTAAGTAGGGTGATACTAGGAAAATTTTAATTGCATGCCCACACCTCTAAAGTTACAACCCAGCAAAAATGAACCAACTTAATGCTTGTGGGATAGAATTAACCATCCTCCAGTTTAAGTACAGGATAGTTCGAGTGGAATATTTCCTCTCTCGATTTTCTTCATAACCACTGAGAGACATCTATCTCTTTCCCCACTGCATAACCCTCTCCTCTATGCACAAAAATCTTTCCCTACCCCCACTACACAAAGACACACTCCTTCCCAGAAGTATGTAAGGACACAGCCATGTATGGGATTTTTTTCTCCTCTTTCTTCTTCCAGGGTCCTGATTTCAAGGTGAATGGGGTCAGTAGAGAGAGCAGCTGGTAGAAGCCAGTCTTTAGCTGATTTCCTCCTCGAGTTGTGGGGGCTGCTGCCAAGTCATTCATCTCACCCTGCATGTCTGTTGAAATGTTGCAAAAGAAAACAGAAGGTGAGTTCAGTCCAATGTGGGCAACTCAACAGACAGGCGGGAAAGGCATACAAAAGTTTAATCAGTGCCATTCCGAAGAAAGTGTCTTGGTATTGAAAGTGAGCTAAAAGAGTGTTGGGTTTGGAGCTGGAAAGTAAGATTTTCTTGAAGTGGTCTTGGGAGTTAAACAAGCTAGAAAGACTAAGTGAAGAAAAACAGAAAATAATAGAAGAGAGTAGAGAAGAGGAGAGGAGGAGAGAAAAGAGAGGGAGAGAGGAAGAAAGGGAATATGTAGAGAAGAGGAGAGAGGAGAGGAAAGACAGACCATTCTAATCACAAGGGGTAGATGGAGATTAAGGAGGAAGACTCTCCTGAGGGGTCAAAATGGTCTAGAGCCTTTTCCTAATGGACTGAGTTAAAAAAGAAGAAGGAAGCACCTAGATAGATTGGGTAGAGAGTAAGCTTCAGCTAAGGAAATGGGTAAACAATTAATCTTGAGGTGGACCATGAGGAGACAGAGTGTGCTGGAGCATTCTTCCACAAATACCCCTTTCTTCCATAAGTCACAGTTCTCTCTGCAACCCATTGGGTTGGGGACCCAGATGAAAACTGATGAAAAAGGGATATCAAAGAGCCACCCTGTGCTGTTGGTTGACAGCTGCTTTATGTCCTATTTTCTGGGTGCTACTGAAACCATCTCCAAGTCTACACAGGAAGTATAGGAGGTCTTGGCCCTCCCGCTGCTCATGCAAGAGGGAGAGCCTCCAGCAGGTCCACCCAACCTACTCCCTTTTGTCCAGTGTGAGACTCTCACTTCTGACAGCTCATTTTGAGCAGGAGTTTATGTTGGGTTAATTCTATCAGAATATAAATGCTTTGTCCTCTTTGATACAAAGGACTGTATTGAGTACTTTCGTGGCTCATTTTATGGACTCAGACTGGGCTAAAATGGCAAAAAAAAAAAAAAAAAAAAAAAAAAAGCCAGGGGCTGACTTGCTGCTATGGAGTTGATTAGATAGGAACAATGAGTTTAGATGAGATGGAAAAATGTGGGTGAATGATCCTACTACTAGTCACGTGAGTCATGTGGTTGTGGCCAACATTTAGAGCCCTTAGAGTTCAGAAAGAGTGGGGCTGCTCAGGAATGGGCCTTGGAGGTAGAAAGATTCATCCTGGCCCTTGAAGTATGAGGAGGGAACTGCAGAAGGAGTAGGACCAGGAAAGCATCCTATATTAGGCTAAGGCAAGGTCACTAAAGAATTTTATGAATTATATTTTGGAATTCTCTCTTCCTTCTTTTCTGCTTCACTACTTATCAAATTAGCACTCTCTTGCCATTTAATGAACTTTTGATATGTTTCTTTAACCTGTCAAGTTTAGGAGGGGGAAATTCCATGGCAATTCCTTATAATTTATAACACAGTTTGCTCAGGATGTAGTAAGCATGTTATGAGGTTCTGCAGTATAACTGACAATGCTGTAAACACTGGAAATCAGGAAAAGAGGTCCACATACTCATGTACATTTATTAAGTAGCTGCAAGTGAAAACCCTGGGGGGATAACACTGAAGAAAGTAGGCAGAAACCTGCCCTCATGTGGCTTCCATTTCAGTGGGCATGGAGACAATAAAGAAATTTACACCAAGGTGTGTAAGACAGTAACAGATAATAGCCAGTGTTATGAATAGGAAGAAGGGTAACAGGCATGCTGGTGGCTGTGATTTTATGTTTCTATTTCATATGGGTGGTCAGGGAAATTTTTCTGAGTAGCTGGCATTTGAGCAAAGACCTGACTGAAGAAAGGGGAGCATCCAGGCAGATCTCTGCGGAAAAAGCCTTTTAGGCAGATGAAAGGGTCAGCGTGAAGATTTCAGGTCGACACATCCATGACCTGTTTAAGGAATAGTTGGGAGGCCACATGACTGAACCTGCAGAAGGTGGAGATGAGGTCAGAGGTGGCCAGAGCACATGAGACCTTTTGGAAAATATTAAGTCTTCCTGATTTTATTCTAAAGATGATGGAAAACTGTTGAAGAGTTTTGGCTAAAGGAATATGAACAAATACATTACAATATGCAGAATACGCTGGAGTGGGATGAAAGCTGAAAAGATAGAAAACCAATAAAGCACAGAGCTTTGCAGCAGCCACAATCTAACAGGGAAACAGAAGTGGCGAGAAGTGCTCGAATATAGTGTTATGAGGACCCAAGCAGAGGAATGTTGGAGTTCAGTGGGTACACCAGGGAGGTGGAAATGAGCTTGGCCAGGGGATCCAAGGACGGTCTCACGGAGAATTTACATGTCACATGCATCTTGAAGATTGAGCAGGGAGTTTTTGGATACAAGAAGCTGAAACAAGCCTGACTCACAGAGGAGCAGCACATCACAAAGGAAGAGGCACCAGAGAATGTAGCTTGTTTTAAGGACATCAAGCTGTTGAGGATGACTGGATCACAAGTGAGCATGGTGATTGGCAAGAGGTGGCCAGAAAAGCTAAAGCATGGAAAGCCTCATTTGTGGGTGACTTTTGTGTGTGACAATAGAGGAGTAACCATTAGAGTTATGAGCAGTGAAATAAAAAGCAGCATTTTTGTTTTGGAAAGATTACTCTGCCAGTAGTGTGAGGGGAGGTAGCTGTTTCTACTTCATCTGGAATTTGGAGTCATATAGAACAGAATTCAAATCCCACCTAGAACAGTTATTTGCTGGGTGATCATATATAAGTTTCTTAATATCTCTCAGCTTTGATTTCCTTGTTTATAATTGGGAAAAACAAGTATCTTCTTCAGGAGAGCTGTGAATATTAAATTTTAAAAAGTGTTTAAGACCGAGCATGGTGGCTCAAGCCTGTAATCCCAGCACTTTGAGAGGCCAAGGTGGGCAGATCACTTGAGGTCAGGAGTTCAAGACCAGCCTGGCCAACATGGTGAAACCCCGTCTTTACTAAAAACACAAAAATTAGTTGGGCATGGTGGTGGGTGCCTGTAGTCCCAGCTACCCAGGAGGCTGAGGCAGGAGAATCACTTGAACCCGGGAGGCAGAGGTTACAGTGAGCCAAGATCATGCCACTGTACTCCAGCATGGATGACAGAGTGGGACTCTGTCTTAAAAAACAAAAACAATCAAGCAAATACAAAAAGGTGTTTATCATAATAACTAGGTTATCATAAGGCATCAATTATTTAGAGTTACTTTTATTATTACAAAGAATTGGGGTGGAGACAAATGGGAGGCAGGCATACTGGTGAGGAGACTGTCACATGAGGCTGGGAGACACATGCCAAAGGCCCAAACGGTGATAGAAGGGGAAGAGGGGATGAAGAATACATTAAATAAATATTATAGACTATAATTGACAGAACTTGATTTTTTTTTTTTTTGACCATGAGCATTGAGATGTTGGGGATGACTGGATCACAATTGAGCATGGTGATCCCCAAGAGGTAATAAAATTTTCTGTAAATACCCAAGGAGATTAGTGTATAATGTGACCATTTTCAAAATCCAGGAGAATAAAGGAGGAAAGATTATCCAAAGACTTCTTCAGCTCTCAAGTGGGATGTGCTTTACTATTCCACTAAGACTACTCACAAAGGGAAAGAGGTAATTCCCCCAAAGAAACCCAAGAACTGTCAAAGAAGAGAAATAGACCCAAGGTAAAAAAAAATGTAAAAATGAAATTACAAATGTCAGCTAAAATGTCTTAGACTGGGCTCTTCGAATGTGTGGGAGTGAATTTGTATTTTGATGAAGAGGGCTATCCTAGTATTATCAAAATTAGTGAATGTGTGAATGGTCTTTGATGCTGCGGCTGAAAGCGATGATGGTATTGATGATATTGATGATGATCTGATCTTTTCTAAGATGATACACAATTGTCCATACTTAGGGAAAGTCCTTCCAGGACTTAGGTAAACTTTTGTCAGCCTTCCCTCTGCTGCGATTCTGTCATGCATCCCTGAGGACTGATACTACAGTGTTGTGAAGTCATAGATGGTGCCTCATTCAATGTTACCACCTTCAAATGTGACTTAATTCAATCCCGGGGCTCATAGAAATTGCCATATAAAAATGACATTTATTTTTCATCAAGATCGTGGGTAACTTCTGCAATTTTCTGAATTGGCTTTAGGAGAAATACAACAAGAGATGAGGTGGCAAAGCAGTACTTTTGTGAGCAGCCCAGAGAAAGGTCTTCATTCTGCCTATTTCCCTGGTCGAACTCAAGCAAAAAGCTTGCCCTGCTGAACTGCACTGAACACACAATTTTGCCCAGGATAATTTCTTCAATATCAAAGAACTAAGTTTGTATAAGCCTAAGCCACATTGCAAACAATGGTACTTCCTGGATGAAGCATGAGTAATTAGCTGTGAGGGTCATTGCTGTTTGGCCCCTGAACCATATTGACGTTTCAAGACATAGTATAGAAATGCACATAGTTTTCATACAATAAAAGTTAGCCTCTTAATGAACATCTTATCAGGGAAGCCCAGCTACAATGTATTTCTAGAACCTCATAATGATTGCATTTACTTTATGTTTTGGTGCTCTTCAGCTGAAAAGAAAAAAAAAATGGCTGGAGAAAAATGTCAGGTTAAAGTTCTGTGGTATGACCAAAGTAAAAACTACTACAGTATTGTCACATGCGAATGAACTACAAAGCAAATACCCTCAATTTTTTCTCATAAATATTCGGCAAAGTGTCAGCATTTTCCTTGAAGTGGCAGCAAATCCATGAGTGGGAGGTCTTCTGTTCCACAGCTGCTTACGACCATTGTTATGTCTGGGCATAAATTACAAAAGTCAGGATTTCAACCACGGTGGAAAAGTCTATAAAGATTTCTGTCCCTTATTAACTACTGTGTGACCACTAGGTTTATGAATGGAGTTAAAAGTTTTAAACAGGAACAAAAATGTGGTAAGTGCTCTCGAAGGCATTATGTGGAATTTTTTTCACAGTAGTGGAGACCAAGCAGAGAGGCAGAGAGAAAGAGAAGACATTTAAACAAGCTGCACACATAAATGACTCTAGGAGAGAAGGAATAAAAACCCGCAGGTCTTCCAAGAGCTGGCAGGGGCCACCCACCAGTCATAGCAAACAGGAGTACTCTTTCTGTGCTAAGTAAATAAACTTAATTGTACGTTTGTAAGACCAAGGAAGGTCTAAACCAATAATTTTTTTCCAAAGTCTGAAATATCTCTATTAAAAAGTTCATAGAAATGAGAGCTGTCCCTTTAAAATCAATACCAAATTGGCTAGGGCTTATAACTGCTCAGAACAGAGCTAAGGGGCAAGCTGTTAAAAAATATGGTTTTCATAAACAAACTTGACATTGCAAACTTAACGCAAAACCCTATATGTGCAGCATCACTTGTGTGTACAACTTGTTTAAATTAGAGCTGCAGGAGAAAGGAAGTAAAATCGACTTATTAACCTTTTGTTTAACAATTCTTACACACTATATTTTGAAGTAGATGATGGTGTCTCCCTAGCCTTCCAAAAGTTAAGACTCTGTCAGCATTTTCTCCTCAAAATTTTTATGCATATTTTTGAAAGTCCAGCTCTAAATATGTACTCTATACATGAAATATTTTTTTGCTACAGACTTACCTGAGGTGTCAAAAAATTCATTGCACTGCATTGAACTTAGAGAAACATTGTAAACAATACTTAACTAAGTTTCTTCCTTCTCCCTGGTACTTAAAGATTGAAAATAGAGGTGGTATCTTTTTTCTCTGGAAATTTATTAACCAATATTCCCTCACTCCAATTCAATCTCCTTTGGTATTTGAAGAGAAACCACAAAATACTACTTGTTAATATTGTTTTAAGCCTCACCCTCTTGCTTCATTGTATCTTTGGTCAGATCTGCTTTTAATATGCCACTTTGCAAGTTTAATTAAAATCATAACAGCTCAATCCTATGAGTTTGGACATCACTGGATATCAGCACAGATTTCAGGAATTACGAAAGAGACATAAAATTCCTCTTAAAATTGAGCAGTTGGCTTAACCAATAACGTAGCCTGAAAAGTCTGTTTCTTAAACACATAAATATTTAACATGACTCAAATGCAGTTACTCTTACTGTAATTATTCCAAAAGATCATGTGTTGCTCTTGAGAGTGCTTTTCTGAATGACACGGTTCTTATTTGAGTTTGGACCACCTTCCTTGTGCAAGAAATCAGTCTGGGTGTGCTCTCAGAATGACCTGAAACACATTACCTCCCTCTGCTCCTGAAAATCCCAACCGGTGGTTTGTCACCCATGGCCTATTGCATTCTTAAGCTTACAAAGATTTTTAAGTCTCTTAGATGTGCCACAGGATTTTATTTTTGATGATAATGTTTATTTGCATGTAGCCATAACTGCTGAAGCAGTGAGACTACGGCCACATTAGTGTTTTGCCCCTTATGGTGGAAGATGGTTAAGGATGGCCTGGTGCAATTTGAGCTTGGAAAAGATTTACCAGATGGGATGATTTTGAAGAGGTTTGATCATTAACTTGGATGTGCAACATATAGTACTTTCTGCATGATTTATCTGAAGTGATTAACTACTGTATTGCTTATTTCCACAGTGCATTTTGTGATCTTCCTGGAATCATGCAGGGTATGCTTAGTTCTACTCTATTAATTATATGGGGTATCTTCAAATCTTTCTCTTATTGTTTTGCTATTAAGCATTAACTAAACATTTTCTTTGGCCTGTTATTCCTTTGTAAGATTGTGGTATTGCCCTGTTCAGTGCCTCCTTCCAGTCCCCAGGGGAGGCATTTTTTGGAATATACAAACTTATACCTCTAAAATATTAAGAAGAAAATCTCTCACTAAAAATACAATATGATTTCAACCACAAAGAAGATGTTAAATTTCATTTTGACATGGTGAGTTTTACACACACCCACAGAAGTCTGATACTGGGAGGTGAGCTAAGGACAGGGTATCCGTTTAAGCTCTAACTGTTGCTGGAGTTTGTGGGATTCAAGCAAACCCTAAATGCTATAAGAACATCTCTTCAGATTTAAATTTAGTGAATAAAAACTCATTTGGTTTATACTCACATATTTTTTTTCTTCCTCCCAAGTTTCTTAGTAGTTATAGAGATGCTGGCAGAGGCAAAAAAGCTTTATGTGAATGTGTCCTATTCAGAAATTTTCCTGAATGATCACTGCCAAGGTCTTTGAATTTGCTGTTCTTAAAAATGGAGACCGTATTATAGTCAAGGTTGGGGCTAAAATTATTAACTTCTCTCCTCTATACCGAATAAAATCATGCCTGGCTTGTAATTTACTTGCATTAAGAAACCAAGTAGAGAACTTGTCCTACTTACAACCAATCTTCTCATTGGATAGTTTAGGACATCTGTAAATTCAATTTGATGAGTTCAGACAGAATTTCATATGTGCAGAAGAATAAAATATCATTGTCTGATTGTTGCCTATCTGACCTTGAAAGTAAAATGGGTGTCAAGCCATAATTTTTGGACCTCTCATTTGTACCATATAATGAAGAGTCAGAAAGGATTTATTTTTAGAGATATTTCAGGAGTACCAGTTTGAAACACATTAAATTATTTCCTATTTTCTTTACTTACCACCTTGCAAACACTGCCAGAGCTTCAGGGAATATTTTTCTTCTTTTCAGTGGCAACAGAAAATTGAGCCTAGCACAGGTATCTACACAGATAGCCCATGTTGGATCCAGGACAAAATGTTTTCAAAACTTCAGTGATTGTGTTACACTACTATGCTTTATGTTAACTCTCACTGATTCACAGCAGCTGATGATACTCAGCCTCATGAAATGTAATCTGCTACTTATATTTCAGGGAGATACACTTCTACAGAATCTAACTCTGGGTAGCTATCTGCTTATTCTCCTCCTTCCTGTCAGAGTGACAACAGCAGTAATTAAGTTTGAAAACTTACTGTCATTCTGACTCTTGTTATTAGGAACCCATTAAATTCCAAAATAAAAATTAATCTATCTTATGCTCAGTGCTTAGCTTGATCCTTCCTTCCTTCCTTCTTTCCCTCCCTCCCTTCCTTCCTTCCTTCCTTCCTTCCTTCCTTCCTTCCTTCCTTCCTTCCTTCCTTCCTTCCTTCTGAAATGTGCAGAAAATGAAATTAGGGCATTAACAATAACAAAGGGTTATTGTTTCCTTTAAAATTTATGGCACACATCAATATCCTTTGTTTATAAATTTTTGATTGCAAAACAAATATATTTCTCTGTAACGTAGACAAATTAGGCAGTATAGAAAAGCACAAATGCAAAAATATTATTCATATATCTATTACTTGTAGAAAGCAATGTTTTGAATATTTTGTTGTATGTGCTGTAGTCTTAAAAATTACATTAAATTGCACAAGATATTAAGCAACCTATTTTATTTACTAAACAGTAATTGTCGGTATTTTCACATGATATTTTCTTCTACAACAATATTATAATTGAAGTATCTCTCTCATGACACAGTTGTATCACAATTTGTTTACCCAATTACCTATTTTTGTTCATTTAGAACATTTTCAGTTCTCACCGGTACAAATTCTGAGTTGATTTTCTATGGAATAGCTGAATTTTTACTGCTTTGTAGAAGATCTTCACATCTTAAAGATATTAACGTTTTGGTGTATGCATTTGTGACATATATTTAAGAATTTTCCAATTTGAATGTGACCTTTTAATTTTTATAACTTATTTTTACTTAAAGCAAGTATTTCTTTATATAGTGAAATATGTTTTTCTTTATCCATATTCAATTATATAACATATATTACTACTTTTAAAGTTTTGCTAAGTAAATTTTCTTAATTATTATTACTTAAAAAGTATTTTCTGGTCTCTCCAATTTATTCTTTTTGATGAATATTATAACTGTTTTGTGATGTTTCAAAAGGATGTACAGGGGTGATTGGATTTTCATTATGTGTACACATTCATTTTTATGTAACTGATATTTTAATGTAGTGAGTCAATCTGGCAATATGTCATAGCTATTCATTTTTTGAAATTTCATTTTCTGCACATTTCTTTGAACTTATAGAGTTTTGAACTTTTTGCTAATTTGTATGGAATCTTCAAATATTTCTAACTGGTTATTGACTGCACACAAAAAATCTCATTTAATTTTCCATATTCCTTATTTTAAAATAATTATTTTTGTGTTCAACTTAGAAAATGTAAAATATAAAGAAATTTAACTCCACCACAAATGCATCATTCAAAAATATTTACTTTTCTTATGTCAATATCTATGTTGGCAATCTTCTCTATCTTTTTAATATACATATGTTTAGACACTCTTTTTCTTCAAAAAAATTGGTGCCATAATCTTCATTGTCTTCTGTAAACTGTATTTTCTACTAAAATATATATTTATAACTTTTTTCTCATTCTATGAGCAGTACAATATTTCCTAATCCATCTATATTGTTGAATATTTATATGGCTTCCAACTTTTGCATATTAGAAATTGTTATATAACTTGCATAGAGACCTACAGATATCAATAATGATTTCTTGAGAATCAGTTTCCAGGAGTGGAGTTGCTGTATTAATGGGCATTCAAACTTTGAAGCTTATAATAGATATTGCACAATCTTCCAAAATTATTTTTCCAATTTACTCTTCTATGAGCAGCATTCATTTGTCTTATAAACCCTGGATATAAATATATGTCATTTTTATTTCAAATGTTATCAATCTTACTTGTCTAGTAAAAGCAGTAATTAACTAATTACATTTGCAGACAACAAACTTAGCTATTTTTATCCTTTTTTGGCAATTTTCTCACTGATGACATTTGCCCATTTTTGGGTATTGATATATTTGTCTTTTGTCTACAATTTTCAACAGGTTTTATGCATTAGAAATATAGAATCTTTGATAAATTTTAATTATTTTAGAGATCTCTAGTTGTCCTAAATTTTAGTTTTTTTAAAGGTCTTTTCTATGGATTTGAATTTACAAAATTTTTCATCACCATGAAATTATATATATTTTAGCCTATTATTATTTTGAGTGGCTTTATGCTTCTTTACTTTTAAAGTTTAAATTATTGCTAATGTACTTGGAGTATGCTGTGAAATTTATTTTTTCTAAATATTAGGAAATTGTACCCATCCACTTATAGAGTAATCCATCCTTATTACACTTATAGGAAAGTTATTACGTGGTGTACACTTTCAAACTTTTCATTGTTTATGCTCCTTTTTCTCACATGTATTATTACATAAGAACCTCCAGAATAGAAATAAATAATTATTAAACATTAGGCTTATTATGTTTTTGAATTTAATGAAAATGATTCCAGTATTTCACATTTATTATGATATTAAGTATTGTGTGTGCTGTTATGGACGTTTTTAGTATTTAAGGAATTGTTTTAGTATTCTTATCTAGCTTTTTTAAAAATCAGGAATGATTATTGAATATTATCAAATTCTTTTACAACACCTCTCAACTGGTAGTGATTTTTTTAAACACTTTAACTTTGCTGTGGTACATTATACAATTCATCTGCCAGAAATAAAAGTGATTTTCTCATAATTTATTATTCTTTTAGCATAGTATTAGATTCAATTTGCCAGGGGTCTTTTTGTTTGTTTGCTTCATTCACACTGTTTGTATTCTGTTTCTTTCTACTCTACTTATACCCTATTATTACTGGGTTTTGTAATCAGTAATATAGAAACTTTGGGAAATAAATCAGAGAGATTTTCATATTTTTGTTCCTCTGAAATTACTTAAACCACATAGGACAACAAAGAACAAACTTTGTGTGTGTGTGTGTTTTGTGTGTGTGTGTGTGTGTGTGTGTGTGTGTGTTTCTGCAGTATTGTCTGCAGAAAATGGAATAAACAGATCTTTTGTGGACAGTTCAATGAGTTTTGTCAAAAGCATACACTCACGTAACCTACATCCAAGGCAAGATATAGAACATTGCCATCCCTGCAGAAGGGTCCAGCATGCTGCTTGCCAGTCAGTTTCCACCGCACATCCCAAAGGTGTATGTTCTGATGTCTATCATCTGTCTGTTCTTGTACTTCATATAAATTAAATCATGTGTTTGAGATTTGTTCATGTTGTTGCGTATATCCATGATTCATTTCTTTGTATTGCCAAGTAGTAGTCCATTGTATGAACATACTCCAATTTGTTTATCTATTTATCCAAGAGTCTCTAATTTTTTAGGCTCTTATACAGCTTTTTTATTTATAAGACTAAATAAATGTATTTTAATACAAGTCTCATACAAGTTTTTCATGGCTCTATGCTTTTATTCTTCTTAGCTGAATAGCTAATAGTAAAATATTTAGGTTATAGGATAGATAACTAGTTCAACTTTATAAAAAACTGCCAAACTGTTTCCCAAAGGTTGTAACTTTTGCAATCCTATCAACAAAGTATCTGGGCTTCATTTGCTCCACACCTCACTAACATTTGGTATTGTTAATCTTTCTAATTTTACCACTATTGTTGGGGTATGACTGTATGTCGGGATTTTTATTTGCATGTTTTTGATCAGCTCCCAGGCCATGGACTGGTACCGGCATTAGATCCTCATAAGAGTGTGAACCCTATTGTGAACTGTTCATGTGAGGAATATAGGTTGTGTGTTCCTTAAGAAAATCTAATGCCTGATGATCTGTCACTGTCTCCTATCACTCCCAGATGGGACCATCTAGGTGCAGGAAAAGAAGCTTAGGGCTCCCACTGATTCTATATTGTGTTGAGCTATATAATTATTTTATTATATGTTACAATGTAAAAATAATAGAAATAAAGTCTACAATAAATGTAATGCACTTGAATCATCTTGAAACTATCCCCTCCTGGGTCCAAGGAAATCTTGTCTTCCGCAAAATCAGTCCCTGGTGCAAAAATTTGGGGACTGCTGTTTTTGATGACTAATTGTATTAAAGTATCATTTCATGTGGTTTTTGGTCATTCATTTATCTTCATCTGTGAGGTGTCTGTCCAAATATTTTGCTCATTTTTGAAATTGGGTAGTCTTTATTCTTGATTTGCAGGAGTTCTTTACCTATTGTGGATATGAGTCCTTTGTTAGGTAAATGTATTGTAAATATTTCCTTCCTGGCTTCAGCTTGCTCTATTTATTTTCTTAACATTTTGGCATAATAATTAAGTTTTATATAAGACATTTAAAAATATGTGTCTTATTTAATATATGTTTGTTCATATCTTTCTATTTTAACATGCAGATTATTCATTTTTATTCATAATTAACATAAAGTAATTTTAATTTAGGTTTTCTCTTTGAATAAAAAGTTACTGAAGAATAAGATTTTTAGTACTCTAGTTTTAGAAATTAATTTATATTTTCATTTTTAATCTGTGCCTTTATTCTTTTCCTGTCAGAAAATGTGACCTTAATTATTCCTAATATTTTCAATAAACTGATTATTATGAGGCACAGTTCAGATTCTCTTTCAGGAATAAAAGATATATTCATTTCTGCTGCATTTGCAGCAGGCAGATAGCCCTCAGTTATCAGAACATTTAGGGACTGCCTCCACTGAAGAGCCACTGTACCCAATGCCACACTCCTTTCCCTGGTGAACCAAGGCCAGTTTAACTCTTTTATGTTTATTGCTATGAATGATATGTTTGGCCTACAACCCAACCCTCTCACCAGAACTTTGGATGGCATGAAAGGGTCATTATATCACAGCTGTACTACATCTTCTGTCTTATCCTGACTCCTTTCCTTCCCCATTATTGATATTGATCCTCTTGAATGCTAATCTCCATCTTAGAATCTGTTTCTCTGGGAGCTTAATGTGCAATAATTACTAAGAATGGTGTGTGTGTGTGTGTCTGTGTCTCCAATAAAATAATCAAATTTTGTAATTACAAGGGTATTGCAAAAACAAAACAAAACAGTAACAACAACAACAGCAACAAAAACAAAAGCAGGATGTATTTACATTCTTTTTCTAGCAGATACAAAGCCTGATACATTTATTAAACTCAGTGGTAATATGTGTTGTTATAGGACTGAATATTTGTGTTCCCCCACCTCCAAATTCATATGTTAAAATTGTAACACTCAATGTGATGGTATTAGGAAGTGGGGCCTTTGGGAGGTGATTAGGTCATGAGGGTGGAGCCCTCATGAATGAGATTAGTGCCCTTATAAAATAGACCCCAGATCTGGCTTGCCTTCTTCCCACTATGTGAGAATACAACAAAAAATCAGCCATCTGCAACTAGGAAGAGGAATCACAGCAGAATCCAAGGATGCTAACATCCTGATCTTGGACTTTCAGCTTCCAGAACTGTAAGAAATGAATTTCTGTTGTGTTAGTCACTCAATATATATTTTATTATGGCACCCTGAGATAAAACATTTATCATATCATGTTTTCCTTACTTTTGTTTGTGTTTTGACTACTTGACTCATCAAAGAACATTGTCTTCGTTCTCCTGTTATTGACATTTAAAAATTCATTCTTAAATATTTTATATCTTTGTCTTATATTTTGGCATAATAATATTGCCTATGTAGAGAGGAATAGCAATATATTGTTAGTGAATTGTATCCTATATCAGCAGGAATTAGTCCTCTCCCTGTGTTTTTGCCTTATTTTTTGCCTTAATTAAAAAAATTTGATATTAATGTTGCAGCATTTTTATTTATTTTAATTTATATTTGTCTAGATTTTTACTACTAACTTATTTGTGTTGTCTTCATTTAGATATGTTCTTGAAAATTGAAGAAGTTGTATCTTCTAAATCAACATGTTTTTTAAAAAATAATGTTTAATTCTTTCATGTTTATTGTTATTACTGAAATATTTAGCCTTACGTCTGTCACTTTCTATGGTTTTGTTAGTATTACTTTCCTATTATTTTGTTGTTTTCTGAATTTATGATTTAAGTCATGCTTTCTTTGCTATATCCTTTTCTACTGTAATAATACCAATATATTTTGTTTTCATTCAATCACTGATTACCTTCCAGGTTTTCAAAAGCATTCTTTAATCTATTTTGTTTCAATTTTAGAGTAAAAAAGGATAGTTTGTAATCTCCCACTATAGAAGAGGGGACATTTATCAGGTTTTTCTTTCTTTCCAGGTCTTCTCAATTTTTATATTTTGGATTATGTTAGTATAATCTGGTGTCTACAATCAATATTCTTATTGAAGTTTTACTTTATAGTATATATTTTTCTTAAAAATCATTTCAGTTATTACATTTTTGTTCCATTTTATAAATTTAATTTTCTGTTTTTAATTTTTATACTAGTTTCTTAATCTTTAAAATGCTTTTTACTACTACTGTATTTTTAATTTACTTGACATT
The DNA here is from genome assembly GCF_037993035.2 of Macaca fascicularis. Taxonomy (NCBI): domain Eukaryota; kingdom Metazoa; phylum Chordata; class Mammalia; order Primates; family Cercopithecidae; genus Macaca; species Macaca fascicularis. The sequence continues at coordinate 55,021,304 of NC_088387.1, read as the reverse complement.
GTCCTTATTATACATATCCCTCTTTTCTTGTACTGCCTTTTTATTTTAGTCTATTTCATTCTTAAAGTTTTTTGTCTGTTATTTCATAGAATTTATCTGTTTTTGCATTCAAATGAGCACACTACATAATTTACTGAATAATCAGAGATTTTTTTCTAATTTTCAAAGCAAGCAAAATTATCTCTTGTTAATTTTTTATGTCCTATAATACCTGCCATTGTATTTCAGATATCCTGTGGGCTCAATAATTTTGGTCCTTTGAATTGTAACCTCAAATTAGGATTCAGCATATGCTCTTACCTTGGACCCTCAACTCTAGCTTTTTTATTCTTAAATCCAATTTGAACCTCATATCCTGACTAATTATATAGTCATGCATATATTTGTATATTAAATGAATAAATATATATTAAAGATGGAGATACATTTTGAGAAATGTATCATTAGGCGATTTTATCATGTGAACATGCTAGAGCGTACATACACAGCATAGGTGTCATAGCCTGCTACACACTTAGATTACACGGTATAACCTATAGCTTCTAGGCTACAAACCTATAGAGCATGATCTAATCATCTCTAAACATAGAACAGGAAAAATACAGCATTATAATCTTATGGGACCACTGTCATGTATATACATATATTATGTATATTGTATGTATATTACATATAATGTATATATAACATGTATATTTATATAATGTATATTATATATAATGTATTATGTATATATAATATGTATCTCATATATACATTATATATACATATTACATTACTTGTTTTCTCCTGCTCAAAAATACTGACTTTTAATGCCTATAAAGTACAGACTGCTTAACCCGGCATTAAAACTCTTACATTATCTGCCTCTATTTTTATTTTATATGATTTAAAAAATTTTTACTACACTTGATCTCAGCCAAAGGCTGATAAGTCTGATAAGTGTTTTTTAAAATTTTTAATTGACAAATAATAACTGTATATGTTTATGGTGTACATTGTGATATTTTGATAAATGTCTACCTTATGGAATGATTAAATCAAACAAACATATTCATCCCCTTGTAATACATATATTTTTTCTCTTAAGAACATTTAAAATCTATTCTTTTAGCAATTTGAAATGTACAATACATTATTATTAACTACAGTCACCATGCTTACAATAGATCACTAAAATTTATTTCCCCTGTCTAACTGAAATTTTGTACGCTTCAATCAACACCTCCCCTCTCATTCTTCCCCTCCAGCCTTTGGTAAACACCATTCTATTCTCTGCTTCTATTAGTTTGACTTTTTTAGATTCCACATGTACATAAAATCATGCAGTTTTTGTCTTCCTGTGACTGGCTTATTTCACTTAGCATAATGTCCTCCAGATTCATTCATGTTGTCACAAATGACAAAATTTCCTTCATTTTTAAAGGCTGAATAATACTCCATTGTGTGTAAGTACATTTTCTTTATCCATTCATCTGTTGATGGACACTTAGTTTGCTTCCATATCTTGGATATTGTGAATAATGCTTCAATGAATGTGGGGGTGCAGATAATCTCTTTGATATATTGATTTCAATTAGTTGGGTATATACCCAAAAGTGGGACTGCTGAATCTTACAGTGATTCTATTTTTAGTTTGTTGAGGAAGTTCTGTACTGTCTTTCATAATGGCTGTACTAATCTACATTCCTGCCAACATTACAAACGTTCCCATTTTCCTAAATCCTCACCAATGCGGATGTTGTCTATGCTGTCTTTTGCCTTTTTTATGGTAGTCACCTAATAGTTGTGAGGTGATATCTTATTATCGTTTTAATTTGCATTCCCTGATGATTTGAGATGTTAAGCTTTTATACACACACACACACACACACACACACATACACACACACACACACCTTTTCCCATTTTAAAATCAGATTGTTTGTTTTCTTGCTATTTTAGTTGTTTGATTTCTTTATGTCTTTTGGATATTAGCCTTTTATCAGATGTTTGTTCTATAAATATTTTCTCCAAGTCCATGGGTTGTCTACGAATTCTGCTAATTGTTTTCTTTGCTGTGCAGAAGCATTTTGATTTAATACAATTCCATTTGTCTATTTTTACTTTTGTTGCCTGTGCTTTTGAGTCCTATTAAAAAAAAATCATTGTCCAAACCAAAGTCCTGGCACTTTCTCCCATGTTTACTTCTAGTAGTTTTACAGTTTCAGATCTTGATTTTAAGTCTTTTTTTTTTTTTTTTTTTTTTTTTTTAGAGAGTCAAATCACTCTTTTATTATTATTATTATTATTATAATACTTTAAGTTCTAGGGTACATGTGCATAACATGCAGGTTTGTTACATATGTATACTTGTGCCATGTTGGTGTGCTGCACCCATCAACTCGTCATTTACATCACGTATAACTCCCAATTCAATCCCTCCCCCCTCCCCCCTCCCCATGATAGGCCCCGGTGTGTGATGTTCCCCTTCCCGAGTCTAAGTGATCTCATTGTTCAGTTCCCACCTATGAGTGAGAACAAACGGTGTTTGGTTTTCTGTTCTTGTGATAGTTTGCTCAGAATGATGGTTTCCAGCTGCATCCATGTCCCTACAAAGGACACAAACTCATCCTTTTTTATGGCTGCATAGTATTCCATGGTGTATATGTGCCACATTTTCTTAATCCAGTCTGTCACTGATGGACATTTGGGTTGATTCCAAGTCTTTGCTACTGTGAATAGTGCCACAATAAACATACGTGTGCATGTGTCTTTATAGCAGCATGATTTATAATCCTTTGGGTATATACCCAGTAATGGGATGGCTGGGTCATATGGTACATCTAGTTCTAGATCTTTGAGGATCTTTGATTTTAAGTCTTTAATCCATTTTGAGTAGGCTTTTTTATATAATGTGAGATAAGTGTTCAGTTTTATTCTTCCGTATGAGGATATATAATTTTCCCAAAACTATTTATTAAAGAGACTGTCCTTTCCCCATTTTGTATTCTTAGCACCTTCATTGAAAATCAATCGACTGTAAATGTATGGGTTTATTTCTGGGCTCTCTGCCCTGTTCTATTGGTCAGTGTTTCTGTTTTTAGTCCAGTATCATGTAGTTTTGATTACTCTAGCTTTGAAGTATATTTTGAAGTCAGGTAATGTGATGTGCCTGGCTTTGTTCTTCTTGCTCAAGATTGCTTTGGCTATTCTGTGTCTTTTGTGGTTCCATAACAATTTCACAATTGTTTTCTATTTCTATGAAAACTGACATTGGAATTTTGATAGAGATTGCATTGAATTAATAGCTTTGGGTAGTATGGATATCTTAACAATATTAAGTCTTCCAATCCTTAAACATGGAATAACTTCCCTTTATTTGTGTTGTCTTCCATTTCTTTTATCAATGTTAATTTTATATCCTGCAAATTTACGGATTTTATTTGCCAGTGATAGCAGTTTTTTTGGTGAAGTTTTTAGGCTTTTCTATATGTAATATAATATCATCAACAAACACAGAAACTTTCACTTCTTTCTTTCCTATTTGAATGCCTTTTGTTTCTTTTTCTTACCTAACTGCCCTGGCTAGGACTTCCAGCAGTATGTAGACGAGAAGTTACCTGCTCTATTTTGAAATTCAGTTGCAACTCTCCACCTATTCCATATAGTTACTCATTTCTACTCATTTACCCAGCTCTTTCCCTTATCAGAAATTCTACCCTTACCTGTCTGTTTAATGCTTAGGTAGTCTTCAGAGCACACTTTCAGTTCTTCCTCTTGCATAAAGATTTTCTGGATCACTTCTCCCTGAAATGACCTGCCCTTAATCTGAACTCTCCTGTTATTACATATTTGTTTCATCAGGCACTTCTCTTTTATTACCTTGCAGTTGTTGGTTATTTTGGTAGGTGTAGTTATCTGATCTCCCTGTGGACTCTGAAGATAAGGGTCACACCATTGTAGTTGTTGCTGTTGTTGTTACATGGTTAAAACCCTCTGATTCCTAGCTGAGAGCTTAGCCTTCATTGTTTCTACAATGAATATTTGCTTTTTGATATACATGAAATTTACCCATCATTCTCAGACACATCTATTTCTGATTCTCATTGTTCTATTAAAACGAAAAAAAAAATTCAGAAAACAATGTCAAAATCAGTGCATAAACAAAATGCACCGTGTAAGAGAAATTACTTACCAGTCTGTAATAAAGGTAATGGTTCAGCAGCACTTTAAAAAATTATTCTGATTTTCTGTTTTAAACTGTGGCTCTTTAATAAAGCATTGACATCCTCCCTCTTCTGACTCCAATCCCTTTTGCAGCTTCATTGTTCTCTGGCAAAGGTTGCTTGAGGTTTGTCATTGTCTTTCAACTCAACTTTGAGAACCAGAATTTAGACTATGGTTCCCACACCTTGATCAGTTATTAGGTCCAAAGGCTTTTAAGGCTAAGTCAGGCATAGTAATAGTTTACAAGACTAAATTCCTTGGCAAGGAAAATGACATCTGTAGAAAGACGGGAATTTTTTTAATTTTTTTTTTTAAATGAGTTACTGCAGATGGGACTGGTGATTTTCCTTGGCATTGAATTTTATGTCACACAAAGCCGTGTGCTCTTCTAAAAACATTGCCACAATTTGTTGACTCTTTGTCAAAAGTTTTGACAGTTTGTTGGCATATGATATATTCCTGCACCTGTCTGGATGAACTTAAAATTTTGTGTATTTAAAAGAAATATTTATAAATACTTCAGCATTTAACATGGATTCAAGAGCACTTAGTGATTATTTAGAGCACCTAAATTTTGAAATCCAATCCTAGGTCTTTTGGGGGGTGGCTAACTTAGTTTCTTTGGCAGTCATATTAAGGAATAAAAGGACACTTCCAAATAGCTTAGTGATTTTTTTTCCCCAGTGAGTCTTTAGTCCCATCAACTTTTTTTTCATAATAAGCATGTAAGATCTTTTGAGTTGCATTTTTAAATGAGGTGTTTATTTTGTCCTTTAAAAACAAAGATTGAGACCTGTTCAGTGGATACCCCTTTTAAGAATACTCTCTCTCATACTGTCCGTTTCCTTGTGGCTAGAAGAAATGAGTTTTGTGGTTGTCATTTTAATCAAGACATAAAATCATTGAACAATCCACAAGTGTTGGCTGTAACATTTGGGCATCCTGTATTTTGTTGTTTTTTTTTTTTTTTTTTTTTTTTTTTCAGAAAGAATAATCCGTAACTTTTCCTTAGCTGGGGATTAAGGACAGCCATGCCAAATGCTGAATACGAGTTTCATACATGGGCATGTAATTGACTGCAGTGTTGATGCCATCCTACTCCTGGTATTTAAGTAGTTTAAATACATTAAAACACAAATGTTACCAAGGGTTGTTAGTCTTTTCACTTCATTAATGATAGGGTTTCCGAGGGAAAGTATGGCGTAATAAAGTTGGAATGGGTTCCACTTCTTCCTGATGCTTGCTAGCTGTGTCTCTTTATACAAGTCACTTGTCCTTTCTGAATCATCAAATACAGATCTCTCAAGAATGGCTAGGATCAATTGAAATGACACATGAATCAGTAATAAATTGTTATTCTTGTTAGCCAGGAAGAAGGGGCATGTGTAATCTATTGGCCATGTCTGAATGAAGCTGTAAAATGTATCTGTGAGGCAAAAGGAGATCTGTGAATGAAAATGGGGCAGTTGGAGAAAATGGGTTCAGCTATGAAGAGTAAATATTCTGCATTGGTCTTCCCATCATTGTCCATCACTCTTTTCCTGCAGTAATTAAAAGGAAAATTGTATCCAAGGAAGAGTGAGTTGATATAGTCGCCCCCATAGCCCTTTGAATACCAGCATTTCTGACAGTGTGCTGAAAGCTGTGGCTGTCTTTAAGACTATTAGGAAGACTGAATTTCCTGAAATTGATCTCCAGAACGATTTTGTGTGGCCAGAAATGTTCATTGAATAGAGATGTGAGAGGAGACATGAATAAACAAAGTATGCATTTCTATTTTAAAATAGATGTGAAGTTAGGAAGAAGAAATGAGAATTGGCTCTTGGCTAAAGGCTTTGGAGTTGGAGGAACCGCATTTTGTCTTACTCTTAATTTCATAGACCATGAAACTGAGTTTCTGAGAGAAACTGACTTGTAGGGTGAGTTCACACCCTGGTTTGTTGAGTTCCTGTCGCTGCAGCTTAATTTGCCTTCACACCTTCCTTTCACACTCACAAGTGTCTGGTTTACACAATGCATTACACGACCACCAACAGTAGCAGTAGCAGCAGCAGCAGCAGCAGCAGCAGGGCTAAGACTGCTCTCCAGATCTGCTTCTCCCACTACTTTACTATTGTTTTTTCCTTAAGGGTGCTGGAACTTGTTCTGTTTCTCAAATAGGAATTTGAAATTATTTTTAACAAAATAATCTTGAATACAAAAAAATTAGCCGGGCATGGTGGTGTGTGCCTGTAGTCCCAGCTACTTGGGAGGCTGAGGCAGGAGAAGCGCTTGAACACAGGAGGCTCACATTGCAGTGAGCCGAGATTGCACCACTGCACTCCAGCCTGGGCAACAAGAGTGAAAACTCTGTCTCAAATAATGATACTAATAATTTTGATATTTTTTTAAAACATAATTTTGAAATTATTTTGCCCATGTGGGTGCTGACACAATCAGAGATGTTTGTTTAAACTTTAAGAGGAACATGAAAGATTTCAGAAACACTATGAGAGTTAGGGCAAGACATTTAGGGGAAGAGACTTTTGGGCAAACTTGGTCAAATAACATACTTGATATTCATTTGGTCAGGAAATAAGTAAATACCTATGTGTCTTCCATCCTATATGAGAGGTTACCAGTCCATGTTTTATTGCATTCTTTTTATATCTTTTTGTCAAATAAGCAAATAATTATTGATCACTTTATAAATGTAAGGCATTTTGAAATTATTAAAGAAGTGGCAGTGGATGATTCTCTAGGAAACACCAACAGCTTTGAGAGTTATAGTCACCATTTTCTTAACCTATGAATTTTCATTTAATCTGCGAGAGTCATGTTAAACTAATGGTGAACACCCACCAACATGAATTTCACTTGCACTCTTGACAGTTCAAGATGGTTTTGGGAACAGATACTAGTCACCTGAAAGATATTTGGAATATTTGGGTAAGTTGGTGGCAGGGTGGAGGGAAAGGAAGGAGGAAGGAGAGAATTTCCTAGTACTACTCAAATCACAACATCTAGTTCATTTTCTACATGAGCCGAGACCACGCAGGCGGCACTGCCTGTGGAAGGAAGAAAGAGCCTTGTGTGCTCACTACACAGGCCTGAGGTGCATGTGACCTTATCCTTGAGCAGTCAGAAGCACGTCAGAAAGCCTTCCACCGCGGCTAGTGAATAAGAGCGCTGTAAAACCTGAGAACACAGGACCTAATGGCTTAATGGTTTTGGCTCTGCCTTGATTTGCAGGGGCCTATCTTCTTACATAGTCCATGAGCTGTTTCCAACCTGCACTTGATTCCCTTAGTGGAGGGAGAAACAGATGCGCAGTTGGCAAACTGGGAGTCTAATTCAAACATCTAAACAGCACTGCTTGGAGGAATTCAGGATGGTGTCCAAGAGTAGGAAGGGAAATGTATTTGAGAACAGGGACTCTTAAAGCTTACTTTTGTCCTCTGCTCCCCCACCTCTGCTCCTATACTGTCTTTGGCATAGCTTAGTCATTAATAGCAGTCATTAGTGGTGAATGACCTGGAAGAAGCAGAAAGTGGGGATGGGTCATATGTGGTGAAGGTCTTTGGCAGCTAATAAGGAGGATTTCTGAAGTTGCTTCCCCAGTTGGATGGGATGGAAACTTTTATGAGCTTGAGTCACATTCAAACAGATAGAGTTTTGTAACTTAGCATTGTGCAAGTTATCTGGAGCTAGAAACCTCTGGGAATTAGATGTCTTTCAATTTCCAGGGTGTAATGTATATAAAAGCCTCCTTAGGCATGATCTTTCCTCCAAAAAATACCTTCTCCCAAGGATGTCTTGGGAAATTTTATCCCATGTTTACTGAAATGTTTAACTTCTTATCAGTTGAACCAAGGGTTAGTTTGTATGTAAGACACACAACTGAAAAACCACAGGGCTAGAGCTACCCAAGTCCAAAGAGTTTCCCAGGAGGGCAACTTCTGGATCCAGACATCAGGCTTCTAAAATCATTTAAAGTTGACATAAAGTGATCCTATTCACAGGTTATAAACAACTTTTTACTTTTAAGCCGTAACAATTAGAAACTGTTTATTTTAGTTTTGTAAGTGGGTACATTCAATAGGTTCCACACAGGGCATCTATCCCAAGCTCGGCCATCACTCGGGCCTCCTTCTTTCTTCTCTCTGCCCAGCCGTATCTCCCAAATTCATCACGACTCCCAACCCCCACCACGCACACTCTGAAAGTGGCCAGATTTACCAAGTGAAAATACAGAACACCTTGTTAAATTTGAATTTCAGGTGACAAAAGCCCACAAATCCTTTCTTTTAGCCTGGGTATATTCTATGCAATATTTGAAGCATATTTATACTAAAAGATTATATATTGTTTATGTAAAAATTAAATTTAGCTGGACATCCTCTATTTTATCTAGCAATCCTATCCCCACTCATAGCCTTTACAAAGTAGCAACATTTATAGTACATTTAAGTTGAAACTGCCTTGTAAGCTCAGTTGAGATCATAACAGAAAAATGTATGATAACATAAAAACTCCAAATACTTGGAACACTTGGAATTTTTCAAAGTTTTTTTTGTGTGTGTGGCGGGGTGTGGGTTGGGGGGCGGGGGTGTTCTTTCTTTATTCCCTAAGATGCATATTGAGAGTCTAGAAGTCAGTAACTATCTTGAATTAAATGGTGATCTTTTAAAGTAACTTCTCTGTTCTAGCAATCCTGTAATACGTTTAAATCTCAGCTTGGCATCCATCCATACCCACAAGTAAAAATATTTTTCTTTGATCAAGGATACAATAGAAAGGGTGAACATCAAGGGACTCTTTTCTTATCTATATGTAGCTAATTCAGATAAAATCCTGTAGGTTATGAAAAAACAAACAATAGTAGAATAGTTTGCCATCTTCGAAATCTGGGAAACAGATTAGGTCTCTAGACTGAGAAAAAACATGCTTATATTTAGCTATGTGCTTTTCCATCAGAATTCAAGCTAATCTAAAGGAAAAGAAAGCAGAGTAATGGTTGCTTGAGGATGGGATGGGAAGTGGGAAGGGCAGGAGAGAGGGCTTTGCAATGACATAGGAAAACTTTTCAGGATGACGGATATATGTACCATCTTGGTTGTGGTGATGTTTTCATGGATGTACACATATTTCAAAACTTATCAGATTATACCATAAAATGTGCAGCTTATTGTTTTAATCATACCTCAGTAAAGTTGACACAAATTTTATTTGTTACAAAATAAAACTAACACATGATTACTTCTATTATGATTTTAAAGAAATTAAGGAAGTCATTTTGCCTATTAGAATGCCTGGAATTAAGAAGCTTTCTATGAAGGTAAGATGTATGTCTTACTTACCTCAATTGCTGAAACCTCAGGTGGTGGCGCAGGTCCTGGTACATAGGAAAGGTACATAGTATATTTTGAACAAGTTGTTAAATAGAAGCCGTATAATCCCAGAATATAGCAGAGAGAAGGATATGCTGGTTAGGATAGGAAGGTGTGTTAATTATGTGTGGCTGCTAGGAACAGAATACCAACCAGTGGATAAGTCACACAAGTATTTATTCTTCCATGCAGTACTAGTTCAGAAATAGGCATCCCAAGGCTGTCGGGTGGCTCTCCAAAAGTGTTAGGAACTCAAGATTCTTCTGTTTTTTTCTGCTTCACAACACATGGTTCCCATCCTCAAGGATAACTAATTTTCACAGATGACAGACGGAGTTGCAGCCATTACAATTGACTTCTAGACTGCAGGAAGGGGATGGCAGCCCCTTTCTGCTAAGACTGTGCCTTTGAAGTGGCCTTATCTGGAGACCCACATGACATTTTTATATTTCATTGGCTGCACTTAATGGCAAGGGAGGGTGGAGAAGGTAGACTAGTTTTCAGATGCCAACGTGTACAAGTGAAAAGCAGGTTTTGGAAAACGAGGAAGAGAACGGGCATTGGGTAGCCACTAGCTGACCCTACCATAGAAGGACTTGATATTACTTTTACGATTACTGTTGCTCTTGTTCTTGGAATCAAGGTTGAAAGGTAATCATTTCAGGTTTATGGAACACTTTTCTAGGTGACTCTTCTACCTACACAAGTCTTTTATTTCACTATAAACATTGGTCAGACAGCAAGTGGATTGAAAGAAAAGAGGCTAACCTAGAAGAAACTAACAACACTGAATTCCATCTTAAAGACTCCTATCAAGCAAGGAATACAGGTCAAAGGCCATTATAATGAAAAGATTGTCTGGATTCTTTTATTTTGTTGTATTGCATATTTCTTAAGACAAATGGATTATTGCCTAGGGCTTCAAAATCTTTTCTATATAGAGATTTTTGTCACAATAGTATTTGTTGTGATGAAATTTGACCTATATTATACTTCTTTACGTCTGCTGCCTAATTTCCCTTCGGGCAGTGGTTTTCAAAATTTTTTAGATGGGGAAAACTTTCATTGGAATAAAATCTTGTGGAATAATACAAATAAAATAAATAAAATAGATGTGGCTTTAGGTGAAAGACTGTGAGTAGAAGTAACCCACAAACCCCACGGCTCATCTAGTCTCCCATCACAACCCACTTGTGTAGACCACATATGTATGTTCGAGCCATGGTTTAAGATCTTGTAAATGATTTATTTTTAGTAACATTTAAATCCCATGTAGTAAATACTAAGAAACAGTTCTGGAAAATATTTTCCTTCACTAACTCATTTTTTAAGATACAGTTAAATCTTCCAATTTGTACATCAGTTAAGAATTTGAGAATTAATAACAATTTGGTGTTTTTAAATGGTGTCTTGGCTTGAAAAACAGAAGCTAGTCAACCACTGAGGTTATGCTGTTGTAAGATCTTATTTTAGCATGGAAATACAGCTCTTCCCTGCATTATGATAGCACACATACTTTCACTCTAATGGGAGGGAAACGTCTACGCTCATCCGCAATTTAAGAAACAGGCTTTCCGATTGATGGGCGCGGTGGCTCGCGCCTGTAATCCCAGCACTTGGGGAGGCCGAGGCGGGTGGATCACGAGGTCAAGAGATTGAGACCACGGTGAAACTCCATCTCTACTAAAAGCACTTTGGGAGGCCGAGACAGGCGGATCACAAGGTCAGGAGATCGAGACCATCCTGCGAACACGGTGAAACCCCGTCTCTACTAAAAATACATAAAAAACTAGCCGGGCGAGGTGGCGGGCACCTGTAGTCCCAGCTACTTGGGAGGCTGAGGCAGGAGAATGGAGTAAACCCGGGAGGCGGAGCTTGCAGTGAGCTGAGATCCGGCCACTGCACTCCAGCCTGGGCGACCGAGCGAGACTCCGTCTCAAAAAAAAAAAAAAAATATATATATATATATATATATTAGCCAGGCGTGGTGGCGGACGCCCGTAGTCCAGCTACTCGGGAGGCTCAGGCAGGAGAATGGCGTGAACCCGGGAGGCGGAGCTTGCAGTGAGCCGAGATAGCACTACTGCACTCCAGCCTGGGCGACAGAGCGAGTTTCAAAAAAAAAAAAAAAAAAAAAAAAAGAAAGAAAAGAAAAGAAATAGGCTTTCAGAAAGTTGAGAGCTTTATTGTATTGTCGTTGTTTCTTTTGTTTTGCTTTGCTTGTCATATCCATAACTAAACTTCGTGGAGTTCATTAAAAATAAGATCTGAAGTTCTTATTTAACAAATAAAATTAAAAATAAAAAAAATGTTTAGAGAAGATGTATCTTTGGAAACAAGATTATTTTTTAAAATTGCACTTTTTTATTATTGTATTGTTGTGAAATAGGGGCCTACTTTCTTTTTTTTCCCCCCCCAAAGGAAAACAGAAAGAACCTGGGTATGGATAATTTTAGGAGACAATTTGGCATTTGCTAAAAACAAATAAGGACTCAACACCAAAAGAATTCTGATTATAGTCTAATACAATGCATAACAATATCTATTTTTGGCTGTATAAAGTAACTCTATAAAAAGTTACTTTATATTCAAGTAGGTTATTAAACTTACTTGTGTTGTATGCACATCTACATTACTGTCTAAGTCAGTGGTATTCAAGGGGACAGTACTGTCCTCACACATGGCAGTTAAGAAGCATATGGGGGTGCTTGTAGATTGTTAGTGTTTGCAGTGTGGTACTGGCAACTAGTGAATGGGGCATGGGTGCTACATGTCCTGCTCTAGAAAGTCCTTCAAACGACCCATCACCCATGACCTGCAGGACTTGTGGGTGTCCCACTAGACACCTACTCTGTGTTATACACAAATACAAAGTATCTTTTGCATGACTTAAATGTACACTGACACTAAACATTAGCAAGAGATATAGCTTTATTTTGTTCACAGTTTTATTGAGATCTGTTTCCTATTTGAGAATGTCATGTCACTGAGAGCAGAACCATTTACGGCATGGACTTCACCACCAGCGCTCTGTGTGTAGCATTCTTAGTGATGATTCAAAGAACAGGTAGAAGCATCTTCTAGGGGACTTCTCTCTGAGCATGACATGCTGAACTGGAGATTATTTTCTTAAGAACTATTTTACTCTCATTGCTCCTTTATATTTGATTATGCATGTTGGCATTTTACAATTCCTATTTATTTTCTTTCAGGAGAGTAAAGGGGGTTATAACAAGGAGATGCTGGTTCTGATACAGTTGAGAGCCACTAACTCAGAGTTTCACAGCCTTGGCACCATTGACATTTCGGGCTGGAGTATTCTTTTGTGTTGTTGTTTTGTTGCTTTTTAAATTTTTTAATTAATTATTTTATTTTTAAAATTTTGTTTTAAATTGACACATAAGTGTATATATTTATGGGATACAGTGTGATGTTTGATGCATGTATGCATTCTGCAGTGATCAACTCAGGGTATTTAGCACATCCATCGTCTCATACATTTATCATTTCTATGTGGTGAGAACATCCAAACTTCTTCTAGTTATTTTGAAATATACAGTATAATATTGTTAACCATAGTCACCCTAGTGAGCAATAGAACACCAGAACTGATTTTTCCTATATAACTGTAACTTTGTACCCATTGACTAATCTTTCCCTATCCCCCTCCCCAGCCTCTAGTAACCACTATTCTGCTATTTGGAAAATTCTTTGTCGTGGGGATCTATCCTGTGCACTGTGGAATCTTCAGCATTATCCCTTGCTTCTACTCACTGGATGCCAGTAGCAGCCTCCTTCCCTGTCCTCCTCAAGTTAAGACAACCAAAAATATCTTATGATATTGCCAAATGTCCCCTAGGGGACAACATGGACCCTGGCTGAGCATCACTGAACTAGTATGAGAGACGATAAGAATTCTAGAATTGTCAGATGTGTTCCTTTTTTCATTCCACCATTACATATTGATGAAAGCCTTGGCTATGTTCTTTGAAATTGCTGCCCATGGTTATGTGGTGAACCCCAACATCCTAGTTTCCTTCAGTAGCCAATCGTGACCATACTAGCTTATTTCAAACCTTTTGGACATCTGTTTTAGGAGGAAGGACATTGAACCTGGAAGATCTGCATGTTAGCCCAGGTTTTCCGTAACCTACTTGTGTGACCTTGGGCAACTCATTTCATGACTCTGGGCTGCAACTGCATCTGCATAAAGTGAAGGGTTGGGTTAGATAATCTGAAGTGCCTTCAGTTCTGAAAGGTTTTAATTCATTTCTTTCTGACTCACCTCTTTAAAAATCTGTTCAAATGTTGGCAATTCTATATGCAATTTGGCAAGAGACACCTCAAACATACTAATAAAGTATAAAGTGAGTTGAAAAACGTTGACATTAATTTAAAAATTATCATTCAGAGGATTTTTAAGTAGTCCAACTGAAGTTAGAAAAACAGATTAATTGCTGCTTAACAGAATCTAAAATTGTTTTAAACCCTTGTTTGTAAGAACCTGGCTCAGAAATTGAGAAAAAAAAGTCTTGTTGGCATAATAATAATAATAAAAGAATATACCTGGATCTTTTTGGGGAGCAGAGTGAGCCAATAATTTGGCCGTAATCAGGATAATGAGGAACAGAAAACTTGAGGACTTAAAATGAGAGTAGTATCTGTATCAATGAGTCTACCTCTAAAAGGCCAAACCACATGGATGACAGATGAAAAGCAAGCAAGTTGTAAGCTCTTTCTCCCACACAGCTAAATACTTGGATATTTAGAGATATAGAGCTTACAAATAATTGGCTGAAATTTCACATTTTTTTCCAGTAGCTTTGACATAAGAAAGATAGGGCTGACTTATCCCTCTTTGATATGGAGACAACAGGCACCTCCAAATCTAAGAGATTTCAATTACGGATATTCCCTATTTTCTCTTTCCTCAGCTATCAATGGGTCCTGAAGGCAGTCTATTGGTCAATGGTGATAACTGTGAATCAAACGCCAAACTGAAAAAAGCATTGCAATCCTGCTGAAGGAGAAAGAAACTTACTAAAAATCTACTGTATGTCAGGCATACATTAACTCTAATCCTCAGAATGGCTTGCAGGGTCAGCATTGTCATTCCCATTTTCAGATGAAGAAACTGAGTCTTTGAGATGACTTACCCAACTTTACTTAACTCCTAATGGGAGCCTGAAATTTTCTGGTTCCTATGTCCACACTCTTTTCAATGAGCACTCTTTCATGTCCACACTCTTTCCAGTAAGGATCTATATTAAGAGACCCTTAGGTTAGCTGAGGGTGGTTCCAGGGTTAGAATTGTTGTATGGCCAACCTCTGGTCAAGACACAGTTGGAAGTTTGTAAAGTTTGGGCACCTTGTGTTTGGTTCTTCTTTTTCTCTCTCTCTCCTTCCCGTTTCTTCATTCTTTGCCCACTTGAAGATCCAACTCTACTCCTGACATCAGTATCTCCAGACTGCTTTCTAGATGCTCATGAGTTCCATAGCACCATATCTCATCAGAACAATTCTCATGGACTCCTTCCTGAGTTACTCGTCCCGAATTTCATTTTCTTAAGACTCTGCTCTCTGCTGGGTGGTGATGTGTGGTCACGGCTTTGCAGACACAGCAGCCTTCCGCTGGGTTAGTTGACTAGCCTTCCAGAAGACCAGACATTTTAACTGAGATACAAATCCACCCAAGCACATTAGAGAGAGGTTGGAGTAATGCTGCGGATATCAGGCACCAGGGTCTTGATGATTAAGTAGGAAGGTCACCTCTTTAACAGGGCTATCAACATTTTAATGGGGATTAAAGTCCTGAGCTCAAGTGGTAAAACCGATGAGACATTTCAGGATAGTGATTTTAAGAAGGGCAATAAAAGAACAACTGGGCCTTTCTGGGTCTCTTAAAACATATCCTCTACTAGACCAAATTCTTCCTGATGATAAACCAATTTTTGATCAAGACAATAAATGTCTGTGCATATGTCTAAGTTGGCTTAATTGGAACACAAAAAAAGGAACTTTAATGTTTCACTGATAAAGAATTCCAGCAGGACACAAATAGCAGCAACTATTTGTGAGTTAGTTAGACTAGGCTCCATGTGATCTTGGCTTCTGCAGGATAAAGATGTCAATTATTTCATTGTACTCAAAGAGTTTCTATCAATTAATCAATCATCCAATGCTTTCTGAGCGCTTGCTGTGCCCAAGACCTTGTGCTGGGGTGGAGATAAAGGGTCTTGCTAACATACAGAGGGCTTAAAGTAATTGAATATATTCACAAAACCATGTAATTTAATGTGAGGTTTTGCAGCAGGACATGGAATTGATATATGTATTATATACTCATTTATTAGTTTATTCATTTGACAAAAATTTATATGAAGGCAGAATATTCCAGATACCATGCTAGACATTGTGAGATATAACTGAGAAACAGATGCAGTCTGAACTCCAAGGGACAATATTTTGGTAAAGAACACAGGTATAGTATGATGCTTCCAGTAAAATGGGATTAGGACTATGAAAAGATCAGTTATCTGGGCAAGTTTTACCATGAAAGCACACAGGTCGAGTGGCTAGACCTTGTCTTGAGGTGATAACAAAAGCATTCTGGAGGAGGTGATGCCCAAGGGAGACCTGGTGGATAAGGAGTGAGCCAGGCCAAATGTGGAGGGGTGGGGGCAAGAAGGAAAGAGGGAACAGTATGTACAAGGACTGGAAACAAGAGAGGCTGGCCAAGTGTGGGACAGTCAATAGCTCAGTATGATAAGAAGTTAGAATTTAAGACATGCAAATTGTGGAGGATGTAAGTGGAGAGGGAAAGAAAGGCTGATTCATGAAGATAGTTGAATTCATGCCAGGGTGTTTAGATGTTATTTTGGGGACAATGGCGAATCACAGATGAATTTTAATTATGGCAGCCATTTCAATCATTATAATGTGGTAGATATGGGAAAAGAAAGTAATTTTGCTTCTCTGGAAAACATAGTAGGCCAACAGAAATGCCTGAAGCTAATAACCAAACTACCTTGAAGATTTTGACTCATCTGTGGTGGTAATTGTGGCATGAAGTGTTCAGAAGTGTTTTTTGTTTTTTCCGTGGATCTCTCTTTGGTGAGATTCCTTAGGAAATAAATAAAAGATACTTTTGAATAAGAAGTTAGTAAAAGTCATAAAGGACTTGAGTTAGAGTAGATATTGTGCAGCTGTGTCTGGCTGAAGCCAGAAAGTGAAAATTAAGCAGCTGACACATATCTCCTTATAACTTTCATTGAACAGACAAATTCCCCTGACCCCCACCACTCCTGTCTTACTCTACGTCAATTTTTTTAATGTGAAAAGGATTTTAAAATGTTCTAAAGTTAATAAAATATACAACTTGACCTGGTTAATCTGAACCAGTTTGCAAACTCCCTTTATATTTGGATAAAAAAAATAAACCTTCAGATTAACAAACTCTTGGCAAATTCCCTGCCTCTCATTTTAGTAAATTCTTTACTAGTTACATTTCCGGCTGCCCAGACATGGGGATTAATTAAGCCTGGAAAAAATACGCAGGGCTGTAATTACATTAAGCTTTTTTTTTTTGCAATAAGAAAAAGTGTGTCAGAGCATAAAGATATCCTTAAGGTGACATTTGCTTTGACCTGCCAAGTTTTGGACTATGCCCCAGGTTCTTGGATCCAATAATAGAGAACATTTAGCCAAAGACACTTTCTACCTTTCTGATCATTACAGATTTTGTCATTAATGTAAGTGATAATGCTCCTGGCTAGACAAATTGAAGGGTAGAGGTGGGTGGTTCAGAGAAAGCTGGAAGAACCTGAGTTGACCTAAGTTTTCAGACTCCAGCTTTAAAGTTGCTTGAGAAACCGGGGTCTGGTGAAAAGTGAGGGAAAGTGCATTAGGGAAAGTGTTGTCATCCTCGAATTGGAGAGCAGTCAGATGTCCCTCATTTCCTCCCTAACATCCTTCCAAATTTTCCCCATGACTTAACTTTTTCCAGAGGCCTTTCCTAAGATGGAATCTACTTCCATCTTAATTGTTTTCATAGGGTTATTCCAATTGGAATATTGCTTTCAACTTGGTTTATGTTCCTACTTAGGTTTTGTTTTTCTTTTTCTATGATGGTTCTGCATCTTCTGCCTTGCTCTTGGCACTGCTCAGTGCTATCTATACAATATGTGATTAATACTTTGTTGAGGGCATTGGGAAAGAACTTAATGCTCAGTAAGAGAAAATGTAGAAAGCCAGCACCCAATCACCTTGCAGGAAATTTTCCCTGCATAATCACATTTATTACTCTCATAAAATATAACACTATCCTTATTACTATTGGCAGTAAAAGAAAGCCTCTAATGTATACCTTTCCTACCACACCTCATACACTTAACTATTAAGGGAATTCTAAATAGAGGCATGGAAAGACATGGAAAAGGCCAAATTCTTCCAATGGGAGCCAAATGACCTGGAGTGTGGAAGTTTGATTCTGAACTTAAAGTGGTCTGGGAAAACATAAACCTTGATATCTGAAATGTGACCCAGTGGCCCCTCCAGTGTTTTGAAATGGAGTCCTTCTTTTAAAATCTTCCCCTAGTCTTTCTTTGAGGAAAAGTAGTCTGCAGCTTACTTTCAAAGCCCTTAAGTGTAAAAATAAACACGCATTCAGTCAATAAGGCCCCTGATGCCTTGCTATACCACAACACATGTTTGAGTCATAAATCATGAATCTGACAGGTCTATGATGATGCATTGTGTTAATACATCATAATGACAATACTGACGATGTATTAGTGCAATATATCCTGAAAGCCTACCACTTTAGAATTCTGTGTTTATAGATAGCAAAGGAAGGATCTGAGGGTGGTGAAACTGAGAAAGAGAGAGGCACATGAGAGGGTCAAGAATGACGATCATCTTTTTTTTTCTGACAAAGCAAGAGCCAGAAAGGGAAATCAAGTTTCCACCTCTTGGGCACTAATACCTTCCCTTTCTCAGTAGTTGTGTCATGTATGCAACTCTTGGAGGTGTATACTCTACCGAATCTAGGTCATACCACTAGGTGTTGGCAGAGCCAGACTGGATGCAGACTTCTGAGTGTCAGCCACACACTTTTCCTAACACCTCCAAGCTTTAGGGTGAATGAAATATATCCTAAGTACATGAAACTCTGTTCTAAATGATCCCGTTGACCAAACGTTTTGGTTATGTTTGCACATGCTGGTGTGTGCTAATGTTTACAGTCCTTAGCAGTGAGTGGCCTTTTCTTCCTAGGCTTCTCGTAAAGGATGGAGTTTGATGCAGAGCCTAGGAGTGGCAATGCAATCATTTCATTTGTTGGGCATTCACTGTTAGAACAGTTTGGGCCCCAGTGTTTATTACACCTGGCCCATCAGACCAAGCCAAGTGTTAATCACATATCTGCCTCTTTTGCAAACCAATTGATCAGGCCTATTTGCTTTTTTTTTTTTTTCCAGGAGAATATTTGACAATGATAAAAAACAGTCCTTAGGTTTAGCTTATGGTCTTGCCTATAAAATAAACGAATTATATGGCTATTGTGCCATCTTTGCAATGGGAACA
Organism: Macaca fascicularis; assembly: GCF_037993035.2. Lineage (NCBI taxonomy): Eukaryota > Metazoa > Chordata > Mammalia > Primates > Cercopithecidae > Macaca > Macaca fascicularis. The sequence continues at coordinate 55,002,144 of NC_088387.1, read as the reverse complement.
ACTGGAAAAATTGCATGCTCTTTATGAAAGAAACCTCCTGTATATCATATCTATCAAATTTTCAATTGTCAGTCACTTCCAGTTAACTCATAATTGGCTTTGAAATTCTTCACTTAATTCATTGCAATTCAATTTTAAGACTTCCAAAAACAAACAAAAAAACAAAATAAAGAAAGAAGTTAAGTAGAGTGACAAAAGTTATTCATTTAGAAGTGCAATGATCATACTGAGGAAGAGAAGGAAACTCAGTGGAATTGATATGTCTATGATTAGGAGATAGGCTGAGACTTATTTTTGTATCACTGAAGAGTAAACTAAAAATTTAAATTAGATTATACAATGCTGGTTATTTATACGCACACATAGTCAAGTACATCTGTATGTAAGGACAAGCATCTTTTAAAATTCAAATTACAAATAAGTTTACTGAAATACACAGATAAGTACATTCTTGAAATTAGCAAAATAGCATTTCTTCTTCAACCAATTCTGGAATTCAGATTTTGCCAATGATGGCAAGTGTCTACATGGTATAAGCAAAAGTTTGATGCATATGAAAGTCAAGCAAGAAAGTGGGCAGTTCTTATCTGTTGGCATTTTGACACTATACTGTCACATTTTGTGAGTGTATGTTTTGCTATATAGAGCCTACTTCTATGGACTTGCAAATAGTCTGTTTCTTTGTAGACTTGCTGTACAGATGCAGGTAGAGATTTTTTACATCTTCCATACTATATCTGTATTTCCAAAGTGTGGACCCTTGATGCCTGTCTATTGGCGATGTTGATGTTTGCTGATATAATACATTTCTAATACCTTGACTTCCTCACCTTCCCCACCTCCAAACTTGAGATTTACAAGTATGTTTTGAGAACATTCGATGAAAATTAATAATAGATGCTTTTATGGAGATAAACAGTTTTCAGAACCAGATTATATATTTAAAAATACTCATGGATATTTTCTATTCAGCCAGTTTCTACCAGTAAGTGTGGCAGCCTGGGGTAGGAGGAACTTCATTACCTCCCACTGAGTGCTAGGGGACCATAAGGTAAATAACTGACTCTCCCTCAATGGCTGTCTTGCAGCCTGATGGAGTGAGTATCTACAGAGGGACATTTACTCCCAGAGCTCACCAACTATGGCTCACTCCTGCCTGAGCAGGATCCACTGACCATCAACTTTGATGGTTATTGCTGCCCGAAGAATTTTAAGGTTGCTGTAGAGAATAATGACAAAACCCAAGAGTCCTGTGGCAAGACTCCAGAACTTTGAAGGTCCTCAGCTCTCTGACCAGTGGGCTTGTGGTAATATTTGTTGCTCTTGGCCTTGGAGCCAATCTGTTCCACACCCAAATGAGCATCTGGAGAAAGTTTGACTTCTAAGAACTGTTCCCAGAGGCCATATCTGTCTCTCCATTACTAGAATAAAAATAGCCCTGGCTACTCCAACATACCCAGCTAATGAAAAGCTGTCTTATTTAGCCCAGTCGACTTACACCAATGACCTATAGGTCGACTTTCTCCTGCCCTCTTACATTTCCCACCAAATCAAGGGCATAGAGGACTTAAACATCTGTCTAAAAAATTCTTCTCGTTGTCATTCCCCAGGATTTATACATCATTTTGCTCTTATAAATCTACAAGGTATTAATGCATGAGACCCAGGGGAGGGTACATGGACAGACATGGAGAAAAGCTTTCCTTTCTTGCTCCAGGGCCACAGACATCTTAGGGCCTCAGTTTCCTTGTTTGCATTGTATAATGAAAACTTGTATTAATGAAAATTAAGGTTATGTCAAGCAATATCTTATGCTTAGGGTATATCATTATAACGTTTAATAGTACAGTGAACAAACCTATACTGTACTATCACAATTACAGAAAACAGCTTTGAGGCCTACAGATTTTTCTGCAGTTGGTGATGTTAAACCTGCACTCTTGTAATGAGATAACAAATCCTTTTTGTTTCCCACCACTATCAGAAACATATTCCAAGGCAATCAGACCCTAAGCAGGTCCTCTCACACCAAATTTCCCCAAACTGTCCAAACCGAAGTTGGGGTTCATCCATTTAGAATCCCTGTGGGACTGTTGGTTTCTTTTCACATGGCCACAGCCCACTCCTGCTTCGTCAGTATTCTATGGTGTACTTCTTCATCAAACTGCCAAAATTCTAGTTAAGTCTTCTGTTTGGGGAAACTCAACCTGAAAATTTGCATTCGAACACTAAAACATACCCATGTTTCTGTTTTATATCCTAAGACATGAACTCAAATGGGAAGTTCCTTTTCCTGGGCTACTGAAATAGTATATTACTGTAGTATGGAGAGAAAAAATTGTATCTAAAACCCAAATCGCCTCCATGAGAGGGTGGGTTCTTGACCTCAGAATTTTTGCTTTGATGAGAGACTCAATGAGTTGGCCTCAGAGACATTTAGAAGGGGAAAATACAAGGAAATTAAGAAGAATGTGGAATTTCCGGAGCAATCTTGTGAGTCAACAGAAAAAGAGAAATGAGAGAAGAAAGAGAAGCAATTGGATAATAACAAGCTAGGTGGAGGGGCTAGTATTATGCCGTGTGGACTTTCAGGAACAGGGACTGCCCCCATTGGTGGTCTGTGTTGCTGTGACATAAACACGCTCCTACTCTCTGCATGCCACATCCCAGATGGAATGAAATCTCTGTGCACACAAGTGTGCTGTGTTAATACAATGATTGTAGAGCTGGAGGAAGCAGCTGAGTTTTTCATTTAGGTGCTCTTTGGGCACAGCAGGCCCAGAATGGCAAGATCACCCCTTCCCTGAACTGATCTAGGAAACGTAAGAATTTCAATCCAGAGGTAACTATGAGAACACCACTTCTGAGAATTTGCAAGAATCTCAGGGACTCTTTCAGGCTCGCATAAAGCATGGAATGTGAGGCTTGTGACTATCTTATCTCCATTGTAAAGGGCAGGGAGACCCCAGCTGACATATGGGTTCCATTATGGGGGAAGACTTTTGTTACAGCAGCGTTGGGAATTAAGCTAATCCCTTTGTATCAGACTTTATCTGTTTGTGGTAATATTTTGTGGAATAAGATAAGCCCTAGAATATATTCAGATGTGGGTGATAAGTGATTTTATAAGTCGGTTTTGCTCAACATGGACTATTTGACTTCTAATGCAAATCTCCCTCCTCCTATACCACCCCCTGAGAACACACACAAAGAACAAACCCTTCATCACCACTTTCTCTTCCATCCCACCTCTAAATTCAGGTGAAACAGTGAACGCCTGCTGCTGTCAATTGACTTGTGATTTTCCTTCTCTCACGTGGCTCACCGTTTTGAATCATTTTCCCCATCCTAATTTCCCTGCAGCAGGTTCTGTTGTCTGCCTTTAACCCTTGCCTATCCTCATGGCCAGCCCCTCCTCTGCGAAGAGGGAGCTTCACTTCCTCTTACATCTTCAATGCACCACAGTGACCTTAGAGGCTGATGCAGGTGCTTTGGGAGACCAGTTCATCAAGCGCTGCAGACAGCAAGGGCTGGGGTGAGCCATCAGCCCCTCAAAACTATGGTCTAGAACTGCCCTGGACCAGATTAGTAATGGTGACCTGGAGGTGAAAGGCTCTGTATTCCATTACCAGTCTCCTGAGTAATCTACCTAATTCAGTATCCTTTCATTTAATTGAAACATTATTTTCTCTCTGTTAGCCAGGGCACTCAAGCTGGTATAGCAGTGTTAATCTTTCAGCTGATTTCCATCTTTGCAGAATTACCTTTCTAGCAATTAGACCCACTGGTATAAATTTGCTTTGCTCCTTCCTGGAGTTCAACATTAAAATGGAAATCTCCAAGCTCAACACGTTTTCCTCCAGGCTGACCCAGGGTAGGTATTAATTAACTGGGGTGTCGGGAGAAGGTTGAGCTGAAAAAGCCAAGTAGGAGAATGTTACTCTTGGGATGTCTCTGCAGCCAGCAGACGGACTAAAGAGGGTGAGACCCGGATGGAGAAGAATCACATTTAAAGTTATGTGAAATGACCACACTGTTAGTGAACCGGGGAGCAGAACAATGGTTGTTCTGGAAGTACATCAGTATGTTCAGGTAACAAATCTTCTGCATCTTTTGTTGAAGTGTGAATGTAACTAATTTGTGAACATTCTCTAAGACACACAGGGTTACGGTGATAAACTATCTCAGCTTGTTAGGGACTGAGAGGTTCTGGGACCAGAGAGACTTTCTGTGTGAAATTGTCAAAGTTCTGCAAAAACTAGGATGTGTTGGTCACCCTGTTAGGTCCAAGTTGTTGTTTTAAGCAGTCTCATTCTGTCACCCAGGCTGGAGTGCAGAGGCATGATCTTGGTTCACTGCAACCTCCACCTCCCAGGTTCAAGCGATTCTCCTGCCCCAGCCTCCTGAGTAGCTGGACCACGGCTGGCTAATTTTTGTAGTTTTAGTGGAGATGGGCTTTCACCAAGTTGGCCAGGCTGGTCTCGAGCTTCTGACGTCAAGTGATCTGCCTGCCTTAGCCTCCCAAAGTGCTGGGATTATAGGTGTGATATGCCAGTTGATTCTCACATTTCTTGCCAAATGGCAACAATGAGTTGATACTCACCCTCTCATTTTTTGTCGTTTGACTTTTCTGAAATCTGGTGTCTGCTCCTACAATAACAGAGAAATGAACCCTGGATTTTCAAGGTGGACAGGATTGCTAATTGTCAAATCCAGTGACCTTCTCTTAGAACTTGCCCTCTCTCTAGCATTGAACACAACTGAATACATCTCTTTTTTGAACTCTCTTCATTTGATTTCTAGGGCTGTGAAATTTTCTTATTCTTCTTTCAAACCATGTCTCTTTGTCCATTGCTTGAATTTCCACCGGCAGGCATGCCTGTTCTTTCTCTGCAGTTATTCCTGTAGATGCTGCTGGTAATCTTCCTATTACTTCTCAGTCCTGCATTTTATGCTCTGCTTTATGCTGCCAGGGCTGGGAGTTAGCAAATTCTTATTTCCTTGGGTTCACTCGCCAGCTGGTTTGCCATTTGGCTCTGTCAGTAGAGGCACTTGGGGGAGGTCAGAGGGCAGGAGAAAACTAGAAACCTCCTTCTCCTGACTCCAGCAGGGTGGCAGTTACTCACGGGGACAGGTGGTTGCCATGGCACAACAGAATGTCAGGGGTTCTAGTCTCCAGAAGCCTGGGCAGGGGCGTGTCTTCCCAGAAGCTCAAGCCCTGGTCAATGGTGAGTCTGGAACTAAACTTTGATAGCTTTTCCAATAGCACAGAAGCCAGTGAAGCTGAAGGCTCCCGCCCAGGCACATGCAACACTTGGATCCTCTGGCTATTGGCAACCCCACCTGCTGCTCTTCTAGCCCTTTCGATATTGTCATAACCAATTCTGTGCCCTTACGTGTGAAATATACAGAGTGGCTTGTGGCTTCCTGACTGAGTCTTGACTGATCTACTCTTGGGCTTTCAATTTTTGTTTGTTTGTTTGTTTTAGGGAGTGTGGGGAAGGAGCCTTACTCTGTAGCCCAGGATGGAGTGCGGTGGCACAATCTCGACTAACTACAACCTCTGCCTCCCAGATTCAAGTGATTCTCCTGTCTCCACCTCCTGAGTAACTGGGATACAGACACACGCCACCAAGCCTGGCTACTTTTTGTATTTTTAGTAGGGATGGGGTTTTGCCGTGTTGTCCAAGCTGGTCTCAAACTCCTGACCACAAGTGCTCTACCCGTCTCGGCTTCCCAAAGTGGGATTTCCCAAAGTGGGAATTCTTAATGATATATAAAAGGCTCGACCTCAGGTCTGCATCAAAAACCACTGTCAGGACCTATCTACATGACTGTAATGCTAGTTTATACCATACTAGTCATCCTACAACTCTTGATCTTCCTTCCCAATTACTAAACAGTGACTAGTGACAAAACTATCATTCTTCTGTTTATTGTGGACACTTGCCACTCCCTTGCTTCTAAAACCTAATCAATCACCAATTCTTGTCTTTTTATTAAAAAAAAAAAAAGTATTTCACATGGGTCATTTTGTTTCCTTTCCTTCGTTTTGGCCTTTGTAACCTCAAGTCTGAACAAAGGCAATATCTTTCTCATTTGTTAAGAAAATACTATTAATACCTGCTGTCTTGTAAAGTAGTGGCTACCCTGGAGAAAGTACTTATTTACATGATTTCCAGACAAATTGCCTTGACTCTAGGATACATGCTGTCTCCTCCTGCAGATGAGGTGACTGTGCTTAGAGGTTAACTTTTCAAAAGTCACAGGGGTATTAAGTGGAAGAGCCTGGATCTGAACCTAGGACCTTGTCACTCCATAACGTATGTGTTTTCCTTCAGTCCCTCCCTTTTTAGTCTCTTGAACATCAAATCTGTCACATAACCAGCCTAGTTAATATTCCCAAAGCTTACTTTTAAATCGCCTGACTCATAGACAGGATTCAGTGAATACTTACTGAATGAACTGAACATACTACTCCTCTAATTAAACACTTTTGAAATAAAGTTTTAACAGCTTGATTGAGGTATAAAAGGCATATAATGATCTACACATATTCAAAGTGTACAGTATAATAGTTTTTGAATATATAAACCTGTGAAATTAATCATTACCATAATCAAGATAATGGACGTCTCCATCATTTCCTAAAGTTTCCTCATGCCCTTTCTCATTTCTCACTCCCACCTCTCTCCACACCTACCTCCTACCTTATCCCCCAGTGATTCCCAGGAAAGCACTGATCTGCTTTCTTTCACATAGATGTGTTTGCATTTTCTAGAATTTTATATAAATGGAATCAGATAGTATATAAGATTTTTTTCTCTAGCTTCTCTCACTCAATGTACCTATTTTGAAACTCATCCCTGTGTTTTTATTGTTAGTGATAGCCCATTATATAAACATTAATTTGTCAATTCATTCACTTGATGATAGCCACTTAAGTTTCTAGTTTTTAGCTATTACAAATAAAGCTTCCATTCAGCATTCACTTATTAAGTCTTTGTCTAGGCATATGCTTTTGTTTCTCTTGGGTCAACGTATAGAAATGGCATGGCTGGGTCATGCGGAAGGTGTATGTTTAACTTTTTAAGAAACTGTCAAACTGTTTTCAAGTAGTTGTATCGTTTTACATGCCCACCAGCAGTGTATGAAAATTCCTGTTGTTCCACATTCTTGTTAACACTTGGTATGAATGGTCTTTTCAATATTAGCCATTGTAAAAGATATGGTAGTATCACATCATGGTTTAAATTTTCAGCTTCCTAATGACTGATAATGTTGAGCATCTTCATGTGCTTTTTGTCATCCATATATCTTTGCTGAAGCGTCTGTTCAAATATTTTGCCCATTAACAAATTAAGTTGTTTGAATTTGAGATTTCTCATCACATTTTAGATTCAATTCTTTATCAGATATGTGATTTGCAAATAGTTTCTCCTAGTCCATGTCTTGTCTTTTCATCATTGTCTTCTAAAGAACAGAATTTCTTACTTTTCATGAAGTCCAGTTTATCAAATTTTTGTTTAGTGCATCATATTTTGGTATTATATCTAAGAAAGTTTGACCTAACACAAATTCACAAAGATTTCCTCCTATTCTTTTTCCTAGAGGTTTCAGTGTCAGGTTTTACATTTAGCTCTGTAATTCATCTCAAGTTAACTTTTGTATACAGTTGTATTGGTTGAGGTATAGTTTTTGCCAATGAATATCCCATCTTTTTAGCACCATTTGTTGAAAAGATTGTACTTTCTGTATTTAATTATCTTTGTACCTTCGTTGAAAATCAATTGACCGTATTTATATGGATCTGTTTCTTCTCAGTTCTGTTTCAATGATCTATTTGTCTATAGTGTTGTCTATTTGTCTTTAATGTTGATAGCACAATCACTCTAAAATCAATCTTGATGTTAGGTACTGTAAGTCCTCCAGCTTTATCTTTTTGAAAGTTTTCTGGTCTATCTTAGGTCTTTTGTATTTCTATGTGAATTTTAGAAACAGCTTGCCAATTTCTACAAGATCTTGCTAGGATTTAGTTGTGATTGTGTTGACTCTATAGACAATTTTAGGGGAAATTGACTCCTTGATAATATTAAGCCTTCCAGTCTATAAACATGGTATGTTTCTCCATTTACTTAGATCTTCTTTAATTTCTCTCAGCATTGTCTTATAAATTTTATTATATAAATTTTATGTAACCTTCTGATGCTAATATAAATGGTGTTGATTTTTTAAAAATTCATTTCTGAATGTTAATTGTTAGTCCATAGAAATACAATTTTCCCCAAATCTACAAACTTGCTAAACTCACATTAGTGATTTTAAAAGCGATTATATAAGATGTTGTATATAGACTATGATGTAACCTACTAATAAAGATAGTTTTACTTCTTTCTTTCCAATCTGGATGCCTTTTTTCTTGCCTTATTAAACTGGCGATAACCTCTAATGTTATATTGAATACAAGTGTTGAGAGTAGACATTCTTGTCTTGTTCCTGATCTTAAGGGGAAAAGCCTCCAATGTCTTCATTTTAAGTTTATTGTTTGCTATAAGTTTCTTATAAGTTCCCTTTATCAGACTAAGGAAATTTCCTTCTATGCCTAATTTATCAAAAAGTTAATTCTATTTTCATGTGTTCCTATAAATATTCTTGAACTTGGTCAAATATTTTTTCACTATCAATTCCTGGCTTTTGAATTTCAAAAGCCTGTGTCTCATGGTCATGAGACTAACTCATGTTTATATAAAATAGATTTTGCAGAAGTGCTAACTGCTTTTCCGCTCACTCCAGCCTTTCCTACGTGGCTAAAGAGGAGAAAGAATGAACAGGGCGGGAAAAGGGAAGCAGACCTGCAAGGACTTTCTAGACAGGGGCCACTTCTTTTTCTAGCCTCTAATCCAATGAGTAGGAGGTTCCTGGAACCATGAGTTGGCCAGTGTTCCATTGTATTTATCATGTTATGCCTTTGCTACCATGTTAGTTGATCTTGCTTTTACAAATGGTTATTCACTTCACCATTTTACTGGTTAAGTGGATTATTTTGCTTTTACTTTAATACCATCTAGCTTTTTATTATTTACTTAAAAAATTTAAAATGTATGTAAGATAATTTTCATCTTGTCTACTTAATTTTAAATCTAATCATTTTATTATTTGTTTTATCTTCAGCTTACTTCAAAATTGAAAGCAAGAATCATTGACTTGAGGGTGGGATCTGTGAGAACTGTCTATAGTTTAAGCAGGAATGGCTGGAAGACTTCCATTTCCCACGTCCTCTTCGGTAGATTTTTCAAAACCACCTCAACATTCCTCAGGGCTGCAGCACTGCAGGGAGCGCTGCTCAAAATTGTGTTCCATGTAAATGTTAGGAGGAAACTGCTCCAGGAATTCCGTTCACATTTGCATACAATACAATGTGCATAATCTCTGAAGTTGCACAACAGTGATACTGGCCACCTTGCAAAGATGATACACTTCATTTTAAAGTCTTTCAACTGAAGAAAACAATAGCTGCATGGGTCAATCTCTCCTCCAAAGATCACAGTAATCCTGCATTCAGTCACAGCACAGCCAAACCACTGAAATAATGTTGTCTTTTCACAGCACAAATCATCCAAATCCTTTACAGGGATATGAATTATTTAAATTGATGATCTCTTTTCAGTACAACCACTGAACAACAGGTAAATAATATGCATAGTATAAGAGAAATTGTATAGGAAGTTTCCAGCCAGAAAGGGCTCTCAAATAATTCATTTATTTCATTTTTGTTTACAATTTCTAAAAATTTCAATATTTTAATGTTATTTTAAAAAGTGGATAAAATGTAGAAAAGCAAGATAAGAATATGGAACTAAAAGCTAAAAATGGGAATTAAATAGCATATGTCATTTAAGTTTAATTTTGATAATGACCCAAATTACCTTAAAGGTAAGCAGTTGTCGGCTGGGCACGGTGGCTCATGCCTGTAATCCCAGCACTTTGGGTGGCCGAGGTGGGCAGATCATGAGGTCAGGAGATCGAGACCATCCTAGCTAACATGGTGAAACCCCATCTCTACTAAAAATACAACAACAACAAAAAATTAGCTGTGCATGGTGGCGGGCGCCTGTAGTCCCAGCTACTCGGGAGGCTGAGGCAGGAGAATGGCGTGAACCCGGGAGGCGGCCGAGCTTGCAGTGAGCGGAGATCCGGCCACTGCACTCCAGCCTGGGCAACAGAGCGAGACTCTGTCTCAAAAAAAAAAAAAAAAAAATGGTAAGCAGTTGTCAATAGATGCTTCTTACAGGCAGAATTTTAAAAAGTTCTCTAAGTGTATAGACTGAAGGCAAAAATCAAGTTGGTTGGAGCTGGAATTAAGATTGAGTGTTATCCAGAGGAAGGCAGCACCACCAATGATGAATGATCCATACACACACACACACACACGCACACAAAACAAACACAATTTTATTGAATACTTGTCCAGTCTTACTCTACAATTACACACGACAGTTTCCTAAAGAACACCTCTGAGGGTAAGTGAACTGACAGCAGGCTCCTTTACTCCCTAAATTAAAAGGCAAACGTGGATAGACCTAACTTTCTACAAAGTCATTTGATTGACATTCACTACTTCCTCCATAGATGCTATTGACCGCCAACCCAATGAGATTCTTAGTAAATAAACCTTCCAAATACCCTATCTGAGGTTCACCACTGTAAGGACTCTATCCCTGTTGTGGGTCCTATCTAATTGATACCCTCATTAAGTGCTTGTATACATTCCATTTTTTTCTCTGCAGTTTTTCTAGGTGGACAGAGCTCTTTAGTAGGGGCTGCAGAAGACACTCTGTAGATGGTCAATGAAGTACTTCAGAAGTGTGCAGTGTTGTGGGGAGAAAGATATGCATACATGAAAGATCTGCATGTAGTCAAGTGATAGACTCAATTGGATGATATTCTGTAGCCAGTTATACCCGCCTGCCTTCCCACACAGAAAAGATCCCACTGAATTCCCATTGTGAAAGAATCACATGGCCTGCTGTGTGGAGAATAGATTATAGAGGGACAACTATAGAACCAAGGAAACTAATTAGGAGGCTTCAAGGAGAAGCCAGACAAGAGATGATGGTGGCTTGGACTAGAGGATAATGGTAGAGAGTATATGTATTTTGGTGTTAACATTTTTTCTCTCTCTCTCTCTTTTATAAAAAACATTTTAGCATCTTTGAAATTGGAATGAGTCTTGTGATTGATGGCTTCTTACAATCACTGCAGAACAAGAGACATAGAGATGTAGTTGCCAATTTTCTGCACGCACACATAGTTGGTTTGCATTTTTATTCTCACTCAGTTGCATCACAGGTTCCTGGAGCTTTGCAGCTTCAGTTCAAAATCTGCAGGAAGCAGAGCATTGCATTGAGCACTACTCTTAATGTCACTATGGATGATATTTTGTGGAAAACCATGTACTTGTATGATTCTGAATGGAAAGCAATTAAGAAGTTAGGTTTTGAAATCAATAATCTTTTTGGAAACTTTAACCAACTTATTTCACATACACTTTCCTTATACTGAATAATGATATATGGCAAACTTATGTTTACATAAGTGTAGAGGTCTTCAAATACATATAAAATAAATTTCTAAGCAATAGCACTGGTCATAGATTGCTAGATTTTTTTTCTTTCTTAGGGGTGGATAAGATAATCATGTACCTCACAATTGCTGGTAGCTTAGATTCTATAAATTACTGTATTTTCAGGGTAGATTTAATGAGAAGAATGAGAGAAAAAGAGTCAAGGATGACTCCAAACTGCTTTGTCAGAGCAACCAATAACCTGGAGCTCCCAGTCACATAGAAAGGGATAATAGTTCAGAGAGGAGAGTGGGGCAGGAGCCCTTCTTGGGGCATGTAAGATTTGAGATGCTTCTTAGGCATCTGCATTAGTTTTCTAGGGCTGTTGTGACAAAATACTAAAACTGGGTGGCTTAAAATAACAGACATTTATTGCCTCACAGTTGTGGAAGCTAGAAGTCTGAAATAAAGGTGTCATCATGTTCTCTCTGGTGACTCTAAGGAGGAACCCTTCCTTGCCTCTTCTAGCTCCTGGTGTTTGCCCACAAGCCTCATTATTCTTTGACTTGTCCATGCATGCCTCCAGGCACATTGCCCTCTTCTCCCTCTGCATCTTCACATCATCTTCTGTCTGTATGTGTCTGTTTCTGTATCTAAATTTTCCCTTTTATGAGGACACCAGTCATATCAGATCAGGGTCCACCCTAATGACCTCATTTTAACTTGATTACCTCTGCAAAGACTTTATTTGCAAATTAAGTCACATTCTGAGGTACTGACACTTCAGCATATCTTTCAGGGGCTGGGGGAGACACAATTCGATCCATAACAACACCAAGTAAAAATGTCAAATAGACAGATGTCAATGAGGCCGTCTGAAGTTAGGAGAGAGGTTTGCTCTGGAGACAAAAATGTGGGAGAGTCATCACCATTCTAAATGGTATAAATAAGACTGGGTGAGATCACCAGAAAGTGAGTGTAAACAGAATGAAATCTGAAGTCATTTAGAAGTTGGAAACTGTGGAAGAAATGTCAGCATGTCGTATTGGGTAGATGTGGTCTAGTGCCTCATGTAGGTGGAACTTATAAACATAATGAGTCTGCCAACCTCAGAAGAGCTTTGAACTAATTTTTTTAAATGCCTATTACTGAAGACAATAGGGCTGAGTAGGTATTCGTAAGTCAGTTCATCTAAATAAAAACTACTCTCAAAAACACAGATAACTGGTGTTACATTTCAGTAAAACATCACATTAAAACTCACTAAAGAATAAAAGATAATAGGCATGGATTCTGCAGAGTGCAAAAGAGTCTAACCTTAAGTGGGCAGGCTTTCAGTTACAATTTATGAAATTTTTTTGGATTGTATAGTCACACAAGTAAGTTTCCCAAAAGTAAAATTTTCTAGTTGTGACGGAATTTAGAGTTGAGTGTCGTTTTCTAACTTCCTGCTGACAGACGAGGAAAGAGAGGTCTGGAGCTACCCAGGGACTAACCCAGCTAAGACGGCATACCAAAAAGGACACGACCCAAGGCCAACAGAGTCCCTTTGCTTCCAGTTCAATGTGCTTTCTAGCACACTGCATCATTACACAATTGAAAGAAAAAACACCAGAGAAGTTATGAGAAGAGTCATAACTTTAAACACAAAGCCTTATTCCAGTAACAACAAGGTAAAAATGTATAAAGATCACAGTTGCATATCAGATTGCCATGGATATTTTGTCACCATTTCATGGATCTTTAGAGTTTCACTGGATAGTAACCTAGCTTGAGAAATTCAGTTTAAATGTTGTTAGAAACAAAAATAAAGTAAAGCTGCGTCCTCCACCTAGGGCAGTTTGGTGTGAAGGCAAAGAGGACACTGAAGAGACTTCCATGAGGTGAATGCTTACGTCTTGTTCAGTTACTCTCAATAATTAATAAACTAAACATTAAGATTATTTGAGTATCAAAATATGACCATTCTCTCCAAATAATATGATCACCCCTCCTTGTGAATAACCCTTAGACTTTATCAGTATCTTTCACTTTCAATTTGGTATAGCTCAAACTTACAGCACTTCCATAATAAAGGTTAATCTCTCTCTCTCTTTCTCTTTGTGTGTATGTGTGTCTGAGAAAGAAAGTTCCTCAGTAAAAAGTTACTAAGTAGTAAAAAAAAAAAAGTTGAAGCTTTGCAGTTAGACCTGAATTCATACTTTAGTCTATTACTGATCAGCGATGTGACATTTCCACATTTCTTGATTTCTCTGGGGCTCAGACATCCCTAATTTGAGAATTGGGATGATATTACTCACTTGTAAAGATGGCTGTGCAATATAAATGACTTAGTTAAGATATATGAAATCTTAACACGGCACTTGGTACTTACTAAATATCCATAAATGGCTTCACAGTAAATGTTTGTTTTAGCCATTTTTCTTCCTGTGGACAACATCTCTGCCATTGTTTATTTCCTAGTCTATCCAGATCAGATTGTTTTATTCACCTTATTGTCATAGGTAGTAAAAACCAATGCAAATACATTTTATAAGGTTGTGTGTCTTTTTATTCAAGAATAATAAACATTTACAATCCTTCAGACACCTTTTTAGTTGATCTCTTTTTGTATTTCTTGATTCCATTCAAGTTACAGAATAAGTAGCTCTTGTTTATGTATCAGCATATATCTGTTTACTACTTAAGACAAACTCTGTTTTCCTTCTATTGAGTAAAAGAAAGAGTTGCTTTTATAGAGTATAAATCTGAATTCATTTCATACCTTTACTTCACCCTAACTGCACAGACACCGCCTTCAGGGTATATAGTACATAATCAACTTAGGAAAAAATAATTTTGAAAAAAATCCCATTTCATTGTGGTTTCTCACATATTTTTAAATGACTGAAGCTATTTTTCAAAAAGCTACTTAAAAGCTTTCTAACAAAAATTTAGATCTTTTCTCTATACAATCACTACCCTGCCTATGACTAACTGATCTTTGAGGTTTAGACAGTAGCTTTGCTTAAGAAATATCATCTAAATTTTGTCAGAAACATAAATAAAGTGAAATAAAATGCCCCTTCGACTTGAGGCAGTTTTGTAAAAAAGCAAAGAGGAAACGAAAATGGTTTCCAAAAATGTACTCTTTTGCTGCATGCTCAAACCTGAGTCCTTTTTGCCTAGTGTTCATTTTAAAAAGAGCCAGTTAGACTAAGGCAGGCAGATCATTTGAGGTCAGGAGTTCAAGACCAGCCTGGCCAACATGGTGAAACCCTGTCTCTACTAAAATTACAGAAATTAGCCAGGTATGGTGGCAGGTGCCTGTAATCCCAGCTACTAGGGAGGCTGAGGCAGGAGAATCGCTTGAACCCGGGAGGCAGAGGTTACAGTGAGCCGAGGTTGTGCCACTGCACTCCAGCCTGGGTGACAGAGCAAGACTCTGTTTCAAATAAATAAATTAATTAAAATGAAAAAATAAAAAGAACCAGTTGTGGATGATTGGGTGCCAGAAGTTCAGCACCTTTAGCTTGAGGACTTGAGGACTGTAATGAGAGGGGGACTAGCTGTTGTCCGTACATCTGATGGTTCCGGGAACTTGCCTAGGGAACGCTTCATCACCAAAGAAACACTTCCCTCACATCAAGTCTAGCGCCTTCGCATGTACAACTCATTCGACAAGCACCAGCTGTAAATAAGTCTGCACTCAGGAGCAGGAATATGTAGAGTCCTGGCACCTTCCGTAAGAATTATAAATTGCCCTATTTCAGGATGGAGTGAGATCCTTTAACAAAAGTTCAGAACAGCGGCAGATCTGGTACCAAATCTATTGCACACTAATTGTTTCAATGAGATAATTTTGAGGTAATTACACCTCACCAACCCACAAGTAACCCCGCTCAAGCTGTACTTAATCCAGTGTAGCTTGATATTTTCAAAAGGTCAGGAAATCTCTTTCCTCACCTCTAACTGCTCACCTTTCTTGGGTGCACTATGGGGATGCATAATTCCAACGGAGTGGAAATTCAGTCGGTAAATGAACCCTAGACATAAATATTCATGGCAAAAACTTTTGGAAAAAAGTCAAGAAATGAGGCTAAGTAAATCACACCCCACCTCTAGAGGTGACTAAGATATGCTCTGACAATTTGCATGGATTTGCTTAAAATCTTTGCTTTGTTATTTAAGAACTATTTTCATGGCAACTAACACATCCCCTGGGCCAGTATTTGGGCACCACCTTCATGCTTTGGCTTATTGAAGAAGAAAGCAAGTGCATTTGGAGCCTCTCAAATTCTTCTTATTCCTGTGACACTTTATTCCTTCTCTACGGTTCTGGTCCTTAAAAAAATAATTCAAAGATTTAAACATTTTCTAACGCAGACAAATATGTCTCAACTAACATAAAATTACTTGGAAGCTTGGAATTTTTTGTATACTGGGAAGCCTGCTGAATTCATTCATTGCCAAAGTTGGCTAAACAACACTCAAACATTGATTCTAATGTATTTTATAAATTATAAATTCTACTAAGTCAATAACCCTGCTCCCCTTTCCCATTCAAAATATGTATGTAGGTGTGAGATGTGTTTTATTATAAAAACAGCCATCCTTTAGTAATAACAATGACTTTTCTCTTTATTACTTATATGGTTTGGCTCTGTGTCCCCACCAAATCTCATGTCAACTTGTGGTCCCATGTGTGGAAGGAAGAACCTAGTAGAAGGTGATTGGATCATAAAGGTGGATTTTCCCCTTGCTGTTCCCATGATAGTGAGTGAGCTTTTCCAAGATTTGGTTGTTTAAAAGTGTGTAGCACTTCCCCCTTTGCTCTCTCTCTCCTGCTCTGCCATGGTAAGACATGCTTGCCTCCCCTTCACCTTCGTCCATGATTGTAAGTTTCCTGAGGCCTCCCCAGTCATACTTCCTGTACAGCCTGCAGAACTGTGAGTCACTTAAACCTCTTTCCTTCATAAATTACCCAGTCTCAGGTAGTTCTTTGTAGCAGTGTGAGAATGGACTGATACAATCACAAACACCAGACTTAACTCAAAGATGCTTTCAAAAAGTTACCTTTCATTCAAGATTCAACACACAGAAACCTCCTGGTGTGACTACAGTTGCAGAAGCAATACATAAGGGGAAGACCTTTTATGACACTTTACTTTGTACTTGATCTTCTTATGCCTTGGGAAAATTAGTAACAATTTCCCTTGTCAGGATGAGCCATGCACTAAGAACCATCCTGGGAGGAACCAGAAATTTTGGTTCTTTTTAGCATTTGATAATCAAACAGTGCAAGTAGCTATGCCTTGTGGTCTTGTGTTGTTGGACTTTGCCCAGTGGCAGTCAGTGTAAACTTGCCTGTTATAATTAACCAAATTCAGGATAAAGCAGAATTTCTTAATTCTATGCTATTAAAGTTGTTAAAATATTGATATACAAGTAATTGTTTTGTCTTATTTTTGTTCTCTTGTTTCTTTGTTGTACCATTGACTAGTGTGGGAAACCCCCTTAATCCAATGAATTTGAAGATTGGATTTAAGGATTAAAATCACAACTACCAGATAAAACCGTGAGAGTTCTGCTATGATCCCCCTGGTGGCACTCTTTTATGGCAACACTTTCTTTTTAACTATAGATTAGCTTAGAAGGAGGTATGTGGCTCTAGTATGCTCTAAACATGTCTACCTTGTTCTTTATAGTTTTCTCAATTCTGCTACATGATATAAAAAGAAAAACAATATCTTTTTACAAATTCTTGTGGTAATCCTATATGTAATTATATAAATAGCTTTGAAGAAGTCTACTTGATTACCTTCTTGAAAATTGTGGATTAACACACTAAAAGGTCACCTTATCCTTCCACTACCAAATTGTAAAAGAAAGAGGAAGACAGCATGTATGTGTTTAGTGGTTCTTGTAAATGTGATGCCATATTTTGTATTTTTCATCCTTGATTTGGGCAAGATCACAGGGCTGTAGAGCAGGACTATGTCGTCTTATGCTTGCTTTATGTGTGACCTTAGGCAAGTTGCTTCCCCTCTTCTTGGACTCAGTTTCCTTACTCTTACAGCTGCTGGTCCAGCAGGTGTTCAGGAAACGGTTTGGAAAATGACTCCTTTCTGCCTTAAAATATAATGTTTTAGGTGGACAAAAATGAATGTTCCTTCTTTGGGATCTGGGCCTTCCATCTTAAAAGATCTATTTCCCATCACATTTTCTATAGTATGTGCTTATGAGCCTCAGATGGAAAACAAGCAGTTAGCCTTTGGAAGGGCTACAGGTACATGCAAACTTCCTGACATATAAATTGTTTTAAAACGGGTTTGGTGAGACATGAATATACCATTCCAAATTCAAACCCAAACGCAAAATTTTTCTTTTCTATTTCTTGTTTTCCAGGGATTTCCAAGAATAGTCATTTCATAGTTTAGTTGTGAAATAAAATCCTCATATCACTATCCAGGGATGTTGAACCATAACTAAGGAGAACTAGAAAATGTACCATTTGCTCTCTTATGGCTTTCACTATGATCTTGTGAGGTTTTTATTATTACTATTTTTAGTAATCATCTCAGCAATATAATCAGAGCAAAAAAAGATTCTAAAGGCACAAATCAAAGAGGAATCCTAGTTTTCAGTAGGAATATCCTCTCAGTCCCCTTTCTTCAATCTTCTGGTTTCATAAAAGAGGTGATGTCATAATTTATGATGTTAAGCTGACTAGTGAAATGTCATTGTAGAAGTGATGTTTTAATTGATGATGTTAGGCTGGTTAGCAAGAAAGTGTCAAATGTCACTTTTCTGACATAAACTGGCAGTTACGATTATATAATATCAATTATTCTTTGGAAAACTGCATTAGATCAGTTAGAGCTGAACCAATTTAGTTTAAGCAGGTTCATATTATTTTTTCCTAGCCGCTCATCCATTTCTAATTATTAGGAGTAAGATACACTTTGGATGTAGTTTAGACTTTGATAATGTCCTCTTTGGAAAGGTAATGGGTGTCTTACATGGCCTTTGTGTTGCAAAAAGAGGTACAAGCAAAGTCTGTAATGACCTTCCTGAAAGGAGGCTGCACCTTGAATTGCTTTAGCAAATCATCCTCCTCCCAAATTAAAACTCTTGGAATTATTTTAATTGTCAATTGCAACTTAAGTGAAATATGACATTGTGAAGGAATAGTTTTTAAAAAGTCTTAGCTTATTTTGGTTTTCTATGCATGCCAGCTGCTACGTTAATTTAAATTTAACCACAAAATACTAAGCACACTTGCCTCTGCCCTTTCCTTTGCTTTCCAAGTAAAAAGAAAAAAGGGAAGTGAAGAAATGTTTTCTCAGATTCTTTCTCCTTTACTAGGATATCATTTTGAAAATGTGATGAGTTAATTAGAAGGATATAGGAACTCACAACTCAAAAACTGAATGATTAGATTAATAGTAATAACAAATACCATGATATCAATAGCTACTATTTGTTGCAATTACTATATCCAGGCACTGTGCTAATCCTGTAGATGTAGTCCCTTATTTATTCCTCACAACAAATCTGTGAACTAGATATGATTGGTATCATTTTGCATATGAGAAAAAAGGAGGCTTACAAGTACTTTGGCATGAATCAGAAAATAAACATTTTGTAAATGTTAAGTATTTTCGGGAGTATTAGTATCGTTTGGTGGAAGACAATCATGGGGAAATACATCAACGGAGGGAGTCACCTTTCTCAGCCTCTATCATGATCATACCCAAGGTGAAGCATGGCAGCTGAATCCCAGTGTGAAGGTTCAGTGCTAGCATAAAGAAGAGCAAGGAGAAGTTGGTGAAGCTGGGGCAAAGTGAGGATATGTGTGTGTGCAGGTGTGTATGTTTGTGCATAAATTTGCATGTGCATGTTTGTGTGCAGGTATGTATGCACAGGTGTGTGCAAATGTAGACTTGTGTGTACACGTTTGTGCACATGTACATACACATATGTGCACCTATGTTTGGGGGGTAGGAACCAGGATGGGGAGGAAGTATAGAGTAGTGCCAAGACAGGAGTGATATCAGCCTCCTTTAACATGTCTAGTGCAACCTGACCATCGGGTACAGATTTAAGAACAGACCATCCTTCTAGAGTAGGGTCCAGGAGGTGTCATGTTGAGCTTGGCATTGACTATCCAATGTCTGGATTTTGGGCTGGTCCAGTGGGGTAGACTTATGGGGGAGGGGTTAGAGGGACTAAGGCAGCAGGTAGGCTCTGAGGGGGTGGTGTATACCTACCACGTGGCACAGCTGTATTTCAAAAACTGAAGAGCAGATACAGTCCTACCATTCAAAGCTGAGGACATGAACTCATAGATTATTGGCCTTCTCTTGTCCCTGCCATATCTCCTATTTCCAGTTCTACCCATACTTACTCAAAAATGAGTTGCCTTCTTTCCACTGCTATAGAAGGGATTTCCTCCAAAACATTAAGCTCATAGATTTTTTTCAAACACTTTAGTTCTACAGGACTGCTTTCCTTCTTACAGGTATTATGACTGTGTGTGTGTGTGTGTGTGTGTGTGTGTGTGTGTGTGTGTGTGTGTGTGTGTGTGTGAAAACTAGAAAAAATTCAAACCTGGGGCTGAATCAGTTCATTGGAATCACAAAGGAATGTGAAGTTGTAAGGCAATATCAGACATTCTAGAACTTGGGTGAAAGGTTTTCACATTCCCTCTCGGGTTCTGTCAAACCACATCACAAAAAGAAATTAATCAATAAACATATAAAATGAGAAAACATCACATTTTTGTCCTTGGCAGCATTGTATGGCTTCATGATGCTTCCTCATGGCAGGTTATTGTATGTGCCTCGGTCCAAGTCTCTTCCCTTTGTTCTCTTCTCCTTCTCTACCTTGGTTTCACCTTGGTTTAGGAGCAAAGCCAAAGTATTTCATTTGGAATCTGAGGAAAAGACAGAAATGATTCCTGGGATTTTGAACTTTCCTCTCTTGCTCCAACCTACAAGAGAGGCAACTCCGGAGAAGGTGGGACAAATAACAACTAACACTTGTCTAGTACTTTGTGATTTTGCAAAGTGCTTTTATAGATAAACTCACTGTTTCTTACAACAGCTTTGTGACATCATGATTATTGTTTCCCCTGGCAGAAAACAAAATGTCTCAAATAAGTTAAGCAAACAGCTAATAGGTTTTCTGAGATACCATGATGTCTCCAATGTAATGTGGGATTTTTTAACCTATCCTCACTCTGGTTATTAGGGGAAATCCTCAGCACCCATGCCAGGACTCTAAAATCACGTAGGCTTGAACTTTCCTTGATTTAAATAATGACCATGACTCGCTTGCTCGCTCAATCACTCACTCCAGTTCCAATGGAGACTTGAAGTCAGTGGGTTAATGCTTTTTCCTTTTTCCCTTTTTCTATTCCAGGAAATAAATACCTTTTTGAGATATGTTTTATTGAGCAAATGCTGATTGACCTTCTATTATGTGCCAAACGCTGTCCTATGGCTTGGAATATGATTGTTAGCCAAATCATGCCTTTCTACAGTTTGCATTCTCATGGAGTGGGGCCTAAAAAAATTTTGATAATGAATGTGGCACTAGGTATTCTATGACAGTTCTTTGCATTAGAAACAAGTCACTAGGTTTAGCTCACAAACAAGGAGAGAGGATTGCACTGGGCATGTGTACCAGTAGTTGGTGGTCTTTGGAAGACATTTTAAAGAAATTTCTATCAAAGGATCTGAGAATGTCTCTCAGAGGCCCAAAATATCCCTCCCCAACAATGACATGCTTAATAAGTATAATCTATAAGCCAACTTCTCCCTTCATATGATGATTTTCTGTGTCTCATAGCTTCAATGTCTATCTCTTAATTTCCACTAAGAAATAAGCAACTAAAGACTTGAGGTGTTACCCTTTTGAGGGTTAATTCACTCTCCACAAGGGTTTTCCACAGCTGAAAATCTTTTTATTAGATTAACTCTTAAGCATCATATCTGATCTTCTAAGCCACACCTATATCCTGTGGCAGCCGCTGTTGAAACCAACAGTTCTGTGTAGGCTCCAGTCAGTTTCCAGTAGGTACGGCTTTGCTTCAGGCCCGAAATGCACACCTCTTGCCTCCCGCAGGTGCGGACTTTCTTTACCGATGTCACTGCATTGAGAACTGTAGAAACTTGGTGTCCAAGAACATGCATCCTGAAAGTGGGAGTGCTTAATACCAGGTTAGAAGAAATGTTCACCAATGGGGACTGGAAGTCAGTGGGTAAATGCTTCTTCATTTGACTTTTCCTGCCTCAGGAACATTTTGCAAAGCATTTCATTCTGCTTCTCAGATGAGCTCACAAGACTGAACAACTGGTCACCCGTGGTGATATACTTGCATGGACTCTCTCTCCTCCCTTGTTATATTCTGGTTCCCTGGAACTACATTTCCAAATAAATTACTCACACATGGCCTTTTTCTTACACTTTGCTTCTTATGGAATCTAGGTGAAAACAGTCTTTAGGCTTTAATGGCTCAAAAAAGGGTAGAATCAATACATTACTGATGATGAGATTCTGTGCTGTATACAATACACCTAAGCTTCAGTAGTTACAATGGCATTTTATGAGGTATGTGACTTACAAGGCGTTGCCCATGCTGGGCACTGGAATATTCATTCTCATAGTCACTTACCACACTGGGCTCATACATTTCTATTGTGATAGTTAGAGGGTTTTAAAAATTTGAGCCATATAAAATGAAGATGATGACAACAACAAAAACAATGAGTAAGACTCACTCTATAATGAGAATCATATGATATTTTGTAAGTGTTTATACACATGCACTTATTCTGGGCAAAGTTATCAGGATGAACACCAGCAATGACATTTGGTGCAGGCTGAAACTCAGGGGCAGAAGGGTCAGCAGGCCCTGAGTTCTCTGCTCACCCTGCAGGGCTGTGCTTGACCAGGGAAGCTACTGGATATACCATGAAGCTATTACTCCCTTGAAGGAACCTCAGTCTCTACTGCTATCCCTTTTTATAATGCTATTGTGTGAGAATACTTAGTTTAGGACCAATGTTTTTAAGGATGTTCTGAAAAAAATATAGATGACCAGCATCTGGAAATCTTAGGGTTTCTGGTTACTTAGGAAGTGATTTGAGTGCAGTCTCTCATGCAGTCTCACACCCCATTACCAAAGAAGGAGGCCATTAGTCCCAGATAGGTCATTTTAAGGGAAGCCAAGGTCATTGTCAGAGAGCTCCAAGGTCATTTATCAGAAAATCCTACCCACCTCTTTACAAAATATAACAGATACACAGTGGGCTTCGGTGATGATTTTCTACTTCCTCACAATTTAGGATTTAGTGATAACCTTTAGCCAGTGTGTCCAAGAGAATATTCTTGAACGGCTCCTCATTCTTTATTTGCCAAATTTGGCTCCTATCCCACATCATTTATACCTCTTGGTTGGGCAAGGTATGCTTCTGCTTTCAAAGGTTTTATTATTGAGTGTTATTCTTCCTTAGGCCCTTCACAAGAGCAGAGTCATCAAGTTGAGTCCTCATCAAGTGATTTTCATGAAAAGTTGCCTGCATCCATCATCCTCTGTGGAGTGCTAGCTGTGGCTGGCTCTAGGAGGTTGCTGTAACTCTCTAGCTCTTAAAGCCATCCTACAATGTCTGCCTTCTCTGTTGCTGGATTAATAGGTTCTTCTATGGACTTTGAAATTGGCTTGGTGGATATTGGAGCCATGCAGGAAAAAAAAAGACATTAAAACATTTCTTTTCCAAAAAAATTTTTTTTTGCTTGCAATTGCAATTGAAAAGAAGTCCCATTTTTGTAATATGACAAGGTGCTCTCTGTGAATAACACCATTAAATTTCCTGTCAGCTACCCTAGCATAAGAGGAGATTCAAGGTGTTACCATTTTATTTCGTTGCTTTGTAGGTTTCACTAGGTAACATGATAAGCATGTCGTGTTAGGGCAGCGATATTGTGGGCACCTGAGAGATCTTCTCAGTTCCTTTGGTAGGAAAGCTTCTAAAATGGCCCCCGTGATCTCCGCCTCCTGGCATACCTGTCCTTCTATAGACTCCTTCCCTTGTATGTGGTCTGAAGCTAGTGACTTACTTCTAATGCAGAAGTGATGGTGACTTCCATCTGGAAGGCACCTTCTCTTTTCATTTTGACTGCTTTGATGAAGCCGGCTCCCATATTAGAGCATGTGACATCATATGGCAAAGAATTGAGGGACGCCTCCAACCAACACACAGCAAGGAAAGAAACCCCCAGCCCAACAGTCACGAGGAACTGAATCCTGCTAACGAACGAGACAGTCAGCTAGGAAGCACATCTTTTCGGTTAAAGATGAGATGACCACAGGCCTGGCTGACAAGATGATTGCCTCCTGAGAGAGATCCTAAAGCCGAAGACCCAGATTCCTGATCCACAGATAAATAAATGGTTTTGGGGTACTTCATTACACTGCAATAGGTAATAAATGCAGTCCTGCTCCAATTACAGGGGTTAGGAGGCTGTCTCTCTTTTTTGAGCCATTGCAACAGCATCCTCTGGTCATAATGCCCAGGAAATGTCTGTAATCTATGATCTCCTTTGAATGCAGGCAGCCATTTTCCACTCCTGGATCACTAAGCAACATTCAACCTGTCAGAAACTAGGGCATACAAATTCTATTATAGCCACTATATTTAACACAGGAGCCTGGATAATAAGGTCAGAGACGTATTTTACAGCCTTAGCCTTAGCCTGGCATCACATCTTTTCTGGACTAAGGGCATTTTATATGGTTCTGATTGAAAATAGCAGTTATTTTTCCCCCTGATCGGTTATCTTTACTGAAAATGTACATTGCTGCCGCTCCTGACAAGGAGGACTTGTATTAGACACCATGGGCTTGCACCTGAATACCCAAGTGATGCATTACATGAATATAATTTACATAATGAGCCAGGCAAAAGGCATGTGTTAGACTGTACATGCTTGTCAACATTTTAAAATCTTGCAATCCTGACAGAGAGCTGCCTCTTAGAGTGAAGAAAAGAGTGACACTCATTCCTCCAGCCTTCAAACTCTTATCTGTTGCCATGTCACAAATATTACTCATGGAGGATATTCAGATAATTCACACCAAGAAATAAACCTGTTACAGGTTAAAATGTTTATAAAACTAGCATATTGGACTTATCTGGCTACCTTAGAGCAGATTTTTTTTTCTAATTTTTCAATAAATATGAAAGATTAAATTCAAGCACCAAGGGGATTTTATGGTTAAGTCACAATTTATAAGTGGGCATTAATTAACATCAGATAAAAATGAGATCCCTAAGGAATTATATTTTGCCTTCTCATTAGTGGCTGTTTTATCATTATAAACCTTTCTAGAATGAATAATTAAGAAATTATAATAAATAACTATATTAAAGAAAGGCCCTGGGATAATGAAAACTACAGTGTTTGGCACAAGTTTTAGTCAATACCTCTAGATCTGGGTCACATGCCATCCCTTTGGCTACATTTACAATCTAAAGATTGACTAGGCTATAACAATTAAACTTGAATTTCAGGATTATTTTAACTTTGTATTAGGTTTGAACATCCTGAGATCAGGTAAAATGAGCTCTAGAGATTCAGGTGGAGTTTTCAGATTACTGGTAGTTTTGTTTTATTTTTGAGACAGAGTCTTACTGTTTCACTCAGGCTGGACTGCAGTGGCACAGTTACAGCTCACTGCAGCCTTGACTTCCTGGGCTCAAGTGATCCTCTCACCTCAGCCTCCTGAGTTACTGGGACTGTAGGCATGCACCACCATGTCTAGCTAATTTTTAATTTTTTTCTTTTTCTTTTTTTTTTTTAGAAGCAGATACTATATTGCCCAGGTTGGTCTCTAATTCTTGGGCTCAAGTGATCCTCTCCCACTTTCCACCTTGGCCTTGCAAAGTGCTAGGATTACAGGAGCGAGCCACCATGCCCAGCCTACTGGTAGTTGTAAATAAACTTGCATGTGGACTTGAATTGAATACATACCACACCAACTGAAAAGTGAAATATTTCGTGGCTTGCTTTTTACCCCATATTTTGAGATTTAGGGATTTACTTTTATGATATCAAAATGTATCTCCTTGATAGAAGAAAAAAATACACAAAAATGGCGATTTTGCTCCTCAGAAATTGCACCCAACTCCATCTCCCCAAGATATACCTTGTTTTTATTAATTCCACCTTTTCAAAAGGCAATACAATTTATACAATAAACACTTCTATTGTACCTTTTAAATTTTTAGTTCTTGTCCTAAATAAAGTATTTTGAGGTATCTTTTTGATACTGCAAGTACTACCGTTACCTTGATCTAGTCACTAAGTATTAGTAAGTGCAGCACCAGACCAGGGACCACACCATCAGCTTCCCAGGCTAACTCCTGTACCTGAAATAAGGAGGCCAGGAATGCAAAAAGAATAAAAAATTCTGACATGCTGTGGCATTTATTTGCCCTATAACCTACTGACCTAGACAGATTTTCTGGGGTAGGAAAGCATAAGCCAAACGCTGACCTAAATGGAACCTATCAATCCTGCTCAAATGTTAGCCAGCTGGTAATTACCTTACACAGTAATGCCAAAATAATCAAAAGGCCTTTCCTTTTGGAATGAAAGGTGGTCACCTGTACTTTCTGGAGGCTGTGGCCCTTACCAGTCTCTGGTGCTATCCTGCAAGTGGACAACGATGGCGTTGATAAATGGGGCTTCCCCTAGCCTGCAGGCTTTCTCTCTTGACCTTCACTTCCAGTGTCTTCCCACTTCAGGTCCTTGCATTTGAAGTTGCTTTTGCTAGAAGGCTCTTCCTCACTGTTCTTCAAATAATCTTCATTCGGCTGGCCTCTTTCATTTAGGGATCCAATCAAAGGCTACTCTCTGTGATTAACCATTCACACTTTTCAGTTACCTTTGGGTTTTGGGCGGATGCATTTCTTGAGTCTCAAATCCCAAATCCATTATTTACTAGCTACGTAAACTTAGACAACTTATTAAGCTTATACGTACTGTAAGTGTAGATGGATATATTCATATTTATCCTTCATTATTCCAAAAATATTTTAAGATAACAAAATCTGTTTATATTATTTAGGTGTTTCCCATTTGTAGTGCCTTGACATTTCTCTTTTTCTTCTCAATGGCCATAATTTGATTCTAGGACCCATGTAACTCCTGTGGGTTTTCCTTTCTCCTTCATATTTTATTATCAGGCCACAGTTATTTATATGTCTTACTCCTCTTTGTAAGCTGATATTGACAATTTATGTAAAGCAAAGGCTGAGTCTCAAAGGCCTAAATTAATTGAGGGTTTGATACCAAAGTTTAGACAAACTGGGCAAATTACTGTAACTGAAAATAAAGGCTTTTTGGTGGTGTGAAATTTGGCCCATATTTCTCAGACTTAGGTTGTCTATGTTGTTTTATTGTATGATAGTTGCTCAGCATTTTATTTCATTTCAGATGTAAAATTACTTGGAAATTTATAAGATTTGGGACCATTCTATCAACTGTATTTAAAAATCTGCTGTGTGACTATTGATAGGAATGAGTGCGTTCTGAATTATTTTCCATTGGAACAGAATTTGTTGGTCATTGGTTGGTGACATTCTTGGGTGTCTTTGGTTGATAATTTTGAAGACACCACATTGGTAGCAGTGAACTGATATATAAAAGAAGTTAACAAACTGTGAGTTCTTCTTTATGAGTTGTTGCAATACAAACAGGCTGCTGAAAACTTTTACTGTTGACTCATGAGATGAACATTAAAACTAATTTGTACTGTTTGTTTTGTTTTGCTAATTTTTGATGAAGTTGTTTAAGCACCTTTTGAAACAAGACACGAAAGATGCATCTACCATCTAGAAGTTGCATCTTCTATCTGTGCCATGTGTCTGTGTAGTATGCCTGGACTCCTAAGAGCTAAATTAGCTAATAATTGAATATCTGCAATGTGAAAAAATAATTAGCTCATTAAATTTGTAATATAATATGGGGGACTTCTGACAACAAAATTAGTTAATTTAACATTCTTGAGATGTTTACTTTGAAAGAAAAAGTTTGGTAAGCAATGAGATATAACAGTCTTAAGATAGGAAAAGGGTAATTACAAATGGAGAATAAGAGAATCGAGGCACAGCCTGAACAGATCTGGTAAAAAGGATGTTCTATCTTTGAACTCTAAAAATGTTCATTTACCTTGGATTGCATACCTTTCTCTGAATTAAACAGCCCAATCAGTATATAGAATACCAAGACAAAAAAATAAAAGAAAATATCTAAACACACAGAGCCAAGAGGTTTCTGGATAATGAAAGAAATGTAGAACTTCTTTTAGGATTAGGATTTTTTTTTTTTTTTTTTTTTTTAGAAATGCCTTGTGATTATGACATTCAAATTCCCAACTTAAGAAAGATGAGGTAGGTGACACTACTATGTCCCTTGTTAGATAAAGAAAATAGTGACAACGATAAAAGGATTTCATAATTTAGGTTTTAAAATCCCATTGAGATGATATGGTTTTACCTGATAACCCCAGCTACATATCTGACCAGCTGCAATTATCTGTTTTGTATGAGTAAATACATTTCTTCCTTACCTTTGTCGCATGCAAGAAATCCCCACCCACTGGAATGATTTTGTGACACAGTGACCTATTGAACAGAGACTCCCTTTAAAACTACGCATTCCATTGCATGTCTTCAACCTTTTTCTAGGGCTGTCATTCTCTTTGTAGGCTGCACATTAAAGTTACCAGGGGAGCTTTTAAAATATGTCCATGCCTGAATCCTAACCACAGAAATCCCAATGTAATTGTTCTGTGCTAGAATCCAGGCAATGGCATTTTAAGAACACCTCACTAAGGTGCAGTCAGGTTGTGCAACATTTTGTGTACAGCCAGGTCGCTGGTTTTATTTTCGCGCAGCCAGGTTGATGATTTTAATTCTCTTTCTCTCATGGCAATTGTTGAGCACCCTCAAAGGACCAGATAGTCTCAACCTTGTTCAAGTTCACACATGGGGCTTACGCAACAGGGAGATCACCTACGACCCCAAGTTCTTTCCATCACAAGCCTTCACTCAGCATGAAGAGGAGAGGAGTCTGAAAAGCATTTCCTTTTAGCAGGCTCGGCTTCTCTGTGTTGGCAAGGCGCCCCGGGAGAACTGGCTTTCAGGCATGCACGCGATGGAATGCAATATGGACCTTGACATTAATCAGACTGTGTCTTTTCCTCTTCTCTGCAAAAGCACAGCACAGCCACAAGGTGAAAAGATGGGGCAGTTTCATCCTGGCTGGATTTCCCCTTCTCTCTCTGTCGTTGGGGAGCATGAAGCCCTGAACTTCAAGCACTTATAATAATGTTTCACAACAAGCAAAGAGCTCTGGTCAAATTTCTGGAGGGAAAAGCAGTGAGAGGTTGGAAGTCACCATTTTCTTCTTGCTTAGGAAATGAAGCTTTTAATTTTTTTCTAGCTATGCTTTCTCTACTGAGTTTTATGTCAGGAAATATGCACCTGGTGATAGCCTGTTGCTGAAGTAAACTTCAGGCTTTTTTCCCTCTCTTCCTCTTTCTGGTTTCCTCCTGAAACTTGGGTTCATGACAGCTTGTTGTTGGGCAGGGCATTAGCCTTTTGTAATTTATTGCTTTTAGATTAAATCTGGGGAAACTCAATATTGCAGTTGAATGATTAGAGCAATACCCTTTGGAGTAATAAATTTTCTTTGGTGCTGTGCATCTCCAGATCATGTTTCCCTTCTAATTACATTTACATAAATGATATTCTGTAAAATTAAATTAACATTCAAACGGTTACACTGGCAGGGAGAGACAAAAATTAGTTACCAAGTTGCATCTCTTAAAAAAAATCTAGCTCTTTTCATAATATGAATCACTACCCACTCTCAAGTGTCAGCAATCAGCACAACCTCGGTGCCAGAACTGCACAGGGATGTTTGTCACCAGTTAATGGAGATGTTTTGTTTCTTTCTTGGAGATTTAGACTGTAAAGCCTCATTAGACAGTGAGTATAGTGACTTTTCAAACTTGGCTGCTAATGAATTGCTAATTTTTCTTCAAGGTTCTTGCCTTGAAATTCTGCAGTGATCATGGGGAATGTCCAAATTGAATATGCACACAGAACTTTGTTACGGTCTTTGCCTTCCTTGCCACCCACCCAGAATCTTTTTCAAGCTTTGGCTTTCCAGCCTAGGCATTAACAGAAGGCCTGTCACGGGTGACATCAGGATCTTCCTACTCTTTTATGATCTCTTTACCACTTCAGGATGTTTCCATTATAAAGAGTGTGGGTTTCTTTAGAAGTTGCACTACATGGAGGGGTTGAATCAGAATAGTCAAAAATCTACAGCTTCCTTGTCTTGGCTAAGAATGTTACCTCCACCATGTTTATCCTCAGAACAACTTCAGAACCATATCCATTATGACTTTCAGTAAAACCAATCAGTGCCATGTCTAAATGGATGATCCATCCATTTTACAACATGTTGATTGATGCAAAAAGTCATTTTATTTATGTTAAAACATAAATTGACTACGGGCTATTTTTATTTAAAAAAAAACAAAACAGTAAGTTACTGCAAAAGAAGCATCTTTTCAGGTCCTTGAGGTTCAAGTGAAGAGATGCTTACATGGAGTGCTGGTGGCATGAACCGCAGCTGCTTTCTTCTCCCTGTTAAGCACCAGAACCTGTGATTCCTCATTACCTGGATTTGGCAAGACTTTGACCACAATTATACCCTTAGATCATAGTTACATGCATTGAAATGTCTGATAAAATGTGGCTGTCAGGATTCCACTCTCACAATAATCTTTTAGTGACCATCATTATAACATAAGATGATACAATTAGAAGAAGAAAGCAAATACCTCTTTTCAAAGAAGCCTGTCCTTCCCAGATCCTTGCCCAGATCAGTCTACTTGGACTCCACCACATCTAATGGGATTTCTCATCATCTCCTCTTTCTTGGGCTTACATTCACTTAAGACTCAATTATTCATTTCACATGTTTGTATTGAGCACCAGCAATGGGCCAAGTATTGTGATTGTCACTGGAGATAAAATGGGAAGCAAAATATGTAGACTAGGAATGGTGGCTCACACCTGTAATCCCAGCACTTTGGGAGGCCGAGGCAGGTGGATCACTTGAGGTCAAAAGTTCGAGACCAGCCTGGCCAACATGGTTAAACCCTCTCTCTACTAAAAATACAAGAAAAATTAGCTGGGTGTGGTGTCGTGTGCCTGTAGTCCTAGTTAACTGGAAGGCTGAGGCAGGAGAATCGCTGGAACCCAGGAAGTGGAAGTTGCAGTAAACTGAGATCGGGCCACTGTACTCCAGCCTAGGCAACAGAGAAAGACCGTCTCAAAAATAAAAAATAAAAAAAAGAAAAAGAAAAAAAGTAAATGTAGCTCTTGTTTCATAGAGATTACAGTCTGCATGGAAAGACAGATGTATGGATGTTAATTAAATAATCATATTGATAAATATTTAATTACAAACAGAACAAACACAGTCTTAAGGAGAATATAAACTCAAAGAATCTATCTGAAACTGAAGATGAGGGGTGAAGCTTGAGATCAGGGAAATCTTTCTAAGCAAGCGAGACTTCAGTTGAACTGAGATGTCAAATATGGGTCTAGGTGAACCAGGAGTCATGGAGGGTAGTCCCAGGAGGGAGGTGTGGTGACTTTGCCAGTTCAAAAGAACAGCATGAGCTCATGCCCTGCACCAGGAGGGAGCCTGCCATGTTTGATACCAAAGGAGGGCCATTGTGGCTGGATTAAAGGAAGCTTGGGGAAAAAGGTAATGAGGTTAGTGAGACCCATTAAGTGAGATATAAAGCAAGATCCGAGGTCATGCTAATGATTTTGGTTTTATTGTCAGAACAACATGAAACCATGGAAATGTCATAATGAGGGGGGTAACATAGTCATATTTCCATTTTTAAAGATCACTCAGTATGGGAAATGGATTGTGGAGTAATCAGAGCAGCTGTGGGGAGACCTCTTAGGAAGAAATTACAGTAGTTCAGTATTTTAAATAGGATGAGTAGTCACAGAGATGGGAAAAAAGTGAATGAAGTCAAAACATAATTCAGAGGTAAGTTTGGTAATAGATTGTGGTGGGAGAAGGATAAGCCAGTGGCAAGAATGTCTCTTGGGTGTCTTGCTTTATAAATAAATGAGTAATGGATGATGGAACAATTAGGGAACATGAGAACAGACCTTCCCTGCATGACATTGTAGGAAAACTTCACATACTACTTTGACCCTGCCGTTGATAATGACTTGCTGACCTTACCATTTCAGCTCCCTCTTTCAGTTCAGCTGCCACAGTCCCATTGTCTTGAATCTTGAGAAGAGCTATAAGCTATCAAAGATGATGCTTAACTTGAAACTCAGTTCTTCTATCTGGGCTTTATCTGGGAAAAAGGCCTTCCTACCTTCTAATTGATTTATTCATTATTTCTCTTGTATCAAGAGTTGATTTATAGTATCCAAAGACATGTACTAATGAACCATGTCATAATGGAGTTCTACACTGTGCAAATGCCTGTAGTTCATTTTTTACCTCTCATGCAGCACTTACATTATGCCATAAATCACAGTTAGTTTCTTACTTGCCTTATCTCCCCTATAAGAATTCAAGCTCCTTGAAGACAGGGATGTTACTTTGTGTAGTTTTATGCCTTGCATAACACCTAACATAGTGCGACTCACATAAGTACACATCAATATGTATTCACTGATTCTGTCTTCAATGACCAGGGGCTGTGGGCTCCCTAAGAAGAGCAATTGCAGTTATCCAGGTGTAGGGTGATAAGAAATTGAGGTAGGAAATAAAGGAATACCAATATCTGGCATGGAGTAAATATCCAATATATATTTGTTGATTGATTGAATTTTAAGAATTCACAGGTAAAGAGGGAAAAGGTCAAAGTGAAGGATGGGAAATATGCCCATAGTTAATAAAAAATGCCACTCTCCTTCATACCTCACCTCTGGTGTATGCTGTTCCTTTGCCCGCAACTCCATAACATTGCTTCCTCTTCTTCCAATTGGATTCAGCCCAGTGGTCAGCCCTTGAATAGCCCTTTCCTCATTGGCTTGTCACAGGTGGCAGTATCTTCCTTAACATACAGACTAGTCTGTCATTCAACATCTTTTTTCCTATTTAAGGTATACACCTCTCTATTCTCATGGAATTTCACAGGGTCAACTTCCAGCACAGAAGAGACACAATAACAGGACAGGTGGGTAGAAGGATAGAGGGATGAATAGGGATCCACACACAGTTGAGCTTAATTTCGGCAGTACTTATGTTACTATCCTACCTCTAAAATACATAAATGTGATTGTTTTACCTGCCTGACATTCCTTTTTAAAGAAAAAATAACTGTTAAAAAAGTACAGAATTACTTTATTCTAGAATTACAAAGTTCAGGTTAAATGTAGCTACGGCTGGGATATGAGTTAGAAAACAAGAATTCTATCCTTTTGTGTCTAAAAGCTCAATGGCTTTGGACAAACCACCTAAACAATGGTTTTAGTGCTATTTTCTTTAAAATAGGCATAATAGTCTATCAGGCAATGCATGTGGAAGCAAATTATCAACTGGGACTGTATAGACATAATGGAGTGTCACACCAGTACTGGTTGCTGCTGCTGATGTGAGGGAAGTTGGTGGTAGTGACCATCAGGCTGTCATTCATCCCATACACGATTATTGGGTGCATAGTGTGTACCTGGTATGGCGCTAGGTGCTTTGGAAAGGAGGAGAAGTTTTAGAAGATGTGGTTCGTGTTCTCAAATTATTTTTGATACAGATAAGAGAAAAAAACTAAAGCAAATTAAAGACAAAATATGTGCAAGTGCAGGATTACATACAATCAGATCATTTGTGCCATTTCAGTTTTCAGAAGGAAGTGGGTGAACAAGGGTATGCTTTCATTTTTATACCAGGAGAGGCGTCCCTTCCTTTGCTCTTCATAGCCACCTTTGGGTTTTTCATGATCTGATTGATGAGCCCTCATATCAGGATCTACTAACAGGTAGTTCCCTTCTTTGTCATTCACCTACTTTCTTCACTGCAACTCAGTTCTGAACACCCCATGCAGCTGAGACCTTTGGCTCAATCCCTCCAAACACCACCTGCATGCTGTGGAGGACCAAATGCTCCTACAGCCCTGGCTTTCCCAGGTGGGATGCTGGGTGCAGCTCTCAGAGCTGGATCCAGCCTGCTGGCCTCTCACTGCCTCCATCTGGGCCTGCTGTCAGTGGATGGATGCCCAAAGCATGCGCTCACCCACCCGAGGTGAACAAATGGGACCAGTGCTCCAGAGCTCCTTGGGGAGAGCGATGAAGACTGGTCACTGGAACCCTTCATTGCCTGTGACTTATACACCAGGGAAAGGTTAGAGAAATTTATGAGTGGGCACCATATGCCAGCCCAACATCTGCTTCCTCATATGGGGCATGAATACAGGACAGTGCTAAGTGCATTAAAGATGAGCCTCAGGCATACGCACACAGAAAAATGCAGTTTAACTGCTTAGGGGGATGAAGATTCCAAGGCACTATTAGGAGGAGTTTTCATACTCATTTTTTCAAATTGTAGAGCACAAAATATAAATACAGGTAATGCTGTTCTCTTTAGGGGTGCTGAGAGTCCCTGAATCCTTTCCTTAGTCTTCTTCCAGGGGTCCCTTGAGCTACTCCCATCGGTGCTGTGATTCTAAAAGACACAGTTTCAAAACAACTCTTTTGGTTGGTTGAGAAAGGAGAGCTGACTTTTTTTTCTTTCAGTATTTTCTACATTAAACCCTGGGGAAAGACTTACCACATTTAAACATAAAATGTTTAGATGAGGATTCATCACAGATTGGACCTTGTTTATCAGTATCTCAATGAAGTCAGTTATGAAATTTACTTGAAGTAAACAATCGGCACAATCAGCATTCTTTTGATAAGCTGACTGCTTTGCAGAAGAGAGGGAAGTACAGTGTTGGGATCTTGATGTTGTCCTTTAAACTTTCCAAATCTACTGGACAGCAAAGTCATGTTTCTACTATACTATTGCTAAGAGTCAGGTTGTAATATCCAAGTCTTGGTTGATAGTGTCAGGCAGGCAGTCATGAAAGTAGGAGGAAAATGGTGGAGTTACAATGATAGTATCACCCTCAGATTTTGCCATTTTGGTTTTTAAAATGGTGATGATGGATATCACTTTGGAGCCTAGATTTTCTCAGGACTGTACATGACATGGTTCTTTGGAGTAATATTATTTAAATATTCATCTGAAAGAAATAAAAGTCATTGTAATATTTTAGCCAATGAAAACACCTATTCTGACAAGCCACTGTTACATAATTTGGATTTGGCCAGAATTTGAAAATTTGTCTTTCTGAGAGTAAAATGATGAGGTAATTAGTAAATGTCCAGGCTCTTTCACTTGTGTGCCATTGGACAAATTGCTTCTCTGGGCATAAGTTTCTTCATCTCTGAAAGGGGGATAATACAGGGATATGGTTTGGCTGTGTCTCCACCTAAGTCTCATCTTGAATTGTGGCTCCCATAATTCCCACATGTTGTGGGAGGGACCTAGTGGGAGATAATTGAATCATGGGGAAAGTTTCCCCCATACTTTTCTCATGGCAGTCAATAAGTCTCACAAGATCTGATGGTATAAGGGGTTCCCCCTTTTGCTTGATTCTCATTCTCTCTTGACTGCCACCATATAAGACGTGCCTTTCACCTTCCACCATGATTATGAGGTCTCCCCAGCCACATGGAACTTTGAGTCTATTAAACCTCTTTTTTTTTTATAAATCATCCAGTCTCGAGTATGTCTTTATCAGCAGTGTGAAAATGAAATAATACATACAGTAATACAACCCAACTTATAGGATAGTTGGAATGATTAAACCCAAACTTATGGAGCACTTGGAAAAGTGGCACTCAAAAAATTGTAAAGCAAGTCACTGTTCAGGCAACATGGCATAGTGAATTATATTATGAATCAGGCATGTGAGTTCTAATCCCAGTTCTACCACTAAATGTGTCTGTTAATGCCCTGGGACTTTGTTCCCTTGACCTGTAAAAAGGGGTGTTTGGGCCAGTTGAATTTGAAGGCACTTCTGATTCTAACAGTCTATGGAGTTCTGAACTATTTGGGTCAATGGATTGCTAAGAATTTTGTCTTTTGAACTGATTGATAGTCAGCATATGACCTTTTGACATAAAATGGTGTGCTAATTTCCTCCTTTTTTGACATCTCACTTCCTCTATTTACTCCTGGTGTCCATGAATTCTACCACTTAAAGGAAAATTAAGAACTAGTTTGACTTGTAATAGAGAAATACTGAATTTTTAAAAAAAGTTTCATTTTTCTACTGCTCTATTTTGTAAAAAGTAGTAGCTTAAAGATATTAATCTAACGAGAGGAATAGAGAAAATGGTCAGTTTTCCAGCTCTTCCTAATTTAAGATTTCACAATATTATTTTATTAGTTTGAAGTGAATTTCTAGAATTTTAGGCATCTTTATAGCATAAATGTTAGGTTGAAAACATTCTAAAACAAAATATGACACGTTTAGTCATTTTGATGACTTTTTATTCATTTTTTAGTGTTTCTTTTTCCATTGATTTGGAAATTCCAAAAATAACAGATTTTGAGGTTATACCATGGGTTTGAGGTGATACATGACAGTATCATCCATTTCAGGACATTTTATACATTGGAGTCAATATTAAAATTTCTATTTATATGTTTTTAATCCAACTCTACTGTTATAATCCTGTATATGCTTTATGCAGAACATGATACATTATTATTATGTACAGTAGTACCTATGGTACTGCCTGCTTAAACATTATTTCGGTTGGGGATCTAATGAAAAAGGTTTGGAGGCCACCTCTTTGGACAAGTATAGCATGCAACACTGGTCCTGATGGCCTGTAAGTTTGATCAAATAGTTTTATGTTCATAAATTCATAAATTGAGTGTTTATTGAGCACATACTGTATGCCTGATCCCATGCTAAGCATTTGCTGTTCATATGACTTTGTTTATAAGTTGTGCTTCGCAAACTGGAAGTGGTAAGTTTACATGGTACATTGTTGGGAAAGACCAAACACATGGCCGTAGGATGGAGTTTATTTGTATCAGATTGTCCTCTCTTTACTTGAGTGGCTTTAATCTTTTATCTCCACTCTTCTTGCATGCATGTTTGGCAAATTGGTAAGTGTGAGACCATCAAACACAATGCGTATGTGTGAAAACAAATGACAAGAGATGTTCTCACAGGACTGACAGGGGGAAGGTTCATTCCTGCAAAGTTTGGCACTTTGTGGTTGGCTGGCTGACCACTAGGAGAAGGAAGATTAGAGAAGATTGAAAAGAGGCTGGCTGGAATCAGAAATAATGGGCTAAGTTTTAGAGGGCAGCTGGAGGAGGCTCAGCATTCCAGCTATTCAGCTACTCTCCAAAGACAGTGTAATGTGTCATCATTAAGGTTTAGAAGTCATAAGAGAAAGAGTTAAAGTTTAGGGTATCTTAGGACCCCAAATTAATTATACGTTTCTTATATGAGGTAGAATATGTATGACATTTCCCAAGGCAGCATGTGGGCTCCTAAACTTACAACGTACATCTATCTTTAGGGAGCTTGTATTTTATTGGAAACACGGTTCTGAAGGGCTGCTGATGCGTGTGAACAAGTACAGTCTTGAATTTGGAGTCTAAACCATCTTAAACAAGGTTGGTGGAATTTGCATGGAAGGTTAGAAAGAGAGAAATAGGAAGGCTAATGGGGAATAGCTTACCTGATTCAGAACTCAAAAATGCAAGTAATGCACAGATACAATGATTGAGTTACCAATATGATTTAGACCAATATCAAATACTGTCATGGAGCTTATGTTAGACTAAGAGTTCATTCAATGCATGCATTTGATAAAAACATAGTTAGCACCTGCCACATGCTGGGCATTGTTGTTAATCCTTGGGATACGTAAGGGAACAAAATGATAACAAAGAGAAAAGAAAATTTTTAAAATTCTTAACATTTTGTAGCTCGTATCCAGTGAGGTGTCAATGAAGGTGACAATATATTTGCGACATTTTAGGACAGAGTAAACATGAGTCATAGGTGAGAATTAGCAACGTGACAGTCCACTCACTCTACGTGGTACATCACCATGATGCTGTGAATTCTCTTCAGAACCATCTATAGTAAGAGAGGAAGAGCCAGGCGTAGACAGAGAAATGGTATCAGAAAAATCTGGATTCGAATCTTGGCTCTACCACTTATTAGCAGTCTAATCTTGGTCAAGGAATTAAACTCTTTGCTTTAGATTCTTTGTCTGTAAAATGAGGATGAGAACACCGATCTCACTTGTGTGTGGTACAGATTGAGTAAGAAACCATATACAAAATGCTCCACAGGAGCTGGCTTATAGTAAAAACTTAATAATTTATATATCTTCCTTTTACTTCCTGGTTATCTATGACAATTATATAACTTTCTTCCATACTCTTAAGAATGGTATATAGGCCATGTTATTACCTTTTTTACATTGGAGGTAAACCAAGGCAAAGAGCAGTTGGGTGAATGTTTTGACCATGAATAATTCTGATCTCTGCTCATCAGACAGCCTTCTGTAATAATCTTGATTAATCTGCCTTTTTCTTTCCATTTTAGTCAACCATTTGAGGCTGACCATTGAGGTCTCTGCCATTGGCAATCTTTTCATATTTTTCTATTCATTTTGATCAAAGTGCTTCTTAGTGGAATGGTTGAAATGAAACAACCACAAAGACTTATGTGCAAAACGTGGAAGGAGACAATGAGGGTCTGATATTCTTAAATATGTCTCTGCAACTCTGCAGGCAAAAAAGTAGGTCCTGCCTCTGGGATAGTAGGACCTCTGCGGGTTCAAAGTTCCAGCTCAAGGTGAGTAGACTCGAGTAATTTCATAGAGCTGCTGGGACTGTTGAATGAAGTAATATCTAGAATGTCAAGCATTTTGCTTGGCACATAGTGGGTACTGGCTTTTCCTTCCTCTGTGCCTGGCAACACCATAAAATAAAACTCAGCTTTCACGAGATTACATGGTAGATGAAGCAACTTTGAATACACATTGTTCTATATCAAGGTAGGAAACATGGTAACTTCATGTGAAAATGAGGAATGTATAGAACAAAAGAGCTATGTTCTTCAGTAACACTGGTATCCTTAGAGCTGGAAAGACATTTTTCTTAAGTGGTTGGAGCTTGTCATTTGGCTAGATACATCCTATTTATGGTGACTTTCTCTAAAGCTCATGATTAATGTGGGCTTTTAAAAATTGTTTTTCTTTGTGTTATGTTTCTCTCCAGTATGGTCGAATGCTGGTTTTAATTAAATTTAGGAAGGAAAAGAAGGGGGGTTGGGTGGCCTGACAAAGTTGAAGAGCATCAGTGAAAATCACATTTATGTTTGGAGCATGGCATTTGAAAATAGAATAAATAATATGAAAGAGAGGACTTCTCCAAATGGGAAAATAATGAATATGCTTAAACTCTTGTATATGATTCTCATTTTGGCTGAAGATGGGATTCTTGCTTTGGGAAAAATTTATTTAATTATTAACTCTATGTATTTTATACATACCACCCCAAGAATCACCTTTCTGTTTTATTTTCCTCCAGAATAAGTCATTATTTTGTAGAAGTGAATTTCGCTCTTTAATTAATCATATGTTTCCTTATGCAACTTTAGCTATAATGTAATTGAAACTTGGAGCAAGGCTATTCCGCACTGGGCTAAGGTTAATTATGCAGTGATGAAACTATAGTACTTTTGGCTAAAATTTACCTTTATTCAGCATACTTTTTTTTTTTTAACAAAAAGTACAAATTAGTAGCATAAATAAGATTACTTAGGAAAAAAATTGTTTTCAAGCACTTAAATAACATACTTTCATTTATAACATCTATGTTAATTAGAAACTAGTCTCATCTATGTCTCAAAGCAGTTCCTTAAGAACTTTCAGTTGGTAACAGCATGAATGGATAGACTCAGACTAGCTGAAATCATTGTGGGTATTTGGGAGTCATAAAACAGTAGTTCTTCAAAATATTTCCTTATCTAGATTTTTTTTAATGGTTTCAGCCTGACTTCCCCTTGGCTAGTTCAAATAAGTAAAATTAGTCTGCATTCCTAAATCATTCCTGAATGTTCTAAGTCCCAACTTCCAATCAGTGGTGTCTGCCTGGCAGTGCACTTCCTTGTGGGCTGCCTCTCACCTGAGGCAGTAACCAAGCTCACTAAGAAGGCTGATTAACCCCCTCTCTGAAATAAGATTAGGATTTAAAGTGTGCATTTTTTAATGAAAGGGAAAACTCTAAATTTAAGGCAGTCATGCTTCTTATAGGGAGGTCAAAGAGTGAGTAGATTATGGGGTGAGGGAGATGAAGAAGGGAGGAGGAAGATTTATGTGCTCTGTGGTATTTGAAACCAATTTGCAATTGGCCCCTGGAGTGCAGAGATTTACATATTGTGTAGTTTGAAAAAATGGATGTGAAACTTTAGAGTAACACTCAAAAGTGCCTCTTATAAGCTTTCTTGGTCAATAGACTCCCTGATTAATTTTAAAAAGAAAATAAAAAATTGAATATTGAACAAAATTATTTTGCTTGAATACATAACCATTTATCTGGCAATATTGGGCAGTGGTTAAAGGTACAAATTCAAGTATTCATGAAGCTTTGAATTTGGGGAAGTTTCTTAGCTTATTTATGCCTCATCAATATAAAAAGGGTAATAATAGTAATGAATTAAACCCTACACACTCAGTGTAAAAGAATT
The DNA here is from genome assembly GCF_037993035.2 of Macaca fascicularis. Classification (NCBI taxonomy): domain Eukaryota; kingdom Metazoa; phylum Chordata; class Mammalia; order Primates; family Cercopithecidae; genus Macaca; species Macaca fascicularis. Next base: position 54,961,693 of record NC_088387.1, on the reverse strand, counting down.
CAACACTATATGTTTGTTAAAAGAGGAGGGAAGAGAACAATAATTTAAATTGCAAGAATGATTCCATCTGCCATTGAACTCAATATGTATTTTCCCTGGTAAACATGAGATGGGAGATAGGAATCTGCTTTTTCCTCATTTTGTCTTATTTCCTGAGGTCCTTTTGCGATATAAGCATTTCAGCTAGCTTAGTGTGCTTCTACTGTTTAAAGATACAGTATACACTTTTGTGCAATAGGATCCTAAATGCATAAGCTGCTGTTTATACCTGGGGATCCACTGACCAGTGATGGAGGTCAACTGGCTGGGCCCTTCTTTTTGAGAAATTTTTGATCTGTCATTAACATGATACCTTTCTTCCCTATGCCTTTTTGGTAAGAATTTAGATGGTTTATGTTTTCTGCTTTACATGTTGACTTTAGAACTTCACTAAGTATGATGTAACTCCACCTTTATGGCTACTCTTAAAAGGTAGTTGTTCATAGAAACTGAAAGTAGAAGAGCGGTTAGCAAAGGTTGGAGGGAAGGAGAAATGGAGAGCTATTGTTTAATGGGTACAGAGTTTCTGTTTAGGATGATGAAAAAGTTTTAGAGCTGGATAGTGGTGATGGCTGAACAACACTGTGGATGTACTTAATACCACTGAAATGTATGCTTAAAATTGGTTAAAGTGGTAAATTGTATGTTATGTATATTTTACCACAATAACAACAAAAAAGCAATTGAGTAATTTCCATGAGAAAATAATGCATAGCAAGCAATTAGCACAAAGTCATGAAGAGCCAATGCAAATTAACTACAATTATTAAGGGGATAATTTGGTTACTATTACTATTCGGCTATGGTTTATACATCAGGACTATCTACCTGATTTTATGCCTTTTGACTCAGTCTAATTCATACACAAGCAGAGATGGGATGAAATGTTTCTCCTGGCCCCTAGGTACATTTTGGGGCATAAATCTCAGAATTCCTTTCTGGATCCCATTAAGTCCTTGCTCTCTCTCTCTCTCCTGCTGCCCACATCTCCTGTGTTCCTGTGTGTACCCAGTGTGGGCATGCTTTTTGGGTTTTTGCTTCCACTTCTTCTCTATAATCACTATTTGGACTTGTCTATGTTACTCTATTATTCTTTGTTCTCAAAATCATATGGGGTTCCTTTTCCCATTTCCTCTACTTCACTGCCCAGGATCATTTTCCATATGACGAGCCTCAGTCCTCAATCCTCAGTGCAATGATTAGTGACTCAACTGAATGACCTATGTACCAGGCTCTGTCCCAGCCCTCTTTCAAGAGGTTCAGACATAGTTTGCAGAGTAGGGACCCAGAGGCCTCAGGAGCTTTCTTTTAGAACCATTTAAGGCTAATCTTCTAATTGGGACACAGTCCCTGCGTGTGCCTGGGAAAAGTAAGAAAACAGAGATTGAGGACCTGGTGTGAAGAAGGCCAGGAATTAAAGAAAAGGCAAAGGGAGCCAAGGTCAGAAAAAAAATAGTGGAATAAGAATGACAGAAGGTGTTGAGAACATAGAGAAACCACACTGAGGTCAAGGAAATGAACAAAGTTCTGTATAGACAACTCTGACCCGAGACTCAGTGGCTAATTATCTCTCTGAGCATAGCCGACTGTTTAAAGTTGCAGACCAATTACCTCCTCTACCAATCATCTCTCCTCTTACAATGGCTGCAGCTGAATCTGCATTAGAGTGTGCAGAATCAGAGAGAGAATGTAACTTATTGTCTTATTTTCAGATAAGGCATGACCCAGAAAGGGAAAATGCTCGGCTCCTGCTAACCCAGCTGTTCAAGTGTGTCGGGGGGAGGGGGTGGGGGGGGAATCTGGACTTCAACTCAAATCTCACTATTTTCAGTAGTCCCCTTGTGCTCTGTGGACTCCCATGGGTGAGGGCCATGATGATGGTGTTGTGTAGAACCATACTGAATATAGCACCATATGCACTGCAGCAGGTAATAAATGCTTCTTGATGGTGGTGGCAATGAAGATGATGATGTTTATGGCCATAGAGAAAACTCCATTTAGATGAAATTAAATGATACTGCATGGATGAGAGAGGAAAATGCCAAGCTATTTAATGGCTGACATGTAAGATGAATTTGGTAATGAAGCTCGGGGACTTATCAGGCCAGAAAACTGCATTCTCTCGTTATATAGCCCTTAATGACCCACTTATTACTAATATAAAGGGAAAGATATACATATAAACACATGTTCCTGAATGTTTGGCTGCAAGAAATGAAACCAGTACACCAGCTTGAGGGGTTAGCAACAGACGCTGTTTCTGTACGAATGATCAAATTTGCTGTTTTCCAGCTGGAAAATGACAACTGAAGTAAAAGGGTAAAGGATGATTTGACTATACTTATACAAAAGACAGGAGAGGCAGGTGGAGCTGGCTTGCTCTAAGAATTGCTATGGGGAACCTGGAAGAGGAAATAGATTTATTTGGAAACATGACTTATGTCTTCTTTTCAGATGTGCACTTCTAAAAGTACTCAATTTTTCACTTACATGGCATTTATTTCTCTGACAAACTGAATTATCCAAGATATCACTGAAAACTATCAGGGAAACCAAAATGGAAGCCACATCTATTGGCAAAATCATATGCACTTCACTCAGTAAGAGTTCTTCTTAGGTCCTTGCTCAGAGTTCATTCACTCTTATTTGACACCCAATCTTAAAGAGTTACCTAGTTTCCTATCTCATAGTAAATTATAAGCAGTGCAACATAAGGTGTGAATGGCACATTCTTTAGGACCAGAGAAAGTGACACCTGACAACTTGAAAGTGAGAGGAAAGAAAGAAAACCATGCAACAAATAAACAAAAGAAACTTAGAATAAAAAATACCATAGTGATGTGTTGTCATTTACTGCAGAGAAGTTCCTACACATCACTTTGCTCCTTTGGGGCATTGCTGATTTATATCATAGCCAAAGGAACTTTGTGTTAGTCATGGCATCTGAAGATTTAGAGGCTTAGACCAGACAATCTCCAAGGCCCCTCCAAAAAAAAAAAAAAAAAATGTTTTCAAAAAAGATTTTGATGCTATCTTCACTGCAAAGACCATATTCAGACATGGTGTAAAAAAAATGTTGGCAGTTGCAACATTAATCTCAGTTATGGGGAAAGGTGTCTTCCTAGGAACACTATACCATGCTGCTGTCCCACTGATGTGACCTTGTTTTGACTTTGCCAGAATTAGAATCCTGTGTCTACCATGTATTAGTGAATGACCCTAGGCAAGGTACCACCCATTGCTAATCCCAGTTTCTTCATTTGTAAATTGCAAATTACAATATCTACCACTTAGAGCTGTTCTAAGTCTTAGTGGCTTGAACCAATGTGTGTCTAGTGCTTAGCTTAGTGGCTAAAACATAGGAAATGTTCAATAAAAAATATTTATTGCTGTGTTGTTGGCAGTAATAATAACAATAATTTCCCCTTCTACTTTGGTTTATGTGCACACTGCAGGTATAAAGGATGAAGTTGTAGGGCAGGAAGTCTTATGACACTCAGAACAGCTACTCAATGGAAATCACAAACAGAATGAGTTTCATCCACGTGTCAAGACACTACTACCAACAAAGCTATTTCAGAGCATCTATCCTAAATACCTAGCTGTCTCTTCCACTTAAAGCAAGGTATGTATTAGTTTAACCTTATTCAGCTTATATGATAATTTTGCAAACTTTATTTCATTTGGCCTCTACAATAAACTTGTGAAAGAGGTACAGTCCACCCCATATCACAGATGAGGAATGAGCTATTTAGGATTTAAATAACTTGTCTATATTTAACCAGCTCTTAAAGAGAAATAAACTTGAAATTTATACTCTGACTCTAATGGTCTCTCCTTTTGGTAATGCTGCCCACATACTACAGTTGATAGCTTACAGTAGAGTTGGTAATGATTTGGGAAAGAATTGGTCTCGGGACTATGTGAGTTTTTTACTGCTTTAGAGAATACCTTGAAACTGCATAGAATTGGATGAGAAATTCACAGTAATTCAGAGAAAACTGAATCAAAGCTTTATTTTGTCCAACAAATACTTTATAGATAATTTGATAGTATGAATAAAATATGAGAATTTTTTTCTCTTTAAATAATTGGAGAGAAAAGGGGGCAGTTCCAAGATGGCCGAATAGGAACAGCTCCTGTCTACATCTCCCAGTGTGAGTGATGCAGAAGATGGGTGATTTCTGCATTTCCAACTGAGGTACCAAGTTCATCTCACTGGGGCTTGTTGGACAGTGGGTGCAGCCCACAGAGCATGAGCTGAAGCAGGGCGAGGCATCGCCTTACCTGGGAAGCACAAGGGGTCAGGGAATTCCCTTTCCTAACCAAGGGAAGCTGTGACAGACAGCACCTGGAACATCAGGTCACTCCCACCCCAATACTGTTCTTTTCCAACGGTCTTAGCGAACAGCACACCAGGAGATTATATCCCACGCCTGGCTCTGAGGGTCCCATGTCTGGCTCAGAGGGTCCCACGCCCATGGAGCCTCGCTCATTGCTAGCACAGCAGTCTGAAGTCGAACTGCAAGGTGGCAGCAAGTCTGGGGTAGGGGCGCCCGCCATTGCTGAGGCTTGAGTAGGTAAACAAAGCTGCCAGGAAGCTTCAACTGGCTGGAGCCCACTGCAGCTCAAGGAGGCCTGCCTGCCTCTGTAGACTCCACCTCTTGGGGCAGGGCATAGCCAAACAAAAGGCAGTAGAAACCTCTGCAGACTTAAATGTCCCTGTCTGACAGCTTTGTAGAGAGTAGTGGTTCTCCCAGCACAGAGTTTGAGATCTGAGAACAGACAGACTGCCTCCTCAAGTGGGCCCCTGACACCTGAGTAGCCTAACGGGAAGGCCCCCCAGTAGGGGCGGCCTGACACCTCACACGGCTGGGTACCCCTCTGAGATGAAGCTTCCAGAGGAATGATCAGGCAGCAACATTTGCTGTTCAGCAATATTCGCTGTTTTGCAACCTCTGCTGCTGATACCCAGGCAAACAGGGTCTGGAGTGGACATCCAGCAGATTCCAACAGACCTGCAGCTGAGGGTCCTGACTGTTAGAAGGAAAACTAACAAACAGAAAGGACATCCACACCAAAACTCCATCTGTACGTCACCATCATCAAAGACCAAAGGTAGATAAAACCACAAAGATGGGGAAAAAACAGAGCAGAAAAGCTGAATATTCTAAAAATCAAAGCGCCTTTCTCCCTCCAAAGGAACGCAGCTCCTCGCCAGCAATAGAACAAAGCTGGACAGAGAATGACTTTGGAGAGCTGAGAGAAGAAGACTTCAGATGATTAAACTTCTCCGAGATAAAGGAGGAGGTTCGAACCTGTCGCAAAGAAGCTAAAAACCTTGAAAAAAAATTAGATGAATGGCTAACTGGAATAACCAGTGTAGAGAAGTCCTTAAATAACCTGATAGAGCTGAAAACCTTGGCACAAGAACTACGTGACACATGCACAAGCTTCAGTAGCCGATTCGATCAACTGGAAGAAAGAGTATAAGTGATTGAAGATCAAATGAATGAAATAAAGTGAGAAGAGAAGTTTAGAGAAAAAAGAGTAAAAAGAAACGAACAAAGACTCCAAGAAATATGGGACTATGTGAAAAGACCAAATCTATGTCTGATTGGTGTACCTGAAAGTGACGGGGAGAATGGAACCAAGATAGAAAACACTCTGCAGGATATTATCCAGGAGAACTTCCCCAACCTAGCAAGGCAGGCCAACATTCAAATTCAGGAAATACAGAGAACGCCACAAAGATACTCCTCAAGAAGACACATAATTGTCAGATTCACCAAAGTTGAAATGAAGGAAAAAATGTTAAGGGCAGTCAGAGAGAAAGGTCGGGTTACCCACAAAGGGAGACCCATCAGACTAACAGCGGATCTCTCGGCAGAAACTCTACAAGCCAGAAGAGAGTGGGGGCCAATATTCAACATTCTTAAAGAAAAGAATTTCCTACCCAGAATTTCATATACAGCCAAACTAAGCTTCATAAGTAAAGGAGAAATAAAATCCTTTACAGATAAGCAAATGCTGAGAGATTTTGTCACCACCAGGTCTGCCCTAGGAGAGCTCCTAAAGGAAGCACTAAACATGGAAAGGAACGACCAGTGCCAGCCACTGCAAAAACATGCCAAAATGTAAAGACCATCAATGCTAGGAAAAAACTGCATCAACTAACGAGCAAAATAATCAGCTAACATAATAACAGGAAAAAATTCACACGTAACAATATTAACCTTAAATGTAAATGGGCTAAATGCTCCAATTAAAAGAAACAGACTGGCAAATTGGATAGAGTCAAGACCCATCAATGTGCTATATTCAGGAGACCCATCTCACATGCAAAGACACACATAGGCTCAAAACAAAGGGATGGAGGAAGATCTACCAAGCAAATGGAAAACAAAAAAGAGCAGAGGTTGCCATGCTAGTCTCTGTAAAACAGGCTTTAAACCAACAAAGATCAAAAGAGACAAAGAAGGCCATTACATAATGGTAAAGGGATCAATCCAACAAGAAGAGCTAACTATCCTACATATATATGCACCCAATACAGGAGCACCCAGATTCATAAAGCAAGTCCTCAGAGACTTACAAAGAGACTTAAAATCCCACACAATAATAATGGGAGACTTTAACACCCCACTGTCAACATTAGACAGATCAACGAGACAGAAAATTAACAAGGATATCCAGGAATTGAACTCAGCTCTGCACCAAGCAACCTAGTAGACATCTACAGAACTCACCACCCCAAATCAACAGAATATACACTCTTCTCAGCACCACATCACACTTATTCCAAAATTGACCACATAGTTGGAAGTAAAGCACTCCTCAGCAAATGTAAAAGAACAGAAATTATAACAAACTCTCTCTCAGACCACAGTGCAATCAAACTAGAACTCAGGCTTAAGAAACTCACTCAAAACCCCTCAACTACATAGAAACTGAACAACATGCTCCTGAATGACTACTGGGTACGTAACGAAATGAAGGCAGAAATAAAGATGTTCTTTGAAACCGATGAGAACAAAGACACAACATACCAGAATCTCTGGGACACATTTAAAGCCATGTGTAGAGGGAAATTTACAGCACTAAATGCCCACAAGAGAAAGTAGGAAAGATCTACAATTGACACCCTAACATTACAATTAAAAGAGCTAGAGAAGCAAGAGCAAACACATTCAAAAGCTAGCAGAAGGCAAGAAATAACTAAGAGCAGAACTGAAGGAGACAGAGACACAAATAACCCTTCAAAAAATCAGTGAATCCAGGAGCTGGTTGTTTGAAAAGATTAACAAAATTGATAGACCACTAGCAAGACTAATAAAGAAGAAAAGAGAGAACAATCAAATAGACACAATAAAAAATGATAAAGGGGATATCACCACCAATACCACAGAAATACAAACTACCATCAGAGAATACTATAAACACCTCTACACAAATAAACTAGAAAACCTAGAAGAAATGGACAAATTCCTGGACACATACACCCTCCCAAGACTAAACCAGGAAGAAGTTGAATCCCTGAATAGACCAATAACAGGCTCTGAAATTGAGGCAGTAATTAATAACCTACCAACCAAAAAAAATCCAGGACCAGACGGATTCACAGCCAAATTCTACCAGAGGCACAAGGAGGAGTTGGTACATTCCTTCTGAAACTATTCCAATCAACAGAAAAAGAGGGAATCCTCCCTAACTCATTTTATGAGGCCAGTGTCATCCTGATACCAAAGCTTGGCAGAGCCACAACAAAAAAATAGAATTTTAGACCAATATCCTTCGTGAACATCGATGCAAAAGGCCTCAATAAAATACTGGCAAAACGAATCCAGCAGCACATCAAAAAGCGTATCCACCATGATCAAGTGGGCTTCATCCCTGGGATGCAAGGCTGGTTCAACATACGCAAATCAATAAATGTATTTCAGCATATAAACAGATCCAAAGGAAAAAACCCCATGATTATCTCAATAGACGCAGAAAAGGCCTCTGACAAAATGCAACAACGCTTCGTGCTAAAAACTCTCAATAAATTAGGCATAGATGGGATGTATCTCAAAATAATAAGAGCCATTTATGACAAACCCACAGCCAATATCATACTGAATGGGCAAAAACTGGAAGTATTCCCTTTGAAAACTGGCACAAGACAGGGATGCCCTCTCTCACCACTCCTATTCAACATAGTGTTGGAAGTTCTGGCCAGGGCAATCAGGCAGGAGAAAGAAATAAAGGATATTCAATTAGGAACAGAGGAAGTCAAATTGTCCCTCTTTGCAGATGACATGATTGTATATTTAGAAAACCCCATCGTCTCAGCCCAAAATCTCCTTAAGCTGATAAGCAACTTCAGCAAAGTCTCAGGATACAAAATCAAAGTGCGAAAACACAAGCATTCTTATACACCAAAAAAAGACAAACAGAGAGCCAAATCATGAGTGAACTCCCATTCACAATTGCTTCAAATAGAATAAAATACTTAGGAATCCAACTTACCAGGGTTGTGAAGGGCCTCTTCAAGGAGAATTTCAAACCACTGCTCAATGAAATAAAAGAGGACATAAAGAAATGGAAGAACATTCCATGTTCATGGATAGGAAGAATCAATATCTTGAAAATGGTCATACTGCACAAGGTAATTTAGAGATTCAATGCCATTCCCATCAAGCTACCAATGACTTTCTTCACAGAATTGGAAAAAAACTACTTTAAAGTTCATATGGAACCAAAAAAGAGCCCACAATGCCAAGACAATCCTAAGCCAAAAGAATAAACCTGGAGGCATCACGCTGCCTGACTTCAAACTATACTATGAGGCTACAGTAATCAAAACAGCATGGTACTGGTACCAAAACAGAGATATAGACCAATGGAACAGAACAGAGCCCTCAGAAATAATACCACATATCTACAACCATCTGATCTTTGACAAACCTAACAAAAACAAGAAATGGGGAAAGGATTCCCTATTTAATAAATGGTGCTGGGAAAACTGGCTAGCCATAAGTAGAAAGCTGAAACTGGATCCCTTCCTTACACCTTATACAAAAATTAATTCAAGATGGATTAAAGACTTAAATGTTAGACCTAAACCATAAAAACCCTAGAAGAAAACCTAGGCAATAGCATTCAGGACATAGGCATGGGCAAGGACTTCATGTCTAAAACACCAAAAGCAATGGCAACAAGCCAAAATTGACAAATGGGATCTAATTAAACTAAAGAGCTTCTGCACAGCAAAAGAAACTACCATCAGAGTGAACAGGGAACCTACAGAATGGGAGAAAATTTTTGCAATCTACTCATCTGACAAAGGGCTAATATCCAGAACCTACAAAGAACTCAGATAAATTTATAAGAGAAAAACAAACAACCCCATCAAAAAGTGGGCAAAGGATATGAACAGATACTTCTCAAAAGAAGACATTTATGCAGCCAACAGACACATGAAAAAATGCTCATCATCACTAGCCATCAGAGAAATGCAAATCGAAACCACAATGAGATACCATCTCACACCAGTTTGAATGGCGATCATTAAAAAGTCAGGAAACAGGTGTTGGAGAGGATGTGGAGAAATAGGAACATTTTTACACTGTTGGTGGGACTGTAAACTAGTTCAACTATTGTGGTAGACAGTGTGGCACTTCCTCATAGATCTAGAACTAGAAATACCATTTGACCCAGCCATCCCATTACTGGGTATATACCCAAAGGATTATAAATCATGCTGTTATAAAGACACATGCACACGTATGTTTATTGCAGTACTATTCACAATAGTAAAGACTTGGAACCAACCCAAATGTCCATCAATGATAGACTGGATTAAGAACATGTGGCACATATACACCATGGAATACTATGCAGACATAAAAAAGGATGATTTCATGTCCTTTATAGGGACATGGATGCAGCTGGAAACCATCATTCTCAGCAAACTATCGCAAGAACAGGAAACCAAACACCGCATGTTCTCACTCACAGATGGGAATTAAACAATGAGAACTTGGACACAGGGCGAGGAACATCACACACTGGGGCCTGTTGTGGGGTGGGGGGAGGGGTAAGGGATAGCATTGGGAGATATTCCTAATGTAAATGACGAGTTAATGGGTGCAGCACACCAACATGGCACGTGTATACATATGTAACAAAACTGCACGTTGTGCACATGTGCACATATACTTAAAGTATAATAAATAAAATAATAATGGGAGAGAAAAGGATGTTTTCAAGCATCTTTAAACTTATTTGGAAACATCATTTTCATATAAAAATCCAACCACCAGTTACAAATCAGCCTTGTCCGAGTTGAAGGAAGTCTGCAGAGATCTAAACTGGTGAAGGGCTTAGTGGAATGTATTGGCTTAGTTGGTATTGAGTTTGATATAAAAAAATAGCATATTTTATGTAAAATAATGCATCTTTTCCCTTTTACCTGTTTTCTTATTAAACCAAATAACCCTTTCTCCCAATTAAAAAAGCAGGAAAGGGAAAAGGAAGAGAGGAAATGAATATTTATTGGGCATCTAAACAGAAACATATACTTTAATAGGCACTTTTACATGTTAACTCATTTAATTCTAAAAATAGTCTTCTGCATTAGGTACTCATTATTCTTTGAATTCAAAAGAATAAGTCTTCAGGAATTTGTACAACAGATATTCTGAATGTATTTGTGATCATATGTGAAGGGTTAGAAGCAAGTCACACATTTCCCAAAAATATGTTTTGTTTGGCCTGCAATATTGTTTTTAAAATTTTGAGCCAATTTCCAGCTTAAAGAAAAGTCAGAAACTCTGGCAGTGGTGGGCCTACATCCAGAATTGCACCAAGTGGAGTACAGCAAGGACTGCCCTTTCCACAGCCTGTGATACCTACTTTGCAATAGCCACACTCTGGCCTGTTCTGCTTGGTGATATTTTCTCCCATGTCTTTGTCAGTGTTTTGATGGAGATCCATAAATGATGAAAATCTTCTGTGTGGATTGTTACTGAAGAGCTTTGAATGTACTTATTTTTTGACCACATATGTCAATTTTCAGATGAGAGCAAAATTGAATGGGGGGCAGTTGTTTGGAGCATCTTCTGAGGACAGCACTGTCTAATGGAAATCACTTACCTTTTGGTTCTGCTGCACCTCAATGACACTGGAGCAGATGTTGAAAGCCCCGGCCACCATCTTCCATTCCTCTCTGCCCATCTTCAGCAAATATTTACAAAGCAGTTGGTGTGTGCTCAGCAGTGTGAGAGAGATATAGAGGTGACTGATGAGTACCTGCCCTCAAGGAACATATAGCCTAGAAGAGGATTAAAACATCAGAGGATATAACTGCAATGTGAGAAACTCTATCTATAACAAGAACAAACAAGGGCCCAACATATATAGGAAAGGCTGATTAATGCAGACTTAGGGGATCTGGGTGAGTTTTTATAGCAAAAGTATTATTTAATTAAGTCAGAAGTCTGAGTAGACATTTTTATCATGGTAATATATATGCAATATAAAATTCACCAGTTTTTAAGTGTATAATGAGTGACATTAAATACCTTCAAAATGTTGTACTACCATCACTACCATCCATTGGGTAGACTTTTGATGGGTAAAGAAAGTGGTGTTATCAGGTTCAGTCACATGCATTTGTAGAACAACATGAACTAATTTACTCATCTGCTGCCTCAACGCAAAGACGATTTGATATATATTATAAGAAAATGTAGCATACAATAAATCCGATCTATAAAGTTTCATAGATAATTAGAGCAAAGAAATGAATGTAAGGCTAGAAGACAAATTTGTTCACAGAAATTTTCTATAAATTGGAAACAAATTTGTGCACAAGCTTCATAGCTATAAAAGTGAAGGGAATGCATGATTTTAAAAAAATCCTTTAATGTAAAATTGTTATTTTAGAGGTTTTTTCTGAAATCATTTGTGATTCTCTCATATATTTGTTGTACCCTATATTTGCACAAACTGGGTTACTTCTGATTTTCTTATTTTAAAGTGGCTGGGGATTTTTAAAAGATATGCTACTTCTTTGAGATATTTCAGAGCTCAGCACCTAAGTAATTTATTTATTTTAAAAGGAACATTTACATTAATTTTATTTAAAATGACATATTTTATAATTTTTATAGTTACAAGGATAACAGTAATAGTAATGGTTGAGAAACACTTACTATGGGCCAGAAACTGAACTAAATATTTTGCATTTATGATTTAACTTTATCCTCACAACATAGCTATGATGTATGTACTTTTTCCCCCTCTGCAAAGTGAGGCATACAGAAATTAACCCTAATAAAATGATCTTTTGTCTCATATTCACATTCATATTTTGCATTGACCAATCTTCCTGTTGCGGGGAGTATGTTAGATAATAGTCCCTGTTCTTCCTACCTCATGAAGGGGTTGGAATAAATATGATACCTTGTATTATTTCATGACATGACCTGTGAAAGTAAAGAACTAGATGGAGTTAAGGCATTCAGTTAAAAAGTGAAATCTGAGGTCCACAAGCAAAGTCACCAGGTAACAGGTAGGAGGGATTGATGACTGGGAGGAGGGAGGAGACAGAGTTCAAACTGACTGTTTTCTTTTATTTTTGACATGGGATCTCACTCTGTCACCCAGGCTGGAGTGCAGCGGTGTGATCTTGGCTCACTGCAGCCTCCACCTCCTGAGCTTAAGTCATCTTCCCACCTTATCTCCCTGAGTATCTGGGACTACAGGCCTGCATCACCATACTCAGCTAAATTTTGTATTTTCTTTAAAGACGGTGTTTTGCTATGTTGCCCAGACTGGTCTTGAACTTCTGGGCTTAGGCAATTCTCCTGCCTCAGCCTCCCAAAGTGTGGGGATTGTAGGCATGAGCCACTGGGCCCAACCTAACTATTTTTCTTTTTGACTTATGTGGCTGGGTGGACTACAAAGCCAGGCATGAGATAGCAAGTGCATTAGTCTGTTCTCACATTGCTATAAAGAACTACCTGAGACTGGTTGATTTCTAAAAAAAGAGATTTAATTGACTCACAGTTCCACAGGCTGTACAGGAAGCATGGCAGAGGAGGCCTCAGGAAACTTTCGATCATGGTGGAAGGTAAAGAGAAAGCAGGCAGGTCTTACATGGCCAGAGAAGGAGAGAGTGAAGGGGAAGGTGCCACACACCTTTAAACAACTGGATCTCATGAGAACTCACTCACTATCATGAGAACAGCAGGGGGGAAATCTGCCCCCATGATCAAATCACCTCTCACCAGGCCCCTCCTCCAACACTCCAACACTGGGGATTATAAAACAACATGAGATTTGGGCAAGGACATACATTCAAACCATATCAGTAACAATAACAATACTCTAGAGCAAGGGGTTGGCAAATATATTCTGCAAAGGGCCAGATAGTAAATATTTTAGGTTTTGTGGACCATATGGTCTTTGTCAGAACAACGCAACTCAGTTGTAGAATGAAAGCAGCCATAGACAAAAAAGAAATGAAACCGAGTGTCTGTGTTTCAGTAAAACTCTAGAGAACGGTTCACTGGCCCTTTGTAAGAAGGAATCAAGGCTGTATTCACCCACTTCTCTACAGTTTCCTACAGGCCTTTGTAGTCCTCTGGCTTCTTAATCGACATTGACTGGGGTTTCCAGATCATAAAGTCTTTTCAAACATATATCATGTAATTCTCACATTACCCCAGTGAGTGGATTGTTCCCTGGCTTTATGGATGAGAAACTATTATCAGATACTTACAGGCCCCTGCACAAGGCCACTAAGTGACCAAGAAGAAACACTAGTGTGAAGCCATGTGTTCTGACTTTGTAGGCAACTAGTCCTGCAATGTGTATCTTTCTATCTGCACAGATCATAACATGAAAAATTAGCCTCATTTTGAATGACTTCGCTGATAGTGCCTATTGATTGCTCATACTCTGGATATGTTGTTTACTTATTCATCCATTAAACCAGTATTTACTGAAAGTCTCTTTCATGCCAAAAATGAAGCTAGATCCTAGTGATATAAAGTCTGTCAAAAACTTCTATGAGCCTTTCTCTTAGAGAATAGCAAAGAATAAACATTACTCCAATAAGACCAAAAATACTACATTATTACTATTGTAGTAAAAACTGCAAAGGAGAAATATCTGTGAAGGAGAAGTATTCCAAATGTTTGAAGCCTATTATAGGGATATTTGATTCAGTCTATAGAAGTCAAGGAAGGCTCCTCCTAAATAAGGGATAATTAATCAGGAAGTAAAAGGAGAAGAAGGATTTAACAGGGCAACAACAATTGAGGGTATAAGAGTTAGCTTTCCAGACTGAGGAGCCTGCATGTGTAAAAGCACTATGGCAGGAGGGATCCAGACCAAGGTCATGTTATGGTTCTGACTGTCATCTTGGAGACCTCCCTGAGAGTACCTCTTTACTATTAAAAACAAAGTGTAGTCATTAAAATGTTTAAATAGAGGAACAATATGATCCTATTTTCATTTTGAGAAGATTGTTTTACTGCAATAGGAAGAGTGGCTTGGACATAAATGGCTTGGTCTCATGGTTATGAGGCCCCACTAGGAGTTATGGTGGCAATCACAGTGGATATGGAAGTGGATAGATGCAAGAGAGAGCTGGGAGGTAAAATCAGTAGGGTCAGTGGTGAACTGAGTGAAGGAGTTGAACTAGTGGAGATACTAAGAATGTCCCCTGGTTTTCCAAACATGGAAGGCTCGTGGCTCACTCACTGAACTGGAAGCACTCATCTGGGATCTTTTAAGTGCAAGTATGAACTGTGTTATTAGCCTTTCACATTTTGAGTTTGACATGCCTTTGACACATCAAGTGAAGCCATCAAATAACACTTATATGTCTTGACTGTTCAAAGGAATAATCTAGAATGAAAATTTGTGAGGGATGCCTGGTAGTTGAAATCAGCCGAGGTGTATCCATCTTCTCTTCACATATGCTTCAATTTTGTTAAGTGAGGAGAAAATATTTCTTATAATCTAATAAAATAAAATCAGTAAGTGATTAAACCAACTCAATGGGGTGGAAACAAAGACTGTCCATCACAAGGGACTTTCTCATGCATACAGTGCAAAAAATATACTTTTAGGTTTGAGAACAAAACTATACTTTCTTAGTTAAGTGGAGATAAATTTATCCCAAGTCACATTTGGAATTCAGGAAAAACTATTAGTAATCACCTACAGCATGCTGCAAGTCTTTTAGACTGTTGTAGCTGAGAACCAGGGTGAAAGTTTTGAAATCTGCATTGTGTAGAAAGGGCTTGTTGTTTGTTTGTTTATTGTGCATCTTTCTCTCTTTATGCCTCCTCTTTGCCTGAAGCTACCATCAGGAATGAGACGTTGCAGTTGCCATTTTCTGGTGAAGTATGTAAAAATAAACATGAGCTAAATGCACATTTATGTGACGTTTAAAAGAGAGGCACTGCAACTCTACATCTGATTTTACTTCTTCCTTCTTTGCTTTCTTTCCTCGTGGTTTTTGTCTACGATTTCTGCTGCAGCCATGGGTGACTGCTGTATGGAATCATTAAAAAAATGGAGTCAGCTAAAAGGGCAACTGGAAAATAATAAATAAACACTGCTACCCGGAGGCACAGATATTAGTTCTAACTCTTCTACAAACTGTGATCTTGAAAAAAAAAAGACTTAATTATTTAATTTCTCTATAAAATGCAAAAGGAAGTTGGTTAAAATATTCCCTAGAATCACATATCTCAGAATGAGACACTTAAACCAACCACCCCCTACCGGTGTACCTGGCAGCAGAAGGATGCTGGAATGGGGGCTACCCACATTCTTAGAACAGTACCTGGCAGATAGTGGGTCCTCAGTAAATATTTGATAAATGGATGGATGAGTAACAAGTAATCATTGGTCTCTTTGACGTTCTCCTAGGTCAAAGAACTCCTTCAATTTTTCTTTCTTCTTTCATTTCCTTTTAAGACACTTCTCATCACATCTTCCTTGTATTAAAGTTCACTCAAAGTGTGTCCAATAAATGTTTGCTGAATTTCTGTTTAGAAGATATCTGAAATCTTTTTCTAGAATTCCTACCAGTTATTACTAAAGGACCTATAAACTCTAGTGGTAGGCTCTGCCAAGGTACTTTAAAAATAAAATCTTCCTGTAGGAATTTCCAGTTTTAAAAAATCTTACAGAATTCTAACAACATGAGCAGCCCACCTCTCACCCTGGAGACTTTGTCTTCTCTTTCTCCTACATACATTTCTTACTATAGTCACTGCCTACCTTATCCCAGAGTCCTTGGTTAGTAGCATCCATGTAGCAATTCACTCCTCCTCACATTATCCAGGAAGCTTGCTAAACTCTTCTCTGGGGAATCAGTGGCCCTGACTGGGGATTAGGAATCCATACAAATGAATTCAATACAGTCGTTCGCCGTCCAGCAGTGGGAACAGACCCTAAATAGTCACAGAGTGATGGGAGATGCTATACCAAGTGCTACGCTGCTAAGAAGAGTGGGGTACTGACTGCCCAGGGAAGCAGTGAAGACAACTCAGAGAAAGGACGTTGGAATGGAGCATGGAAGGATGAGTGGTAGTGGGTCAAGAAAGGAGATGAGGGGAGGGCACCTTGAGTAGAGGGTTGACAGTGGCATGTAAGAGCAAGTATATTCTAGTAATAGGGAGAAGGCAAGTATTGTTGAAATCTGGTTTCCCCAGACCACCTCCCCAGGGTGGCAGAGCAATGTCTTCATGCTGAGCTCTGGTTTCCCAAGTTCCTGCTCTAATGCCACCATCTGTACCCAGTTCTCCTGGCAAGAAGATTTAGGCTACCCTTCATGCTGGGCATAACAGGTGTTACCAGTGGTGCCTATGCCTAAGATAAAGCTGACAAATATCCCTGTGCATGAGAAAAATGGGAATCATATCTGCTTGGTATAATGAATGACATTTCTTGAGGGAAGAGGCTTTTTCTTCACACATTTGTGAATTCTCAAGAGATGGCATACAATCACACATTACGGGGAACTCCAAACTCCGTTAACCTTCTGTCATGTCAGGGCTTATAGGACGTTTTATTTATATTTAACTTATATCATTGAAATTGTCTAAAATTGAACAGGAAAGAAGTTTCTTTTGGAGGCTCCTTATATGGATTTATTTGATTTGGGGGAAGAGAGCATATTGGTTTTTTTCATTCAGTAGAGTTACATCTTAAAGTGTAAAAGTAACATTCCAAATTTGGGGGCTCTTATCTTCATAATTGTATGCACTACTTCTTTTTATTTTTTCAAATGGACACTCTTTAATTTTTACTGGATTACAAACTTTGATAATTACTGAATTTTAATTTTCATGTAAAACACCATTGCCACCCCACTTTTCCCCTGCTTTATTTTTTTCTTTCTAGAATAAAAATTATAATTTTTTAGCACTCTGTCACTTTAGCCACACAGCCCAGATTTGCAGCTTGACCTTGAAAACACTATAGAGTGACATCAATTTCTGGGTCAAGTTACCATAAGGACAGTTTTAGTGCTGGGCAAAACGGGTGTACATCAGCTCACAAGTGTCTCATGCACACTGTCTCTGTTTTAGTTACCTTGGGTTCATACCATTACATTTCCCTTGATTTGTGAATCTGAATTTAAACCAGCCTCATCTTAAGCGAATCTTTCAGCTTCCCTTGGGGAAGACTTCAGCTTGGGTTGAACTGAGCCTTTTCCTTCCCAAGGAGACTTGACGACTGAAAGTAATGTTCTTTCTGCATTGATGAATTTGTTAGAATAGTTGCCATGTATTTAAACACTGTAATAAAAAAGCCTGGAGCATTTCCAATCTATTGAGTCCCTCCAGTTCTTTGTGCCACTGTGCCCCTGAGATTTATCATTTGGTTCTTTAGAAGTAACCTGGACTGGTAATTCTCAAGTAAATACCTAGTGCAATGGCTGGTGCTAATGGGCTGGAGAAGAATCTGCTGGGAGCTTGGCAAAAGTAGAGCTTCTTGGGCTTTACACAAAGCAAATCTGATTCAGTAAATTTATGCCGAGACCCAGAAATATGTGTTTTTAGAAATCTCCAGGGCTTTCTGGAGTCAAGTTCAGTTGCCAGAATTTTCTGAAGTTCTTCTACTGTTATCAAAGAGGAAAATTATGTCCTGAAGGTAAATGAATCACAAACTCTTTCAAACCATGAGATGCTTTAGTTTTTGTTCATATGAGAATCATAATGTGTCTCAAATTGTGATTTGCAATTAATTTCTAGTTTTATTGCATGGTATTAAAAAACAAAGCATAAATAATTATTACTTTGAAGAACTTCTTGAGATTTTCTTTGTGACTAGAATGTGAATTTTTTTTTTTTTTTGTAAATGTACCATTGGCACTTGATAACTAAAAGTTAGATTCAAAGGTTTAAAAAAGGGATGAGATTATTCAAGTCAGTTTATTATTTTACTCTGAGTACTTGGTTTGTGAAAAATTGAGAAAAGTGTGTTAAAATTTCAGTGTCACTTCTGATTTTCTCTGGTTGAACTTCGATTTCCGTTATTTATATAAGTATATTAGTACCATCATTGAAATTTCACTTGTAATGTGTCAAAAATATTTAATCTTTTAAAGATTATATGTCCTATCAACATAAAATGGTATGCCATTTAATATGTTTTTTCTCAAATGCAACTTTATTTTACATTGGTGTTTCCACCTCTGTATTCTTTTAGTTTGCATTTGGTTGCTTATTTTAACCCATCACATACTTCAAAACTTTTATTATCATTTGTTTTGGCCATGTTTACTACATTGAGAACTAGGCTCTGAGGTTACACTACGTCTTGGATCCTGATTCTAATACTTACTTGCTATGTGATCGTGGGCAAGTTTCTCAATATCTATAAGCAGTGCAATGAGTTTAGGTAAGACCTTCACACATGATACTCAATAGGTATTAGCCATTATATGATAATGGCAATAATAGTAGTAGTCATGGTAGTTGCGTAAAAGTAAGAGTAGAAGTAATATCATCCACTATTTCATTGTATGCTATTTTAGTATCCTCTCTTCTTCTATTTTTTAAATGTCTTTTACTATTGCTTATTTGTCCCTTAAGTTTTCTCTAGAGACTTGAAATCTATTTATGCTATTAATGATTTACATATAATAATTTAAATTTTATATATTTAAAGTCTGACTTAGCTCCATGTTTTCACCGTCAAAAATGAAAGGTCGATATTGAGCTTTCTTTTGAGATATCTAAAAATAAATTGATTTTATATTCTTTAATTTCCTGCCTAATTTACAAGTTTTCTTTTTAAATAATCTTAGATCTAAATGGTTGTTCATTTTTTATATTACACGTATTCTTTATAAAAAATTATTTTGACATTTATATTGGCTTATAACCATAATAACATTTATTTAAACATTATTTATCTTAAATACTCACTACTATTTTTTTTCACATTTTCCTTTCCAGATACTTTATACTTTCACCAGTGAGTTTAAGCCAATCATTAAGTAATGTTTTTACATTTGGATATATGGTTGGAATATCTGTTTTCTTACATGTTTCTGTTAGTATTGCACATAAATGATTGGCTGGATTTAGAATTTCTAGGTTATAGTCTTTCCTGTAAATAGATGTAATTCAATTATCTTTTGGCATTTAGTATTTCAAAGGGAAAATCTGATGATAATTTTATATACATATGTGTGTGATATTTACATGTTTATTATAGTTCATATGTTTATATACACATATATGGGTAAGCATTATCTATCTATCTGTCTGTCTATCATCTATATAATATTTTCTTTGAAGATAGCAACAGTAATGGGATATTTTATCTTCAAAAATCAACAGTTTTGGTCAGTGATTGCTAACTGGGGGATTGCTTTTCATTAATTTTACCTAATATTTGATGAATCTTGTTGAAATCATTTTTTAATTTTTTTTCTAAATCAAGAAAGTTTTCTATTAATTCATTGTCTATTGCTTTTCCTTCTTTTACTATTTTACCTCTTGTAGAATCCTTAGGGAGTTCTTATATCTGCCCTCAGTCACATATCTTTTATTTCATCATGTAAATATACTAATGTTTTCTCGGAGTTTGGGAAGAATTCCCCCTCTTACCTTCCAATTCTCTTACTCAGCTTTTGGTAGTATTTAATATGTTGATCACATAATCCGATGTGTTTTAAATTTATGAATCATAATTTTCATCTCCAATGAAACATTCCAGATAGTAAAATTTTCCTTTTGCATAATTGCCTGCTCTTGAGATATAAAGCAACATCCTCACAAGTCTTATTAAGAATAGCAGTTAGTGCCTTTTTAAACTTGATGGTTTCACAGTGAGTAAATGACAAAGCTACATTTCTGATCCCAAACCCTGAATTCTTAATCCCTATGTTTTACAGTCCCTTATTTTAATTCCTGTAAGTATAAGATTCTCTCTTTACTTTAAATTTTTTTTTTTTTAAAAGGGCACATCATGTCCAGATGCTCATAGCTTCATTACATTTGACTGGTTAATGGTGAGCCTTTTTTTACATCTGAAAACTAGGCTCTTTTCCAGTTTAAAAAGGTGTCCTATTACAGCTTGATTATTTCTCTGGTGTATTTGTCCGTTTCCTTCTAAAAAAAATAGCAATTGCCCCATTGCCTTTGCTCAGAATTCTGGGAGCACTTTCTTGGTTAACATCCATCAGTTGATAAGCTTTTCTGTGGCATGGACCTTGCTGATTGAGGAATTTCATTTTCATAAAGTTAATCACAGGAAATGAAAGTCACCCTGCATCCTGGAAAGAGTGCTGTGCTGGAAGGAAACCTATCACCTTTCTGTGGCCAGTAGATGGGTGCTAATGAGGACCTCACCTCTCTGTAAGCCTTGGTGGTCTCCTTTCAAAATGGGAACAATAATAATTGCCACATCTGCCCACAAGATCAAGGGAAATAAGGCATGGGATAGTGCTGCAGAAATTGACAAGTACATTTTAAACACTCAGAAATTTAAAAAGTTATTTTTATTGCCAGATTCAGGACAGTGATCAATGCATATAAAATATCATTGCTGAAAACAAACTAGTCTGAAACAAGAAGTCCAGGGCCATCATGTTACAAATGAGAAAGCTAGGGTCTAAAGAATATAAGTGACTTGCTCGTGGTTCCCAGTTTATAATAGATAGGGAGTAAAACCCTGCAACTCTCCAGCAAAGAGATCTGTGTTATTTTTATTTGCGCTTGAGACACATTTTTCACCCAGGAACAGTGTGGTAAAAGCCAGGTCACTTGCTGTAAAAGCTCTTTGAGATCTCTCTGAGACCTTTTTTCATATGTAGATGTCTTAGAGAGTTAATCTGGGGTGTAGGTGGTGAGCCAGCTTGGCTGGAATCTACAGGCCACTTCCCTGGTTACTTCATGGTGATTTTTGAAATGGTTCTTCCTGCCGAGTGATAAGAACAGCTTCCCCAGGGAAAGTACAGGTTTCACAGATGAGCGAGTTCTCTAACTTTTTTTCTGGGATACTCCTGTTAGAGCAAAACTTGAAGTAAAGAAACTAAGAAAAGCAAAATCTTACTCTGTGGAAGAGATAATCAAAAACATTATTTCGGTAATATTCTAAGATATCCTAAATATTATAACTAGCATTGTAACTAACATGATAGATTCATATGCAACACAAGGGAAGGATGATAAACTACAGCAAGCTCCCACATAAAAACCCACCTTTTTTTCTTGTCCAAACCCCCAGATGTGTACCAAGTGATCAGTGTTTCCATTAAAAGTTCAAAAGATGGAATCCAGATGTTTCTTTCAGCTCCATGCCCTTTGACCTCTCATGCATTTACTTGCTCTTGGAGTTTTGGTCACATGACTCCCTGAACTTTATGTTCTACCTAAATAGCTCTGAAATTTACTCTATGATAATGGAGCATAGAGTTGTTTGGGCTGGGGATCAATTTCATGTCTATGAAGTGCTGCTGAAACTTTAAAGTTTTTTTCTTTCAATTTGTTTTTCAAAAGACTGTCTGTGTTTAAGTCATGTTATCACTATTCTATCTGGAATTTTAAGTGCTGAACATTTCAAGTGCCAAATGTTTGACCCACTTTGGCAATAAAGGGTTGCAATGGATGAAGGTACTAGTAGAATATAAATTATCTTTCTTAGTATTGCAAATAGAGCATTCATAGACATATCACTGTGATGAGGTGGACAAAATGCTCTAAGAAACAAATTGCTTTAAAACGTATTTCTTGGCTTTCAATAACCAATCAAAAAACCATCTACACTTACACAACATAGCAACAAAAATTGCTTTGAAGAAGATAAACAGCTCTCCACCCTGGACACAAATGTGTTAGTTCCTAGCCATAGGATGGTAATAGGATCCTTTGAAAATTTAAAACAAAAGCATGTGGAAAATTACACATTTACAGTGGCAACTATTCCATGTGATGTGGAAAGTCAGTTGTAATATATAATGATAACTGAAGAATGCAGCATGTGAACTTATTTTTTCTCTAGCTCTATGAGCAGTTCCCAAATTGATTAGAAGTAGTAGTTATAAATTTAGATTCCTGCTGTGGAAAGTAACAGTAAAGCCATGTTCATTTTTAACATTTTTCAAAGGTCCTTAGAAATGCCATTTTTCATACCATAAATCTGTGGTAGTTGAATGTTGGGTTGCTTCCTTAAAGGAATGTTGAGAGTACGGTTGCAGTTTGCTGTGGTCAAGCTTGGTGGAAAGAAAGTGTCGCTAATGGGGACCCAAAAGTATTCTTAGAGTATCTAACCAATGTTGTTTTTGACAAAATCATATTGCTACAACTGAGGAAGATTGGAGAAAAAAAATCAATTATCTGAGACTAAAATGATTCTTACCAATTATATTTGGCAGGTTTTCACCCTTTAATATTTTGTTCCTGGAAAGGCCTATTCTGGAAAAAGAGAGATGCTGGCTTATCCATGTAGGGCAGATCCAACTAGGGAAAGCAAAATAGCATCTCAACATTATTTCTCTCTGAAAATCTAACTTATTCACTAAGTCTTCTGATACACTGTTTATTTGGATAGGATTCAACTGGCTCCCTGGTTCCCATGCCCACTGGGAGGCAAGTTAGTCCACAGAGTAGGAAAACTGACCTCCTATTTGTTTTCTGGGGCTAGGAGGATGACTTTGTCACTTGAAAAATGAATTCTTTCCTTACATTTCCTATCACCTCTGTTATAGGTGATGAATATAAATTACAAAGTAAAAAATATTTAGCTATAGTCTTTACAGCTATAAAAACAGTTTTTATAGCACTTTTTTTTTTTTTTTACTTTTAGTATAATAATTAGGTAAGGTATATTGCTACTCAATTTACCCACATTTCATTTCATCTGGCTCTGTGACTTGCATTTATTTCAATGGCATTAACTAATACAGATGGAGTAATATAACAAAATTGACAATTGGCCAAAAAATCAATTTCAAGTAAGAGTATTTCTATAGCTAGTGTTCTACTAGCCAGGTAGTAAAATAAGGCAATTATTTGGCAATTTAGGTACAAGTAGAATTATATTTGTTAAAGAATGGGAATCAAAATGATATGCATAATTGGCTGCATATTTTATTCATTCATTTACTTATTCATTTATTTGACAAATATTTATTAAGTGCCAAAGGATAAAACATCGTTCTTTGTCTTACAGAACGTCTAATGGTTAGGATGACTGGATACACATGTAAGTCATCATCTTTACATGCTTATTGTCACTTGGATCTGGCAGGTTGACTATTGAATAGTCCCTGACTGGCACTAGTAAAATTGCTAAACTGCTGTATTTCAAGTTACTTCTATTTTGCAACACTTTAATGGAATTATATAACTGTCACATCAGGAAAAACAGAAATTATTTGAAAATGACTCAAACATAGTAAAAGTAGACTGATCCATAAATTTATTAATAATTAAATTAGACGTTTATACCTTCACATGATTCTTAAAGTAGCAATTCTAATTTTAATACCAAGTCTGCCCTCCTGAAGGACTTTATACATTTTCTCAAGAGCCATGTGTGGCTTGGTCAGTGCTTTCAGTTTTATTCTTGTGTCTTCTTTTCCCTCTTCTGTCAGACCCTGACTTGCTGTCTTAGGCCCTAACATCCTCATTAATATGGATATCTTTGTTAATGGTGCTGCTGTTGGTAGAGTAACTGATCGGTTGAAATGGAGTGGCAGTTTCCATTCAACTTTATTTCCCTTATTCTGCTTTGAATGAAAACTCGGGCCACTTGGAACAATTCTGGTCACTGTCTAATAATAAAGAGCCCTTGGGTCACTTCAATTCATTACGTCACAGAACCAAGTCACAAAGTAATTAAATGATCCAATCGCATCAGAACTCCAAAGCCTGACTTACCTTTAAGTTGCCTCTCAACTCTAGCTTGTACCTGCTTAAGGCTGAGGCCCTGCAACAGTGAGTGTGTGGGAAGCATTTGTCTTTCTATGTACTCCGTCTCAGCTTACACAGACAACTTCCCCCACCCTCCACCTGTGGCTTTTCTCCTACCCGGAGGTTGAAGGTAGGAGTGACAGAGAGTGGGGAGAGGTAAAGGGATAGAAAAATGCCACTTTGCTGAGAAGTATCATGCTCTCTGGATCTGGAGTACTGTTAAACTCATTCTTTCCCTGTGGGCACCTATTTGTCATATTAAGAGATTCCTGGCTAGAGCTTTTTCTCCTAAAGTTCTCTTAACTATGGTGGATGAAACTGTATTCCAGGTGATCACTGAAACTTCTTGAGAAGAAAATTGCTCAACTGCTGTATTTCAGGTTACTTCTATTTTGCAACACATTAATGGAATTATATAATTGTCACATCAGGAAAAACAAATTATTTGAAATGGACTCAAACATAGTAAAAGTAGACTGATCCATAAATTTATTAATAATTAAATTAGATGTTTATATCTTCACATGTTTCTTAAAGTAGCAACTCTACTTTTAATACCAAGTCTGCCTCCCAAAGGACTTTATTTGCCCGTTGTGGGACACCTGTACCTTGTGGGTGCTGAGTGTCTCATTGCTTCAGGAGATCGTATTGGGCAGAACCCAATGCAATGCCACCCTGGTCTTCTCTTCCACACCTCCCTCGTGTGATTCATGGAAAACATGCTTGCATCTCTTGTCTTGCCAACTCAGAAAGTGCAGGGCAGTCTCTCCCCCACCACCTTTCACAACCTATGCAGGCAGCCAGCCTTCTCCAGATCCCATGAGAGGTGCTGGCATTCCTGGGATCGCAAAGGGCCCTCTCAATGCCTGAGGCTACAGGCAGACCCAAATTCACCATCCCAAGAGTCAGGCATTAGTCAGGGACCCAGCTCAAGTGCTAAGTAGTTTCCTGAAACTCTGCCTACTTGGTTTATGTGAAAACAAACACCCTCTTCCACTCACCCACAGGAAGGGAAGATGAAATGACAACACTGGAAACTCTCAAAGAAAAAAAAAATCCTCCCTACTCTTCTTGAAAAAAATCCTCTTTCCTCTGCAATATCTTTTATCTCCTGCATCTGGTTGAGTGGTCAAAGAGTTCTGAAACAGTTTCTGAGATCATTCTTTTTATTAGTCTTTATAAGCACGGTGCGTGGGGGTCCATCTCCCACCCCTTTGTGCATCATATCTATCAGATTAGGGTCTCGGTGAAGATTGGGACAGGGAGAGTCCCAGGCCAGCTTTCATTTGCGGTAGCATTTGGAATATGAGAAATGAGTGATTTAATTTTTCTAATATATATGAGGGACCGCCCTTTCTGAATAAAGTAAATCTCCTACTGATATGGTCCTATCCCTTGAAAGTCTACCTCACATCTAGTCCATTCCTCTATCTCAGATAGGTAGAGATGATTTATTGCACTTTATAAACCACAGAATTTGAGGTACATGGCTTCTAGGTATGGCCCAAAAGCACACTGATGCCTTGGGAAATCCATATTCTCTGTGTCTAGTATGTTCCATAGGCTACCTCAGAGATTCTCCTGAGTTTAGCAGATTATTTGCCAATAAATAATCAAAATGCTGTTAAGTGTTGAGAGAAAGGGAATGAATTCCAGGCTGAAGTGACCATAGAAGGCTCTCCTCAGATGGGGCTACTTCTTTTTAGCCATTCTTACAGCTCCAGATAATGAGTCGCAACCAATTAGCAACCCTCCTAGAATGATTGACTTTAGAATCGATGAAAGCTTCAGGCCTAAAATCAGCCCAATGCTTAAATTCTTATAAAGAAAAGAAAATACAGCTTGGATTTTAAATTTTACACTGTCCTGAACTTTAAAAGAGTACTTAAAACACAAGTCACAAGGGTTGACCAGGGCAATTCCAAAAAACTTTTTCAAGGGGTGTTGATGCTTGCAAAAGATCAAATCACTTGTTGATTTCATCAATTGTATAAACTATTTTAACATTGCACAAATACTTTTTGTTAAGACTAGCAATGGACATCTCAGGCCTTGCTGCCTTTCCTACATGAAGCAGCATAAATTAATTGGTCTCAGCTTGTTCTTCTGTTGTCGAATCAACACAGTCTGGCCGCCTTTTGTGAAATGCCAACTAACGGATCAAAGCCTCTGGAGAATGACCCCTATTTTCCCCCAAATATGTGTGGTTTTCTGGAAATCCATATCTCTCGCCTCTTTAAATGTCTGTGGGTTATTGCAAGAAGACAGTTCCCATCATTTTTACTTAGGCCCATCTTGTTCCTAATTTGCAGCCTGTAAGCTATCTGAGTGTTCCACGCCCATGAAGGTCATGTTTTAGTGGGTTGTCCATGTTTCTGCCCAGTGACGTGCATTCTAATTCTGGCTGTCCCATCTCTGTTTCTAGTTCCATCTGAAGCAAGCCTAGGTTAGTTCTTTGTACCCGCCTTAACCTTCCTTACTATACAGGTGACCATGCAGACCATCTGCTTCCTAGGAGAAGATGCTAGGAAAGAAAGCACCAGTCAGATATCTCAGCCATATAGGGGCTGAGTAAATATTGATTATTAATATTAACATTAGATTAATATTATATTGTGAATGTACATAATATTTATGCTTTTAGCCATTTATAAGTATACAATTCAGTGGCATTAAGTACAATTACAATGCACTAGAACCATCACCACTATCAACACCCAACACTTTTTCATCATCCCCAACAGAAACTCTGTACCACTAAATAGTAACTCCCCTTTACCCACTTTCTTTAATAACAATGAAAGATACCTAGATGGGAGAGGAGACTGTTGAGTCAGGGTCCTCTTAGCACTGCTTAGAAATTCCCATGGTGGACAACTGATGGGAGAGGAAAAAAAATAGATGAAAAATCCAAATGCTGTCTCATGTTGTATATATAAGGAAAAGCTGGGGAATTGTGCCTTTCTGTTGATTGAAGCCATTTTCAAGATTTCAGTGTTTTGGTTAGCTTTTATTTTCTTTCTTCATATTCAAGCAAATTAAATATGAGCAAAAACTGGAGGGAGACACCACTATGGCCCTGACATGGAGGAGAAAGGAGATGTTCTTGACTACCTAACATATACCTTGCTTTCAAGACGAGCTGCAAAATAGGTTACTTGGGCAGGCACTGCACTCCAAAGATCTTGGCTCAGGGCAACTGGACCAGATGACAAGTTGATAAAGACCAGGGCTGGCCTCCACCCCTCTCCCTGCCTCTCAGGAATGACCCTCCCACCAGCACCGCTGTGCAAAAGGACAATCCATTTTAACAGGCTGAGTAGCTCCAGGGGCTCAACAAAAGCAAATCAGCTCCATGTCCCACAGTAAATCGTCTCTAGCTGAGTGATGTCTGGTTCCTTTCTGGAAAGAATGCTCTTCACTGAGTTGTAGTTTGCCAAGGGTCAAATATGACAGAAATGAAGTGTTGCTAATAGTGATTGAAAAGGATTCCTACTGTTTGTGGTCAGTGCTGGGTAGTAGAAAGGCCAAATTTGTGGGCCAGAAATCAGCAGGAGACAGTAAACTTTCCCCGAGACTTACTAAACTTTTAGTCACCTCTGCTCCCCCAGCCATTCTGTCAGCCCTGTTTGGGGGAAACTGATATTATAATTGCTAATCTCAGCAAGGGCCTAACGTGCAACCTGAAGCTTTTTTCAAACTTTGGTGCAATTAGGGCGGAGGGCAAGGCTCACAGACACTGGTGGGCTCTGCCCCCCTCCTCCCAAATTGACCCACTTGGGTTTCCTCCACACCCTGACATCCTCTAGACAGGTAACTGAGCAGTGCTGGCTCCTAGCTTTCAGGGAGAGAAACCTATTCCTGCTCAAACTGGCTGGGAGCTATTAAAGGTTTAAATGTCACCTCAAAAGAACTCTTTGCTAACCTTTAAGTGGTGGCGTCTCCAGGGCTGTTTGGGGCAGGATTTGCCCCCTCCCAGGGAGTCTGGAGAGCTGAGAACATTTGTGTATGCATTTCCTCCACCCCTCCTTTTCTTTTTCTCCTTTCAGGGAGTTATCACTGTACCTTCAAAGGGGGAATTTGTGGGACAACTGGCACCTGCTGGACTGGGCTTCCCAATGAAGGCTCTCTTGGCTGAGTGTATAATTTCATTTAATCCTAAATAGCCCCTTTTACCTACTGTCGACAAATTCCCTTTAATCCTAACCACCACTTACGAGAATATTTACCATCAAAAGGAGACAAATCGCTATTTAAATGTGGATTTACTCAAGTCTGAAACTATGACAGTGACATACAGTAAAATGATAATATGTAAATAACAACTGGAGACAGATTTATCTTCTGAGAAAGCTGGGCAGAGCAGTGGATTAAAGTCATATGTGATCTACTTTGAGTGGACTCAATTCAGACCCAGCGTTCAGTTATGACCAACAACGCCATTCATTCTGCTTACTTCAATTCATTTGGCCCTAGTTCTCAATGACCCTCTGTTACCACGCATACACCTCCGATAAGTAGGCCTTGATGTTTACAGCACTTTGGAGAAGAATAAATGCAAACCACACATTATTTATGGGTGTGCACTCTTAGCTTAAGAGGGATTTATCAGGAGTGTGAATACAGGTAGAATAAGTAGATGTATGTTAGCGCAGACAGCCTGGTTTCCAGAAGCTAACTAAAAAGAAAGGAGCTAAATAAAATACCACCCCAAGACAACAGCTTTCAATTATTGCCCATGATCCCGAATTCCTCCCAATGAGTTGAAAGGAAATCTATACCAGATGGCATTTTCCTGAATCAGCCAAGTGCACCAGTCATTCTCGCCTCTTAGTGATGGGCAGCAGTGCCAAGGAAGAGCCGGCCTTTCATTTTCTCCCTCTGCTTGCCAGTCACAGAAAGCAACTTTGCTTTCTAGGGATGAGTTTCCTAATCGCATGGAAATGTAATTAGAACAGTTAGAAATGGAGGGCCTTTTTTATTTTTCCTAAAAAAGCAGATATCAAGCAAATTGTGCCCTGTGTTCTTTGGCAATGGTGGTCTAATGAGCCTAAGCCAGAACTGGGAAAATATGGAACACACATTATGTCACTTATTTACATGGTGATAATCTTCTCAATTGAGAGTAGCTCAAAACATGTAAAGTCACTCACAACTCTTAAATGTATGGAAGGTGAGGCATAAAAATCACTGCATTGTAACACAGCATTAGAATACATTTTATTGAGCTCACTCATATATTACAAGGGAGAGCTGGCCTATGTTAATCACAGTCTCCCTTAAATTATCTTGCCCCAAGACACCAAGTCTGAGAATGAAGACAAATATGTTCCATTGGAAAAGCCAGAATAGATCTGACACCTCTAACTTGAAAAGTACAATACCTGATATTGGAGTGTTTGTAAGTTTTTTTAAGAAAATTATTCCCTATATAATACCCATAGGGTTGGATCCAGTGTATTCTTCATTCACAATTTAATATGGGGAAGTTAAAAAAAAAACAGGGGTCCTACATGTACTTCCTTCTGCCAAGGAAAATACATTCATGAGAAAGAAACAATATCCAGTTAATTTATTCAGCTAATTACTTTTTTAATGTATTTTCTTACCATATAGTGTAATTTTATTAGTGGATAAATTATTTCATTGTGTTGTTTACTATCTTGGCAACTAAAGTTGATCCTATTTTAAGTATGTGAAGATCTGGAACACTTGTTGGTAAATAAAGGGCAGAACTTTTTTTTTTTCTCAAAGATTCATCACTGATTTGGAGAAGAAGCAGGAAAGGATGGGGATGAGGAAGAAGACAGCAGTAATAAAATGTGATTGACTATGAATGACAGATTTGTTTCCAAGCTATGAAACTCTTCCTCAACATGTTATGTAAAGGTCACTTTGGTCAGATCCAATACCTTGGTGATTCAAATGTACAGCTGTTTGTTTAACAGAAAGTAGAAGAAAACACCAATTCAATCTAGGAAGAAACTTGACTGACAGAATAGGCTAAATGTGCATGGTCCAAGAAAGATTTTTCTGTTTAACTAAATATAGGTATCCAACAGTTGATAGTTGAGGTAGCCAAGGGCCTCCAGATGGTTACAAAAAGATAATCTATCAATGTTAACTCAGGACCTGAGTGGCTTGAAATAATGGGCTTTGGGTCTTGTTCTTGTATGATAGCCTCTAGAAAGCATAGACATCTCACTTTATTACTTGAGGGTCCTTTTTTTTAAATGAATCAAGTGTAACTTCAATTGCATTGTGATAACTTAGTTCACTTCTGAACTTGACAATGTATTCATCAACAAACGAAGGAGAGAATCTTAGAAGGATGCATATTTGCTGCTAATGTCCACTTAACCAACAACCATGCATGCTTTGATGACCTTCAAAATGGTTGACACTTGAAGACAATGGATCTTGCATTGAAATGTATTAAGAAAAAGTTTTAAAACCTATGCCATCTGTGGGTTTGAACTGGGTATAATATCAATTTTTGTCAGAACAGTTTTCATGCATCTTCTGGACTCCAAGTTCAGGGAACAAAATGGTATTAATGATACCATGAAAGTAAAATGAGCATCTTGAATTTCAAGCTTCTCCCCTAATAAAGTAGCAGAGGGGATCTCTTCCCTCAGTTGCCACTGAGAATCAACAACAACTGATGGCCTGAAGTTAACAAGCTAATATTTCATCCATGGATACCAGAGTGTTAATGGCTAAATGTGCCAGTGGAGGAAAGGAGCACATATGCAGCTATTTGCCCAACACAACTTCTGCTGTCATGGCCTATTAAAACCAGTTTACATGTGCATGTCGAATTTGATGAATATGTATGTGACCCTTTTCAGAGCCATCACTCATTGGGCTATGGCCCCATGGCAGGAAAAACAGCACCTCTCATTAAACACAGCATGAGTTACAGGCATGTTATGTTAATATTTCTTCAGAACTTTAGGGGGTTTTCTTCTTGTTCTAATAAATCGTGTGAAGAAAATAATTTAAAAGTATAATTGATTTAAATTAAAACCTTTTTCTCATTT
The DNA here is from genome assembly GCF_037993035.2 of Macaca fascicularis. Taxonomy (NCBI): domain Eukaryota; kingdom Metazoa; phylum Chordata; class Mammalia; order Primates; family Cercopithecidae; genus Macaca; species Macaca fascicularis. The sequence continues at coordinate 54,930,168 of NC_088387.1, read as the reverse complement.
TCTTCTTAACTATTTGATTTGGTGTGTGGGTTCTGGAAAGCTCTTTCCTCAGGAAGTTGTTGGACATGTTTATGAATTGTGCTTTGTATCACTCATTTGGGACTCCCAAGGTAGGCCCCCTCCTCAGTGGGAAGTTTAGCAAGGCTAAACAGGAGACCTTTCTGTATAGAACTTGAAAACTCAGGAAAGACAGGGCTCCTTTGGGCCATGAATGAATCATCTGTTAACTCACAGTTCTTATCAGTGGATCTGGCACACAGTAGGTTTTCAACAAATGATAGCTACCCTGATCACTTTTACTATTGTTATTTAAGCTAGAGTTAAAACAATCTTTGTGCTAGGGAAGATAAGAGGCTTTCTGAACATGCTTTTCAAAAAAGCTAGGGAAAAAAATCAGAATAGTGTTTACCTTAAGTAAGTACACATAAACTATTAATGCAGTAATTCCAAAGATTTATGCTGAAAACCCTAAAAGGCCCAACATGCCCAATTCCTCCCATATCCCTCCTACTCCCACTTCTGTCAAAGTCTCAGAATATCCTTTTCTACCCACTCTGCTCCTCTGGCTCTTCCCTGGTGTCTGCTCAATGGTTAAAAGCTGTTTGAGGGCAGGGGTGATGCTTGATACTCTTCTGTGGCATCCCAAATATCTAGCTCGGTGTCTGGGAAACAGTCGGCACTCCATATCTGTGGGTCCCTCCTCTGCAGATTGAACCATCCTGGAAGAGAAAATACTAAAAAATTGTAATAATAAGTAATAATATAACAATAAAAATATACAAATTTAAAAGTACAGTATAACAACTATTTACATAGTATTTACTTTGCACGAGGTATTATACATAATCTAGAGGTACTTTAAATTATATCAGAGGATGGGTATAAGTTGCATGCAGATAGTATGCCGTTTTATATAAGAGACTTGAACATCTGCAGGAGTTCTGGAACAAATCTGCCTTACCCCATTGATAAGAGGAACAACTGTGTAAATTGTTATAGCCTCCCAAAATTGATCCCCTAATTCAGGACCCCTTTATACCACAACCTTAAAGAGCATCTTCTCTAAATATGTGTGCTGATGTACTGGATGATTACTAACCTATGACTGTAAGTGCCTGGACAGCTTAGCCACTGTCAAGAGACAGTACCTCGGGAAGAGAGGATTTTGGTGAGGAAAAGAACATCACTTCAAAAGGAGCTACCCTGCTGGAAGGCTGGGCTCCCTAGAGAGCTATAATACAGGAACATGAAATAAGAGCTTAGAGTTGGGGTTCTAATCTTGATTCTGCTTTTGTCTGGCTGTGAGGCCAAGAAACGTGTTTATTTTAGATGTCAATTTCCTTGTTTGCAAATTATTGCCAAGGTCCTCAAGATCTGAACTGCTCTCCACAAAAAATTTCACTCCACTTTTAAAGAATTGGTCTTGGTCTCATATGTTCCTATATACTGTGATATATCAGAATATTAGGAAAGATAATTACATATTTAACCTTCTATCACAGGTATTTTCCCCGTGTGGAGAGGAGATGGCACATTCCTGCAATTCTCAAACAAAGATTCTCACATTTCTTTCCCCCTTTCCAGCATCACCATCTGCAAGCCTAGAATCTGGAACTGGGCTGTTTCCTGTGTGATCTGGTTGTCCATTAAAATCTCCACACAGTACTGAGGATCCCTTTTGAAATTCCTCATTGTGGTCACAGGTCTTCAGATCGACTCTTAGAAGGTGGAAAACCAAACCATGCAAGAAGTGGGAAAGTGCATTTGCCAAAGTAATAGTAGCCAAAGTTCAATGAGTATTAAGTTACCATTGGCTATGTCTTGTTCTAAGTGCTTTACATTTTTGCTTCTTATTAACTCATTCAGTCTGTACAACTACATCATGAGATAAGTGCTGTTTTTATGCTTACTTTAAACAGTGAGAACTGAGAGGCAAAGAGGATTAAAAATGTGTCCAAGGTCACACAGAGCTGGTAAGGGAAGAAGGCTGTATTCAAACTCTGGGCAGCCTGGCCCCAGCATCCTAGCTGGGTTTTTTTGTTTGCCATTCTGCCACAGTCTGTGTGAAATTTCTTCTCCCAGGTGTACACCTCCTCTGGATAATAGATTTGGAAGCAGATAGAGTAATGTCCTCTATAATAGAAAAATCACAAACTCAAACAAAAACAAATAACAAAACAGACCTAGTTTCTCACCAGAGAAATCTTTTTCTTGCTCCAGCTTTGCTGGAACCAGGTTTTATTTGTGTGGTGAGCATCAGAGAAGAGTGGCTTGAAATTTGGACTGCTCCATGTGTGAGGTCAGTCTCATTGGGACCAGCTCTCCAGTCTGAAGTAGGAAGCTGAAAATGCCAGTGGGAACACTTAGGTGGAGCGCTGTCTCCCAGGCTTCACACCATTACTCTTCCCTCACTTGAGAGGCCCCCAGCTGGCTAAGCAGCAGCCTCAATCGCCAAAGCCATCTCCAACTCACTGTATAAATCTAGCGCCAGAGCTGCCAACAGACAGTGCTGGATAAAGTCTGCTCTGCTCCCTGCCAACCAAATGGCCCCACAGCATAAGGTTCCAAGTTTTCTCAGTCTCATAAAACTTGGCTGAATGAGGCAGCGGTGCCATGAAATTTGCATTTATCTTGTGCACCTGACACTTCCCATCATAATGATGGAGTGCTTCCCTCATGTCAGAGTGCTTTTGGCTCTTAGGGAGGACAGGAAAGCAGATTGGAGGTTGGTTGTGGGATAGGCTAATCAAAACCAGGAAGAAGAGTAAATCCGTAGGCATGAAGAATGAAAAACAAGGTATGGAAGAAATGGAAGATGGGGGTGCTGTGGGAGCACTGGGGGACTTAAGATAAAAGAGCATTCCAGGGCCCCTTGTGCATTTGGGTCATCAGTCATCTGTGCTTTTCAGGGACAACCTTTCTGGTGACCTCCAGGCCCTGGCATGCAGCATCCATGCAGCTGCCTCAGGGAAGCTGATCTCCTCTTTCACAGCACATTATTGTGTGTGCGTTTAGAGCTAGCCTGCAAGAAGATTGACCCACAGGGTCTATAGGTTGCTGTAATGAAATGGTTTTGTTGCGTTTTGTGTTAAGGTTTTGAATGGGAGAGTTGGTGGGGGAGACTTTAGAGTTTCAGTTGAATGTGAGAACAAAAATAAAAAGGAAAAATAAAACTTGTACTCAAGTGAAAGTTCCCTTATCTGCCTCTTAGTTCATCTTGCTTAAAAGTTCTCAAATTTGTTTTAGTTAAAAAAAAAAGGGGGCGGTGGGTGGGGGGAGGTGGGAAGGCTCAGTGGCTATAGAGATTGGACTATACAGCAGAAGTCTAGGTTCAAATCCCAGATCAACCATTTACTGGTGGCCAAAGTTCTGAGTCTTTCTTTGCCTCTCTTTCCTCACTGATAAAATAAGGATATTAGAAGGAGTATTTTATAGAGTTGTTCTGTGGTTAAATGAGATAATGTGTGCTATGTATTTGGTGCAGATGCCTTGTAGGTGCCATAGGTGTGGGTTAATACTTGACCTCAGGACTTTGGAGGGATGATTCAGGGTTTTAGAAATCTTGAATCTCATGTCTCTCAGTTATAACTCCACCATAAAAATTATTGTCTAATGTTGATCTATTTTTTAATGTCTTAGTAAGATTCGTAATCTCTGAATAATTGTTGTAGTTAGGGTTGGTAGAAGGCCACCCATTTAAACAATTACGTATTTTCTCTATTGGGCTCTTGTCTATTAGTCAGATTTTTCCCTACTAGATCTGAATTTTTGAGGATCAAATTCCACTACTGCCTCAATTCTTTGTCCCCTTCTCAGAGACAAAATGTTTACTAGGCATTTATGGTACTCTTTTTTACTAGAGGAACTGGCCTACATTCGCCCAGTATGATGACATGGATGGTGGGCTTGAAGTTTCCTGTGCACTTGGAAATCTAGGGCCATGCAATATTCCTGTGGTCAATGAAAGTTTCTTAGCTATTCTTTGACTACCACTAGCCTAATTCAAGGCTGGATGTGGTAGCTCATGCCTGTAATCCCTCCAGATTTTATTAGCAGCAGTAAAGAAAGGTGCCTTCTTTTGGTAAGAAAGCCAAAATTAAGAAATGGAAAATTGATTTTGAAAGTGAATTGTTAACTTGATTCATTCATTCATTTATTCACTTCTTATCAAATATCTATTGTATGCCAATTTATATTAAACATGATTCTGTTAAATTTTAAATTGCTTATATCTTCCAGAAAACAGTGTGTGTGTATATATATAATACATAAAGTAATAGATATATATAAAGTAACATATATGTATGTGTGTGTGTATATATAAGATATTTAAATTTATATGTATGTGTATATATACATGAACACACTCATATACACATACCTATATGTATATATGTATATATAAAGTATACACATATAAAGTATATATGTATATATAAAGTATATATGTGTATATATAAAGTATATATGTATAAAGCATACATATAAAGCATAAGTATATATGTATAAAGCATATGTATATACTTTATATATACATATATACATATAGGTATGTGTACATGTGTATATATACATATACGTGTATATGTGTACATGTGTATATATACATATACGTGTATATGTGTACGTGTATATATACATATACATGTATATATATACAGTATATGTGTATAAAGCATATGTATATACTTTATATACATACATGTATATGTATATATACACATATACACATACATATAAAGTTAAATGTTACAGTTTCTGAGCTGGTTCAGTGAATACAAATAAATAAGCACAAAAATAAACAAACAAATGAATAAAAACTGCCTTTGTTAAATATTCAGTGCTGAATTTCTAAGTTCCAAATTTTTGAATGAAACAGTCCAAAAATGGCAAGCAAATCTTTTCTGAAACATACGTGCTAGCAATTACTTTGTCGATTTCCTCATTGTTTAGGAGAGTCTTCTCTTATCTTCAAGAAGACTAAAAAATGAAGCTGACATTACTTGGAAAGAGAATAAACAAAGTCTGTCATGAGGACTACAGGGATGAATGACACAAACCAGCCATTTCTTTGAGAGTCAGGAAGTATCTAGTTTATACAATAAGCTGATCTACCAATAAAAGACAATTGGTGTTGAAATATATGGCTGAGGAAAGTCCTCATGTTTCAAGGTTCAAAGTTATTCCAAAGAAGTCCTTGCTCTACAAATGTAATATTGAGATGACGTATTACATGCTTACCAGAATAAACTAAAGAAACATCAATTCAAAGATGTCTTCACTCCAGAAATATATGTATGGGTTTTGTATGTGTATGAGTATATATGTGTGTACGTATATTTTTATACATATATATTCATATGTACATAAATATATACATTAATGTTACATTTAGATAATGTGTAATACTAAGATAGTATAAAATGTTATTACTTCAGTGCCACTCATTTATAGTTTTTAAGTCTTTCTTAATTCAAATCTAGAGCATAAATTATAATAAAAGGTAGAATTTATACTAGTATTAAGAAATAATAATTTAGAATATGCCTTTGTGGGCAAAGTGAGAAGAGTTAGTAATTATTTATGAATCCTGTCTTGAGAATAAACACTTATTGCTGCTCTCATGAATTAGACTGATTTCAAACAAAAACCTGTTAGAAGATGTAATGAAAGAAAATGTCCCATTTATAAGAGTAATGAATAAGATAAAATACCAAGGAATAAACAGAACAATAAATGAGCCAGTCCTGCATGAAGAAACATTTTAAATATTACTAACAGTCTCATAAAAGACTTAAACAAACAAAAAGGTATGGCATGTTCTTGGATAGTAAGATTCAAGGTCATGAAGATGTAAAATTTCTCTAAGTTAATTTTTAATCTAATGTGATCCAAATTAAACTGACATTTTATAAGTTTATAAGAGAAAAGAATAAACAAAAATGACAATAAAACTGTGAGAACAAAGAAGTGTGAGGACAGATTAGCCCTCCTAGATGTTAAAACACACTATAAAGACTCAAATATCAAAATAGCGTGGTGTTGGAGAATAAATAGATAAATAAATGAGCTAAATGGAAAGTCCAATAAACAGTGCAAACATACATGGATTTTAATAAATGGCTAAAGTGACATCTTAATGAGGAAAAGGAGATCATTACAATAAATTATGTTAGAGCAATTGGAAAGCCAAATTAAACAAAATAATTTTGACATATGCTGCACATTTTACACGAAGATAAATTCAAAATTGATTGAAGATTTTAATAATAAAGCTGTAAAAGTTCAAAATAGAAACTTGAAGAAATTCCTTCATAATCTTTTTTTTTTTTTTTTTTTTTTTTGAGACAGAGTCTCGCTCTGCCGCCCAGGCTGGAGTGCAGTGGCCGGATCTCAGCTCACTGCAAGCTCCGCCTCCCGGGTTCACGCCATTCTCCTGCCTCAGCCTCCCGAGTAGCTGGGACTATAGGCGCCCGCCACCTCGCCCGGCTAGTTTTTTGTATTTTTTTTTTAAAGTAGAGAGGGGGTTTCACCATGTCAGCCAGGATGGTCTCGATCTCCTGACCTCGTGATCCGCCCGTCTCGGCCTCCCAAAGTGCTGGGATTACAGGCTTGAGCCACCGCGCCCGGCCCCTTCATAATCTTAAAGGAGGAATTTGTAACTATAACTCAAATCTATAAGTATAAAAGATACTGATAGTTTTGATTATTATATAATATACTAAGAAATTGATTTACGGCAAAGCAATAAAATACCTAGAAATGAAAGACTTGTATGCTAAAAACTACAAAACATTGATGAAAGAAATTAAAACCTAAAGAAATGGAAAGATATCCTGTGTTCAAGAGTGAAAGACAATATTATTAAGATGGCAATGTTCTCCAAAGCCATCCACAGATTCAATGGAATCCCTATCAAAACTCCAATAGCCAGTTACTTGAAGAAATGAAAAACATCAATCCTCAAATTCGTTTGAAATTACAAAGGACCCTAAATAACCAAAAAATGTATTGAAAAAGAACAATGTTGGAGGACAGATATGTTATCAATTTCAAAACTTTCTATAAACTACAGTAATCAAAACTGTGGTACTGGCAAAAGGTTAAACATGTATCCTTTTATTGGTTTATTTTATTGGTTTAAATTAAATCAATTTATTGGTTTATTCATGGAAAAACAAGTTTATTGGTTTATTCATGGAAACACCAGTTTATTGATTTATTCATGGAAAAACCAGTTTATTGGTTTATTCACGGAAAAACTAATTTGATATCATTGAGAGTCCAGAAAAGAAATCCATAAATCTATGGCCAATTTATTTTTTAAATTGATATATAATAATTATACGTATTTATGGGGTACATAGTGATGTTTTGATACATACTATGCATAGTGATCAAATCAGGGTAATTAGCATATCCATCGTCTCAAACATTTAGCATTTCCTTGTCTTGGGAACATTCAGGATCCTACTTCTAGTTACTTAAAACTATTTATTATATTATGGTTAACTTTAGTCATCCTACCACTGTAGTATGTCTTTAACACTAAAACATTTCTACCTACCTGTAATTTTGTATCCTTTAACAAACGTCTCCCTATCTTTCACATCTCCTTGCCCTTCTCAGCCTCTAGAATCCTCTATTTTTACTTCTATGAGATAGACTTCTTTTTAGTTTCCACATGAGTCAGAATATGCAGTTTTTAACTTTCTGTTCCTCGCTTGTATCACTTAACATAATGTTCTCCAGTTCCATCCATGGTGCTATGAATGATAGAATTTCATATTTAGTGGCTGAATAGTATTTCATTGTATAAATATACACCAATTTTTTTACTCATTTATCTGTTTTTGGACACATAGGTTGATTTCATATCTTGGTTATTGTGAATAGTGCTGCAATAAACATGTGGGTGTAGATGTTACTTTGATATATTGATTTCCTTTCCTTTATATAAATTCCCAGGAGTGGAATTCCTGGATCATACAGTAGTGTATTTTGGGGAACCTCCCAAAATACAACCTCATCATAGTGGCTATACTAGTTTACATTCCTACCAACAATGCATACAAGTTCCCTTTTCTCTACATCTTTTCCAGCATTTATTATTTTTTATCTTTTTGATAATAGTCATCCTAATTGGGATGAGATGATATCACATTGTGGTATTGATTTGCATTTCCCTGATGATTAGTAATGTTGATCATGTTTTCATATATTTGTGGCCATTCATGTGTCTTCTTCTGTTAAATGTCTGTTGAGTTAATTTACCTATTTTTTTTTTCACTCTATTGATTGTTTCCTCTGCTGTGCAGAAGCTTTTTAGCTTGATATAATTCCATTTGTTTATTTTTACTTTTATTGCCTATACTTTTAGGTCTTATTCACAAAATCTTTTCTCAGACCAATGTCCTCATGTGCTTTCTGTATATTTTCTTCTAATAGTTTTATAGTTTCAAGTTCTACATTTAGGTCTTTAATCCATTGTCAGTTGATTTTTTGTATAGGGTGAGAGGTAGGGATCTAGTTTCCTTCATCTGCATATGAATATTCAGTTTTCTCAGCACCATTTATTGAGGAGCCTGTCTTTTCCATGGTGATCTTGGTGTCTTTGTCAAAAATCCGTTGACTGTGGATACACAGATTAATTTCTGGGTTTCCTATCCTGTTGCATTGGTCTATGTGTCTGTTTTTATGGCAGTACCATGCTGTTTTGGTTACTACAGCTTTGTAGCATATTTTGAAGTCTGGTAGTATAATGTGTCCAGTTGTGTTCTTTTTGTTCAGGGTTGCTTTAGCTATTTGAGGTCTTTTGTGGTTCAACAGAAATTTAACTTTTTGTTTTTATTTCTGTGAAGAACATAATTGATATTTTGATAGGGATTGCATTGAGTCTGTAGATTTCTTTGGGGAGTATGATCATTCTAGCAATGTTAATTTTTCTGATGCATGAGCATGGGCTATTTTTTCATTTGTTTGTATCCTCTTCAATTTATTTCATCATTGTTTTATATTTTTTCTTGTAGAAGTCTTTCACCTCCTTGGTTAAATTTATTTCTAGGTATTTTATTTTCAATAGCTGTTGTAAATGGGATTGGCTTCTTGATTTCTTTTTCAGCTAGTTTGTTTTTCATGTATAGAATTTATACTAACTTTTGTATCTTTATTTTGTATTCTGCAACTTTACTTAATTTATTTATCAGTTCTAAAATTTTCTTAGTGCCTTTAGGTTTGTCTATATATAGGATCATGTCATCTGCAAATAGAGACAATTTGACTTCCTCCTTTCTAATTTAGATGCCCTTTATTATTTTCTCTTGCCTAATTACTCTGACTAGGACTTCCAGTAATAGGTTGAATAAGAGTGGTAATAGTGGACATCCTTCTCTTGTTCTAGATTTTACAGGAAAAACTTTTCCCTGTTCAGTAGGATGTTAGCTGTGGGTTTGCCCTATTTGGTCTTTATTGTGCTGAGGTTATTTCCTTCGATATCTAATTTATTGAGCATCCTTATCATGAAAGGTTGAAAGGTTGCTGAATTTTATCAGATACTTTCTCTGCATCTATTAAGATGATTATATAACTTTTGTCCTTCATTCTGTTGATGTATAATGTTTCTTAATTTGCATAAGTTGAACCATCCTTGCATTCCTGGGATAAATCTCACTCAATTATGATGTATTATTTTTTTGATGTGTTGTTGGATTTGGTTTGCTAGTATTTTGTTGAGTATTTTTGCAACTATGTTTATCAGATACATTGGTCTGTAGTTTTCCTTTTTTGTTGTTGTGTCCTTGTCTTGTTTTGGTATCAGGGTTATGCTGCCCTTGGCAGAATTAATTAGGAAGAGTTCCCTCCACTTCAATTAATTTTTGATAAAGTAGCCAAAATTTCTCAATGCAGAAAGAATTTTCTCAAGCAAATAGTGCTGGATCAACTGGATAGCTACATGTAAAAGAATGAAGTTGGACCCCTACCTTACATCAGATAAAAATTAAACTCAAAATTCATCAATGACCAAAATATAAGAACCAAAACTAGAAGAAAACATAGGTAAAATATATTTTTTTTTGCTTCAAATACAACATTAAGAAAGTTAAAAGACAACCTACAGGTTGGGAGAAAATATTTGTAAATCATTTACCTGATAAGAGTCTAGTATCTGAAGCAAAGAACTCCTACAGCTCAACAACAAAAAGACAAACAACCCAACAAAAAAGTGGGCAAAGTGTTTGAGTAAACATTTCTCCAAAAAAGATATACAGTATAAATAGTGAACAAGGATATGAAAAGATGCTCAACATCATTAGTCATCAGGGACTCAAAAGTGTGAGATACTACCAGAAAAAAACAACAACAGAATTTAACAAGTGTTGGTGAAGTTGTGGAGAATTTGAAATGGTGGTGGTGGAAATGTAAAATGGTGCATCCACAGTGGAACACAGTTTGGTAGTTCTTCAAAAATATTAACAAATATCCATCAATGAATGAGTGGAAAAACAAAATGTGGTACATACATACAATAGAACATTAGCCAGAAAAGGGAATGAAGAACTGAGTACTGACACATTCTGCCACATAGATAAATTTCCGAAACATTACACCAAATACAAGAATCCAGAATCAAAGGTCACATATTGTAGAATTCCATATATATGAAACATCTAGAATAGGGAAATCCATAGAGACAAAAATCAGATTGGTGGATGCCAGTGTCTGAAAAGACACAGGAATAGGGAGTGACTGCATAATGGGTATGAGGTTGTTTTTGGTTTGATGATAGTGTGTTAGGACTAGACAGAGGTGGTGGTTGTACAACACTGTGGATTTGTTAAGTTCCACTGAATTATACATTTTAAAATAGTAAGTTTTATGTTACACAAGTTTCACATCAATAAAAAAGTTCTGACAAAACAAATCAGCATAAAGTATGAACTTCAGTTAATAATAATGTATTAATATTGATTCACTAATTATGAAAAATGAGCCATACTAACAGAAGATGTTAATAATAGGGGAAATCAAGTGTAGGGTATATAGGAATTCATTCACAGAATTTTTCTGGAAAAGTAAAGCTACACTACATTAAATTTTTTTAAAAGACAAAAAATTTTAAAAAATAAAATTAAAAAACAAATGACAAACTCAGAAAAATATATCTGCAACACATGACAAACTAAAGGCTAATTTTCTCAACTTTAAGGACTCCTAGAAATTAAGAGAATGTTCCCACATCCAATAGGAAAATGGAAAAAGAAAAGTTTATCAAAAGCAAGACAAAGAGTTCATTAAAATATCTTGTTTGAGCATATGAAGAGATGTTTAACTTCTTTTATAAAAAGAAAGAAAGGTACATTTTAAATGACCCTATTGTAACATTGTTACCCATCAGAATGACAAAAATCTAAAAGTTTGACAACATACTCTTTGGTAAGGCTATGTAGAAACAGGCATTCATAATGATATGTATATAAACTGGTATAACTCTATGAAGGATAAGTTATCAATATCTATCAAAATTACAAATAAATATACTCACTAACAATTTCATTTGCAGTAATCTATCTTACAGATACACTACACACATAAGAAATGACATATGTACAAGTTTATTAATTTCAGTAGTGTTTTGAATAGTAAAAGACTAGAAAAATCCTGAAAGTCCACTGGGGCTGAACAAATATTATTTATGGTACATTCATATAATGACATACTACACAGCTTCAAAAAAGAATGAAGTAATTCTCTATGATGTGCCAGCATAAAATGATTCTGAGATTTAATGTTAAGTGAAAACAGTAGAACAGTATGTATGAATGCTATGTTTTTTGTAAAAAAGGAGATAGAAAAATGACAAATACATTTTCATTCATTTGTATATGAATCAAGAAACTCTAAAAGATATACAAGAACAATGGTTACACCATTATACCTTGAAAGAGGAGTATTCTTTGTGTGAGTAGGGAGGCATTGGGTGGATACTCTTTGGCTGAGTAGGGAGGCACAGGGAGGAATTGAAGGAATGCATTTTATTAAGTACTTAAAAAAACTTGAACCATGTGAAAGTATTACCCACTTAAAGTTAAACTAAAGAATACTTAAGCAACCAATCAGAATGAATTTGTAATATACAGATTGGTGCAGACTTTCTCAAAGGAAGACATGTAACGAAGCCATCGTTTCTGAGGCTTCTTGTTAAAACAAGCTACAGACTTCCACGTATATGAAAATTGTTATGGAGACCAAGGTGCCCCAACACCTTGTCTTCTTGGACCTTGAAAAGCAAAACCATTGGTTTTTCAGGCAGTGTTGCTGGGCTAACCTCATCATTCAGGTGGTCTTGCCTTCCTCGGACTATGCCTCTGGCTCTACCTCCAGTGCCAAGAACAATGCTTGACACCAACTCAGCGCTAATTAGTATTTATTGAATGATTAAATTTAGGAAGTGTCTATCACTGTGTCTAAGTGGCTTTAGTCATAAATATTGACTCAGTGGCCAAAGGGGAATAATAATTTTTTTTTAAATGAAACATCCACTTTAACTTGACAATGTTTGGAACCTAAAATCAGAAAGAACCTATTTTTTTTTTTTTCCCCATCCACTTGGAAATCAGGTGTAGCTCCTTGGGTCAGTTTTATTTTTATTTTATATTTTTTAGAGATGCAGTCTCCCTATGTTGCCCAGGCTGGTCTTGGACTCCTGGGCTCAAATGATCCTTCTGTTTTGGCTGCCTAAAGTGCTGGGATTACAGATGTCAGACACTGGGCCCAGCCTTGGGTCAATTTTAGAAAATACTCCCTGTCCATCACAAACCACCACAAAACAAAAATCATGTTTCTTCCCAGAAGAATGGGAGAAACTACTTGCATGTTTTTTTCTATATTCTTTTCAGTGTGCCAAATCTCAAGGGCAGGGAAATATTCCTTGAAGAAGACATTGACAGTCTCTTGGTGGAGGAGCAAATTAAGAAGGGTTGCTTCAACTGGGTGACTTTTATCCCTGTATAGAGATATCTTACTTTTAAAACATTTTTAACATTTGAACAATTTTCATATGTTTTTCAAGCCTTGGGAATGCTAAGTATATCAGAATATGCAATTAGAATGAGAGCAGGAAAAACAGCCTTCAGATTTCCAAAATGAGAGTAGAAAATAGAAGAAAAAGAAGTGTGTCCTTATATAAAAATTAACTCAAGACAAATTAAAGACTTAAACATAAAACCCAAAACCATAAAAACCCTAGAAGAAAAACTAGGCAATATGATTTAGGGCATAGGCACGGGCAAATACTTCAGGACTAAAACTCCAAAAGCAATGACAACAAAAGCCAAAATAGACAAATGGGACCTAATTTAAACTAAAGAGCTTCTGCACAGCAAAAGAAGCTGTCGTCAGAGAAAACAGGCAACCTACAGAATGGGAGAAAATGTTTGCAATCTACCCATTTGACAAAGGTCTAATATCCAGAATCTACAAGGAACTTTAACAAATTTACAGGAAAAAAACAACCCCATCAAAAAGTGCATGAAGGATATGAACAGACCCTTCTCAAAAGAAAACATTTATGTGGCCAACAAACGTATGAAAAAAAGCTCATCATCACTGGTCATTAGAGAAATACAAATAAAAACCACAATGAGATACCATCTCATGCCAGTTAGAATGACAATTAAAAAGTCAGGAAACAACAGATGCTGGTGAAGCTATGGAGAAATACGAACACCTTTACGCTGTTGGTGGGAATATAAATTAGTTCAACCATTGTGGAAGACGGTGTGGCAATTCCTCGAAGATCTAGAACCAGAAATACCATTTGACCCAACAATCTCATTCATGGGTATATACCAAAGGATTATAAATCATTCTACTATAAAGACACATGTATATGTATGTTTACTGCAGCACTATTTACAATAGCAAAGACTTGGAACCAACCTCAATACCCATAAGTGATAGATTCGATAAAGAATATGTGGCACATATACACCATGGAATACTATGTAACCATAAAAAAGAATGAGTTCATGTTCTTTGCAGGGACATGGATGAAGCCAGAAGCCCTCATTCTCAGCAAACTAACACAGGAACAGAAAACCAAACACCACATGTTCTCACTCACAAATGGGAGTTGAACAATGAGAACATATGGGCACAGGGAGGGAACAACATACACCAGGGCCTGTTGGGGGGTGGGGGGTAAGGGGAGGGAGAACATTAGGACAAATACATAATGCATGTGGGGGTTAAAACCTAGATAATGGGTTGATAGGTGCAGCAAAGCACCATGGCACATCTATACCTATGTAACAAACCTGCACGTTCTGCAAGTGTATCCTAAAACTTAAAATAAGTGTGTTTGAACTTGGTTTACTATTTCAATTTTAAGCATCTATAAATGTAATGCATAAATCTCTCCCATTGTCAATTGCCAAGAAAAGTACCTTTGGATTTGATATTTAAGCATGGAGACTTATAATTTACCACTAGGTCAAGAGATGACTGGAAATATTTTTATGATAATTTGCTTACATTAATTATTTTCTTTAATGCTTTGCTGTTTTGTAGCTGAAGGGTTTTACAAAATGTTCTACTTTGGGATGAAACGACATCTTAAGCAGCATGCTTGTCAATGGGAAGACACTTCTCTTTCCTTCTCAGAACAGATTTTCTAGGTATGATGAAAAAGTTCTAGGTGGGATATCTGTGTGTCCAGGTATCACCTGGGTCTGTGAGGCAAGAATGTAATAAAGTTAACTTTCTAGGGAAATTTAGCTTATTTCATGAACCCTGAACTCACTTAGGGATTACAGGGAGGCAGGAATGACTATTAAATATCTCCATCCATGGTATCTACTTACATAGAAAAGTATGTCAGTTAAAATATGTTAAACCAATTTTGCAGGTAATGTCAACAAAACTCAGCAACATTGACAATTGGGTAGAAATAACTCATCTTGACAAGTGATTATGTAGATTAGGAAAGATGCAGGAAGTGTACTATATGGCTGAGGAATGGAGACTGAGAATACATCCCCTGTTGACATAATGAATATTATAGCAGGTGTGTTCTGTTCTAGGTTAACTCCCTCAGAACTTATATTGAGACCACAGTCAGTCATACAAAGATGACAAAGATGGGAAAGGTATGAGTAATGCTTTGGGGTCCCAGGTGTTTTGGTCCCCAGAAAAGTTCCAAAATATGTAAGATTTTCAAGTCTCCTAAATCGATACACAGTGTCTTAGATTTTCAGGCTTTTAAACTCAGATCTCAATCAGACCTTCTGAATTACTTCATTCTGGTCAATATTCACATTCTTAGGTTTACATTGAAACAAAGTTGGGAGATAAAAAGTAGATGATATTTGTTTGCCACCTTGACTCTGAAGTTTATCCACTAGTCCCACCTTCATTATGCCTGTCCTCTGGATCCCAGGAGAATTTGTGACTGTGCACTTTGATATTATCCTATCATATTTCCTGAGCATTGTTACTGTTTCTTTGGTGCGATAATGAGCTCTTCAAGGGTGGAGCCTCTGTCTGGCACTTCCAACTCTTGACCCAGGATTCTGTATACCATGGAACTGGGCACAAAGTCATCATTTTAGATGATGGCTGACCACAATGCCATCTTACAAATATCTGCATTTAGGAATGTGTTATGAGCAACGTTTCAGCAATAGAGCCAAGCATCTCCTGTGAACCAGGAATTTTATGTCTCACGCTTGTCTTTTCAACGAGTTGTATATTTATGTGTGAAAATGTATGCTATTTGTTGCCACCTATCAAAGTTATAGACTTTGTATAATTTCCCACATTGGACAATTTAAAAGTGTTTGTGAATCAAAATTTGTTATGAGTGAAGTAATGATTTAATTTTCTACACACTTTATTTTTTTTTTTTTTTTTGGAGATGGAGTTTCGCTCTTTTTGCCCAGGCTGGAGTACAGTGGTGCGATCTTGGCTAATTACAATCTCTCCCTCCCAGGTTCAAGGGAGTCTCCTGCCTCAGCCTCCGGAGTAGCTGGGATTACAGGCGCCCACCACCAGGCCTGGCTAATTTTTGTATTTTTAGTAGAGATGGGGTTTCACCATATTGGCCAGGCTGGTCTTAAACTCCTGACCTCAGGTAATCTGCCCTCCTCGGTCTCTCAAAGTGCTAGGATTACAGGCATGAGCCACCGCACCGGCCTATATACCTTTTTAAAATGACAGAGAAAGGAAAAACTAAGAAAATAGTATACTACCGATTCTTTTGGGAAATCCCTAATAACAACCACCTGAGAATACATAGAATGCTTCTTTTCTCCAAAGTCACTGTTATTTAATACTAACTTGAGTTCAATAATGAGCTTCTGGGGGTCCTAGAACCTCCAGAAAGCATTTGCAAAACTTTGTGTTTACACACACTTTACTAAGGAAGGGCAAGAGCTTTCATACTATAGTTCCACAGGGGCCAATGACCCCAAAATATTAAAAGCACCAATTTAGAATCTTACAATCCACTTATGAATCATTTCAGATGGAGCTCATAATCAAATGGTATACGGATTATAATAAATATTTCAAGTTATTTATTCATTTATTTAGCACACACAAAATACTGTACTTCCAGATGCCGAGTACTGTCCTTGATGCCGGGAAGGTAAGAATAATCAGCTCACAGAACGCAAATGTTAGAAACATTTCCCAAGTAAATAAAACCAAACAGAATTAGGCCAAGGTGATTCTCCTTTAAGTTTTCTAGTACTGATCTGACACTTTGTTCTTTCAAAGGTTGGTTATCACTACAAGTATATATTTTTAATTGAGTTACCATAATAACTATAAATCACTTCAATTAACATTAACTTCTATTGTGGCAGATATAATTAAGAATACGTATGTGACTATTTCTACCTTTTGTAATGAGCTTTCATAGTAATCACTATGAGAACTACAGTATTAAGTATAATTACTGAGTAATCTACTAGAACCCAGAATTACTTTATAATTATATGATATTTTCCTAAGCATATAGCATGTAGTTACTTTGAGAGTAAAGCATAAGAGTGACATTTTAGCAATCCATTATGTAATTGATGAAATTTTGCTAATAAATGTGAGTTAGCATTCATAAATGCTAGATATTTGATTTCCAAAATAAAGCCAGTGATTCATTCAGCCACTTTTTGAAAGGGAAGACACCTTATTTTAAAACCCTAATTCCAAGGGGAAAAATTGTCTGAACACACAAATCATGTGGTTTTAGAGTCCAAAAGTAAAGCAGATGGCATTAATTGTCTATATTGAAAGTAAGTGTGGGTTTAATATGCTAGAATAGGATTTTTAAAAACAGTTTTATCTTTGTCTGCAGCTCGTGTTTTGGCAGATACCTCTAAAAGTTTCTAATAGAAGCTTTGGGATATATTTTTCAAAAAATTATTTTCAGCTAAAAAAATGTATTTTCTGGCAGATGCAGAACTCACATTAAATTCTAAAAACTTGAGGGGAGGGTGAATGTGTTTTCTCAAGATCTGTGACTTGTTACTTAACAAAGAACCCGTTGTAAAATTTCCAAAAACACCGTAGCAATCTAAGACAGAAAGAAAAAATGGCACATAGCAATGATCCCAATTTTTAGGAGCATAGAGAATTAGAAGACAAATTATATAATAAAGTATATTGATTACCTAGGACTGCTGTAACAAATTACCATAAATTTGGTGGCTTGAAACAACAATTTATTCTTTCACAGTTCTGGAGGCCAGAATTTAAAAAAAAAAAAAAAAAAAAAAGTGTCGGTCAGGTGGGTTCCTTTATGGAGGCTCTGAGGGAGAATCTGTGCCATGCCCACCTACCAGCTTCTAGTGGCTGCCAGCAATCCTTAATGCTCTTTGACTTGTAGGCATAACAATAGTCTCTGGCTCCATCTCTACCTGGCCTCTTCCCTGTGTCTGTGTCTTCTTTTCTGTCTCCTATCTGGACACCTATTCTTGGATTTAGGGCCCACGCTAATCTAGAGTTTTATTATTCTAGAAAGACCCTTATTTCAAATAAAGTTACATTCTGAGGTTCCAGGTGGACATACCTTGTGGGGGACGCATCCAGCTACGACATAAGGTATGAATGTACATGTGACATTTCAAAAGGAGTCAGAGCTGTGAGGTGTCCAAATGAAGCCAAAAGCTTAGAAAGAGAGCTCTTAGACCTGGACATGATCTCTAGAGAAAAGTAGGACTCCTCTTTCCATTCGACTTGTAGGAAATTATCACTACTTAAGAGAAAAAAGGAATGTCAAGAAACCTAAATGGTTTAATAGGTAATATCATCCAGGAAGTGACCAAAGAGAGCCAGTATGTGTCACTGGCTTCCCACAGAAGTGCTGTTTTCACTGCACTTCATTCAGAGAAAGTAGCACTTAAAGGTGGCCGTAAGGGGTAGATAAACAGGAAAGAAAAAGAAGAAACCTGAAGTTATTGTAGGAGAAGGAAAATGGGCTCTTTTTGGTGGAATTCCTTGTGTCTGACCACTTTAACATCGCGGTGAGGTTATAACTACTACTTTATTTTATCCACCGAACTATCACCTTTGCCTGTACTCATTTTGTCACTGCCCATTTAGCCCTGAGAAAAGTGTTAAACAAATATATTTGAGTTGTAATGAACTAAATTGATTCAATCATAGTTGGGTGCCTTGGGACTCTGCATAGGTGAGGTTAATATATGCATAATTTATTTATCAGGGGATTTGTTTTGAAAGCATGTCTATCCCAGTTTCAGAGTTCAGCAACATAGATTAATTAACTGAACGTTTTGAAACATCCTTGCACCCTTTCAAGAACAGAGAGAGCTCTCGCTGCCACTAGAGGCGTAGTGGCTCACGCCTATAATCCCAGCACTTTAGGAGGCCGAGGCAGGCGGGTCACCTGAGGTTCAGAGATTGAGACCAGCCTGGACAACATGGTGAAACCCCGTCTCTACTAAAAATACGAATATTAGCTGGGTGTGGGTGGTGGGCACCTGTAATCCCAGCTACTCGAGAGGCTGAGGCCAGAGGATCGCTTGAACCTGGGAGACTGAGGTTGCGGTCAGCCAAGATCGCACCACTGCACTACACAGCCTAGGCAACAGAACAGAACTAGGCTCCATCTAAAAAAAAAAAAAAAGGCAGATAAAGGACATGCACATGGAATCCAAGATAGTAAGCAGGGAAAATATTGGAGGCTTGTGGGTCATATTGTCTCTATTGCAACTACTGAACAATGCTGCTGTAACAGGACAGAAGGCATAGACTATATGTAAGCCAATGGATGTGGCTGTGTTTCATAAAGATAGGTGGTGGACCCGATCAGGTCTATGGACTGTAGTTTGCCAAACTCTGTGGTGGGATACTTTTTAAAATTTTCAGTAAATAGTACCTCCAGTCCCTTAGCTGTGCTTCAACCACTGACATGATCTTTTTCTCCTTTACTGACCATAGCTAGGCAATCTCTACCTATTAATGAACACATTATTTCTACTCCTACAGCCATCTTCTTTGTTCAGAGAAGTCCCCATTATTCAGGTTCTTCCTCAGGAATCTTTCTTGCTCTCTTGTTTTTTAGTTTTTTCCTCCTTTGACACCTTTTACAAACCATAGGTAGAGTTACCCTTCTAAAATATCTCTCAAAAACTATGTTCAATAAGTGAAGATTCCATGGAGTACTATATGTTCAAGCAGTGAAGTGCTAGAAAAATATGAGTAACATAGTCCATGGTATTAGGGATCAAAAAAAAAAAAAAAAAAACCAAAACAAAACAAGAGAATAACATTTAGACCAGTTAGCCTGTTATTCTTAACTCTCAAAATCCTGGCTGTAGTCGAATATAAGTCAATTGAACAGACGTGCATTGAGCAGGTAGCAAAGTGTTGAAGAGGGTGTGTTCTTGAAGCAGATCATTTACTTTCAAATCTCGGCTCCATGATTCTAGCTGTGTGCCCTAGATGTGTTATTTACTTAACTTTTTCTCACCTGAAAATGGGAATAGTAACAGTTTCAATCTCATAGGATTGTTATGAAGATTAAATAATTTTTTGGGAGATGGTGCAAGTACTGACACATAGTGTTAATGTTTTCTTTATTATCATTGTTATCATCATCATCATCAAATACCAATTACATGCCAGTCCCATTGCTAGTGCTAAATATTTATTGAATTCCTTTTACAAATTAGGCACTGTTCTAGGTGTTGGGGATGTAACAGTGAAAAGATAGACTAAGCCTCTGCCATCATTATGTCATATTAGTCATTGGTTTATTCAACAAATATTCACTGAGGGCCTTTGATGTGCCAGGCACTTCTAGGTACTATGACAGCTGTTTATTAAGACTGAAAAATCCCTACTCTCATAAACTTATGTTTAGTCATTTAGGTGTGGTCTTTTCATCTAAACTATGTGTTTCTTGGGGCCAGTAACTATATCTTAATTATCCCATATCTCAGGAGCCTACAAAGGGATTATCACATAGAGACTTATTTCATAAATATTAAATTAGTAAATGCATGAATGAATGAAAAAAAAGAGAAATGAACACCTATGTTCACTAGGCACAAATAAGTTAGCATCAACTAATTTTGAATGAAGTTGAAATCAACCATCCTGGTCAGAATCATGTCACACACCACTCCATGAGATTCCTATTGAGGAACGTAACACCCACCCTACTTCTGAATTTGGAACCTCAGGTTTCACAGGCAGTGTGCATGGCAAGAGGGAATAAAATCCTCACAAGAAACAAGATTCCAAAGGAATATATTACACAGAACATTAGGTCTCTGAACAATTTGCAACAATAGAGATTCCAGCTAAATTTCTCAATTCACGTTTGCCTTCTATTTGAAGTAACAATGAAATCATGAAAAGTGTAAAAGATGTGGAATTATAAAAACAACCTGGAGACCATGTCTAAAAAACCTTTAAAAGTCTTTGCAAATTAATTAACAATGATTTTGTTCTACTTGGAATAAAAATGGAGAGATTATATCTAATAACACTTTGTGATATATAGAAAATAAAGAAGGACAATAACCGCCCCGCCCCCCTCTTGAAAGAGCGCCTATTGTAATTAGGTGAGATAACAAAGTTTGTGCAGGACGAAGGCCATGTTCAGGTACTGGGAAGAGCAGGAGAAAGGGGAGAAATTTGGGATTTTCCTCTGGCCTGACCTGTGGAAAACTTGAACACTTTAGATGCTTTATGAAAGCCTAGAGCATATTGCTCAATTTGGAAGATGTTTCTTTAAACAGCTTCAGAAATACAGTCTGACCCATTTTCCTCAGCCATGCTTATGGGAAAGCTTATCAACAAGGAAACAGTTTTATAGGGAAATGTTTCAGAGACCTTCTGGCTGTCCCCACATGCAAATCATCAGGCAGCATGCACTTGGAGAACAAGAATATAATCAATTGCACAATGAAACATTTCCATTTCTCCTCTTGAACAGAAAAGAGGAGTTAAAAATGTCCCAAATCCTAGAAACCTCACCAGTAAAAGTAAGAATCATGTAAAGTTTTTGCTAAGGCTCAGGAAAGATGTTTAATCATGTTAACCTCTATTGATACAGTGCTTGGTATAAAATTGCATTCTATAGTGTTGTCCTAAATTTCTAGAGAGGAAAAAAAATCCAATCCTAGTTGCTGTTTTTCCTTAGGTAAATAAGTTAAGGTCATGTGGATAAGCAGAAAATGAGAAGCTTCGACCATAGCCTAGTGACTATACCGTGTGTGTGTGTGTGTGTGTGTGTGTGTGTGTGTGTGTGTGTTTGTGGGTGGTTTGGAAGATGCTTTAAGATTCAAATACTGATTATGGGAGCTATAAGAAATTCTTTACATGTAGTCAGATTGGAAATGTGAGAGACACTGTTTGGGTAAGACATTACAGTTAATATGTCCCCATGGTAAGATGGTCACAGCATGAAAAGTTTGAATTTACTGGGATCCATCTTAACCCAAGGACCAAGCACGTATTATGCTTGCTGGTCAGAGAGAAACAAACAAAAAAAGAAATTGCCTAAAAGGAAATCTACCTCATCCCGAGATAAAATTTGCATGAAATAGGGTTATAACGAGATTTACATTCTATAGTCATTAGGAATAAAGGGAATACTTGCAGATCTATCTTCCTAAAAAACAAGTTGAAAAACTTTTCTGATGAAATCTTTCCATACTGTGAGTTTCAGTTCTGTCAGATACCACAGAAAAATGGTGGCAAGTTAGCGTATGTATCCACCCAGTGACTGACACGTATTCTTTGGACTTTAGATACCGATGTTTTCATTCAACTTAATATATCCATTATATTTCCTATCCATTGTATCATGTGAATTTATGTTTTGAGGAGATCAGGAAAAAGTCCAGAAAAACAGCTTGTTTGGGGATATCGTTTTTAAAATGACTTCTGGAGATAGGATATCGCTATCTGGGAATTAATTTGGTGCTGATAGTTTTAAACATATACACAAATATGCACACAGAGCAGGAAAATGATAGGTTTGATTGTTGCTATTAATATTTAAAATCATCCACAGATTTAATTCACTCACCATCATCTTCTTTTTGAGCCACTGTGCCACTGATATTCAGATATGTCAGTTACTTCAAGGGTTTTTTTTTTTTCATATGCATTATGGCTTATACATAAAAACAAATGGAAGATAGTTGTCTAGGCAGATTAATATAATTAAGCTGTGATGTATGTGAGAAAAATCTGCTGTTTCAACTTTTTCAGCATGGAGGTATAATGACTCTTTTTCCTTTCTTAATAAGAAAGAAGACATTTGTGATTTTTGGTGGATGCTGATTGCAAACTCTTCTAGTGAGAAAGAATCATGCCATATGGGAAGTACTCCCATTGGACTCTGCTACTACCTGGAAAAGAAAGCTCACAATGGATACATGAAGATCAAAGTGGTTGTGCTATCAAATAATTATGGACTAGTCAGGAAGTGACTTTGGAAAAAGCTTGGATTTAGAAATAGGGAGTCATTAGCGAAGGCTGCCTGAATCATCCTGATGTATCACAGAACAGAGCCACTGCTGCTGACAGCACAAGAGGTTTCTTACAACAATCTTTGGACAGAGTACTGTGGTCAGAAAAAGATAATAAAGAGGCTAGAACATGCACCATCTGGTCTAACAGAAGGGAAGATGGAAAACATCAACGGGGAGTTAGAATTGTTATGGAAAGCCAGACGGTGAAGCATTGATTAAGATTATTTTGTTGATTAGGTGATATCTCATGATTTATGCCATGGACAAGGAAAAGCAAATCACTTTTGTGTGTGTGTGTGCCTGTGAAACCAGGGTTTGGTATAGAGCTACAATTGTTTGAGACCCTGGGAGCTTCAGAAAAATCTCCCTGTCAAGGCATAGGAGGCCAAACTAAGAACCTAGGCTCCCTGAAAACATGAGAAGTATTTTCTAGTGCGGTAGAAAAGGCATGGTGATCCAGCTGGTTCTCATGTGTTGGCAGAGGAGTGGATAGCAGTGGGGTAGGATATTACAGAAGGGCTTCTTTTTTTTTTTTTTTTTTTTTTCCAGAGAACTCATCGTTGCTGACTTTATAAAGGAAAGACCAAGTCAATAAGTCTAAGAAGCTAGATCTAATGAAACCTACAAGTCTAGGTGCCATTTGGGGCATTGCTTACTCAGATTAGAAGCCAGTGTATGAGAAAATGTACCAGATGCTTGCCTTCAGAAATTTCCAAGGTTTTTTAGAATAAGTTGAGGCATAGTCTTTAAAATTCATTTCTTTCTTTCTTTCTTTCTTTCTTTTTTTTTTTTTTTTTTGAGACGGAGTTTCACTCTTGTTGCCCGGGCTGGAGTGCAGTGGCACGATCTCAGCTCGCTGCAGCATCCACCTCCCCAGTTCAAGTGATTCTCCTGCCTCAGCCTCCTAAGTAGCTAGGATTACAGGCGCCTGCCACCACGCCCAACTAATTTTTGTATTTTCAGCAGAGACAGGGTTTTGCTGTGTTAGCCAGGCTGATCTTAAACTCCTGGCCTTAGGTGATCCGCCCACCTGGGCCTCCCAATGTGCTGGGATTACAGGTGTGAGCCATCGCACCTGGCCTAAAATTGATTTCTTAAGTGCAGTTTTCATAGTGCTCTGTCTCCTATAATCCCTGTCTCTGTCAATCGTATTCTCTGTCCTTCTGTCCTTCTCATAGAAGTATTTTCTTCACAATTGCGAGCACTCACGATGTTCAGTTTCAATCCCCAGGATGAAACCAAACATCTTGGCCCTTAGCGATTGTCACATCCCTGTGAAATGTCTTCCTGTTTTCTAAGCACTTGAATGTGACTTCTTCTCCAACATCAGAACCAGCCTTTGTTATAGGCTTACCATGGGTCAGGAGCTTCGCAAAAATCTTATATACATTAGTCTCTATTTAGTTTTATCTCAAAAGAATTATGTGAGAAGGAACTATTTTTTATGCCCATTTAAAATATACGTATAAGGAAACTGAGGCTTTCCTTGAGACCATCAGCTAATATGTGGTGGAGTCCAAATTTTAAAAGTCAGTCTGATTTCCAAGCCTTTACTCTTAACCACTGCTGTTTGTCACCTTGAACCTTTACCTCAAATATGTTATCTCAGTTTTAAAGCTGAAGGAACAAAAGTTCAGAAAGGGTGGTATTCTTGATTAAGCATTGGAATGGGACTTAACTCAAAAGCTTGGGCTAAAAATCTGGCTTCTTCCCCCTCTACCATCCCGCTGCTACACATTTTCCCAACAAATAAACATATCTTCTAAAAAGGAATATCAAGCTGTGTCTTCTCTCTCCCTTGGATATCTCATTTTATGAGAAGGGAGTTTCTTCATGATTCAAACCTGTCCTTTGCCACTTTATAAGCGATTTGTCACATGGAAATATTTGTAAGGTGTTAACTAATCTTTAGACGATACTTGAAATATGTCGTCTAAAGATCAGTTAACACCTTACAAATATTTCTTGATGACAGAAAATACTAACTTCTTATACGAAGTGCTACATATTTTAAATCGAAAGCTGGAGTTTGAGTATCGACAACTGTGCCTTTCTTTGACTGGAAGTTCAGTCTGGGCAAGAATCATGAAGGATGCACTTATGATGTCGTGGGTTAAGTAGCTCATCATTGAGAGGGCACATATAGGTGTATACATTTGCTTCCCCATTTCATCCCAAACAGTTACAAGAGGATAGCATAGGGTATCAAAAATGTTACCTTCTGTAATTCATAAAGTTCCACTGAATAGAATTATCACCTTGAAATTACAGGGTAAAACTCCCTATACAAAAACAGATTAAAGACAAATTAGACTGTGGGCCAGGTCACTCTGATTGTTAATTAGTGATAATGGAAATACAATTAGCATAATGAGTTCCAATTACTGTATATGGAGAAATATGAGCATACTGCTTTCATAAATCTTGGTTCCAGGAAAAATAAAATGCATCTGGTTTAACAAAGCATGTCCTTCTCTTCTGCAGAAAGCTTCCTGGTAAATATCTTTTTGTGAAGCTAAATCCTTCTTCTGATGGGTTGTGATTTAAAAAAAAAAAAAAAAAAAAGGCGATAGAATGGATTTGCCCCGTCTGATAGCTGAGCAGTTTTGTATTAGCTCAGCTTCTGTTTTAAGCTTCCTAGAAAATCTAACCATCTGTTTCTCCAATAGCGGGTTAAACACATTGGGGAGAATCATAGACCATCACATCAAATGTGCTTATTGTCTTTGAAATGTCGGTGAGCCCCCCTTTATGCCTTTGATAAGCTGTGAAATCGGAAAGCCAATTACAGTCACATATTTACACAAATCTGAACAGCTTTTTGAAAACTCTGTGTAAGAATGAGTGGATGAGAAACAACAGCTTTACCCCGAGCTTTGGAAGCATGCCTGTGGGTGTGTTAATGAAGTTATTTTTAAGAGTTGCACTACAAGGTCTGTATATTTACTTTCACTTTGGCCTTACACTGTCTCAACTTTTCACTGCAGGCACTGATTAGTCTTAACTTTTGTAGAAGGTCCATCAGCTGATAGCACAATATGCCAGTTCTGTTGTCTTCTCTCTTCTATTTTCTCCTGCTACCTCTCATGCAATGAATGCTCAACTGTTGACAGATTACATTCCAAGGCTGGTTAAAACCCAGGCCATTTGGACAATGAATGGTAATGAATGTGGACTGTTCAGCCCACACAGGTGACATTACACCTTACACTGGGGGAATGTGCCATCTTCCTTGTTGTACCCTGTAAATCTGATAGATGCTATTAACCTTTTCAGTGAATCCCCATGGATCACTGCAATGGCAAATCTCAGTAGTAATTGCTAAGACAAAAATGCCCCAGCATGCCTATATTCTCTGTAAGGATCTATGAAATAGGCAAGTTGGCTACTCAAGTGCCTTTTCCCCAACTGCTGTCTTGATTTACTTTCAGCTGTCAGTCTGCACCCAGGCCACGGTGCTTCTGAATCTTTCAAACAAGCATAAGTAGCAGATCTTGCAAAGTACTTAGAGCAATTCAATTCTCTTCTTTTTTTCCTGAACAGGATTTTGCTATAGAGGAGAACAGTGTATATCTTGACCAGGGGACCAACTATAATTAGCTGAGTTCATTGAGGAGAAACCTCCCTGTCCTAACCTTATGATTCACAGGACAGTTCCCATCTGGGTTTTGATTGTGGTTGTCATATTTTCAACCCAGTCAAGTCTCCTCAGTCTGTCTGGATGCATTTGTAAACTGGATTATTCAATAAAAGAAATGCTTGTCAGGCATCATTGTCCATCAGCGGTTTGAGTTGCTTCCTCTAAAAATGGCTTTCACACTACTACTATCTCTCCTTGAAACAGACACACAGGCGTGCATGTGCACGTACACGCATAGGAATGGAATAAAAATGATCATTGACTCTCTGTCATCCCGTATTTATTATGGAGGCATGGTAGAGCTTAAAAAGACAAGCTTCTCTCCCTAATATTTTTAATATTAAAGTATATATTAGATCTGCACTACTTTATAGATTTCAACAAGGGAAGGCGATGCATTTAGAGGCACATTAGGTATCCTGGAAAGAAGACGGATGTCCTGGGTTCTGGAAGGTGTTGCATTGACAGGCATAAAAATGTGTGCTTGATAAATTCTGATTCTAATGGATACTTGATAAATAACTCTGGCAGGGTCTCGGGCAATCGTTGAAACTTTCTGGGCCTCTTCCTACTTACAGTATGAGGAATTTTGCCTAGATGTTCTGAGTTTTCTTTCAGCTCTAACATTTTGTGATTCTAAGGGACAAACCCACAAACCAGGAGATAGAACGTAAAGAAAGCAATACCCACCTGTATCATTTAGAATTAGATTTAGATTTAGTTATGCCTAACAGAAGAGCCCCATATAGAATAGAGACTCATATCTCTAGCAAGGTTTGGTAGTCCTCAAAAGGCTTCCAACCTCAAAGACTCCTCATTATTCAAGATGGCAGTGGGTGCTCCAGTCATCACACGTATATTCTGCACAAAAGGAGAAATACAGGTTGGGGATAAAAGAGTGAACCATCTCTATACTCAGTCTTTTAAGGAACTTTCCAGGAATCCCAACTCAATGACTTCTGTTTATCTCTTATTGTCATATGTAGTCGTGAAGAAGGCCAGAAAATGGAGTATTTTAACTGGTACATTGCAGCCCAGAATAAACCCAGGTCCTATTAGTAAGGAAGAAAAGAGAAATAGATTCTAGGTAGGGAACTAGTAGTATCTGCCATGTCATCCCTTTCTCCTTCATTTAAAATATTTCTGTACTATGGTCCCTGGTCCCAGAAAAGAGTCTCTCCAAAATACAGAAATAATTTATTTTCATTTTGTAACCATGGCTGTGATGATGGGTGATCAAGTCCCATTCAATGTGACACTTATTCCTTGAAAACCAAGTAGGAGGTATTCTGTTGTATAGTCTTTCACAGTGCAAATTTAGAAATTCATTTATATTTTTTAAAATAATCCCCGTTTGTAGATGACAATAAAAGTGAAAATAAACATTTTTGGTGTGTGTGTGTGTTTTTACACAAAGTTAACAAGGAAGTCATATTTAATTGAAAATCAGTAAGTTCAAAAGTTGAGTCTTTCTTTTAAAATTAACTATATTTATGAAAAAACAATAGATTTTATCACAACCAATGTCTTTGGTTTAAAAAAGAAAGCAAAGGGATTATTGTGCTATTGTCAATGTCTACTTGGATGAAAAAGTTTAATGAGCTTTCACTTTTAACACAAAAAGATTCTTACTGTTTTTGTATGCCATAAGAAAAATTGAAAGCAGACTTCTATTACACAGCAGTCAATCTTCTACCAGAAGGCTAATTTTTGTTCCCCCAAACTTGGCAATGTCATATTTATTTCAGAAATACTATTCTAAAGTGTGAGCAGGCCACCCAGGCAACAGCTTATCAGTCTCTGAATTTCAAATTAATTTTACCTCTTTGTGGTTGATTTTTAAGGGTTCCCACTGATTTTTACCCCATTTGTCATTCCAAGGTATATAGCAAAACAGAGAAGAATAAATGTGAATGGCCACAACCAGGGGAATTATTTTATAAAGGTCGAAACTTCTGGGGACTTAAGTCTCTTGAGGTTGTATTGATAAAATGAGATGGTATGGAAGATTCTAAGGTGATCTTTTTTACTGGCCTGTAGTGCCTCATAACTCAGTTTTCTGAAAACAAACAAAAAAAAGCTTTCAGAAAACAAAATCCCAGTCAGCTTTTTGCCATGCAATGAAAAACTACATTTAGAGTCCTTAAATATTTTGGACAAGTCAATGCAGAATATCAGTTAAGGATCTGGGTTGCAAACAACAGAATCCAAGCCTGGCTAACCTAACCAAAAGTGAATTTACTGGAAAGAAACAGGTAACTCACAGAATTCAATACAGGAGTAGAGAACCAGGCTCCTAACACAGACAAATCTGAGAGTGAAGAGATGGTGGCAGCAAGAACCAGGCACGTGTCTCATCTGCCACCATCATTGAATGAATGAACTTCAGCTATTTTTCAATGTTTGCTTTCTTCCATTTAGAGACAATATCTAAGGACAGAGAATCTGCTTGGCCTAGCTAAGGGACATGTCCACTTCTTGGCTGAACGAGGACTTGACGGTGCACTTTGATTAACAGCAACCTTTGTACTATACAAATGGAGTTGAGGCAACTCCCTCGAAGGGTCCTGCTTTTGTCTGAAATGGGATGAATGGGTGTTATGATTTTCTGTGAAAACCAAAGCTATTATAACCATGCTTCTTAGACTTTCATGTGCATATGAATTTTCTGGGTTTCTTATTAAATTTCACACTCTGACTCAATAGGCTGGGTCTGAAGCCAGATTCTACATTCCTGGAACACACCCAGCTGACAGCCTTGTGGCCCACCGTTTGAGTAGCAAGCCTTTATAATCATGAGCAATGGGAAGACAATTAGTTTTACATTTCTTAATCCACATATATTTATCTTTGTTTTAATTGGGGTATAATTATATAAATTAATGAATAGATAAAATGAGTAGAACTTAAGTCCAAAATTTAACTTGTCTATATGCACCTATGCAAGGAACACTAAACGTCCCTCCCAGGGGATTTTCCTCCTGTCTCTTTTTTGTGTCCCCCTCTACCCTCAGAGAGAACCACTATTCTGATTTCTATTACCATTGACTAGTTTTGCCTGTTCTTGAACTTTATTTAAATAGAATAATATAAGGATGTACTCTTTTGTGTCTAGCTGATTTTGTTCAACACAATGTTTGTGAGATCTATCGATGTACTTGCATCTATGATTCATTCCTTGGTATTGTCAATTAATATTTCATTCTGTGACTATGCTGCCAAGTTTACTACTTTTTTTGATGGACATTTGGCTCCCATCCAAATTTTTGCCATTATGAATAAAACTGCTATGAACATTCTTGGACAAGTCTTTTTTGTGAACATATACTTTTCATTTCTTCAAGGTAAGTACCCAGAAATGAAATAGTTGGCTCATAAAATATGTGTGCATTCGGCTTTGTAAGAGACTAGAAAATAGTTCTCCACAGTGGTTATACCACTTTTACACTCCCACCAGCAGTGTCACAGTGTGTGAGAGAATTCTAGTTGTTTTGCTTTTGGTGTTGATGATCTTTTTAATTTTAGCCATTCCAGTGTAGTGATAACTCATTGTGGTTTTAATTTGCACATTCTTGATGACAATCCATGTTGAGTATCTCAGCACAAACATATTTTCTTTTAATCTTTTACTGAATCTCATTTCCACCTTTAAAATACAATCTGCCTTTGAATCTAAGAAACATTTTGTTTACAACCTCACCCCATGATGGAATTTCAGCTTGATTCTTACTTGCTCTTTTAGATTATGCTTACCTCTCACAATTATTCCTAACTGAGAATTTTGGTCCTGAGTATCTGAGCATGGGCTGGCGGACATAGTAACAATATTTTCTCATGAAATAATGCCCAGTTCTTTCTCTGATGGTATTTAAATTTGCCATCCCAGGCTCTTGTACTCAAATATATTGATAGTGTCCCATGTGTGTTCCCTGACACTTGGGTATAATTGTGGTGAACTTTGAATTCCCATCTTAAGGTCAGTTATTAACTATTGATGGATTCTCCTTTCCTCCACTTAATGCTAAAGTATTCATACTAACCAAGACAGATGGGAATGGCTAAGGAGTTTTTCAATGCCATTGCTGTGTAAGCTGTCTTTTGCTTCCCTCATGTGAGAAACTCAAAGCACTTTTGTAGAGAAGATCATTTATTCAAGGTAAAGGGGAAAAAAAAAAAGTAAAGAAAGAAAGCTCCCACATGTATTCTGAAAACCCCTCAGTTTTCAAAGTCCCATATACTTTTGCTGGAACAGAGTTTTTTGGTCATTAAAGATGAGAAAATGGCATCTTTGACAACAACCTTGGCTGACCCACTTTGGAGCCAAATGGGATCCAGGTGTAAGAAGCATGGCCAGGACTTCAACATCCAGGACAAGTCACCCTGACAAACAGCGGCACCGTTTTTGGATTTCCCAGGAGGCAGAAGAGTGCCCTCTGAGATTTATAAACACATCCATAATAAATGGGAGGCTGAAGTTTAAACTGTTATGGAGCCTCCTGTGCTGTGCTGCTGAGGTCTCCTGTGATTTAGAGAGGTGACATTTACTGTGTGCAGACCTATTATTCAGAGTGACTGTTTGTGTATAGACAATATTTTAAAATGGCTTGCTGTAGATGAAAAATTCTTATTAAGTCAGAAAAACAGTTTAAGTAGGTAACACTCTCTCAGTTTAGTCTGCTATAAGTCTTACTGTCTTGCCACATGGAAAGTGCTTGGGGTGGGAGATAGTGACACCTCACAGGTGCTGGCTAAAATACTATTTCCAGAGCAAACAGAATCAAGGCATCAGCTGGGACCAAGGCACTAATTGCACATCTGAAGTTAAACTCAGAGGCTTTTTTTTTTTTTTTTCAGGGTTCTTCCCTTTAATGCAGTTTTCCTTTAGTACTGATGCAATGCCATGGTTCAACCAATAGTGCATGGTAGAAAGAACACTGAGAGTCTAGAAACTAGGGAAGTAGGTTCTGCCACACTCTAGTAGTGTGTTCTCATAGATGTTCATTAACTACCGTGATCCTTGGTTTCCCTAATCTGCAAAATTTAAGGATTGGGTAAGGTAATTTCTAAAATCTCTATAAGACATGTCTCTTGTGTTGCCTACTTTTAGAGAGGAGTGCCTGCCAGGCCCTAGTGGCTGTATAGTACTTTATGGTCCAGGGAGAGCATTTCCACATCATCACTTGTTCTCATTTAAGCTCCATGTAGTCCTGAGAAGGGGACAGAGAAATTATTGTTGTGCCATTTCTTCAAGTGAGAAAACTGAGGCCTGGAGAGGTTAGGTGACATGGCCAAGATCACATGGCTGGAAAACCCCCCAACCCCACAGTTCACCTCTTAGTCCAAGACTCTGTGTCATCACGTTTCTTATACTTCTGCCTGCCATAAGAGCTCTGGAAATGGTTACGTGTTGTTCACCAGGAGAAAATAATTGCTGCAATAGAGATATGAACGGGGAGGGGTAAGAGGACAGACATAGACTCTCTTTTCAAAAATCTTCCAGGGCAGACTGACATGTCTCTGCCTAATCAAACTCTACCTATTTTTATTTTCATTTTAGATTCAGAAGGTACAGATGTAGGTTTGTTACATGAGTATATTGTCCAATGCTGGGGTTTGGGCTTCTATTCACCCATCATCCATATAGTGAGCATAGTAACCAATAGGTAGTTTTTCAATCCTTGCCCCCTTCTCTCTCTCCCTTATTTTTGAGTCCCCATTGTCAATGGTCTCTATCTTTATGCCCATGGTACCCATTGCTTAGGTCGCACTTATAAGTGAGAACATGCAGTATTTTTTTTCTGTCCCTATGTTAATCCACTTAGGATAATGGCCTCCAGAAACATCTATGTTGATGTGAAGGACATGATTTAATCCTTTTTTCGTGTCGCCTAGTATTCCATGCTGTATATGTGTATATTTTCTTTATCCAACCTGCTGTTGATGGATACTTAGGTTG
The DNA here is from genome assembly GCF_037993035.2 of Macaca fascicularis. NCBI lineage: Eukaryota > Metazoa > Chordata > Mammalia > Primates > Cercopithecidae > Macaca > Macaca fascicularis. Next base: position 54,897,560 of record NC_088387.1, on the reverse strand, counting down.
ATTCTGTGACTTGCTATTGTGAATAATGCTGCAATAAAGATTTGAGTACCGGAGTTTTTTTGATAAAATGATTTATTTTCCTTTGGGTATATACCCAGTAATTGGATTGCTGCATTGACTGGTTGTTCCATTTTTCATTTTTTTGAGAAATTTGTATACTGTTTTCCACAGGAGTTGAATTAATTTTTATTCCCACCAACAATGTATCAGTGTTCCCTTGTCTCTGCATCCTCACCAACATCTGTTATTTTTGCCCTTTTTAATAATACCCTTTCTGACTGGTGTGAGATGGTACCTCATTGTGGTTTTAATTTGCATTTCTTTGATGATTAGTGATGTTGAGCATTTTTTCACGATTGTTGGCTGCTTGTATGTCTTCTTTTGAGAAGTGTCTGTTTATGTCCTTTGCCACTTTTTAAAAGGGTTATTTGTTTCTTTTTCTTGTTGATTTGTTTAAATTCCTTATAGATTCTAGATATCAGTCCTTTGTCAAATGCGTAACTTGCAAATATTTTCTTCCATTCTGTAGGTTGTCTATTTATTGATTGTTTATTTTGCAGTGCAGAAGCTCTTTAGTTTAATTATTTGTCAAGTTTTGTTTTTATTGCATTTGCTTTGAGGTCTTAGTCATAAATTCTTTGCCTAGGCAAATGTCCAGAATAATTTTTCCCAGGTTTTCTTCTAGGATTTCTATAGTTTGAAATCTTATATTTAAGTCTTTAATCTGTTTTGAGTTAATTTTTGTATATGGCGAACTGTAGGAGTCTAGTTTCATTCTTCTGTGTATATACGGCTAGCCAGCTATCCTAGGGCTGTTTATTATGCAGGGTGTCCTTTCCCTATTGCTTATTTTTGTTAACTTTATCAAAGATCAGTTGGTTGTAAGTATGTATCTTTATTTCTGTGTTCTCTATTCTATAAGGTCGATATGTCTATTTTTATACTAGTACCATGCTATTTTGGTTGCTACAGCCTTGTAGTATAGTTTGAAATCAGGTAATGTAAGGGATTTAGCTTTGTTCTTTTTGGTCACAATTGATTTGGCTATTCAGGCTCCTTTTGGTTTCATACGAATTTCAGAATTTTTTTTCTAATTCTGTGAAAAATGACTTTGATGATTTAACAGAAATTGCATTGAATCTGTAGATTGCTTTGAGCAGTATAGTCATTTTAATGATACTGATTCTTTCAATCCATGAGCATGGAATATTTTTCCATTTGTTTGTGTCACCTATGATTTATTTCATCAGTGTTTTGTAGTTCTCCATATAGAAATCTTTCACCCCTTTGGTTAAACGTATTCCTAGGTATTTGTGGTGTGAGTGTGTGTGTGTGTGTGTGTGTGTGTGTGTGCATCCACTGTAAATAGAATCAAGTTATTGATTTGGTTCTTGACTTGAATGTTATTGGTGTATAAAAATACTGCTAATTTTTGTATTTTGATTTTGTATCCTGAAAGTTTACTGAAGTAATTTATCAGGTCTAGGAGTCTTTTGGAAGAATCTTTAGGGTTTTCTAGGTATAGAATTATGTTTTTGATAGACAGAGGTAATTTGGCTTCCTCCCTTCCTATGTGGATGCCTTTTATTTCTTTCTTTGGCCTAGTTGCTCTGGTTAGGACTTCCAGTAGTATGTTGAATCGGAGTGGAAAGAGTGGACATCTTTGTCTTGTTCCAGTTCTTAAGGGAAATGTTTTCAACTTTTTCTCATTCAGTATGATGTTGGTGGAGGGTTTCACATAGATGGCTCTTACTATTTAGAGGTATGTTCCTTTGATGCCTAGTTTGTTGAGGGGTTTTTATCATGAAGGGATGTTGGATTTTATTAAATTCTTTTTCTGTGCTTAGTGAGATGATCATATGGGTTTTGTTTTTAATTCCGTTTATGTGGCAATTCACATTTATTGATTTGCATATGTTGAACCATCCTTGCATCCCAGAAAAAAGCCCCCTTGATTGTGAATAAAATCCTGAACAGACCAATAATGTGTTATGAAGGTAAATTAGTAATAAAAATCTACCAACCAAAAAAGGCCCTGGACCAAACAGATTCACAGCTGAATTCTACCAGATATATAGAGAATAGCTGGTATGAATCTTACTGAAACTGTTCCAAAAAATAAAGGAGAAGGATTTCCTCCCTAAGTTGTTCAACAAAACCAGTGTCATCCTGATACCAAAATCTGGCAAGGCACAACAACAACAGAGAAACTACAGGCTGATATCCCTGATGAACCCAGTCATAAAAATCCTCAACGAAATGCTAGCAAACCAAGTCCAGCAGCACATCAGAAAGATAACCCATCCACCTATTTTTAAATTCCAAACTTGATTTTTTTCCTCTCCTAAGGAGCCTGTCCTACCCCCATCCTCATTCCAGCCTCTAGGATTTTTATCTTCTGAATTGCTGATTGAACTCCACTTCAGGATGGGTACAAGAGACATGCTCCTTCCTCCTCTCTTTTACTTTAGTACGTGTGTATTATATTTCTTCTGATTTGTTAATAAGCTCCACATGAGCAAGACTTTTGAATTTTATTAGTAGTTACACATATTCATTCACAGTAAGAAAACAGTTAGTGATGTGATTCACTAATCAACTAAGGCATCTACATCACCTTGCGTAAAGGTAGTATCAAGACAGAATGTTACACTCCTCTTTTTACATTAATGTAATTAGAAGCTGTGATATTACAGCCTTTTTCACCTAACAAACATGCAGCCTTGTTTTCTCCATCTCTGCCGTCACCTCCATTATTTTAAATCATATTACTTATTACTATAAGAACTTAAACTTTTTTATTTGTTCCTCTGCCAACTAGAATGTAAGCTCCATGAAGATGTAGTTTTGTCTGACCTGTTCATTGTTGATTCTTCATACCTACAACAATGCACATTGTAGGTGCTCAATAATTACCCATTAAGCGAATGAATAAATAAATGCGTTTCAGGGTTTGTGACCACAGCATGTGACCTCCAGTTTGTACCTCTATCCTTATTCCATAAATTTTGCATGTCAATCAAGCACTTCATTTTCTAAAAATTTGAACACTAATAAGCTATAAGAGTTGCCTTTTACACAGTTTGTCTTTTTAAATCACTAAAGAAAGAGTAATCTTTGGGTACCATTAGGCATATCCATGATCATTATTTTGGTAAGAAATATAAACAATGTATTTTGTTTCAGATAAATCCTTTGTTTCTCCCATCACAATCCACTCTGGAAGTAGGTACTGAAGAGTTATTTCCTTCAAAATGATAGAACTTTCTCTGTTACTGATAAAATTAAATACTGTTATGTCAAAATTAGTATCTAAACCAAACATTAGCATAGCAGATTAATAATGAAAGCCTACCATATAGCATGAGCAATAGAGTCGAACCTGCCAAGCTTGAATCTTTGCGTCTGCTGAGTAGCTCTGCAACTTTGGACAAGAGATTCTATCTCTCCAAACCCCAGTTTCTTCCCTCATATGCAAAATGGGTATAATAGTATCTATATCATGTGATTGTTGTGAAGATTAACTGAGGTAATCCTCTTATTTATTGACACACACAAAGATCTCAGTAAATGTTAGACATTACTATTACTACATGGAATTAGAAAAGTATTGCACACAATTTAAATGCAAATAGTAATTATACTATAGTACTCTGCATTTTTATTTTATTCTCCTAGGATGCCTGATTGCTCCTGCTAATTTAGCAGTAACGACATTCAAAACATATGTTTGTTCTTCTAAGAATTAACAATAGACAGACACGATTATTTGTTGGCTTTGGTCTGTTTGGATCATTGTAATAGGTGCCCCATATGTAGAAAGTACCATGAATTTCTACAGCTGATTAAAAATATAATTTTCTGAAGAGCCATGGTAAATCTCTTTTCTACAGACACCTTTTAATAAAAAACATAAATTATAAACCTACTCTTATGCAAACAATATTGGCACAACAAGAAAATGATTAAGATGCAGACAGGGTAGGTCAAAAAGACTATAAAAGGATTCATGCAGGTTGTTTGATGTATATTAAACAGTTGGTAAAAGTTTAAGTAGCATTTTAATTTTTGGTGTCCACATACTTATGACCAATTCAAATCTTACCAAAAGCAAACAGAACACTTTTTTGAAAGTACGAGTTCAGTAGAAACCATGAGAGCATGTAAAATCTGTCTACGGCCACTATTTTATTTAAAAAGTTTCAAAATAAAAAGAAGAGCAGCTCTGACTGTGTTTAATTTATAAAATTAAGTAATAGTTATTTTCTTCCATATCTAAGTTGATGTTTCTCAGATGTAGAACACCTTTAGTGATGCTTTGATTTTTCTCTTTGGCAACCCATGCTACACCTCATTTCTTGAGTCACTATGGCCTTGTGAGCAGCAATTTTCATGCAAAGTTGCAAAAACATTAAAAGAGGATTTCACATGACTTCACAAACTTCCTGGATGCACGTTTGGGTGTTTTGAACTAGTGGTGAACTCAAGTGCAATATCCCAGTTTGGCAGCAACATGAGGAGATCCCACCTCTGCTTGTTGATGTGAAACAGCATTCTTTCAACTTGAGTTTCCTGATGCCTCACTAGGCCGTGAGAACAAATGGGCTCATCTTAATGAAGTCTTGTAAAACAGTAACAAAACACATTTCACCCTGGCTCTTGCCATTATTTTTATGAAGCATATTTTCTTCAATATGTTGTGTCTTAGAATTTGGGAAAAGCCTAAACTGTGTCTCATATCTGCTCCCACACAAGTATGGTCAGTTATTATCGGTCATTACTTGAGCTTCCTCTGTGTTCCACTCAATCTGTCATCATGCACTGCTGTGGCTTCTACCTCCTTCTCTCTCAAGGACCCAAATCTGAGTCTGTAGGACTAGATGGTGTACATGTTTACACTATGCCGCATTTGAAATTGGTGTTCCTGTCTAACAGTCAAAACTCAAGTGTTGTTTTGAGTGGCTCACTTTACCTGAATTGACTTCTAAGAGGCTTCTCAATTCCTTTATACTCTTAAACTTTAGACCTGTCTTGTCCATTTTCCAGAAATATATAGTAATTGAAGACTATGTTGTGATCATTGTTATATCTGGAATTATGTAGTTTTTATCAAGTTTTACTAATATCTTATATGCAACTACTGATATAATAAAATTTAACATCCAGGATATGTATTGATCAGCTAATTCCATAATGGTGCTAAGTAACAAGTCATCATAAACATACTGGATTAAAGCAATAATAATTTATTCTCATTCATACATCTGCTGTTGGGCTGGCAGTGAGAAGGTGGTTTGTATGCTGAAACAGGCTTGGTTCAACTAAGCACGGTTCCACATTATACATCAGGTTCAAATCTTGTCTATATGTTTCCCATCCTCCTCATATTAGTAAACTAGCCTAGGCATTATCTTCTCATGATGATGATAGAAGCTCAAGGAAGAAGTGTGCAAGCACATTTCGATCCTCTGCTTGTATGTTTGCTAATATCCCATAGGCAGGACATGTAGTCAAGCCTAAAGTTAATGGGCGGAGAAGTGTACTCTGCCTTTTGGGGGAGAAACTGTACAGTCACATGGCAGAGGATGTGAATTCAGGCGTCGTGAATAAGTGGGAGTCACAGTCAAACTTACTGTAGGTATGAAGAACCTAAGTTATACCATTCACTTAACAATGCATTCTTTATTCTTAGCATTTACAGGGCACAGAGATACAGAGTGCACTAGAGAAAGATTTTGGTTTATTTAAATTCATCAACCATTCATGGAATACCTACTTCATATAACTTACTGAGCAAAAGCTAAAGGCATATATTGTACATAGAGTACCTGATTCCTGAGAGGCTAATGGTGGGAATTAGGAGAACTCATAATCAGTGCTGAGTCAAGACGTGGTGTAATCTCCCAATGTGTCCATGAGGCCTGCACTAGCCAGGAGTCTTATTATTTTGCTTTAATCTTTGTTGCTTTTTAAATTATTTCAAAGGCAATAAATATTTATTTTAGAAAATTGAAAAGTATATCTATGCATAAAGGAGAAAATAAAATATGCCCATACTCCTACCATCCATAAGTAAGCAATTATTTGCTCTAATGAACTAGATAGAAAGATAGGTCAAGATCATGTAGACAAGTAGATAGATAGTAAGTAAATTGACTAATTGGTTGTAGAGGAGTGCTTTGCTATCTTTACTTAATATATCATATATATATTCAATGTCAGTAAATATTCATCTGCATACATGTCATTAATGTTGCTTAATATTCTGTCATGCTAATATAGCACATTTTATTTCACTAATTTATTGATGAACAGGTAAGTCTCATTTTTGCTATTATAGACAATGTTGTTTTGTAAATGTTGTACATTTCTAAATACTTGAAGTACAAAAAAGCAGAAGGGATGTAAAAGAAATATCAATAATGTTTCTTATCAGGGAAGAGTTTATCTTTCAAGAGATTGTAAAGCAAAAGTCCAAAGGCTATAGCTAGGTTCCAAATTTGAAGGAATAATCTAAAGAAAACAGGAATCTGAGTATGATCCAAGCAAGGGAAATAAAGGGGTATTTCAATTAGATACCCAAGGCCAGTCTCTAGACAAGAGACAAGGACCAGGGCATCCAAAATTCAAACCACAGAAGAAAAATGTGTGTTCCAGGGAGAAAGACATTCTAGGATTGGTTGCTAAGATGCATAAGATGAGGGTAGCTGGGAGGCAACTTGTATAAGACAAAGGAACAATTCTGCACAAAGCAACATGAATGTGTGCACCCAATCCTGCTGATGTGGAAAGACATTCAGTCATCAAACTGCAAATAGCAGTGGGTTTACAAGTCAAAGGCACAGCTGACGAGGCTTACAGGGCACATCTACAGCTGTGGTACTGAGACAACTGGTGGTTTCAACTAATAGAAAAATAAGCAAAACTGAGTTTCCATATTTTATAGCCTTGCAAAAATACAAGCTAGTAATCAGTTCATGATCCATCTGCATCAGCCTGACTTTCTAAGGTGGAAAAAGAGCAAGTCAATATCTTACTTCAGTTTTATAAGCAATGATATTGCATCTATCCCTAAGGCTGGTCTGCCATGGTCTAGATGTGGCTAGGAAGATACTCTAAAGCAAATTCTGACACCTAAAGTGAAATATTCCTATAGATTATCTATAAAGAATGCTTTGATTTAAATGCTAGGACAAGAGCCTCAGCATCTCAGAGAAGTGCCTAAAATTAGGGCACTCTGCTAAACTGACAGTATGAGAATGTGCTCATTTGTATGGCATTAAATATCAAGCAATTCTTTTCTAAAATTTGGCTTTGAAGGCCCAGAATTTAAATTTACAGGGCTTTTGACTATCAAAAGATATTGGTGTAATTCATTCTATTTGTATAGCTTTTGTATTGATCTTCACATCAATTCAGTGAGGTATAGAAGGCAGACAGTAAAACACTACTATAATGGATCAGGCTGCTAAGAATCATGAAGGGCTGTGCTGGAGGTCACCCTTAGACTATGGGATGACAGGCTACAATTACCATGTCCTGGCTACCAGAGCAGGGTCCTTTTCTCCTTACCCACCCACTCTCTTACAACATATTTAAGACAGCCTCAAATGTGTTGTTCAGAGAATTTGACATTCCAGATCATTCAAATCTCCACTGAAATTCCCAAATTGTGTGGTTTTATTCCTTATTGTGGAAAATCTTTTTTAAACTATCAGTTGCTAAAATGTCTGTTTTATTGTTCTAGATGTCAAGTTGAATGAATGAACTGCAATCTTTGATGATTAAACTGATGGAACAGATGATCAGTTATAATCCTCCAAAGTTGTGACTGTAGATAGTGTAGGAGACTGAGCTGAAATTGTATTGAGCCCAGCAGCTTAAATTCTGAGCTCTTGAGAGAAGGGGCTTGGTGTGTTTTGTTCAGTCTTCTATCCTGGATACCTACCAGATATCTAGCATGAAGTAAGCACTTAATGAATATTGGTTGAATGAATAAATACTATGTAAGTGATCTTCAAAGTGTGTTTTTTGTTCTTTACTTCCTTCTCCAGAAAGTCAACTTATAAAGTAAAATAAAGAAAAAGAAAGAGAAAGAAATTAAGGAAGGAAGGGAGGGAGTGAGAGAGGGAGGGAGGAAGGAAGGAGGAAAGAAGGAGGAAGGAAGAAGGGGAGGAAGGAAGTAAGGGAGGAAGGAAGGAAGGAAGAAATATAAGGTGGGAGGGAAGGATGAAGGAAGGAAGGAGAAAAGAAAAAGAAGGCAAGAGGAAGAACAGGAAGGAGGAAAAAATGAAGAAAGGGAGGAGTATAGGAAGGAGGAACTAAGGAAAAGGTAGGAAGGAAGAAGAAAGGAAGGAATAAATTAAAAGAAATTGTGAATTTTCAAGTATTGGCTTTACTTAGAAGCAGCTCTAATTCATTTAATCAATATTTTTATCCTTTAAGATTTAAAATTAATTTCTTGTTCCTGTTTCAATGTCCATCTCCTTCCCATTCTGTGAAACCAGGACAAGAGCTTCCAATTTTGTGACTCCTGGGTCCTCCTACCACCCTCAGGCCTTGGGAGTGAGGTGGGGATAGGAGAAGCACATTTCACTTGACCTGAAGCAGCTCAAATCTATCTTGAAGGGGAGTCACCTCCTGCTTCTCCTGGTTCACAGGATAACCAGTGTCCCCACAGTGGGCTCCCTGTGAACTGCTGACTGTGGACTGAGTTGCAGGATGAGTTCTCTCTTTGTGCATTCTTTGCTGACCATCTAAGTGGTGTGTCTGACTAGTTTGGCATGTTGCTTGTTAAAATTCATTCTTTTAAAGCCGAGTATCCACTTAGTTCCTCTCCTCTGAACTTTCGTCATTCATTATTAACAATGAAAGCCAAAGTGCATGAAACAAGTTCAGCCCTATCTGTTTCTGGCATGAAAGTGATGTCTTGGCATATTAATGGGGCACGGCTCTATCCTACATAAAATGCTGCCTGGGCCCACAACAAAGGCGCTGTCTCTCAGCGCCTAATAGGATCACCTACTTCAAATGTGAAACTTCCTTCTTTGAAATATTTGTTGAGATTTCATAAACCTATGAAGATTCTCAAACTCAAACAAAACCTTCTAGGCTTTGGCGCAAGCTCTGACTCTAAAGAGCTTTCTGTTCTATAAACCGGTTATTGGATCTGGGTCCCAAGCGCAGACAGATGGGGAAGTGTGGGGGCATCAGGAGAGGAAGAGCTAGCTTTCCACTTTCTCTTTTTGATACAAAAATAAAAGTCATCTGGCTTTGACTGCAGAAAATGAATCATATTAAGTATTTTAAAAGCACTATTTTTTTGGTAAGACCTAATTTCAGACCGATTAACACTTTAATATGAAACAGAAGCACATCATTTCATTAGGAGGCAAAATAAGGCCTCTCAGCTACCATATGTTGTCTCTTCCTTTGCAAGAAAGGAAAAAAGAAAAAAATCTCTTTTGAAAGCTCCTATTGTAGATTGAGCTACAAGAGGGAATGTAAATTTGGCACCATCACCCACCCCAGGTGAGCAGAACACATTGAGGAGCCACACAATCACAGGGTTTTGTTTTTGTATTTTTGGCAATGCTCATATTCACTCTGTTTGGTAACAGAAGACCTGGCTGCTGCCCTAGAAAGCTGACAGAGAAACATTCTTTTGTGAAAACAGAAGTGAAAAGAATCTTTTAGTATGTTCTTCCTAAGAATGTCTATGCTGACACAAAGAGCAAAGAAACACTTTGTACCATTGATTTCACAGATTACTTATTTATTAAATAGATGAAACAAAATTATAGCTGTCCCTTTTCAATATTTAAATTTTTTTAAGATAATGCCTTTAAAATGCACAGAACATGAATGAGGAGCTGGTGTGATAGGAGAGAGCCTTATTGCACATAATTAACAGACACATAATGTCTGGTAACTAGTAATTTCCTTCTAGCTGAGTAAGGAAATAATTTAATCATGTTGATCAAATGAATCCCAGGAGCCTAGTGTAACATTATGCCTAAAAAAAAAAAAAAGGAAAGAAAGAAAGAAAAAAAAGATAGAAAAGGAAAGAAATCTGCATTAACTGATAAAACACTACTTGGTCAAAAAAAAAAAAAACAAAAAAAAAACCCAACATGGTTTCCAACCTTGTTTAGGTATCCTTAATGGTATTTAAAATGCAGGCCTGATTTTAGTAATTGGCTTAATCTGACATTTTGAGAACATTATTTTCCAACACTGGCAGAGGCTACGAATATTGGTATGGTCCACTTTTCTATAACCAACTAATACCCAATTGTAATAGATGTATATTTCTCTCACCAATGAAAATGGTCCCCCCAACCCCTGTTTAGAGGAGTGTGCAGAAAGTGTGAGGAGTGGCTAAGTGGTAGTGGGGGCGATTAGATCACACGTCTATTTTCTTAAGAATCTCTCTTTCCTAGAATAGCATTCTATAGTCAACAACTAAATATAAAATCCCCATTGTTCATCTGTGAATTCCAACTTACTATTCAAAATGGGCAGGAGGAGGCATTCTTCTAAATTATTCCCCCAAACAAATGTCTCCTCAGTTGAATATATCCTAGTTGTGATAGTCTGGTGTTTTCTTTTGAAATCTTTTGTGGTCTTTGCCATTGTTCTTCTGAACTACTTAGAAAAGGCAGGAGCCACCTTCATGGTATCTGAAGTTGGCTCGCCATAATGAGGTGATATAATTTAACACTTACCGTAATACATTTTATCCATCTATTGTTTGCTAAATAATTCCTGCAATAACACTTTTATTCTTTCCATAATTCTTCAGGGGAATGCTGGAGGAATAATATTTTTACTGCAGTGATTGATGTCAGGTCCTGGTGCTATATAGCCCATGAACAAAGGTTATTGATAAGCATCAGGAAGATTGGAGGGCGTGGAGGGGGCAGGGAAAGCATTCAGAGGCCCCTGCTGCATGAAAAGAACATCAGGGATCAGGGGGTTAATACCATTTTATGAGGTTGTAAAAATCTACCCCAAGATTCTTGTGTTAGCAATATTCTTTGTGTAAGATGTATGTTATTAAAACAAGTAGCAGCATCTGAATTAAAGTGACAGTATGATGGATGACTACTAAAGGGGAATTGGAGCCGTTTGCAGCATTTTGGGCTAGATGTGGGAATTCTGCCTCAGAGGCAAGGAGCTTGGCAGACACATTGATTCTGGGCTGACGCATGTTCATAAATATGCCCCCAGAGAGGTGTGGCCTAGCAGAATTTACAAAATTATGTTCATGAATTATTTAACATTTATTTATGGATGCTATATTTAAACAGTATTTGCCAAGGCGAATGGACCATAGCTTACAAAGTGATCTTTAGATAATGCAAATTCTGCACAAGGCAGAGGTGGCGGGTGACTTGCCCAGCGATGCTAGGCCTATCAAAGCTGTATTAGCGGAGGTGAGTCCACCAAGGAAGGAGCTGCCCCTCCAGGACCCAAGGTGTTTCCTTGATGTAGCTGAGGTTCAGAGCAAGAGCACAGAGCAAGGAGGACTTTTTCTCTTTAGGAATGTGGTTACATCAGAAGACAATATTGTGCTCTTGCTGATTCAGATTTCAACATAAGGCATTCTTCCATTTACAGCAGTTTTTTTTTTTTAGGATTGCAAAATGTAACACTACCAGTTAAAGGTCATAAAGAAGGAAGGAGGCCAGGCACGGTGGCTCACGCCTGTAATCCCAGCACTTTGAGAGGCCAGGGTGGCCAGATCACTTAAGGTCAGGAGTTTGAGACCAACCTGGTCAACATGGGGAAACCCCGACTCTACTAAAAAAAAAAAATACAAAAATGAACCAGGCGTAGTAGCATATGCCTGCAGTTCCAGCCACCTGGGAGGCTGAGGCAGGAGAATTGTTTGAACCTGGGAGGTGGAGGTTACAGTAAGCCAAGATCATGCCATGGCATTCTAGCCTGGGTGACAGAGAAAGACTCTCAAAAAAAAAAAAAAAAAAAAGAGAGAGAAAAGATTGAGAAAATGTTAAATGTTAGATGCCTCTCTAATCATGTTAAGTCATATTCAAATACATGAAGTTAAAGTTATGATTTATAACTTTATTAATTTAGTGTCATAGAGTTTGGCATGGTGGATATGGCAGTGACTGTGGTGCTTATGAAATACTCTACTTGCTGTCACCATTTGCTATCCTCCTTGAAGTCGAGTGGGGCCTTGTGGTTAGGTCTTGCCAATGACATGTGTGTGAAGTGGCAGGTGTTACTTATGTGACAGAAGCATACAGGCTTTTGTTTGTCCGTCTTTCTTCTCCTGTGATAGTAAATGAAGAGGACACACAGTACAAGAGGTTGAACTACTAGAGGGTGAAACCTCCCACAGCCCATCCCTATGACTGCAGCTGAGCCCCCACCAACCTGTATGAGATGAATAACATGACTGATAAATTAGAGTTGGTGTGTTAGTCCATTTTCACACTGCTATAAAGAACTTCCCTGAGATTGGGTAATTTATAAAGGAAAGAGGTTTAATTGACTCACAGTTCCACATGACTGGGAAGCCTCAGGAAATCTACAATCATGGTGGATGGGAAAGCACACACCTTCTTCACAAGGTGGCAGGAGAGAGAAGGTGTGAAGGAGGAACTTACAAGCGCTTATAAAACCATCAGATCTCTTGCGAACTCACTCACTAGCATGAGAACAGCATGAGGGAAACCACCCCCATGATCTAATCACCTCCTTCCCTCAACACCTGGGGATTATGGGTCCCTCACTTGACTGTGGGGATTACAATTTGAGATGAGATTTGGCTAGGGAGACAGAGCCAAGCCATATCAGTTGGGTTGAGTTAAGCCATTGAAATTTGGGGGTTGCTTGTTGCTGCAGCATAACAAGGACTGTCTTTACTAATGCAGTAGGTCAGTGCTACTCAAACCACCTTCCTGCAATAAAATAAGATGCTGGTGCCTGAATGTAAATCAGCACTCTACTCAGTTTAAGAAAGTCTTGCCATGAAAAAGTGGTCAACTGAACTGAACATGGTACTTAGTGACAGTTGATTTATTTTCTGGCACAATCTCATTAACTAAGAACACCTGCCAAAGAGCAGTTCATGGACACACTATGAGAGGCATTGCAACAGACAGTGGCATATCTTCTCAAGTAGTTCTAGGTTCATATTTTGTTGTTTTTTTATAGATGACTGACATGTTTTAATGCTTCTTTTGCCTCTTGATAAGCCCAACCCTTTCCATCAGAAATGAGGGAGGCACAAACAGAAAAAAAAAAAAGAAGTATAATCTGAAATGGACAAGATAACTTTGTGTAGAAGATAGACTTGTGATTTTACCTTTCTGCTAATTTAAAACCTACATCTCACCCCCACAAAATCAGAGCTAGACCTTTTCATTTTATTTTCTCATCAGAAACATAAGTATTTTCCTCCTCTAGCAAACATGCTTTAAATGTAATAATAACCTGACCAATGGTGTTATCAGGGTATTCCAGGTTACTCAAAGCTAGGATGCTAAAAATACCAAGAAAAAATAAAGCAAATAATCTGATTTTATCAATTCCTGAAAAGATACAGTGACAATAAAGAGAGGCAAGGCAATGGGATTGAGTTTTACTTTCCTAAAAGGGGGGAAATAGAAAGGAAACCTTTAAATATATATATCAAAAAAGACTCTGCAAAAGTTGAAACTCACTGGCTAATACAAAACTAAAATGATAATATATGTGCTTTAACTGCCATTGATAGAAGCCTTTCCCTTTTAGTTGACAATATTGGTGTTACAAAGGTAGAGATGTAACTGCAGTGTCACTGATGTCTCCTTTTGCCACTCTTAGAGCAAAAGTACAAGCTAAGTTTGTAATCAGAAAATTGATACTACATAGTATATGTGTGGATTCTAAATGTGATGTTATTTTTAATTGATGTCTGATTGTAAAATTCCTAGGAATGTTATATGACCAAGCGCACACACACACACACACACACACACACACACACGTGTGCGCACACACACACTTCTCTATCTCAATACTTATGACAGTTACTAGAGCTAAGAATTTAGTCAATTATTGACTCATTAAATAAATGAGTGAATACAGGTGAATCTGTTTGCATTATCCAGAAGGCAACTACTAGAAGCACTAACAAAACTAGTAAGAGAGTGTTTAACTATGGTGTTTGATAATGGCACTAGCATCTTAAGATATGAATTCTATTTCATTAATCAGAGCTTCCAATAAAATAATGTATGAAAGCTCCATAGAACTCTATGGTTTGGCCTATAGTGTTGAATTTTAGTTTTTTTTTCTCTCTCTTTTATTTATTATTTTATTTTATTTTACTTTTAGACATGGGATCTCACCGTTTTGTTGCCTAGGCTGGAGTGCAATGTTGTGATCATAGCTCCCTGCAGCCTTGAACTCCTGGGTTCAAGTGATCCTCCTCAGTCTACTGAGTAGCTGGATTACAGGCATGCATCACCATGCATGGTTTAATTCACTCTCTTTATGAAACTTTTCAGAACTTTTAAAGGGTTCATAAGAAGTGCTAGAAAATTAGGGATAGACAATTGTACAGATAAATAGGGAAACACATTGTTCTTCCCTTAGGTCTAGTTTGCCAGGAAGCAGAGCCTGAGGCAAGGATGAAAGTTCTGTTTTTGTTTTGTTTTGTTTTGTTTTGAATTTGAGAGGCAGAAGCCCATGGTAAGGTAGGAAAAAAAGAAAAAAGGAAAAGAAAAAGAAACAAAGCAAGGGTAGATGCAAAGCAAGGCTGGATGCAAAGCGATGCGATGCTCTTAGCAATCTAGCCAGCATTTGCTACACAGTGAACTGTAATGGGGCATAGTGGGTTTCTCAGCCCATGTGTGTGCTAGGCACTCAGCGGAAACTGCACCTCAGAATAGCCCAGAGAAGGAAGAAATGAAAGGGAACTCACCTTCCTCGCACCCTGCCACCTCTTTTTGTTCATTGATCCAACTTTACTCCACACAGAGATAACTCCCCAAGCTTGCATCCTTTAACCTCTTGGCAGCTGTGCCCAGAATCAGACCCCAAACCTCTCTATAAGGTGTTTGTTCCAAGTTAGGAAGTGGAGAGATACCTTAGCACTGAGAGGGCTTGGCATGAGGGAGGTAAGGTTCTGCATTTCCGTGACTTCAGTTCAGACTACAGCTGCTGGGGAGCTATGCAAAGATAGCATGAGCATGGGCATAGTTGCCCAAGAGGCACGTGTAACCTTTGTAGATAAACAGGCAGTTCAGTCTGAGAAAGCACACAAGGTTTGTGTTCAGCATGGTTCTCCAAGGTTTCAAGTGTCCCAAGGCATGAGTTTTTGTGGATGTTTTTCACAATGCCCTCCACTTTTTCTCCTAGTCTTTTTCCTTTACCCTCTTCCAGTCCATCCACCCTTTACTCCAGGTTCAGTGTTCACTCATTTGCCCACATTTACCACTGCACCCTGCTCTTCGTTGCATATCGTACCCAATGCAAAACAAGTTCTGCAGCCAGTGATCACTGTTTTTGAAGGAATACTTTTCTCTGGCATTGAGAACAAATGCTATCATTTTTCTAAAGCGCTTCCTCTGTCCTCTCCAATCTGATGCCTCTCCCTTTGCTGTGTTCATATACTCCTTATATCTTTGTTTAGATGTTTGTCAGTATCTGGTATGCCCATAATTATTTATGTGTATGTATCTACTCACTAAGTTGTTAGCTCCTTGAAAACACACTCTATGAAATCTAGCAGAATGAGCTTGGATTTTGGTGTCTGGCAAGTCTAAGTTCTCCAGGACTCATTTGCTTCATGTTTTTATGGTTTGTCTCTTGGTTCACCTTTCTGGGTTTTATACCTCTTGCTTAAATTGTGGCAGTTGTACTTGGTTTGAGTGAAAATTAGCAGAGAAAATTTAATGCTGATGGCTAATGGGGTGACGGACACAAAGTTGGTGCTAAATAAAGGCTACTTTTTGTCTTTGTCCAATTGTTATATCCCTTTATCAGTACCAATATAATGACTGATTAATGGAAAGTGTAAATAATTTCTAATTTATATAATACTAGGGAATGCATGTAGTAATTATGTATATGCCAGGTGCTATTCTTAGTGCTTTAGAAGAGTTTACTTATCTGTATTAGTCAGGGTTCTCTAGAGCAACAGAACGAATAAGTTATATATATACACACACATATATGTGTGTGTGTGTATAGATGTGTGTGTGCATATATATATACACACAAAGAGCAGGGTGCAGTAGTAAATGTGGGCAAATGAGTGAACACTGAACCTGGAGTAAAGGGCAGATGGACTGGAAGAGGATGAAGGCAAAAGACTAGGAGAAAAAGTGGAGGGCATTGTGAAAAACACACATATATATGTGTGTGTGTATATATATGTGTATGGGGTTTATTAAGGGGTATTAACTCACATGATCACAAGGTCCCACAG
Source organism: Macaca fascicularis (assembly GCF_037993035.2). NCBI lineage: Eukaryota > Metazoa > Chordata > Mammalia > Primates > Cercopithecidae > Macaca > Macaca fascicularis. The sequence goes on along the minus strand of NC_088387.1, from coordinate 54,881,110 downwards.
TAGACCATCTGCAAGCTGAATGGCAAGGAAGCCAGTCTGAGTCCCAAAGCTGAAGAACCTGAAGTTCCATGTTCAAAGGTGGGAAGCATCCAGCATGGGAGAAGCATGTATGCTTGGAGGCTAAGCCAGTCTAGTCTTGTCATGTTTTTCTGCTTTCTTTATATTCTGGCCACTCTGGCAGCTGATTAGATGGTGTACACCCAGATTAAGGGTGGGTCTGCCTTTCCCAGCCCACTGACTCAAATGTTAATCTCCTTTGGCAACACCCTCACAGACACACCCAAGATCAATAGTTTGCATCCTTCAATCCAACCAAGTTGACACTCAGTATTAATCATCACACTATCTAATCCTATATGGAAGATAAAATTTTTATGTTAAAAAAAACTTCCATAGAACTTCCTATATGCCAGACACAGTTCTAAACACTTAACATTTATTAATCATTTTAACCACACAACATTCCCACAAGGTTAGTACTGTCATTATTATCCACTTTGAAAATAATGAAGACACTGAGAGGCTAAGTATCTTGCCCAATATGGGATTTAAACACAGTCAATCTGTTTCCAGCATCTGCATTCCATAGATTGTGGTATAATGTATTATAAAATAGGTCCTATGTAGATAACTTCCTCATATATTTAAGAGTTTTTATTACTTTTAGATAAATAATACTTCTCTAGAAAATGCTAGTCCCTTTCTTTAAAAGTGCACATGTTATATACTTACTCCCAGAAACAAAGGGTATGGCCTATTCAAATTGAGCAATTGACTCAACTGAACAGATTAAAGCTATTCAGCCTAGCTTTGATGGTAAATGGTAGGAGTCAATTAGACACAACTAGTATAAATCACTATGCAAGATGGATATGACACTGCAGAAAGACAGGGTAAAGAGAGTTACTTATTTTTGCACCTATTTTCAATACCGTATCATATTGCTGTTCGCATTCATACCCTGTAGGACATTTCTTTCCAAAGATTCTTGCTTTCACATACAGCTTTTTATATATCCCATAAACCCTACCAGAGTTGACTCTATGTGTGTGCATGTGAATGTGTATGTATTGGGAGGGGAATGATAAAATAAAATTCTCTCATTCATAAAAAATATATAGGCATGATAATAACAAAAGTGAGAGAACATTTTCCCAATAAAGTGCAACACTGGCAACATTGATGCTTACCTGGCAAATGAATTGAGATTGGGCCCAGACCCAAGTCACCATGATTTCATGAACCACTGAAGAATGTTCATACAATATTGAGTACCTTCTAATACCTGAAGGACAAAAGTGAGCACATATTAAAAATCTGAAGAATTGAATTTTTAGGCAAGGCCTCAGTAGAATCAGATAAATTTCTCATTATCATCTCTCTCTTCCCTTTCTTCCCCTGAGGCAAGAGTGTGATGTCCTAACATAAACCTAATGTTGTCATCATCTTAAAGGATATGCTGTTCTTCTACTTATGCTGCCATATTTCATACACTATTTTAGCTATGAGAAAAGATGGTGCACATTCCAAAGAAATGTTATTTGGAGGGTATCAATGTCCATCAGAGAAGCTGTTCAGTTCAGGTAAGATGAGGAGAATTAGAAGAGCTTTTCTTTAAGCTAACGGTGTTTCCTTTTGAGTTAGGGCAGATATTAATCATGTCTGATCCCTTACAAATAAAAAGGAAATAATCCCAAATGGCATGGCATGTAGCTTTCTATCCTGGGATTTCTCCCTCAGTTTTGGTATTTATGTATTTGAAAGAGATACCAGCATGATTGATATTAGTTATGAACTTCACATTTCTCCCCTAAACCAAATTCTAGTGAAAAAAACACAGCTGTCTGATAACGAATCTTCCTTTCATTCCTCCTACCCAAGTCTAATTATCATTGAGTGGCAAGCTTTAGGTACATTCCTGTCTGAAGAACTCTCTCTCTCTCTCTCTTTTTTTTTTTTTTTTAAATCCATTTTGGACATTGGCCTTTCTCACTCTGTAAGCTGTGCCTTTGACAAAACTGTGGGGCAGACAGGAAGTGGGGAGCCAGACCAAACCACCCAGGCTACCTGTGAAATTGGCATAGTGACACTTACACTGTATTCTAGAGTTCAGTCACATTCCAAAAGAGTGCAGAATATGTTGCTACTTTAGCAAAATATATTTTTTTAATTTATTTAACGGATGATTGACCTTGAATACAATAGCCTAACTTCCTTGCAGAAAAATCCCAAATATCCAGAAAACCAATTCTTATTTATCTCCTTGGGGAGCCAAGGAGGAAAATAGCTCAAATTATTTTATAGTAAATCTGTAGCCTATAAAAGAAGCTCATTATTTTTGAAAATAATTTAATCTGCTGAGATGCCACTATCTTGCCATGCCTACACATTATAGGAGTTAACATGGTGATCTTAGGAGCTAGAATTGTAGATCTTCCCGCTCAGTGTCTCCCAAATGCCTACTTTCACCACACCATTTTTTCAGTGGTAGTGATTGAGGTTCATTTTCTCTCTCTCTTCATTCCTTCCTGGCAGAGGTGGAGAATTCACTTATTACTCCATAATAAGATTTGGGTTAGGAAGAAACTATCTGTATTAGTTTGTTCTCACAGTGCTACAAAGAACTACCTGACACTGGGTAATTAATGAAGAAAAGAGGTTTAATTGACTCACAGTTCCACAGGCTTAACAGGAAGCATGGTTGGAGAGACCTCAGGAAACTTACAACCATGGTAGAAGGCGAAGGGAAAGCAAGCACCTTCTCCTCATGGTGGCAGGAGAGAGAGAGAATGAGGGGAGGAAGTGCCACACTTTTAAACCATCAGTTCTCATGAGAATTCACTCACTATCATAAGAACAGCATGGGGGAAATCCACCTCCATGATGCAATCACCTCCTACCAAGCCCCTCCACTAACACATGGGGATTACAATTTGACATGAGATTTGAGTGGGAACACAGATCCAAACCATATCACCATCCATTTCCCTCTCTGTTGCTCTTTGCTTTGCAAAGGAAAAGCCTGAGACAACGTGTCTTTCTAGGGGTGATAGCAAGTAGAATAAAACTAGTGCTTGAACCTATTTAACATGGATTCTGGCTCCAAATTCAGTGCTTATTCCAGCACAACAAAAGTGGTATGTATTCATAGATGGTAAAGAAAAAGAAGTTCCACCATTACACCCCCATTCTTTTTCTCCAAGCATGAGCCTCTCTGTATTCCCATCATGGCAGGAGATAGTATGCATGGGAAATGAAAACATATCAAATGCCTTCAGGGGGGATGAAGAATCTCACAGATGATGAAGAAGACTGAATTCTTCATGTAGGATTCTATACAAAAGAGAGTGGGAGGCTAAAACCACAGAAAAAGCAAAGGAGTTTGTTCAGTATCTAAATTTACTAAAAAGAGAGAGAAGCTCCATACAGATAGATTAACAGATTGGTTGACTTCGTGAATGTTTCCCACGTGAAGAATGGCAAGGAAAAGGGAGGAGCTGGATAAAGGACTTAAACTGTGAAGAAACTAGCAATAGGTCAGTGCATAAAATCTGCCCGGACTTGGGGCCAGAGTACAAACGGAGGACCATATGCACTCTGAGTAAATATTCAAAGGATCTAAAACAAATTGCCAATCTGTTAAATAAATATATCTCATTCTCAAACCTTGATATATGTTCATTTATAACAACAAATTAGAAAAATATAAAGCTAAATTTTTATAATATTGAAATTTGGCAAAATATGAAAGAATCGGTCATTCAATTATATTGCACATATCTGAGTATTCTACTGATGGACCAGTGCTGTTGGATAAGTAATAACCTTAAGACAAATAATTCATAAATTATCACATATTTTTCATAAAATATATATCATCTGTATTTAAGCAAAATCACTGTTAATCACTATAATCAAGAGTTTTGCATAATTTATACACTACTGACAATAATGCCAAATTTGACAGCCTTTCATGACTTATTGTGATTATTTGGAAGTACTTTATTAATTTTAGTTTTAGAAACTTCAGTCTACTGTGGCAGTGGCAACTTAAATTTTTAAGGTTCTTAAATACACTTAGATTTAGAAATTAAATTAAAATTTTTATCATGTTTAAACACATGGTTGCTTATGATAAATTATCATTATCAAAAATTATAGACTATTTTATCTTTTTCATACAAGTCGTTAATATTTATATTTCAATTTTACCACTTCTTAACTAGTATCTAGATTTACACATTAATAGTAGGAATTGGTATTGTACTTCATGATTGTTACGTGTGGACACACACACACACACACACAAGGAAATCATGGCTCTCCCAGATGCCCTGTAAGGCAGGCAGGTGGATATACACATTGCTACATGCATGGGTATGCGTACTCCCATTGTAGTCACCGTGAGAGGGAAGGTTGAGCCAGGTAACCACCAAGAAATATGATTTTGTTCTAGGGGATCCAGTTTCTGACGCTGAAAAATACCAGAATACTCTCCAGCTAGAACAAGAAATGAGAAACCAAGATGGAATCATCTCTACACCAAAATTACAAAGTGCTGGGAAAACTGCTGAGAATCACTAATAACCTGCTGCTGCCGGTGCCCTGCCCCAGCAACACACATGTATCCCACTATGCTACTGAAGCTGCTGGCATGCATCAGCAAGTAAGAATCTCGCAGCCACAGCCATGACAAAGCGCTTTGGATGATACCACCCACTGGAGTGTTGTGGCAAGTAGACCAGGAACACCTTGGCCACTCCAGTGCAGCAGGTTCCTAACCTCAAGGGGACAGAGAATAAAGCAAGGGGACTGATACCAGCCCTCAGAGTTAGAGCATGCAGCCTAGAAGTGCTGATCTGAGCCTTGGTCCCCAAAAATCTTCCAGAAATGAAGGTAGTTGACTGAACCCCCCTTGTACCATAATGAAACCCCAAAGGGCATCAAAGAAGATAAAAACAATAAATAAATAAATAAAGGTAAAAACCATCCAAAGGATGACAACTTCAAAGATGGAAAGAACATCAGCCTACACAGATGAGAAAGAACCAGTGCAAGAATTGTGGCAACTCAAAAAGCCAGAATGTCTTCTTGCTCCCAAACAACTGCACTAGTTTCACATAAATGATTCTTAACTAGGAAGAAATGGCTGAAATGTCAGACATAGAATTCGGAATCTAGATAGGAATAAAGATAATTGAGATTATGGGGAAAGTCAAAACCAACCCAAGGAATCTAAGGAATACAGTAAAACAAATACAGGAGCTTAAAGACAAAATGACTATTTTAAGAAAGAAATGGATGTGATGGAGCTGAAAGACATACTTCAAGAATTTCAAAATACAATCACAAATATTAACAGCAGAATTGACCAAGCTGAAGAAAGAATCTCAGAGCTCAAAGACTGTTTCTCTGAATTAAATTGCTTAGACAAAAATAAAGAAAAGATAATTAAAAAGAGTAAACAAAACCTCCAAGAAATATAAGATTATGTAAATAGACCATGTATATGACTCAATTATGTCCCTGAAAGAGAAGGAGAAAAAGGAAGCAAACAATTTGGAAAACATATTTGAGGATATCATTCATGGAAATTTCAACAATCTTACTAAAGAGTCATCATTCAAATTGAGGAAATGCAGAGAACCCCTGAGAGACACTAAACAATCATTCCCCAAGACACATAGTTATCAGATTCTCCAAAGTAGAAATGAAAAAAAAGAATGCTAAAGGCAGCTTTAGCTAAAGTGGCAGGATACCTACAAAGGGAACCCCATCAGGCTAATGGCAGACATTTCAGTAGAAACCCTGCAAACCAGAAAAGATTGGGGGCCTATATTCAGCATACTTAAAGAAAAGAAATTTCAACCAAGAATTTCATATCCAGCCAAACTAAACTTCCTAAGTGAAGGAGAAATAAGATCCTTTTCAGACAAGCAAATACTAAGGGAATTTGTCATCACTAGGCCTGTCTTACAAGAAGTACTTAAGAGGATGGTAAATGTGGAAAAAAAAGACTGTTACCAGTCATCACAAAAGTACACCTCATTACACAGACCACCGACACTATGAAACAACTACACAATCAAGTCAGAATAATAGCCAACTAACAACATGACAGGATCAAATCTGCAAATATCAATATTAACTTTAAATGTAAATAGGCAAAATGCCTTTATTAAAAGGCAGAGGGTTACAAGTGGATAAAGAAGCAAATGTTGTCTTCAACAGACCCATCTCACGTGCAATGACATCCATAGTCTCAAAGTAAAGGAGTGGATAAAAAATCTACCAAACAAATGCAGAAAAGAAAAAAGCAGGGTTTGCTATTCTAATTTCAGATAAAACAAATGTTAAAGCAATAATGATCAAAAAAGACAAAAAAAAAGACATTACATAATGCTAAAAGGTTCGATTCAGCAAGAAGACCTAACTATCCTAAACATATATGCACCCATTACAGGAGCAGCCAGATGTATAAAACAAGTTCTTAAAGACCTATGAAGAGACTCATAAAACCACACAATAATATTGGAAGACTTCAACATTCCACCGGCAGCATTGGACAGATCATTAAGGCAGAAAACTAACAAAGACATCTGGGAACTGAACTCACACTTGACCAAATGGACTTAGCAGATATCCATATAACTCTTCACCCCAAAATAACACAATATACAATCTTCTCATCTGCACTTAGCACATATTATAGAATTGGCCACACAATGGGCCATAAAACAATTCTCAGCAAATTAAAAACAAAAAAACAAAAAAACGAAATAACACCAACCACATTCTTGGACCACAGCACAATAAAAATAGATATTAATACTAAGAAGATCATACAAAGTCATACAATTATATAGAAGTTAAATAATGTGTTCCTAAATGACTTTGGGGTAAATAATGAAATTAAGGCAGAAATCAAGAAATTCTATGAAACTAATGAGAACTCATATACAACATACCAGAATCTCTGGTACACACTAAAGCAATATTAAGAGGAAAGTTTATGGCAATAAACACCCACATCAAAAAGTTAGAAAACTATCAAATTAACAACCTAACATTGCAACTAGAGAAACTAGAAAAACAAGAGTAAACCAAACCCAAAGCTAGCAGAAGACAAGAAATTACCAAAATCAGAGCTGACCTGAATAAAATTGAGACGCAAAAAAGTACAAAACATCAACAAATTCAGGAATTGGGCATTTGAAAGAATAAGTAAGATTGACAGAACACTAGTTAAACCAATAAAGAAAAAAGAGAATATCCAGATAAACAAAATCAGAAATGATAAAGGGGACATTACCACTGACCCCATAGAAATACAAAAAGAAGCCTTCAGAGATACTATGAACACCTCTATGAACACAAACTAGAAAGCCTAGAAGAAACAGATAGATTTTTCTGGAAACATACACCTTCCCAAGACAAAACCAGGAAAAAAATAAATCCCTGAACAGACCAACAATGAGTTCTGAAATTGAATCAGTATTAAAAGACCTTCCAACCAGAAAAGCCCAGGACTAGATGGATTCACACTCAAATTCTACCAGATGTATAAAGAAAAGCTGGTACTATTTCTACTGAAACTATTCCACAAACAATGGAGGAGGAGGGACTCCTCCCCAACTCATTCTATGAGGCCAGCATCATCCTAATACCAAAACCTGGCAGAGACACAACAAAAAAAGAAAACTTCAGGCCAATATCCTTGAAGAACATCAATGCAAATCTCCTCAACAAAATGCTAGCAAACCAAATCCAGCAGCACGTCAAAGCTAATCCACCACAATCAAGTAGGCTTTATTCCTGGGATGCCAGGTTGGTTCAACAAATGTAAATCAACAAATGTGATTCAGCACATAAACAAAATTAAAAAAAAAAACCCACATGATCATCTCAATAGAAGCAGAAAAAAAGTTTTGATAAAATTTAACATCCCTTCATGTAAAAAGCACTCAAAACTAGGCATTGGAAGAACATATCTCAAAACAATAAAAGTCATCTGTGACAAACACACAGCCAGCATCATAGTGAATGGGTAAAAGCTGGAAGCATCCCCCTTCAGAACCAAAACAAGATAAAAATGCCCACTCTTACCACTCCTATTCAACACAGTACTGGAAGTCCTAACCAGGGCAATCAGACAAGAGTAAGAAATACAGAACATCCAAATAGGAAGAGGGGAAGTCAAACTATTTCCGTTTGTAGATTATATGATTCTATACCTGGAAAATTCCTTAATCTCTGCCCAATAAATCCTAAATCTGATAAACAACTTTAGCAAAGTTTCAGGATACAAAATTAAGTGTACAAAAATCAGTAGCAGTCTTCCACACCAACAACATCCAAGCTGAGAACAAAATCAAGAACACAATCCCATTCACAATAGCTACAAAGGGAATAAAATACTTAGGAATACAGCCAACCAGGGAGGTGAAAGATGTCTACAATGAGAACAACAAAACACTGCTCAAGAAATCAGAGATAACACAAACGGAAAAACATTTCATACTCATGGATTGGAAGAATCAATATTGTTAAAATAACTATATTGCCCAAAGCAATGTACAGATTCAATGATGTTCTTATCAAACTACCAATGACATTCTTCACAGAATTAGAAAAAACTATTTTAAAATTCATCTGAAACAAAAAAGAGCCTGAATATGCAAAGCAATATTAGGCAAAAAGAAAAATGCTGGAGACATCATATTACCTGACTCCAAAGTGTACTACAAGGCTATAGTAACCAAAAAGCATGCTACTGGTACAAAAACAGACACACAGTCCAACGGAACTGAATAGAGAACCCAGAAATAAAGCCACTCACCTACAACCATCTGAACTTCGAAAAAGTTGACAAAAGCAAGAAATGAGGAAAGGACTCCTCATTCACTAAATGGTGCAGTGATAACTGGCTAGCCCTATGCAGAGGATTGAAACCGGACTTCCTTACACAATATGCAAAAATTAGCTCTAGATGAATTAAAGACTTAAATGTAAAACTGAAAATGACAAAATCTCTGGAAAATAATCTCAGAAATAGCATTGTGAACATAGGCCCTCACAAAGATTTCATAACAAAGATGCCAAAGGCAATTGCAAGCAAACAAAAATTGATAAATGGGACATAATTAAAGAGCTTCTGCATGGCAAAAGAATAGAATAAGCAGACAACCTACAGAATAGGAGAAATTATTTGCAAACTGTGCATTTGACAAAGGTCTAATATCCAGAATCTATATGGAACTTAAACAAATTTACAAGAAAATGTCAAACAACCCCATTAAAAAATGGGCAAAAGACATGAACAGATGATTTTCAAAAGAAGATATGCATGCAGCCAAAAATGATATAAAAAATGCTCAACATCACTATTAGAGAAATGCAAATGAAAACCACAATAAGATACTATCTCACATCAGCCAGAATGGCTATTATTAAACAGTCAAAAAGCAACAGGTGCTGGTGACATTGTGGAGAAAAGGGAATACTTATACACCGCTAGTGGGAATGTAATTTAGCTCAGCCATTATGGAAATATGTTTGGTAATTTCTTAGGGAGCTTAGAACTACCATTTTACCCAGTAATCCCATTGTTGGGTATATGTCCAAAGGAATAGAAATCATTTTACCATAAAGACACGTGCACACATATGTTTATTGCAGCATTATTCGCAATAGCAGAGACATGGAATCAGCCTAAATGCCCATTGGTGGTAGATTGGATAAAGAAAATGTGGTACATACACACCATGGAATACTATGTAGCCACATAAAAGAATGAGATCATGTACTTTTTAGCAATGTGGATGCAGCTGGAGGCCATTATCCTAAGCAAACTAATGCAGGAACATAAAACTAAATATCACATGTTCTCACTTACAATTGGGAGCTGAACACTAAATACACATGGACACAAAGAAGAGAACAACAGACACCAGGGCCTACTTGAGGGTGGAGGGTGGGAGGAGGTAACGACAGAAAGGCTACCTATTGGGTACTATGCTTATTACCTGGATAATGAAATAAACTGTATACCCACAAAAATCAGGATTCAAATGCAGCCGCCATTTAGTTCAAAGATGTAGGAAATAAATATGGAAAAGCACCTCCCCCTGGGGCTTAAACAGTGTTACAACAGTGGAAGTTTAGTGTCATGCTGGCAGGGCCAATAATGGATATTAGATCCTGAGTGAGGGAATACCCATGAGGTCTTGAGCATACTGCATATGTGTGTATTTGTGATATCTGGGCCCTCTAAAGCATCAACCCCCTTTTCAGCTTCTAAGTTTACTGGCAGGGAAGATTTGTCCCTCCTCACAACTCATTATTCAATTGTCTCCACAGCCTATCTTTCATTCTCTAAATACTTTTAATTTCCATTAGCTCTCTTCGTCTCTGCAATATGGTCTTCCTTCTCTCCATCCATCTTTCTTTTCCTCCTTTTTTTACTTTCTTTCTCCCTCTCCATTTCATTGCTTCCTTTTTATTTCATTGCAATTTCTGTTTTAAAACAATTTTTTTTCAAGAAATACATAGCATGCTGTCTCTTAGAATGTGTGTGTGTTGGAGGGGAGGAATGTATAAGCCTACAGAAAGACATATGAAAGCATGAAAGTATTACCTCTCTTTAAACTTCTCAAATAAATATTTTCCCCACAGAAAATTACTATTAAGACCTTAGCTTTTATATTCCTGGACCATTTTCAACCAGTTTGAAAGTATATACTTTCTTAAAAAAGGGAAAATAATCAGATACTTATCATTTTTACAAGTTATTTGTTTTCTAATCAACAATGAGTAATGGATCTCTTTTCATGTAAGCATATAAACTTTTAATTTGTACATAGTATTTCATATTGTGAATATACCATTGATTTAACCATTTCTAATAGTTGCAAATATAGGATTTTTTCAATTTTTTGATATTATCAAAAACTCTGCAATAAACACACTTGCACATTACTCTTTATTTACTTGTATATGTAAGGATGTATGCCTAGACCTGGTGCTGATGATTAAAGAATATTTTAAAATTTGATAGATCTACAAAATCTCCCTCCAGAGCTTCTGTTTACTTATACCACCAGTGTATGGAAGATATTATTTCTTCATTCTCTGCCTAACATTAGTCATTATAAAATCTATTTGAAATATTATTTTCATTTTTACAGACTAAAAATATTCTGTTGTCATTCCAATGTGTATTTTTATGATGTGTATTTTATGATTTTATTATTTACGTAAAATAATATTTAGCATCTTTTCCTGTTTATTACTTATTCGTATTTTTTCTTTTATGCATTTCTAATTGATAGCTTTCACTTATTTTTTTCTACTGGTTTATTTGTCTTCTCATTAATTTGAAAGAACCTCTTAAATATTAAGGGTAAAAACTGGCTACATGGCCAGGCGTGGTGGCTCATGCTTATAAACCCAGCACTTTGGAAGGTCAAGGCGGGTGAATCACCTGAGGTCAAGAGTTCGAGACCAGCCTGGCCAACGTGGTGAAACCCCACCTCAACTAAAAATACAAAAATTAGCTGGACTTGGTGGCAGGTGCCTGTAATCCCAGCCACTCGGGAGGCTGGGGCAGGAGAATCACTTGAACCCAGGAGACAGAGGTTGCAGTGAGCCGATATCATGCCATTGCACTTCAGCCTGGGCGACAAGAGCGAAACTCCGTGTCAAACAAACAAACAAACAAATAAACTGGCTACATATACTAATAAATAGCTTTACTCCTGTGCCTCATCTATCTGTACCCTATTTACATTATCTATGCCATAGATAATTCTCTTGCTCTATCCTTTGTTTTTATCTTTGTTTAGGATGTATATTTATTTAAAGATATTTTTACTTTATGCACAATCAATATTGTCAATTTTATCTTTTATGGCTTATGATCTTTATGTTTTCTTGAAGATATAACCTACCAAAATAATATAAAATATTCTCCTTTATCTTCTTCTTCCATGTTTATCATTTTGCATTATGTCTATCAGAAACTTCATCAATTCAGCATGTATTATAGGGGCTGAACACTATTATAGTCTCAATAGATACGTAATTGTGACAAGAATTTTACTAAATTCTATGCCTCCTAATTTAAAATTATTTCTATTATATTGTCATATTTATAAAAGTTTATTTCTTGGCTCCCTATTTTGTCTCAATAATTTATTTGACAAATGAACATGTTTTTAAATTCTGACATGTTATAATTTAACATGCCAAAGTGTTTTCCCTTAGATTTTTCTTTCTTATTCCAAATTTGCTTTATTATTTCAATCCTTTTGCTCTTCCAACTATATTTTAGAGTCACTTTTTCATATTCCATTAGATTTTTTTCATCGAGATTGCATTGAATTATATTAGTTTCAGTAAAATTTTTATCCTATAATATCTATATGAATTCATTTTACACACAGGTGTATGGGATGTCTCTTTGCAGTCAGGTCAAAAAGTTTCCAGTTCCCGAAAGCATTATAATTTTTGTCATATCATTTTCACACATTTCTTGTCAAATATGCTTCTATTACATTTTATCTTTTGTTACTAGTATTAATTGAGTCTTATGGATTTTGTTCCTATTATAAGTTGAGTCATATAGCTTTGTTATTATGAATTAAGTCATAGTTTTCTATTACATTTACTAGAAAACTATTTTTTGTGTATTTATGTTTTATTCAGCCACCTTCTGGGTTATCAGATATAATCATTTTCAATGTATTCTTTTTAGCTATTTTAAAATAATTTTTATTACATATTATATATTTTATGTATATTTTTATTATAAAATTTTCAAGTAGATAGCCAAGGTGAATTGTACAGCTACCATCTAGATACAAAATATCTAGATTCTACCATTGACATTGTACTATAATTGCTTGTCACATATTTATTCATATATCAGTGTTTTTCATCTAATAAAACACTTTAGATTTTGAAACATTTCTAAGTAAACCATAGACATCAATACATTTTCTACATGCTTCAGCATTCACAGTATTAACTAGAGCTTTATATTTTTGTATATTTTTCTTTTAAAAGTAATTTACTTACAATGAAATGCACAAATCTTAAGTGAGTCTTTACTGAGTTTTGGGAAATGCACAAACCTGGCAACTAAAGCCCATTAGCCAGAAAATTCCCTTATTCCCTTTTTTAGTCAATCTGTGCTCTCACCTTCTCAAAGGCAACCACTATTCTGAATTTTTCCTCCATCAGTTAACTTATCCTATTCTAAAAATTTTATGAGTGGTATTACATGCTATCTAATTTTTGTGTAAATATTATTTCACTTATTGTCTGTTTAGTGATAAAATTGAAGCACTTTTTCCTGTGTTTTTGACTATTTATGTACCATCTTTTGTAAAGTGCCTGTTCAAATATTTTGCGTTTAAAGAATCAAACTGAATTTTGCTTTTTACTATTTGGTTGTAACAGTTCCTTGTATATCATAGATTCCACACATTTTTTAGATACATTTTGCAAATATTTCTCCTCCCAGGCTGTAGTCGCATATTTATGTATTTAAATCTTTTGATAAGCAGACATTGTTAATTTTGATAAAGTCTATTATGTTACTTTTTTCTATTGTATTAATATTTTCTGTTATTTGTTTATGAAAACTTTTAGTAGCCCCAAGTCATGAAGATATTATTCTTTGCTTTACTCCCAAAGATTTTTAAGTTTAGCTTTTATTTTTAGATATATATTCATCTCGAGTTAATTTTTGTGTATTACACGAAGTAGGTATCAAGTTCCTTTTTCAAAACAATATTGATATTTAGTTATTCCAGCATCATTTGATGAAATTAGTTTTCTCATTGCATAACTTTGTCATAAATCGAATGACAAGGTATGTGTGAACATATTCTGGGTCTCCTGTTCCATTCCATTTATTTATGTGTTGATCCTTATGCCAGTCACTGTTTTAATTATTGAGATTTTGTAGAAAGTTTTGAAATCAAGTCATGTAAATCCTACAACGAAATTAGTTTTCAAAATTGTTTTGGATAGGTTAGGTCCTTTCCAGTTCAGTATAAAATTTAAAATCAGTTCAATGTCTACAGAAAAGGCTACTGGGTTTACACTTGAAATTTCACTGAATCTATAGATAAATTTGGGAAGAATTGGCATCATAATAACATTTAATTTTTTACTTTATGAACATGGTGTATCTCTTCACTTATTAAGTCTACTTTAATTTCTTTCCATGTTGTTTTGTAGTTTTCCTTGTAGAGATAATGCACATATTTTGTCATATTGATTCCCAAGTATTTTATAATTTAAACACTATTGTAAATGAATTTTTTAATTTAATTTTTCAACGGTTGGCTAAAGCTATATAAAAATTCTATTGAATATTGTATATTTACCTTGTATACTATAAACTAATGAAATTCACTTATTATTTATGAAGTTGTTTTGTATATTAAGGATTTTCTACAAAAACAATCCTACCATCTGCAAATAGAAACGATCTTCTTTAAATCTTTACAGCTTTTGTCATATTTTTTATTTGCATTATTGCAATGGCTAGAACTTCTATTTGCACTTGATTTTAGCCAAAAGGCCAAGAAGCAGTAGAATATCCATTTGAATAGAAGTTGTAAGTAGGTATTCTTCTTTATTACCAATCTTAGAGAGAAAGCATTTAATATCTTACCATGAAACAAGAAATTATCTGTAGAATTTTCATAGTGACTTTTATCAGATATCTTGAATTTTCTAAGGATGTTGGCATAAACACCTGTTGAATCTTGCCAAATGCTCTTTCTATATTTACTAAAATAATCATGGGAATTGTTTCCCGTTTATTCTCTTTAGATAGTGAATTATTTGATTTATTTTTAAACACTTTTAGATTTTCTAAGTAGATGACAATGACAGTTTGTTCTCTTCTAATATATACACATGTCATATTGCTTTTCTTTCCTTCTTGCTGCAAACATTCAGCCCTCTACCATGATGCTGAGTAAACATCTAATGGCAATTGAGTTTATTATAAGTCTTTTAAAATTAAGAATGGTAGTTGAACAATGCCTTTTCTAAATTATTAAAATAATCATATATTTATTTCTAAAATATATTAACAGATTTATTACATGCATGGATTTCCTAGTGCTGAACTATTCTTATATTGCTAAACATTACTTGATCATGATACATTCTTCTTTCTAATAGATGACTATGAATTTTTATCTTATTTAAAGTTTTTGTGTGCATATTGTTTGTGCTCTGTTTTTTTTAAATTGTAATATCAAGGCTATATTTGCCTTGTCTTAGGCAATTAGTTTTCTTCTTTTACAATGTTATAGGAAAATATAAATAACAGTTATTTTCTGTTGCTTGAATGTTTGATTAAGTTATATATAAAACCATCTGCATCTGATCTCTTTTCTTTGCAGGCAAATGTCTCATAAAATTATCGATCTATTCATGTATCTTTTACTTTAATTTAAAAAATTCACATTTTCCTATAAAACTATGTATTTCATATAGAATTTCTTATATAAAATTATACATAATATCTTATAATTTTAAATTATCCTTTCTATCTATATCTATGGCGCCTTTTTTGGTTCTAATAGCTTTTATTTATATTTTTTCTATATTTTTATAAGCTTTGACAGAGGGTGGCTATTTTGTTCATCGTTTATTAGAACTAGATCTTGGTTTTACGTATCAATTGTACTGATCTGAATTTTGATTTCAGATTCATTCTCTCCTGTTTTATTATGCTCCCTCTTTATTTCTGGTTCCAAGCATTTTCTAATAAATGCACTATGGCTATTAATTTTCTTTTGATTACTGCTTTGGATATAACTCATCAGTTTTTCTATGCAGTGCTCTCATTGTCATTCACATCTAAGTAGCCTTTACGTTATGTTTATTTTTTATTTTTTAACCCCAATATTAAATAAAATAGTATTTTAAAAATCTCAGCAGTTTGGGTTTTTTTTTTTGTATTAGCAATTTATTTTTTTTGTGAAAATGTACCTTATATTGTTTCTGCTGATTGGAATCCTTTGGGATTTCCATTGTAGCCTACAATATTGTCAATTTTTATAATTTATCATGAGTATTTTAAAATATGCAGTCTTAATTTTATTTTTATTGATATTACCTGTATATTACTTTTGTTCTCTTGATCTGTTAATTTTTGAAAAGGAGTGGTTGCATCTTACTCTGGTTAAATCCCTATGTGCTTTGAAATAATTTTTGCTTTATGAACATTTCCAAACTATATTCTTCATAGTATAAAAATCATCTTTTTGAAAAATTTTCAAAATGTATTCAGTGTCTATCATGTACCAGATACTTAGATATACTGGTCAGTAAAACAGAATTGTACCTTCTCTGCCTTAAGGTCATACAGTCTTCTAAAAATAATCACAGTAATTTCTGGTAATGATAATGCTATGAAGACAATAAGGACAGGGGAGTAAAGTGGGTTAAGTACATTAGAAAACAGCATTAATAATGAGCTCACAAAGACTTTTAAGCAGAGGAGTAACTATGTAACTTATATTAAAATAGAGCATTTTGGACGCTCTAGGGATGTTAAAATTAAAAACAGGAACATCATTTAACAAGCTATTGCAGTGGATTAGAAAAGGTGTGATGATGGTTTGCATTAGGATCATGGTGGGCCAAATCAGTGAGGAGGATGTGATAGAAGTATTACTTTCAAGGCTTTGGCTTAAGCTACTGAATAGATGGTACAATCTTCACTGGACTGTACAGAAACACATTTGAGAATGTAGAAACATACGGACAGAAACACATTTGAGAATGTAGAGTATGAGTGGGCATTTTAAGAGGTAACTGGCAGGGATTGTGTGGAAATCAAGATTTGCTTTGAAAATGTCACAGTCCTTATTAACATGCAACTGGATATATCAAGAAGAAAGCTGGATACATGAGCCTGGAATTCAAAGGAGTAATCAGGACTGGAAACTAACGTTGAGAGTCGATAGCATACAGATAAAGTCATGGAACTGGACGAATTTACATAGAGACTTTGCATAAATGAAGATATGGGAGCTGATACTGATCCTGGATCGACGAGCACTTAGAACAGCATAGAGAAGGAGAAGAAGGGGTGAGAAAAGGAGCTTGAGTTAGAGCAACTTAATAAATATAAATGAAACCAAGAGAAACAAGTCAGACAAGACAAAAGAACATATGCTTCCAGAAAAAAGAAATGATCAAATGTGTTGAATGCAACTGAGATGTAGAATATGATGAGAATGAAAGATTATCACTATCTTTGGCCACATGGAAGAAATTAATAACCTCGACAGAAGGAATTTCCAACCAGAGTTGGGGATTGAAAATAAATGCAAAAGATTTGTGCGGTGAATGGGAAGTAATGAAGTAGAAGTAGCAAGTGTTTTGGATTTATCTCAGTGAAATTCAGAGAAACAATGTATTGAATTGGGTTGTTTTTCATGGTATGTACTGATGTAACAAAAGGAAAGGTCATTTCATCTAATAAATTCAATTCAGGAGATTGAGGTGATCCCATTTATTTCATTCAGTTAACTATTTAAACCCTGCATTGTTTTCTTCCTGGGATGTTCCCAGATCGATGGAGTAAATTAAGTATTTAAAGCAAACAAACAAATACAAACCTTGACCACTTTGAGTTGATGTGACGAATATTCCTGTTTTTCTGGGTCTGTCAAAACTTCATTGTTTCTATTGTGAAATGCTGCATTCCCCATTAATTACATCATTTGGGAGATAATTCATCACTGCTGAAACTTTCCCACCAGAAACCTTGGACATGATACAGGTTTTCACTTTGGTTCCATTAAGATTTTATTTTAATACATCTAACCTTCTGTCTGACAAAGGTGATTTTTTTTTCTTGCTCTACTTTTCATCTCTAGTGTAATGCCAAAAATGAGGTTTCTCATGCACAATCTTATTACTGGTAGCAATTGTATTGTATCAAGTGACTTTTCTGGCAGCCAGCAGCAAGATTTTAAAAAACTAATAAAAAACTTTCTTTTCACTTAGAAATAGAAAATCCCAAGGTGCTTGATTAAATGTATTCTGTCTCTTTTTACCAATAATTTCATGAAAGTTGAATAGGAATACTTGATCACTTTACAACCATCTCCTTTCTTAATGAAATAAAGACATGTTGAAAATAGTATCTCTGCATACTGTCTCAATGATCCCAAATGTGTGATTGATACTCACATAGGGAATCTTGTAACTAATCTTTTTAGACATATTAATTTATATTTCAGCCCAAACTCTTGATTCTTTTGAATAGGACTCAGAAGGGTAGGAGAAAAAATAGCATTCATATTTTTAACAGCTAGAGTCTCTTTGAAAATCCCTTAGGAAAGAGACCTATTTTCAAAATAGAATAAAGCATGATTTTGAAGGAAGTTGCAATAGGTCTTGTGCAAAAATGATGGCAAATGGACACTGTGACCACTTCAGTTTGTGGAGGGCAGTTCTCACCAAGGCCTTACCTGGATTATCTAGAAAACCAGCTTTTATCTAAGAGGGATGTGAAGATTTGGCTGCTCAGAGAGGCATCCAAAGAGGTTATAGAGATGAGCAGTTGTAAGGAGGGAGTATTCTCAACAGCTGGGAGAAAATGTTGTTTGCCAAAACTACCCACTGTTATTTCATAAATTAAAACATGGATTTCTCTTAATTTTCAATAGATGTTGTATCTATAAAAGAATATATGCTCAGAACAGTGACTGGTCTTCTTGGTAATTGGAGCAACATTTTAAGAAATCTAAGTATAAAACTGACTTAAGCCTTGAAATGCTTGTAGAAATCAGAATTCTGCCAGTAACATGTTGGGAAGGAATTTGCCAGATTGAGTTTCAGTGTTAATAGATTCAGATTTGTTTGCCATTCTACTTGATTGGTAGATAAAAGTGGTTATCTGTGGATAACGGAGTTAGCAAATGAATGTCAATGGATCAAAAAACACGCCTTGCAAAGTGAAATCCTGGAATGTGGAAATTGAAGAACCCTTGTACCATGAACCAGTATTATCTGGTAGATACATGATAAAGTAAACCATCAGGAACCGTATCTGACATCTTTCTGTAATGACTGTAATGGTCAGAAATGTAACTCAGTGAAAACATTTCCTACTGATTTGGGGTCAATCTTAATACGTTACCCAGGTTAATGTCACCCTTTCTCTAGGAAATAATAAAGAAGTGGTTGTATCCTCATCTCAGAGGAAGTCCAAAGGGAACTTTGAATTGCTTATAATGATTGCCTTCTATTGGCCTGAATGAATTAACAGCCTCCTCAGGGAATGGTGTTCGGTCTGTGCCAAAAAGATAGAGAACTTTAAGCTTGTAACTGAAGAATGTGTCAGGAATTAAAAAGAGGATGTCAGCAGATACCAAGATCTGCTGGAGGAGAAATGCATAGTCTATGATTATTAACGGGCCGATTATCTAAGCTCTCTGTTTATCCTCTAGTTATATTTTTCATGTAATAGGATAAGATTTCATTAAGGTTTTATTCTATGTCAGGCTCTGTGCTGATGTTTACTGTGTATTTAACCCACTGGGAGGGGTGTTATTGATACTGTTTTACAAATGAGAAGAATTGGGACCAAGAGATGCTAAAACCAAAACCAAAACAAAAAAACCTATCCTGATTTACTCAGCTAGCAAGAGCAGAGTTGGGATTTAAAACCTAGACAGTGTGACTCTAACTATATACTCCTAACCATTATGCTACACTGTCACCTCTAACCTAAGGATTGGCCTATGCCACAAAGAGGCAGACAGAGTTTAAATCAATAAAGAGAATCAAGAAATTATCTCAATTGAATGCTAGCTTTGCATTTTCAATGAGGCACAGTTTTTTCTGCCCTCCATTATCAAAATTAAGGGAATTATATCTGCTAAGATTTTATATTTTGGGGGGAAAGTTTGGAAAATATCTGGCTGATAATCAAGGCAGTCAACTACTGCAACCTACATTATGATTGCTCCTGGTAAGAAATTGCATTTTTGAAAACATGGCATTTATGAAAACATAGATCAATCAGTACTCAATAGTTATTATCCCTTTTACTGTAAATTTGACAATTAGAAAAAAGCACTAGAGATGAAGTCTTTTCACATAATCTTTATGCATGAGTAATTCCCGGCATAGACTCTAAGAAAGATAAAGGAGGATAATAATAGAATAGAAGGATATGAGAAACTTGAAAACCCCAGTATGTAAAACTGATGAGAGAGTGAAATGCCAGAACATTTTATTCACACTTAAGCTTCTAGGGAAAAATAATCGGTGAGGATCAACTTGTCCAAGGTTATCCAGTTGTCTTTCTGGCTGAGCAATTTGATATTTGAGATTTTATTGTGTTTATCAAAACTCTAATACCATACTCAGAATATTCTCAATCAGCTTTGCTTCATTTTTTAGGGTTTGGGGGTTAGGAGGGCAATTTCACATTGTAAGATAAGTTACTAATAGGCATTTCTTTTTATCAAATAGTCATTTATGAGGAATTTAGTTTTGATTAAGTAGAAGGTATTAAACATTTTCCACTAAGAACTGTTATGGTTGACACTAAAACTCTGTTGAATGACACACAAATCCTTTACTCATTTATTTTCTCAGTTTAGTGTTTGAAAAGCTGAAAATACCTTGTCCAATCTTTGGTTTGCTGTCAAAAAAATACGTTTCTTCCAGCCAAAGATAATAATAACTGTTCATTTTACCAAAAAGCCATAATGCAAAAAATGTCCCCCCCCTTTTTTTTTTGTCATGGAAATATAAACTTAAGAATTAAGATTGGGTTGTTTGCCTGACAGAGTTAGAATCAGAGAGAGCATAATAACACGCGAAGAGTTTTGTAATGCCTTGAAAGTCTATATGGAGTTGCTGTGGTTTCCTAGAACCTTCCAAGTGATTTAATCTCTAAACTTCCAAGTCACCTAGAAACTTTTAACTCAGACAGTTTTTAAAATTGTGCTTTCTGATCCCTTCACTGAAAGATACAAGAAATTGAAATAATAGTAAACATAATTTCTTTTATCCAACTTGGCCTAGGAATAAGATAATCTTCGATTAATCATCCAAACTGGAACATCAATTTGAGTAAAAGAGGTCATTATTAATAATTGCCACAGGTGTAAAATGCATCTATTCAATGGGTGTTGTTACCAACCTAGAAGCAATTTCCCTAGACATGAAGTGACTAGAAATGACTATAGGAATTGAAAAATCTTAAAATTCAAAATACTTTGGAAAGCAAAATTGCTTTGTTCTCTGGAGGCCTGTGAGAGTACATTAAATAGCTATGGAATTTTATTTCAGGTGTTTTCTCTAGATGACCAGGTTTTAAATTCTGAGCTTACAAGGATAGTTACTTTATTTAGTTCAGCTTATTAGCACATGTTGAACCTAAAAATCTCATTATTTCTTTTTAGCAATTCTCTTTAGTTTAAGACTCATTCATTTCTTCCCTGACTAGGTCTACAAAACACTAGCTATCTGTAAGCAAGATTACTGGTTAGTTACTTTTCTAATGACTACTACGAATTTCCTCTGGTTCTTCTTAATGTCTCTGAGAAAACCATAAAGAAACCTGCTTGTGGGTTTTCCCCCACTTTTATGCTTAGGTTTGTAGAACCTACTTTTCATCCAAAGCATTATCTGATCTCCCCACTAATTTATTGTAACATTCACTGTCTTCTTTTCTGGGTTCTTGTAACACTTAATGTCCTTGATGTTCATTAGAAGCACCATTTATTATTGCATTATATTTGAGCAATATTTTTGTGTATGTATATCATAATATCTCCATTAGACTGCAAGTTATTTGAAAACAAGGACCAAATCTCATGTTTATTTTCTCTTTTCTTTTCTGCTTTCCCATAACTAACACAGAATCTTGCTATGGCAGGGACAGATTGGCATGTATTTTGTAGCCTGTACTCTTCCTCTCTCTAGGCTAAACACTCCTCTGCCGGTAGCACTGAAGATCTAGGCTGTACTCAGGTGACACAGCTGGTTGCTCAAGGCTGATTTTTACCAAGATGGAACCTAACCCATGCTGCATCAGCTAGATTCTATTTTCTAAGAATAGGACCCAGGGAGGGCAATTAGTTTTTGTTGACTGCTTATCCTGAGTCAATGTAAAGACAGATATGGGGTGGTCATTTACGGTCATGTGGATAGTAGTCAACATGGCATGAGAACAAAAAAAATGAAGCCAGTCTTCCAAAAGAAACACAAGTGAGGGGCCATGTGCCGGGAAGTTGGAGAAAATAACCTAATCTCCTGTCCTTCTGGCCAAAGCCACTTCCAATCACTCTTTTCCACATCTCCTAATTTTATCTTCTCCATAGCACCCATCAGAGTTTGAAATGAATTTTTTTTTTTTTTTTTTTTTTTTTTTTTTTTTTTTTTTTTTTTTGAGATGGAGTTTTGTTCTTGTTGCCCAGGCTGGAGTACAATGGCACCATCTCGGCTCACTGCATCCTCTGCCTCCTGAGTTCAGATGCTTGTCCTGCCTCAACCTTCCTCAGTAGCTGGGATTACAGGCCTGCACCACCACACCCGGCTAATTTTTTTGTATCATTAGTTGAGATGGCGTTTCACCATGCTGGCCAAGCTGGTCTAGAACTCCTGACCTCAGGCAATTTGCCTGCCTCAGCCTCGGCCTCTCAAAGTGCTGGGATTACAGATGTGAGCCACCGGGCCTGGCCTGAAATGAATATTTTGTTGTTGTTTTTTTGAGACGGAGTTTCGCTCTGTTGCCCAGGCTGGAGTGCAGTGGCGAGATCTCGGCCCGCTGCAAACTCCACCTCCCAGGTTCACGCTGTTCTCCTGCCTCAACCTCCCGAGTAGCTGGGACTACAGGCGTCCGCCACCATGCCCAGCTAATTTTTTGTATTTTTAGTAGAGACGGGGTTTCACTGTGTTAGCCAGGATCTTGATCTCCTGACCTCGTGATCCACCCATCTCGGCCTCCCAAAATGCTGGGATTACAGACGTGAGCCACCACGCACGGCCGAAATGAAATTTTTAACTTATTTGACCATGTGTGTATTTTGTATCTCTCCCTTCTAGAATGTACTTCATATCAGCAATGACTTTGGTGTGTTTACTGCTGCCTCTCTGGCGCTTGGACCAATATGCATAACATAGCCACACTCAATCATATATGTAGAATAAATGAAGACATAAATAAATATTTAAATGAATTCTTCTTTCTTAGCAGTTTAAGGCACTTGGAGCACAGAGCTTGTTAATACATTCAGAAGGAAAATCAGAACACGAGGTGTGACTCGGGACGGGGGAGTCACAGTGGAAAGTTCTTAACCAGGCTTAGGTCACACAGTGGTTTGGGGAAATAGAAGAGAAAGAAGGAACAGAGAAAAAGCGGCCCCAAAAGAGAGGTTGGGAGGAAATCAGAGAATAAGCTCTCCATTTAGAGATTTTGCCATTTACTGCCCTTGTCTGACAGCAGGTAAAGTAAGTGCCTCCAAACAGCCAGCTGCCAGGATAGCCTGAGAAAGGGGTGGGAAACAGGGGCTGCGGAGAACAGAAGACTTGGGGCCTTTTACAGCAAGTGCAAACTTTCACACCTGTCAGCTATAAATCAAGAGGTTTATGGGGCTGCAATATTTACACTGTAATTAAAAAATCATAAAGCAAGCACCCTTTCAGGTTGTGGAAAACAAAACTCTCAAGTTCTACAGCAGCGGCTGTTAATCAGTTACTCCTAATGATCTGCTGCCCAGATTGGGTGCTTACTCAGCCACAAACAGCAAACAGGACAATGGGAGAAAGTGGGATTTGCACCCGATAACGGCTTTCAGAGGTGGCCAGGACTTGGCCAGAAACCTTTCAGTTTATTGCACAGTCTCTGTTGGAGCTTGGGAAAATATTTTCTGTGAACCTAGTTGGCAGCTTAGGTTTCCTTCTCCCCTGTTCCCATGTGGAACTGAAGTCCATTTACTAAGGTGAGTATGGTGGTGGTATTAGGCACTGTGGGTAGGGTTAGTGGCAGAAACAGAATTTAACATGGGGGAATAACTTACCTATGGAAGTGGCAGACCAACCACATACACCTGGAATTGCACACCTGAGAACTGGGCAAGCTGAAGTTCACCTCAATCTTTTTGGTGTCTCCTGCCCTCCTGGTTCGCCCAGAGGCCAGGCCTGCCAGTTGCTGTTGAGCACACAGAACATTCCAGGCCAGTCCTTCAGGCTCCTGCCTGCTTCTGCACCCTTTACTGCCCTCTCATTCCCCTTCACTTCATTTCAACCTCAGGGGCCTTCTTTCAGCTCCTGGAACGAATGGTGCTCCCTCACCATCAGAGCCTCATATGCTTTCTGCCCAGTATTCCCCTGCAGGGTTCCTTCTCATTTTTCAGATCACTGCCTTAGAATGGTATGCTCTAAATTGGAGAAGCCATCTCTGTGTTTTGTTCCTTCTAAATTTGTTTTTTATTGATACATAATATTTGTACAATCCATGGGGTACGTGTGATATTTTGTTACACGCATAGAATGTGTAATGATCAAGTGGGATATTTACGGCATCCTTACCTCCAGTGTTTATCATTTCTATCTGTTGGGATAATTTCAAGTCCTGTCATTGTCTTCCACAGCACTTTCCACAATCAGTGATGAGATACTCATGCTTTCATTTTCTTCTTTTTCCTCACCATGTTGCTCACCCGTGGCATGGCTCTTTCACACACCACCGAATACACAAGGCCTTACACAGTGTCTGGCATATAGAGGCTTAATTTACACTTGTTGAATGAATGAATGAATGAAGGAAGGAATGAAGGAAGGAAGGAAGGAATACCAATAAATTGTGCTTCCCAACTTGGCTTTCCAAGTTTGACAACCGGGATGAAATATCCAGAAAGAATTTTTCCTTATTTTCTTTCTCGGTCACTACCTAACGTGGTTTATACAATATATAATTTTCCTTCCTTCCTTCTCTAACCCACAAAGTGGAAATTCCCACTGTGGTGGGAATTTCAACAGCTGTACATATGAGGAGGAAGGTCACATTTTGGCAGGTATTAATTTACACCACATGGCAAATACTGTTGGGCATGGTGGAAGAATTTCTGGCCTTGCTTTCGGTAGACCTGATTTCGAACATTGCCTCGTATACACATTAGAGTAAATCATTTCACCTCTATGGGCTTCAATTTCCTTATCATTGCAATAAATACAAAACGAGCTATCGTTTAAGGAAATCTTTTGCAAATGATCATGAAGACATAATTATTTCATAATTTTTAGTCCACTGATCATAAGGTTCTCCTGCATTGGGGGGTGGTCTGGGGTTCCCTGTCTACAATCTAGGGTCATGAAATTCACCTCCTTTCCTACCCTCCTTTGCCACCTGGAGGAATGTTCTCAACTTGTGCCCTCTGTGGGGACTGTCCCCTGTTTTCATCCATTGGCACCGTGCTTTTGCTTTGGCCCTGGCCATGTGATTACTGTAGGAGGATGCTTCCAAGGTCTCTGAGAATACCAGTGAAAGTGCTAACCCTGTCACCCTCCACAGTTTTTGTTTCTTGGGTTGTATTCATTTTATTAGCAAAATACCCAGGCCTAGTGAAATGTAATAGACTTCTACCTCCAAAGATAATTAGAGGCCCATTTATTTGCCAATTCAGTGAAAAGACAACCACAAAAGGAAACCAGCTTTTATCAGCACATGCTCACAGCTCAGATCCCTGTGGTGGTGTGCTGCTCTGGCACTTGTGAAAAAAATAAATCCTGGGAAAACTAGGTTGCATTAGGCTTCCTGTTAAACACAGGGAAGAAATAGCTGATGTCCAAATTTGCTAATTTCTGCTGATTCAGTTAGAGGGCAATGTGCTCAGCTAACGAGGGAACTATCCAGGTATGTGAATTAAGGCTTGAAAACAAAGTGTAGGTTGTAATCAGTGCATCCAGCATTGAGTTGGAATCATTATTTAGTGAGAATTTTCCAAAGAAATTAGAAAAGACTTCCAAGCTTAACAGAGCTTTCTGGATTCTTCCTTCTCATGGACCTAATATAACAAAAATACAATCCCCTGGCCCTCCTTCAATCCTGGGATTTTAAGCAATGCTCAAGTGACCTTGTTTTCATGTCCTGTGGAAATAAGGCAGATACTGTTATCTCACCTGTATTAATACAGAACCCTGTATAACAAAGAAGTTGTAATTTATCAAAGGTCACACAGTGAGTCATTGCTGTAATCACAAAGCAAATGTTCAGGTTCTCATCTCCTTGGCAGCAAATTTTTTGTTCTCTAGGTTAGACTATCTTCTCTAAACTCTCATCATATGCCATTGCCTTCCCCTGTCGGTCTATATCCAAGAAAGATACACACACACACACACACACACACACACACAGACCCCTTACCTATTCATCCCATTCATCTCCTATCCTCCCACCTATCCACCCACTAGTCATCATCCATCCCATTTAGTATTGTCAACTTTAAGAAAATCAGGACACCCAGTGAAATTTCAATTCAGATAAACAACAAATAATACTTTAGTATAAGTCCCATGAAATATTTAGGACACACTTTTTCTGAAATATCATTCACTGTTTATTTTACATTCAAATTTCACTGGATGCCCTGTATTTTATCTGGAAAACCTAATCCGATCACAAATGTCTACATCTTTTCCATTTATCTCCTAATTCCATGACTCTTTCATCTGTTTTTTTCCTTTAACCTCTATTATTTCAGATTTCAGCTAAACAAACTATAATCTATTTTCCCAGTGTTTCCAAACCTGTCCCGAGGCAGAGATGACCCTAAAGAGCCCCTCAGGAGCACTTATTTGTGGTTTCTAGACTGAAGGCTGGCTGTGCAACTTTGGGTAAGTATTGTAATCTCTCTAAAGGTCACTTTCCTTGTCTGTAAAATGAGGGTTTCAACAGTTACTATCTCATAGTCCTGTGGAGAGGACTAAATGACAATTCACAGTCCCTAGCACATAGTATGGGCTCATTAAAGTGGCATTAAATGTCAGCTAGTGTGGTTGGGGTTGCTGCTCTTATGTTTGTTGTCATTTTTTTAGACAAGAACATGCCTAGAGAGCTGAAATTAGTTGTTGATGTTTACTTAGTGATGATGCTGCTAAATATTCAAGGCATAGTTTCTGAGACTCTACTGCAAATGTCAAATGCAATGTTTAAATTCAATATCTTAGACCTGCATCACTTGAAGACCAATTTGGCAGACACTGTTAGTCATTTGCCCAATTGCCATTCCCCTTGCTTCGTCTCTTCCTTGCTGGAAGAGCTTCAGTTTTAGGAAGTGCCTCTGCCCAGCCACATGTGTGTGCTGGGAAATGGTCTGTTTCCCAACGCAAGCAAGGACTTGTTATCATGTGATTGGTTTATGCATGGATTTGTGACCCCTCCCTCACCAGTGGGACCTGAGGTATGCTGAGGGGCTTCTGGAAAAGATTTTTTTCTTGGTAATAAAAATATGTGCATGGGAAAACATCCTCTTCTGCACTGGATGGGACCACATCAAAGTGTAATTCTTGAAACTACCACAGTCAACTTGTTACCAGGAAAGGAGAGCTCCCCAATACCCTGAACATGGCAAAGTAGACAAGGAAAACATCTGTGTTGTTGAGGATTGTCAAGCTACTAAATTTTCCTTGGAACTGATTTGACTTTAGATTTCTTATTTTGTGAAACAATAGTTCCTTTTTCTGCTTAAGCATTCTTGATCTATTACCTGTAACTGAAAGCTCCCAAACTGATGCAAAACTTTGAACTACATAGGAAAGAGATGGATTCAATGGTGCTCACTTTCCTTTGGATCTCTGCAAAACTACATACCTACTCAACATGTTTTTGGATAGAATTTCAGGTAAGAGAACATCTTTCACCTCAAACATCGATTTCCTAAACTGTTTGTGAGCCATTTGCCTTTTGTGCAAGGGCTTCTGAGCATGTAGCTTTGGCTCGGTAAACAGCCCTCTCCACAAGACTTTTGGAAAGAGATTTTCTCCTAGGAAACTGCAAAGAAAACTGTTTCTTGCTCAAAAAAACTGCTTCTCCTAGGCGCATGGAAATCTGGGTTCTTTGGACAGGTCCATGAACTTATTACTGCTTCCGAATTTCGCTTCTTTGCAGTGAATTTCTTTTATGTCACACATAAGCACACATGTATTTATTTCCTGTGAACAAGTGTTTGCTGAGTTTGTTATCAGTTTTCTGCTAGATCGTGGAGGCAACAAAAATATACAAAGAAACTGACCTCAAGGTGATTACCTTTTCTTTGGAAAGATATATTAACAATAATAATAATACAAGCTTATTAATTTAAAGTTTAAAAATGTTTTCAAATACACTGTCTTATACTGGGAAGGACTTAATAAAGTTCCAAATCTGATAAAGTATATATTACATGGACTAACCACATAAAAACAATACATTTTGTGCCAATACTTAAGGCACATATCAGTAATTTTCAGATTTCACAGTGCATCAAAATCACTGAGGAAAGCCTGCTAAAAGTATAGTAGAAGCTTAATTCAGGAGGTCTTAGTAGAGAGCAGAAATGTGCTTGCCTGTTTTTCAAAAAGTGCATATGATTCTGCTGCAGATGTTTCATAGAACATGTATTAAGGGACACAACTGTAATAATCAAAATTATTAGCCAGGAAGTGGTGAGTCCAGTGTTGGCTTAAAGCACTGGTTCTCAAAGTGTGGTCTCTGAATCAGTAGTGCAAGTATCCACTTGGTACTTATAAGAAATATTCAAAGTATTTTTTCCTTCTTTTTTTTTTTTTTTTTGATACAGGGTCTCAGTATGTTGTTGTCCAGGCTGTTCTTGAACTCCTGGGCTCAAGTTATCCTCCTGTGTTGGTCTCCAAAATTGCTAGGATTACAAGCATGAGCCACCGGGCTTGGCCTTTTATTCTTTTGAAAAAAATGTTTTTTGGGTTTGAGAAGTGTTTAAATTCTTGGCGTTATCCCAGACCTGATAAATCATAAACTCTAGGAGTGAGGTCCAGCAATATATATTTTAGCAAGTCTTCCGGGTGATTCTGATGCATGCTAAAATATTAAGAAATGCTGACTTAAATATCTGGTAAGTACCCCTGGAGGAAGAAGAACTTGAGATATACTTGGTACAAATTGGATAGGATGAAAACAGTGAGAAAATCACTCCCCATCAGCTGTTACCCATCCAAGGCAGGGAGAGAGTCATGAGTAGGGTACGTAAGGCACTTGTTAGAAGGAGCTTGGCCTGACACAAGAGTATTCAAACCCAAGGGCTGCCTTACCATGCCCAACCACTGACCGAGATGGCATTATTTGCCCGGAGTTTAGGAGGCTTTTCTGGGATAGTCTACATGGGTTGCTTCTTGAGCATACCTTCAGATTTGGCACAGACTAGTTGCTTCTCTGCCAAATAAGATATTGTGGTGAACTTATCTGGGCATGTAGGAGCCCCCATGGACAATCTTTCTTTTGACTCATCCTTCTCTAGCTAAGGATGATAACATTGGGTACAAGAGGCTTGAAGACAGCTTAATAAAATCATTTCATTTCTCCCTTTTGTACTTCTGCAAGGAAGGGATTCTTTTCAGTAAGACTCTGAAAAGGCTTTCAACATGAGGCCCATTGGTGCGTGAGCTCAAATAGCTGTTGTTATTTTGATCATCACTTTCAAGAACTTCGGGGTTCTTTGGTTGGGTTAACTCGGACTAACATCTTCCATGGCATTCTCTTTGGTCAAGCAATTCTGGCTTAATGAGTATTGGGCAACTTCTTCTGTGGAGCTCCTCCTTAGAGAACTTAGAAATTGATTTTTTTTTTTTTTTCCAGGCAGAAGAAATGGTAAACTTCACAGGTTTCGTAGCAAGTATTAACATACCGTTAATGAAGTCTTGGGAGCCTTCACCTGGCTGGGTTTCTTGGCTTTATTTAGAGAAGCTGGGCCTCTTGGAGGGGACCAGCTGCCAGGATTGTTTTCAAACCTGCTTCCCTCAGCATAGTACTTACAGGACTTGACGAGACCTGTTGCCAATCTTCAGGGTTTTCTGAGGTCTGGTAAGAGGGTCAGGGAGGCAGCCACTCTTCAGAACTCTTTCATCTTTTTTTTTTTTTTTTTTTTTTTGAGACGGAGTCTCGCTGTGTCACCCAGGCTGGAGTGCAGTGGCGTGATCTCGGCTCACTGCAAGCTCCGCCTCCCGGGTTCACGCCATTCTCCCGCCTCAGCCTCCCAAGTAGCTGAGACTACAGGCGCCCGCCACCACGCCCGGCTAGTTTTTTGTATTTTTAGTAGAGACGGGGTTTCACCATGTTAGCCAGGATAGTCTCGATCTCCTGACCTCGTGATCCACCCGCCTCGGCCTCCCAAAGTGCTGGGATTACAGGCTTGAGCCACCGCGCCCGGCCAGAACTCTTTCATCTTCAGAAGAGCTTTCTGATACTAAGGTGATTTTGGCTGATGTCCAGGCTTCCTCAAGACCTGGACAAAATGTCTGGGAGTCAGCTGCTCCTTGACCCCACTGTACTTTTCACAAGCACTCTCTAAACCTGAGGAGACTTCTTGCTTGTCTTCAGGCCTCCCCAAATGACTGAAAAGAATATCTCATAGGAAGCAGCTTCTAAGGAATCTCTTCTTCAAAATGTGAGAAGACTTGGTGCTGTACATGAGGCCTCCAACAAGATTTGGAAAGATGAATTAAAGTCAGTTTGGAGGTGCACAAATGCACCCAAACTTGAGATTTGCCATCCTCTGAACCTCATAAAAGACTAGAAAGGAGCCTTGGGAGGCAGCATCTTTACTGAAATGTACCCCATGACAGACAGCAACACTCTTTGGACCTGAGGAGATTTGTTGGAATTTATTTTTCACCAAGGATAAGGCACCCCACAATAGCAGTCATCTCTTCAGAGATCTGCAGTCTCTGAGAACCTTCAGAGACTGAGTGTTTGCCTTTAGGCCCCCACTATGGCTGGGAAGGGAATCTTGGAGGCTTCACACAAATGCCTCCCTCAATAGCAGCACTCTCTGCACTTGAGGAGATTTGCAGGACTTTAGGCTCCGTCAAGGACTGGAAAGGCTATTGGGGGAACTGTGGCTCCGCAGAAATGCCCCCTTCACTAGCAACATTTATTGAGCCTGACAATACTGCTGCCCAGAATTAGGTCTCACCAAGGCCTGGGGATGAAGTCTGGTGGAAAGTAGAACCAGAGAAATGCTCCTCTCAACAGCAGGGCTCTGTGGGCCAGGGGAGGCTCCTGGCTCCACTGTTGCCCTCCCTAGGGGCTGAGCCACCTGGGCTGGAAGGCAGTCCTCTTTTTAAACACTGCACTGGAAGCAGCACTCCACCTTTGCTTTATGTCACACTGTTGAATACTTACAGTTCAGTCAAGGATATAAAAGAGGCTGAGGAGACTATGTTTGTCCAGCCATGAAATAGGCCAGTTAAGCTGCAGCCTAAGAGACCAGCACTCTATCTTCACTGGGAAGCACCCAGAGGACAGAATGAATGGGTCGCAGCATGAATACTGCTGCTGCTTCTTTCACCACTTATTCTGAAAATCATCTCTAGTAGGAAATGCAGCCTTGGATTCTGCAGGCTTTCCCCAGCATTGCTCACGTTAGGACTACTGCAGCTTGAGTACCATTTTGTTCCTCAGAGCGGCATCCTGAGATTAGTGTATGCACAACAAGTAGTGAATCTAGAGTGCAAATTATTTATGTTGCTAACAAATTACAGTCATCCCTCGGT
The DNA here is from genome assembly GCF_037993035.2 of Macaca fascicularis. Classification (NCBI taxonomy): domain Eukaryota; kingdom Metazoa; phylum Chordata; class Mammalia; order Primates; family Cercopithecidae; genus Macaca; species Macaca fascicularis. Next base: position 54,849,322 of record NC_088387.1, on the reverse strand, counting down.
ATCCACAGGGGATTGATTCCAGGAAACATATATGCATACACACACACACATGGACAGAGTTACCAATATCTGTGGATGCTCAAGTTCCTTACATAAAATGCATAGTATTTGCATATGTGAAACCTTCAAATACAGCCTTCAAATAAAATATATATATAATTTACACACACACACACATATATACATAGACTATGTAGTGTCTTATGAAAGTAAATCTACAATATGAATAGAAGATTTATTATGTTACTGGTACTTTTTAAACAGCTTGTACGTGGATTATGTGTTAAATTATTAAAACAACCCTAAGGGCTTTTCAGCCTTGGCACACATTTGGGGACTGATGATTATCTGTTGTGGAGGCTGACCTGTGCACTGTAGGATATCTAGAAGCATCTCTGGCCTCTATCCACTGGATGCCACTATCCTCCTCATCCCCACCTCCAGTTGCGAAAACCCAAAGTGTGTCTAGATATTGTCAAAATCCCTTGGAGGAAAAATTTGCCTCCATTGAGAACCACTGCCTTAAGAGGAAGGCCCTTTTTCACAGATGAGGAAACTGAGGCATAAAGCGATTAAATATTTGCCTGAGTTCAGGCAGTTATCAAGGACAAGAATCAGGATTTAAATCCTGTCTATAGAGACTAAGTTCTCAACCACCATTCTTTATGTTACAGAATTATAATGTCTTCTAATATCCAATGTTCTACCAAGTCACTTAAGATACAACCAGCATTCTCGCGGTCTTTGATTGCTGATGGGTAAGTAGAAGATTTTGCATTTCCAGTTGCCAAGATCACTGGAAGGCTTTACATCAGGTCACACATGTCTGTACCTCCCTCCAAAAGGTTAGGAACTGTGAGACCCTCTTTAATGTTGTTTCTGTCTTGGGGTAGAGGTGGAGTGTCTAACTTTCTTTCACCCAGAGAACATTTTTAACAACCTGTGTGAGAGGAGGATGACTTTGCTCTCATTCTGTGCTGAACAAGGTCACTGAACTAGGTTTATCATCCCCATTTAATGTTTGATGACTCACTTCCTAAGGCCTCAAATGCTTTTTATGCTACAGGTGCTGTAAAGATTATGGAGTTGGTGTTTGCCAAGTGTCTAGAGATCTTGAATGCATTATTCTTCTACAGGGATTTCCTTTCATTTGCCAACCAGAAAGAACATAAAACTAGTAACTGTAACTTCCTAATCAAAACCAGTATGTAAAAGGCTAAGACATTTGGCTTTATAAGGTGCTGTCAAAGACCACACTTACTTCTCAAATTGTGTTGAGTTCTATGTAAAGGAAAAAGTATATCCAAGGTAGCGAATCCAAAATGACAACAGTCACGTGTTCTTTGTTCAGGACTTCTTGCACCTTATTGAATGGATTGCTGGCTCTTTAAGATTCTGTGCCTCTCAAAACAGAAGCTTTTGTTTGGCTTAATTTTTCTGGGTAATTGCATCAGTAGTATTGCATTTATGCTCTGAAAATTTGCTATATCGACTTCTCAAATCCTAGCTTAGTAAATGGTTTGTACTTGTTATTTCAAACCCATTTTCCTTCTACCCTACCATTGCCAATGCTTTATTCATTATAGCATCATTAATTAAATGTGTGCATTATCTCATCAAGTTTGTATTTACCATAAAATGGCAAGATATGTCATTGTCATTGATAAGCTGGTGGCAAGTAGAGAGTTACAAAAGCCACACACACCACAGATATTTATCCTGCATTTACTGTTAAAATTCTACTTATCCCACCTATAAGGTGACAATCTCAATTGGAAGGCTGAACAATTTTGTTTAAATCTCTCCAGTCAGCCAAATTCTGGCCTTTTATTTGAAAGGTTTTTATGCCACCTTAATAAATGTTATGTTAACTCATTAGGGTTAAGAATTTGGTTTAAATTTTCTGGAGGTATTTTTAACCAGTTTGATGAATGTGTGGATGATTAATGGAGAGGGATGTAGGGAGAGAAAACAGGGAAAACAGAGACCAAGCTTGTTTTGGCCCTGACAGCCCCTATTTCTCAACCCCCGAGACGTACATTTCTTGACTCCATGATGTTGTATGGGGCCTCCCTGCTACTTTCTTTCAGTCTACACTGCCTATATTTCACAAAAGCCAACAGAAATCATGTGGTCAACAGGTAAAGCAGTGCACACCGACAACCATTGTTCTGATGACACATGGCAGCATCCAGCCTCTCACTGTTGGAGTTGGCGCTCCACTCGGACGTGACCCAGCCAGGACTGCTCCTTCCATTAGTGATTTGAAAACCGTGGGAAAACTCCAATACTGTTCATTCCATGGAATGCTTCAAGAAGTCTCTGGCTGAGAAGAATTATATGTTGTCTTTTATGAATAAACAAACATAAGGGACCAGTCCCAACACTGCCAGAACATCAGCAAAGGTCCTTGGTGGGAAGGATTTATAATGAGTTGAGTGGAAAATACATGGAGCTGTTAGTTTGAGACTCAGCCCTGTATATTCTCCCTTGCTCCTTTCCCAAGTAGGTAAGTAGGCCTTTCTGCTCTGCTGATTGGGGGGAATTTTTATTGCCATCAGAGAGAAGTTGCTGTAAGAAAATTTTTTTGTTGCCTTTGGTTTTCTACGTGCCTGAACTCCTCGTGGCGTGTAGAAAACCAAAGATGACAAAAGCAAGGGAAAGGGAGAACTGAAGATCAGGAGAGAAAGATGGAGAAGATTCTACCCCTATCTCCACTCTGGTTGTGAAGCAGATACGTTTTTTGAGAAGTGAGACTTCTGCCCCATTCCTCAGTAGAGCCACCTACAGGTGGTCTCTAGACTTTTCTTGGGAGGAAATGAAGTGTTGGAATGAAGAACATCAAGTACTATGATGAACAGTATAGACTCTGAAGCCAGTCTGCCTTGGTTCCAATCCCAACTCACCATTGTGGGACCACTGGACACCACTTAATTCTTTATGCCTTGGTTTAGTTATGCGTATGGTAGCAATAATTTTTAAAAATCTCATAGAGTACATGGGCGAATTAAATGAGGGAATTCATGGAAGATATTTAGGACATTGCCTGGCACATAGTGAGTCCTCCAGAAATATTAACTTGTATTTTTTATGTTCAAAACCAATAAATAGCTCCATGATCAAGTTTAGCATAAAATCAACAGAGGCTCTTGCCTTCAAGGCCTCTCATGCACTAGAATAGGAAAGATATTGTGGCTACCATTTGGACTGGAGACAAGACAGTCCTTTTCACTTTATCTGAGAACCATGTCAGTCTCCAGAATTTTAGAGAAGCAGAGTCCCCACCTCAAATAATCTGGAGTTTGAATTTGCCAGAAATTATGAAGGAAGGAGGGCAAATCCAATATTTGTAATTTGAGGAAATGAAAAACAAATGTGGCATGTCTTGCACATTTGAGTTTTATTGCAAATTTCTCACCGATCCACTAACAATGTCATCTGCCTATTTCTTTCTTATACAAAACAAATTCAAGGTATTTATTGGCACAGCCAACCTAATTATAGAGACATGTGATAATCCAGACCAACGCAATCCAGTAAATGAGTTTAAGTGGGATTGAGAAAAGTTTTTTTCTAGGAAGGAGAGAGCCACATGGTGTGAGGTAGAGAATAAAGGCCATTCACAGCAGCGTTAAAGGTGAGAAAGAATGGGTGAGAGGACAATCTGCAACAAATGGTCCTGGGAAAACTGGACATCCATATGCAAACAAGTGAAATTAGACCTTTACCTTACACTATAAGCACAATATTAACTCTAAATGGATTAAAGACCTAAACATTAAAATTAAAAAACTGTAAAATTCCTAGAAGAAAACATAGAAGAAGAGCTTTACAATATTGGATATAACAATAATTTGTTGGATATGACACCAATAGCACAGGCAACAAAACAAAAATAGGCAAGTGAGACTATATAAAACTTTAAAACTGCTGTGCACCAAAATACACAATTAACAGAGTAAAAAGGCAAATTATGGAATGGGAGAAAATATATGCAAATCATATATCTGAAAGGGGTTAATATCCAGCATACATAAAGAACTTCTATAATTCTACAACAACAGCAACAAACAACCTAATTAAAACTGAACAAAGGAATTGAATAAACATTTCTCCAACAATGATAATACAAATTGCCAACAGCATATGAAAAGATGCTCAACATCACTAATAATTAGAGAAATTCAAATTAAAACCACAGTGAGGTAACACTTCACACCTTTAGAATGGCTCCAATAAAAAAAAAAAAAGAAAAAAAAAAGAAAGGAAAGAAAAAGTGTTGGCAAAGATGTGGAGAAATTGGAACGTTTGTGCACTATTAGTGGGATTGTAAAGTGATCCTATGGAAAACAGCATAACAGTTTCTCAAAAAATTAAAAATAGAACTACCGTATGCTCCAACAATTACCCTTCTGTGTATGCATAAGAAAGAATTGAAAACAGAGCCTGGAAAAGATATCTGTACACCCATGTTTATAGCAGCCTTATTCACAGTGGCCAAGAGGAAAAGCAACCCAAATTCTGTAACAATAGCAGATAAATAATAAACAAAATGTTATACATATATATAATATATATACACACACACATATACACACACATACACAAAATGGAACATTATTCAGCTTTAATAAGAAAATCCTGTCACAAGCTACAACATGGATGAACCTTGAGGCCATTATGCTAAGTAAAATAAGCCAGTCACAAAAGGACAAATCTTGTATGATTCCACTTATACAAGATAACTGAAGTTGTCAAATTCATGGAAACAAAATAGAATGGTGGTTACCAGGGGCTGGAGTGAGAAGGAGTTATTGTTTAATGGGTACAGAGTTTCAGTTTTATAAGATGACAAAGTTCTGGACATCTGTTGCACAACAATGTGAATATACTTCACACTACTGAACTGTTCATTTAAAAATGACTCAGATGGTAAACAACAAGAACTGTGGAGAAAAGCCTTAATTTTAGGAGCCAAGACTCTTCAAGATTTTGTAGGAAAGTGAAGCCTGTGGCTGCAGCGATGAGGTCATAGAAGCAGGCCGGTTAGCTCTGCCGTTTAGCAGAAGCGGTTCCCCGACAGCTGCCAGCAGAGACCTGTCAGTGAAGAGCCCTCCTAAGAGCTGGAGAAATAGCTCCTTTAGTGATGTGTCACCCAGCAATCATGGTGGAAGCAACAGCCACTGCCCAGACCAAGTGTGAGCTGATTATAGCTTAGGCAAATGGAGGAAAATAATAGAAACAAGGGGTGCTCTTACAGTAGAGGAGGGAGAGGCATTGCAGGACTAATATAAAGACCAGCTGGAAGTTCCATGCAGGAACAGCATCCTCTGAAAGATACAATTTAAAGGACTTTATATAGAAAAACAGTGATCCTGGTCCTCTGCTGTCCATGTGACCCTAACAACTCCTGGGCAACATGTCCTCATCCATCGGATCAGAATAATTACATTTTCCCTGCCTACCTTGGACAAGATAGCTATAAAAATAAAAACTAAAGTCATAAATATGAAAATGTTTTATAAATTGTAAAGTGCTCTCAAGTGTAGGAAATGAATTTGAGGAGGGAGCTTCTCAAACACTAGAAATGGCTGACAAATCCCGAAGACTGGAAATTCTGAGCTTCAGCAGGTCACCTGGCAGAATTGTCTTTCATGAGAAGGTGAAGCAAGGAGCAGATCACACTAAGATTTAAGTACTAATTTTCTCCCATTACTGGTGGCTTCAACAAAGTTTTTATCCCTCTGTTACTGGAACAAATGATGGATTTTGAGTTTCCAGGAGGGGAAAGAGCAGCATTAACTTAGAAGCATATCATTTCTTCCTTCTCATGGAAGACAGTTTTCATCTGTGAAAAGCTGACTCACTATGTGAAACTCAAAGCTGAAAACTTGAATTTATTATAGTCATATCAGAATAATTTCCTTATATTCCTTCTCTCCCTTCTCCCCTCCCTCCCTCCTCTACTTCCTTCCTTCCCTCCCTCCCTCCCTCCCTCCTTTCCTTCCTTCCTTCCTTCCTTCCTTCCTTCCTTCCTCCCTTCCTTCCTTCCTTCCTTCCTTCCTTCCTTCCTTCTCCACTTCCTTCTTTGCTTTTTGCTCACCCCTTTCTTCTTTGCTATATCTCTTTTTATCTTTCCTTTCTTCTGTAAACATTTTGAAACTAAATGACATTCATCTCCAAAATGGTCTTCCTATCCACACAATATCATAATGGACACAGTACCTATGTCATACATTAAACGTCATATTGAATGAGGCTGGGGCACGTAGGTTTCTGTACCTGGTCATCAGTCCCTCTGGCCCAGAGTGATTTTTTGACAATAGTTTATTAATTACTCAATTCAGTCACATGGACAATATGACTAAATTGAGAGATCACTAATACTTGTTACCTGATAAATTTAGGTAAGTACTCTGTAACTAATTGGTTAGGTAGATAGTTAAAAACTCCTAAGCTTGTTAAGAATGAATGGTAAAACTGGTTCTGTGTATGTTGCATAAGCCTTTCTGCCTCTTGCCCCTGAGATAGCCTCATTTCCTGATGATATAAATTCAAACAAGCTCATATTTATTATTACTACAGAAATAAATTTTGATCAAGAATTTAAAGGGAGATTTGAGGGGTTTTTTCAAAGTTTCTATTTGAAGTCACAGAAAACAATATAGCCCCATGGATTGCAAATTAAATATTGAAAGGAATAGACATCATATATAATTTTTCATTTATTAACTAAAATGTAAATCAAATGTAGAAGTTAGCAAATATCTAAGTAAATTATAATTTTCATCTCTATTAATAGCAGTTAATGCACCTAGGTATAGAGTAGGCTCTGACATTTCGAGTTATAGTTACTGATTTTTTTTATTTATTTACAAGGAAGTAAAAGGGAAACATTTTTAGAACTAATATGTGATTCTGGGTTTTTCATTTTTATGGGTAATTCAAAGTAAAAAGGCTCATTATTGAATCTCTTGATGAAAGTTTTTTGTTTGTTTGTTTGTTTATTGTTGTTTTTTGGACACAGAGTCTCACTCACTCTGTCACACAGGCTGGAGTGCAGTGGCATTTTCACAATTCTGTGCAGCCTTGAACTCCTGGGCTCAAGTGATCCTTCCACTTCAGTCTTCCCAGCAGCTAGGACTACTTCCCAGCAGCTGAGACTACAGGGACACACTACCACAGCTGGAATTATACACACACACACACACACGCACACACCCCCACACACATACATATACAGGCAAGGTCCCACTATGTTGCCCAGGCTGCCTGCAAACTCCTGGGCTCAAGCTATCCCTCCATCCAGTGTTGGCTTCCCAAAGTGCTGGGATTACAGGTATGAGCCACCATGCCCAGCCAATAAAAGTATTTTCAGAATTATCACCACAGTTTTCTTGGTACTCTCCAATTTAGGGCATCCCATTATTGAGATTAGGTGAGTTGGTCAGGCTCACCTGGTTGATTTTAAATAGTTCATTTAGGATTAGCTGTGAAATCTAACAGAGCTGGGTGTGAGTCTTCATGCCACCACTATGTGCTGTATGATCTTGGGCAGGTTATTTAGCCTTTTAATGCTTCTATAAAATGGGACTTCCGCCCACTTAATACAGGTGTTATGAGGATGTAAGTAGCTTAAACTAATGCCTGCCACAGAGTAAGTATTAGATTAATATTATTAGCAGTAACAGTAGTGTTCTTATTATTAAATAGAGAAACGGGACTAGGTATTCCTCAAGATCTCTTTCAGTTTTAAAATGCTATGAATTCATGTTCCAGACAAAACTGACTTAAGATTTGAGAAAATTTTAATAAGACCATCTGTTGTCAAGAATTAGCCAACTCCAGGTAGATTTAACTTAGACAATTTCTTTATCATTGACCTTTGGAGAGTTATCAAGCTTGCAAGCCATTGTTCAAAACCAATTTCAAATATTACCATTGAATGCTACATCAGAAATATGTTTCCTATCAAAATAAAATATAGCCCATTTTTTAAAAAGCTGCCCTTAAGCAAATATCCATGACTTTAAAAATTAATTCATTTCCAAAGTTATGTTTATGCCATTAAGGTTCCAGTTTGACTTAATGATATTGGCATAAACTCGTATACTCTTTACTAAGGTACAGCCCTTGACTTCCCTCTAGTACTCGTACGAGCCTCATTGGGAACATCAACTGAAACATTACAGGGGAAGAGAAAATATGAAAGAAAACACTCCCTGTTCCCCCACCCCGCCCCACCACATGCACATTTTTTGGAAGTTCAAATTTCACGCAGAAAAGGCCTTTGATTTCCTTTGAACCACAATCAGAACCTCAGTCCAGCTTTCCTGACATCCATGTGCAATGTTGCTGAGCTGCTTACAACTTTGCTTTAGGACTCTAACAAAAGTCTTGGCAACTTGCTCTTGGAGTTTCTCAAAGCCACAGCAGTTCTTTCTCGCTTTTAATGAAATTCCTTTCTATTTCTCCAGGTATGACTCCCCTTGGACCAGCAAGGCATATTTTCTCCTTGAGTTAGGACAGCTTATGACAAATAATGATGGGGAATCAATAGACAGGAGGGAAATATTGGGTGAGAGGCTGAATGAATCTCTGAGATAAATTATTGACCATAGGCATGGCCAGTTCTCCTTTCACTTATATGTTCGTATTCCATCTCACTAACAACCTGAAAGAAAATCAAATATTTTGTTTGGGGGCTTCACTAATATCAGCAACTTTTACTATCTTAATGGCATTTTTATTGATCTCAGCTTTAATGGGAGCTGTATATATTTGATGTTGGTCATTTAAAGTAGAGGTGAGTAATAGACTTCCCCACTGAGGATCATAAAGCAGCTCCTTGTCTGGCAAGCACGGGAAGCAAATAGAAGACAGCATTTAATCTACTGTTCTACTGCAGTAATCGGGGGCTGAGATAAAAAAAAAAAAATTAAAATGTAAAGGTTGGCGATTCCCCACCCCCAGGCTTCTCACCGCCTCCTGTGTCCTATCCCCCTTCACCCCTCCCCATGCTGACTCCTGGGCACACTGGTCATCAGCAGACTAACAACAAAAGGCCATTGGCGCAATGACCTTGGCTGTGGCATCACGCACTGGAGGAAAGAAATGAAGCCATTAGACTGAAGCAGGAGAACAGGTTATAAATCAAGCCATTTCCAATAAGCTGCCGTAATGGCCATCCATCATTGCCAGCCCAGCACACAGCAGACCATGGAGACACTGGAGCTGCTAAAGCTGAGACATAAACAATAATAATCCGGGCTTGATGTTTCAGCCCTTCAGGAAATTTAGGGACATTTGCTTTTCTTTTGTTTGTCAGAGGTGATATTTAAAGCATAAGATGTAATAAATAGAGGATAGGTGACACACTGGTACAGTTTACAAGCACTGCATTCTGGGTGGGATTAAAGGAAGAATCAAAAGCTAAATTCCAAAAGTAGCCACTGCTTCTGAGATAAAACAAAATAAAAAGCAGACCCCCAACCAGAGAAACAAACTAAACATCACAATTTTCACGGAATGATGCTTAGATGTTTCTGGAATAGGTCAATAGGTCTCACTGCTTGGAGAATTATATCAATACTGGATGGTGATTTTGTTTGTATAAGAAAGAAGGAAAACTGGACAAGTGGTTCAAATTTGCATTTGTAACCAGGTTACAAGTGGTTAACTGGAATTAGATATGTAAAGGCTGTGTCTTTTAATAATATCTTATTGCTCACTTCTAGGGTATGATTCACCATAGTGTACTACCTTATGGCAAATATTTCAAAACAATGTTGTTAACATCTTAACTGCACTTGAGATTGTTTACTGGGGCTTTAGAGGGAAAGACCCCAGGAAAAGAACTGGCTGTTCTTGTATGTCTTTTTTTTTTCTGAAAGTCTTTAAAATGATTTCCTCAGGTTATTAGGATTTTATTTCAAAGCTCTGCCCGTCAGAGATCACTATCCAGCGTATCTTTCCAGATTTCCCATTTCTATTCCACAATGCTCGCCCATCTCTATATCTTGATTTGATTACGCAAAACATCCAGGCCATCTTTTTCACATTATATGATATTTTCCACTACAAATAATAATGCCAGTTTTCAAAAACATATTTCAGATCATTAAAACAGCTAACGGGGTTGGATGGTCTTAAAATTTATAAGATAACCCTTATGGATTATGATGCTGTTTCAAACCACTCCGTAATGTAGTGGAGTGAACTTGTCTGGTAGTTAAAGCCAACAGCAATTAAACTAAGTATAACTGAGAGACATGTTGCAACCACAACAGAATGTTCAAAGAGCAATTCTTTGAAATATATGAAGGGATTGCAACTTTCCTTTCAAATTGGTCATTGCAAAAGCTCCATATGTATGCAAGTCTTACAGGGTATTTGTGCCAGTTATAATACAAATACTAGAAGAAGGTTAAATAAAGTTCAATTAAACAGTGTAGTAATTGAGGTGAAAATATGTGCTTTATGGAAATTGCCGTGCTTCTCAACAGAAAGAAATCAGTTATAGCCAGGTAAAGAGATTTAGTCCCATATACTTTCTTTTCTCCCTAAACTTAAGATTCATAAAAGAGGAAAATGTACACTTAGATTCTTATACATTGGTGAACTACCACTCTCAAAATAGAATGTTTTAATTCTATTTTCAGACCAGAGTGGGGTAAGGTGATATGCCCTACAGCAAATCAATGCAGGCAATAACCATTTTTCTTCCTGGCTGAAAAGTAGGATGTGGATCACATGTTTGGGAACCGATTAAAATAGCTGTAGAAGCCGAAGATTCTTAATCAGATACATTTAGAGACATGACAAATTTTGATTCCAGGTAAGCCTGGAACATTTATCCAAAATGAGTCCATCTGTTCTGACATTTTTTTTTTTTTTCTTTTTAGAGACAAATTCTCATTCTATTTCCCAGGTTAGAGTGCAGTGGTAGGATCATAGTCACCGTGGTCTCAACCGCCTGGGCTCAAAGGATCTGCCCACCTCAGTAGCTGGGACTGCAGTAGCTGGGACTGCAGTAGCTGGGACTACAGGTGGGGGCCCCCACACCTGTTCTTTTCTGACAATTTTTTTTTTTTTTTTTTGAGACAGAGCCTCACTCTGTCGCCCAGGCTGGAGGGCAGTGACATGATTTTGGCTCACTGCAAGCTCCGCCTCCCGGGGTCACGCCATTCTCCTGCCTCAGCCTCCTGAGTAACTGGGAATACAGGCGCCCAAAACCACGCCCGTCTAATCTTTTTTTTTATTTTTAGTAGAGACAGGGGTTCACCGTGTTAGCCAGGATGGTCTCGATCTCCTGACCTTATGATCCACCCTCCTCGGCCTCCCAAAGTGCTGGGATTACAGGCATGAGCCACCTCGCCTGGCCCTTTTCTGACAATTTTTAAGAAAATATTTTAAAATGCCTTTTGGCTTCCCTGGTATGAAGACAGGATCTATCTAACTACTAGAGAGGGGAACTTGGGATGGATTTTTCTTTCATTTTTTTGTGTTATCCTATCAAATTTGCACTGTCAACTAAATGGGGGAAGAATGGGGTTTGTCACAGACTTTTCAAGAAAGTTAGCATAAATTTTTAATGATTTGTCTAAATAGTCCTATAATTAAGCATCCAAAGATGTTTTAATACAAATGTAATAGATTTGTTTTCTCATGAGCTGCTATTTAAATAGTCATTTATAATAAATATTTATAAGTGTTTATAAATAAAATATTAATTGCCTGAAATGACATTTTAACGCAGTGCTAACCATCAGTGAAATATGGCGTAGCATGAGCCTGTCTCACAAAATGTTTTGGAGGTTCTGACTCTACACTGACACCATCATGGTGGCCTAAGGGACAGGCATAGCTGTGGGGGTGTTTCCAGGGCTGCTCTGGGACAGAAACAAACCTCTCCAGATGTTAGGATTGTTAGAAATGCCAAGCCACATTCATAGGTGGGAATTGAACAATGAGAATACTTGGACACGGGGCGGGGAACATCACACACCAGGGCCTGTCGTGGGGTGCGGGGTTGGGGGAGGGATAGCAAAGTATGATTTAAAAAAAGAAAGAAAGAAAGAAAGAAACGCCAAGCCACAAACAACTCAACGATCTCCCTCCTCTTCCTTCTGCACAAAATCTCTACCAAAAATGGGACCATCTATTACCTGTGTTTTGCACAATGGAAGATTTCATTTTATCCTCCCAGGCACTTGTTCCAAAGTCCCAGTCTCTTTTTGCCTCTAGCCCTCTAATTGTGAGACCTTTCAGAAAGAGAAGAACAGAGAACTGAGTGTTATCCAGGTTGCTCACAGCTTGTGCAACTCGTTCTGTGCCAAGGCCAAATTGGATTATGAAATGGTAGATAGATAAGGAGACAGGAAGAAAAGATTGTAAACAGCCTCTACTCAGTTTTGATCTGGATAAGAAAGAAAAAGAAAAATTAATGATAGCCTTTTGAAATTTCTTTTTAGATTGAGTGTCTGTCTACTACTCACCTACCCAGGAGCAAACAGAGTCTCTGTGGGCCTCCATACCTCCATCTGTGAACTATGAAAATAAATGTGTGCCATTTACATATTTTTAGGGACACTAATGAGAGCAACAGTTTATTTGTATTTATTCATTAATTGATTCAATTCATAAACTTTCACCATCTGCTACAAAGACTTAATTAACTAATTGTTATATACCAGTTTGCAAGTATAATATTTTATAGAAATGCTAAAATGATAGAGGCAGCAGGGTACAAGAGCAAGGTTTTTTGTTTTTTTTTTTTTTGGAAGAGTGTATCACCCTTTTGCCACACACTTATCTTCAAGAAAATTTGAATATTGTGAATCTTCTGTGTTACGTAAAGGAAAGTGCACCCAGTGGGCAATGACAGACTTTGTTTATTGGCTTAGCTTTAGTGTGTAGCATCTGGTGCTCTGAATGAATGTTCTACTATATTTGAGCCTCAGTTTCTACATTTATAAAATGAAGAAGTTGGATGAGATGTTGTTAATGATAAGAATGCTAATAATACTTTATATTTATTTACTTTTTTTTACCATTTAAATAGTTCTTGCTGTTACAGCATCAAACTTGATTCTTTAAAATGCTATCTTAAAGATGGGAATTGAAGGTACAGGCATGCCTTGAGTTTGATGGTACAGGCACACCTTGCAGGTTTGATTTCAGACCACCACTATAAAGTAAATATTGTAATAAAGGTATATTATGCACATATGCATATAAGCATTTTAAATATATAATATATAAAAAGTGCATGTACCTTAATTTAAAAATACTTAATTGCTAAAAAATGCTAATGACCATCTGACCCTTCAGACAGTCATAAACTTCTTTCTGGTGGAGGGTTTTGTTTTATGGTGCATAACTGTGAACTTAGGTGTTGGTGGCTGAAGGCTTGGGTGGCAGTGGCAACTTCTTAAAATAAGAGAACAATTAAGTTTTCTACATCAATTGACTCTTCCTTTCACAAAACGTTTCTCTGTTAAATGCAATGCTATTTGACAGTACTTACCCCCCATCAAACTTCTTTCAAAACTGGAGTCATTCCTCTCAAACTCTGCTGTTGCTTTATCAACTAAGTATATGTAATATTCTAAAGTTTTATTGCCATTTGAACAACGTTCACAGAATCTTCACCATGAGCCAATTCAATCCCATGAAATCACTTTCTTTGCTCATCCATAAGAAGCAATTTTTCAGCCATTTAAGTTTTACCATGAGAATGCAGTAATTCAGCCACATCTTCAGCCTTCATTGCTAAATCTCTTGCTATTTCCACATCTGCAATAACTTCCTCCACTGACATCTTGAACCCCTCAAAGTCATCCACAAGGGTTGGAATCAACTTCTCCCAAACTCCTGCTAATGTTCATATTTTGATATCCTCCCATGAATCAATCATGGATGTTCTTAATGACATCTAGGATGGTAAATTCTTTCCAGAAACTTTTTAACTGACTTTGCTCAGATTCATCAAAGGAATCACTATTGCAGCTATAGCCTTCCAACATGTATTTTCTAAATAATAAGACTTGAAAGTTAAAATTACTCCTTGATCCGTGGGCTGCAGAATGGTGTTGTGTTAGCAGGCATGAAAACAACATTCACCTCCTTGTACATCTCCATCAGAGCTCTTGGGTGACCAGGTGCATTGTCAGTGAACAGGACTCTTTTGAAAGGAATCTTTCTTTCTAAGCAGTAGGTCTCAACAGTGAGCTTAAAATATTCAATAAACCATGCTATAAAGAGATGTTCTGGCATCCAGGCTTTGTTGTCCCATTTTTGAAAACAATTTACTCTGTACAGGCAGAGTAAATTGAGCATAATTCTTAAGCACCCTAGGATGTTCAGAATGGTAAACGAGCATTGCCTTTGACTGAAATTCACTAGCTGCACAAGCTCCTAACAAGAGAGTCAGCTTGTCCTTTGAAACTTTGAAGCCAGGCATTGTCTTCTCCTCTCTGGTTATGAAACTCCTAGATGGCATCATCTTCCACTAGAAGGTTGTTTTGTCTACACTGAAAATCTTTTGTTTAGTGTACCCAGCTCCATCAGTGACTATAGCTAGATCAGGATAACTTGCAGCTTCTCCATCAGCACTTGCTTCTCCACCTTGCACTTTTTATGTTATAGAGGTGACTTCTTTCTTTAAACCTCATGAACCAACATCTGCTTGCTTCAAACTTTTCTTCTGCAGCTTCCTCACCTCTCACAGCCTTCATAGAACTGAAGAGAGTTAGGGCCTTGGTCTGGATTAGGCTTGACTTAAGGAAATGTGGCTGATTAGATCTTCTATACAGACCACTAAAATTTTCTCTGTGTTAGCAATAAGGCTGTTTCACTTTCCTATGTGTTCACTGGAGTAATACTTAGTTTCCTTCATGAACTCTTCCTTTGCATTCATAACTTGGATAAATGGCACAAGAGGCCTAGATTCCAGCCTATCTCAGCTTTCAGCATCTCTTCCTCACTAAGCTTAATCATTTCTAACTTTTGATTTGAAACTAACTCTCTCTTTCACTTGAACATGTACAGGCCATCATTATTAATTGGCTTAATTTCAATATTCTTGTGTCTCACGGTATAGAGAGGGCCAAGGGGAGGGACAGAGATGGGAATGGCTAGTTGGTGGAGCAGTCAGAACACATAACACTGATCAGTTAAGTTCGGCATCTTATATGAGTGTGGTTCATGACACTTCAAAACAATTACAATAGTAACATCACATATCACTGATGACAGATCACAATAACAGATGTAATAATAATGAAAAAGTTTGACATATTGTGAGAATTACCAAAATGGGACACAAAAGCACAAAGTGAGCCAAGCTGTTGGAAAAATGGCAGCAGTGGACTTGCCAATGCAGGGGAGCCTCAAACCTTCAATTTGTAAAAAATGCAATACCTGTGAAGTAGGATAAAGTGAAGTGCAAGATAATAAAGTATGCCTGTAGATGTTGTAGACCCTAATTTGACGAATGAAGATAATGAGGCTCAGAAGAATCAAAGCTATCTATGTGCTTTCATACCACCAGCCGGTGATAGGCCAAATATTTATGTGTCCATTTTTTTCTTTTAGGTAACATTGTTTTTATAAAGTATGTTCTTAATACAAGTTTTCTAAGAAGATGGTTTACAAAAACTATTTCACCCCAAAATTTCTCAATTTCTGTCATTTCTAATGGGCTTTTTTGTTCTTTGGCCATTTCTGTGGCAGAGTGCTCTTAATGGATTTCCTGCTTCTGTTGACCATTGAAATTTTTCTCTTTTGCATATTAAACATGGCAGCATTTGTTGTTCAGCTGATAATATACATCTCTGAGAAAGACAATGGAGAAAGGTAGAAATGTGTTAATTTAACATCAGCAATGTTACAGTTGAGAATACTGGCATTTGAGTGCATAAAAATGTTTCTGGCTATCGCTAAACCTTATCATTTACAATTCATTACTTATGAGTTGAGTTCCAGTATTCAACGTGCACTCTGCCAATTGCATTGTATCAAATTTCATAAAAGAAGGCAGTAAACATACAGATACCTGTTGCACAATCCCCTAGAAACCAATCCTCTGTGTAGTGCTCTGTGAAATTCTGTTTTGATTAGGTTGTTACATCTGGGACAGAACTGCAAATAGCGTTTGGCGGAGGAAAAATGTGGGCCTGTATAATGCTAAGATTAAAGTCTGTCCAATAATACAAGCATGTCAGCTGGGACAGGTCTTGTATTTATAGCGGAAAGGCCACTGAGTGAGGATTCATCACACAGGTTCAAGGGAGGTAGTGTCAATTACTTTGGGACCTTTTGTGATAACACTGGATGGACCACTGAGAAAGCGCCATATTTAATCTATTTCCTGCTTAAGTGGACAAAGAACTAGTAAATACAATAGAAAATAATCCCATCTGGGCAGAAGGCAGAGAGGAGGAAGATGGGCACCAATGACCTCATGTTGTAGATCCTCTACAGTTCTAATTTTTACGACCCTATGATGTGAGAATCTAATTAATAGAATGACTTCTCTGAGTATTTCATGCTCTGTGCCTTATGTAACTCTTTCACATGGCAAGTTATATGACTTCAACTGCCATGCAGAGAAATAAGGTAAGCAATGAGGGAATAAATGTAATGGGTTCATGAATTAATGGTTTTGAGCAGGGGCACATTCTCAGTGGTGCACCATGTTCTGATGTCTTATGTATTTGCTATCCTGCAGCAGAATGACTTCTCCAATTAATTAGTCTCTTGATCAAGCACTGTCTGGTTGTGTGGGTATGAGAGAAAGCAAATAAAAAGCTGCGTGTAAAATAATCACACACTGAAAGGAGATTCACTATATTTGGTACTCATACACCATGCATGAGGTTCTTTGTAACAGGTCAGATTATCCACCAGATTTACAGATCTAATAAGCATAAGTGACAGATCCTGCATGTGACCACAGGTGGGAACAGCTGGTGGGTACTTGCCAAAAGCAACACATTTAACCAGCTGCCAGTGGAGCTTGCCAAAGCAGGGTCACCATGGAGCAGCTGGTCTTCTGGGTATGAAGCTAAAAATCTGTCACTAGTACTTCCCAATTCTCACTTGCTAGCTTACCTTCCAGTAGGCCCTTACTTAACAGGATAGGCAGTGTGGGGGTTGGGGGAGGAAAGCTCAAATTATTCTCAAGCATCACCATGTCCAGGAAATGTCTTTGGTCAACAAGAGGGCTGTTACCCCAACTATAGCAGTGCACTTGATTGAGGCACCATGATCACCAACAGCATCAAGCTGTTTTTTTCTAATTGCAGTTCCTTTTACAAGGATGTACCATCTAATTACTAGGGAAACTTCAGAGGTGATGGTCTTCTTGAACAAGAGAATCTGGAGACTTCCAAAGACCATAATCATGGTTTTTTGACAAGAGTTGGATTTTCTAGGGTTAGATAATTAGCTTACACCTTGATATAATGTGGCATTAAGTATAAAATCTATGTTTGCTATGGAAAAACAAAAAGTACATTACAAAGCACATCCATTATACAATTCACATCCCATCCACCTTACCATCTCCTCCTGCTTTCAGCTTCACTTCTATAACTCCATAGTATAGTTATCTCAGCCCACTTTGACCAAAATGATAATTTAAATACAGATTTGTGTGCTATAATTAATAACATGTCTTGCTTTCTAGTGATATAATGACCGATACACATTATGTCACATGTCATGTAACACATCCTTTGTTTTTTACTGAAATGGACTTTCCTTCTACTCCAACAGGCATTCACATAAATTATTCTAATCAGGTGTCTTTTATAACCAATTACCTCTAATGGAATATAATACAGGAGCAAAGAGCTGACAATCTCTTTATGCCAACTCTACTTAAAATAGAACCGTGGTGTCCTTTGTCCCAGTGTGAATTTTTCTTAACTTCTGTGAAGCCATTGTGTCAGAAGTTTTCACAGGACTAACATAATAATAACAATAGTTTTTGTATTCATTTTTAACTGGTACACCTCTATCTTTTTGCGCATTCTGCTCCCTCTGCCTGGGTTACAGAATGTGCTGTCCTTAGTTGAGACCAGATAAACTAAAAAATTTCATTTCCTGCTACTCCTCCATACATTGGGCAAGAGTTACACAGGTTTCCTCCAACACTGCAGCAGATAGTAATTGTCCCTCACAATACACACTTTCCTTCCTCCTTTCCATAATAAAATCCCTTGAGTTTTAACTGTCTGTGGTGGCCCGCTTAGCAACTATGTTTCTCAGCCTTCAATAAAATTTGGTGTGATTAATTCAGCAAATGGGATGTGAATGGATGCGATGTGAACAGTTTCTCAGATGTGCCATTTAAAGAAAAAATCACCTATGTTCTACTTCTCTCTCTCCCTACCTGTGGGCTGGGTCAGAGCCCTAGAGCTGGTGATTGCTGGCAAATAGCAAGCAAAGCGAGATGGAATCTGAACCCCTGATGACCACACAGAGCAGAAATATCTACTGGCTTCCGATTGCCCACCTACTTCTAGACAGAGAAAGAAATACATTGCTATCTTGTTTGAATCACTCCAGTGTTGTCTATTCATCAAAACAGCTTAACTTTATTCCATAGCTAATATATACCTTCTTTCTTCTGTTTTCTGCATCTTTGTTCCTGCCATTTTCTCTTCTTGAAATGTCCTTAAATATCTAGTGAATATCTACTTCCACTTGTAGACACTGATCATGTTATAGCCTCTTCAAACTTCATTGACTATTTGTCAATGACAAATAATGTCATTGATTTCTGATAGATCCCAGTTCCTGGAGAAATAGGTACAGAGCTAAGTTGTCCCTGTTAAATACTGTAGTGAAATAATAGCCATGGAGGTGTCAGAGATCTCAAGGGTATAAGATTAGGTTGGAGGAAGTTTGGCACCTTCAAGGGTTAGGGTGCCCCAGCCATAGCTGGAGATTGGACTCACTCCTGAGAAGATTGTTAGTTGGTGAAGAGAAACAGTAGTCCTGATGGGCTTGAAATGTCCCTGCATAGATTTAGTGATACTGAGGGATTTCCATTCCAGGTCTCTGGACTCCTTGCCTGCACCTGGAGACTTTACAGCTAAAAGTCCTCAATGTTTTCCCTTCAGGATTCCAAACTCAACTCTTTTTTTCACCTATTCAATCCAAGATTCTCTGAACCGTAGATGAGCCCAAGTCCAAAATTGTCAAATAAATTAGGATGTCACAAAATAGGATTGATCTTTCCAATTAGAGGTCCTTCTTTATTCTGTTTATTAGCCAAAGGAAGGCAGCAAGAAATTTCATAACCCAAATGAGAATCTCCCATTGTCCAAGACACATGTAGAACCAGGCTTCAATTTTTCTTCCCGTTTTGATCAAAATGAGTTTGTATTTAGCCTGACTATTCAGCTTAATGGAAAAAGGAGGCTCTGTGGATTTGGTTCAGGAGCCTGGGATTCATCAGTGGTGAGAAAGCATCTGAATCACCAGCACACTGAGGCCATGGAATAACTTCTTATTCTTCTAAAGAGGAGTGCAGAGGGCTCAGCAAGAGGGCTGAAGAGGCTGAAGAAGTCTTGGAAAGTGTTTTCTCATGCCAGAGGGCCTTGGCTTCAGATTCAGACAGTCAGCTTTTCTGCTTGGCAGAAATCAGGTCCATGGTTACCTGGAAACTAATTGCTCTTTTTTTTTTTCCATCTACCGGGCAGTCTTCTCAATGTAATAAATTGTATTTATTAGTTCATGAAATCCTCACCAATCTTACTAAGTGGGTGCTGTTATCAACCCCATTTTATAGATAAGAAAACTGAAGGACAGGGATGTTTCATAAAAACCTGCCCAAGAAGAAGTACACAGATAGTGAGGAGTAGGCATAGGATTTCAGTGCAAGAAGTCAATCCCAAGTATTTACTTTTAGCATCTGCACTGCAGTTGCCAAGGTCATTTTCTATCACTGGCCTCAAGAGTGGGTCTGTTGGAACAATAAAGAGACATGCCAGGAGGGAAGCCAAGTCCCAAGTTGTGCTTCAAGGATGACATCCAACACTGTAATTTCCTAGGAGCTTGTTGATCTGGTTTTCGGAGTTTTAAAGGAAGGACATAAAGGAACGCAGGAACTGTGAGGCTCTCCGTGAATCACTGTCTGTAATTTTCTTGGTTTACTCTCTTGCTTTCTCTTCAACAGCCTTCTGTCTCATTTCTTGAGTGACCAAGTGGATCAAATCACGTTCCTAACTGGACTCTCTCACTTTCATTCTCCAACCACTCCCATCTTTCCCATGCTGCCAGAGTGACCCCTTCTAACACACTCTGATTAGGTCACCCTGCTCCTGAAGATGTTTCCATGGACTTCAAGCCTTTATATTTCAAACTCCTTGGCTTGGCACACCAGGCCCATCATGATAAGAATCTGCTTAGTTCTCCAGACTCATCTCTGATAGGTCTCCACTTTCCCTCCCATGCCACACTCCCACCTTCATCCTTATGCTTCAACTAAACTAAAGCACTCTCAGCCAGACATGCTGTGAATATCTCCAGAAGCAGCACAGATTAGTCCACTGCTTGCAACTTGCATATACATCCTTTCCTCACTCCCATTCCCCAACATCTTTTATGAAGCTATTACTCATATTTTAACATCAGTTCGATATTACCAGTTCTCTTTCTTTAAAGCCATCATGACCAACTGATTCACCAGCTCCTCCCCTAAACTCTGATAACTCCACATGAAAAGGACAGACCCCAGAATAAGACTATAAGGTTTCAATACCATAATTAAGAAGTATATAAGCATTATGAATTTGGGCAAAAATGTTAGATTAAGTGCATAAGACAGGGCTACTGAAGAGATTTTTCATATAGAATTCTTTGGAAGTGTAAATGTTATAGAACATGAAAGGCACTAAGCTTGGTGCCAAGCATACAGCAAGCATTTGAGAAGTGCTAGTTCTTATGAGCGTCATCCTCATCATCCTATTCATCTCACTATTAGGTGATTGCTGATCCACATGCTTGTCTTCTTCTCTACATGTACATTTGTTGAGGATACTGTCTGTGTAATTGGATTTTATATCCCTAGCACCTGGCACAGTGCCTACCACATAACAGGTGCTCAATAAACACTTATTGGATGAATTATAACTCAATTATCTGCCATCTGGTTTGTCCGAAGCCACATATATTAGCATCTAGCCTACTGCTCCATCATTCCATCATCCCATCTTCCTTTACATTTAGGGAAAAAGGAGTTTGTTTTGCATCTCCTCCTGGACTCAGGTTACATAAGAATGCTACCCTGTTCTCACTGCCTGATTACATTGGGTTTCAGAGAATTTGGCTGCTGGGAATCCCCTAGAAATTCAGGACTGCTGTTTTCCCCCAGAGTGATGCTTCTGGTATTCTGCTAGCCTCAAAGCGAGTGTGACCTGTGGAAGCCACAATTTCCTTGCCTGTCTTATCTCAATAGCAGGCACATTCCATCTATTAACTCCCCAAGGTGTCAGTAACACGCCCTATTATAGAAAATGAATTTTCAATAACAAAGGGAGCTTATTCATGGCATGAAGGATAACAGCAGATATTACTATTCCTGAAGTTCATTCTCTATTTCTGGCCATTTCTCCTAGGAATCAGCTGTCTGACACACTGCAATGTTGCTGCGGCTGCTCACCTTTATTTCCAACTCTTCTCATTTCTCCGGGACCACAGAACCCCATCTCTTTTCTCTTATGCTTTCCAGAAAAACATTCGTCAATTCTTATGCAGAGTTTTTTGTTTGTTTGTTTGTTTGGTTGGTTGGTTGGTTTTTTTTTTTTTTTTTTTTTTTTTTTTTTTGCTATGCAGAGTTTTTCATAACCAAAACAACCATTAACATGCTTTCCTAAATAAAAGAGCAGTCTCTGCTCAAAATCTCACCTATGATAACACAAAGAATCAAAAGAAGACTTGGAATACACTAAGGGCTTTGAATATCTAACAACAAATATTCTGTCAATCTCTCTAAATGGAAAAGAAAGCAGAAAAGCTGACTGTCTGAGTATGAAGCCACAGCCCTCTGGCTTTGTGCAGAGCAAACTCCATGGTCAGATTTTTTTGCTCTTCTCCTCTCCTCTCCTCTCCTCTCCTCTCCCTGACTGCCCTCTCTTCTCCTGCCCCCCTCTCCTCCCCTTCTCTCTCCCTTCCTTTCCTCTCCTCTCCTCTTTTTTCATTCCTGTGAAGAAATATTAAGTAGGATAGAGAGT
Source organism: Macaca fascicularis (assembly GCF_037993035.2). Taxonomy (NCBI): domain Eukaryota; kingdom Metazoa; phylum Chordata; class Mammalia; order Primates; family Cercopithecidae; genus Macaca; species Macaca fascicularis. The sequence goes on along the minus strand of NC_088387.1, from coordinate 54,827,075 downwards.
AAAAATTGTGAAAGGTATTGCCTTTCTGATTTTATCTGACTGTCGTTGGTGTATAGGAATATTAGTGATGTTTGTACATTGATTTTGTATCCTGCAACTTTACTGAATTGTTTATTAGCTGGAGGCCTTTTGGGCCAAGACTATGGGGTTTTCTAGATATGGAATCGTGTCATCTGCAAACACAGAGAGTTTAACTTCATCTCTTCCTATTTGGATGCCCTTTATTTCTTTCTCTTACCTGATTGCTCTGGCTAGGACTTCCAGTATTATGTTGAATAGAAGTGGTGAAGAGAGGACAACCTTGTCTTGTGCCAGTTTTCACTGGGAATGCTTCCAGCTTTTGCCCATTCAGTAGAATGTTGACTGTGGGTTTTTCATAGATGGCTTTTACTATTTTGAGGCATGTTCCTTTAATAACTAGTTACTGAGAGTTTTTAACATGAAGGGGTGTTGACTTTTTTCAAAAACTTTTTCTGCAACTATTGAGATAATCATGTGGTTTTTGTCTTTAGTTCTGTTTTTGTGATGAATCACATTTATTGATTTGCATATGTTGAACCAATCTTGCATACCAGAGATGAAGCCTATTTGATCATGGTGGATTAGCTTTTTGGTGTGCTGCTGGACTCAGCAAGTTTTTTGAGGATTTTTGCATTGATATTCATCAAGAATATTGGCCTGAAGTTTTCTTTTCTTCTTGTGTCTCTGCCAGGTTTGGTATCAAGATGATAAAATACCTAGGAATACAGCTAATCAGGGAGATACAAGATCTCTACAATGAGAATTACAAAACACTGCTCAAAGAAATCAAACATGACACAAACAAATGGAAAGACATCCCATGCTCATGAATAGGAAGTATCTATATCATTAAAATGGCTATACTGCCCAAAGCAATTAATAGATTCAATACTATTCCTATCAAACTACCAAGGACATTCTTCACAGAAATATAAAAATATTTTTAAATGCACATGAAACCAAAAAAGAGCCCAAATAGCCAGGGAAATATTAAGCAACAAGAACAAAGCTGGAAGCATCACATTACCTGACTTCAAACTATACTACAAGGCTACAGTAACCAAAACAGCATGGTTCTGGTACAAAAACAGGCACATAGATCAGTGGAACAGAATAGAGAGCCCAGAAATAAGACCGTACATCTATGACAATCTGATTTTTAACAAAGTTGACAAAAACAAGCAATGAGGAAAAGAATTCCTATTCAATAAATGTTGCCTGGATAACTGGCTAGCCATATGCAGCAAATTGAACCTGAACCCCTTTCTTTACACCATACACAAAAGTCAACTCGAGATGGATTAAAGACTTAAATGTAAAACCCAAAGCTATAAAAACTCTGGACAATAACTTAGGCAATACCATCCTGGTCAAAGCAACTGGCAAAGATTTCATAACAAAGACACCAGAAGCAATTGTAACAAAAGCAAAAATTGAAAAATATGATCTAATTAAACTAAAGGCCTTCTGCACTGCAAAATAAACTATCAACAGAGTAAACAGGCAACCTACAGCATCGGAGAAAATTTTTGCAAACTATGCATCTGACAAAGATCTAATATCCAGCATCTATAAGAAACTTAAATTTACAAGAGAAAAACAAACAACACCATTAAAAAGTGGGCAAAGGACATGAACAGACACTTGTCAAAAGAAGACATACATGTGGCTGACAAACATTTAAAAAGCTTAATATCACTGATCATTAGAGAAATGCAAATCAAAACCACAATGAGGTATCATCACACAGCAGTCAGATGGCTATTGTTAAAGGAAAAAATAACAGATGCTGGTGAGGTTGCAGAGAAAAGGGGACGCTTATACACTGTTGGTAGAAGTGTAAATTCGTTCAACCATTGTGGAAAGCAGTATAGTGATTCCTCAAAGAGCTAAAAACAGAAGCACCATTTGACCCAGCAATCTCATTACTGGGCATATACCCAGATGAATTCAAATTATTCTACCATAATGACACATGCACATGCAGCACTATTCACAACAGGGAAGACATAGAATCAACCTAAATGCCCATCAGTGACAGACTGGATAAAGAAAATGTGATACATATACACCATGCAATACTATGCATCCATAAAAAAGAACAAGATCATATCTTTTGCAGGAACAGGGAAGGAGCTGAAGGTTATCATCCTTAGCAAACTAACACAGGAACAGAAAATCAAATACTGCATGTTTTTACTTATAAGTGTGAGCTAAATGATAAGAATTTATGAACATGAAGGGAAAATAGACACTGGGGTCTAATGAGGAGGGAGGGTGGGAGAAGGGAGAGGAGCAGAAAAGATAACTATTGGACACCGGGCTTAATACCTGGGTGATTAAATAATATATACAACAAACCACTGTGACATGTGTTTGCCTAAGTAACAAACCTTCAGATGTACCCTCAAACCTAAAATAAAAGTTAAAAAAAGAATAGCCAAGGAACACAGCTCAGATTATGAAGGTAGTCTTGTACAAAATGCCAATGCTCATTCTCATTTTTTTAAAAAAAAGCTTTTAGCAGTGTAATAGCTAACTCCAGAAACCTGTGTCATTGTATGTAGAGCTCAGGTCGGGAGTTGGGCTGGGAGTGGAGGCACTGAGCATGTTTCTCTGTACAGAAGTAGGTGTGGAATGGCACTTCCCTAGGTAAGCCTCTATGAAATCTTGATAAAGGAAAGTTGGGCTGACGTTTGTCATTGTATTAAATACTGGTTATATTACTAAATATTCCTATTATTGCTATTGTGGCATGCCTATGGAGTCCCCAAAGTTTTATAAAACAGACTATTATTTCAAATTCCTGTCATGTCTTTTCAGCCGTAGAATCTACAAAAAGCAGGGTGGAGGTGGAGACATAGAAATGACTCCTCTCGTTCTTCAGTGTCCTGGGCAAATTCTATGACCAAAGTTTCCAGGAACCTCCATGTAGCCAACATTACTGAGATGAATAGAGGATAATCCTAATTTGTTTGGACTTTCCCCACCTACCTGCCATCCCCTGACTCTTTGGCTCATCTTTGAGATTTTTCCTTTTTTTTCTTTTCTAGGGCCTTTTTTTTTTTTTTTTTTTTTTTTTTTTAATTTCCTAGGTTTCAGCCATTCTATTTCATTTGGATGATAGGAGATGAACTATTCAAATCCTGCAGTTGGAATATTCACTAGACAACCAGACATTTCACACTAACAAATGATTTTATGCTAAAAGCATCTCTCCTATATAGTCCAAATAATCCTCCAATTGAGGGCTGGTAAAACTCCCCCTTGATCAACTTTCTTCTTCTGTTACCCTAAGTATGGTGCATTCCATGCCTCAGAAGTGGAGCAGTATGTGGCATGAATGAATAGAACCTCTGCCTTCCACATTGGGAAAGCCAAGGCACCTCCTTCCTCACTCTCTTCCACCACACCATGATAGACCTGGGTCAGGTCGACCATCTGGACAGTGCTTCAGGTAAATCATCCAATGGGAGACTGAGGTATTGAGAAGGCACTTGGCAAGCCACCTACTATCCTTGCTGTGACTATTCCTAGGGCTTCTGTTGAAAGAAAGTAACAATGTGGTCTCAACCTGGAAAAGGAGATCAGGTGGAATGGATTTTATTTTCGACTACTGATTAACAGCATTCCACAAAAAGAGTAACTTAAGGGATTTCCTCATCTGCAAAGTGACAAAAAGCATTTGAGACCATCCATGGTATAAAGATGAGATAAGGAAATTGGAGAAGAGAGTATGGCTGAACTGAATGTTGAGAGTGGGTGCCTACTGCCAATGCAAATGCTCTAGAGTGCAGCTCTCTCTATGGTAGATTAAGCACAGTGCAAACTCAGTAATCTGAACATCCTTTATTTGAACTGTCCCATTATTCAAATGACTCCCTAAAGCCAATTTCCTTTATCTTTTATGCCTTGACATGCTGAAATTGAACATTTCTTTCATTGTTCTATTTCTTTTTTTAAATCTTCAAACTGTATTAGTCAAACCCACTGCATGCTTGAGTACCTTTGAGCCCTGATTTGTTTGGATAATTGAGCTTCCACTGTAGTTTTGAATCTAAAATGTGATGATAGCCATACTCAGAAGTTTCCCACTAGATGGAAAGTAGAAGGGAACTGGGACAGGCCGGCAAGCAGGATGAATTTTGCATTCAAGGAGTGAGTTTGCACCCCTGCAGTCACATATATGGTTACAGTCAATCAGTAAGTTCTTCATTTATTTAGACTACTGCATATAAGCAACTGTATATGAGGGAATATAATATAGAGGTTAGCACTGATGTGAGTCTAAATCCAAGGTGGACCACCAACTAACTGGTGACCTTGAATAAGTTACTTAATTTCCCCAAACTTCAAATCCCTCATTTGTAAAAGAGAAATAAAAATAACCCTATCCACATCATTGGGGTTGACTAGAATAAATGGAATGCATGTACTTAGCATAAGTTTGTGAACCTAGAAAGTACTTAATAAACATTAGCTATTATTACTGAAGGCAAAGAATATTTTAAAGTATGAGATTTTGGCAATATTTTCAACGGGTTTGCAAGTTACACTGAAAGTTCCCATATAACACAACATAACACAAACATATGCACACACAAAAATAGATCAATGTATAATAAGAGCTAAACCCTGGCTCTGACATTCCAAGTTGTGGGAGCTTGGAAAACTGCTTAACATCTCAGCATCTCAGTGACTTCAGTTACAAAATGAAAGTAATAATAGTGACTCCATCACAGAGTCTTAGGGAGGATTAAATAAACTGGTATATATGCAAAGTGCATGGAAGAGTGTGTGGCATGTAACAAGTGTTCACAGTAATGTACAGGTGGGGGTAGTGGTGCAGAGAGGACGTGTGTGTGGGCGTGAGAAGAATAGGAATTGAGTGGTGAGAAGCAGAGCATGGCCCATAAGGGTTGATCACATTTGGATGGGAAGCAAAAAGAACATTCTAAAGTGGAAAGGGCATGATATAGTTTGCTGGCTGATGTTGAGTAAATCTTCAGCTGTGTTACTGTCACTGGGCAGGGACGTTTTCCCTCCAAAAAGCCAGTTCTATAGTAATGCCATTTCCCATATGGCCGCTCCAACAGATGTGTTTTGGGGTTGTTTGCATCTTACTCATTTGTAAGTAAATTGAGAAAGTCAGTGATATTGTCACATTTGTAAATTCAATGATCGTAGACTACTCTCCTCTTTGTGAATATGCTCTCCATTTTAATCCTTGAGGACTTACTTTCTCCGGGTTCTCCTGCCTGGTCTCTGATTGCTCCTGCTTAGTCTCCTTCATTGTCTCCTCAGATTGAATCCACCCCTTAAATGTCAGTGGCTCCCCAGTGCCTGCTCTTTTTCCCTCCATTGCTCCCCATGCAAGTTTTCTATGAGTGAATGCATTCATCCCCATGACTGAACTGCCATTCCATGCTGATGTCACCTACAATTAATGTCATCAGCCATAATATCTCTTTACACTTCCAGACCCATATTGCCAACTGATCACTGGACATCATCACCTGGTTCTCCTAAAGACAGTAAACTTATCATCAAAGGTGAGTTGTCTCAGAAAACTACCATCCCTTCCTCCTTCCACCTGCCTAATACGTGCTTCTCCTCTTTTTTGGGATGATTAATATCATCACTACCTTTCTGTCTTTTTACTAGAAATTCTGATACCTCCATTCCCACATCTACTTGTTTAATTACTGAGTTCTGAAACTTTCTGAAAACTGGTTCTCTCGTCCCCTTTTCTTGCCACTGCCTCAGCTAAGGCCAGCATCATCTCTCTACTTGGCTTGAGAACTGTCCCTTGCACAAATCTCTTTCTATTGTCAAGCCTCTTTTACAGACTTGCAGTCTTAGCTTCTTAGAAAGCAAATCTTCATGTAATCCCAGCACTTTGGGAGGCCGAGACGAGCAGATCACGAGGTCAGGAGATCGAGACCATCCTGGCTAACACAGTGAAACCCTGTCTCTACTAAAAAATACAAAAAACTAGCCGGGCGAGGTGGCGGACGCCTGTAGTACCAGCTACTCGGGAGGCTGAGGCAGGAGAATGGCGTAAACCCGGGAGGCGGAGCTTGCAGTGAGCCGAGATCCGGCCACTGCACTCCAGCCTGGGCGACAGAGCGAGACTCCGTCTCAGAAAAAAAAAAAAAAAAAAAAAAAAAAAAAAAAAAAAGCAAATCTTCAATTGTGACGCTTTTGCTCAAATACTTATCTTGGCTCCCTATTGCTTGGAGATTAAATCTAGATGCCTCTGGTCTTATCTTACTCCAGGCTGGTGGTCTCCTGGGCTGGCTAAAACAGAAATTGCCATCAGGATGGAACAACACTTTGTTTTAGTAGAATCCTTTGCTTTTTTACTTCTTGTTTCACAATGTCATAACTTATGAATGGCCATAACACAGGTTATAAAGAGACAAATGACCTTGTGTGTTGTGTAAAAAGCATACACGTGAGGTGTCCAAAGTATAATGTGGTTTATGGGAATTCACTCCTCAGGTGTTGGCATCTACCCTGCTCCTCGTATTCATTGGCTTAAGTCAAGAGGGGACATTTATTGGGATGTCATAAATAAATAGTCTAAAAAGTGGAGTAGGCTTTAGGCATGCTGTATTCAGAGGTTCAGTGGAGGTCTTAGCACTTTGTATCCATCTCTGGGCTCTTCCGGGTTTCAGTCTCAGACAGGCTTTTCCTATGTGGCCTCCAGATGGCCACTGGCAGCCCTGAACCATGTGATTGGCAAAGATTATGATTCCATGGGCACAAGGAAAATCCAATTGGCTAGACTTAAGCCACATATCTGCTACTGTAGGTTGAGGTTTCAAGCCCAGTACTACTCAAACCAAGATTTGACTGAATAGATTGAGCAGAATTTTTTTGAGAGAGTGAGGTGAGGGGTGGGGGTAGGCAATAAGAATGGCTTTTCAGTAAAACAGACAAACTACATAAGCCCACTATTTCTTCCAACCCACAACTTCTTCCCCATTCATTATGAGATGAGAAACTGCCAAAATTCAGCCATGATAGGACTGGGAAATGTTAAAGACAGAGATTACAGAGCCAGGGAACAGGTGTGGCAGACATTTTTCATAAGGTGGCTTACTGCTAAGATCTTCAACAAAGGTTCAGCTACAACTTTGATTCTGAATTAACTTGTCCTTTTCCTAATTTCAGTGAATCTAAATCTTTGGAATCATGATCCCAGAATTTTCCCACAGACTTTGCAAAAACATGCTGAGATTTCTTAAGGCAGTTATGATTTTACGTATTGTGTTCCACGGCCACTTGTAATTTTAAGTATTGTGTTCCAGGGCCACTTGTCAGAACACAAAAACCAACTGGGAGTTCAGAAAGTGAGAGACATAAAGATTCCCTCCTTTGATTTTCATTTACCTCACTCAAGTCTTTGGTGGCTCTGGAAACACCACCCTCCCCATATGTGGGAGCTAGAAAGCAGAAATTGTGCCGAGATTGTCTGCTATGTAAATTGATGAGAGCGTGGGTGAATCTCCCATAGACAAATAGTCAGAGCGAATGATGTTAAACTGAAAGGTAACGAGGGAGGAGGAATGATCATTTGTAAAGAGAAAAGTGTTGAAGTCTCTTTTGCCTGGCAAACATAAATACCCTAAAGAATAGAAAACTGTGGGTGGATGTGGGGCCTACCTAATGTGAATCCTACATCAGGCGTTTGTAGGTAATATAAAACTCTGATGTGCTGTAAAATTTATATCGCTCCCCAAAATGATGTAGTGGTAGAACATATAAATTTTGCAGAAACTGTTCAAGCTGTCATAAAACCTCATTGCTACAGATACAGTAGGTGTTTCAGAAATACACACCAAAGCAGAGATTTGTAATCATTTCAGTGTGGTTCATAAAAAGAAGCACATTGTGTTTCAACATCCAAGACACTGCAAAGATTCCCTACCTCCAAAGGCCTGTTTTATCTTACTTTGCGTACTTAAAAAAGAGACAAGCAGAGACAAATAAACAGCCTAAATATTTAAACGCATGCATTTCCTTATATGCCCGGTTTGTTAGAAAGGTGGGAGTAAATGATTATTTTATTACCAAGTTCACATAGAGTTGTTGGCTCCGTTTAATAATAGTCGATCTTGTTCAGGCTGAACAAACTGGTCCCTGTTGGGGGAAAAGGCAGCAATAAATCAATACCCCAGATGTAATCTTGGTGTCTAGAATGCAGAGAGAGATTTTGGTGCATAATGGCACTGGTTTGTCTATTGTCATTCAGACGTGAGCTGCATCAGAAAAGTGCTTGTGGGAACCTGATAAGGGGTGGTCAAAAGTGGGCCATAAATCACAGAGAGGCAGTATTCTGCTGATTTCATACACACATACTTTCTGGGGGGATGAAGTGATAGATCTGCAATTTACTGCTTATCAAATTTGCTAGAAGTTTCATAATACAAAAGCCTGACCTTCAGTTAATAAACACCCTGGTTGACTACCAGCTTCTGCTGAGTAAGTATGGCACTCCAGCCACCTAGCTGGGAAAACCCTTCGATGACCTATTTAACAAGCTCCCTTTGATCGTGAGCCATGCAGTAGAGAGTTTTACTCATGAGCACCTCCTTGAACAAGGAGCGGATGGTATTTATTGAAAGAAACTGGATACTTCATTCTAGGAGAACTAATGGACTGAAGGAATCATATGGATTCCACACTTGTTCAGCACTTGTTAGCATTCTGCAGATCACTGGACCACAACATCTTCTCCCATAACTGAAATAAGGGGGTAAGGAACCAAGGAAGTGGCTGCAGCCTAGGGAAAGGAATGCAACTTTTGCAGGCAAGGAAGTAACCACCCAAAGGAGAAGAACAAAAATGAGTGCATGCTTTCAGTCCATTGTGCATTAACCTAGAAGTTGGAATATTTTTGTCTCATATTTCTTCCGGGAAAAATTTGAAAGCACTGACCATTTTTTGAATGCAGCACTTTCAAAACGTACTGATATGTGATCCTAGATTTAATATAGGATGCTTCATCTATACTTAAAAGTGCATCTAAAAACAATACATCTTTATAATTTCAAGGTGTTTAGGGTAAGTCTGTGGCCTAAAAACATTTCCAAATTCTCTTCTCACTCCCAGATTGAGTGAATCTACACATTCCTTAATATACTCTTTCCCTAGTTAAATGTTTTCAGAGTGGATTCACATTTTAAAATAAGTAAATTTATGCTTAAAAATTATTTACTAAAAGGAAATACCAGAAAATATGCTTTTTCAAGCTTCGATTTTTGATTTAAAACCAAGTTTATAAAATGTCTTGTCTTATAATTGTGCAAATAAAGAATTAATTTACTTATCTTTAAAATGAATGTTATATAGTTCTATATATCAGACACTATTCTAGGTGCTAGAGGTTAATAGTAAACCAGACAAAAACAATCCGTGTCCTCATGGAGCTTAACAATTTAGTGGAGGAATATAGAAAATAACAACGATATAACTAAAGCATATATATTAAGAAAATAAATACTAGTAAGAACATAAGCAGAGAAGGTGTCTAGAGAGCACTGGGGTGAGAGTGGTAGTGGTAGTGCAGAGATTGTCTGCTATGTAAATTGATGAGCATATATATATTACTTAATAATATATAAAAATATAAATATATAATATAAATAATACATAAAACATGTATATTATTTAAATTTTAGATACTCTCCATTAACCAAAATTCCTCCCTCGTGAACCTTTTATCCATGATAATATCTAGCACTAGAAGTGATCCATTTGAAACTCATCTTCTTCTTGTGCCCTTTTCTACCCATACATAGAAAAGCCATGGAAAGGCCAATGAGGCAAGAAGATGAAGGCTGTGCTGTTGGATGCCCAGGTCAGCTACTTCACTAACCATCATAGCACCTCTTAAAGAATGACGTGATAATTGGGCATACAAAATATTAGTACTACTACTACATGCACATCAGTTACTTAGAGTCTCAAAGGGTATAAGATGTTCCATATAATAGGTTTTCTGTATGATTTTTTTTTTCTTAGCTTCTTGGCAAAAGTAGAAAGATTTGGGTTGTATTCTTAATTTAGTCAATCTGGACTTTGTTCAGTCTTCCTCTATCTGGGGAAGCATTGGATAATGTCTCTTGGTATAGAATCTTTTGAAAGACTACTTTGTACTTTGTTTATGACCACATATGCTTTTTATTCGACTCTCTGGAAAGAATTTTAATAAGTATGATGCTGTGGCTGAAGTAGCACAAACCAACTCCCCATAGCTTAAATGAGGATTTTCAAGGGCTCACATAATTGAAAGTCCAGAATTGGGTTGGGCATCAGGTGAAATGCTTTCTTTCTCCAATTCTCCTCTATTCTTTCAGTTCCCGCCTTCCTCCCTGCGTTGGTTTTGTCTTGTGGTCTTAAGATGATCACTGCCACCAAAGGCTAAGATGAGGAAAAGGAGAGGGAGAGAGATAGACAGAGATTTCTCTTGGATTCCTTTTAAGAATGCAGAATTTTCTTTCTCAAATGCTACTGGAAGACTAACTTACTGGCCAAAGTTACCTTAATTCAGCCCACCTCTCAATCAATTGCAAGCAGAAACATTGGATAATTGGTTTAGACTGAAAAGAGCCCATGTCTTGGTGGGGGGGCCTTGGCTTAATCATCTTTGTAGGTGACTCAGGGCTAAACACTATGGTTTGCCCATAGTAGATACTCAATTATTTATTTAATTTATTCATTTATGCAAATTAATATCAAACACCTATACTGTCACAGTTCTTAACACTAGGGATTTATCAGTGAAAACCAAAAAGTTCCTATTCTCATGGAACTTGAAACCTAGTAAGACAATATACAATAAATAAATAAATCAGGTGATAAGTACATTATTAAACCTAGTGATCCAAAAAATATTACTCAATTAAGAGAAATCACCAATCAGTGGTAGGTTTTCTAGTGTCCTCCTAAGCCAGATATGAGTTGAACACCTCCCATGTTCTAGGGCCACAGCTGATACATAGGAGACCATGAAGAAACACAGAACAAGATACTGTAGAACCATGTTCAAATCACCACACTTCCAGTTTCATGATCTTATTACTTAGACCTATTTGGCCACCACCTACACTTGTGAATTCAGAGTCCTGATGGCTTTGTATTTTGTAATTACTCCTTGATAACCTGTTATTCTCTAAGCTTTTCCTTGTCTATGGGGACTCCTCATCCAATGTTGGCTCAACTGACTGGTAGCTGGGGACCACTTTCTAGTTCTCCCAGAACTGATGTTATGACCATACTAGGTGATCTGCTCCTTAATCTGACAACAGTCTTGGGAGGCTTGTAGTATCATAATTGTTTTGAAGAATTGGGGAACATGAGCCCTCGTGAGTCAAGTGACTTGTTCAGTATTATACAGCCACAAAGTCTCAGGAATGTGGTTGAATGCCGAGACCTCTTGAGCAAATCAAATATGAAATACTGCCCTGTTTGTGAATGTTTCTTATCATGTTCAATATTTCTTATCATATTAAAGTATGTCTCTCTTAGGATTGTAGAAACCGTGTCATATACACCTTCTTTCTTCCCCACACTTCTGGTACCTAACATTATTCTGAGAGTAAAACAAAATCTGCTAAACTGGTTAAAAATATTTTAATTGATAAATGATTGACTGCAGAGGATGTTTTACCCATGTGAAAACAATATAGTGGTAACCATGGAATGATATTTTTCAAAAAGAAAAGTAAACAATTAGCTTTACCTAGCTGACAGCAAAGCTGTTCAAATAATAAATAAATTTACTCTGATGGTTATGTAGATAAATATTAATGTGGTCTGGAAACATTTCCATAAGTTACATGGACATGAGTTAGCCCTAACAATGATATTGTAGAAGCATTAAGGCCTTTAAAAATAGTGATTAGGGAACAACATGGATCATCATTTTAAAATAACTCTTCTTCGTGGCTTAAAGCACAACTGTTACCAACAATCATAACAACTCAAGTTTATGGTCATAGAGTCAGTTCACTGGCAGTTGCTGGACTGCCTGGCTCTCACATAGGATGCAGTAACTATCAATATGCCTCTACCATTCAAATAACACACACCCACCACAAATGCCTCTCAGAATTCATGCCACCCATGAACAGTCATTAACTTGGATGACCAGCACCTTGCTCAACCAAAATTAAATAACAAAATATTTAGTATACTTCAGTATGATTTAGTACCTACAAACATAGTGGTCATAAATCAGGAGAATTTCCCCAACAGGAAAGGCATAAATCTTCCAGTGCTCTTTTAGAAATCAAAACAGCTCATGCTATGGCCCAAACTGTCACGGGATCATGAAATTGTAGCGCTATGGGAACCTGGAACAGTGTGTACACCCATTTCTGTCCTCTTTTAAGAAGTCCCCTTTCAACAAGTACAGACACAGGAAAGACATGTTAGAGACCTCCAAAGAAGGAGTTTTTAGCAGTTTCTTTGGTTTCTTTAATTTACAAAATGCAATTAAATATTATATACATGTTCTCATGTACAGCTCCTCTTCCAAAAATTAACATAAAACTGTTTTTAGTGACTCTTAGGGATACAGTTGCTGACACAAATGGAACTTGAACTGCAGAGTGACTGAAACAATAAATTATTTCTTGCTTACATAACAGTCAAGGCAGATGTTTCTCATTGATGGTGGTGATTTTCCTCCATCTGAAGAAACACTTGGTGGTTCACTAACCAGAGTGACTGGGGCTCTGTCATCTTCAACACAAGTTCTTTTTCATTCTAGTCACCCAGAAGGGCTTAGAGCAGCATGTGTGGAAGATTTTCAAAGACCATGCCTGAAAGTGGTTTCCGTTACTTCCACTTGGGTGCCATCGCTTAGACTCTGTCCTATGGTGAATGTAGCTGCAAGGGAGGCTGGGAAGCATGGTTGTGGCTGTGTTCTCAGAAAGAAAGAAGACTATGCACAGGTGGCTATCCCTATCTCAGTTTCCTTTCCTCTACAGAAACTTTTCCCTGAGTTATCTGCATTTTGCATCTTGTTTCCCTCTAATTCTTCCCTAGTGCTTATCTGTGTTTTCATTTTGGCACAAATTTGTATTCCACAGAATTAAGATTCAGAAGTAAAGATAAAAGGGCAAGGAGGGAACTTACTCTGATATATTTCTCTCTCAGCTGATGCCTAGAACTGTGCTCTAACCTTTACTTTCACTTACAGCAGATGACTACTTCAGTTGACTTGAAACAGAAACCAACACATCATCATAGTTATCACCCATCATTTACAGGAATATCGCTAAATTGGCTTTTAATCTTCTCCTCTTCTCATTGCATCAAAAGCCTTATTTCCAACCGAATAACTATCTCCATAGATTACCTCTGAGTACTCTATGACCTCCAAACTAAAACAAACTAATACATTTACTCCTTTTCAGCAATATTCATCATCATCATAAAAACACATAGATGATATTTCTGGAAATTCACTCTCTGTATGCTGAATGTTTCCCAAGTTTGCTTATAAAATTTCTCATAAAATCTCTGTTTATCTCACTACGTCTTTTATCAGTATGACAGAGATCAAATCTAGGTTCCATATCTGAGAATAACTGAGAAGGTATGATAGATTTCCAAAAGAAAACAGTGTGCCTTAGTCCCCTTTAGACCCTAGAGACCATAGGCCCAACCAGGAACCTGAGCTACCCCTCTAAGGGACCCCATGAGGACTCAGCCAGAGTGAATTATAAGCTAAAGAAGTTGATGGCAGGACACCATAAAACTATATTTGAATGTTGCTTCCAATTACCCTGGAAGCTATCTTGGGTGCAACATATTCACTCAATGGAGTGCCTCTGTATTTTATGTGCTTTTCTGCCTACAGTCACTTATGTCAAGGAGGAAATTTTACCCATCCAAAACTTTAACCTTCATCAAAAAATTAAGAAACATTATTCCAGGCATTTTCTGAGTGCTTCATTTTATTCCACCATTTCTGAGTGAGTAGAAAGCATTTTCTGTAAGTTTTCCTACCCTAAATTTCACTTACCAACACTTCACCACTCTTCATTTTCTTTCTCTTTGTCTGCTGAATTTCTTTCTTCTCCCTCTAATGTATGGGGGATAGAACTGGTCCATGGAAGGGAAGAGAAACAGAAACCTTAAAGTGTTTCATTCCTAATTCTTTGTTCTCTCCTGTACCTCACCTGCACTCTAAAACTGGCTGCGGGGAGATATTTTAAGTTGGCCTTCTCCCTCTCATCTTCCTTTGCTCTCCAAATTTGTACAGATGGCAGCGACATGATGGATCCCACATAGATTTTATCCCATAAAACTAATGTCAGCAAGATCTCCAACTGTCAGTAAATATGTTATCAAGGGGTTGCTAACTGCTAGAAATTTATGTTAAATAGTACCGGGCTCTCCCTCCTTTATAGAACAGTTCTTGCCAGACTTCTAAACTTAAGGAACTCATGAATTAAGATACATATTCATGCTGAGAACAGCATACTCTTAAGGTTACAATACTTACCAATCCTACTCTTTCATCATAATTTGATTATCTCATTCTTAACACTGTCAGTATGGTGTTGAAGCAGAAGTAATTTTTTTTTTCATCAGAGAACCCTAAGTTTACTTTTTTTTTTTTTTTTTTTTTTGAGACGGAGTCTCGCTCTGTCGCCTAGGCTGGAGTGCAGTGGCTGGATCTCAGCTCACTGCAAGCTCCGCCTCCCGGGTTCACGCCATTCTCCGGCCTCAGCCTCCCGAGTAGCTGGGACTACAGGCGCCCGCCACCTCGCCCGGCTAGTTTTTTTTTTGTATTTTTTAGTAGAGACGGGGTTTCACCGTGTTCGCCAGGATGGTCTCGATCTCCTGACCTCGTGATCTGCCCATCTCGGCCTCCCAAAGTGCTGGGATTACAGGCTTGAGCCACCGCGCCCGGCCGAGAACCCTAAGTTTAAATCCAGATTGCAACTTAATGATAATATATATAACCTTGGGCAAACTGTATATCACCTCTGAATCTCACTTTCTACATTTGTAAATTGAGAACAATAACTCCTACATTGTTGTTATTATTTATAAGTAGGAGCTAAATATGTGAACACATGGACACAAAGGAGGGAACAACAGACACTGGGTCCTACATGAGGGTGGATGATGGGAAGAGGAAGAGGGTCGGAAAACATAACTATTGGGTACTAGGCTTAGTATCTGGGTGACAAAATAATCTGTATAACAAATGCATGTGACACAAGTTTACCTATATAAAAAACCTGCACATGTACCCCTGAACGTAAAAGTTAAAAAAATAATAAAAAGTCCTGTATTGTAAGGAGTGTTGATTAAATGACAGAGAGTACATGCCATGCTCAGCATTTTAAAGAGACTCAGAACTTTTCCTGGCACTAAGGACATCGTTAGGGCAGTAATCTTGTATCTGATCTCTGTATTAATAAATGAATGAATGAATGAGTGAATGAATGAATTGATCTAGTTAGTGTTCAATATTTTTTTAAGTTCAATGCACAACAGATAAGCATGGCATGTCAGTTATGCATTGTGCATTGTGTATCCTTAAGGCAGACAGACACTATCAGCTAAATGAAGCAAACTTTGAGTTAAGATAAGAAAAGTCACAAAATGTACAATCCATTGCTCAAACCATGCTTCAAAACCATTTGTTGAATGACAGCTGTTTCTGCAAACACCAGAGTCAAACTCCCCAGTGAAAGAGAGAATGCATGCTTTAAATACTGCTTTGTACACTGTCCTCTTTGAACCTCTAGTATAAGGATACAAAAAAAAAAAAAAAAAAATCCAGATGGATTACCATAAAAGTCTAGAAAAAGTGCACTCTACCTCACCCCCATAAACCCCATAAAATTACCTAGAATATCAGGTAAGAAACTCCAAGTTAATTGGAAACTGTTTAGAAAAAACTGAAACATTCTAACCAAGAATTCTGATCATTAGAAACTGATTTCTTAGCATTAGTTGAACCTGTATCTCAGGATGAGGAAGATGAGACTGCTTCCAGAGTTTCCCACTGCCTGTATTTCTATTTTGTATATCATAATCTGAGTGTAGAATACTTTTAATCATATACTGAATAATAATATGTTTTGTGGCAGATATAATTTATTCTTTTCTGTAAGTGTTTTGAGGATGCTTTCAATATTCTGACCTATGATTTCATTCTATTCAGGGCCAGATGCTCTTCCTACAGACTGAATCTCTGACATTTACAGTGGAATGGAACAGTGTCATAGGATTCCCTTAACAAAAGTGTTGCTGCAACATGAGCTTTAACAGGACCTTCCACTGAACGAGGGACACCTGTTTTAATGTTGTCTTGATTCTATTTGCTGATAGAAATGGAAGCAACAAAGATACAATAACTAGGTCTGTACACAAATGAAACCCGGCCATTTCTCTTCAATGGAGGCAGTCATAAAATGAAAGCAAAATTGAAGCATTTCACCTTTTTCTTTTGGTAAAATTCTCCCCATACTTATGAAGACTGTTGTCTTCATAATGTTTTTCAACATTCTGCCAAAGCTTACAATGGAGTCCAGTCGCATCCCCTAATTAACCCCTCTTAAAGTCTTCCAGCATTCTTGAAGTCTCTGGAGCTGTGCTACTGCTTCCAAGTAGCTAATGTGCTGTTATTTTACAACACTCTGCCAGAGTTGCTTTTGCTCAAACAGAAATCCTACTAGCTTTACCGTTTGGCTGCCTGTAGTATGTAAAAAAAAAAAAAAAAAAAAAAAAAAAAAAAAAAAACCATAAACCAGATGGCGGAAATACAGAGTAATCTGTTTGGGAAGCCCAGGTTATAAATATGTGCATGTTGGGAAAGGGCAAAAAGTTGAGGTAAAGCAGCTGATGCAGCTTGCAGGCTGGGCTCCAATCACGGTCATTTTTAGACTAGTGCACTAAGAGATGTCTATATATTTATTTTCTATTGTATTTTCCCTCTCCTGCTCAGGAAAAATCCACTGGGGTTAACTGTGGATACTTTCCCACACTGGAAACCAAACTGAATCCTGACTTGGAAAGTTTAGCCCATGTTTTATCTGCATGAAGACATATTCTTCTGCTGGGATGGGACCGGGGGTGGGGGGCAGTGAGGTGTTGGGACTGGGACACATCGTACTGTGATGCAACCTGCTCCTTCCTTGACCATTCCCCAATATATATAAGGATCTCTCCTTATCCCAACATCTTCATCCAAGTGAACTAAGGTTAAAGTGAAAATAAAAGTTAAGCTTGAAAGAACAGATGCTCTAAAGCACAGCTTGTGTGTATGTTGGGGGTTGGGGAATGGGTAGGAGGGAGATGCAGTTCAGGAATGAAGAGTGAACCTTTACCTTTGTGCACGCTTCTGTGTGTGTGTGTGTGTGTGTGTGTGTGTGCAAGAGACCATTGCATTCATATGAATAGCAAGATCTTTCATGCTCCAGCTGTTGAATCACATCCTTCTCAGCTTCTGTGGTCTTTAAGAGTTGCAACCTGGCCAGCACTGATTAGCTTGGGCTATAAAAAGATTATCTTCAGTGATTATCCTGTTGTGCCTATGTAGTGCACTTTTCAGGCACAGTAGACAGACAGTTAAATGGATGTGGCCTGCCTCCTTGAGATTCGTGCTCTAGAACTAGCACCAACATTGCAATCAGACATTCTAAAAACCTACAAGCAACTGCACACCTTAGAGCCCTGCCCTCACCACTCTAAGGAAGAAACTTGAACACACTGTGCCACAACTCTAGCGCTCTCAGGCATATAGCCCACTGGGGGAAATGTTGATGCCTCTGACCATTTCAGTTCTGCTTCTCCAAGGGTTTCTGGGATCTCTCCCAAGTACTCTCAAAGATCTCTTCAGAACTCCCTTAGCTGCTTCCTGGGGCTTTCCTCTCTTCTCATTACTCCTGACCTCCACCACTGCCTGATGCTAGTGGCTGCAGCTACATTCCCGTTTTTCTCTCATGACCTCAGTCACACTGGTATAATCTCGCTGGGTCTGCTCCAGCAGCTGCTGCGTGAAGGTGAGGAGAGGATTCTCTTCCCACTGGCTTTATTCTTTATTGTTAAAGCACAAATGAGAGAGCTGTGTGCTTTCAGACTCTTCTTTAATTGTTTCCATCTTTCAGCTTTTTGTGCTTTCCTCCTCTTCTTGGGGTGAATCACAAATGCTGAAGAGCTGCACTGGGACAGAATTCAAGGGTCAAGCCCAGGGTTACAGCTGTGGCCAATATCAGCCCTCTTATTTGAGCTTCCCACTAGGGTCCAATGGCCTCCACCTTCCCACCAGACAGGGTGTCCAGAGAGTGCTTATATGGTTTGCAGGACTCTTCCCTGGGAGTAGCCATAAGCTCGAAGAGTCTTTTCAAAAAGTTCTTTGTCCTCTTACGTGCTGAGTTTTCAATGATTTTATAGTTTAAGCTGATGTTCTTGCATCCTTTCAATGTAAATACACTCCTTACAGATGTTCCATGTTATTCTTGAGGGTTCACTGTGATTGAGAGACATTCAGCCCTCCATAAAGTTACAGTACAAATTAATTATTTATGGTGGTAAATAATAAATGTTTTTTCACATTAACTTTAAAAAATGGGGTATTGTTGTAACTTTAAAGTGTTATTTAAAAAAAAAAAAAAAGAATAAAGTTTAAAAAAAAAAAGAATAAAGTCAACGAGCAGCTTTTTAAGTTCTTAGGAGACTCTCCAAAATCCTCTTAAGAGCTTAAACAGGTACTCAAGACCCACAGCCATTTGGTGCTGGGTTCTTCTGCCTCTTGAATTATCTCAGCAAGACGAGCTCTTGCTCACCTTGGCTGAACTGTGCTCACCCAAAATTAATATGTTGAAGCTTTAACCCTCAATGTAACTGTATTGGAGGTAGGACCTTTAAGAGGTAATCAAGGTTAAATGCAGTCACGAGGGTGGGATCCTGAGCCAATAGAATTAGTCTGTTATAGGAAACACCAGAGGAGACTTCCTCTCCCCCTCTTCCCTCCCCTCTTCCCGTCTCCCTCTCCTTTTCTGTCTCCCTCTGAGAGCCACAGAGGAAAGGCCATGTGAGGTCTCAGCAAGAAGGCCACAGTCTACAAGCCAGAAAGGCAGCCCTTACCAGAGACCAGCCCTGCCAGACCTTGATCATGGACTCCTAGCCTCCAGAACTGTGAGAAAATTAATTTCTGTTGTTTAAGTCTATGGTATTTCGTTTTGGTAGCCCGAGGAGAGGAATACAAACCCATCAATATGTATCTAGGATCTGCTTCAAACAGACTAATCAAATCTACATTTCTTCCTTTGAAGGAAGAGAAGCAGCAAATCACATTCCAAGTTGTCTTCATGAAAAACAGAGAGAGTCGACCTAATAGCTCAAGAAAGGTAGCATGGGTGAGGTGGGGTATAAAAGACATTTAATGTAAAGCCCTAATCAGAGGCAATGTGTAAAAGCAGAGAAAGCCAGATACCTTGGAGTAAGGAGAAAAAAAAGTAATTTATCAAGCCCCATAAATGTTCATTTTAGAGCCAAATACAAGTCTTTTTTGTCTGCGAACTATTTGTTGTTTACAGAATGAAGTCTGCCCTCTCTTGCAGTTCATTTATAGCTACAGATTTGGGAACTGTAGGAGAATTTTCAAGGCAGGCTTTTTCTATTTTTCTTGCAAATCTTTCCACCTAGTTTAAAAGAAGACAGAAATCTTTCAGGTCTTTACCCATGTAAAAACAGAAGAATCTCTTTGGTAAAGAATTGGGTAATTTTTTCTGTTATATTTCTTCTCCCAGGTCCTTTGCCATCATGTTTCTTGCCTGAATTCTTCAGTCTTTGTAGGACAGTCCCTTCTGTTTTACTTCTAAGGTCTTCCCTGTGTGGAAAGCCATATATACTATTTTATTTGTGTAACTTTATCTTTCCATATGTAGATAAATTACAAATCTGTGTTTTCATCTCTATTCTTCTAAGTTTAAGCTTCATAAGTCCAAGAGTTTTCTAGATATTTCTAATAGACTATCACGTGTTAGCCATCTCACACATCCCATGTCCAAAATGGAAATCATGTTTTCCCCCAAATTGTTCCATCTCATGTACTCTAAGAATGTTTAATGACTCATCTATCCCTCAATCTCTCAAGCTAGATAGAATTCTCCAGGACACCTTCAACATGTCTCTCTTCTTGGCTGTGTTCAGCCCTATGCCCTATAGTCTACTCAGTCACCAAATACTTCACATATATACCTCAGAACTTGCAGTTCATGCTCTCTCACCATCACTGCCACTGCCTTAGCCCAAGTTTTCTTAATGTATTGCCTGGGTACCCCACAACCTTCTAGTTATCTCCCAGCCTCAATGCAACTATGACTAGTGCTTCCCTACTTAGACTTATATTTCACTTGAGTTCTCATTGGCTTTTATCCTAAGCTTTCTCCTGAAATTATTGTTATCACAGTCACCTGTTATCCCTTATATATGAAATCTAATTAATTCTTCTCAGACCTCATTATCATGGCTCCCTTCAGCATTTGATGTTGTTGTCTGCTCTTTTCATCAAAGTGTCTACTCCCAGATCTTGGACCTATTTTCCCCAGTTATTTTTCTACCTTATTATTTCTTCCCATCTCTTCTGTTGGTTCTTCTTCCTCTGCCCACCCTTTAAACTTTAGAGCTCTGGGGAGCTCTGTGGTCTTCTCTTTTTGTTTCACATGCTTCCCCAGGTGATCTTTTCTTCCACAGTTTCTGCCGCCCCTGGGAGTCCTCTTGATCCGGGCCTTTCCCTGAGTTGCATACAGTATTTTAAACTTCTAAATGAAAATCTGCAGTTTGATGTTGTCTCACAGAAACTCAAATCACAATGCTACAAACTAAACCCCATATCTGTTTCCTTCAACCTTCTTTACCTTAACTATTTCTTACCAAGAATTCTTGTTGGTATACAAAGCAGACACTCACTCATTAAACTTTTTAATAGAGTATATTGCCTAAAAAAGAAAAGTTCAAGTTCTTTAGTATGAGTGTATCTGGCACCTTTGAGGCCCAGTATCTCATTCCCTCAGCTCAACTCTGATTTCAGCGGGAGGTATTACCTGAAATAGGCTACATCCCTTACCAGAAGGCACCACTTGTCTTTCTACCCCAGTCTTCTCTGAAGCCACACGCTTGGCCAAGGCCCAAGCACAGGCCAAAAAAACCAATACTGTGGGGGAAGGAAGCTTATACTCCCTGGGGAAATCCTCAACTGATGGGAGATGCAGTTCAGTAGAGGAGTGACCGAGCATGGTGCTTCTTTATATATCGATATAACAGAATTTGTCTATTTTACTGTTGTTGGACATTTGAGTTGATGAGTCCATTGACTTCTGTATCTTTACCTAATAGATGTGTTTCATTATTATTTCTAATAGTTTTCCTATACATTCTTTTGGGATTTCATATAAGGAACCCTATTGCCTACAAATATTGATAGTTTTCTTTCTTTGCAATCATTATAATTTGTTTTTTCCTTGTCTTACTGTCCTGCGTAAGATGGTAACTAAAAAGGTGATGATAATATGTATTCTTTGTGTATTTCTGATTTTTTAAAAATTGCTTTATTTATTTATTTATTTATTTATTATTATACTTTAAGTTCTAGGGTACATGTGCATAACGTGCAGGTTTGTTACATATGTATACTTGTGCCATGTTGGTGTGCTGCACCCATCAACTCATCAGCACCCATCAACTCGTCATTTACATCAGGTATAACTCCCAATGCAATCCCTCCCCTCTCCCCCCTCCCCATGATAGGCCCTGGTGTGTGATGTTCCCTTTTAATTTTTCACCGCTAAAATTATGTTTTCTATGCTTTTTCTTCTATAGCTATCTTTCATTAGGATAGAGAAATTCTTATCTATTTCTAATTTTTCAAGAGTTTTTTAAAATCATGAATTAATGTTGTATTTTATAAAACACTATTCCTGCTTCATATTGAGTTGATTATATGGTTTTTCTCCTTTAATCTGTGAATGTGCTAATTATACTATTGATCTTTTAAATTTCAAACCCACCTTTTTTTTAGCACAACTGAGCTAAACCAACTTGATGGTTTTTACACATTCCTAGATTGGGTTTGAAAATATTTAGAATTTTTGCATTTGTGGTCATGAGTGAAATTGGCCTATAATTCTGATATTTGAAGCTTGTTACAGTAACCTCATATAAGTTGTTGGGGAGCATTTCCTTGTTTTCTGAAGGACTTTGTAAAAACAAATATTCGCTACTATCTGTTCCTAAAAATCCCTCTACATCCACTGTTTTATTCGTGGGATGATTTTTAGCTATTGAACCAGTTCCTTTAGAGGTTATAGGATAATTTAGGTTATTTTTTCTTGCTTTACTAATAGCTTTAAAAATTGGTATTTTTCTTCCAATTTATTTAACTACATGTAAAATTTTACTGATGTATAGTTGTTTCTACCATTGCCTTTACTATCTTTTGAAATCTGTATTATATCTTTTTTAGTCATTCTTGAGGTTTGTCTTTTTAAAAAACCTTTATTTAACTCTTCTATTATAAATTCGTTTTCTAATTTATTCATTTCTGCCTTCATAGTTTGTCCCTTTTGTATTTCCTTTGGGTCAATTCTATTTGGTTTTCACTTTTTAAGTTGAGTATTTAGCTCCCATATTCCCAGGCCTTTCTTATTTTCCAATGCATTGATTTAATGTTATACATTTTCCTCTAAGTATTGTTTTAGCTTCATTCTATTGGTTTTGATAAGTAGCACTTTCTTATTATTTGATCATGAGTACTTTCGATTCCCTCTATAATTTGGCTTTTACTGATAAAGTCAGTGAAAGGGTTTTTTCTTAGTTTGCAAGTATATAGTTATTCCAAAGAGATATTTTCATTGGTAATGACTAAACTACACTATTTGCAGATACGGAATGTGTTTTTTCTGATACCGGTCCTTGAAAAATTATTTAGATATGCTTTGAAGACAATAAAGTGTTTAATTTTTATAAATGTCACAGTATGCTTGGAATTTATATTACTCTCCAGTAGCGGTAGTTGAGAGAAGGGGAATATTTTTACTTGTGTCTATTAGATTAAGATTATTAATTATACTTTTAAAATATTTTGTGAGTTTGTTTTTTGTCTTCTTTGATATATCTTATTTTACCAAGTAATTTAGTTATAATTTCTCTTTGTGTTGTTGATTTTTCTTTTATTTGTTTTGAAGTTGTGTTAAGGGCAAAAAAGTTGAGAATTGTTAGCTTCCTGCTCACTTGGATATTATCAAGATGTAGTAATACGTTTTAGAATCAATATTGTTTAAAACGTTCATATTATCCAAAGCAATCTACAAATTCAATGCAACCTCTATCAAAATACCAAAAACTTTCTTCACAGAAATAGAAAAAATAATTCTAAAATACATATAAAACTACAAAAGAACCGTAATAGCCAAAGCCATCCTGAGCAACAAGAACAAAACTGGAGGAATCACATTACCTGACTTCAAATTATATTACAGAGCAATAGTAACCAAAACAACATGATACTAGCATAAAAACAGACACATAGACCAATAAAAGAGTGGAGAAACAAATCCATTATCTACAATGAACTCATTTTCGAGAAAGGTGCTGAGAACATACATTGGGGAAAGGACAGTCTCTTTGATAAATGATGCTGGGAAAACTGGATATCCATAGGCAGAAGGAAAAAACCAGACATCTCTATTTCTCACCATATACAAAAATCAAATCAAAATGGATTAAAGACTTAAATCTAAGATCCCAAACCATGAAACTACTACAATAAAATATCGGGGAAGCTCTCCAGGACATTGGGCAGATTTCTTCTCACCCAGTTAAAATAGCTTGTATCCAAAAGTCAGGTAATAACAAATGCTGCCAGGGATATGGAATAAAGGGAACCCTTGTACACTGTTGGTGGAAGTGTAAATTAGTATAACCACTATAAAGAACAGTATGGAAGTTCCTCAAAAAACTAAAAATAGAACTATCATATGATCCAGCAACCTCCCTGCTAGGTATATATCCAAAAGAAAGGAAATCAGTATATAAAAGAAGTATCTGTACTATCATGTTTATTGCAGCACTATTCACAATAGCCAAGATTGCAACTGAAGTGTCCAGCCGCTGATGAATGGATAAAGAAAATATGGTACATATGTACAACGGAGTACTAATCAGCCATAAAAAGATTGAGCTCCTGTCTTGTAACAACATGGATGAAACTGGAGGACATTATGTTAAATGAAAGAAGTCAGGCACAGAAAGATAAACTTTGCATGTTCTCACTCATTTGTGGGAGCTAAAAATAAAAACAATTGAACTCATGGAGATAGAGAATAGAATGATGGTCACCAGAAGCTGGGAAGGGTAGTGGGGTAGGGGTAGGGATGGAGTGGGCAAATGGGTACAAAAATATAGTTAGAATGAATGAGAGCTATTATTTCATAGCACAATAGAGTGATTATAGCCTACAATAATTTATTGTACATTTAAAAATAAAATTTTATAGTTGTAAAGTTTGTAACACAAAGAAGTGATAAATGCTTAAGGTGATGAATAGCCCATCAGGAAAAAAAAAAAAAAAAGTCTACCCTTTACCCTTTGTCTCAGTGGTTTCACCTGTAGAGTTTACCCAAAGGAAATTAGTCATGCGAATATGTGTGTTCAATAATATTTACTGCAGCATAGTTTATCATATGTTTAAAAGTTGAGATCCACCTAAATGTACTATAGTAGGAAATTGGTTTAAATGGTTCACCAAACAGTGGAATACTGGGCCACTATTATGAGTGATGTTGGCTCATGGGCTTCCTGATGTGTTTCAGTGAGAAGAAGACAACATCACTTATGTGATATTCCTGCCAAAAATGCATACACATCAGACATACCCACATTTAAGAATAGTCTACAGAATAACTGCCTGTATTCTTTTAAAATGTCAGTATAACAAAAGGCAAAGTAAGTCTAAGGAACTGTACCCATATTAAAAGAAACTAAAAAGACTTGACAACTAAATGCAATACATGATCCTGGATTAGATCTTAGGCCAAGGAAAAAAAAAGTTACAAAGGACATTATGAGGCAATTGGCAAAACTTTAATATGGACCATAGATTATATCATAATGTTACCTCAGTCTAAGTTTTCTGATTTTAATCATTGCACTGCGTTATGTGAAAGAATGTTTTTGTTGTTAGGAAATTCACATTGATGGGTTTAAGGTTAAGGGGGCATTTTGTGTGTAACTTACTGTCAGGTGGTTCAGAAAAAATACTAATGCATATTTATAGAAAAATAATGATAAAGCAAATGTGGTCAAATGATATCAATGGGTGAATCTGAGTGAAGAGTATCCTCAAATTCTTTTTAGTATTCTTGTCCGTTTTCTGTGAGTTTAGAAGTATTTCAAAATAAAGGCTAAAAAAAGAAGAAAGATGTAGTAACTCTTTTTTTTTAATCTCTAGTGATGCTTTTTCTTTAAAGACTAATTTGTCTGACGTTATAACTATATTAGATTCATTTTTCTTACCAGTTTTCTAGCATAATTTTCCCCACATTGTACTTTCATCCTTTTTGTGTCCTTATATACTCAATGTGTCTCAGTTTCTTATGTGTGTGCATATCATATATATCTATATGAAATTAGTAGCATATTTTACATGCTATTGTGTAGCCTTTTATTTTTAAAATGTCACGAATATTTCCATTTATTAATATGTTTCCAAAAATTAATAGCTATATAGTATACCATTCCATGTATGTACCCAGCTTTCAGATAAGTTTGTTTTCCTTAAGTTTTTACTATTATGAATAACATGATAAACTTTTTTATTTATACATATTTACAAATTCCTCAGATTGCTTCCTTATATAAATTTATAGAATAAAACTTTCCCATTTAAATATTTAAAAAAATATTTAGAGCACACAGTCATTTGAGAATATTCCCTATAGAAAAAAAGAAAAGCTAATACTTTCATCAGAAGTGTAAGAAGGTAGCCTGAGCAACGTAGTAAGGCCTTGTCTCTACTTAAAACTAAAAAACACATTAGCTGGGCGTGGTACCAGGGATCTGAGGTGGGAGGATTGCTTGAGTTCAGGAGGTCAAGGCTGAAGTGAGCCATAATTGCACCACAGCACTCCAGCGTGGGTGACATAGTGAGACCCTGTCTCACAAACCAAAAATGTATAAGAAGGTGATTTTTTTCTCCACATCCTACTCAATATTAGCAGTATATAGTTTTTTTTATCCTTGCTATTGGGACAGGCAAAATTAAACAAATAAACAAAATAGAGTATCTTGGCATTTTATATACGGGAAATTTTCTGTCTTGTCTTAATTATATCTTGTACTCATTTCAGAAAAATGTTATTTTTGATGTGTAAGAAATCCATGAGACACCCTGTTCTATAATTTCAAAATATTTTTAAAAAGTATTTACCCTTTAATAATAAATAACTTGTTATTTACCTTTTAATTTTGTTGATACTGTTTTTATGTACAGGTATTTGTTTTTATATTTCTTAATAATCTCTTTATTTGTGGTTTATCTCTTTGTTGTTACGCTTAGAATGACCTTCCCCTCTCCAAGATTACATGAATGTTCACTTAATTTTTTTAGAACATTTATGATTTTGCTTACGACATAAGGCATTCCTCTGTTTGGAATTTATTTATTCACTTATTTATTTTATTTATTTTTTGAGATGAGTCTCACTCTGTTGCCCAGGCTGGAGTACAGTGGCATAATCTAGGCTCACTGCAACCTCTACCTCCCCAGTTCAAGTGATTCTCCTGCCTCAGCCTCCTGAGTAGCTGGGACCACAGGTACATGCCACCACATCTGGCTAATTTCTGTATTTTTAGTAGAGGTGGGGTTTCACCATGTTGTTCAGGCTGGTCTCGAACTCCTGACCTCAAGTGATAGCCTGCCTCAGCCTCCCAAAGTGCTGGGATTACAGATGTGAACCACTGCGCCCTGCCTCTCTTTTGAATTTAAACTGACAAATTCTGTGAATACAATTTCTTTATCAGATAAGTAACCAAATATTGAATCATCTTTAAAAAAAAAATTTCTTCCTCACTGGTTTGCACTTCCGCTTCTATTGTGTTTTGAAGATGTAAATATTCTTCACCTGTTTCTAGACTTTTCAGGCTGTTTCACTGATTGCCTATGTGTTCTGTGGTTAGTGCCACACTCTTAAATGTCATTGCTTTATAATATGCTTCATTATCTTACAGTTCAAGTGTACATCATTTAAAAAATTTTACATTTGGTGGATATTTTTGTTCAGTTGTTTATTCAGAGAAATTTTTAAATAACTTTCTGAAGTTCCTCTCCCAAAATAGCTTTTTGGGAATTGGATTGGATTTCTATCAATTTTATAAATTAACTCAGGAATTAAGTCTCTCCAATATGGCATGCCTTTAGTTCTAGTTAACGAGGAAGCATAAATGGGACCTCGTTGATGCCATATGTATGGGGACTAGATAAATAGCACAAAGGTTTCTGTTGTTTAGTCTTGAACCTCAGGGAAATGAAGCATGGGAAGTGCCTTACAGTGACTTTGCTGCCTTTTTCCCCATGTAAAACAGTTCACAGCTTGTCTCATTACAGCATTTGTAAAAACACAGTCTGAAAGCAGTGGTGCATAAATGAATTATTTAAAAGTTTTGCAGCAAATCGTCCTGATCTGGCTTGCTGCTTCTTAATGCGCTTTAAGTGAGCCCAGGGAGGTGAATCAGAGTGGGCACAGGGTAGAATGTAAACCAAGTTTTATTAGCCACAAAAAGCCACTCGATAACATTTATTAAGTATCAGAGACAGTGTGTTTAAATAAGTTTGATTCCCTGAATAATCGTCGACGTTGCAACCATCTTTTCTAGATAGGAACACTCCCTTGTCAAAAACATTTATTTTCTTGTCACTTCTACTAATATAATGGGCTCCTGGGGTTTTGTGAGAGTTTCTTAGCAAATCATGATTTTCAAAAAATTACTACGTGTCTCCAACTGAATACAGCTTTAATAACTGGGGAAAGGAAAGCCACACACATCATTGACAATATATCATCTTATTATCAGTGCCACATTTAGGAGCGTTAGCTGCCCTAAGAAAACGAGGAGCCACACACCCTCCATGTCCTTCCCAGTCCTTCCTCCAATGAGCAGTGTCAGTAAACTTGATCTTCCCCCAGTCAGCCTGGCCTGGGGCTAATTCCTTTTCTCTTTAAGGGTGAATCAGCCCTTAAGACCAAATAATTTATACCACAGTTGCCAAATCTTCCATTCCTATCTTTTTCTTTTTTTCTGCGATGCCAAGTGAACCGGACAGATACTCAGAATGTGTCTGAGCCTAGCAGCACCTTTCTAATCTGACATCAGTAGGGTGAATTGAAGATAGGTGTTTCCGGGACGCTGTGTGGTACATATCTGCATTATAAATCCTTTTTATCTTTGGCTAAGGTCATCAGCTTAACTCCAGACAAAAAAAAAAAAAAATAACACAAAAAAATAAGTATGGCAAAGTACTCAGTGGACAGGCACCGGCTGATAAATATTTAATGGAACTGAGAGCTCACCTTAGGTATTTGTAAATATTGCCTGTTTGTGTGTTTGTCCTACTCCTCTATAACCAGAGGCTGCACATGGTCATGTGTAAGTGTGTGTTTGTGAGTTTATATGTGTGTGTTTGAGCCAGGAAGGGAGGAAGGGAGGGAAGAAGGGAGGAATTCCCGTTCATCCATTCATGTCTTTTGTTGCAAACAGTCCTTCTGCTAGGGAAATGTCCTTATCACTTTTTCATCACTGCACACAAACTTGTGGCACTGCATTTCCAGAGATATTAGGGGAAGATTCCATTATGGAGTTTTCTAGTCCTTGGCTTTTACTGTCCGTGTACTCCTTTGCAGCAGGGAACAAATATTTTCCTCAGTATGGTGACTGCCAAGATTGGTGCTGTCATTGAGAAGGAGGTTGTAATTCCTCTGGGCTTCTAACTGGCTGGGGCATTCAGGTCCTTGACTGGGACATGAGCTTGTTTTAGGATATTGATTTCAACTAGAGGTTATGAGACATTGAGATTCATTCATTCACTTATTCACTTAATCATCTAACAAATACTTATGGTATAGCTACTTTGTGGTGGGAATTCTGTTGGGTTCAGAGCTATATTCTCTGTTCAAATTGTTCATTTACTGAGGGGTTCAGAGTAAGAAAGAGGAAATTTGAAGTACAGGTGATACTTCATGTGACATAGGTGGTTACAGGAGTCTATCAGTACAGCATTGCCCCATTGACCCAGTATTCTCAGAGGTGTGGTAATGGAGAGGAGCTGGCAAAGCCTTTTGGAAGACATGGGATCCTGATGCTGAGATGCTAAGACCTGAACATTGAGTAACAAACAGTTAAACATGAATAACTGCATATGCAAAGCGTCAGAGGCAGGGGAGAACGTTGGGAATATTTCAGGAACTTAAAGTCGTAAAATGTGACTGGAACTCAGAGGTATAAAATGTGAGACTGAAGATAGAAGCATTTGACTTCAGCCTGCTATTATTTTGACTTAGCTCTAGAAGCCAACGTGTTGCATTAGAGATTTTGAGAGGGGAAATTACATGATCTGATTCGGGATGTAGAAAAGTTATTATTTTATTTTATTTTATTTGCCAGCATGAATTCAAAGAGAGAGAAAGATAACTATTAAACACAAAAATAATTTACAGAAGATAAGACCAGAGTTTGAGAGAGCAACTAAATGGCTAATTGGGCTGAGAGTTGATGGTCTGATCATGAACATCTCATTGGGAAGAGACAGAGGGTTGTGTGTGTGTGTGTGTGTGTGTGTGTGTGTGTGTGTGTACGTTTGTATGTGTGTATGTTGTAATGTTTTAAACAAGACTGATTTTTTTTTTTTTATTATTTAATAGAAAAGAGAGGAAAGAGTCAAAAATGAGACCAGAGTTTCTGGTCTAAGTAACAAGATGGTTGCTACTTCTTGCAATGGAGGTGACAGAAGAAGCTTGCTTCAGAGGAAGGCCTGGGGAGTCACAGTCCCGGGGGCACAACCAGGTGGAAGTACCTTGTAGACAAAAGGATAGCCAGGTCTGGAGTTCAGGAGAGACGTTCCAGTTTTCGCTTTTGCGGACTTTAACCACTCTAGAGTGGAAAAGGTAACTAATCATATCAATTGTGTCTACCTTCAAGAGACCACTTAGGGCATCTTCATAAAAAGATGGGGTCCAAAAATCAAATTAAAACAGCATTAGACAAATGTTTTTATGCTAGTCTATATCATACCAAATATTGAGATATTGAGAAATGTCTAGGCTTATAAATACTTTTTTAAAGTTTTTTCTCTTCTTTGGCATTGTAAACTGGAAATAAATGATCGTTAGGTCTCAATGAAGATAAATATTACATATTTTAAAAGATTCTTAATTCCTGGTAACATGGGACACCTTTGCATTAAGTATTTACTTAAAAAGGGATTTGTTATCTTAGGACACTGAACACCATTAAAAAGGAAGTTACTGTTACAGGGAATTTGAGGCCTCTGGCATCAATCAAAGCAAAAATGCTTGACTTTTTTAAATGTAGTTGAACTTAATGGAGAAATTCAGAAACTAAATAAAGGAAAATTGATCTAAGTTGACATCCTTTTCCCAGAAGTTTCTGTTAGAAGTGGGAATGAGTTTCGGGACTCCTGGAAGAGTTAAAATAGCAGATAATACCCAATAGTACATTATTATTGAGTAAAGAAACAAACAGGGGAAATCCTTCTCTATGTGTGTAGGTATTTCACAATTTCTCGTCCTCTTCATATTCACTTTTGCTCCTGGTTGGCACCTTCTTGGTCTGACTGCATCTGTAGCACCGCTCTCACTAACACCTTTTCATTTTATTCACAACGTTGGAGCGTGTACTCTGGTTTTCTGAAGATTTGACTTACTAAGGTTTTGAGGTCTATTCTCCACCTCTGAGGCGACATGAGAGCAG
This sequence comes from Macaca fascicularis, assembly GCF_037993035.2. NCBI lineage: Eukaryota > Metazoa > Chordata > Mammalia > Primates > Cercopithecidae > Macaca > Macaca fascicularis. The sequence goes on along the minus strand of NC_088387.1, from coordinate 54,796,028 downwards.
TGGGTGTGGGTCAGAGGATGGGGTGAGTCCAGGAGGTGATAAGAAAATGCAAGGAGGAAGAGAAAGGATTCATTCAATGATGAAGTGGATAAGGCCAGTGTCTGCTCAGAGAATTAGAGAGATCATGGTCCTTCCCCAAAGATACAGGGGGTGCATAGCAACCCAGCAACCTGTATTCAGCGGAAGAAAAACACTTACAAGTGGATCAGGAGTTACCGACGGGAGAGCACTGCCTTCTTTGTGCAGGCTTTTGGGGAGTGAAAAATTCGCAGATAAGATTATGTGTATTTCCCATGGGCAACCTGATGGTTTGAAGTTTTTATACATTGTGAAAAGACTAAATCTTGGAAATAAATGTATACATGATACATCATTAATAGCTAAATTTGGAAGAAAAAACACACTAATACACTTTTGTGTAGTGTACAATAAAAGCTACCCTGAACAAATGAGGTATTAGTCAGTTTTTGCATTGCTATAAAGAAATACCTGAGACTGAGTAATTAATAAAGAAAAGAGGTTTACTTGGTTCACAGTTCCACAGGCTGTACAGGAAACATGATGCTCCCATCTGCTCAGCTTCTGGGGAGGCCTCAGGAAACCATCAATCATGGTAGAAGGCAAAGGGGAAGCAGTCAGGTCACATGGCCAGAGCAACAAGAGACAGAGGGAGGAGGTGCTATACACTTTTAAACAACCAGATCTTGTGAGAACTCTATCACTATGTAGTACCAAGTGGGGATGGTACTAAACTATTCATGACAAACCACCTCAATGATTCAATCACTTCCCACCATGCCCCACTTCCAACATTTGGGATTATAATTCAACCTGAGATTTGAGTGGGAGCATGGATCCAAACCCTGTCACACACTTACCCCACAATAGCAAATATTTTCCAAATAATTAATTACCAATTCTTCAGTAGTATGGTTTCAATTGGAGTCTAACTTTTCCTCATAATCTTTTTTTTTTTTAATTATACTTTAAGTTCTAGGGTACATGTGGATAACGTGCAGGTTTGTTACATAAGTATACTTGTGCCATGTTGGCGTGCTGCACCCATCAACTCGTCAGCACCCATCAACTCGTCATTTACATCAGGTATAACTCCCAATGCAATCCCTCCCCTCTCCCCCCTCCCCATGATAGGCCCTGGTGTGTGATGTTCCCCTTCCCAAGTCCAAGTGATCTCATTGTTCAGTTCCCACCTATGAGTGAGAACATGTGGTGTTTGGTTTTCTGTTCTTGCGATAGTTTGCTGAGAATGATGGTTTTCAGCTGCATCCATGTCCCTACAAAGGACACAAACTCATCCTTTTTTATGGCTACATAGTATTCCATGGTGTATATGTGCCACATTTTCTTAATCCAGTCTGTCACTGATAGACATTTGGGTTGATTTCAAGTCTTTGCTATTGTGAATAGTGCCACAATAAACATACGTGTGCATGTGTCTTTATAGCAGCATGATTTATAATCCAGAACCTACAAAGAACTCAAACAAATTTACAAGAAAAAAGCAAACAACCCCATTGAAAAGTGGGCAAAGGATATGAACAGACATTTCTCAAAAGAAGACATTCATACAGCCAACAGATACATGAAAAGATGCTCATCATCACTGGCCATCAGAGAAATGCAAATCAAAACCACAATGAGATACCATCTCACACCAGTTAGAATGGCAATCATTAAAAAGTCAGGAAACAACAGGTGCTGGAGAGGATGTGGAGAAATAGGAACACTTTTACACTGTTGGTGGGATTGTAAACTACTTCAACCATTATGGAAAACAGTATGGCAATTCCTCAAGGATCTAGAACTAGAAGTACCATATGACCCAGCCATCCCATTACTGGGTATATACCCAAAGGATTATAAATCCTCATAACCTTTAACATCACTTTCAGTGAGCAGTATCTGCATGTGGCATGGGTGAAAGCCTGGAAGTCTTGACCTCTTTAGCACCTTTGACTCAGTGGGATTTCAAGGCATATTGAAAACTACTCTGGTTTTATGCTGAAAGTTAAATAAATAGCTTTGCTTGAATTATCAGGCAAAAGCTTTTGGCAAATAGTTGTTGAGTTCTTACACGATTGTCCTTCATGAAATTTATATCAATGACACCGAAATCTCTACTTTAGAAAATTCTAGAGGTCTTCAAAGGATTTTACAAGTTTTACCAGTTTTAATTATCATAACTGAGTTATGCCTAATTTTTGTTTGTGTATATAATCATAATATGTAAAATTGTATAATGTCAGATTGTAATGTAATATTTTAAAAATATATTTAAAACAAGGATGAAATGTTCCCAAATACAAAATAACTCAACTGAGTTGAGCAATGGCATGAGCAGATTGCTTTTACACCAACCAAGTCAGGCCACAGCTGACTCACTTTTCCATCTGGTAATTTTTTTAATTGTACTTATAGATAGGTAAAACATGCAAATGATAAGTAATTCCAAGAACCCAAAATAGTGAAAAGTGAGTTTCCTGGTTCTCCTTTCCAGGGGCATAACTCTTACCAATGATTCTCATGTATTTCCACACACATTCTTAATGTATAAATATACACTTTTATATAACATGCTTTGTATTTTATAAACATACTCAGTTTTTGTACCTTTTTTCACTTATTCGTTTCTCAAGAAAATCTGTTCATTTTAGTGCATGTAATTGACTCATGCCATTTTGTACTTGAAGAGTTTTGTATCATATGAATTTGCCATAATGTATATAACCTTAATTAATCTTTTACGAATCGAATTTTATTAACGGATAATCCTTTATTAGTGGAGATTTTGATTGTTTCTTTTACTTTTTGTTTTTTGTATTTTTGTCAATGACAATGCAACACCAGTCATTCTTATCCATACATTATCGTACCTATATATGTGTGCATCTTCAGGGTAAATTCCCAGAAGTAAAATTACAGGGTCAAGCAAATAAACACTTTTGATTTTGATTTTGATAGATACTGATAGATTGTCTTCTATAGATATTGTACCAATATATACTTCTACCAAGTTTGTATGAGAACACCACTTTCACCAAATAGGTACAGTGTGTAATCAGCTTGTTTGATCTTTGTCAAACTTGTGGGTGAAAAATAAATGCCATCTGAGGGCTTAAATTTTATGTTTCACTGTTTATGAAGGAACTTTCTTTACATATTTTTGAAAATTGTTTCTCTTTGGTTAAGAACTATCTGTTCATGTTCCTTGCCTAGTTTCTCTATTGGTTTTTAAAAACTGAATCATAGGAGCTCTTTACACTGATAAGAATTTATCATATTCTCTGTGACATGTATTTTAAATGCACTTTCCCAGTTTCATTTGATTTTTGATCTTAATTATGGTGTCTTTTTTTAGATAAGATTTTGAAAGTATATTTTCTTAGGTTTCCTTTGGTAGTTTCTGGGTTTTGTGGCATAGTTTTAAAGGCATTTTCCACTTTGAAAAAATGTTTAAACCTTCCATATTTCTTTTTTTAGCTCTCTGTTCATTTTCATGATAAAATCTTTGATCCATTTGGCATTTATTTTGGAATATGGTATAAGTTAGAGATCCAATTTTACCATATGGCTTATCAGGGGCATTAACATAAATTATTAAATAAATCCATCTTTTCTCTGCTGATCTACTAATGACAACTTTTTTTATATATACTTAATTTTAACATGTACTAGGTCTGTGTCTGCACTCTCTATTCTATTCCATTAATCTGTCCCTCTATTAGTTGGACATTTGTTCTTTTAAATATATATGTGTGTGTGTGTGTGCATTTGTAATATGATGTATCTGTTAGAGCTAGTTCTCTTAATTCCTTTTAATTTTGAAATTTCTTGGTTATTCATTCTTGTTTCTTTTTCCAAATGTATAATAAACTCAGTGCATTTACTTCTAAATATCAGTTATTTTTATTTTATCACAGGTGTAATTTTAGTTTAAGGAGAAATTGTATCTTTATGATATTTAGTCTTTCTCTTCCCAAAGATTGTATTTGTTCCTTTTGTTCAAGTCTTCCTTTTGCTCCACAGTATGATTTTAAATTTTTCTGTTATAGATTATAAATTCTGTTTGTCTTGTTTTTTCCTTAAAAATTTTATGGCTTTTTTTTGTGATTTGGATATGTTTTCTTCCATATCTTGTAATTTCTTTTTTTTTCTATATGGGAAGGTGGTAGATTTGGAATTTTTTTTTTTTTTTTTTTTACTCATCCACATTTCTGTATTATCTCATTGTTTGGAATATATCGTTCTGTTAAGTCTTTGTGGTTTTCCATGTGAGCAATCATAACATCTAAAAATAATGGTAATTCTATCTTGTATTTCCCCATTTGAATAATGTTTACCTATTTTTTTCCTGCTTTATTACTATGGCTAGTGCCTCCAGAATGGTCGTAAATAATGGTGATGATATTTAACATCTTGGTGGTGTTCTGGATTTTACTGGTAATACATCTAATATGACATGGCCTTGACCTTCATTGAAATACATGTACACCAATTTCCATTTTGTTACAAAATGTTAATCTTTCCTATTTTATATAAGACATTTATATATTTCTTTTTTATCTCATTTTATTTTCTAAATCAAGACTTGATATAAAATTTTGCCTTGTCAGCACCTACAGAGATTTGATGATATTTTCCCTTTTAATCTATTAATATGGAACATTATTGTTGCATCACTGGAATAAACTCTACTTGGTCAAGAAGATGAATTCTCTGCATGAACTGTTAGAGTCTTTCTAATTATATATTACTTGGGATTTATTTTAATATTTCCAAGAGAGGTTGATCTGCACTGTTCTTTTCATGCATTTTAAGGCTTTAATGTGATATGTTTGCTTCATAAAAATAGTATAGAGGTATTAATTTTTACTATTCTCAAATGCTATCCTATAGTCCATTTTCTCCATGGAGGAAACTAAAAGGTATTTTCTCTGTTTTTAGGGCATGGAGTTTAATATATACGAATTAGATCCCCCCAAACAGGTTCCAATAAACTTACGTCATTAACCAATTGTTAGTAATTTCTTGCTTACTCTTCCAGAAAAATCTTTTGTATATAAAGAAAAAAATTAATATATACATTTTCAGTGGCAGTATGCTATTTAAACTCTCTTGTGCTTAGATTTCTTATTTAATGGTATACCTTGGAAACCTTTTCATTTATATATCAAATTTTTTTCCTAATTTTTTTCCTGAAATTTTTTATGACATCTGCATGGCATCCAGAATATGTTTTATTTACTCTGCATTATTTATTTAAACTGCCCCTTATTAATGGGCTTTCATGTTTTCCCCCCCATCTTTATCTGCTAGAAATAATGCTATAATAAATAACCAAAACCACCTTTGCAAAAATTACAACAGTGAGAAAATTATGACAGTGAAAGAGATATGTCCTATCCAACTGCATCTTGTCTTTACCTCCAAACTGCCCTTGGTCATTCCTGGGTGGGGTCAAGCTAACCTTGGGAGAAACTTAGTTCGTAATTTAATTGCTAATATCCCTTTCCAAAACTAAACTGCCTTTGTCAGATTAATGAAAGACCACCACTAGGAGGATAAGAGGAGCCTGAATTCTGCTAAGATGTAGGTGTAGTTAAATGATCACCAGCTATTACTCCAGAGGTCACAAGATTTGCAACTTCCCTAATTGTCAGAACCTAAGATTTGCCTTTTGAGATGTCTTTTCAGGCTTTTGCATTTCTGACAATTAGATGGTCCCACCCAGACCAGCAACTCCTCTGTGACCTCCACCCAGAAGTGGACTCAGTGCATCATTTTCACATCCCTATGATTATAGCCCCAACCACTCAGCAGCACCCTTTCCCTAGCCCCTGCCCACCAAACTATCCTTGAAAAATCCTAGCTTCTGTATTTTGGAGAAGGCTGATTGAGTAATAATAAAACTTTGATCTCCTGTTTAGCTGGCTGTACTTGTAGTAAAGTCTTTCTCTCTTGCAATTCCCCAGTTTTGATCAATTAGCCCTATCTGGGCAGTGGGCAAAATGAATCCACTGGGTGATTACATCACTTTACACAAACATCTTGTGTGAAGGTATATTTAAGGATAAATTACTAAGAGTAAATACTAGATCAAATGGCATGAACATTTGAAATTATAATGCATTGTTATTATAAATGTAAAATCTAAAAAGTATTGCCAGAATTTATAACCCCTTGCCAGTAGCTTAAAAAAAGACAGGTCTTTTTGTTATGCTGAGCAAGGTGATTTGTGGGGAATCAGATTGAAGAAACCTTCTACTGATCAGTATAAAAAGGATGGAAAGACTTAGAAAAGAAGATCCTAGATAAGGGAAGAAAAGAAGAGCAGATATAGAAAGGAGAAGAAACCTGAAGGGAAATAAGACAGAAGAGGCTGCGAGAACAAAAGAGAGAGGAAGTGGTAGCTGCCATAGGAATTAAGATGCTGGGGAGAGAGGAAACTATTTAGACAATCTGAGGGGAAGTTTGGTGTTGGATATGAAATACAAACCACCCCCTCCATCTATCCTTTAAACTCTCTCTATATTTTTTAAATGTATATTTAAATACATGATTTGCATGATGGATTCTTCTGTCTTTTGGGAGGTTTGTAAAACTTAGCAGTTGTTTTTAAGTGAGAGCCAGGTCAATCTAAAGAGGTCCTATTGCATTTGGAATGAAAATGTGTCTGTGCATGCAAGTGCACATGCTGGGGAAAGTGTGTGTGTATGTTTATGTAGATGTGCATACAAATTTATATTCAATGATTAGAATCTCATATTAAAATTCTCTCTTAGTGCAAATAGCTTTTGTTGCTTAGAAGAATCATCATCTCTTGGTCTTCTGGTTATTTAAAATATGCCAAAACATATAGTTCAGAACGTGTAGGAGAATAACAAATAACTTACTTGTATGAGGCAATATAAAATTTGAATGTTTGGCAGCCAGAGATGGAAGGGGCAGTTAGAAGGAAGGGTTAGAAGTCAGATAAGGGGAGCTAAGAGAGGAGTAGGAAACCAGAAGATACAGGAGGCTGGGACCTGAGAAGAGAGGGTACACAAGACATTCCTTGTGGAAGATATTGTCAAGAGACTTTTAAGGATTTGAAAGTCTCATCATATTCAATTTTAAGTTTTTTGTTATTTTCTGTTTTGATTACTGAATATCTCCTTAACTCCCCATCCCTGCTCACCTAACTTCTACCCTTGATAAAAATCTGTTTTGATCTTGAGGAATTTTGGAGGAAATAAAGATCTAAACTTGGAGCAGGGTCTACCAAGGTGCAATGCGATACAACACAAGGGACAGTACACAGGAGGTGAGAAGGATCCAAGCCAGAAATGACTAGGAGACATAAGTCCTGTTGGTGCTCAGAAAACATTACCCTGAAATTTTCACTTTGACATTTGAAGCCCCAAGGTCTCTCTGACCTTCCCCATATCCCTTCTCTCAATCTTCTATCTCCCCCAAAGCACAGGATGAAACTATTCTATAAAGCTCACTTACCTGCTTAGAAACTACACCTCCAAAAGAGGAACATAATTGCCGTCCCTGAAATTCCATTATCCAGAGAAGATTAAAGCTTATCACAGATGAAGAGACTGAAAAATATACACCACACCTAGAGCTCAGACAGACTTTGTCCCAAACCATTGTCTGCTTTTTGTCCTACTCAATTGTTAAAGAAAATTATTTACTAACCATTGTCTAAGCATTAGGCCCATTTATTTCCCCCCAAAAAATCGTTTACAATTTTTCAAGTTACCACATTTCCCCCATCTCCTTTCCCGCCTGTGAAGAAGGGTACATCAGTATCAGTACCCCATTGGGTTACAGGTTAACCATTCTTCTGTGACTCCCCTGTTCTATGCATATTAAAGTAAATTTGTATGCCTTCTTCTCCTATTAATCCACCTTTTGTTAGTTCATTTTCAGGGAATCTTCAGAGGGTAAGGGGAAGCATTCCTTCTTTGTACAGACCTCCATTAAGAATCCTCAGATATATTGGCAGGGGAATGTCAGACTTCCAATGAGGTCTAGATGAAGACATGAGCAAATTGTAACAAGAAAGATTTAGGTCACAGGTTTCATAAAGGGTGTTTAGGGAAAAGGAAGGGTCTTGAAAGCTCATAGTTTTCTGATTCTGATTCTCTGAGATTACGTTTGAATTTTTGCTGGACTTTCCTCCACATGTGGTATCCTTTGTTTAACCTAGTATTTATCATTCAATGAACACTCTATTAATTGATGATAATGATGAAGATGATCGTGGTGGCAGCTGTGATGAAAGTGGGGCTAAAACACCTAATTAAGGAAGAGCATTGCTGTTGTTACAGATAAGAAACACTTGCAGAGTAAGGATTCCTACTTGGTATATGATAGCATCCTCTCAGGAGATACACATACACAAAAGAGATAGAAATCATTATCTGGGTCTCTTATCTGCAACCTGCCCATCAGGACTGAAGAAAGAATATCACCTTAATTTACCAATCACACTTCTTTAAAGTAGCCACTTTCTAATATTCAAGTCCAGATTAAAAGTAAAAGGCTTATATTTACTCCATAAGGAAACTCCACATTCTAATTTATTTATCTCTCATGTTCAAATTGGACATTGAAGCATACATTTGATTTGTGGTTTACACTTGAATTGTAGTTATGTTTGATTTCACAATGAATAATTTTTTTTTCCTCAAGGATAATCTATTATGTCAGGGGAATGGAAGGGAAAGTTGATAAATTACTACGTGCCCCAGTACCCCACAGGTCCTTAATCTAGTCCTAGTGGCTGTTAGCTAACCCTACCTGGTAATGTTATGAAACTAGGCATAAGATACTGCATCATTAATGTTATACACCAAACCCATAATTGTGATTATAAACATTCACAGGTTTACCTTTGCCATGTGAAGTCAAAAAGAAGCAAAGTCTATGACTAATTCTCTCATGAATTTGACTTAGATTTTCAGTATTTCAGGGCATAAAATACAGACTATTGCCAAGTTGTGGCATGAAGAAGGACATGTGGCCATGTGTCAATTGGTGGTTATAAGGATTGTGTGGTCAAATTGAAATGCCCTTTTCTTAAATCTCAGGGCTATTATGCTCTTTGGAAGCCAAGTCTTAGCCAGTCGGTCAAATGGTATTAAAAATTCAGACTATATCTAATTTGCCCTATTTCAAGAGCTAACCTCTTTTGAACAAGTCTGATTTTATTTTGAATTTTACTGTGCCTGCAAACCTTTTACTGTAATTAGAAGGGAAAGTTCTAGCATGGGAGATCTGGGAAGAGGTTGAGTTTGGCTGGCATCTGGTGTCCTATATACAGCTAGCTTAGGGTTTATTGCAAAATATGCTCTGTTGTCTGAACTGCTGGCTGGTTTTACTCTTTCAGAGCCAAGGGAGAGTTGCACAGGGATTTCCTTTCTGCTAACTGGGTCCTCTCACGAGAAGGTTTTGTTTAGCTGAGCTCTTTAAAACAAAATCATATCAGTAGTAATTCCAATTCCCAAAAACAAAACCCAAACCAGGGAAAAGTTGTGAGTATGAATGTTCATCTACAGCATTTCTGTTAGAAGCGGGGAAGCTGGGGCGGAGTAGGATGCTAAGGAAGGTTTAAGGAAAAGATGAAAGGTAGATTCGTTTATGATAATAGCCACTGGACTCACAGTTCCATTATGTAATTTTAACTACTGGGCTGGTTGCCAACCCTCAAAGAAAGCCAACAATAAGGCCAGGAGGGCCGGTCACAGTGGCTCATGCCTGTAATCCCAACACTTTGGGAGGCTGAGGCAGGTGAATCACAAGGTCAGGAGTTTGAGACCAGCCTGACCAGCATGGTGAAACCCTGTCTCTACCAAAAATACAAAAATTAGCTGGGCTTGGTGGTGGGCACTTGTAATCCCAGCTACTCAGAAGGCTGAGGCAGGAGAACCGCTTGAACCTGGGAGAAGGAGGTTGCAGTGAGCCGAGATCACGCCATTGCACTCCAGCCTGGGCGACAGAGAGAGACTCTGCCTTAAATAATAATAATAATAATAATAATAAGGCCAGGAGGTCTAGACTTGGTCTAAAAGTCAGAAGATCAGAAATGAGGAACTAAATGTAGTGGTTAAGAACTTGGACTCTAGAGTCAGGCAGATTTGGGTTGATGTCCTGAATATACCACTTACTAGTTCTGTGACAGTGGGAAAATCGATTAACCTCTCCAAGCCTCATTTTGCTTCAGTTTCCTCAGCTGTAAAATTAAAATAATGCTATTGATCTCATTTATTAATTGACTTTTTATTTTAAAGTAGAATTATATATTCATTTATATGAGTATAAACTTGTGGATTCCTATTTTATTACCATGGTTATAATCTGTTACTACAAATATGTTACTATAAATATTTCTTTTAATTATCAAATTGTCTCAGATTTGTCCTACAAGCTCATTTTTTTAAGCACTTTCTTACCTTCTGGCACAGGAAATTATTTTAGTCCATCTTGTTTTTCCCCACTGATGCCCTGAAATCTGCCATTTTCCAAGCAGCCCTGGTTCCTTTAGTGGAGAATATCAAATAGAAACCAATAGCTGGATGATACACATGTTTATTGCTACTGGGATGTCACTGCTCTTACTCTCTCTTAGTGGACAGTAACGAATATACATATTATATATATGATAAATATATATTTATATATAAATTATGTATTTATATAATTTATAATATATTATATATGAATATTATATATAGAGAGACCAGCATAAAACTAAGAAGTTAAAATATATACTATATATATACATTACACTAATATATAAATTATATGTAATATACATATATAGCCTATATATTTATACTAACTTGTTCAATTTTATTATGAAACTACAGGATTTATTGTAGCTTTCCCCATTTTTATTTTTGTATTTCTCATCTCTGAGTGAGAACCCTGACTTCTAGTGTATTTGATATCATGTGGCAAACTTCTGATTGTACTGAGTGCTTTCTAGCTTTAATGGCCTCCTCGTGTGCATCTTGGTTGCCATCATGCTGTCTTCTCTTCTATCTTGAGCCTGCCTAATACAATTCTAATGAAGGAGGGGAGGAAGAAAAGAAATAAGGAAAGTTAGAAAGAAACAATGACAGCAGAAAAGAAATGTATTACGTAGGATTCAGTATGCTGTCACAAATGTTTGAGCTGGGAGGAGGGGTGCATAGTAATTATTTAGTTCTTATTAATAAGAAATAGCCAAGCCTTAGCTTTTAATTGAGTAAGGAAAAAAATGATAAATACTGTAAAAAAGGGCAAAAAATGAAAGAAAGACATACACACAGGCACAGAGACAGAAACAAAGATTCAGACATAAAGCAAAATAGAAAAACCTACTTAGGGCCAATATTTTTAGCCTTGGCTGTACCACAAGTGTGTGTTGAAAACAGAAATTACTGAAGTGTATTTTGTTTGTTTGTGTGTTTGTTTTTGAAATGGAGTCTCGCCCTGTCACCCAGGCTGGAGTGCAGTGGCACAATCTAGGCTCACTGCAACCGCTGCCTCCCGGGTTCGAGCAATTCTCCTGCCTCAGCCTCACGCATAGCTGGGATTATAGGTGCACGCCTCCACACCCGACTAATTTTTGTATTTTTAGTATACACGGGGTTTCACCACTTCGGTCAAGCTGGTTTCAAACTTCTGACCTCGTGATCTGCCTGCCTTGGCCTCCCAAAGTGCTGGGATTACAGGCATGAGCCACCTAACCCGGCCGACACAGTGTATTTTTAAAAGGAACATAGATAAATATTAAACCTTAAAAACCTCAATAGATTAGAAGCTATTAAATAAAAAAATAGAACTAAAGAGGTGAAAATAAAATATCAAGATGAAAATACAGAGACACAGATAAATGGAAAATACAGAAGATCAGTGAAGTATGATCCAATTTCCATAAGACCATAAAAGAGAATGAAAGAGAAGGCTATTGAAAAAAGTGTGGTTAAGAACTTTCCAGAACTGATTATAAAAAAATCAATTCACAGTTCAAGAATCCCAATGGATCTCAAGGCAAATAGAAAAAATTTACAGAAAAATACATCATAGTAAAATAGTAGAACCAAAGTGAAAATGTTAAAAGCAAGTAGGAGGAGAAAAATATATCTGTAAAAGTTCACCAACCAAATTAACAATGGATAATTTAACATGAGCAATAAAAGTCAAATGACAACAGCAGAATATCATCTTCAATATGTTAAGGGAAAAATAAGCACACTTGTATTAGTCTTCAAGCATGAAGATGAAATACAGACACACACACACATACCAACACACACAAATAATTGAGTTCACTATTGCTGACCTACAATTAATAAATTCCAATGGGTGTTCTTCAAGTAAAAGGAAAATTGTGCTAGAGAGAAATAGAAGGAAGGTCATAAATACAGACATGAATGAGGAGAAAATGAAATAAGTAAAGTCAAAAAAACTTATTTTGACTTTACAAACTGTATTAGTCCATTTTCACACTGCCATAAAGAACTGCCTGAGACTGGGTAATTTATAAAGAAGAGAGTTTTAATTAACTCACAGTTCCACATGGCTGGGGATGCTTCTGGAAACTTGAAGTGCCAAACTTTTGAACCATCTGGTGAGAACTCTCTCACTGTCATGGATCCCTATGGAGGAAACTGCCCCATGAACCAATCACCTCCCACCAGGTCCCTCCCTCAACAAGTGGGGGTTACAGTTCGAGATGAGATTTGCTTGGAGACACAGAGCCAAACTATATCACAAAGAGTATCTTGTGATAGCTAGTTACCGAGAGAAAAAGAGTTACAGACAGATAATTAAAATGCATAATCATATTAGCAGAAGTGGCAACTTACGTTATTCTAAATTCTTTGCCTGGTCTGGGAAAAGGGTAAATTTACTGATTAAAATTAGACTGGAATAAGTTTAATGTTATTAATGCACAATGTAATTTCTGGGATAACCACTAAAAGAATACTAAAACAGTATATGATTTGAAAATAAATAGGAGGAACAAGGAGATAAAAATTTATCCAAAGGAAGAAATAAAGGAGAAAAAAGAAACATGGCAGGACAAATAGAAAACACATCATACGTTAGACATAGGAGGAGTACACGCTGAAGTTAAAGTATAGAGTAATAGATTCCATTGTATTAAAAATAGGTTTTTGCAGTTAAGAAAATTTACTTCTAAAACATAAGGGAAACACACACACATTATATATATAGGTATATATATGTATTTATTATAAGACTATATAATATATATAAATATATGTATATATAAAAGGCTAACCAAAAGAATGCTGCTCTAGATACATTAATAACAGGCAAAGTAGATTTAAAGGAAATAACATTATTATAGACAAAAGCTTCACTATGTAAAGATAAATTTTAATTTATCAGAAATAGAAGCAATTCTAAATATTTATGTACCTAAGAACAGCTGGAACTTATATGATACACAATTGTACAGAATGAAAGGAGTTTATAAACATACCCTTGATCAGATTAGAAGATTTTAAAACACCTCTTTCAGGAATTGACAGAATATGACAAAATATTAATGAGAAGCTAGTTGATATAAACAACACAATTACCGAATCAGACTGAACAGAAATGCAGAGTAATGCTGTTCAAAGGGCTGTTCACACACCAGATTAGCGCGGATCCACAAAGAAACCTTAATAGACATTTAATGAGAGCAATTCTATGTTTTCGGATCTAATAAGAAATCTAAGCCTATATGACTTTTTCCATTCTATTTATTAATTTATTTTCATTGTATTTTACAAATGTTTTGTCTATGATAAATTTAAAATTAAAAAATATCTGGTCCTTTACTGCAGATAGTTTAAGAAACATTGATATATAGAAAACCACTCCCCTCAACAACTGAGGAATAAACATTCTTTTTAAGTACACATAAAACATTTGCAAAAATAGACCATACACTACGCCATAAAGTAAAAATTAATACATTTCAGAGGTTTGACACCGCATATGGTATAATGCTAGAAATCATTAATAAAAAGACAACTTGAAGCCAGGCATAGTGGCTTATGCCTGTAATCCCAGCACTTTGGGAGGCCAAGGCAGGACAATCACTTGATCACAGAAGTTTGAGACCAGCCTGGGCAACATAGTGAGACCTCTTCTCCATGAAAAAATAGTAATAATAAAATAAAATAGATAGCTTGAAATTCCCATATGTTTGGAAATTAAGAACTTCTAATGTATGGGTTTGAGAATAAATAATAACATTTAAAAGTGTATTTAAATTTAAATGATAAAATCATGTCATAACATTAGACATATCATAACCTGTGCATATTAGAACCTCCATATTAGAACTTCCCCCCATGTGTCTCAGACTTTATGTTTACATTCAGGTGAAAAAAGTTGATCATAAACATTGTCAGTGTTATTTTCCTCCCATCTTTTGGTCTGCATTGATAAGTCTGAGAATATTAAATGATTTGAATGGCTTATTGATTTCTTCTCTCTATTAAAAGCTGAAGATATAGCTTCTAAATACTGCCTTGAGGTAAAACCTACCTTCAAGAGGAGACATTATTAGAAAATGCATGACATGCAAATAAGCTTTTAGTCAAAATAAAGCACATTTCTGTGAACTTTTATCTGCATAATAATTCTCTTCACACCTCAGCAGAAATTGAGAGCCCAGCTATTGCACATACACTGATAAAGCAAGTAAGTACTATTCCAAGGAGGTATAATCAGCATTTGAATAAAGTGTCTTCAATAAGAAATCCTTCCCAGGTTATTAACATAACAAGTCCTGAATGCTAAGGATCTTGTTTTCTCCATCCCCTATACTGTCACTTGAAGTCTTTTTCCAAGTTGGTGTGATTTGTAGTTTTTATGTATCATTTCCCCCATATATTCATTCATCTTGAATGTCTCCCAATAACTTTTTGAAAGAGCATGGCCATCAGAGGGAATATTTAGTGTTCTTACTAGAACCTTAATGCCATGATAGGGAGTTGTTACAATACATTTATAAAAAGAAGAGTAAGTTTTATTATTAGTTACTCAAGAACACACACCTCTCATTATGTACTAATGGCCAATAAGCACATAGAAAGATTCTCAATGTTATTAGTCATCAAGAAAATGCAAATAAAAATTACAATGAGCTATTACTTCACACCCACTAAGATGGTGATGATCAAGAAGTCAGATAATAACAAGTTATGTGCCAAGCATTGTGAAGGTACAAGAGCTAATGTGCAGTACACTGCCCTCCCTTTACAGAGTCTTCTCTACAGTTAAATTGAAGAGTGCATATGAAGATAAAAGCACTGTAGATGAAGCAGAGAAGAAACAAAGGAAAAGAGAAATAATAGAAATGCATGGGGGCAGCCTCAACAGTTTGTGAGTACATGTATGTTGCATGTGAAAGGAAATATTAAAATGATACATTTGACACGCAAATACATGTGCTGAAGCACATTGCACTGATAACTGATAAACTGCAATATGCTTCATTAACAAGAAAGAAGATAAGAAGTCTTGGTGAAGATGTGGAAAAATGGAAGCCTCGCACACTGCTGGTGGGAATGTAAAATGGTGCAGCCATTTGGAAACGGGCATGACAACCCTATAGGCTTGATAAATGTATAAAGTTGTATCCACCACAATGATATAGAACGTTCTGTCACCGCCACCCCCAGAATTTCTCCAGCTTCTCCTTTAAAATCAACATCTCCTCCAACACCCAATTGCTGCCACCACTGCTCTGTAATTTCACAATAGTATCGCCTTTTTCAGAATGTCATATAAATTATATTACACAATATGTAACATTTTGGTTTTCAGTTATTTTACTAAGCAGCATGAATGTGAAATACATTCATAGAGTTGTGTGAAACAACATTTTGTTCTTCTGTATTGCTGAGTAGTTAGTATCCCATTGGATGGATATACCGTGTCTTTGTTCACCAGTTGAAAGATATATGAGTTGTTTTCAGTTTGGGGCAATTACTGCTAAGCATTCACATTCAGGTTTTCATGAATATAAGTTATTTTTTCTCCTGGGTAAATAATTATGAATAGGAAATATGATAAATGTAGGTATAACTTTGTTAAAAATTTGCCAGATTATTTTTCTTACTGATTGTACATTTTATATTTCCACCAGTGGTGCATGAAATATTCTGTGGCTTCACATCATCCTCAGCATTTGGTATTGCATGTTTTCCTTTCTCTCTCTTTTTTTTTGCCATTCTAATAATGTGTAGTAATGATATGGTTTTGTTGTGTCCCCACCCAAATCCCAACTTGAATTATATCTCCCAGAATTCCCACATGTTGTGTGAGGGACCCAGGGAGAGGTAATTGAATCATGGGGACTGGTATTTCCCATGCTATTCTCATGATAGTGCATAAGTCTCACAAGATCTGATGGGTTTATCAGGGGTTTCCACTTTTGCTTCTTCCTCATTTTCTCTTGCCACCACCATGTAAGAAGTGCCTTTCACCTCCTGCCATGATTCTGAAGTCTCCTCAGCCATGTGGAACTATAAGTCCAATTAAACCTCTTTTTCTTCCCAGCCTCAGGTATGTCTTTATCAGCAATGTGAAAATGGACTAATACAAATATAATCTTGTTGTGGTTTTAATTTGCACTTTCTTAATGGTTAAGAATCTTTTCACATACTTTATTGCCATCTATTTACCTTCTTCAGTGAAGTGTCTATTCAGATATTTTACTTAGTTTTTCGGTGGTGTTTGTTTTGTTACCATTGAATTTGGCAGTTTTGATTATAGTCTAGATACAAGTCTGTTGTCAGAAATAAGATTTGTATTGACATATACATTCATTTCACTTGGGTAAAGATGGAAAAGTGCAGTCACTAGATTGTATGGTAGTTGTTTGTTTAACTTTTTAAGAAACTGTCAAACATGACCAAACACAGTTTATCTCAGGAATGTAAGGTTGTCTAATATTCAAAAGTCATTGACTAGAGTTTACCAGATTCAAACAAACAAACAAAGAAAAAACTAAAAAAGAAAAAAACCATATTACCATCTCAATAGATGCAGGAAGAACATTTGACAAAATCCAATGTCTTTCATGATAAAAATCTGCAATATATAGAAATAAAAGAGAACTTCCTCAACTTGAGAAATGAATCTTTGAAAGACTTTTAGCTAATGTCATATTTAGTGGTGAAAGACTGAATACTTTTCTTCTAACATTAGGAACAACACAAGGATATCAATGCTCGCCACTTCTATTCAATGTTGTACTGGAGAGCTGAAGAGTCTAGACAGTGTAGAAAGGCAAGGAGAAGAAATAAAGGACATCCATACTGGATAGGAAGAAATAAAATTTTCTTTGCAGACAACATTTATGTGAAAAACTTGATGAAATATAATAAAAGACTAACAGAACAAATAAGTGAGTTTACCCACATTGTACAATACAAGATCAGTATACAAAAGTATGTTTATCTTATATTTCTATGCACTGCCAATAAACAATCAGAAATTGAAATTAAAAACAATACCATCTACAACAGCATAAGAATATGAAATATTTAAGCATACAACTGATAAAAGGTATGAAATAGCTGAACACTGAAAACCATAAAATATTGCTGACAGAAATTATTTAAGACTTAAATAACAGTAGAGATATGCCATGTTCATGGTTACAAAGACTCAGTATTGTGATATTAAGTATTTCTGAATAAATCTTCAATGCAATCTCAGTCAAGTTCTCAGCATGGGTTTTGAAAAATTCACAAGTAGATTCTAAAATTCATGTGGAAATGCAAAGGAGATAAAATAGCCAAAGAAATGTTGAAAAAAGAAGAAATAGTCGATTTTACAGACTCATTTATGAAGTTACGTGATAATCATAGTATCGACATCAAGATAGACAACAATGAAACAGGATAAAGTCTAGAAGCATAGTCACACATATTTTTAAAAGGTGCAAAATGGTGATATGATAGCTTTTCAACAGATTATGATAGGACAATTGCATATATATTTGCAAGAAAAATTAACCTCAATCCTTGCTTCTTACTACAAACAAAATTGAACTGAAAATGGATTATAGACATATATTTTTAAATATAAAAACTAAAACTATATAGCTTTGGGGAAAAATAAGAAAATACTGACTTTGATTTAGGCAAAATTTTAAAGGCATGGCATATAAATTGCAACCTACAAAAAGCAAATTGATAAACTGAACTAAAGAAATGGATATTTTCAAAATACTGTTAAGATACGAAAAAAAAGCCAAATACTCCAGTGCAATATTGAACAATAGGGGTGACAATGGTAGTTCTCTTGTTTTTAATATTAGGGCAAAAATACTTAGGTTTTTTAATTATTACACATGATGATGTTTGCTATAGCCTTTTTATTGCAATATCTTTTATCAAGTTAAGAAAGTTTCATTTCATCTCTATTTTGCTAAGAAATTTTATCAGAAATGGATGTTAGATTTTTTTGTCAATGGTTTTATTTATTTTTTGTCTAATGAGATAAGTATATGGCTGATTCCTGTATTTTACTTTGTTAGTTTGTTTAATTATATTGACTAAGTTTTCAATATACAACCACTCTCAAATGCTAGAATAAATTATACTTGGTCATAATGTATTATAATTTTGTATATTAGAAAAGAGTTTTGATGAAATTCAACATCCCTTCACATTACACATTCTCAACTAGGAACATACCTCAAAATAATAAGAGCCATCTATGACAAACCCACAGCCAAAATCATACTGAATAACCAGGAGCTGGAAGCATTCCCCTGGAAAGCTGGCACAAGATAAGGATTCCCTCTCTCACCACTTCTCTTCAACATAGTTTTGGAAGTCCTGGCCAGGGCAATGAAGCAAGAGAAAGATACAAAATGCAACCAAATAGGAAGAGAGGAAGTCAAACTATCCCTTACATGATTCCATATCTAGAAAACCCCCATAATCTTGGCCTCAAAGCTCCTTCAGCTGATAAATGACTTCAACAAAGTTTTGGGATACAAAATCATAGTACAGTAATCATTAACATTCCTATACACCAGTAACAGCCAGGCTGAGAGCTAAATCAGGAACACAATCCCATTCGCAATTGCCACCGAAAGAATGCAATACCTAGGAATATAGCTAACCAGGGAGGTGAAAGATCTCTACAAAAAGAACTACAAAACACTGCTCAAAGAAATCAGAGATAACTCAAATGGAAAAACGTTCCATGCTCATAGAATCAATGTCATTAAAATGGCCATACTGCCCAAAGCAATATATAGATGCAATTCTATTCCTATCAAACTACCAATGACATTCTTCACAGAACTAGAAAAACCATTTTAAAATTCATATGGAACCAAAAAATAGCTTGAACAGCAAAGGTGTTCCTAAGCAAAAAGAACAAAGCAGACTATCACGCTACCAGACTTCAAACTATACTTCAGGGACTACAGTAACCCAAACACCGTGGTACTGGTACAAAAACAGACACACAGACTAATGAAACAAGTTAAAGAACTCAGAAATAATGCTGCATACCTACAGCCATCTGATCTTCAACAAAGTTGACAGAAATAAACAATGGGGAAACTACTCTCTATTCAATAAATGGTGCTGGGATAACTGACTAGCCATATACAGAAGATTGAAACTGGACCCTTTCCTTATACCACATACAAAAATCAACTCAAGATGAATTAAGGACTTAAATGTAAAACCCAAAACTACAAAAACCCTGGAAGACAACCTAGGCAGTATCATTCTGGACATAGGAACTGGCGAAGATTTCCTGGCAGAGACATCAAAAACAATTGCAACAAAATCAAAATTGACAAATAGAATCTAATTAAACTAAAGAAAACTGCCAAAGAAACTATCAACAGAGTAAACAGACAATCTACAGAATGGGAGAAAATTTTTCCAAACTCTGCATCTGACAAAGGTCTAATATCCCACATCCATAAGGAACTTAAACATATTAACAAGAAAAAACAAACAACCTCATTAAAAAGTGAGCAAAGGACATGAAAAGACACTTTTCAAAAGAAGACATGCATGCAGTCAATAAGCATTTGGAAAAAAAGCTTAATATCACTGATTATTAGAGAAATGCAAATCAAAACCACAATGAGGTACCGTATCACACCAGTCAGAATGGCTATTATTAAAATGTCAAAAAATAACAGATGCCGGTAAAGTTGCAGAGAAAAGGGAATGCCTATACACTGCTAGTGGGAATGTAAATTAGCTGAACCATTATGGAAATCAGTTTGGCGATTTCTCAAGGATGTTAAAACAGGTCTATCATTGAACCCAGCAATCTCATTAATGGGTGTATATCAAAAGAACTATAAATTTTTCTACCATAAAGATGCATGCATGTATATGTTCATCACAGCACTATTCACAATAGCAAAGACATGGAATTAGCCTAAATGCCCATCAATGGTAGACTGGATAAAGAAAATGTGGCACATATACACCATGAAATACTACACAGTCATAAAAAAGAATGAGATCATGTCCTTTGCAGCAGCATGGAAGGAGCTGGAGGCCATAGGTGAACTAATGCAGGACCATAAAACCAAATACCACATGTTCTAATTCACAAGTGGGAGCTAAACATTGAGTACACATGGACACAAAGGAGGGAACAATAGACACTAAAGCTTACTTGAGGATGGAGGGTGGGAGGAGGGAGAGTAGCAGAGAAAATAACTATTGGGTACTAAGTTTAGTACCTGTGTGACAAAATAATCTGTACAATAAACCTCTAAGACACGAGTTTACCTACCTAACAAAACTGCACGTGTACCATTGAACCTAAAATAATAATTTTCTAAAGAAAACAAAGAAAAATAATAATTTTGTATATCATTGGATTTGATTTGCTATAATTTTGTTTGGAATATTTGCATCTGTGTTCATAAGTGATATCTGTTTTTTTTATTGTAATGTATTTTCACAGCTGTGATACTACGATAAAAGTAGCCTCCTATAATGAGTTGAAAAGTATTTCATTTTTTTAACTTTTTGGAAGAATGTATGAAGAATTGGTATTATATCTTCCTTAAATATTTGGTAGATTTCACCTGTGAAACCACCTGAAATTGAAACTTTCTTTGTGGGAAGGTTTTATATTATAAATTCAATTTCTTTAACGATATATATTAATAAGGCAATTTATTTTTCTTAGAAAATCTTTGATTGTTTGTGGCCTTAAAGAATTTTCCAATTTCGTCTATATGTCACATTTATTGGCATAAAGTTGTTCAAAACATGTCCTTGTTACCCTTTCAGTATCTGTAATATTTGCAGTGATGTCACCTCACCTCTCTCATTCTGGATGTTGTTAATTTATAACTTATCTCCTAATCAGTCTGACTAGAGATTTATCAATATTATTGATGTTCTCAAAGAGCCAGCTTTGGGTTTCATTAATTTTCCCATCTGTTTTCCTGTTTTCTATTTCATTGACTCCTGCTCTAACCTTTACTATTTCCTGTTCCCATTTCCTGCTTATGTTGGGTTGAGCTTGACCTTGTTTTTCTCTGTTTTTTTCTTTCTTTCTTTCTTTCTTTTTAAATTGAGACTATTGATTTCAGACCTTTTTTTCTATTCTAATTTACGCATTTATTAGGTTGGATTTCCCTGCTTTTTTCTATGCCTGGAAAGTTTTGGTTGGATGCCAGCCATTGTATAAGCCTTGTTGGGTGTTGGATAATTTTGAACCTTTAAAAATATTCTTGAGCTCTATTCTGGGGCACACTTAAGTTACTTAGAAACAGTTTGATCCTTTTAGTATTTGTATGTAGGATTTGTTAGGCACAAACAGGACAGTGATCGTTACAGAGACAATTATTTTTCTCTACTGAGACAAGACCTTTCTGAGCACTCTTCCAAATGACCCATGAATTTTTCCAGTCTTACTGGTGGGAAGAATTACTAATCCTGGCCCTGCGTGTGTGAAAATAACAGTGCCAGGTTAGGCACTGGTTATTTTAACCCTTTCCAGATATTCTTTTGCCAGCCTTAGGGGGCTTCCTCACACATGTGCTCATGATTACTCAACTGAATACTTGAGGAGGGTCCTTTGCAGCTCTCTGGAGTTCTCTTTATTCATAGATTCCCCCTTCCCAGGATTTTCTTCTGTGAACTGTAGCTCCTCTCCCTGGACTCTCAGCTCTGTCTCCTTAACTCAGTGATAAGGTTCTGCCTCAGTTTCTTTTTTCTGCATCACAGCTTGGAAACTCTCTCAAGGCATTTAGCTGGGCAATTATAGGGCTCACCTTGTATGTTTCTCATCACTCGGGGGTGATTGATCTTTTTTCCTGATATCCAACATCTTGAAACTATTCTATTTATTTTGACCATGTTTTATTGCTCTGGAGGGATAGGTAGATCCAATCTCTGCTACTCTATCATGGACTAGTTATAAAACTCATGTAGAAGAATGGAAATGCTGGGAAAAAGTACTAAAAATATCTCATTGAGGGCATCAGAGAGGTACCATGGCAGGATGGACTTGCTAATAGCCAAGAGAAAGTCAATCTCTGAATTTTCTGTGGCTGAGGAGGAAACCTGATTTGAGACTTCTGTTTCTGGCCATGATTCTGAGAGCAAAATTCCTGCTGTGCAGTAAATGTCTTATCTTTATACCTTATCATTTTTGAATTCTTGACACATTCTCCAAGACACTGAGTAATCTTTCTAGCCCTAATTGGAATAACTCGACAGATATTCCTTTAGTGACAATTGTGTGTAAGGCCTTATATGAAGCAATGTGAGAGACGTAAGATTTGGTCATTATTCACATAGATTTTTAAGTGCTTAACTTAAGAAGTCATAATTAATTGGGGTAAATATATAATAATGCAGTGTATCTAATAATGTTAACAGCCACTTAAGTGCTTAACAAAGCATAGGAGTAACATATTTGTAAAAGTATTTGCGCTTCTGTTGTCAAGACAAACTTTTTTACTTGTAGATATAAATAGAGTCATTAAAACATCAAATTGTTACCCTAATTCAGTTTCCTAGAACAAAACCAAAACTTGTAAAATAAAAATATTTTTATAAAGTGTAGCCTTCACTTTTTCATACTAATTAATTTATATTACATGAATATGTTGAGTGCCTACAATATTGTTCTAGGCCCTTAGGTGGCAAAAATAACTGAAACAAAATTAAACACAAACCTATAATAAGTTAATGCACAAACATATTCATATTAATATTAAAAATAAAACTTTAAATGAAAAATCGAAATGAGATTTTTCCAATTTTATTTTGGTTAGATTGATATAAATTACCATCCATCATAGTAATCATTTGTGAACTCACACAAATGTGTACACATGCATATACACAAATAGACAAAATGTTACTTTAGAATTAAGCAGAAGAACAAGGACACATGATTAGGAGTCAGGAAAGAATTTGGTTATTTGAGCTTTTGATGCCATGCAAGATACTGAAGTATATATCTATGAAGGCTTAGGAGTACTGAGTTTAGTTGTTGTTGTTGTTGTTGTTTTTAATTGAAGTTTTAAGAAGTTTTTATCTTAGAAATATTCTTCTTTAAAATTGGGTGAAAAGTAATACAAATAAATTTTAGGTGACTCTCAAGTGCCAGTCTATTGACATTGCTGAATTCCTTTGAAAGCCAAAGATTTTGCCCTTTGTAGACATCGTTTGCACCACTAGAGTAGGTGTTTCACTTTTTAACTAAAGTTAGCCAACTGCTAGTCAGTTATGAATTTTTCTGTCCTCCAAAAGGTTCACATAGGGCATGTGCATCAAAAACCATAGGGAACTAAACACACTGAAGCTCTGAGACCTCCAGTGATCCACATTTCAGTCAGAATACAGTCAGAATTTTCAATTATTTCTCTGAACAAATACTTGAGATTAATTGAGAGGCTAAGGATAGAATTTGTAAAAAACTTTTACTTGTCTTCAGTTGACGAATCAGATTGAGAAAGTTCAAGCAAAAAATCAGGTCAAAGCTGCCCAACATTTTTTAGTAATGTTGTAATAGTTTTTAAATATTGTCATTCATATTTATGCCAAACGTCTCTGCACAGAGCTTCCCTTGCAATTATGATTTTAAAGTTGAAGAAAATGGTAAATTTTCTTTCAAAACCATTTTGGATAACAGATTTATGAGAACATTTTTCTTTATAAAAGAAGGATACTCGGTTATGAAACTTTAATTTCAAATTGTACACTCCACTCAAAGACTATAAGGTTCTTAATAGCCATGATTTAGTGAAAAATATTACTTTTGTGTTATACTCATATTCAGTCCTTCCAGTCTGCCTTTAGGCTTTAGAGAAATGAATATAGTGGCCTTAATAGGTTCAGAGATTTCCCTAGGTGCATAAAGAAAAATAGCAATCTCTTTTTTGATATATAGATATATGTATATATGACTATACAGCTTTATGACTATATGCCTATGTGTATATGTATGCATGTGAGTATATGAATAGAGAGATCTTGGTTCACTACATCAATTGTGAAGCTAGATAAAGTGTAACAAGGAATTCATAATGTTCAGACATTCATTTAAACAAATTCTTTATTCCATAAACATTGCCTTAGCCTTCAAATATAAATAAGGAAAGATGAATTGTTCATATCATCTCTCCAGATGTTTTGTGTTTTGAGACTGCATATCACAGCTGGGCCAGGGATCTCCGAATCCTGGGAAACTTGGAACTCTGGAACTCAGCTTGATCAAAGAGAAGGTTCTTTATCTCTGAGGTGGAAGCAGGTAGACTCCATTTTCTGCATTTGTACCCATAGAACAAAATTCTTCTTTAAGCAGTAGTTTCAGGGAGAAAAATTGATACAACTATTATATCCTGAATTGCATTTTTAAAATCTTAGTGAGTTTAGCTATCTGATATTACCTTTTCGTCTCTTGGACTAAATACTGATGTGTGGATAGATAGATAGATACATAGATAGATACACACAAGTATACACTGAAAATAATCTCTGGTCTCTAAGGCTTAGATCTAGTCACAGTTATTAGTGGACCTCATTAAAATTAGTTCTTGAGGTTAAAAAAATCCAAAAACATTAATTACTCATTGAACTGGAGCATTTGTTAATATTCTGATTGAGGTTTTATCTTTGTATAAGAAGCTCAATTGTTCTCTTGGGCAGGGGTTTATGATTTAAAGTTTTTGGAATAGTGATTAAGGTTCCAAGGAAACTCTGAGATAACCAGGGTTGATCATGAAATTGCCCTTTATAATAAAATGATAAATAATTTAATATCAGGTATGTGGAGGGATAGCTGGTGTTTAAAAAGACTCAGAAATGCTGGGCATTTGGTGGAGGATGAGGAAAAGATGGAAGAAAAAACCCGTTTGGCCATTTGGTAAAGAAATGACTGTAAGCATTATTTTCCTAGTGTGACAATACATCAAAATCTCTGGGGTACCTGATAAAAATCCAGGTTCTTCAGCCTCCTCCCATACCTATTAGATCAAAATCTCAAGACATGAAGCTTCCTGATCTGAGTGTAATGGATGTCACAGGCAATATACACAAAAACTTGAGAACCACTGGAAGAGGGAAAACGGAGATGTCAGGTGGGATTCAGGGAAAATAGGGAGGTACACTGGTACAATGTGAATATATCTTCAGTAAAGACAACTCTAGTTTTGAAATGCTAGATGGGAAAGGATTTCTCATGGAAATCAGCAAAATAATTGAGTTCTGCTGGCTAATTTATGCAAGGCCCAAATAGCCCACGTGATTGAAAGGGAATTGTCATCTAAATTACGCTAAGAAAATTTTAGTTCATGTGTTGCTTAAGAAAAATTTTCTGTAATATGAATTTATTATTTTGTTAGGAAGAACAGTCAAGGGCAGATAATCTAATTTTTCTTTGCTGATTGAAGATCTTGCACTTTCTCTAGGCCATAATTGTGATGATCATCATTTTACATTTGTCAGTGATGATAACAGTAGGTGTAAATACAGTAGGAGATTGGGCTAAATATGTATTGATGTCTACAGTACTCACAGAGAATAAATGGTCTCAGGAAGGTGCTAAAAGTGTTGAATTACTTGGAGTCTGTATTTCCACAACCACAGAGGATGTGAACAGGGCTGGAATGAGACTCTGTCAAGATAGCCAAGCCCCCATTTAGTCAAGTCATGGAACTAACCTGAAAAAAAGAAGATGGAAAAAAATGAAGAAGAAGATGAGAGCAAGGAGCACTATGGCACATGGCCACTGAGCTCAGTTCTGCACTAATTTGAAATAGAAATAGATTATCTTTTGTCTTCAGTTTGTTGTTCCTAACAGAGAGTGTACTTCTGTGCACCATACCAGGCAGCAACTACCTAAAAATGACTCGAAACATGAACTTAACTGATGTATGTAGGTGCTAGTGTGTGTGTGTGTGTGTGTGTGTGTGTGTGTGTGTGTGTGTGTTCACCAAATTCCTGATGTAGACATCTTTTGCATGGGAACAGAGAATGCTCTGTTTAGTTGAAGATGTCAGTCAGTTAATGGGGGGCAAACCATGTACTCTTTTCTTTTTTGCTCACATTTTGCTGGCTATTCTTTAGAATGTCTATTCTAGGGTGAGAGAAATGGTCTTTCCCTACAGCAAAAAAATAAAAAGGAATCAAGGCTGAATAAGGGACAACAGCCAAAGGAGCTTTCACCACTGAATGAAAATAGCATCCACACAAGTTTGTGGATCGAATTGATCATTTCTTTTTTACAAAATGAAGTGTATTTTGTATTCCACATTATAAAAGATTATATTCTTCTTAAAGAAAAGCCTGAAAAAATGGATGAGTAAAAGATTATAATAATAATGAAAATAACAACTGCTATTATTAATAAACTTCTTAATAGGCTTCTTAAGCCTATTATCTTGAAAACAACCACTGCAAACCTCAGCAAATATATTTTCAGAGATTGTACACGCAAGCACATATATTCACACAGATGTTTTGTTTTTATGATTTACAAAAATGAGATGATACCTTAGTTTGGTAATAAATTACAGATAATCATTTTTGACCTATAAAGACAATTGTATATAGTTCAATCTATACATACTTTTCCTCAGTCTGCTTGGTTTTTCTTTCAATATAGATCATGAATATCTTTCTAAATTATTACAATTATTTCATAATTTTCCATTTTGTGGCTGTATGGAAATTAATTAGCCAATCCCCTTTTACTGATCATTTAGATTTTCATTTTTTCCTATTGTTGATAGTGTTTCTATAAGTGCACTTATAGCTAAATCTATTCTACATACTCTTAATTCCCCTTGCTAAGGGGTACATTTTTGTAGCTCACTAGAATGCCTGAGTAAAAAGACATGTACTGCAAATATATTTTTTAGCCTACTATTTTATTTACAAATATTCTACGATGTTTACTTGCTGTGGCTGCATCTATACACAAAAACAGGTTTGGCTGGCCGGGCGCAGTGACTCACGTCTGTAATCCCGGCACTTTGGGAGGCCGAGGTGGGTGTTTCACTTGAGATCAGGAGTTCAAGACCAACCTGACCAGCATGGTGAAACCCCATCTCTACTAAAAGTACAAAATTAGCTGGGTGTGGTGGTGCACACCTATAATCCCCAGGTACTTGGGAGGCTGAGGCAGGAGAATCATTTGAATCCCGGGAGCCAGAGGTTGCAGTGAGCCAAGACTGCACCATTGCACTCCAGCCTAAACCCCATCTCTACTAAAAAATACAAAATTAGCTGGGTGTGGTGGTGCAAACCTGTAATCCCAGGTACTTGGGAGGCTGAGGCAGGAGAATCAGTTGAATCCCGGGAGACCGAGGTTGCAGTGAGCCGAGATTGCATCATTACACTCCAGCCTGGGCGACAAGAGTGAAATTCTGTCAAAAAAAAAAAACAAAAAAAAAACCGCTTTTGTTATTGACTACTTGTACTAGCTACTAATATGTTGAATGTAATAAAATATTTGGGAAGAAAAACACTTTAAAAATAACATTTTTTCATCTGTTTGTGTGTGAAGTGTGGGGAGGTGGCAAAGCTACAGACCCCAAATGTGTTGATATCATTATCTTCATTCTCTTGGTTCAGAAGTATTAACACTGATATTTAGATTATTACCACGGCCTACATTAACCAGATGAAATCTTCTCTCATCCCTCAGGTGAAAACAGGATTGAGTGAGAAAGATTTAAGTATAAATTCCTGGCATTTTCTACACCTTGGGCCTGTAGAAACCTTGTCTGTAATTGCCTCTTCATTTTCCAGCACCTATGTTTCAGTTGCCATCACAGACATCAACTAAATCTTGAGAATCTTTCCTCACCTAACCTTGACTGATTAGTGAGAAAGCAAAGATAATAAAACTTGCAATATCAATTTGCGTCATAATCTGGAGCTAGGCTTCATGTTGAAGGACAATGAAATTATAAAGCATTGTGACTGGTTCTGTTGGAAATAATAATTCAGCAACTGCAGCCATAGCTCACTCAATGGTTCAAGAAAGCTGGAGCAGCAATTATGTGACTGATTAAGATTTAAGGTAAATACCTGAGAGTGTAGTGTCTTCTTCCCAGAAGCTGGAAAGGTGAGATTGGATCTGCGGTTGCCCTCCTCGTAGTGTGCTGAACTGGCGATGTCAGGGGAGCTGGAGACTATAGGCCTAACTCGAGCCACTCTCCAACTTCTTCCTAACTTGCCTTGCCCTTTTTCCAGAGCAAATGAATTGACTTTTGGTTACCCTAGGACTTCATTTCTGCCTCCTTCTGCTACTATCTGTGTTTTTGTCCCCCGTACACTATGGGAGCTGCAAAAGTGGGATCACACTGTGTTCACTCCTCTCTGTGTAACCTAGGATCCAACATTCTGGAGACCACCCCAACAAGAGGATGAAGGAAGCAATGATAATATTTTAAAAATTACAATGTTTCATCAATTTCTATCAAAGATTGAGTCAATAGGAGTAGCGCATATATTCCCAAATTAAGGAACAAATCTAGGTGTGTCAGAGACCCCAACAGAAAATAATAATTTTATGAATTCAATCATTTTATATAAGTAGAAACTGTTTAAAATAAAAAGCAGTATTTAATCAGAAATAAGGCAGCAAGTTGCGACAAAAAGACATTATTCAAGGGCAGAGAACTGAGGGAAGGGATGGGATAGGATGGAATGGAATGGAATGGAGTGGAGTGGAATGGAATGGAATGGAATGGAGTGGAGTGGAATGGAATGGAATGGAATGGAATGGAATGGAATGGAATGGAATGGAATGGAATGGAATGGAAAAGACTGGAACAAAAAGAGTTACCAGAAAACCAGGTCCCTTTCTCCCCATCATTTCTATTGGTCTTTTGCTCTGTGAGATGAATGAGCCATTTACTTCTACCTCACAGATTAGATTGTATCTTGGAGGTGTTCAATTTTGATTTTAGTTTTCTTGATGATCAGTTCCTGAGTAAGGTGCAGGGGAAATAATCAGAAAAATTCAGTGTGCAGGCGCCTGACTCCACTGAGCCATGACCACCCTAAGATTCAGAGCTAGAGGTCAAAGGATGCAGGTGTCTCTTTCAACACACAGATAGGCCCACGGGTTCCCCTCCAAAGGTCCCAACTAATAAAAAGCCCAAACTGGCCACTCCAAAGAGCATATGGCTTTTTAGACCATTTTCTCTGATACTCCAAACAATTTCCTGATTCCATGCCTTTGTACCAGATGCCCACTCTGACTACAATGTCCCCATGCCCTCCTGCAGCTAGCTCTTTCTTATGATTTAACTCAGATATCATGTTCTCAGGGTGGTCTTCCCAAGCATTCTATTTAATATTAAACTGCTACTCTCCAGACCCTTTCTCTCAATGGCAATGCTCTTGTTAGTTTGTCTGTGGTTCTCAGTATTAGAAACCATGTTACTTTTATATATGTACTACCTGTCATTCCCCACTGGAACGTAAGCCCTAGGAAAACAGGGATTCTGACCTAATCATCACTGTATCAATACTGATGCACGGTAGGCACCCAATACCTATTGGGTAGATGGACGGATGGATGGATGGATGGATGGATGGATGGATGGATAGATGGATGGATACGTATAGAACCTCAGGTCTAGTTTTTTGCTTATCTGTTTGTTTGCTTTGCCAAGAGTAGGACAACGCTTTGCATCAGTCTTCTTTATTCTCAGTAACTTATCACTTAAGTGAATTTTTTTTAAACACAGTAAGACGGTCCATATGGAACACACAAGCTCTCCTTGGGAATTAATGAAACAGAAAATAGCAAAAGGAGACACAGGTTCTGGCCTCAGACAAATTTCTGGATGGGGGTAATAAGAAGGTGGCTGCCATCAGAGAAAAAGGCAAGTGCCCTACCTGGGTTGTAGGTAACACTAATTATATCTCAGGCACAAGAAGGAGATAAAGTTGAAACGCCAAACCAGTGTTTGGATGGAGGCCCTACAAGAATTGCTGAACATCAGACCCCTAAAGCTGTCCAACAGGAGGGCACAATTCTATCTTGATTTTACATGCTTGTAAAGGAAATGTCTAGATAAAAGCAACTTTCACACAAAAACATGAAGAATCCGTGTCTCTGGAGTCTGAGTAATGTTTTGTTAAATTTTGAGTAGTTTTATGTCAAGACAGAGAAGCTCAATGAGATTAATAGCTGAAAATGGAGAGTGGGGGAGAACATCGAACTAGAGAATGAAGCTGAATCATGTTTAGCCAGGGGTAACAGGGGTGAGAGGATTTATGAGGGTTTCCAAATTGCTAAGATTGACATTCCTCGTAAGTTTATCTTGTGTATCAATATTATAATTATTAAAAAAGAAAAAAAAGTTACATGAGAGTTATTTTGACTATCACCCAAACAATTAAATATCTCAATTCCAGACTGGTTTATATTCTGAAACTTGTTCAGGGAAAACTCTAACATGAATAGATGTTACTCACCAAAGGCCTGATTAATGAAAAGAGAGCTGTGGCATTGACTGAGAGAGGACATTGTTCTGCAATTAGGGCACAAATGACCTTTCACTCTTCTGGCTGCAGATTATTTACTTTGGCCATATTTAGAATAACTTGATATATGACAAGATTTATGAAACTTGGACAAAACTTCCAAAGTATATACAAGTGCTGCTGACAATATGGGATCTTTCAGTACAGTCCGCATGGAAACAAAGCCACGCATTTCCATAATGCAACTAAAGAGCTGTGTTAAAATTTCCCTATAAGCACGATCTTTTCTCAAGTTAGCCCCCATTTGCTTAAATCACTTTCTGTTAATACTGGGTATTAGCAAAGATTACTGGATGGTATGAATGTCCAGACCACAACAGTGGCTCTGTGTACACATGCCTATACACAGATATGTATATATATATATACACATATATACACATATATATGTATATATACACATATATACACATATATGTGTATATATACACATATATATACTTGTGAATATATACAGAATAAATGCAAAATAAGATTGGCAAGTAGAAAATTTGGTCACACCAAGTCTCAGTCTTGGAAGCATATAAATAATAAAAGTTTGGCTTTTTAAACTAAATTGAATTGGCTTTCAAACTAAATTCAGAGAGTTGATTTTTGTCTTTGAAGACAGAACCATTTTGTACAATATACCTTTTAGTGCTTAAGTTTTGGCACTTCTTCCAACGTATTTTGTGTGTGTGTATCTGAGAGTAAGCCTTCCCTTTTATTTATTTATTTTTTTAATTTTACTTTAAGTTCTGGGATACATGTGCTGAACATGCAGGTTTGTTACATAGCTATACATCTGTCATGGTGTTTTGCTGCACCTATCAACCCGTCATTTAGATTTTTAAACCCCGCATGCATTAGGTATTTGTCCTAATGCTCTCCCTCCCCTTTCCCCCCACCCCCCCAAAAGGCCCTGCTGTGTGATATTCCCCTCCCTGGGTCCATGTGTTCTCATTGTTCAACTCCTACTTATGAGTGAGAACATGTGGTGTTTGGTTTTCTGTTCCTGTGTTAGTTTGCTGAGAATGATGATTTCCAGCTTCATCCAAGTCCCTGCAAAGCACATGAACTCCTTCTTTTCTTATGGCTGCATAGTATTCCACAGTGTATATGTGCCACATTTTCTTTATCTAGTCTATCATTGATGGGCATCTGGGTTGGTTCCAAGTCTTTGCTATTGTAAATAGTGCCGCAATAAGCATACATGTGCATGTGTCTTTATAGTACAATAATTTATAATCCTTTGGGTATATACCTAGTAATGGGATTGCTGGGTCAAATGGTATTTCTGGTGTTAGATCCTTGAGTAATCAGCACACTGTCTTCCACAATGGTTGAACTAATTTATACTTCCACGAACAGTGTAAAAGCATTCCTATTTCTCCACATCCTTTTCAGCATCTTTTGTTTCCTAACTTTTAATGATCACTATTCTAACTGGTGTGAGATGGCATCTCATTGTGGTTTTGATTTGCATTTCTCTAATGACCAGTGATGATGAGCTTTTTTTTCATATGTTTTTTGGCTGCATAAATGTCTTCTTTTCAGAAGTGTCTATTCATATACTTTGCCCACTTTTTGATGGGGTTGTTTTTTTCTTGTAAATTTGTTTAAGTTCCTTGTAGATTCTGGATATTAGCCCTTTGTCAGATAAGTAGATTGCAACAGTTTTCTCCCATTCTCTAGGTCTTCCAACCTATTTTTATATAAATCTAAGTTCTTGAATTTGTTGTTGTTATTTTGGGTATTGATCTAATTTTCAATTTATATTGACGTGCAGTCTCTATATCTATGAATTTACATATTAGTTGCTTAGAAAACACAAACCATGTCTATTCCAGATTATATATTTTCATAGTTTTTAGCATGAGCACATTTCAGGAGCACATACAATGTTAGTTAAATACAGTTACGCTACTTTCATTTTAACTGCTTCTATATTTTACTTAAAAACAGATTAATAGATCTACTATTTATTACTATCATCATGTAGTGTGAACATGCCATTCTCATTTTATACAAATATCTTGTTGAGACATATTTTTCTCATTCATGGTAATCAATACTCAATGAAAAAGAGGTTAGATTAAATCAAATAATGCCTCCTTTGAAATAAAATAATTACCTATTTATGAGTAATGTTATGTCAGTTTTAAAAATATCAACTTTTTAAAACCAAAATTACAACACTTAATTGAAATTTTCTGGGCCAAGTAAAAATTTCGGAAATCATGTAAATGACTCCCCAATTTCTACTTATTCCATAATGTGTTTCCACACTGAATGGAGAAGTTGTTTGTAATTGCAAACATTCTCTAGCGGTGGGAGAGCAATTTCATGTAGTGTGTAGGGATGAGGTCTCTGGAGCCAGACTGCTTGAATGTGAATTTTCATTGGTCACTTAATATTTGTAAGACCTCAAGCAATTCATTTAACAAATGCCTTAGTTTCCTTATCTGTGAAATGGGCATGAAATAAATCAGTATGGGTGGAATGTGAAGAATGGAGCATTCCACATAAGAAACATTCATAACTGATAGCTATTACTCATATTAAAAGGTCTTTTCGCTGCCACTAATACCAGTGCATTTGCTTCATTTCCTCTGGTAAGTTTTATCTTTGAAGAAAAAAAAAAAAAGCAAAACAAAACAACTTCTACACTTCCCCATGAGTCTGTACCTCAGGAATGTTATTTTTTGACAAACCTACTATATCTTTAAGAAGAAAAAATGGTAGACCAGTTAGATATTACATCAGAATCTAGTCTTAGTAATTGCATTAATGTATCTACCCTTTAATTCTAACATCAATAGTAAGATCAAAAATTGCCATTTATATACATCAACTTGACAAAATTAGAAATTAGATCCTCTCTCCAAAAGCTGAGCAAGTTTCTGTCAAACAAGGGAAGCTATGTTAAAATAAGATCATTCTTTTGGATCCTAGAAAGGAAATAAAACATCCCAAAAAATCAACAAACACAACAAATAATAAAAATCATCATTCATATATGTGTGTGTATATATATATTCATATATATATGTGTATGTATGTATAAACACACATGGGTATTAGAATCTGTGACACTTTTAACATAAGTCTTTAGGATAGGATTAAAATATTACTCTTGTTGACATTTTGGGTATTATTATAAGTGGTAAGAAAAGATTCAAGAATTTGGTTTGAAAAATGCCCAGGTGTTAATGCCCTAGTTCAGTCAAGCATGCCCTGGAGACCTAACCTTCCCCCCACCACCCCAGGGATGCAATACTGTTCTGGTCTAGTGGGTACCACCATTAGTGTGACCTTTACAGAGGTGGCCTGAATGAGTTATCACTACAATGCTCTTGGAATGAAAAGCACCACATCAGTACTTATTGTGCTTTGCATTTTTTATGATTCAAATCTTTTACAAGAGATGAGCAGCTCCTAAAGATATTAGAAGAGTGGTTTATAAATAGGAAGTGGCCATAGTTGCAATTCATTGGTTTCTGAAGAGCTGTAATTGCTACATGAATATTTTTATCTCGGAAATGTTAATCGAAACATTCACTAAAAAACAGAAAAAAGGCAAGACTATAAATAATAATGCTACTTAAGGAGTATAGAGTTATTTTTAGAAAACTCGAAGGTACAATTTTGTTTCCTTCCTACAGGAAGACTAACAAAAATAAAACCCTCTCTCAGAATAGACCACTATTGCTTATGACATCTGTGTCCACGTGTTGCTCCAACAGCAACGGCCACTGATGCCTCCATCTTGGCGTGGGGCTTCCCACGTTGGCTGCCATTTTGTGTTTCTCCCTATATAAGAACAGGCCAGCAGTCTACATACAGCTGTTTTTATCAGCTATAAAAGATAATTTTACTGTATTAACTCCATAAATTTGATAGAGCCAGCAAGACTTCTGTGGCGTAATGGCTTAATTTTTCATTCTAATAATAACTGCCTGCCAGTTGAAATGAATAGGAGCAAAAACAAACATTCCTGTTCTATAACATGATCCGTGACAGATGTACCACTTAGGAGGCCCTGGGCAGGGAAGGCCTGTCCCCCTCCAATTCTGCTCATGGCAATAAAAGCATGAACACTAGGGAGAAATTCTGACAGGAAAGGAACTCAAGAGAAAGTGTCCCGGCTGTCCCACACTTAAATCCACAATTGGCTGGAGGCCTGACTTAAGATGAGGCACATTTTAGATCTTTACATAGTGCTGTGTTTTTTTTCTCAGTCGCATTCTTCTTCAGCTTTGAAGGTTCCCTGGAAAATTCTAGTCTATTTTCTTCCATCTTTTTTCTTTTCTTCCCCACCCTTCTACCACTGTATGCATAAGAAGTGAATAATTCAATTATTCGCTTGTTTGTATAGATTTTTTGGTTGACAACTTAAAAGTGTTTCTTTTTAAATGCCAGGACAAATCTTGATACATTTAAGTGAAAATAAGGTCATGCAAGTTTGTGCCAACAAGCTACTCAGGCTTTATGTAGTTATTGATTTATCTACCTAATGAGACTGAATATCAGCAAATTGTTTTTCATTCTTTATAAGAGAGATCACTTTCTGGAAGGAAAATGTAGTGAATTCCAATGCAAATTTACTATTTTGAGAATGCAGTGGATTTATTTTCATCAATAAATCAACATTTTCATCTACTCTTGTCCTCCCTTCCATTTTTTTTTTTTTGCAAATGATTTTGATCCTTCATCCAAGAAAGCTCAAAACCTTTTAACTCTCTTCTCCTTCATTAGATTATCACAATAATTTTTCCTTTCCTTTTTATATATTTTTCTATATTTTCAAGGTTTTCTAAGAGAATATCTTTTGCGTTTTAAATTGCAAGTGGAGAGATTTCTAGATACATAATTTTTAATATACCTTTCAAATTATTTAACAACTTAATGTTATACATGTGGAAATTTACAAAAGAATACCTCGGCATAACTGATGGGTGAACTATGCACAATTCCATTTCACAGGAAACAGTACTAAGCTGGAAAGAGGATAAAGGATCATGTAGAAATCCATTGTTTTAAAACACCTGTATTGCAGGAGAGGCATTTTTTCTTGATGATCATGAAAAGTTTATACCTCTCTCCATCCAGTCAGTATTAATATTAACCACTTGTAATGATACAATAAAAAGTATTTCCTCAGAAGGTGTTACTAAACACAATTTTCTGTGCTCCATTTTTTGAACTATTTTTCCAAAATAATTTCAAACTCACAGAAAAATTGTAAGAACAGTAGAAGAAATTTCTGAATATTCTTTACCCAGATTCCAAGTTAACACTTTACAACACGGCTTTATCATTCTTTCTATAGATATTTGTATATTTTTTTCAGAACTGCCCAGGAGTAGCTGCATACAATATTATCTTCTAA
Organism: Macaca fascicularis; assembly: GCF_037993035.2. Taxonomy (NCBI): domain Eukaryota; kingdom Metazoa; phylum Chordata; class Mammalia; order Primates; family Cercopithecidae; genus Macaca; species Macaca fascicularis. Next base: position 54,759,593 of record NC_088387.1, on the reverse strand, counting down.
CCCCTAACACTTCAGTGTTTATTCCTAGAAACAAGTTTTAAATTCAGAATATTTAACACTGATTTAATGCTATCATCTACTCTACACTGTATATTTCAAATAAATTGTTGTAGTAATAGCCTTTATAAAAATATTCCCCCAGTACAAGATGCAATCTAGGATCTCTTTAGTATCCTTTAATCTGGAACAGTTCATCCAACTTACTTTGTATTTCACATCTTTGAAATCATTAAAGAAACACAGGCTGATGTTTTATAAGAAATATCATAATTTGGGGTGTTTTTTTTGCTGTTTCCTTATTATGTTCAGGTTATGCATTTTAGCAGAAATACTACATAAGCAATGCTTTCATACCTGATTATTATATCAGAAGGAACATGATGTCCGTGTGCCCTTTACTAATGATGTTAATTTTGATCCCTTGGTTAAGATACCACTGCAACAAACATCCCTATTACCAAGAGGTAAAGATTTGTCTGCAGTTGTTTTTTCTTTTTTTGAAGACCAAGGATACATAGTCAAAACTGCATTCAAGTCACTTGTATTTTTTTCCTTTAAGTGTAGCTATTCTGTTTGAAATAAGTTGAATTATTTTGCTTATCTTTGCATTGAGTTTTAGATTCCCCCCCCCCACCCCTAGCCTTGTCAGTTTTATTTTATTTTTTGAATCTGCAGAATATTTATGTAATTACAAAAGTCAAAATTATGCAAAAACACTGTACTTAGAAAAAAATTACGCTCTCCCCTATAAATTCCACCATGAACTCCTTTCCATAAAAAATTAGTTTTAGTAGTTTCTGATTTATCCTTTTTTATATAAAAATAACCATGTTTTCTTATTTCTCCTTTCTCCCAAAAAGGCTAGCATGCTGTAGATACTTCTTTGTACTTTGGTCTTCTCCCCTTAATAATATGTATCGAAAATCAGTTTCTATCAGTTCATAGAAATTTTCCTCATTCCTCTTTACAGTTACATAGCACTTTACCATGTGTATGTTCCATAATTTATTCAGTCTTCCTTGCTTAGGAAATTTAGTAATTGCCAATAGTTTCTAATTACAAGTGATACTTGTTAGAGGTGTATCTTTAGGCTAAATTGCGAGAAGTGGAATTTATGGGCCAAATGAGTTTGTAGTTTTGTTCGATATTGTCAGATTCCCTTTTAAAAGAGTCACGTTTTGGATTGTCACCAACAGTGAAAGACAATGTCCATTTCCAACAGGTGTGTCAACAGTATATTGTTAACCTTTTGCGTTTTTGCCTATCTAACCAGTGAGACCTAATATTTAGTATATTTTAATGTAAATTTAAATTTAATAGTATTCAGTACACTTAAACTTGAATTTCTCTTTTATAAATGAACAACTTTTAATAAATTTTAGGGTCATTTTAACATTTAAAAAATATTATCTGTTTAGGTACTTTGCTCATTTTGAACATAGCCTTTTTTCCTTCATATTAAAAAGTTCCCTCCCTGTTAAAACATTAGCCCTTTAAGATACCTTGTGAATATTGTTTCTGAATTTGCCATTTGTTTTTAGGCCAATACCTACAAATGGTTTGATTATTTTTATGTGGCAAAATGTGTCAGTCTTTTATTGCTTCTCATTTTTGAATGATAGTTCAAAAGCTTTACCCTAAATCTAAGTTATAAAGATACTTACTGATGCTTTAATCTAATATTTATGCATTTTTACATATAAATTTCTGAACCATTTGGAATTTGTTGTTTTCTGTGGTTTCAGGAGTTAGTTTATTACTTTTAATTTTTTCCAAGTGAGTATCTAGTTGTCCCAAAATCATTTATCAAAATGTCCAGTTTTTGTTTTCTTATTTTTAATAAAATGGGCCTTCTTAATGGAAAAAAAAATGAGTTTGACATTCAAAATATGTTAACCAACCTAGACTTTCATCAGGCTTTCTCTACTACATCCCAACCAGGAAACAAAAGACTGGGCCCAATAGCTGCCCTAGAAGAGAAAGTCTTAAGTAGTTAATTATTAATAATTTTATCCCTATTCTCTAAATAAATTCTTGGTTTCAATACAACACTCATTTGTATTCAGGAAGTACCTGGCCTCGTTAGAGCAATCTCTGATTGTTTGCAAGGAGCTTTTGTCTTGGATTAAATTAGTAATAGAGTTAAAATGTTGATACAGATATTCCCATTTCCTTCATGATAAAATAAATGCTTTCCAAATAATAGTGTCGTCATTAATGCTTATGAATAAAAGATAAAGAAAAAAGTGCAGTTTTGTTTCTGATTTGAGATACCACTTTATCATATATGAAATTTCCATATGAACTTAGGTCTATCTCTGGTTGTTCTCTTCTAGTCTGTTGATCTGTCTATTCAGGTATCAGTACCACACTGCTTCAATTATAGAGGTTGTGTAATGCATTTTAATGTTTGTCAGGACTAGCACCTACCCTTTCCTCAAAAAGCTTTTCATTTTTATTATTTTCCTCAATATTTTTGTATCATCACTTTTTCATAAAATCTTTAGCATCAATTTTTCTAGCTCTAGAAGTAAAGCTTGTTTGTTTGAGAACACATTCAATTCATATATTGGGAGAAAGTGACATATTACTGATGTTGAGACGTTCTTTCCATTTGCAATGTGTACTTTTCTGTCTTTCAGGTGTGTTTTATAATTTTCTTCATGTTTTTCACATTATTTTGTTAAGTTTATACTTTAGCATTTTTATTGTTGCTGACAACGTAATAGGTTTTTATTCTTCCATGGTATCTTCTAAAACTAGTTATTATTAGTGTATTAGTCAACTTTCACACTGCTATGAGGAACTGCCTGAGACTGAGTAATTTATCAAGAAAAGAGGTTTAATTGACTCACAGTTCTGCATGGCCAGGGAGGCCTCAGGAAACTTACTCTCATGGCGGAAGGAGAAACAAGTACCCTCTTCACAAGGTGGTGAGAGAGAGAGAGAGAGAGAGAGGAAGAGAGAGAGTTCAGGGTAAACTGCCACATTTAAACCATCAGATTTTGTGAGAACTCCTTTACTATCGCAAGAACAGCATGGGAGAAACCTCCCCCATGATCAAATCACCTCCCACCAGGCACTCCCTCCACATGTAGGAATTACAATTCGAGATGGGATTTGGGTGGGGACACAGAGCCAAACCACACCAATTGGTATATATGAAGACTAATGATTTTTGCCTGTTAATTTATGGCCTGCTACAGTGATGAATTACTTTATTGTTTAAGTTAGTTTTACCATTGATTATTTAGGGTTTTCCAGCAGGCATATATACTATCACTTCATCAGCAAATAAAGACTGTTTCACTTTTTTAGCAATTTGTGTGTCTCTAATTGTTTAGTCTTGTCTAATTACAACGGCTAACAATTTCAGGATAACATTAAATGTAGTGGGCAGAGTGGACATATTGGCTTATTCCTGATCTCAGTGGAAATTCTTCTGCTTTCCTGTTAAGTAACATGCTGGCTTCATAATGGAAGCATATGTTTTTATCAGGTAGTCATTTATCCTTTCTTAAGGGCTTTTTAAATTAAGAATTGGTGTTGAATTTGTCAAATGCTTTTTCAGCTTCTATGAAAACAGACAATTTTTTTCCTTAGACTTAGTAAAATGGTGCTTGATATTCAGATTTTCTATTATCAAAATTTACATTCTTGATACAAATAACACTGTGTCATGACCTTTTTTTTTGGATACTTTTCTATTTGTTAATATTTATTTAGAATCTTTGTGTTAATGTTGATGAGTGGTATTGGCTTGTAATTTTCTTTTTTTCTATTAACATCAAGTCTATGTATTAATGTTGTACTAGCTTCATATAAAGAATTTCAATGTTTATTTTTATGCTTCCAACATTTTATATAGCATTTGAACTAATTACTAAGTACTTGAAATAATTATGAATTATTTGGGGATAGTCATTTTTGTAGAGTGGTTCCCTGTCAACTTCTTACTTTTAAAAGATCTCTCAGTGGGTTTATTTTGGTGAACTCTATTTTGCTTGGAAATCATACATTTCATCTAGATTTTCAAATTGCTTGTGTGGAGGAGTGCAAAGTAATTTCTTATAATTTGAAAAAAAACATTTACTCTGAATCAATAGTTATTTATTCTTTGTAATTTCTTATTTTGTATATTTGTGCTTTCTCTCCTTATTTCTTGATTAAATTGTGGCTTGTGTGTGTATTTTAAATACTTTTTCTCAAAGAAACAGGACTTTGGTTTATTAAATTGATCTACAGTTTTACTATGTTCTACTTCATTAATTTCTGTTCTTTCTTTTATTGATTCTTTCCTTATGCTTCTTCCTGTTTACTTTGTTTTTCTTTTTCTAGATTTTTAAGTTGGAAATTGAATTCATTTATTTTTATTTTTAAATTTTTACTGATATTGGTGTTTAAAACTATAGATGGTTTCCTGGTTGCTGCTTTAAATCTATCACTTAGATTCAAATGTATAGTATTTCATATTATTATTTTTTAGTATTCTGATTTTTGTTTGCATTTCTTCCTTCACTTAAGGTAAGGTTTGTTTCTTTTTTTTTTTTAATTTCCAAGCAGAATGGGTTTTAGTTTTATTTTTAGCTTTATTTCATTGAATCAGGCATGTTGATTTTATAAATGTTTTGAAATTCATGAAATTTTCTGAGCAACTTATATGATCAATTGTTGTGAATATTCTGTATGCACTTGACAAGAAGCCTCATTCTCAATTATTATGGCATAGTGTTTGATATATTTCCAGAAAATCTACCTTACTTATTTTGTTTAGTTCTGCTACATCTTTACTCATATTTTAATACAGTTGATGTGTTTTGCACTAAGAATGGAATGTTAAAATATCATTCTATCAGTGTTTCTAATTTTATTTGACTCAAAAATATCCATAACTGTTATATGTACATTATAAATTGTTGCTTAAGGTTCTCTGTCATTTCAGCAGCCTCCTTAATTTTTCTCCTACTTCATTCTTTCTTTTCACTGCCAAATCTCAAACATCACACCCTTTATTTATGTCTATATCTCCTAGAAACAATACTTCTTTTAGGCTTCAACCTCTACTCTTCCTCACATTCAAGCCCTTTTTCTGTAAATGATGTAGTGAACCACTCAGGCCCAGGTCTCTGCTCAGTATTGGTCTTTCTCTTTCTGAGGTTGATTTTGCCTATGCTTCATTGATGACATTGAATCCTATCTACTTTTTCACATGTAGTCACCAAGGATTCCCCTCCTCCCTGTTTTCTTCACCCACAGATTTGTAGAGGCAAAGGAAGCTCTGACGGATTTTAGTATGTATATCTCTACTTCCAGGCAATACAAAGTTTATGATATTCTCAGTTTCTAGTAGTAATGCTGAAGGCATGGGTCCTGTGTGCTTTTATTAAGCAAGATCCTGTTGATCTTGTTTGTTATTTAGGATCATGTATACATAGAGAGAGACTTAGGCAGCCACGATTTTCTTAAGCCAATCACTTTTAACTTGAGTTGGAGGCACTGGACCCTCTGAGCAGAATGTGCTTTTAAATGTGGTGTTTGCTGTAAAAAGTAAATGTTCTTACTGTCTTGCTGAATTGACCCTTCTAATGCTGTTCTCTTCTGGCGCATAATCAAACATTCCGAAAAAAGTTTCATGTGAATTTTTGCATAATCATCCTTCTCTTTCTTAAGTGTTTCTTTTTGGAGTGGGACAGACATTTCCTGACCCAATTTGTAAGGGAAGATTATCTGTTGGCTTGAGTAATGTCTGCATAGTTCTCCCAAGAAGAAGGTCTTAGGAAGACTCATATTTTCAATTTTAAGAAATTTCATTTTAGCAATCTCCTCTTCTCCTGATAAAAACACAATGAATATCAGGACTACGAGAAATGTGAAAAGCTTGGCCTTATATAAAATTAACATGAATGTAATGTTCTGTGCAACTCATAACAAATGATCATTTGAAGGTAAATCAGTCCTCTGCTCATTGTTCACACTACCAAAACACCTAAGCATAAATCTATGTATTTAATAAGAATAATCAGCAACCACAGGAACAGCAAGCACTAGAGAAAGATAAACATCAAATAAACAGTATGATAAAGTAATGTACATTTAAAATTTCCCTTTTATATCTGGAAAGAGCTGTTATCTGCTACTGTTTAAAACAATACTCACAGGTGGAACAAGGAATACAGTTCCAATCTCATGTGTGTAAAATTAATAAGTATTCAGGAAAAATTTTGAAATAAAATCATGAGTTTATGCTGACACATCTCAGAAAACATAGTCTTTTTTTTAAGTTTTATGTTCTATTCTGTCAGCAAACATGCCTGAAACTTTAGGATCTTTGAATAGCAGATCATTCTGTAGACAAATATTTCAGTGCATTTTGGTACCCTTTTGATGACATTGGTCATATAGGCTAGACTTGGCTAATTATTTATTGTATAGGAAGTGGTGGTGGTAAATATACATTCCATGCAAAACTCTTAGTGACTGGTCAGTTCAGCTGAATGTATACTCAAAAGTAAAATAAGTTAATATGCTATTAAGTAGGAATCTGAATAACCTATCACATGGTATCAGTAAATGTCTAAAAGACAGTTTGTTCATTTATGTTATGAAGTTTAAGACCTCACCTAAGCTCTATAGTTTGTCTTACCCATATAAAAAGCAGTAGGAATTTTGCCTATAGACCATCCAGCACTGGAACCTGATAAGGTAAATTATCCCTGAATTAAATAATGAGTGGTGTAATTCAATACTATAACCACATCTGTATTTTTGAAAGAAAGAGGTAAGAGATATGAGTAGCTTACATGAGCAGCTACTTACTCCAGTGTGTCTTTTTCATTTCTTTAGTTACTTCAAAACCTACAATTAGCCCACAAAATCCTTTAGGTTCTCTGTAGCCAAATAAAGTAAAATTGTGATTAACCCAAGGTGGAGCATTATGGTCACTAGGAGTGGTGGTTAATTGTGTTATTGTTGTTACAAATTCACAGTAATCACTTTCTGTTTCAGTATTCTTGCTGAAATACTTTGAGAAAATAAACCAACTTAATTTCTCCACTCAGTGAGAGATAATATAAATAAAGTTGTACCAGTATACTAGGACATATGCTAGAATTATTTCTTTGTTAAAAAAAAAAAAAGTCCTGATCTTAAAACCCAGAACAATACTTTACACATAACAAAGCCTTCAATAAATATGTTGAGAGGATGAATAATTAGAAATTGCTTCTCCATATAAATGTAACACAAAAATAGTTCATTATGAGTCTTATTAGCAAAGTTCTGGTTAAAAGTATTTTAAGGTAATTGGTTCTAAATCCTCCTTAGCAAAGAGTGAATATTTTTATAACATCCCACTTAGGATCATAAGGCTTGCCAATTCATTAGGGTACCTGTGAAATAAGGGATTTAGATGAAAATTTTAGGGTTCATTAACAATCTCCGATTCTAAGAACAATTAATCTTTGTATTGTGAATGATAACCAAGCTCACGTACAAACTCTCTGAATTACTAATAACCTTGGCAGGAGGTGTGTTTTAGTAAGGTCTATAGTAGGTAAGCTTAAGTGTTAGTTGATGGAATCTTGAAGAGAAACAGATTTGTTCCTGTTGAAATGCTATAATCCTTGGGGTGGTAGACGGATGAAAGAGGAATTCACTTTGTTAATAACGTGTAGCATTCTAAATCCGCTAATAGGTCATTTATTTATATGGCTCTTGAATGACTACCTTTGGGAAATCCCAAATGATTTCAATTAAAGTGGTCATTATGGAAGTCAATAATTATGGTGGTATTTGAGAGGCAATTCTTTTGTAATATGAGATAAATGAAGAGAAGATATCACCAAAGCCTTAGGGACTTGGAAAGTGACAAGAAATATGCAACAATATTTAATGTACATGTGAGGACATATTTGAAACATGGCTGTGATCCTTGTGGCCTCATCAAAAGTTTCTTAACTTGATGATCCTGGAACAAGTGTGAATGTGAGTGTTGGAAACTAAGCAGTGTTGCAGAACAAAAGCAGTGCCTTTGGACAACAGTTGCTATGCATGAGGAAATGAAATCGTAATAATCCTATGGAAGCAGAAAGTAATGTGAGAGAATTGGCTGAGGGTTTCCTGCAAAGAACCCAGGTTTCCATCTTCTGATACCCAAATATAGTCCTTTCACTGACCTCAACACCTGCCTCACACTAGATTTTAGAACTTCCTTGATATGGATTCAGTACTAACTTCCCACTTGCTGTCTGACTGTACTTTTTCAGCTCACAAAATGTAACTATTGCTGGTAAAAGATATTGGTCATACTCTTAACATTATTACTGAATTATGTGGTACAAACTAAACGTGCTACTGTATTTCTTTGTTTCCACTTTCTGCATTATGTTGAACATGACATTATTTTACCAAAATCTGCCTACTCCCAGCTAGCTCACTGTAATATTTTTGATTCATTTACAAAGAATAACTTACTTTAGCCAAAAATCTGTACTAGAGCAAACAGGTACAGCTTCTGACTCAAGAGGATAAATTATTCATAGCCACTGAACCATGTCTTTGCTTGGTTTCTTGGAGTTCTTTGAGAGGTTTTATGGGAATTATCCAAAACTTCTACCTCTTCCCATTCAGTCGTCATTGAATTCATTTTTTCTTTTTCTATTTGTTTACTTGCTTATTTATTTATTCATTCATTTATTTTAGGAAGAATATTTAACATGTGATCTATACTTTTAACAAATGTTTAAGTGTACAATTCAACACTATTAACTATAGGTATGATGTACAGCAGATCTCTAGAACTTATTTATCTTGCATAACTGACATGTTATCCCCATTGAATAGCAACTTTCTATTTCTCCCTCCTCCCAGCCCCAGAAACCCCCATTCTACTCTCTGCTTCTACGAGTTTGGATATTTTAGATACCTCATGCATTCTTACATTATATAGATGAAACCCAGGTTCTGTTTAACATCTAAGCCAAAAGGGGAGCTTGAAACCTCTATGATTTTATGATCTTTCTCGTCATAAAGATATCTAAAATCACTTTAAGATACTTATGAAAATTTTCAAAAATTAAAGACTTGAACAGGAAAATTATGCACGAACAATAGAGAACGTGTTTTTCATGCCTTTCGCTATACACTTAATAGCAAAGTGTAAAACGATCATCTTTCTAACACCTAAACTAAGACTTTGTCTGCAATGATTTCGGCTTTTTCTGTTCACTCTGTCGAGACACTGATCACCCTATTCAAGACCAATGCATGGGCCGGGCGCGGTGGCTCAAGCCTGTAATCCCAGCACTTTGGGAGGCCGAGACGGGTGGATCACGAGGTCAGGAGATCGAGACCATCCTGGCTAACACGGTGAAACCCCGTCTCTACTAAAAATACAAAAAAAAAAAAACTAGCCGGGCGAGGTGGCGGGCGCCTGTAGTCCCAGCTACTCGGGAGGCTGAGGCAGGAGAATGGCGTGAACCCGGGAGGCGGAGCTTGCAGTGAGCTGAGATCCGGCCACTGCACTTCAGCCTGGGCGACAGAGCGAGACTCCGTCTCAAAAAAAAAAAAAAAAAAAAAAAAAAAGACCAATGCATGCCACTGGAGAATGTCAGCAAAAACCTCCACCCAGTTGTGCTGTGTAAGATTTGGAAGCACAGTTTCACAGCAGGTTGGTGATCCAACACTCAAAGTCTAGACATCACTGGATGACTCAAGGCGCATGAACTTGATACCTGAGACTAAGCTGACATAACAGACGTAAAACTCCTATCTCATGATGCCACAATCCTATCTTCTTTTAGAGGTTATTGAATAAAGTTTTCTGTATTCCTGAGTGCTGAAATACATACTGTATTCTTGTATAATTTCTTAGCCTATTTTATTACATAGCTTTACATTACCAATTGATTCAGGGAAGCTGAATCAATACTTTCCAAATGTAAGCAGTTGGAATTTGAGTTTGCCTGAATTCCAATTCCTGAGCATATCACCGTGCTACAGAAATCCATATATCCTTTATCTAGCCCAGTGTTATAAGATGGTGAGACCTCATGAATGTGAGCAACCAGCACTATCCAGTGTGTTTGGATTATAGCCAGGCCTCATTGCATGCTTTTCAATACTAGGACTTCCTCAGCAACTGTGATACTCAGTGACTCCTGCCTCCCTCTGCAACCTGTGCCACCACCACATTTTAACCTCAATTGTGCCACATCTACTTACCAAGAAGATATCAGGGTCCACTGAGGTCTGTGTTGCACAGGGTTAGCTCTGTCCTGACACCACAACATGTGTTGATCTGTCTTGATTTTTCCTATAACAAACCTGCCAATGCCTCAAAGCAGTTTAACCAGCAATGATCGTTTTTAATGTCAGCAAAGTATGTGACCCTGCCTCGGTGTTCACATAAATAATCATCTAAAGCATAGGTACTTAGAGTAGTTTTTCAGGTAAATTTCTTTGTTTAAGTGAAATATGATATGGAGTTGCCCTAGTTGAAGTAGGAATGGAGGATCCAGAACACTTCCTTTTGGTTCTTTTCTTTGCTGCTCCACCTCACCCCTTACTATTGAATTCCCTGAGATACCTTCAGGTCTGGTCTAGAAATTCTCAAAGCTCCAGTTGACCTTCCTGACCCCACTTTAGCAGCTGAATGCTGGTGAAATATTTACCATCTATAAGCAATGCCTCCTTAGGGAAAGACCAACTCTGAGCCATCCCTGGTTTATCTGACAATCCCAGCAAAGCAGTGATTGCTACATAGAAGCCATCTGCTCCACTGTGGTTCCCATGCATGGTTTTCCATCCTGGATCTTGCTGTCCTGCTGCTCCAGGATAACCCCACACACCCAGCATCAGGGTGTGATCCTAGTTTCTATTGAAGACCAGCACCCTGACTCCACACTAACAAGGGCTGAATTGAACTAGACTTCTGATGGTTCTAAAACAGAACTCAAATACATGGTTGATTTGGAGAGATTTTTACCCTGAGATTCAACTTTAACATGAGTAGTACATTTAATCCAACACAAAGGGTGACAATTGGATAGATATAGTGCATAAACAAGAGAAAATCATTAGGAAAAACTTTTATGAAGTACCTGAAGCCAGTTTCCTGTAATCTAACCAAGTTCTTTATCTGTTCATTTCAATCTTTCATTAAACTACAGTTTTCAGAACATCTTCTTGGTGGTACTTCATAAACTTTCAATACCAGTTGGCACTTTTTCTTCTGAATGTGGCTATTTAGTCACAGATTGTACTGCTGGCCATTCACCTTTATCTAGGACTGACCCAGCATTCCCCATCTCTGCACAGCCACCACCTAAAGCCACCACAAGCATTCAAATTTCATGTTTGTCATATGGAGCATAACTATGATGAGTTATTAGAAAAATATTTCAGGTTTCTATTAAAGTTGATGCATCTTATTGCAAGTATAATATCATTTCATTAAAAAATGAGAAAAACATTTTTCTTTGTTTAAATAAACTTTGCAAATAGTATACCTCTGAAAATAAAGTATAGGACATGATGGGGATATAAAAGAGAAAGAGAAATTGTACATGGGAAAATGACTTTGAACACTTATAAGTACACTTACAAGTATGTTGAGTACACACACATGTATATATGCACACAAAATATATAAATATAAAATATATATAACAATGTATATGTATAACAATATATGCACAAAATTCCTAACCATACCTTTAAATAGTTGTTTTCATGTTCAAATGCATTTTTCCTGTATTATTTTCACCTGGGTGTGGAAAGGCTTTAGTGTAAAGAAAAGGTACTAAGTATAAATACTAATACTGAGGAGAGGCAGAGCAAGATAGTGGAATCGAAAGTTCCACCAATTGTTCCTGCCACCACCCCCAGCAAGACACCAAGTTAACAACTATCTACACAGAAAAAACACCTTCATAAGAACTAAATATTAAGTGAGCACTCATAGTACCTGGTTTTAACTTCATATCTCTAGAAGAGGAACTGAAGAGATTAAAAAAACAGTCCTGAATCATTGACACCACCCCTTCCCACCCCTAGCAGTCATGGACTGGTGTGAAGAGCATCTCTGGGTGCTGGGAGAGGGAAAACACAGCAATTGTGAGGCACTGAACTCAGTTCTGCCCTGTTAGTACAGAAAGGAAAAACAGACCAAACTCAGATGATGCCCACCCACAGGGAACACTGCACATCCTAGTGGTCTGAACTTGAGTGCTTGCAAACCTTCCTTGAAACAGAGATATGTGACCTTTTGGACAGAGAATTCAAAACAGCTTTTTTGAGGAAATGCAAAGAAATTCAAGATAACACTGAGAAAACTCAGAATTCTATCAGATAAATTGAAAGAGGCTGAAATTATAAAAAAGAATGATGCAGAAATTCTGGAGCCAAAAAAGATAATTGGTATATTGAAGAATATATCAGAGTCCTTTAATAGGAGTACTTTAATGAATCGAGCAGAAAAAAGAAATAGTGAGGTTGAAAACAGCTATTCGAAAATACACAGCCAGAGGAGACAAAAGAAAACAGAATAAAAAGCAATGGAGAATGCCTATGGGATATAGAAAATCACCTCAAAAGGTCATATTTAAGAGTTACTGGCCTTAAAGAAGAGGTAGAGAAAGAGACAGAGGTAGAAAGTTTATTCAAAGGGATAATAACAGAGAATTTCCCAAACCTAGAGAGAGATACCAATATCCAAGTGCAAGAAGGTAAAACACCAAACAGATTTAACCCGAAGAAGACTACCTCAAGTCATTTAGTAATCAAACTCCCAAAGGTCAAAGACTAAGAAAGAATACTAAAAGCAGCAAGAGCAAAGAAACAACATACAATGGAGGTCCAATATGTCTGGCAGCAGACTTTTCAGCAGAAACCTTACAGGCCGGGAGAGAGTAGCATGACATCTTTAAAGTGATGAAGGAAAATAACTTCTACCCTAGAATAGCATTTCTGGTGAAAACATCCTTCAAGCATAAAGGAGAAATAAAGACTTTCCCAGGCAAACAAAAGTTGAGGAATTTCATCAGTACCCGACCTGTCCTATAAGAAATGCTAACAGGAGTACTTCAATCAGAAAGAAAAGGACATCAATGAGCAATAAATCATCTGAAGGTACAAAACTTACTGGTAAAAGTAAGTGCACAGAAAAACACTGAATATTATAACACCGTAACTGTGGTGTGTAAACTACACTTATCCTCAGTAGAAAGACTAAATGATGAACCAATCAAAAATAATAACTACAACTTAATAACTTTTCAAAACATAGTACAATAAGCTATAAATAGAAATCAAAAGCTAAAAAGTGGATAGATGAAATTAAGGGAGTTTTTATTAGTTTTCTTTTAGCTTGTTTGTTTATGCAAATAATGTTAAACTGTTATCAATTTAAATAATGGTTTATAAGGTAGTATTTGCAAGCCTCATGGTAACCTCAAGCCAAAAATCATACAATGGATTAAAAAATGTAAAAAGCAAGAAACTAAATCAGGTTAGCAGGGAAAATAACCTTCACTAGAGGAAGACAGGAATGAAAGAAAGGAAGGAAGAGAAGATCACAAAACAATCAGAAAACAAATTTTTAAATGGCAGGAGTAAGTCCTCACTTATTAATAATAATGCTGAATGTAATTGAGCTAAATTCTCCAATCAGCTAATACTAGAAGTCCTAGCCAAATGGATGAAAAAGTAGAGCCATTAATCTGTTGACTACAAGAAATATATTTTACTTATAAAGACACACATAGACTGAAAATAAAGAGATGGAAAAAATATGCTAATGGAAACCCAAAAAGAGCAGGAGTCATTATACTTATATCAGACAAAATAGATTTCAAGACAAAAACTATAAGAATAGATGAAGAATGTCACTATATAAAGATAAAGGGAGCAATTCAGGAGGATATGACAGTTTTAAAGATATGTGCAGCCAACACTGGAGTACCCAGGCATATTATGGAAATATTATTGAACTAAAGTAAAAGGTAGGCCCTAATACAATAATAGCTGGAAACTTCAACACCCCACTTTCAGCATTGAGATTTTCCTGAAAGAAAATCGACAAACATCAGACTTAATCTGCACTATAAACCAAATAGATCTAGTAGATATTTAAAGAACATTTCATCCAAGTGCTGCAGAATATACATTCATTTCCTCAGCACATGGATCATTCTCAAGAATAGATCATATGTTAGGTCACAAAACAAGTCATAAAACATTTTTAAAAATTTAAATAGTGTCAAGCATCTTCTCTGACCACAGTGGAATAAAACTAGAAATTCATAACAAGAGGGATTTTGGAAACTATAAAATACACAGAAATTTAACAATATGCTCCTGAATGACTGTTGGGTCAATGAAGAAATTAAGGAAATTGAAAAATGTCTTGAAACAAATGGTAGTGGAAACACAACATACCAAAACCAAAGGGATACTGAAAAGTAGTTCTAAGAGGTAAATTTGTAGCTATAGGTGCCTACACAAAAAAAGAGGAAAAACTTTAAATAAACAATCTCATGATGTGTCTTAAGGAACTAGAAAAGCAAGAGCAAACCAAGCCCAAAATTAGTAGAAGAGAAGAAATAATAAAAATCAGAGCAGAAATAAATGAAATTTAAATGAAAAAAAATACAAAAGATCAATGAAACAAAAAGTTGGTTTTTTGAAGTCAAAATTGACAAACATGTAGCCAGACTAAGAAAAAAAGAGAAGATTCAAATAAATAAAATCAGAAATGAAAAAGGAAGCATTATAACTGACACTGTAGAAATTCAAAGAATCATTAGTGCCAACTATCAGCAAGTATATGCCAATAAATTGGAAAATCTAGAAGAAAAGGACAAATTTCTAGTTATGTGTGACCTACCAAGATTGAACCAGGAAGAAATCCAAAACCTGAACAGACCAGTAACAGGTAACAAGATCGAAGCAACAATAAAAAGTCTCCCAATAAAGAAAAGCCCAGGACCCAATTGGCTTCACTGCTGAATTCTACCAAATATTCAGAGAAGAACTAATACCAATTCTACTCAAACTGTTCTGAAAAAATACAGGAGGAGAGAATACTTCCAAACTCATTCTATGAGGCCAGTATTACACTGATACAAAAACTAGACAAAGACACATCAAAAAAAGAAAACAGTAGGCCAATATCTCTGATAAATACTGATGCAAAAATCCTCAACAAAATACTAGCAAACCAAATTCAACAATACATTAGAAAGATCATTCATCACGACAAAGTAGGATTTATCCTTGGGATACAAGGATGGTTCAACATTCACAAATTAACCTATGTGATACATCGTATCAACAGAATCAATGATAAAAACCATATGATCATTGCAATTGATGCTGAAAAAGCATTTAGTAAGATTCACTATCGCTTCATGTAAACCCTCAAAAAAATGGGTCTAGAAGGAACATACCTCAAAATAATAAAAGCCACAGTTGACAGACCCACAGCTAGTATCATACTAAATGGGTGAAAAACTGAAAGCCTTTCCTCTAAGATCAGGAAAACGACAAGGATGACCCTGCCAACACTGTTATTCAACATAGAACTGGAAGTCCTAGCTAGAGTGATGATAGAAGAGAAAGATATAAAGGACATCCGAACTGGAAAGGAAGAAGTCAAATTATCCTTGTTTGCAGAGGATATAATCTTATATTTGGAAAAACCTAAGCTCCACAAGAAAGTGATTAGAACTGATTAACAAATTTAGTAAAGTTGCAGGATAAAAAATTAATATACACAAATCAGTAACATTTCTTTAGGCCAACAGTGAACAATGTGAAAAAGAAAGAAAAAAATATAATCCCATTTACAATAGCCACATGTCAAATTAAATACCTAGGAGTTAACCAAATAAGTGAAAGATCTGTGTAATGAAAACTATAAAACAGTGATGAAAGAAATTGAAGAGGACACCAAAAAATGGAAAAATATTCCATGTTCATGGAATGGAAGAATCATTATTGTTAAAATGTTCATACTACCCAAAACAATCTAGAGATTCAATGCAATTGCTCTCAAAATACCAATGACATTCTTCACAGAAACAGAAAAACAAAATACTAAAATTTATATGGAACAACAAAAGAACCAGAATAGCCAAAGCTCTCCTAAGCAAAAAGAACAAAACTAGAGGAATCACATTACCTGACTTCAAATTATACTACAGAGCTACAGTAACCAAAACAGTATGGTACTTGCAATAAAACAGACGGATAGACCAATGGAACAGAATAGAGAAACCAGAAACAAATCCACACACCTGCAGTTATCTCATTTTTGACAAAAGTGCCAAAAACATACACTGGAGAAAAGACAGTCTTTTCAATAAATGATGCTGAGAAAATTGGATATCCATGTGTAGAAGAATGAAACTAGACCCTTATCTCTCACCATATACGAAAATCAAATAAAAAAGGATTAAAGACAAATCTAAAGCCTCAAACCTTGAAATTACTACAGGAAAACATTGGGGAGAATTTTCAGGACATTGGTATGGACAAAAATTTATTGAGCAATACCCCACAAGCACAGGCAACCAAAGCAAAAATGGACAAATGGGATAACATCAAGTTAAAAAGCTACTGCAGAGCAAAGGATACAGTCAACAAAGTAAAGAGGCAACCCACAGAATGGAAGAATATATTTGCAAACTACCCATGTGGTAAGGGATAAACAACCAGAATATATGAGCTCAAATAACTCTATGGGGAAAAAAATCTTATAATCTGATCAAAAGATGGGCAAAATTTTTAATAGACACCTCTGCAAAGAAGACATACAAATGGCAAACAGGCATTTAGAAAGGTGCTCAATGTTATTGATCATCAGAGAAATGTAAATCAAAACTGCTTATCATCTCATCCTAGTTAAAATGGCTTATATCCAAAACACAGGCAATAAGAAATGCTGATGAGGATGTGGAGAAAAGGCAACCCTTGTATACTGTTAGTGGGAATGTAAATTAGTGCAACCACTATGAAGAACAGTTTGGGGGTTTCTCGGAAAACTAAAAATTGAGCTATCATATGATCCAGCAATCCCCCTACTGGATATATACCCAAAAGATGGGAAATCAGTATATCAAAGAGATATCTGCACTCTTATGTTTGTTGCAGCACTGTTCACAATAGCCAAGATTTGGAATCAACCTAAGTGTCCCTCAACATACAAGTGGATAAGGAAAATATGGTACATATTCAACATGTGGATATGTGTATCAGCCATCAAAAACAATGAGATACAGTCTTATGCAACAACATGGATGGAACTGGAGATCATTATGTTAAGTGAAATAAGCCAGACACAGAAAGACAAATATTGCATGTTCTCACTTATTTGTGGGATCTAAAAATCAAAACAATTGAGCTCATAGAGAGAAGGATGGTTACCAGAGGCTGGGAAAGGTAGTGGGGGGCTGGAGGAGAGGTGGGAATGGTTAATGGGTAAGAAATGAAATAATTAGAAAGAATTAATAAGACCTACTATTTGACAGTACAACTGAAAGATTATAGTCAATAATAACTGTATATTTTTAAATAAAGGATATAATTAGATTGTTTGCATCTCAATGGATAAATGGTTGGAGTGATGGATACCCAATTCTCCCTGATGTGCTAATTTCACATTGTATACCTGTATCAAAACATCTCATATAACCCATAAATATATACACCTTTTATGTACCCACAAACATTGAAATAAATAAAAATACATACTAGTGCTAATAGTTCTCATGAAACAGGGATAAAAATCAAAGACAATGTATTAAAAATCTCAAAGTGGTCCTTTTTATATATATTAAATACAAGAGTAAAATAGGTACATTATTAAAGATGTATCATTCCATCCAAAACTGTATAATGGTCTGTTTCTCAGTCATTGTGGTGAAAACCATTTTTTTAATGTAGGAATGCTCTGTGAGGGAAACATTTTATCATCTCTGGGTCTTAATCTAAGCATTTGGGGTTTTACACAACTTCTTTTCCCTACAAAGAACATATCCATCCTTCTGAAAAAAAAAAAAAAAAGGAAAAAGAAAAAAACACACAGAGGTTGTAAATGCACAGAAGTCCTAAACATATACGAGTCATTAAATGGTTTCCTTGCTATTTAGTTTTTTAACATTTTATTCCAACTGCCTGAGGAGCCATTATTTTTCTTAATGTGATAGATTGGAATAATGAATCTATTTGCCCCTTAGAGTTGCTGAATAAAGCTGTGCATACTACACATTACCAGTTTCCAAAAATTCTATGCAAACCCCATTTTTGTATTGGTTTGTATGGGTTCAGAGCTGCTGAGCTGTACTTTGAGAAAAAAAAAAAAATCAAAGTAAAACAATTGAAACCATGAAGCTTCACAGGAGCTCTAAGTTATTATATATCAATTTAGACTTGTTTAAAAAAAATAGGCTGTTGGTTTACAATAGTTAGTAAATCTTTAAACATTATTGCCTGAATATTTTGTTCTGCATTACAGGCCAAATATAACACAGAGTAGCCTAAAGACATTTTAGTAGCCTAAGGTTCTCATAATACTAAACAATTCAGTCCCTTTTCTTTGGGTTCTTATTTTAAACTGTGCTCATAAGAACAAGGCCATGTACTCTGGAAAAATTCCATACCTTTAAAAGAATGGTATTGTAAGATGTCATCTTAGGACTCTCTTCCAAGATGTTTTGTTCACACCATTTATTCAATGGATATTTCTTGAGCTCCTATTTGATGCCTGGCGCTGTTAGGCAGCAGAGATATGACGATGATCAAGTACCAACTCGCCCTCAAGAAGCTTACAGTTAGCTAGTAAACAGATATGTGCAAATAAGAGTTAGAGGTGCACTGCAATGAGATACCATCTCACACTAGTTAGAATGGCAATCATTAAAAAATCAGGAAACAACAGGTGCTGGAGAGGATGTGGAGAAATAGGAACACTTTTACACTGTTGGTGGGACTGTAAACTGGTTCAACCATTGTGGAAGACAGTGTGGCGATTCCTCAAGGATCTAGAACTAGAAATACCATTTGACCCAGCAATCCCATTACTGGGGATATACCCAAAGGATTATAAATCATGCTGCTGTAAAGACACATGCACACATATGTTTATTATGGCACTATTTACAATAGTAAAGACTTGGAATCAACCCAAATGTCCATCAGTGACAGACTGGATTAAGAAAATGTGGCACATATACACCATGGAATACTATGCAGCCATAAAAAAGGATGAGTTCGTGTCCTTTGTAGGGACGTGGATGCAGCTGGAAACCATCATTCTCAGCAAACTATTGCAAGACCAGAAAACCAAACACTGCATGTTCTCACTCATAGGTGGGAACTGAACAATGAGATCACCTGGACACAGGAAGGGGATCATCACACACCAGGTCCTATTGTGGGGAGGGGTTGGGGGAAGGGATGGCATTAGGAGATATACCTAATGTAAATGACGAGTTAATGAGTGCAGCACACCAACATGGCACATGTATACATATGTAACAAACCTGCATGTTGTGCACATGTACCCTAGAACTTAAAGTATAATAAAAAATAAAAAACAAAACTAAAAAAGAATTAGAGGTGCAAAGGAAAGAGAAAGTATAGGACTGGAGGGAATATTAATGAGGAAGGGGAAAAGTCCACATGAAGATGGTTTAGAAAATTTTCATAGAAGAGGTGTGCACTCTGGGCTACATAGTGGTAGCAGTGAAGAACAGGCAATTCTCAAAATAGACTCTGGATTCTGCATTTAAATGTTGAGTCGGTTATTTCATAACCATATAAATTGAGTAAGTTACCTATTTCTAATATCAAAGGCTCAGACCCCTAAACAGTAAAGGGGACTGATAGTGATGTCTTCCTCATAGAGTTATTGTGAGGGTGAAATGACAAATTCCAAAATGTAAAGTATTTGTGTCTGGAAAGTCTCAATAAATTAGGTTATTAGAAATATTAAAAAATAACTAGTTTACCAGGCAACAGAAGTGAGGAATATCAAATGGTCCTTCCTTAGAATGTATAGGAAGAACATATTTTCCCACTAATACATCTACTGAAATTAAAGCAGTAATACATTTTAACAAAGGCAAATATTTCCAAAGGCCCTCTTCCCTTTTCTGTCTGTTCAAAAATAGTTTGAATAGGTGCTAAATGCAGACTGCTGCTGGAATGGGAATATTACACCAGGTTGTTGACAACATTTTATGGGTGTATAGACTACATGAACCAAACTGCATAATGGGAGTTAAGACAGTGGTTTGGGAATGAACTAGAAATAGAGTGTAAAGATACAGTTTTGTGTGCCAAACATTTTAGAAATATCTATCAGAAAGAAAATGTAGCCTTTTTGATGATAGCTCGGCAATATAATTTCAAAACCCTCACAAAAGTCCACAATTCTTGACCCAGTAATTCCCTTTGTAATCTATTTTAAGCAAACCACTTGAAATGCAGTAAAGGATTTAAGTACAAAGATGTTCATTACAGCATCAGTTGTAATGGAAAAAATGTTGTTGATATGACAGTCAGTTGTGATCTAAGAGGCTTTTCATGATACAGGAAAATATTCAAATTAAAATGTAAAATCAAGAAGGTACAATGCGATCTTCATTATGTAAGATCCATAAAAGAAACACTAGAAATAAACAAGTCAAAATAATAATGATTTCTTCTGGGTGGTGGAAATAAAGGTAACCTTTTCTTATTCTTTTTTACTTTTGGCACTTTTGAAATAAGGTGCATACGTTGCTTTTAGAATAAGGCAAACAAAAGACTGAAAAAGGAGAGAAAAAATCAGTGTAGTTCTCTGAAATTCCTCAATGAAAGAATGTCCAAAGGAAGAATTTTACGTGACGGTTTCTCTTTGGCCATTCATCTTTATCCATCAAACTGTCATTCGTGGCCTTATACATCCTTTCTTTGCTGTGAGTCATGTAAAATCATTTGCTTTCCCAACAATGCATCCACTGTGTGGTGCCATCTTTTTTGCATTTACTCATATCCTCATGTTCTGGCCTGGGAGGCTCTGAAAAATCTGTCCCCAGAGCATAAAATGCCTTTTCCAGCAGAGACTTGAGATGGGAACCAATCACTGAACAGAGTCTTTATTGGGAAAATGATGCTCCTCTATTTGTAGCTGTGAATAAACTCTTGCTCAATGTGACCACCAAAAATTATTCCTGTGTGTTTTTTCTTCTCTTTGTCATAGTTAATAGAGAGATATTTCCCACTGCCATATTTGAATTTTATGCATAAATGCATAGATGCTGAAATTCAGCCTTAGGCCTTCAAGAAACTCCATATGTCAGCTTTCTGTTTCAATCCCATATGCAGCTCAGGTAGAGTATGTGCTGTCAAACTGCATGTGGCCTGAAGAATGATCACTGGCTTGTTTGGTTGCATTTTGTTTTGTTTTTTATGCTAATAAATGTGCCCTGTTGACTATTATAGTCACAAGGTAAGTGAGATGGTAAAGGCAATGGGAAATGAAAATCTGAAATATAAAATGAAGCAGAAAACCTAGTTCATACCTTCAAGGTGTTTATATTCTTTTGCCACGCTATCTACTGTAGCACTAGCCACATGCAGTTATCAAGCGTTTAAAATGCAACTACTCCAAATGAAGGTCTGCTTTAAATGTAAAATATGTAACAGATTTTGAAGACTTAGTACAAAGAAAAAAAAATGAAAATGTGAAAGATCTAAATAATGTATACTAACCAAATATTGAAATAATATTTGGCTATATTAGGTTAAATAAAATATATTAGTAAAATTAATTTCACATTTTTCATTTTTCTCTTTTAATTGTGGCTCTAGAAAATTTTAAGTTACATATGCTGATTATCTTTGTGACTCATGTTATATTTCTACATAAAGACATGAAAATTAAATGATCAGACAAAATTAATGACAATACTGAAATATTAACCTGAGCAATATTAAAACAAATATATAATGGATTTATAAATTAGCAATAAAGACTATAAATACCATTAGTTCAGAAGAAAAAAAAGATGGCCATGGACAAAATGAGGACAGGCCTTGGAAAATGTGTTCAGAAATTCACCACGGTCCTTCAACTTAATGGCCTAGTCCACTCTGGTGATTGTTTGCTCTTACTTCCTCCAGTTATGTTTTGATCTAATTCCTAACTTTTTAAACATTAGTTCAGTGTCTTGGACTTCTATCCTACACTATGATGCTGTCTGTCTGACTCACTTCTAAATTGAAGTGCATATATAAAAAAAATTGAATCACTCCAATGATTTTAAATCACTCTTCAATGTGCAGAGCAATTTAAAATTACTGGAGTGCTTCCAATTTTTATTAGTCCTTGAATTTGGAAGTGATCTAGGCTTTTCTGGGCATGTGCAACACACTGACTTAAAATTATTAAGCTCTCATGCACCCCCACCTTTATTTGTAAGAAGCTCATTTCACTTTGCAATGGAAACCATCAGAAGGGTATGGCATGGAAATAGTATGGATAACAAAAAACACAGGGGGAAAATAGCTTCCATTTAATAATGAGAACTATGCTTTGTAATTAGATAGTGTCTTGCCCAAGGATCTCTAAGTGCTTCATAAACATTAGCTCATTCATCATGAAAACGTCTTATTAGAGGCATATTTCCAGTGTGGGAGGGTGGTGATGGGGATGGGCAAAGCCATTTAGATTGGCTTCAAACATTGAATTGGGTAATTTGAATGATGTGAGAACTATGCCTAGGACATTTATTTTTGGTGCTGCTTTTTTTTTTCTTCTTTTTTCTGTATGCAAGGAGAAGGAGGTAATGTTACACTGTCTGGTCCATTTGCAAATGTCATAAAAAATTAACTTGGCAATGCAGGATCTACTAAATAAATGGCTTATCCCAAATAAACTCCAGGAGCACACATAAAGTGATTGGTTTCCTAATTTAATTACTTTAGTTAAACTTTGGAAGAAAATACATAAACTTGTCCACTATTTTCTTTCAATTTAATTCTTTTCTATTTAGCATATGCTGAATTCACTGAACCTAAAATATTTACCTGTAAGATGGTTTATCTGAGAATTTTCAAGTCATAGACTTTTCCTCTGTTACAGTTATATGAGAACTTTTAATCAATATAGGAGTCTAGTAAAACCTTTATTGTAGAAGTGGCGTAATTTAGAAACAAGAAAAAGAAATTCAGTAAATTTTTAATGTTGACTAAGAAGTGTGCCTGCTTGTTCTTCACTATCAAGGAATCGATTTTTGAGACTTACTATGATAAGTGCACGACGCTAGGCATTGAAAACATTAGCAGTGAATCTGGTAAAATGAAGCTGTGAACAAATAGGCCTATTTAGAAGGAAAGATTTCAAGTGAGCTCACTATAAGATAATACACTGGTAGTAATATGTAATATGTCTCACACACAATAATAGTATGAATTACCCAGAGTACTGACTGAGATCTTGACAAAGGCCTTGTGTTTCATTATCTGTTATAAACAAACAACGGTAACAACAATAAAGCATTAAAATTAGAGAAAGAGGTGCTTAGGGTCCACTCCTACAAAAGGCTATAAGAAATAAAAAGCAGGTCAAACAAAGTGACCTCTGTAGAAATGACAAAATAAATGCCCATATTTGTTTGCTTTAGACAACATGCAAAATCATATAGATGAGTATAAAGTTTTTATGTCAATTCATGCAAAGAATCACAGTTCATTCTTCCAAATTCACAATGGCAAGGTCCTGCAGAAATCCAGGGCCACAACTCTCTCACCCAATTCAGTAACATCTCAGCAAAGGTGATCTTAAACCAGAACCTAACATGAAATATGTGTGTATTGTTGTTGTTGTTTTAAATCCTATTTGGAACATTATGACCCATAGGCGGAAATAGAATTTACAGTAATGCCAAGGATTAAAAGGAATGAGCCTCTTGTTTAGAAAATTAGCTAATCAATATGCCAAGCTTATTTTTAAAAATGCTTTAATTTTTTAAAATACAGCATGTCCGCTCTAGCTTCCTGTATTTGACTCTGATAATAAAACTTTCAGTATGACTAATGTAGTTTAGCTAAACAAATTAGAGAACTGCATCGTTTGTGCTGAAGAGAGTTTCCATTAGCCATTGTGATGTTCTCTTCCTGGTCAGTGAGTAATGACTGTGATCCAGGCCAGGAGAGCGAGGTTTATGTCTTTTGATGGAGAGACAGGAATCAGTGAGCAAAGACTACAGGAAAGGGAGGGCCATGGTTTCTCCATCCGGAGACTATAGGCTGCTTTGGGGAGAGAGAAGAGAGGAAAAGACACGAGCATGCCTCCTATTTTCTTGGTTGCAAAGCTACTGCTATTTTTAGTTAATGGAACACTGAATGTTAAAGAGAACCAGGGGAGGAAAGAGGGATACCCAGAAGAACTCACTGTACTGGACTCTCCATTCTTCCCAGCATCTCTGTTGACCTCAGCCTGCAAGCTAGGGGGTATGTTACGAGTTGAATTGTGTGAATGCCCCCAACCATGATGTTGAATTCCTAGCTTCCAGTACCTCCAAATGCTACCTTATTTGGGAAAAGGGTCATTGCAGATGTAATTGGTTAAGATGAGGTCATGCTGGAATAGGGTGGGCCCTTAGTCTACTCTGGCATTTTTATAAGAAGAGGAAAGATGATGTGAAGACAGACGCTCAGGGGAGAAGGCCATATGACAGCAATGACAAAGATTGCAACCGTGTAGCTGCAAGGCAAGGAATGCCAAGAGCCGCCAGTCACCACCAAAAGCTAGGAAGAGGTGAGGAAGGATTCTACCTACAGCCTTCAGAGGGAGTATGTTTCTGTTAATACCTTGGTTTTGGACTTCTAGCCTCCAAAACTGTGAGAAAAGATGTTTTTGCTTTTATAAGCCACACAGTTCGTGGTACTTTGTTCTAGCAGCCCTACAAATCTAATACAGGGTATGAGGAATTACAGAATTTTCTGGAAATTCCCTGATGTCAGAGAGGCTGAGTATGAATAGCTGGGACTGAACTAGAAAGGAGACCTGAGTTTCATAGTGATTTTGCCAGAAACTAACTCTTTGCCCCTAGTCAAATCAGTGCCCTTCTCCAGCTTCTATAAAATGCCATTTCTATTGTCCCTTCCAGTCTTACTATTTTGTGATGTGGGAGTCACTAGTGGCAATAGATCACATCTAGGGGAGGGGGTAAGGCTGGCGAGGAAGAGGGTGGGAATCAGGTCAAGTTCTCCTTATCTTCATGGCAAGCGGGCAGATAGGACGTATGAGGAGAAAGGATATTTGCTGTGGTTGCCTATTTAATCTCTGCTTATTTAATCTAATTCTTGAGGCCTATGGTTGACGTCAGCTCTCCCGCATCACCTCAGGTCACTAAGCACGTGCCCTATACTCAATGTACACTTACTGATGCACCATCCTTTAAAACAGCGCTGCGTTCATTCTCTCACTGTCTCCATTGTGATGTATCTGTGGTCCACAGGGTAATGAGAAGAAAGTCCCGACTTTAACGTGAAGCCAGAAGAGAAGGTGTCTGCATTTAAATGGAGACTTGCAGTATCTCCCAGGAACACTTTGGATGGAAAAGAAAATGTCCTTAGCTAAGTCAGTATAAATCAAAGCTTATCAGTCTGGCAAACTATATTTTGGAAGAGCAAGACCACTTAGGTCAAGGTACAGTTCCTGTCAAGGTTTCTGAATCTTGTTCTAAGGTTGGAGATTGTGGCTATCCTTACAGCTTCATGGAGCAGTAGACATGTTGAGATAGGATTTGGTCAGCAAAATGGAGAATTAGCAAGTTTCAGAAAAGGTGCCCACCTGCCAGCAAGTCCAGCTTATCTTATAGTTGACAAATACAACCTAAATTGATAGTAAAGATCAGCTGGTTTCACTTCATTTTACAGAGGAAGAAACTTTGATTCAGAGAGGTTATTGCTAAAGAACATATATTTAATAAATAGATTAACTTTGATCTGTTCGCAGTATTTTTGATTGATATAATCTTCATGTCTTCTTTTCCGTCTTAATAAAGATTTTATAAACATTTGGGATCCTGTTTTTATATGTAATTATAAACATGAAGCAATTTTCATCAAATATATAAAAGTTAAAAACATAATAGCATTTCTTGTGGCACATATACACCATGGAATACTATGCAGCAATAAAAAAAGGATGAGTTCATGTCCTTTGCAGGGACATGGATGAAGCTGGAAAACATCATTCTCAGCAAACTAACACAGGAACAGAAAACAAGCTGCATATTCTCACTCATAAGTGGGAGTTGAACAATGAGAACACATGGACACAGCGAGGGGAACATCACACATTGGGGCCTGTCTGCAGGTGGAGGGCCAGGGGAGGGATAGCATTAGGAGAAATACCTAATGTAGATGATGCGTTGATGGGTGCAGCAAATCACCATGGCACACGTCTACCTATGTAACAAACCTGCACATACTGCACATGTATCCCAGAACTTAAAGTATAATTTAAAAAAAAATACAATTTCTATAACTCTTACTGAATAAATGATTAGAAGAATAAATAAGAAATGGATTACTTTTATGACTAACTACAAATTAATTATTAGCTGCAAATTTTTAGCATTTCTAAGTCATTTCCTATGCCCGAATTCTTATATTGCATCACATCCCATTAAAATTTTACCCCCATTATTAAATTCCAATGAAATACTCTGCACAAGTGATTTAAATCACCTTACAACTTATAAAATGGAAATAAGGCATTATTTTTGCTGTTGTTCAAATAGAGCACTTAGGTCCTAGATTAACTTAGATCATCATCTTCTTTGGAGACACCTAGTATTGTTTTTATACTTAACCCATGACAACAGTATTCATTTAAAAAATGATAATGATAATCACATCCAATTAAGTCCCTTTATCTCACCTCTAAGAGAATGTAGGGGTTATTTTTCCTTTAGAATTTTGATGTTGTACGATACCATAATACTCCACACTTTAATAAGGAATGAAAAAAAAGGTGAAAGTGTTAACAATGATGGATCTTCAAAAGATATGGCTGAGTGTGGTTACAAACTATACTGTTTATTCTGTTTGGATTTCAAAAAGAGCAAATCTACTATTGATTTTTTTCTCACTTATGAAATGTAAACTACACTACCAAAGTTTTTCTAGAATATCATCAAATAGTGTAGTCTTAAAAACTATAAGGAAACTATTATTATTTGTGATTTTTAAAAAATTTTATTGTTGTTTGTTTCTTGTGAGCATATTTATGTTGAAAGAAAAGTTTTCATCACTATCAGTTACCGAGACCTTTAGCCATTGCTGGCTTCTGGACACATTATACAATTAAGGACCAATGCAGTTCCCTAATAGTTCTGACGTCATTGGCAAAAAGTCCTAGAGAGTCAGTGGCAATAAATAGACTCTCGAAAGATGAAACTCTTAAAGGAAGACTCATGGGACAATAACTGAGTCAAACCATCCCGCAAAAACAATGAACAAAAATGAAAACATTTTTACAAAGTTGGAAAATGCATTGTTTTATAGTAGGCATCTTGCTTACATAAAACGATTTAAAAAAATAATTGATATATTTTGTATTATCTCATAATCTCAAAAGATAAACTGTAAATAAAGGTTTGCTAATATATTTGAGGCTTGAAAATGACTCATAAACTAATGTTTGAAAACCTTGTGCTTAAAATAGTATAACATGTAATCTGTGAAAGATGATAAAGATCTACAGAAACTATAATACAAATTTATAAACAGAATGAGTCTAGCCTCTGTAAATTAGCCCATGTGAAAAATTTTTCCCTGTAACTTCCAGAGTCAGTATCATGAGGACTTAACCATCATCCACAGAATTGTTAATTATAGATCCCTGATGTAGAATACTCAGAAATTGAAATTTCTCAACTAATATTTAATTTTTTTCTCTGCTTGATTCTTGATGTGCCTATCACTTTAGTAAACCCATGGTTTAGAGGCCACATTTCACATTTCCACCTAGACAAATTAGAGAAACATAATTTGAATGGACATTATATACCACAGATCTCTTTTCAAAAGTAACTCTTCAAGTGACCATAAATTAACTATACTATTATCTGGACAATTTCAAAGACTCCTTCTTAGAACCCTGCAGTAGTATACAAATGTAAGAATTCATTTAAAAATTACATTAAGCCAGTGCTTTTCAAATGTTAAAATGATATTTCAGTGATTCTTACAGTGTATAATTACTGCAAGCAATTGCTGTACTACTTTCATCTACTATACACAAGAATGCATTCTAATTAACAATATCCAACAATTGAGCTACAAGGCTATAAATGCCAATTTGTGGCCGTTATGGACTGAATTTGTCCCCCAAAATTCATATGTTGAAGGCTATTGCTCAATGTGATATTTGTAGGTGGAGCCTTTAGGCAGTAATTAGGTCATGAAAGTAGAACCCTCATGAATGGGCTTAGTGCCCTTGTAAGAAGAAACAGGTAACAGATAGTCTCTCTAGGCCGTATGAGAATGTTCTTAGAAGGTAGATGTCTACAAGCCAGGAAGAGGGCTCTCACAAGACACCAAATCTGCTGGCACCTTGATCTTAAACTTCCCAGCTTCTGAAACTGTAATAAATAAATGTTTATTGTTTAAGCCACCAAGTCAATGGTGTTTTTGTTATAGCAACCCAAACTAAGGCAGCAGACTATATTTAAAAGCAAAAAATGCATTTTTGATACGTATCATGTGACATGATTTTTGCTGTCTCAGATCATTTCATAGGACCAAAGTGATCTCTCTGTCTCTCTCCCTCTCTCGAGAATTTGTGTAATGTGGTATTAGGTGACCAATGAAATAAAACAAAATGTTGTAGGCTTTTTCTTTAGATTCGCTGAAAAAGTTACTCTGATGAAGTAACTCACTTTGGACACTGTGCCGGGACCCCAGCTCACTTCTTTTATGAATGGCTTATAAATACCAATGTAAATGTAAAACTGCTGACATGGGCAGCACTTCCAGGAATTATCTTAATTAAGACATACAGTACCAAGAAGGGTTAATATTATTTGAAAGTAAAAGCTTTCATACCAACAGCAAGCCCACTCTGTGTGCACTGCTGGCTCAGCACTATAATTAAGAAAATTGCCTCTAGTGTGCTTGTTTGGTAATGCTGTTATCATCTTTTTTTCCCCTTTTAACAAGAGTAAACTACTTGGAGATGTCCCCATTTATTCTTCTTGCTTCCACTAACCCCTGATCCCACGAAGGCCATGCTAGGCTAGCATTTAAATGACTAAATGAGCTACTTTATCATCTGGTTCACCCTGAAGTCTTTTACATATTTTTCTTGACCTCTAACCCACAGACTATTATTTTGACAGCTATCATTAATGCTGTGTCCTGAGTAACCACACATTGACTATGATGGATGGTGAAAGAGCCGAGGAGTTGAAAGAAATGGACACCCACTTTCATCTTCCTCTTGATTAAATCGAAACCATCCAAAGCTATTGCACACTGAGCTTCCTGTGGCAGTGTTGGAACATATTAACTGAGATTTTTGTGGGATACCCCATTCAGAAAGAGAAAAAGAATTCAGCTATAAAACAAATAAACCACATAAACTAAACATCAGAACTCTATAAATTTGATAAATTATGACTATTCAAGTATGAAATTAGATGAATCAATATGTGGTTAGAATTAAAATATTTCAGAGTGTTCCACTGAAGAAAAGCCTTGCTGGTAAGGTTAACAAAGAGAATCCCCGTGTCAAGAGATATAAGTTAAAATGACATAGTTACAAAGTCTTGTCATACATCTCTTAAGTGCAGGCTCCCATTTGAAAGGTCATGTTGACCTGCTGTGATCATTTACATGGAACACCATGCTCTGTGGTTCCTGTATAATTGTGAAGTCATTACCAGCTTTGAACCCACACAGCTTAATTGCCTCCCTCCTCCAGGAAGTGACTATAACTAAATTTGATGACTAAATTTACACTATAGGAAAGGCACCTAGTGAACACGGCATTGATAGCATCCCAGAACCCGGTAAGCTTCAGAGTGATAGAGAAGTTGACCAGCATGTTGAATCTTGATAATGTACAAATACATACCAGCAGCAGAGACCAGAATGCTAAGAATAAAATTAATGGGGAAGGATGTATGGTATTGATAAGAAACTGTAGTTAAAACTGGGGTATTAACTTTTATTCAGAAATGTTGCCATGCCATAAAACAAATTAAGAATAATTATCTGGGGTTTGGGAGACGGGATAGAAGAACAAAATACCATATTTCATATTCAGGAAATGAGTCCTTCTGAACAGAAAAAGTATAGGACCAACTGCTCCTAAACGTATTTCTTTTTCTGACGTTGTTAATATTCCATTAAGACTCCATTCTCTGGCTACTATTAAAGTAAAAAAAATAAGAGATGCTGGCAAGGTTGTGGAGAAAAAGGATATACGCTGTTCATGGGAGTGTAAGTTAGTTCAGCCACTGTAGAAGACAGTGTGGTGATTCCTCAAATACCTAAAGAGAGAAATACCATTCAACCCAACAATTCCATTACTGGGTATATATCCAAAGGAGTTTAAATCATCCAGTTATAAAGACACATAGATGCATATGTTCACTGCAGCACTATTCTCAACAGCAAAGCCATGGAATCAACCTAAATGTCCATCAGTGATAGACTGGATAAAGAAAATGTGGTACATATACACTAAGGAGTACCATGCAGCCACAAAAAAGAATGAGATCATGTCCTTTGCAAGGACATGGATGGAGCTGGAGGTCATTATTCTTAGCAAACTAACACAGGTACAGAAAACCAAATACTACATATTCTCACTTATAAGTGGGAACTAAATGATTAAAACACATGAACACAGAGGGGAACAGCACACACCGGGGCTTGTCGGAGGCTGGAGGGTGGGAGGAGGGAAAGGATCAGGAAAAATAGCTAATGGATACTAGGCTTAATACTTGGGTGATGAAATAATCTGTACGAAAAACTCCCATGATACAAGTTTACCTATGTAGCAAACCTGGACTTGTACCTGTGAATTTAAAATAAAAGTTAAAATAAAGACTCCATTCTCCATTGTTAACTGTTAACATTGTCAATTGTAAATATTGCAATATAGATGTTTCCCAGTTCTTCTCCCCCTAATTCAAATGCAGACATGAAATGAAAATTTATCAGACATGAAATGAAAATTTATAGATCATTGTAGAATCACTGTCAGTGAAGCTCTTTTAAATTTTGTAGATGAGAATTCATCCATAATGGCCCAGTTATATTTCTTAAAATCTACAAAAGTTGATAAAATCAGCTCTTGAAATAATACGTAATATAATTATTCTATGCTTCTATTTACCGATTCTAAGGGGAGAATTATTAAGCATAAAAGTCTCAAGAATAACCCCTCCCTCATTTTGAGAGTCAATGATAATAATTCAGACAAAGAGAGGCATTATTTTATAATAGCCACACATTTTTCTATTCTTGACACTAGTCTCTCATATGTGTTAACTCTCTCATCCAGTAAAATTTTACACCAATGGACACTCTCCATATTCTAAATTCTAGATAGCTACTGTAGTATATCATTTTTTATTTATTTTTTTATTTTTTGAGATGGAGTCTCGCTCTGTCACCCAGGCTGGAGTGCAGTGGCCGGATCACAGCTCACTGCAAGCTCCGCCTCCCGGGTTTACGCCATTCTCCTGCCTCAGCCTCCCAAGTAGCTGGGACTACAGGCACCCCCCACCTCGCCCGTCTAGTTTTTTGTATTTTTTAGTAGAGAAGAGGTTTCACCATGTTAGCCAGGATGGTCTTGATCTCCTGACCTCGTGATCTGCCCATCAATCTCTTCAAAGGGGTTGAGTGCAGTGGCTCACATCTGTAATCCCAATGCTTTGGAGGCCAAGATAGGAGGATCACCTGAGGCCAGGAGTTTGAGACTAGCCTGGACAACATAGAGAAACCCAAATCTACAAAAAAATCAAAAATCAGCTGGGTGTGGTGGTGTGCACCTGTCATCCCAGCTACTTGGGAGGCTGAGGATGGAGGATCTCTTAAGCCTGGGAGGTGGAGGCTACAGTGAGCCATGAATGTGCCACTGCATTTCAGCATGGGTGACAAAGTGAGACCTTGTCTCAAGAAAAAAAAAAAAAAAAAAACCCTCTTCAGGGTTCATGCTTTTATAACAAACAAAAGAAAAGAAAAGAAAAGAAAGAGTGTTTTTGACTCCTCTTTGTTAGGTGAAAATGTGGGAAAATAAGTAAGCCTAGTTTATTTTCCAGAGGCTGCTAACTGAATTAAGTTCAAGCAACATACAAAAGTTCAACTTTTGGCTTTGTGTAACTACAACTCCAATCCACTCACTGATTCTCTTCTAAACATTGACTCAAACAAGTAACATTTATTGAGCACTCAGATATATTATCACTGTAGATACAAGAGAAAAAATGAGCTCTTAGAAAAGATTATGAAGAAAAGGAATTCTACTCATACATACATTTTGTGCACTTTGGAAGACCTTTCTCTAGGCTAATAAGAAGAAAAGATAAACTGACAAAAATATTGGAGTAAACTTTCAGCATACGAATCTCTTGGAAATAGTACAGGAAGACCAGGGTAGAAAGCACAGACTTAAACACAAGAAAAAACATCTTTATTTTTTAAAAAGAAAAGTAATATCCAGATTGAAATAACTTTCTTCAACTTTGCAGTTTCTTTCAAAATACTCAATAGGATTTATGGAAAATGTTTCTAAGAACTAAGGCTATTTTGCTGAAAAGCAGTGTAATGATCATGTGTTTTTAAAACCAGACTAAAAAAATTTTAAACTCTACAGAGGGCAAAAAAATTAGATTTCATCTCTATTCGTTTTCTAGGGCTGTCATAAAGTAACACAGATTGGGTGACTTTAGTGACAGAAATTTATTTTTCCATAGTCTACAGGCTGGAAGTCTATCACTATTAGCTGACATTATCAAGGTGTGAGCAGGGTTGGTTTTTTCTAAGTTCTCTCCCCTTGACTTACAGCTGGCCATATTCCTCTGGCGTCTTCACATGGTCTTTCCTCTGTGCGTCTCTGTGTCTTAATCTCCTCTTTTTGTTTTTGGGGGGTTTTTGTGTTGTTTGTTTTTTTGAGACAGAGTCTCGCTCTGTCGCCCAGGCTGGAGGGCAGTGGCATGATCTCCACTCACTACAATCTCGCCCCCCAGGTTCAAGCGATTCTCCTGCCTCAGCTTCCCGAGTAGCTGGGATTATAGGTGCCCACCACCATGCCCATCTAATTTTTGTATTTTTAGTAGAGACAGGGTTTTGCCATGTTGGTCAGGCTGGTCTCGAGCTCCTGACCTCAGGTGATCCACCTGCCTTGGCCTCCCAAAGTGCTAGAATTACAGGCATGAGCCACCATGCCTGGCCCCTAATCTCCTCTTTTTATAAGGATACCAATCATATAGGATTAGGGACTACATTAATGACTTCTTTTAACCTTAATTACCTTCTTACAGATCCTATCTCTAAATACAGTCACATTCTGAGGCACCGAGAGTTAGGATTTCAACATGTGAATTTGAGCAGGTGGCACAATTCAGTCCATAACAGGGTCTAAGCTGTGGCATGAGTTTTGGGGTTACAAGTGTTGGAAACATATGTAACTACTAAGTAAGAACAACTTTATAAGTACAGAGTGATTCAACTTTAAGACAATAAAAAGTCTGCTTTCAGTAACTTATTATTTGGTTTTGTAATTTAACATCTTTTCACTTTAATTCAAAACAATGTGCTTCCAATAAAAAAAAATCAGATTCCTATTTATTCATCTTTCACAAAATGCTTCTGAGCACAATGGTAACCTGAGACTTCCATTGAAATTCTTGTCTTCATCATCATGATCATCAAGCTAACATTTATGAATCACTTCATGTCAGATATTGTGCTACGCACCTATGAGTACTATCTTGCTTGATTCTTACACTAATGTGATGAGTGGAGTACAATTACTGTTCCTTATCATGAATGAGAAAACTGAGATGGAGACAGTTAAATTAGTTCATGAAGACATAATACGGGTAAATGTTGGGGGTTGATTACTCATGTCTGAGTTTGGAATCTCACTTCTCACACCTGATGTGATAGACCTAGAAAGGAAAACCTACATCAGCAATAAACACTAGAGATACACAAAACGAGAACTTCCGAGAATGTCTGTGACACAGAGACCACATTGAAGTAAATCCTGTTCTGACCCCTTTGTGAAGGAGCATGTGGCCCAGGAAAGAGAAGGAAGAGCTCCAGGCAGAGCATCCCCAATGTCTCCTGGAATAAGGAGAGCTGGAGGCAAAGGGTAGGCCCAGCAGCAAGAGGGGAGCTTGCCATAAGGCGAACTCCCAGCCCAGCTCACTGTCTTCTCTGATGGCCAAAGGGTAAGCAAGAAGGAAAAGAATGCAATGAAAAAGCCTTTTTAAAAAGAGGATGAAAACAAGAGATGATATAGAAGACAAAACTTGTAAAATACTAAAATCGTTGTGCATGGTTTAAAGTCCCCAAAGAGTCTAAGTTGGCATTTAAAAAATAAAATCCAAATTTGGACATTTGGAAGTGAAAAAAAAATGGTGCCAACCTAAATGCCCAAAAAAAGGAAGCTGTTTTTTTAGAAAGGATAACATGTTCAATAGAACACCAAGCAGCCATTTAAAGTTATGATCTATAAAATTATTCATAAATATTGAAATTCTTCAAGGTAAAATTTTTCATGTGAAGTATTGGTTATAAAAGGTATTTTGATACTATAGGATACTGTTTGTAAACAAAATGTTTATATATATATATGTTTATATAAACATAGGAAAAAGATTAAAAATACATACCCTGAGAAGTACTGCTTCTTGGAGTAACCTTTGTTCTTATTTTAATGCTTTACTAATTTTCTATAAATACATTATTTTAATGCCTTACTAATTTTCTATAAAAATACATATTTTATAATAAAAATAACATATGTTCAAAAAGGAGGAGAAAATTTAATTCAGTTTCCAGCAAAAAGGCATATTAAGAACTAGATGAAGAAACTTGCCCCAGAATAAGAGGAGCACACTACTGCGCTAAAAGGGTTATAACTGGCTGTTCAAGGAAATGAAAATGAAGCAGGGAGAAGCCCAATGCTTCTGGGGCTTCAGAGAAAGCAGAGGAGGTTAATCCAGGCTGTTATAAACCCTAGCAAGTAGTGAGTCCTATTAATATGGTACTTGAAAGTTGAAGGATTTACTCAGATCTCAGATAGAGCTGATAGAAAAAGGCCACTACTCTAAACCAAACACTCAACTCTTGGCAGGACAAAATCAACTGGGGAGCTCTATAAAAATACTCATTCCCTTAGCCTACCTCAGGCCAATTAAATCAGATTGTCTGGCGTGGAAACCAAGCAGTGTATTTTTTTTAAAGATCTACAGGTGAATCTAACATGTGACTGGGATTGAGGACAGCAACTCATCTAATTCTAAACAATCATCTATTTAAATAGAGAGTACAAGTACTTTCATTCTTGACATCTTCTTGCTTGAGAATTATCTACTGAGAATTGTTAAATATATATGTTTTAGTGTGAATTCCTTCATGAAAAGAAATATTTACTTTACTAGGAGCAGCAAACTCCCATTCAAAGCAATCATCAAACACTTACAGTCATATGAGGACTAAGTGAAATGCAGGTGCCATTCAGAGGTGATTACAAGAAGGAAATAAATAAAACTCAGAGGGACTTTCTTCCAGTCCTCACTCATAAATAAAACTCAGAGGGACTTTCTTCCAGTCCTCACTCAGATTTGTACCCTCTCTCCTCTCAAAGCTCCCACCAATCTATTGACTTGTGTCCTTGTGTGTCACTCTCTCCCTCTTGGGCCTTGCTCATGGATGGAATATACCTTCTCTATCTTTTTACTATCAGCATCTGGCATGTAGTAGAAGCTTAATAAACGTTTGTTGATTGGATAAAAAGATGAAGTGCTAGGCATTATTATTTTTTCTCTTACACTCCTTTCAGTTCTATGCCTCTATAATACTATGGTAACGCTTCCTGATGTTCCAAATGTCCTCATTTTCCCTCTACACTTTCATATTGTTGTTTGGTAACAACCAACATTCATTATAAAAGGTTGTTAGCAATTCTGGAATAACTTACAATATTGTCATCACATAGATAATGAGTTTTAAAGGTTACCAATAACATTTAGCAGTGCACATAGTAAGCTATGTTGTTTTATATTTGCTTCAAAAGCCCTTCGACTTAATGAGTATCAAGTTATTTATGCAGGTTGAACTAGACTGGCGGTAAGAATAATTGTAGTAAACAAATTTAACATGTTTAGGTAGGTGTCCTATAGACCTATCGTCCAGACTTCCTCAACTAAAGATAAAAATTCTGGAGCTACATGCCTAAGTTACAGACAAATCCAATGTGTTCTGGGATGTGCCAACTGGAGAGTGAATTGGTTTACACTAGGGGCCACCTGTCAGAAACTTCAAGGGTGAGGAAGGACATGTTGTCCCAGAAAACATGTATAATCTTTATTTGTATACACTATGCAGTGCTGATTTAAGATACTGAGTATTAGAAAGATCAAGCACTGTGGTTTTTTTAACCCATAGTAATTGTAATTAATAATTGCAAGGAAGAAAATGTGAAATAGATTTTAAAAGATTTTGCATGGCCTGCCTGCCCAAACAGGGTATTTTGGCACACAAATTAAAATATTTGTCATAGAATATTTTATGCTTGTGCTATTGCAAATAATTGAGATTTTATTTGTTGAAGAGCTGTTATGAGAGTAAAAATATGAATATGAGTGTATTTCACATACTGATTCTTTTCCCTTTTTCACTTTGGGGATCTTGATGCAAACAGGTTAAACAGAGTTAAGATCTTAAAACTTAAAATCAAAAAACAATATTATATAATCTTTGTTTTGGCTTCTCCACCAAGCAACTTGAATTATATTGTTAATGCCATTGTGATATTGAATAACAGTAAAAGCTTTATTACAGTTTGTATATCAGTTGAGTGTAAGGACCCAATGTAGTCATATTTCAGAAGATGTTATCATTTGCATTAGTCTGTGAATCTGCCTTTCTCCAGTAATAGCAAGTTTCAAATATTCTTCATTAAAATCATTACTTTTTATTTAGTGAGTGAGTCACTATTATTTGTTGAAAGGTAATGAGGACCACTCGCACTGTGGAACTGTCATATGTATTATTCTGCATTCAGAAAACTGCTTGCTGCATACTATAATGCTGGAGATTTTACTGCAAACATGTCAAAAGTTACTACAAAGATTTTTAAATGCTCCCTATATACACAGTTGAATACAAGTGTTTGAGTGAATATTTAGTCCTGGAAATTAAGGGTAAAAAAGTTCACCAAGTAATTTCAGAAAGATTAGCATACTTCAAGCTTGAGATGCCAAATCAAGCAAACTTGAGACCAAATGAACAGAAAGGAATGGACTGTTGATACTTATATAATAGTTCAAACATGTATCCTCCTTATATCTGAATATTACCTTTTGTACCTTCCCAATGCTGAAGTTCAGAAACCTTTTGTTATAATAAAAATGTAACAAATCAGAAATGAAAAAAGAAGGCTTAAGGTCTGAAGTTACTTACTTCTAGCTATGCGTGGAAAAAATAAACCAAATATATACATATATTTGGGACCTTACCTACATATTTATTGGGACCTTATGTGGATTTTTGAGACCTTCCTTAGACAAAGACTCTAAGAACCCAAACCTGTGTGAAGAAAATTTAGTAATATTCTTATTTAGCTACAGTGTATTGCATTTTCTTTTAACCACTAACTTGAGAACAAATTGGAAAGTGCATGGTTTCGGTTGTTGCATACTATAAGTTGTTTTTTCCAATGTTTTATTATGAAACATTTCAAAAATACAGAAAAGGTAAAACAATTTTACCATGAATACCCTAAATAGGAGTGATTTTAAAAGATGTGAGCTGGTCCATCTATATCTTTTATGAAATAAATATCATTGATATAAAAAACTACATGTGCACACACATATTTAATTATACATGGAAACTGGGCATAGAGCTGACCAGAATGACAAGGAGTTTAAACTAAGAGAGGATGGAGAGCAATTTATTAGCAACATATAGTTTAACTATAAGTAGCTC
Source organism: Macaca fascicularis (assembly GCF_037993035.2). Classification (NCBI taxonomy): domain Eukaryota; kingdom Metazoa; phylum Chordata; class Mammalia; order Primates; family Cercopithecidae; genus Macaca; species Macaca fascicularis. The sequence continues at coordinate 54,721,358 of NC_088387.1, read as the reverse complement.
TATATTATCGGTGGTAGAATGATTCAAATAAAATTTAAGATACCATTCAACTGAAACCAACCATCACTGATGTATTGGAGAAAAGGAAACAACAACACTTTTAGATCTCATCAAATTGTGGTAAAATGTGTATAGGACACTGCCAATTGATTTAGCTGCAAGTTACTATTTTAATGCATTGTTTGCAAAGTGTGGGAGGTATACTACTAGCGGTATTGGTTTAGATGCTAAATAACATGAAGTTATAATGTTATAATTATCTTTCAACCCTTCTGATTTCTCAAGGAGAAAGCATTCATTTAATACCAGTATATATTGAAGGCCTCTCCACCCATCTGAATGTCTATTTTTATGATTTATTCTTCAATAGGAATAGTATCTAACTAGAATTAATAAGATTGATTTTATTTTTTAATTACCTTTCACTTACGGTTGTTAAACATGGTTTTAATTCATAGTTGTGATATCAAATTTCCCTTATGTAAATTTATTGAAGTGAAAAGTGAGTTTATTTGAAGAAAAATTAGGAAAATAATGATATAGGTATAATAGATTCCTATAGGCAGAAATTATAAAGGTAGCCATCAGATGTCTGAAGTAAGAGAAATATTATTTCAATGGCTGCTAGTAGACAATATTTTGAAAGAGCCACCCACGACATATTCTAAATGATAAAAGTCCTCCAAATATGTAGTTACAACCCTTCTCTACTAACTTAAGAACTGATTTCTGGGCTTCTCTTGTCTAAAACTTGAATATGCTCCCACAGATTTTGTTCATAAATAAAAAACTCTAAAAGTGACCAAGAGTCTCATTTGCTTGAGAACCTTCAAACTATTGAAAAGATTATATTTATTTACCAAGAATGGTGGAGCAAAGCATTTTAATTCCTTCCCTAATTCAATGCAAATATGTAATTTGAAAATCTTTTTTATAATAAATTACCATCACAAACAAATAAAGTGATTTCTAAGCCATAAAACAGCAGGTGGATAAAAATAGGTTGTGATTGCTTAGAATATAAAGTTAGTGATGTATCATGGAAAGTCTTAAATTATTGGCACTAGGCTCCCTGCAAACCATGAGAGTAAATTTCATCATCTATCATCAGCCACGATAGTCTTTATAGCAAATGTGGAGTCTAGGAGAGGTTACTGGAGTCATCATATTCTACGATATGAACCATTTGGAGACAGATTTCCTCAGTGAATGAGTTGAACAAAAGATTAAATTCAATCATAGGAGTTTTGAATGTTCATTTTATTTCAGCATTTTAATACAGTTTAAATAAGTCATATTTCCTCCCTATCTCCCCCTTCCCTTCCACTTTCATAATCTTGAGGTTGGGGGGACAGGGTGCTTAGCAGGAGTCAAAAATGAATCTAATCCCATTTGATGGAATAACACCATTGCTAAATAGATAGACATACACACATCACATGAGAGAAAAAATTATTTTCCAAAATTTTTGTTTTTGTAATTCAATTATTACAATATTCTGTTATTTTCTCTGACTAAGCTCTGATTTAAAAAATTAGATTTCCATGTGAGATTTCAAATCATTTCAAATGGAGTTTCCTTTTACACATTTTATTATAGGTTTTGAATCTTTACAAATATCACAGTAGTTGTGCTGGAATAACTGAAGCTCATTTTCTTCTACTGGGCCTCTTCTTGCGGAGGGAATATTTGAAGTTAATCACAAGTAACCCATAGTAGAGACAGAAACTAGGATCACGCTCTCTTTTTTATACATTTCACTATAGCCAGCAGCCCCTAGGATCAAAATAAAGTCCGATTTTCTAACTCATATATGGAAACATTTATTTTTAAATGCTTCTAATTATTTTTAGTGTTTTATGTTTAATTTAAAGTTAATTTTCAATCTACTTCCTCATCCAGGATCCTATTAACCATATTAAACCCTAGCGCCATGACATGGATGCTAGTGGACCATGGCTAATGAACCAGAGTTTAAGCAGCCCTATAATTGCTTGACTCAACATAGACTGAAACTCTGTAACAGAAAGGAACATGAGACCATAATAGAGAGATATAAATAACTGAGAAAAATCTGGAACCAAGAGATAAAGAATTATTGTATGTCCACTGTAATTTTGGTTCTAGTTGTGACTGGAGATGTAGAACTCAATTATGATGGTAGCCTTGTAGAGCAGATGTTATTTTTAGATGGACAAACAAGAGCTTCAAACAAAATGTTTTAGGCTTCTAGGGAATTGTTTAAATTAATATTATTCATTATAATCCATATGAAAATTATCTACACAAAGCAGGGCATGAGATCTGTGAGAATCAGTAGACTGTTTCTCCAGTTGGAGGTGTTGGATTAGGGACTCCTATTCTATCCAGTTCAATTTGATGAATAGAGGAAGGAAGCCTAACTTAATATTAAATAGAATAAATCTTTTCCTTAAACTCCATGTCCATGTGATGTGTTTTTTTAAATAATGGAGTAGCCCACTTGGAAATAAGTGAGATTCATTATGTTCTGAGTTTTGTTCATGCCAGTACTCAAACAGTAAGGTAAAAGTAGGAAGAAAGACAATCCATTATCTTGTTGTTTCCAAATACAGAATTATCCAAATATCAGAGAAGAACTTCCTCTGTTTTCTATGACCCAACCTACCAAATATTTTGCAAAGTTTATCCCAGCATTCAGGACCTGGATTCAATTTTATCTTACTCCCTTGGGAATCTTACACCAGTGACTATTCCTCTTTTCACTTACCTATATTTTCACACTCCTGTTTGCTATATCTTTTTCCAACAGCATTTAAGCAAATTCTAGTGGTCTTCACATCTTAGTTTTTGAAAATAGTTTGTCCACAACCCCCTCTGATGCTTCTGCTGATATATCTTCTCCCTGACCTTTAAATGTGGATGTTCCTCAAGGAAGATTATTTACCTTCTTCTCTTCTTAATATTCTTCCATAGGTAATCTCCTTCATATCCATGGTGTCTTTACCCATTAATACCATATTTCTAAAGTTACTGTGGTTTTGTTTCCCCAGAAGCAGACCTGTGGACAAGAATTGAGTGTAGGTAGTTTATTTTGTAAGTGATCAGAGGAGACACCAGTGAGAAAGGGAAGGAAGCCGATCAAGGGTATGTTATCAAAACAACTGCCACTGTGACTCAGTGGACTTCAATCAGAGGGAACTCTGGGACACAAAAGAGTTACTCAGGGACAAGTAGGTTTAGCAGTGCAACATCCCCAGACATCTTTTCAAGAATGTTGCTATAGCAAGTCTTCTTTTCTGTATGAATATAAGTTATGTTGATATGTGCAGTTACTTAAGATGTTCTGTGGTCGTCGTCTTTTCTGTGGAGATGTAATGTACATATAATTGATTCAAATTGGTTTAAAAGGGTGTGTTTATCTCAGGGGAAGAGGAGAGACTAATACCTCTTAGACTTCAGTATATTATAATCATCACTATTGTTGTTAAATTAATAGATGCCACATAGATTATCAGATAGATCATCCTTTGACATTGCAGTGGGAACACACTGCTCCCCACTTTTGACAGGCTGCTTACCTGTTCTGCATATGTAAGAACATATCTCTGATTCCTGTTCTATCCTCTGATCTCCTGTTTCCTAGGTAGGAAATCTTCCTTTTCATGTTAGTCCACATCCTTTTCTTCTGAATGATCTTCTCAGAGCACTTCATCATCTCACCCCCATCAGCTAAGTTTCTTGCCCCGTGACAACTAAGTGCATACATTTTCCCAACGTATGCAACCTGTGTTGTGAAATCATTATAAACACTAATGAAACTAATCAAATGGGGTAGGAGAGTATGATATATGCAGGAGATAATAATAGTGTGACTATAGGTATAAAGTAGAAAGTGAGGGAAAATTGAATGATCCCTAACAAAGCCCTACACTAAAACAGGGATACAACTTTGTCTCCTGCCTATCTGCTCATTCTACCCTTTAAGGAATCACAGTCACACATTTTAGGAGGCAGGATAGTTTGTTGCTTATGTAAGTATCAAAATGCATGTTTGCCAAGCCCAGCTCTACCCATTTGCTAGGTTAATTTATTTCCCTGAGAAGTAGAAGTAATAACAGAATCTACACCACAGTGTTGTAATAGGCAAGTGCTCCTACTTGGCCTTTTCCAAGTTCCTGTTTGAAAGTCACTAGATGTGTCTAACTCCAAAAAATACAGATAGCATGTGTCTTCCATCTACCCAACAGAAACTAACAAACATGGTGGTGGCCTTTGTGGAACTCTCCTTCCAAGGAGGAATGTAAGATTGTTTTTTGAGGGTTTGTTTTAATTAAATGCCATTGTACATTCATGGATGTATTTGGTCCAGTGATAACCCCTCTCTCCTGTTACACACGTCACCCTTTGGTCCTAACATTATGACCACAGATGCCTGGGGAATTGAAAAAGTCCAAAAATTAGAGATCACCTGGTTCTACTAAAGCCCAGGTGAAATACACGATACATTCCTCACACCATTTTTACTTCTCATGAGCCAGAGATCTAGATGTGAGATACACATTCTTGGGTTCTTAGTGTTCTTTCCTTTCCATTCACTTCTTGGGAGTATCTAAGAACATATTCCTTCCCTGCAAAGAGCTGAATTCCTGATAGAGGAGCCATAACATGGGTGAAACTCAAATAGAATCAGAATTTTCATATTAAAAATAAAAGGGAGACTTTTCCCTTCTCACTCTGATTTACTTAGGCGAGCAATTCTCTTACTGACTGACTGCTAGACTTCTTAAGTGTATACTTAAGGCTCTGAAGTCTTACTTTTAAAATTAAATATCAACTAGGAAAGCAGAAATCTGCTACCAGCTATTTGAAAATGTTGTTTAAGTAAAAATATCCAACTTTGTTTTAAATGAGCCAAGTAATGGTTCTTTTAATAAAGGAATAAGTATAATATTTGTAAGTAGATGTAGTACATACACAAATACACACACACATATACACATGCATGTGCATTGCTTAGCCATAGGTGGACATTCATCAGGCAATATATGCACCTCTAAACCCTAAGCACCTTCAGGGTGTAAATGTAGGAGTTGGGCTGTTGCAGGTACTCCCCATTGTGAGTTATGGCTTATAGAATAATTTGCTCAGCTGAGAAGCAGTCTAATGATTTGCAATCAGCAATGCTTTCTCCTGATTCAGCTGATGTCTTAGCTTCCTCACAGTATTCATTAAGTAATTTTTTGATATTTATGTTCCACTCCTATACTTTATTTTCTAGCACTGTGGTTAACATGTAGGAAACAAATCCCTGACAGCTAAGTTTAATCACTACAAAGAAGAGATTCTGTTAATTACATACTTGTTTATGTTTTATTACATGAAAATTTCCTGTAACTAAATAATGCATTATTATCTAGTTTGTTGTCGTGTTGTTGTTGTAGTTGTTGCAGACTGGGCAGTGTGAAAGGGCTAAAAGATCAAAAAGTGGCAGTGAAGGACAAAGGGGTGAGGCCAAGATCAAATTAGATTTGCTTTCAGAGCAGCCAGACAAGTAAAGCAAAGAACTGAAAGAAATTAATCCAGCTTGGAAAATTTTGAAATTCTCTGTTCGGGACAGAAAAAAAAAAAGGCATCAATCGTGACTGGTAAACAGCTGGCAAGAAGAATGACTGATACAGAAATCAGACACAGGCTCTAGCCTGACTCTTACATGAAAGTAAAACACAAAGAAATAGCATTTATGGGAAAATCATATTTCCAAGTTATTTGAAAGTAGGTCAGATTCTACTTTCTCTCTCTGGATTTGGACATACTGTTACCCTTGCAATGCCTTTGCCTGCACCCTCTTGTGCATCTGGGAATGATAAGAATACCATTGTGCTTGGCACATAGGAAGGCCTTAATAAATGTAAGCTATTCTTATTCCTTGGTATATGCTAAACATTTTATTTCCTTGTTATATATTTACTGCGAGAATTAAAAGGGAGAGTTTTCACCTACACAGTATGAACTGCAAAGGTATTTACCTGTGTCATTTAGAAGGTTCTCCCATTATTACACTGATTCATTTGTAAATTTGATTTTGGTCTGGGAGTATTCAAAAATGGAATATTTCACAAATATTTTAATCATGTTGGGGCCATTCTATTCTTTACCAATAAGTTTGGATATTAAATAACATCAAAATATTTATTCAAATAACAATCTGCATTTTACTAAACACACTGATTCTAACATCAGATTAATTGTAGAATTATATTCTTAAAAAGTCATAATGAGTCTGATTGATTAAGTGAAAACTTAATATACAAGGTTCATGTACAATGTTTCTATCTTTCCCATCAGGAGACTCCAGGAATGACTTTTCTGTGGTTGCTGGTAGCTTGAGGATGAAAAATGAAAACAGTGAATCCCTCTGAAAAGAGTCAAGCCAACATCATCAGGCAGCACTAGAATTAGAAAATATGATGCTTTTGGAGGCCTCACATACTCCTATCTTGATACTATTATGGCAAGTAGGTGTGAGTGAAAGTGGCCTATTTGGTCACAGGTCTAGAATATTCTGACATGATAAGAGTGCTTTATTTCTCTGGATACAATTCTAACTATCATCTTAACGATCCTAGGTCACAAAATGTCAACATAACCGAAGGAGTAGTCAAACAATGGGCCTGTATTATTAGAAAACTTCAGAAAGTGCTGATCAACTTGCCCCTTAAAAAGACTACCGGGAGCTCATTTGTCATTTAAGAGGGTTCTGAGTCAACTGGGTTTTCCATTCCGACCTTACGAAAACATTCAAAGGATCCCGAACTCCACTTCATCCCTTGACCATTTCAAAGTAACATCTTTGCTCTTGGTCCCTTGACCACTTCAAAGTAACATCTTTGCTCTTGGTCTCAGCATTGGAATTTTTCCCAAGCACCTTCCTGGATTGCTTTATCTCACCACCAGGTGTACATACTAATAGCCACTACTGCTGCTTATCCCATCATTTTTCACCTTATCACTCTGATTTATTACTGTTTTGACTTTGATTTTGGAATCCATTGTTTATTGCTTTGCATACTAATGACACTTCCTACCTTGAAGGGGGGTGGCAGCTCCCCTTTTCCCATCTCATGTTATTTGTGCAAAGTTGATTTACATTAGCTAGTTTTATATACAATGACCTCTTTGTGTGTGTGTGTGTGTGTGTGTGTGTGTAGCATTCCTTCTGTTTTTAATTTTCTGCCAACAACTAAGAAAAATTTACTAAAAGAAAAAAATTCAAACAACAACAATAATAATAAAAACGGTAAGAGGAAACTTTGAGAGATGATGGACATGTTTATGGCCTTGATGTTGATGGTTTCACAGGTATATAATTATCCCAAACTCATCACAATGTATATGTTACATATGTGCAGCTTTTCATATGTCAATCATATCTCAATAAAGTGGTTTTTTAAAAAAACTTTTAAGAAAAAGACTAAAGTTGATATGTGCTGTCAGAATTTTCCCCTTCTCATTATATTTCCTAGGAAGTATGGTTGCCCTTTAATATTTATGTTATCACTAATATATTAGAATAAAACACAGTTGTTATTGAGGAGGTTTTTTTTTTCAAAAGACACTTGCCACCAAATGTATGTCTCATTTCTTCCCAAAGAGAGATTTTACACCCAGAGCTAATCTCAATCATTCGTTTATTTTCAAAAAGAAAATTATTTAGCATATACAATGTTCCAGTAATGAGCTAAGTGTTTGGGATATATGAGTCAAAAAAATATAACTTATGCCCCCAAGGAGCTAACAGAGATGTGATCAAGTAAATGGACCTTATTCTATAAAGGGATAAATCTTACAACGCAGTAGTTGAGGTACAAGGCACAAACATAAGAAAGCACGCTCCTTGGTAAATCAGGGAGGACTTTACAGAAGAGGTGATATGGACCTGACTCTTGAAAAAGGAATAAAAGTTGGCCAAATCATACCTAAGACTGAGGATAAAGACTATTACTAAGGAAGGAACAGGGTCAAAGGCAAAAAAGATATGAGAAAATGAGGCACATTTGGAGAACGTGTGGGTATTTTGTGAGCTGAGTGACGTCAAATTAAACTTGGAACTTTGGAGACTCATCATGAAGAACCTTGTACGTAATCCTACAATTATTAGATTTCTGTCTATAAATTGAGTACGAAAAGACTCACTTGTGGAAAAACTTTAAAATGTATATTCCCAGAACCCACTTTCCTCAAAACTAGAGATCAGTAGACTGGGGATGGGTATTGGAATTCTTCATTTAAAAACTCCTCCTATGTGATTTTTGGAGCACACCACAAAGAGAAGCCTTTGAAGAAATCTGAGCAGGCAAAGTAGTTACATAACCAGAATTGCATGTCAAATCCTTTGGTAATATTTTAGAGAATGCCAAAACAACTATTTGGTCAAGTCATTCAAACTAGTCAAGAGCACAGTAAAAATATTTGCCAAACTGATTGGCCAATTCAGGCTGAAAGGTGATCCAATGGTCTGACTTGGAACCCTTTTAAAGAATTTCTCTGAGCTTATTGTTCTACAGAATAGTGTTATTGTTTGCCCTTGGACTTCCTTTAGTAACATAACCCAGTTTCCGAGTTTTGGTGGTTTATGTTCCAGATATTATTCTTGCGTAACCTTCAGGTTTTGTCACCTCCATATTAGTGTTAATGTGAATCAGGAATTCAGCATTGCAAATGCTTTACTTGAGCTCCTATTGGTAACAGTATACGTACATTTGTAAAATATACTCAATTTCATACCAGCTGATAAGCTGGCAAGCCCAAGAGCTTTTTTCTACTTATTTCTTATTTTTAAAAGTGCTGTCCAGTCTGACCTCTTAGAATGGTGCCTTAATTAGACTGTAGATGTTAGATTCGAAGGTGTTTTAGAATCTCACTACAAACCCCAAGCACTTAGACTTATCCATGCTGTGAAAGGTTATTCTCATGCAGTTGGAGGTAAAATAGGATTGGGGTCTGCATTGTTTTTCCTCTTCCAACTACATGTCTATGTGAAGCTGGATTTTCTTCATCTATTTCAACCACAAAACATGTCCGGCAGATTGAATGCAGAAGTTGATATGAAGTCCAGCTGTCTTCTGTTAAGCCAAATGTGAAAAAGATTTGTCAAAATGTACAACAATGCCATTTCTTTACTAATTATTTTGTTTAAAAAAAGATTTTTTCATAAAATACAGTGTGTTATTGTGTACTGTTTCATGTTACTTCATACAAAATAATAAATATTTTAATTTTTTCTGCTTCAATTTCTGATATGGTAAATGTTGATAGCTGTAGCTGATAGAAATCAAAGCTCTTTAGGGTCCTCAATAATTTTAAGTGTAAAGGTGACATGAGATCAAAATGTTTGAGGAAGATTGGCCTACATAAAAGGGAGAGATTAATAAAATTGTGGTATATTTGATAGCATTCAGTTCACTTGAGAAATTTAATTTGGGTCCTTTCTTTCCGGAATTACATACTTTACACATTACTTCTAAAGACTGTATCTTGTATAGACAAAAGAACAATTTTTTTCTAACAGTAGTAATAATTGGCAAAAATTCATGTTGATTAGAATATGCCTAACTGCAAAAAAAAAAAAAAAAAAAAGCTTTTTCTTTTCTTGCAGGAAGTGCACATTCATTTGTGTGCATGTTCAATAGAGAAACATGAGAGTCTGGAAGTGTCAGAAGAGGGAAAACTTGGATTTCCCAAAATTCTCACCAAGTGGCTATTTTATTGCTGTGCGGCCACACCAGCCATGTGCGCTCTTGAGGCACTTTTTGCCCCACGCTCTTGTAAAATCTTTTCCAATATTGATACATGTATTGCTTTCTAGATTTTCTTCAAAAAGAATATCTTTGTTTACTGTAATGTTTAGAAGATTTTATACATATAATACACTACTATATGTAATAAATATGTAATATAATTAATTATATAATTATTATACAATAAGATTGTGTATGTAATCTTTTAGACTAAGATTATGTGTATATATGCATGTATCTTTTTCCTTTCCATTCAGCTTTTATTTTGTCTTCTGATCCAATTTCTGATGTCTTAAGATTCCTTTGCATTACTTTTCATACTTCATCAGGGTTTGCTTTTCAATTTTGATGTGCAGATTTTATTATTGTATTATTGTTTATGTCCTCCTGCAGATCATTAATGAAGATGTTAAATAAGACCAGACAAAATACCAGGCCTCCAAGCCCTGCACTAAAAAAAATCTCCTTTCCCCGTGATATATTGTCATTTACTGTTGCCCTGTTCCATTTATTACTACAAGCTAGGTTTCAATACATATGACCGTGCTCATATCTAATTTGAATTAATTTTGCAAGTAAGATTTTGTGAGGCCTTGCATAAAGTGATCCACCAAAATTAAGATAGCTTACTGTCATTTTTTAAGGAAAAACCTGTTTCCTTGCTAATTTCACAACTCTTCTCCCTCCTATAAGCCTAAGCCCTCTCCATGCCATCATCTGTCACTACTCAAGTTCTTTTTGTTTGTGAGAAAAATTGAGTTCATGTGGTCATTATCCACCAAAGTGCCATCCTCAAGATACTCAGGTGTGGGTTCCTTTTGACTCTTGTAAACCTAAACCCTCTGATCCCACAGACTTTTCTTGCCAGAGACGGTGGTCTTATTTTTCTCTCCCATTTTCTTTTCACATATGTATGAACTTTATGGTCATTTTTAGGACTTTAGGTCATTTTTACTCATTTTGGGACTACTCTGTGATACTCATATGATACCCTTGGTTAAAATCTCACCTCCCCAGTTCCACACCCACATCCTTTCTTCAGGCATTTACCTCAGGGGTTCTGGGACTTTTTTGAGAGTAGATTTCTGTGGCAGGAATTGCCATATACATGGAGATATCTGATGTCAAGAAAAAGCTTAAGATTCAGTCCATAGGCCTCACAGCTGAACTTGGAAGTTGAAATCCCCAAACCACATCTTGTCTTCCTGTTGGGAAATAAGATAGGCAATGGTCACAGAGGAATATAATTTATTTACAGTTGATGGGGCAGGAAAGCCACACCCCCATGCCCAATCTCTGTCCACAGAAGAGAGAGGAAGGTGATTGTATGGCAGAATTAGGGCATAGCAGGGGGACCAGCTCCAGAATATATGTCCTAACCACTTTGCAAACTCAGAAACGGCATCTTTTAGGATCATCCTGGCACCGTCTTTTAAACTAAAAATATCTCTCAAAAGAAAGTTTTAATAAAATTTGACTGGAGCTTACCGGAGCTTATTATTAATCAGTATCTTATCTTCTTGCAAGGGCCTGCATACCAAAGGGCAGGGAAAGCAAATGAAGAGTTGAGAAGGTGAGATGTGGGAAGAAGAGTGAAAGCTGGGGTTTGAGATGCAGTTCTGCAAAAGCTGGTGTCCTGAGCAGTAACACCCTAGTGGGTTTGGGGAACAGATAGTGAATAACTTGAAGCAATGAACAAGGATCAGGATGGCGAAGCAAATTCATCCCCAAACCAGTCACCAGAATATCATAGGGGACGGGGGCAGTCATTCACTTACTTCATCACTCATTCATTATTTATCCATTCGTCCATCCAAAATAATATCTTTAATCACTCTTTATGTCCCATGTGCAACACTAATATTTTTAAGCATGCTTTATGTCCCAGGTCTAAAGGATACAAAGTTGGCACCAAAAAAATTCAAACATTGCCCTTAAGTAGTTCACGATGAAATGGCATTGCTTCCAGAAAGTTAAGCAGATAGATTAGAGTCCAGGATATGGAAGCAGTTTCAGAAATGTTAGAGGACACCAAAGAGAATCAATTACCCAGGGGTCTAGGGAAATGATCACTCTTTTCTTCTATGCAGGTGCAGGGTGAGAGAAGGGGTGAAGGGCATCAGGGAGGATATTTCTTCATGGAAACTTGCCTGTTTTCCTAGCAAAATGAAATTCAACCTCCCTGCTCTGTGGAAGTAATCCAACTCTGCTTCAGGTCTTGGTTGAGCAAGAACAAAAGGGGCAATGCCTTCCTTAACTATCTTTTGTTATTATAGAGCTCAGGATGAAGGCAGGGAGGAGGAAGAATGGAATAAGTTGCAAAGGCAAAAACGGTATCAAGGTATGCCGGTGCTGTATTGATTTTAGTTTTATTGCATTTTAATCAGGAGCTACAGTGGACTGAGTGATGCTCTGTCCAGGGATCCTTTTTGCCCAGGAAGCATGCTTGACCTACTTGCAAGGCAAGGGAAGAGTGAATGTCTTCAACCAAGGCAAGAAGTTGGTGGATGATTGGCTCCATTTTTTTGGTACTTTAGTGGGAATAATTGATGAGGGTCCTCCATTGCCTACCAGAGTTTTCTGGAGGTCCCGACCTCCAGTAGCTGGTAGGTAACTGACTTGATACCACAACTTCATGGTCTTCTTTCCTTCCTGAGTCACTCTCCCACTTTCCTGCCAGCACTTCCTGGGACCACCTTCCAAAGAAATCACTCATACTTGAATGCTTGTCTCAGGGTCTGAATCTATGGAAACCCAAACCAAGACAAATAGTTTCTTGAACTTCTGCATGCATGTTTGCCAACAATGCTTAAAAGGACCTGCCTAAATGTAGTATTCTTTGATCTTTTCTTCAACTTTCCCAAACAATCATTCAGCCTTCTTGTTCCCACAGCATTGTACTTTGTTATGACAGTGCTATAATTGGGTAACCCAGTCCTCTTGACAGGATTGATTCAAATCCTCTTTCCATAGGCAATAGAAAGGCCAATGACCTCCCCAAGATTATCCTGACATTTAGTCAGCTTACAATTTTAAGGTTTCTGAGATTCTAGTGAAATATTACTGAATTCTTAATCCCTGCCCTGCAGCTTGTGACGGTTCCCTTATCTCTATCCTGACCTCAATCCAAATATGGAACTCAATAGATTTCCATTAGAAAGAGCAAAAAAAAAAAAAAAATACTGCTCATAGCCATTCATTCTTTCAAAAAGTATTTCTTGAGCACAAATGTTCTAGACATCATTTTATGTTCTATTAAGAATAAACAAGACTGACAGGGTTCCTGTTGAATTATGATCTCAAATTTCATTTTTTTCCCATTTATTTACTGGTTCATTCATCAAGCAATTGTTAAGTATGTACTATTTGCCAGGTATGTATTCTGGAGCTACAAGAATGAGCAGTTCCTGCCCTCAAACCATTGCTGGCCAAGAAATACGTACTCCATCACTCTGTACTAATCAGGAAAGTCAGTGGGAGTGGAGGGGTGGGTGAGGGTGGGCAGGTTTCTCATTTTTCATCCTCTATGATTTAGGGAATATAGGCCCAGCTCAACCTTAAGGTGTAGCAAAAAAAAGAAAAAAGATGGTTAAGAATCCAGGTTACCAAGATATGGCTCAAGAAGGCCAGTGGATTCAGAGTCAGGTAAAAACAAGTGCAGGTCACTCAAGTAGCAATGCTACCCCCTCAAGAGAGGCTAGGACAGTAGGAATTGGGGACAAAGCCTGAGCTTGGGTGTTGCGGATTGGGGGAAGGAGGAGAGATACAAAAACCAAACCAAATAAAGCTCACACCATCCTCTAGCAACAGTTACTAGAGCAGAATGCGGAGTAACCCAACAGCAGTGACCTGGTGGCTCTAATTTCCCAGTCCTTGTTATGACTATATTCAGCCCATCATTTTTGTTTTCAAAGGCTTGATTAAAACAACTGATTATGGTATCATCAGTGCCAATATAACTGCTACGAGAAACTTATTGGCAATCCAGCTAATTGGGTAATTTGGAATATACTTGAATAGGTCAAACCTGAGATACCCTGATTAGTGGTTTGTGGCTTTCCTATTCAAGTTGTAATCATTCTCCTCACTTGGAAGAATGAATGTCCTTGTGTATAATAATGAGCCAGTTGATTTTCTCTTAATTGAGCTCATAGTGTAACCAGACCCCCTCATTCACTGGGAGTTAGCTCTCAGCTCCCCTTTCCGTTGGTTAGGAGACACCAGTACTTATGTAGGCATTGTAGTGTTCTTTTATGCCTCATGAATCTTGTTTCTGTGTTACTGTATAAATCCATGAAAGAAACTCAAGACATCTACAGTAAGTATTAATCTTAAACTATGTTAGGGTCATGCCTTAGCAAGTCCATCCTATTTTTCTTGTTGCTCCTTTTTCTCTTTATTTTTCTTCATCTTCACTTTCCTTTGAGAGACTATACACTCCCCAGTGACTAAGACTCCTGTTCCTCTCTTGCAGAGTATCTCTACCTATCACATTCCTCTTCATTTCTTCCCCATATCATTTCTGTTCTTTACTAGTAGCATAACCTTGGTATAAAAGTAAATATTTAACTTGTACACTTTTGCCAAGTTTTAGTAACATGATTTTAGTCCCTATTTAAGTTTTGGGTTCTTCTTATGCTATAAATCTATAGAGACTACAGAGAATAACACTATGAGACAAACAAACAAACCAACTTTGGGTTGTTACTGTTTAGTGGTTTTTTGTTTGTTTGTTTGTTTCCTTTTTTTTTTTCTTTTTTTTTTTTTTTTTTTAGACAAGGTCTTGCTCTGTCACCCAAGCTGGAATGCAGTGGCACGATCATAGCTCACTGCAGTCCCAAATTCCTGGACTTAAGCAATCCTCCTGAGAAGCTGGGACGACAGGCTACAGGTGTGTGCCACCACACCTGGCTATTTTTTTAAAAATTTTTGTAAAGATGAGTCTTGCCATGTTGCCCATGCTAGTCTGGAACTCCTGGCTTTAAGTGATCCTCCCACCTCAGCCTTCCAAAGTGCTGGGATTACAGGCATGAGTCACTGTGCCCATCCTATGATTCTTTAATCGTGGTTTAAAAGTTAACTTCCAGGTGACCTACCACATTAGTAAAAGACATTCATGAAAGAATATTTGGGTGAGAAAAATAATATCTTCTGAATAGTTAAATTCAAATTTTAGTAAATGTTAGAATCACTGTGAAACTCGTTTAAAACATAACCTTCCAAGCTCTTGCCATGCAAATACTGAGTTAGGGGGGTCTAGGGTGATTGCAAGAATCTGAGTTTTTAAACAAGTGTCCAGGTAATTCTCATGTGGCCGAGTTCAGAAATCACTGCTCAGGTGGTAGAAATAAAACCTTTGGATATTTCCAATACATTTTTGTTGTTGTTGTTTTGTTGCTTTGTTCAAATATCTGTAGGTACAAAGGGCATTTGCAGAAATAGACTATTCATTGGTATTTGCTGCATTATAATTCCCAAACGTAATGGCTTAAAACAATAAACAAATTCTGCATCACCTGGGTGATTCTGGGCTGAGTTGGCTTATCTGGGGCTGGATGATCTAGAACAGCCTCATGCACATGTCTTGTGGTTGGCTTGAATTCAGGTGGAGCAATAGGGATAATCTGGCCACATGTCTCATTATATAACAGGCAAGCCAAGGATTCTTCACATGGTAGGTTGAGGGTTCCAAAGTGTATCACGAAAGGGCAAGCCCCATTGCACAAATACTTTTCAGGTCTACAATTTAGCCATGTTTGCTATTGTCCCACTTAAGAAGGTAAGTCATATGGGTAAGTCCAGAATCAGAATGGAAGGGAGATACCCAAGTATGTTGATTCAGGAAGGTAAATTATTGCAGCTGTTTTTGCAACAATATAATTTTCATGCTCAACTGGAAAATTCAATTGGATTCCGAGCAACTGTATGAGAGAAAAAAAAAATCAATGATGTTGTAGATCAAATACCTGAGTTAATCTAATCCCAGCATCCCACTTAGTAACTGGAAGATGGTTGTCTTTTATTTTCTCTAATTTTCACTCTCTTCATCTACAAAATATAAATGCTAATAATAATAATGTTTACTTCACAGAGCTATTTAGAGAATAAATGAAGTAGTGGGTATAAGAATGCTTTGTAAGCTAGAAACCTGGCAAAATTGAAAATATTTTTAGATGTGTTTCGTATGATTATTCCTCACTCCTCCAAAAATGACTACAGTATTTATTAAATCAATGAGCTTCCTAATATCTCTGTGACTTGATTGTTCTCAGTATAGCCCATCCTGAACCTGCTGTTAGAGTCATCTTCCTTTAAAACCAACTTATCATGTCATCCAACACTTCAGCAAACCTCTGATAGCTCTCCATTTACCTACACAATATAAGTAGAATCAGCATATTAAAAACGTTCCCAATCTGAGCTCACCTCCCTCTTTATGCAACTTTCTTCACTGTCTATTAAATTTGGCATCATTCCCTTTATACATCAGACCATTATAATTTCAAGCTACATCCATTCTATTTCCCTCAAACTACAATTTTCTTTTACTGCATCTTCCCTTTGGCAAACTTCTACTCATCCTTTAACACCCAGACTAAATATTCCTCCCTCATTGCATAAACATTTAGTGAGCCAAGAACCTTTCTCAACTTCTCAAATGTTAAGTACTCTATTCTCTCTGTTCTCAAAAGACTTTGTTAATATCTCTAACACTTATCATAGTGCATTATAATTTATGTGTGTATGTTTTCTGTCTCCCCAGCTAGACAATAAACCACTCCACTACCAGAAATAGTGCAGGTTCTTAGTATTTAGTTTTGAGTAAATGAATGAATGAATATTTGACTCCTTTATTCCTTCCCTGGCTGGCCACATGATGCTCTGAGACTTAACCAGCCATACTCAACCCCCTAGATTTCTCGTTGCCAACCCTGACCATAGACACCAAAGAGTACTCTTGCCCAGTGGCCCATTCTCACATCTAGAAGCCAGTTACAGTCATGCCCCACATAATGGTGTTTTGGTCAACAATGAATCTCATATACAATAATGGTTTCATAAGATTATAATGAAGCCGAAACATTCCTGTTGCCTAATGATGTCATAGCTGTCATAGAGTCCTCATGCAATGCATTACTTTGTCTATGTTTAGATACACATAATACTTACCATTGTGCTGCAGTTGCCTACAGTATTCAGTATAGTATCATGCTGCACAGTTTTGTAGCTTAAGAGCAACAGGCTGTATGCCTAGGTGTGTGGGAGGTTACACAAGCTAGGTTTCTGTAAGGATACTCTATGATGTTTGTACAATATCAAAATGGACTAATAATGCATCTCTCAGAACATGGTCTCAGTGTTAAGCAATGCAGATTGTGCTATGTCCTAACTCTTGAGTTGTCTACCAAAATTTTGACCCACTGCCTTTCCTGATCTTTTAACTATCTCATAGAGTCATTGCATTTTTTTCTGCTACCTTTGTAGTCATAGTGACACCATCCAAGTGTAATAACAATTCAAGGAATAGGGAAATAACTGATTTTTTAAATCAGTGTGCCTACCATGAACCTTATCAGAAGAATGTTTTTCCTACTGCTTTACAGCTGAAAACCGTGGCTCAGAGAGATTAAATAATTTACCCAGGGTCAGATAGCTAAATATATGGCATACGGGATTTTAACACAGTTTTGTCTGATAAAAAGGGGGAAAAAGCCTCCTTTTCTCTCTTAACTCTACCACAGTAGTTTGGCAACTTATAGGCTCACATCCAGGAAAGCTTAAGCTAAAGCTGTGATTTGAGGACTAGTAAAGGTTTACACTTGCCTATTTTAACCATTAATTTATGACCTTCATACCAAGAAAAGATTTTAAGCAGTTGTAAATCAACTTAAAATAAAGCATCTAGGCAGAAAATCATGTGTTGATGGTATTATATTAATAGTTATTTTGCCTCCCAAATTTCTAGTTTATCCAATGTTTTGAGTAAATATAAGAATACAAGGGTCACTTCAAACAAAAAACTATAAAACTTCAGTCCTTCTGTTTCAACTTGTAAGTTTAAGATTTCATCTCCTTTCTGGGCAAGAAGAAAACTTTTGTTTTTATTTTTACTAAAAATAATAATCATGGATAAAATGATACAGTTTAAAAGGATTGGCTCTTATTCCATCTTTGGAATTTTTCACTCCAGACCATCCCTTCTCTCTTGGCAAAATATGACATAATGATTTGAAAGAAAGAAAAAAAAAACACTTAAGTGTTTGAGGCCAGAAGTTAATTGAATAAGACCTTAGATTCTGATGAGTTTGTGTTTTATGGTTGATTAACTTGTTTTAATACCAAAAAATGCTTAGGAAACCCAATTATCATGCCACTTAAATCTGACTTATTGGCTGATTTCTGCTAGTTTCTGGATGTCTTATTGACCAAGTTACATTTCCTACTATGATGTACAAGAGAAACTGAACTTCAGTTTGGAAAGAAAGATTTAGGTTCAACATATGAACAATTCTTCAAAAACAGAAAGATTAAATTCTTAGATTCATAAGTCGGATAACTTGAGCTTGTAACTTCCAGTTACCAACATATTCCTCGCCTGAAGAATAGGATGAACAGTGTGAGAAAATGAAGGCCCTAATATTTTTCTATGCTTTGCCTATTTTTTACTAGTGTGATTATTACCACCTCGCTGTTGTCCTTTTACTTTGTTTAAAGTAAATACATCAAAGCCAGATGCCTGGTTATAAATAAAGAAGGTAGAAGAGGAAATAACTAAAATCATTACGCCTCATTCTGGAGCCTACTGGCCACACTGTAAAGAACAACTTGCCATTGACATGCACATGCATATTCTGTCTCTACCAAAAAAAAAAAAAAAAAAACAGCAACAAGGAAACAAACAAACAAAAAAACCTATTTTTCTGTTAGCTGGCCATCTTTCTTCACATGCTGGAGGGAGGCAAGAAGGGAGGAGAGACATAGGACCCCTAAAGGACTGTTAGAAATTCTTACATAACGCTTTAAAATAAGAGTTCTTAACCTGAGCTCCACAGATGAGCTTCCAAAACTCTGTGAACCTCATAACCCACAATTGTTTGCAAAATCATGCTACACATTTTTCTGATGAAAGATTTCATGAAATTTATCAGATTTTCATGAAACTCTATGACCCATAAAAAATAAGAACCAATGCTCCGGCCAGGCTCAGAGGATCATGCCTATAATCCTAGCACTTTGGGAGGCCGAGACGGGTGGATTGCCTGAGCTCAGGAGTTCAAGACCAGCCTGGGCAATACAGTAAAACCCATCTCTACTAAAATACAAAAAATTAGCCAGGTGTGGCGGCATGCAACTGTAGTCCCAGCTACTCAGGAGGCTGAGGCAGGAGAATTGCTTGAACCCAGGAGGTGGAGATTGCAGTGAGCCGAGATCACGCCACTGTACTCCAGCCTGGGCCACAGTGCAAGACTCCATCTCCAAAAAGAAAAAAAAAAACCAATGCTCCTAAGTTCCTCCAACTTCCAGGCATGACTATTTTTCTGGGATATCAGGGAATCAAGGCGACTAAAGGGATGACAGGTAGAAAACGGGAAGAATAAGCCATGGCTTCTTGCCTAGTACAAGAGGAGGCAACATGAGACCACAGCTTTCAAGTACAGAATTGTACAAAACTGAGTTCACAGACGGGCTGAAATGAAAGCAGCTTTCATAACCCTCAGGTTTGCCACTTCTCAGATAAATAATGCAGAATCATATGTAGGGTTGCTCCTAAATATTTGAAGCAAGGCACTGAAAGCTGTGTATTACTGAGATCTGTAGGTTTAACCTGATTGATATTTTCCATGTATATTTAATTAAGCAACTTCTATATGCCAAGTATAGTATCAGACACCAAAGATATGCTGGTGAGCTGAACAGGAATTAGAAGGAAAGAATAAGTAAGACTTGATTCAGCCAAACTTGTAAGGGAACTGGGATACAATGAAATCTCTTTGCACTGTTATGTTAATCACAAATTACCACAAAGCCATGGAATTTTGGAACTAGAAGAAAACTTGATGATTACCTAGTTCAGTCCTTCTATTTTCTAAGGACTTTGTTCAGGGTCATTCAGTTCAAGTGGCAATACTGGGATTGAATCCTAGGTTTTCTTTCATCTAGCCCATTTATCTACCCTCTATTTTAAATTGTGGCTCCATAACCTATCTATACCCTTTTATTTCTAGAGTCAACCGATTTCAAAAATCCCTTCAGCCTCCCAAAAACCTAGATGCCAATGGAGAATTCCTCCAAATCCTCTCTCCAAACATCAAGATACCCATTCCACATACCAAGAAGAAAGAAAATTTAGAATTTATTGTACAGTATACAATTGGTTGGTATCAACATACCAATTGTCTTGATGATGAGGGTGAAAAAGTTATTGATGATAATGATGATGACAATACTATCACTAATGATAATGGCACCTAACATTTTTAGCTTGCTCAATATTAGATCCTCATGCTTGTCCTCTTAGAGGTCATGATTTTCACTACATAACATGGACATTCTAATTCAGGTATATTGATACCAACCGATTACAAATTTAGAAAAATTTCAATATTGAAATCCAGCTTTTGCTCAGAAAAAGAAGCATCTCTGGCTCTTTAAAATTACAGTCTCAACTGGTCATGATGTCATATACAGTTTGACGTTGTCTGGGCAACCTGGTAAACATACTGCTTCCTCCATTGTTTAATTCCCTTCCCTGAGTGAGATCCTTAGGCAACCAGGCTTCATTAGTTCAGGTGCTAGCCTCAGGGAACTACTTGTTTTAATTAGAGGGATGAAATGGCATTTTAATTGTGCACAATGATTAATAAACATGCTGAGCTGCTGCATAATGATCTGCAGCTTGAAGAGCTTTCTCCCTTATTCCTGATATCTACATCCATTAACTGATTGTTATCCAGGTGGAGAGCTGTCGAGCTCTTCCTCCAACCAAACTGCACACTGTCTGTCCTCCAATTTTTCTGTTAATAACAGTTACTATAACTAAGTTCCATTAATTTTTGTGGTAACAGAGAGACAAGACTAGAATGGAGAGAACTTACAAGTGCTATACTGCCTATGTAATTTATTTCAGTGAACTTTCCTGTAAAAGGGAGATAATAATATGACCAACCTGACAGGGCTTTGAAAAGATTAAATGAGATAATGTATGCAAAACTGGCCCAGAGTATGCACCCTGAAAATGTGAGGTGCTATGATCATTGGTAGTAGTAGTGTCATCATCATCATCATGAATAACTTCTTCACCCTCATCAATTTCATCATCAAGACCATAATCTTCCTCAAGATTAGGTACTCATGTATTTCCTCTGATAGGTCATACTATTCAGTATATAACATGGACATTCGAATTCAGGGATCACTTTCTAAGGTGTGATGGTTGACTGAAGATTTTCCCAATTTCTCCTTTACGTTGTATGAAAGTAGTTTGGAATGACTTATGGGAAATGTGTGCAAAGAAAGTCACGTATTATAGAGACTTAATATCACCCCCTAAGTAGTTAAATAAAATACTTGCTGCATGTCTGAACTTCAATGAAAACAGAAACTAAAGAACTAGATGATAAAGTGACTTACTTTACAAAGCTTCATCTGCTTGGCATTTGTAATACTTTTATTGGCTACCATTATAGTTTGGTGACTCCTTACAGCATTACAGCTTTTTTCCCTAGTTGCAGACACTAGTATATTGTTTGTTTTGTGTTTCCTGAAAATTGTTCCTCGAGGTCATATATCTATCTCCGAATCTTTGACTTTACTTGATTTGAGGGAAATAATTCTGGAGGAAACTGAGGGCAGCCGCCACAATTCACCATTTGTAAATGGTTATTGCGATGTTGGATATTACACAATTGATCCTATTTCTTAGCTTGAATTATTAAAGACACTATTTTTAAAATAGGCCAGCTGTTCTACTGACGTACTTATCTTTATTTTTTGACATATTACCATAACTGCACACCAATACAACTCACCTATGCCCAAGAAAAGTAGTTATGACTGAGCATGTTAAAAGCTAACTATAAAACCGCTTTCTCTCCCACAAAATGTTAAGGATTTCATAGAAACAAGTCTGCCCCACTGAAGATGTCTTCCTGTACACAGTCATTATGGTTCAGTGAAGCAGATATGATTGATTACACAGGCCAAATTTTACCTTGCCTCCAGGGCGCTCCTAATTCTTGTTGTTATTTCCTTTAAAGGCACACAATTGTCTGCAAGAGTCAAAGGGGAAAGGTGAATGAACTCTTTTGGCCATGGTAGAGCAGAGAGAAAGGTTTTGGAACAGATACCGAACCTGAAATATCTAAGACAGTGCAGAAAGAAAAAGAGGACTGAATGCATTTTTCTTATTTTCCTATTTCCTAGCAAGGAAGTCTTTAAAATCACTCACCTGAAGTTCCACTGAAATATATATATATACTTATTATAATGGTCAACATTAAAAATACTGACCATATGAAATGTTGTTGAGGATGTGGAGAAACTGAAACTCTTAAACACAGCAAGCGGTGACCTACATTTTACAAACAGTGCAGAGACTTCTGCAGGGGAGTGAAGCGCAAGAGTAAAATGCTACAGCATTTTTGGAAAATAGTTCTGCACTTTCTTTAAAAGTTAAACATGCAGCTACTAGGCAGTCCAGCATTCCACTTCTCTGCATGAACCCAAGAAATGAGAGCAGGTGTCCATACAAAGACTTCGACACAAACATTCATAGTAGCTTTATCTGCAATTGGCAAAAATAAACAGCCAAAATGTTTCTTCTTCACAAGGGAACAGGTAAACAAATTGTGCATCTAATGAAATACTACTCAGAACGAGAAAAGAATGAATGATTGATCCATGCAATAGCAAAGATGTATCTCAAAATAATTATTCTCAGTGAAAGAAGTTAGACAAAACTGATATCTATGGTGGCAGAAACCAGTGCAGAGATCTCAGCAAGGAAGTGGAGTGCATGAGTGGTTATAAAGGAGCATGAGGAAACTCTTGGGAATGATGAATATGTTTGTTATCTTGATTGCAGTTAGTTTCATGAGTGTATAACATGTCAGAAACCAAACTGCACGCTTTCAATGCCTACAGTTTACTGAATGTCAATTATACTTCAGTGAAACTGTTAAAATAAATAAATCACTTTCTTGAAATTTTTTGAGCACAGTTATCTGTTCTAATGGGACTGGTTACAATATAGTGTATTAATCTTTGGTGAATATATATAGATACATGTTTTTCTATTAAAGGCTATCAATGTAAAGAGATGAGTTCAATAAACCAATACTATTATGTCAATATAGACACAATTAGGATATTAGGAAGACTTTTCTCAAGTAAACAACCATAGCACTAAAAACATAGCTATGTAAAGACGCTTGTGGTAAACTCTTTGACCATGGGGATGTTTCGAATAACCAGCCGGTAATGTTGTGCTAAATTAAGGCCTTAGATTATTTTTCTGATTTTCTCTCCAATGCTAGAAGAGCTATATAAGGAGAGATTTTTCTGGAGTATCCAACTTAGTACCCCCCCCTACTATTCTCAGCCCAACCCTGTGGCATAGCAGTCAGTCAATCCCAGCTATGCCAACCCTATGGCACAGCAGTCAGTTAATCCTAGGTGCAGATTTGCTGACTCGGTGGTGATCTCTATGAGTCGATCTATTAATGAATTATTTATTACCAATGATTTTTTTTTCTTTATACAGCTTACCTTTAGTCTTCTCAACCTCACCTGAACTTCCTTCCCATTTCTCTGTAGCCTTTACCATGTTGAGTTATTACAGAGCAGTTTAAGAATACTCATTGAATGAATGTCTACATTTTAAATGTACTATTTTTTTCAAAATATCCCAAGCCCTCAACACCTACACTAAAATAAAATGACTCTTAAAAAAGGTTTGTGAGAAATTTACTAACCTGGTAAAGAAAGGCTATTCAAACATAATGTAGACTAATATATATTCACAAAACTGTCAAGCCAGATGTGCATATATTTCTATTACTACTAAATTTATATTATTTATTTTCTTTAATAATCAAGAAGCCATAGATTACAATATTTTAGATAAATCTATACTAATTGATTAGGTTCATGTTATTTTTCTCTCTTTGTTAGGAATGCAACACATTTATTGAGTGCTTATTAATAAAAACTATCAGAACAATAGTTAAAAATCATTTGTGTGATGAAAGAAAGAAAAGAGACAAAAAAGAGAAAGGAATTGTATCTGTATGTACTTTTCTACTTTATCAGTTGTAACATGCATTGCTTGGATTATTTTAGATTCCTCACTTTAGTTCTCAATCTTGGCTGCACCTTTCAGATTCACCTGATCTTGAAAAAATGTTGAATGTCTGGGTCTCACTCCAGACCAACTGAATGAGAATATATGGGAATAGGCCCAAGGACAGATGTTTTTGATGCAACGAGGGATTTGTAAATTCCTCTTAAAATGTGCAAATTAATAACACATTATTAGGGTGGCCCTAATCTTCTCGACAGATATTGATATTTCCTTGATGTCAGCTTTCCTCTTATTCTCCGGTCGTTTTGTCTATCATATCCACCATGACTTACATTTTGGCAGCCTTCTGGTTCTTCCCTCAGTCTGCTCCCTCACCCCAGAAAAGCCCTGTAAGAAAACAGAGTCATAGTAAGCAGTGGAGACTTTGGTGAAGATGTTGCAGGACGATCAGGATACTTTGTATCACATATCTTACAACCACATGACACTTGCCACACTCCAAAGTCCTGTCTCCCTTAATACAATTGAGATTTTTTTTTCTACTGAACCAGCATTTTATGGAAGAAAAAGTAGAACAAAGTATACAAGTTTCCAAAGCAATTGGCCTCCACCCCAAACCTGTATATTCCCAGGCAAAAACAAAAGGTCATGCAGTTAATAGGTCTTCCCATTTTTAGAAAACATTTTAATCACCATGTTATTATTTGAGCATGCCTTTGCAGTGCTATACTCCAAGTGGCTTATCAAAAGCTTCTCCCAAACAGACTTAATCATCTCCACAAGGGAACCTTGGTACCATCTGGTAAGATAATAAAATAGTCTTCATATCATTTTATGGACATATATTCTTGTTGACCAAAAATTAAGAAAAAATAAAGGTTACTCTTATGTTAAGAAAAGCAAATAATTCAGAGCTGGAAGAGGGAACAGTGACAGCAGAGTAGGGTCACTATAGTTAACAACAATGTATTGTGTATTTCAAAATACCTGACAGAGAGGACTTGAAATGTTCCTGACACATAGAAATGAATATTGAGGTGATAGATACCCCAAATTCCATAATTTATCATTACACATTCTACGCATGTAACAAAATATCACATGTACCTCATATATATGTATAAATACTATGTATCCGTAAAAAAATTTTATTTTTAAAAATTATAAAAGAGAATAGGAAAGAGATTAACAAAACAAGTACAGCTGCCAAAAAAATGAAGCCAGAAGGGATGGAATGGAAACAACTAGTGTCAATCTTGTAGCTCACAATCAATAGTTTTGGAGTTCCAACGTGGATTTATATTTTAAAAACTTGGGGTACCATCCCCAGTGACACTGATTAAGTAGGTCTGGGATTGGACCAAAACTGACATTTTTCCCAGCTCCCATAGGATTCTGATGCAGATCACTGACATACCTCATTTTGGGATTTCAAACTGTAAAGTGCATAAGAATCATCTGAGGATCTTGGTGAGATTCAGATTGCACTAATGGTAATGTGTAAGGATGAGGCCTGAGATTCTACATTTCTAACAGGGTGCTGCCAATTATATGACCTATGTGTCACACCCTTATGTCAAGGTAGTAGGATTTTGAAAATTGAGTTTGGGTGTGTTATAAATATGATTTGGATTGGGCTCCATCAAAGATTATTTCATTGAAAAATCTCTTGGATTTCTTGCATTGCCCAGTGCATCTCTTCTCTGCCCTGGACTGACCCAGTTCTTAAGATTTGCTCCCCATTACAGAGTTAGTTAAGCTACAATTAACAACTGTGGATTCAATAAGTCCTTCTCATTCCTTATTTAATATAGATTTGATTATCATCTATGATAGTGATTGGTAAACGACTACAGGCAGGCCAATCTGGCTGCTGCCTCTTGTTGTAAACAAAGTGTTATGGAACACTGCCACATCCATTTGTTTACGTATTACCAATGGCTCCTTTCCTACCATAATGGCAGAGTTCAGTAGTTGCCATAGAAACCATGCAGCTGACATGATCATATACGATCTGGTTCTTTACAACAAATGTTGATGATCCTTGCCCTATGACAATTCACGGTCTTCTAAGCTTCATTTTCTGCAATTAACCCAGAAGTATTTTTAGCACAAGGTGTAGTCAAGAAAAGGAGGAAACCTTTTTTATTAATTCTGAGGTTTTCCGCAGATCTCAGGAATTTCAGTTTCTCTTGCCTTGTACAACTGAATGCCCTTCGTTCACTGCTGCTATTTGTTCACTTATACATGTGTTTTGTTCTTTTATTTGAGAAGTAGCTATTGACTTATTAAGCTTTTAAGGAGTGATAGAGATAATCAGAGGACACAAAGATCATTTTATGTTTGGTCATGAGAAAGTCTTTATGGAGAAGATGGGATATAACTTTGCTATTGAAAGGAAGTGTAGACATGCAATTGCAAAGAAGCAGAGAGAGGTGGGAGGATGAATAAATAAAAAAGAGTCAGAATACTCAAAAGGTATTCAATAAGCTAGCAAGTACTCTGCATAACTATATTGGAGTGTTCGTACAGGACAGTGGGACACAGGACTACACTTTAAAGCACCTTGAAAACCAGTGTAAGAATTTGAAAGAGTTCTTAGGTCCTTGCGACTCAGTGTGGTCTCCAAACCAGCATGGGCATGCTCTAGGACCTTCTTAGAAATGCAGATTTTCTGCCCAACCCCAGACCTACTGAATCAGATTCTGTATTTTCACAAGATCCTCAGATCATCTGCATACCAGTTAAAGTCTGAGAAGCACTACTCTAGGAGAGAACCACTTGTGTAGTGGTGAAAGTGCTGTACTGAGGCTCCTGAAGATTCCAGAGCTATCATTCACAAACTGCGTGTCTTTGGACAAATCCCTTAAAATCCCTAAGCTTGTTTGCTCATATGTGAAATGATTATATTTGAGCCTTCCAACTCTGAAACTCTATTCTCTCATTCAATGGACATCAACTAAAGGGAGACTGTGATATGAGAGGGGATATAAATATAGTTATGCTTTAGAAAGACCAGTGTAAAGACTGTTTCAACATGGATTTGAGATGGAAAAAAAGAAGACAGAAACTGGAATACTAGTTAAAAATGCAGTGTGGAATTCTAAACCTGAGGTTACAAAAATATAAAAATATACTTTTGTGTAAAATTATTTGCTATCATAGATACCTTCTTAGTATTAGCATTACATTCCATTGTCTGTATTTTTTATTACATTCATTAAACTATATATGACACAGGTCACGCCACAAGAAAGTGAGAATAAATGAGGGGGGCAAGGGAGAGAAAATAAGAAAGAAAGAAAGAAAAGGAGAGAGAAATTGAAAATAATTTCCCAGAACCAGGCAGTAGTAAAGAAGGCCAAGCAATTGCAACAAATGTGTTTAAAAGTCATAAAATGGATTGTTTTTTAATTGGCACTCCATTGATATGGCTGATATCTCTCTGATTAGAATATTGTTACAAAAGTTGTAGGGCTCTAGAAAGGGAAGTCCTCATGCCTCACTCAAAACTAGCTACAACATCAGCATTGCAAAAGGCATGAAATTATTTTTAAAGGCATGAACAAGTTGACAAAATACTGATTTTTTTCACTCCCAAAGAAAATTTTACTTTAATATATTGTGTTGCCTAGTGGCCCACTGGGGGATTTATAATCTGTCTTTCTTTACTTTTTAAAAAACATTTTTATTATAAAAATTTCTTCCAGTCCACATGAAGTATCTTTAGCCATCTCTTCCAGATAAATACAGTGTCTATTTGAATTGATTGAATCCAACGGATTCATTTCATGATTTTTTATTTATGTTCTCCCACATTTAAAATAAATAAGGTTAATACTGATAGAACAAGGCTGTATGGGTCTTAGAAGGATCTATTTTTTTCATCGCAACTCTTTTGTTCCATCTTGCTTAGCAAATCAGATGCTAGATATATTTTGATTAGTTTGCACTTTAATGGATCATGTATGGAGGGTCCACCTTTCACATTGGGGCCATTAATTTTTCTTGAGTCTGATGGAAAAAACAGGTAGAGCTTTTTTTGTGTGCTGATTGAAAAGTGATGGATTATTTTCATGTGGTAAGAAACACAATGTTTTCTTTAGCACAGCAGGATATAATGTTTGCAAGGTCTAACAGTGAAATATTATGCATATCTGCCACTGGCCAGCTGCCAGAAATGGAACAGCAAAATCAGAGGAGATTTTGAATCTGAATCTTAAAACCAGTACAGCCTACAAAAAAGCTAATGAGCAATTCTAAGCAGAAAAAGCTTTTATACTAATAGATGGTGCCCACCATACACGCCTGCATTTAACAAGATGGTAAATAATTATTCATTTAAATGTTACCTTGAACTTTATTTCAAGAAAACAAAGATATTTATTCCCGGTAATTTCCAATAGGCACTGCTGCAAGATTTTTTTTCCCCCTCCCAATTCGGAGGCCCATGACATTTCCTTCCTGGTGAAAGTAGAATCATTTTCCATACAGTGTTTGTCGTCTTGTGGCTGAAAAATTGATTCACAGAAAATTTTATTCCACCATTATTTAGTATTGAAAACTGGCATTTTCAAATCAATACCTAGAATTATGAAGAAGCTTTGAAATGTCATAAGAAATAACTGTACAAACATAATCTTAAAAGGTGGGTAAAGGGGATGTTTTGAATTTGCTGAATGTCTTGAGCTCCTTTGCTCTCAAAGTCAAGGATCTAGCACTGGGGATCCTTTCTGTTCTTAGCATTTATTTCTGCCACGATAAACTATTGGTATATTAAGGAAAACACAATCCACATGTTCATTTATAACCAGCTCATCAAGATGTTATTTTCTAGAAATATTTGATATCTTAGTAAATATTTGATATATTAGAAAGTTGGAGCCTTCTTTTCTAGGCTTTAAAAATTTTATTTTGTGTTATTTTATCTTTCTTTTTAAGTGCCAAAACATTTTATTTAGTAGGCATTGAAAGGAATTTGGGTCTATCAGGGCACCAGCTCCACTTTAAATAAAAAAGCTACACAATCAATATGGAAAATATACTATATATTTCGAGAAAATATACAAGGTATTACTACCCTCTTGTAAATGGAAAAATCCAATGGGAAGAGACATTTGCTACATCTTGACGCTTTATGTATTTTATATCGCTGTATTTCAATCTCCATTTTAAAGATGGTGTTACGACCTTAAATTATAGGCTTTCACTTTTAAGACCATAATAATCTCCCAGTGCTGCAACTCTGCAGGGAGGGGAACTGATGTTGAGTCCCCTAGAAACATAGCGGGTGGAAGAGAAGAGAAGAGAAGCCCTGATGCACTGTCACAGCTCACACCCTGAAGTCACAATTGAGACATGCCTATGACAAATCCAATCCGGCCATCCCACCTGAGTTACACCGCCAGATGTTTTGTTTTCCTGGAAGCTGCATTAACTCTTCTGGTCCTCTAGGGTACTGAAAAGTAATTTACTGATACGTCACCCCAAATGGTGCTCTTGTGGTCCAAGGTCTGGTCTGTCTCCAAATTGACACAAAGCCTCAAAGACCTGCTCGAAGTAGCTTATAAATTAGGGCACTATGGTTTATCTTCCAGAAACTATTTTCTAAATGTCATGTATCACAGAGTCAGTTTTTATTTGCTTAATAGATTATTTTAAAGAGCTTAGAGATCACATAGTCCATACATTAACCTGCTAACAAACCCCCAAAATCTTAATTTAAATTTAAAAAAATGAAGACCCATAAAGTATGAAAAAAAGGCGACATAAATTCAAATGTTTCTTTTTAAGTTTGCTACACAACACTCACACATGACAGGAGATGCACTCTTGGTTTAAAAAAGGAAATCAATTCTACAAGGGCTGCCCATATATTGGAATTATGTTAATTGAATCTGTTTTGTTCAAATGGTAAAAGTTTGACTTATTAACTAGAAATGTATCAAAAATTAGAAATAAAAGATTGAAGAGCCTCAAAGAATATATTAGTAGAATGCTTGAGTACATAAAGTAGATAATGTCAATTCTTAAAACATCTACATTTTAAACTAATACGTGAATTACGCTAGATACAATCCAACAAAACTAGTGATGTTTAGCCTGCACTGAAACTAAAAGATAATATTTAAAATTTATAGGTACAGCCGGGAACTGTGGCTCACATCAGTAATCCTAGCACTTTGGGAGGCTTAGGGTGGGGAATCACTTGAGACCAGTAGTTCAAGACCAGACTGCACAACATGGCAAAACCCTGTCTCTACTAAAAACACAAAAATTAGCCAGGTATGGTGGCACACGTCTATAATCCCAGCTATTTGGGAAGCTGAGGCACAAGAATCGATTGAACCCCAGAGGTGGAGTCTGCAGTGAGCCAAGATCTTGCCACTGCACTCCAGCCTGGGTGATAAAGGGAGACTCAGTCTCAAAAAACAACAACAACAACAAAATTAATTAAATTTTTTAAAAATTTAGAAGTGCAAGGGAAAATAACTTTAAGTTTTCTTATTTTCACAGAAAATTTTTTTAAAAGGAAAGAAGGAAAGAGAAGGGAGGGAGGTACGGAAACATAGCTATGCTGGGATGCAGAGCTGACATGTTAAATGATAATATGGATGTGTCCACTATGATTAAATTAAGATTATAGAGTCTATTTGTACAAAACAACTCAAAAGAACATACAATATATAGTGCGTATTTGCATATGTTTTGATACTGTATATGTAATATATATTGTAAGAATGAAAAACTACAATTTTTGTTTTTTATGTATCATTTATAATTTTCTTGTTCCTGATGTCCATTTTTCCCTGAGTTGTTGCTCATGATAATCATGTTCCTATATTTTGTATTTGATGATGTTATTTGGTGATTAGCATGTCCTTCTGGTTCATCTATTTAGCCTATACATTCCAAGTGGTGCTGCTTCAGTTGCATGCCATCTTCTCTCTTGGCCTTCACTTTGTCCTCTGAAAACCCTTAAATAGAACCAACTTATTAAAGAAACAACTGGCTTCTCCTGTATTTAATATTTAAGGGGGTAGAGATTTAACTTCAGGGCACAATAACTACACAAAATCCTTAGATAGGTTGTTATTATTTAAATGTTTGAATGAAATTTAATTTGTAATTTAGGACTTTTCCAATCTTTCCTACATTTTATAATATATTTAACCTAAGCAGCTAAAGCCTGAGCATGAGAAAGAATCATTCATAAATACAGACGGTACAATGAAGAGCTCCACTGAACATTGCCCAAACTCGTGAAGTTGAAAGCAGAGTGGCTGATTAGCTATACACATATTTTTAATAATCACAGAGCAAGCATATTTTGTTACTGCATAATCAGATGCCTTAGGTATGTCAAATATACTTTTTCCACACGACCAAAGTAAGAATTTGCAAGTAAGAAAAGCAATCACAGTTCAGTTACATGCCTGTGATTATAAAATACTAAAATAAGTCAAGTTTCTTTTTCTAATATCAAATTTGAACATAACCATATTTTCCTAAGAGCAATTTTCTAGTATTGAAAACCACGACTACCCTTTTGTCAGAAAAAGTGTTTGAGGATATTCCTGACACTGTTAAGGCTTTTTCTTATATGTTCTGGGCATGTTGTCTCTTCCTGAAATATTTTGGTAACTTGTAGAAGTTGAATGTATATTTAAGAATAGTCACTGCCCTCCTGTAAATTCAAGAAACTCACAAGGGGACCTGGATTTTATATATCGTTTGTGCTTTTGAAATCTTAGTGAAACTAAGAGTTTTCAACCCATAAAAAATTTATCTAACACATAAAATTCATTCAAATCTCTTAAAACCTTAAAAGTGATAGACTTCTATTTCGCCCATACAAAAGAAATAGTGAAATTTTAACTGATAAATATTAAAATGCTTTCTTCGTTAAGGATTGTTGTTTTCAATGTTTTTATACTAAAAATCAACTGACAGATCTTTTATGAATATTTGGAAAATCATCCTTAGCTTTTTTGCAGCCCAGCAAAGAGGCAGAAGGAATCATAATATGCATTTTGGAAAGCTGTGTGGTGATAAAAAAGAGTCCCATGGTAAGAGCAGACGGAAAATGGTAGTTATTATTAATTTAGAAAAACAAAAGAGCAGCCCAGCATTTCAGTAATGTGGCAAGTTGTGTGCTCTTGAAGGAGAGAGGGCTTTATAATTGGATTTTAGAGTAATTTAGAAGACGAGATAAGATGTAATGGTTGTGTATTAGAGGTTAGAACTACAACAGAAACCCATAATGTAAGGGTTCACTGCACTGGGGGACAACAGAACAAAGAGAAGCAGCGCCAACCGAAAACGGCCCCAGTGAGAAGCAACAAGGTGAGGCTGGGGGGACCCAGCAAAGGGGGTTCCCAGCGGGTGCCAGCAGGGACGCAGGCTCAGCCCCTGCAGCATACAGTAAGGAGCACAGGCTTTTCTCAGAATGCTTTTTCTTTACTGACCTGTCACTGTCCCACCTCTCCTCCTCCCTACCTGTGAGTTCAGCCTGGCATTTCCTTCTTCCCTGCAGCCCAGCAGTCAGACCTGAGCAGCTGCCACCCAGACTTCCACCCTCAGCAGGCTGTCCTGGGGCTCCATCCAGGGTCCCCTGACACCACCCACACACCCACAATTCCCCCCCATACACACACCCCATATATACACACACCCACAGACACACACATACATACCCACATATACACACACCCACAGACACACACACCCACAGACACACACACCACACACACATAAACACCCACAGACACACACATGAACGCCCATATACACCCACACCCACATACACACACCCCACATACATACACACACTTCCCACAAACCCCATTCACATACACACCCACATGAACACATACACACATTTCCCCCATACACACACAGCAACCCACACATCATACACACACTCCCCCTACACACACATACATGCCCCACCCATATACACCCACAGTCACACCCACTTTCCCCACACACACACCTAACACACATACCCACATATACACATACCCCACACACATACACACCCACAGACACACACCCCACACACATACCCACTCACACAATACATACCCCACACACGTACACACCCACAGATACACACACGCCACACATACACACCCACCAACATACATACACACCACACACACATATACCCCCACATACATACACACACTCCCCACACACACCTCACTCACAAACACACCCACATAAACACACACATATACTTCTCCCATACACACATACACACCCACATACACCCCTCCACACACACACACATACACTCTCCCCACACATACACACTCCACACACATACATACCCACATAGTCATACCCACACTCCCCACACACACACCCTACACACATACCCACATGTACACTCACATACATGCACACCACTTACATACCCCTCACATACACACACACACACATAAACACACACATATACACACTTCCTCTAACACCACATACACATACCCACACACATCTCACATACATACACACACTTCCCACACACACCCCACACACATGCACACCCACACATACACACCCACACATACACACCCACAGACACACATACCCCATACACACATACACACCCACATATACCCACATCCACATACACACACCCTACATACATATACACACACCCCACACACATACACACCCACACAGACACACATACTTCCCACACACACATACACACCCACACACCCCATATAATACATACCCACACACACCGCCCACACACATATACACACCACACACAGACACCCACATACATCCCCCAAAACACAAACCCCACACACACAGATATACACACTCCACACATATACCCACCTACAGACACACATACTCACGCATGCACTTACTCTCCTCACACACATATCCACCCTAAACACATACCCACATACACCTACCCATACACACATTCCCCCCACATATCCACATATACACAACCCCATACACACACACTCCCCACCCACACACATCCACACACACCCATACACCCACCTTCCCCCACATCCACACACACCCATCCACACACACACTCCACGCCCCCCCACACACGCCACACACATACACAAACACACTCCTAACACACCTACACACATGCTTTCTACACATACACACAGCACACTCACACCCATACCCCTCCATACACACATGCACACCACCCCACACAGAGAACCAGGGCCTAACCTCTCTATCTCTCTTCTATCCCAGCAACACTCAGCCTCTACCACTGGCAGACAGAGAAAAGAATCTGAAGAAGAGTAAAACCTGCCTCCACCCACCCCACCCCCAATTTTCATTCCAAGCCTTGGGCAGATAAATGTACTTTTCCACCTGTTCATTGGGGTCCCTGTCCAGAGAATCCATCGCACAGGCTCCAGCTCTCAGGTAAAGGCCTCAGGTGAGAGGCTCTTTTTAGAGTTAAGAATCTAAGCCCGGAGGGGAAAGCCTGTTTCTAGAAAGGGAGAGCTGTGTTGCTGGTGGGCGGTGGGAAGAGATGGGAACCTATGGGGTTGAATTCCTGCCCAGTCGCCGGCGCTTGGCTACCCCCTGCTGGGCGGGAAGCTCTTGGCCTCAGACTCACACCATTATGCTCAGGGTCAAGTCCACTCCCAAGGCTTGGGACAGAATCCACTTACTTCCTGTCAAATTGTTATCACGCGTTGCCAACGTGAAGCTGGAGTGTGAAGTTACCTTCCAATCCCCAAGAGGTATTAAAGGGTTTTTTTCCCTCTGAGCCCTTTGTATGCCAGTTTAAGCAGAACAAATCTATTTATTTTTTGTGAGGATCAGTTTATTAAAAGCATGCACGTAACTCAAATCGTATAGTAAAATGATGTTAGGCTTTGTTGAGCATGAAAAGTGTTCTCGCTCAAGCCCCATTTCCAACCCTTCCGAGCGTCATTTTCCCCTGAAGCAGAACATAGGTTATGTTAACAGGACCTCAGCCCAAAGGCCTAAAATCAGCTTAGCTCCCAGGCTTTCTCCAGCCATCCCTTCCCACAACCCGCTCTTTCCACCTCTCAGGAAAACCCCAGCTACACGATGTAGAAAACTGGCACATATAAGCAGACGGGGAACCTATTTTTAACCAGATCAAGTTTTCAAATATAGATTAACACGTTTTAATTGTCCTATAAACTATTATTCTTAAAGTCACTCTTAACAAAACCCAGACTTGCAGAAAGTTCTCTGCCATAACTGTAATGTGTATACACTATTAAGATAGTTATGAAACCTCAGACACATTTGGAAGACGTGGCTTAATAGTGCCTTTAATACAAAATAAAATAAAGTAAAATGTAAATAAAAAGGGATTAGTTGTTATAAGCTGTGACACAGCTGCAGTGACAGAAACTGAAGAAACATGTAAACAGAGAGTGCTTTTAGTCACTCAGTGACCCAAATGTCTTTTTCAGACTCTCACAATTCTAATTCTGACACACTCATTCATTTCATTTATTTTGCAAACCAAGCAGAAATGAAACGGACATTCAGATTAAGTAAACAGGGGCTTTACATATAGCCACTAAGCTGCCAGATAGACAACTTTTGGTTTACATGGAGTGTAAGGGTAAAGAAACAATGTCAAAACTGCATCCCTTCTTGCATTTATTGGCATGAAGTGAAAATCCAAATATATTCACCAACAAATTAATAAAGGGTAAACAGGCTGCTAACCTTGCATGGTGCGTTAAAGTGTCAGAGCACTTGAACTCTACATCATAGCACAGCCTCGGAAATAAACATAAACATTTCTCTCTGTCAGAAGGGGGTAAATAAATTAGGATTTGGCTAAATCTCTGGTTGTTTTGCTCCCATGTTGTGGCCTAGAATAAGCCCTACACTATTTCCAGCTGAAGTTGACTCCACTTGATATCTTAAGCAAATGAGAGAAAAGACAGGGGTGACAGTGTAGGAAGGAACTGACTTGAGATTCTCCTTTCTTACTAGTTAACGGAGTTGTCAGTGAGTGAGAATGCAGGATACAAATTAATGCCTTTTCAAAAGCCTTCCCTCTAATCCTATTTTTTTCTTAATGATCCCTTTGTCAATTACTGTTGTCTGGGTGTAGCCTTATAATAGTCATGTTCAGATTGTTTACCAAGGTTGGGTGAAACGGCAGGGTGGGGGTGGAGGGAGGGAGGAACAAAGAGATAAGCCTATCTCTGATAAGCCTAGGAAGCTCTTAACTGAATTTAAGTAACCCTTCCCCCTTCCTCAATGGGAAAAACTTGCCAGCCTTCCCACCAAGTTCTGCCAGATGATACTCAGTACTTTCATCTCAATGCCTGCTCAGCAAATGGAGTGATTTCTCTTCTCTAACTCTTGCTATCTGGTGACTCCAACCCCTTTTTTCTTTGAGCCATTTCCTCTTTCCATTTTTCTTGAAAAGTTTTCTTAAATCCATACACATTAAACTAATAATGAAAAATGGAATGTAAATGCTATGGTTTGAATGCCCCCTCCAAACTCATTTTGAGATTTAATTGCCATTGTAACAGTATAAAGAGGTGGGGCCTTTAAGAAGTGATTAGGCCATGATGGCACTGCCTTCATGAAGGGATTAATGCTGCTATCACAGGACTGGGACTGGGTTAGTTATTGCAGGAGTGAGTTTCTGATTTAAAAAAAAAAAAAGATGAGTTCAGCCAACTTCCCTCTCTGTCTCACACACACTCACTCACAATATCATGCCGTCTGCCTTAGGATGACCCTTCCCAGAAGCTGGTGTCATGTTCTTGGACTTCCCAGCCTCCAGAACCATGAGCCAAATAAGATTCTTTTCTTTATAAATTACCCAGTCTGTGGTGTTCTGTTATAGCAGCAGACACAGACTAAGACAACAAGCAAAACTTAAATAGCAAAATGATGATGGAAGATGAAGGACTCTGAAGAAGAGAAAAATCAATGGGATGAGAGAACATTTAGGCAGCTTCAATAACAAGATGAAATGTGAACAAATAATAGAAAACATTATTTGAGTGATTATTATGTATCAGACACCATTCTGAATATTTTTATATGTATTATATCCTTTCACCCTCTTTATAACCCTATGAGATGACATTACTATCTCTACTTTAGAGGCAAAAATGTACTGAGGCCTGGAAAAGTTAGAATTCAATCGCTTATCAGTGGTACAACTAAGATTTGACTCTTGACCAGGGACTTGTAAAACTATGCTATGCTAATAGAATAGGAGAATGGGTTAAGAAAAACAACAACAAAAACAAGCCAAACAACATTGCAAGCCAGCCTTTTTAACTGGATGGGTTTCATTGTTATTCAACTGTGGAGTCACATTTGCAAACATTCTTAACCAGAAGAAACTGTGACTGCTCCATATCCCAAAGAATTCAGTATTACATAGTCCAATATACATATTCATGGTCTCAAAAAATCCTGAGCTACATATTAAAAGGTCCATGAGAGGCAAGTGAATTCAAGTAACATAGGAAAGAAGCACATGCAGATGCAAAAGAACTATCCAAGTAAAAAGTCTGAACTTCTGTCATGTGATGTTTACACTCAAAATGACCTCGATGAGAGGGTAAAGGGAGGTTACATAATCAAGTGCCTACAACAGGAGCACTTCTAACAATTTTGAGGCCTGCAGCAAGAAATGAAGGCCCACATATTTTATGTTTTCATGTTTAAAAATGTATATAGTCAAGCTAAAAAATGGTTAAAATAAAATTCTATCCTCCTATGTAAATTAACAACTGAAAAGGACAATTTTTAACTTAAAATTCTTGGACTACTTCAAATGTTGTGTTAGAATATGGTAACATGGAGTGAGTTGGTTTGTATGTGGCCTCTGATCCCAATTCAAGTCAATCCCATGATGCCCATGTCTCTTCTGATCTCTGGATGTATTCTGTAACTCAAGTATCTCACTCATCTAACCTGTGCCCACAAGGCCTCCACTCTAAGCACCCCCTTGGCCACCACTCAAGCCTAATAGAGTGCACACTGGCATCACAGTCTGCAGTCTGTCTTTAGGAGAGACCCAGGGAGAAACCATGCAAGCTTGGCATCCTCTGCTCAGAGACTTCCAGGAGCCTTGGTACCTAGAGCAGGATGTAGTCCCTTGATGCTTAAAGTGTAGTCCACAGCACCAAGGGGATTGTTAAAACTTCAGACTCTCAGATCTACTCTGGACCCCTGAATTAGAATCTACACTTGGCAGGATCCTCAGGTGTTTCATATAAGCACATTAAAGTTTGGGAAGCAGTGAGCCAAAAGGGAGGGTGGCTGCTTGACAGGTAGGTCCACTTGTCCCCAAGAACTCCTCACCTTGTAGGGAGAGCCATGGCTGGGCGTGGGCCAGGATGGAGACAACTAAAGAGTAGCACTAGGACAGGATCCCTTCTAGCTCAGGTCGGAAGCTCAACAACAGATTTAATTACATTCAGGAGGGCAGTAGGCCTAGTGTGAAAACATATGCTGACCCACAAGGGGATGTCAAGGATGGCAGCCCTGCCTAACGGGGGCAGCCAGTGCTCAACTATAGCTCACTGTGGCCTGAGGTATACTATGCTAGCTATGGGGTGAGGTCAAATCATAGGTGGAATTAATATACTAGCCTGGTAGTTCTCATGGTGAGTGGGAAAAAAATAGGTATCAGAATCTGCTGAAAAGGTGTTAGAAAATATTCATTTCCCTGCCTCCACCCCTGAGAAAGTATCTAAAATTTTGGTTGAGGAAGAAAAACATATATTTTTATTTTTAAAAATCCCAGATCATTTTGATTCATCCTCCCTAACCCCTGCCTCCACCCTTGCCATGTTAAAAATTATTCTGGACAACAGAACACAGTTAACTGTTTCCATTGATTGTCACTGCTTAAGACCTGGGGTTGGGCTTGGATGAAGCTGCTGAACTGCCTAATCCTTTCTCAGCCATTCTCTTGTCACAAGTACACATGTGAACAAAGGTTCACTCTCCATCTTTACATGCCAAGTGAAGCTAAAACAGACACATGGTGGAATTATGAGAGAAAAATTCCCAGACCATTTGGTCCCTGCATGAATCTCTACAGGAAATGCATCTCGTCCTGTGCATCTGGGTTTTATCAAAGAGAAGGTTTATTTCTACCCGGGATTCTGTTTTTGAATAGCTATATTCTTCAAAGTAGGTGAAAAGACAAAAAAAAAAAAAAAAAAGAAAAAAAAAAGGTGGGGGAAATCTAAAGTAAGGTAACATAATTATTGAAGAATACTGAGGCAATCACTTCTGTTCCTTTAGCCACATTCCTCTGTGTGTATAATTACACAAATATTGTCCAAGTCATAATTCAAAAATAATTTATCTTTGACATTGGAACGCAATGCTACTTTTTTCTTTAACAAATATTTATTGAAAATATACTACATATTGGGCACTTTCACATACATTATTTTATTTAATCCTTACAATAACTCTTTGAGTGAGGCATGTGAGCAGTCTAAGACACAGAGAGAATGATTGACCTGTTCAGATCATTTATCAGCAAGTTAGTGAGAGAATGTCTCCAATTCACCCAGTGTTCTTTCCACAACAATACTTCTTTTACTTCATTATCTGGCCCTCCACAAATATTATCTTTCATTATAAAAGCTTAACCTATGGAGAAATCACAGTCTAAAAATTTAAATATTTCTGTCAAAAGACCTTTTGACATACATTGTCTATTTCCCTGTCTCCTAAATAATGCATGGTGAACATCAACTTTTTCCTAATAATTCAGTCATAATTTTTTACTGTGCTATATAGTAGTATAAATGTTTATATCTTTTTAAAATTTTGTGTCTCTTTCCCCCTCAACTGTTACATGTCAAAATAAGCATTAGGTAGGGTCTGAGTTAGAGCCCAACAGGTAAAGTGCATAGAATTCATATAAGGGCTTTGTGATTATTTCATGGGCTGGAAGAACTTTTTGAATTCCAAATTTGGGAATAAGATTGCAAGTGAGCTGACTTCTAGATAAATTGGGAGGTAGCATTTGAGGTCCTGGAACAACAGATTCACTTACCTAAATCAGTCTCATTTAAGAAATTCCTGAACCACATGAATAGTTAGATATAATTTCTACCACTTCTTGAACAATAGAAGAAAGAGCAGAGTCTAAATAGTTCAGAGTACAGATTCTGGAGCTAGACTGGAATATTATGTCTTTGCCATTTCCAAGAAGTGTGACCTTAAGCAAGTTATGTAACTTCTCTGTGCATCATTTTCCTCACCTGCTCTTAGGAGTTCCTATGAGGATAAAATGGATTATTCACATTCATAAAGCTCTTCCAATAGTGCCTGGTATGTAGAAATTGCTATTTGCTCATAAAATAATATAGACAGAAGTCAAATTCTGATGGGAAAAAAAGTCACAGATAATCCTAAAAGTGTATAATCAAGGATCAGCTACATAACCATAATGACTCTAGATTTGAGGCTCCCATTCCCTGCCATTCTGTGTGTGATGCCTATTAAATGGGCCCCTCAGAAGTAAGTTGCTTATTTCTAGTGAACTCTATGGCTTGTGGTAACACGATCCATCATGAGATGCTGCAACAGGCTGACATTTTCCACATGTAAATCCTTCACTTTGTAATGTAAGAGCAATTACTTTTATGAACAAAATCTTTTCAATCGACCATTTCAAATCCTTGTCTTGCCATGTCATAGTCAAAACATCTGTCCATTAAAGCTAACGTAAAAGTATATTAAATGAAGTGTGTTTGGTTTGGGACATCTGCTTCTTTCTACTGGTATGATAACTATTCTAAATTCAATGGATTCTGTCTATAGGGCTTTCATGAAAACTTTTTAGTCATATTCATGGGGATTATCAAATAGCCTACAGTTTTGATTACTGTTTCAGGTTCAAATAGAATTCAGAGTTCAACATGAGACTCAATCAAAATAACGACAATAGTAACAACTATAACACAAAGAATAAAAATCTTTGCCTGACACTTTTACATAAAGAGTTTCATATATTGATGTTAAGTATTATATAAATATGATATAATGGCTTGTACAATAATGAGGACTCTATATTTTTAACACTATTGATTTTTTTTATGTTCTTCATTTTGCATTCTTGTTAAACATAGTCATTGTTTTCATACTGAACTTAAAAAGGGAAAAGAATGAACAGAGACTGAGTTCAGGAGACCATGATAGGCCTGGATTTCAGATCAACCCAGTAGCTTTACCTCTTTTCTATGTTGACTTCTTACTGGAAGCTGAAATTATATGAACGTTTGGATATATTATTAATAAATATATCTAGAGCTTGGTTATAAAGTTTTGCCAGATGTAATTAAATTTTGAAGAAAATATTTTTTTTAAAAAGTCAAGAAAATAGCTTTCAACCAACATTTGGCTTATAAACAAAGTAGTTTTCTAAAATAACAAAGCCAGCCATGTAAGCCTCCTTGGCCATGGTATTCACTGATCACTTTCCATATTTCATTTTCTTTACAATATATCCACAGCAAATTGTAGTAGAAAGAACAAAGAACTTAGGGTCTGAAAAAACTCTGTTCAAGACCTAATCAAATCCTTATCAATCCTTGACTATATGAATTTGAGCCAGTAACACAATCTTCCTTCTTAGTTTCTTTAGCTCACAGAGTCAACACACGCTGCCTCTTTAATAAGATGGAATGCTGGTAAAAGTTGCAGCATATGAGATTTTATGCATTGATCAAGCGCCTACTGTGTGCTATGTTTTATTCAAGTCATGATTGATGGTTAAAAAGAGCCCCAATGAATCAAGCTTTCTTCGGTGCATGTCAGTTACAAAGTGAATTTGCTGTTCCTCTCCTTTAGAGGTGAAGTCTGTTTTCCATCACTTGAACCTGGGCTAGCCTGCTGATTTGCTCTGACTAACAGAATGTAGCAGAAATGACTTTCTAGGACTCCATACCCAAGCCTGCTTTTGCTCTTGGAGCCCTGTTGCCATGCTAAGAAGTTCAGCCCATCCAACTGGAGAGAGAGGCCACATGGAGAGAGGGAGACCCTGGAGGATGTGAAACCACATAGAAAAGGAGGTCCCATGACAAGCACTGACCCACTTCACCTCTAGTCAGCACTACATAGAGCAGACAGGAGCAGACCCTCTGAGCCCTGCCCCAAATCCTGACCCACATGATCATGAGCAAAACATGGTATAGTTGTGTTAGGCCACTAAGATTTGGCATGATGTATATTTGTCGGTATATAACTGATACACAATTCAGTATTTTCACTGTATTTGCGATCTTCAGAACAACCTGTTGAAATAGCTATTATACCCATTTCACAGAGAGGAAGTTGTGGATCAAAATAATCTGATAATGGGCCAGACACTGT
The DNA here is from genome assembly GCF_037993035.2 of Macaca fascicularis. Lineage (NCBI taxonomy): Eukaryota > Metazoa > Chordata > Mammalia > Primates > Cercopithecidae > Macaca > Macaca fascicularis. The sequence continues at coordinate 54,678,908 of NC_088387.1, read as the reverse complement.
GACTCATGCCTGTAATTCCAGCACTTAGGGAGGCCAAGGTGAGTGGATCACCTGAGGTCAGGAGTTCGAGAGGAGCCTGGCCAACATGGCGAAAACCAGTCTCTACTAAAAATACAAAAAATAGCTGGGGATGGTGGCAGTTGCCTGTAATCCCAGCTACTTGGGAGACTGAGGCAGGAGAATCGCTTGAACCCATGAGGCAGAGGTTGCAGTGAGCCAAGATCATGCCACTGCACTCCAGCCTGGGCAACGAAGCAAGACTCTGTTTAAAAAAAGAAAAGACTGATATTGGATGTACAGACCACTTCACAAACCCCTGAAGTGTCCTAACTGACAGGGAAAACATGAAACTCTCCCCCGCTTGTGAAGGAGTACACTTAAAAAAAACTTTCTATATAAAAGTATTGTTCTGCTTCATGCAATGATTCAGAAACCCCCTAAACATTCTCAATAAATCTCTGTCATTTCCCAGTGGGCTAAAAGCCTATTGCTAGGTCTTGGAGACAACAGACTCCAGTTTAATGTAAGTTCCAGGACAATCAAAACCATTTGTATTCTAACAAAATGTTCAGTTTCTCACATTAATAGAAACAAGACTCAAGTTTGGATCAAGCATTCTAGTCTTTTGATTCAGTTGGCCTAACTCACAGGATTTCAGAGCTGAATCAAAGCTTAAGGTCATGTGGTCCAAACCTCCAATATCAGCCAAAAAGTTACTCAAGTCTATCCACCCAGTTCATGGCAGCAGGACCAAACCAGGTATCTGATTCCCAATCCACTCAGCACTGCCTTTCAGACACAGTCCCAAGGTCCCCGAGTCATTGCAGAGATCACTTAGGGCAGGATTACCTACTTCCAGAATTTTGGAAAAGATAAATAATTGCATGTCTTCTCATATAACAGTTTCATCTATTTTCACTAATAGGATTATGTAGTCATTTAAAGCTAGATCTAAAGTCTTTCACAAAAGAGAACATCTGCATTATTTATCTTTTAAAAAAATACCAGAATGACTTTTAAAATAACATAAAGAAAAGTGCACAAAAGGCATGAATGGCATGTGATCAGATGAAAGGATGATTTAATTGGGCAATATGCGCACAATTCTCAATTCATTATTTATGATGCTTGCTGACATTTGCAGTGAAACATCAATGTTACCTTCTTAGTATAAAATGAGTGATTGGGAGGAAATGCCATGCAAACTAACAGAACATCTTCAGCACATATCTAATGGTAGCAAAAAATATATATATATTAAAACATCCCATCATTAACTAGTTTTGTTTTCATAATGTTCATTCTGCTTCATTTGTACATCTTTTAGCAGCAAAAGTTAAAAACAGAAGTTGCATTCCTGAAGCCAATTTTGCTAAAATATATTATCTTGTTATGAGAAAAAGGACTCTTGTGAAATGAAAAGCAAGCAAACAACATCAAGAACAGCTTTATTGGCTCAAGGACTGGGCTGACCCATGGAAAATATCCTGGAGATTTTTGTCCTAGTCCTAGAGTGCATATGTATTTCTTGCCTTGAGCTATACCTTACACAACTGAAATGTTACTGTATACTTCAAGTATGTCTTATATTCTGAACTAGATCAACTTCCATTAGAGTAGAGACTGTTCCTTAAACATCTTCCTTCATAGTGCCTACCAAATTCTATACTTCTAGGTAGAAGTAGAAAATCTGCTAAGAGAATACAAGAGATATTTAAAACATGTTGCCCTTTTTTCCCAGGTAATCACAATTGTATGATGTACCACCACCCTTCTCCCAAGAAGGAAATCAAGGGCAGACAGTAACTCAAGGTAGAGCATCTGTAATTAGAATGTAACCAATCCCTGTAGTCTGCATTTTAGCCAGGAGGGATTTTAGTTACTGAGGCATCTGCAACCTAGAGAGGGCTCAAGACGTCATTGCAATTTAGATATACAAGTTGTATATTTTGGGAGCAGGATTACTCCTTTAGTGTAGCCATATTTGGTATTGTGAGCAGAGAAGCAGACATTTTTAGACTGAGAGTGGTGAGGGAATGAAGCATTGAAATTACCCAATTACAAGATGACTGACTGCCATGTCTATTCTTGTATACAGCTGAATCTGCCATCGATCCTTGACTTACTCTCCATGACCCAGGAAGGAGGAAGAGAGGAAAAGAAAGAAGAGGCATTGACCTGAATTAGCTAAATAACACATGCAGAGTTCACATAGCCTCTCCTCTAGGGTGTGCCAAGGTCTCATGTTAGTCTGTGTCTTTTTTTTTTTTTTTTTTTTTTTCAGTTAGATATTTGCTCTTCTACCAGAAAACCTTTCTATTGACAAAGTAACAGAAGAATACATTTTAACTTGAAGTTTTTCCACAAAGCAGATGTCTTTTCTTGTGAGAATTGGCATATTTTTAGCCTCAGAATAATCTCTAGTTTCATATGCCTAATTAAATTTTAGAGGTCCTCTGCTTAAATAAAGATTTATTAGCTGTTAAAGTTGTAGCATAACTCTTCTGCCACCTACATGCTATCCTTGAACATATTTACAAGCAGACTAGCTTATCACTATAAAAAATATGGGTGATTTAATACTCAGATGTTATTGGTGTCAGTTACAAAATTCAGCTTCACAATAGAGCTTCCTGAAGATACTGTTACTTGACTTTCAGACTGTCAATTTACTTGAAGAAAGAGGGTGTGTGAATTTCATTTATGAAGTGTGGGAACTAGTTAAGCTAATGAAGGCAGTCAGCAGTTCTGGAACCCTGAAAATAGGGCCCAAGAAAGGTTACAAGCTGTGCCATGTACAAATATGGTCCCATCACTAAAAAGCCTTCTCTTTGTGGGTGAATGCATGGGCACTGACATTCATGTGAGTGTTTAGTGGGACACACAAACTCACAGACATATCAAGCATCATTGTTTGAAAAATACTTCCACCCACCAACAGTCTTGACATCTTCCATTATTCCTAGGAATTTTAGCTATAAGTTTGCCAACCTTAAATTTTGTCAACGTATCCAAAATATTCATAATTAAATGCAATTTGGCAACATTAGCAAAATCCCAAAGTCCTATTTCACGAGGACACGTCTAAGTATGGATTGCATTGTGCCTACATCTCAGTGGAGTTACTTGATCTAATCAGACTTTCAGAATCAATGCAGTCAACACAATGAAAGTCCCCATTGACCCCAAGGTTGAAACATCCCTTGCAGAAATAATCAGAACACCCTGGTCTGAGGATAGAGACTGGGTAGAAACAAGATGTATGTTTAGCTCTTTAATAAAGGGATATTTTGAAAGATGTAACTTCTATTTTCTAATTCTCATAAAAGAAGAAACGCTTTTAAGCTCTATTTCTTAAATCCTCAAGCTCAGTTGCCTTCCAGGCAAGAACCAAAATACTTACATTACATTCAGCGTAAGTTGAGGGTCAGTAGACTGATGTTCTACTCTAGAAAATAAAAAGAGACAGAAAGGTGACAGAATTTGAGCATTATAATTTAAATGACCTTTCTGGATCTTGTAGTACTATAATCCAAAGACTGAACACAGGTTCTTCTAAATAATTTCCATAAAAATATTTGTCCATGTATTTCCCCCCATCAGAAAAGCGTTCCAATCTTTGACTAGCAATTTTATGTAAAATGCTTTTGGGTTTTATGTATAAATTTTAAATATAACTTTGTTACTTCACTGTCATGTTTGATACATACAATTTCTTATACATTTGGAGTTTACATAAAATTAGAGGTTTTGCCTCATTGTGTTTACTTAACTTCAAACAAACATGTTTTGTATGTCTGTGTTAGCCAGTCGGGGACACGAGCCCTTTTTCCCTCAGGACTTCAATTCCCATACTATTTTCATCTTTACTGATTCATTTGTGGGCCAAACAATTTCACAGCATGATTTATGGGCAAACACACATTTGCTCTAAAATAATTAAAACTTTTCAGGAGTAAATTTGCTTTTCTTTAATTTTCCTCGTCTTTCATGGCCACCTGATGCTCCATGCAACATACAGGTGTCAGCAATTGCAAGGATATCATGGCCAGGCGAGGTCATCTCAGACTTCATCAACCTGCTGGAAAATTATGAACTGTCTCTGTTGAGATTTTAGCAAGTTTCTTCCTTCAAATATCACTTCAGATGCTAAATAAAAAGCAACATCTATAAAATAAACACATTTACTCAGGCAGGTTTCCTTGATTTTTATTGCCAACTTGTTTTAAGAGTACCATAAATGCCACAGAGAAAGGGAAAAGAAAGCCCAGTCTGAGACACAAAACGCATGTTACTATCTATCAAGATGTGAATTGTTAACGTTGCATCTCATTTAAAGGGAAAAAAAGTACTGTATAAATATGCGTGTAAGCACATGATTTTCCAAGTGGTTTAATCACTTTATTGAGGTATCTTTTAACTCATAACAACAAAAAAAGCTATTAAAAAATCCTACTAAGAAGTAAACTATTTAGATAGTCTTCAAGACATAAACATGTAGATGTTTGATTTTGGAAATATAATTAACACATAGAGTTTAATTTATAATTTTAAAATTGCTGTGTATAACAAATTGTCACATTTTATTTGGAATCACTTGACTGACTTAATTTGCTTGATTAATAATAGTAAGAGACAATAGGAAAATAATATAGTTTTATAATATTCAGGATTAAATTATCTATATTTAATAGCTGAATATTCTGTGTTTCTTTAAAATATAGAGTGCTGACTACATGAAATTATTTAGTGCAAGCTATTAAAATGGTCGTTCATTTAGAACGTGTACTTTGTTCTTCTATACTCTTACAAGCATTACCTGGGGCTTTCTTAACAGATTGTTCTGATAAAATTAAGTCAAAATATGTATCAAAATGTTTTTTGTAAGTTGTATCCCCATCTAGAAGTGAAAGAAATCTAGTTTTACATTAATGGCACGTTCCTCACCCACCCCTTCTCTACTCTCTTTCCCCCCATACACAATTTTGGGAAGTGTCCTGTGGGTGTCTGACATACATTCTTGGTTAAAATATGACACCTACCATTTTCCTCTGTATTAGAAAGGGTTCTCCATGCAACAGAAATAGAACCAATAAGAGATATATATTATATATATAATATAAAATTATACATATATATCTATATATACATATTACATATAGTCAGATTATAGATAGAGATAGAGATTGTGGGACTTTTCCTTAGTTCAGTTAAAGATGGGGTCCTCGTCATACTGCCATGAAAATTTAGGCTCGCAGATGATTTGAAGAGTGGGAAAAATGGGATTTATTGTGCGAAAACGAAAAAAGGGGGAAACAGAGACTCTTAGCAAAGTGAGAGTGTTTCCTGACCATGGCTTCCTGCCTCTCAGCTTGAATCCCAGGTACCACCCAGGAAGAGGAGGAGCTAAGCTCCTCCCCACTGCAAAGGGTGAGAACTTCTGTGGCTCCACCCCAGTGCTCACTCCTCCCAATGCATAGGCAGACTGAAGTTTGCCAGGGAGTCCTTCCCACCCGACTGTCTCAGATAGATAGATGATAGATAGATAGATAGATAGATAGATAGATAGATAGATAGATAGATAGATAGCTAGCTAGCTACACAGACAGATACATAGATAGATAGATGATAGATAGGGACAATTATGGGAATTAGTTCATGCAATTATAGAGGCTCAGAAGCCCCACAATCTGCTATCTGCAAGCTGGAGACTCAAGAAAGTCAGCGGTATAATTCAGTCTGAGTCCAAAGACCTCAGAACCAGGGGAGCCACTGGTGTAAGTTCCAGAGTCCGAAGGCCGCAGAACCAGGAGCTTGATGCCCGAAGGCAAGAGAGATGGATGTTCCAGCTCAAAAAGAGAGCGAATTCACCCTTCCTCTGCCTTTTTGCTCTATTTGGCCCCCAGTGGATTGGATGATCCTTCTCACATGTGTGAGGGGATTGTCCTTATTCGTTACAGATTCAAACATGAATCTCTTCCAGAAGCACCTTCTCAATCACACCCAAAAATGTCCTACCAGCCCTCTGGGTATTCTTTAGCCTAATCAAGTTGACATATAACATTAACCATCATATCCTCCGTTCCTGCTTTAATCCTCTCTGAAAACGTCTCCTCAGCTGCGTTTGAGTGGTATGGAATCACTGCTGAGCCTCCACTATTGGTGCCAACAAAGACCTCAGTGATGCCAAGGTAATGACACAGATACCCTCCAAGAGCATCCTGTCTTTGTTGCTGTCTGTGATACCAACGTTGTGTGGGGTCCTCCTGAGTTTCTTGTTTCATTGAGCTGCAGGTTAGCCTACTGTTCATTGCTTGAGCCCTGGAATTTAACACTTGAATGTGCTTTAAACTTGTCATATATTCTACCCCTCTTGTTACACTCTCTGACATAACTATATTTCTATAGATTTACCATAAAAAGAGATCGTTCTGACTTTATTTTTGCTTTACTATAATTTACTGACAAGCCCTTCTTCCTGGAACTCAAGTTCAAGTCTATGCAGGCTGGACTGGAGGCTATCTTTTCTCTCCCAAGCCTGATGCCATTTGATAGCTCAGCTGTGCTTTGGTGATCTTTCTTCTTATGATGAAGTTTTTCCTAAGAGATGTCTTCATTCCTTATGCATAGACTCCTCTAAGTGCATTTACAGTTCTTACAAATTTGCACACAAAAATTTCCATCTCCAGTAAAAACGCATAAAGTCAAGATAAGACCTCCCTTTGACATGTGTATTTTAAATAATTCTCTGGATGTTTTTCTTTTAAAAATTAAATATATAATGGGTATTGAGTCGTCTGTAGGATTTACTGAACTTCATGAAAGAGCTTGCACCCCAAAATACCCTCGTCTTTTCTATTACTCAGTGTTAAGGGATGGAAAGTGTCTCGATGTAGTATCTTGCACTTTCTTCAGCTTTAAGATGCCTGTTTTGGGTTTTTTTGGTTTTGTTTTTACATTTTAACATTTCTAAAATCAAGAAATTTCTTGCAAACAATGTGTACATTTAATGCTTGGGGTTTTAGTTTTTGTATCCTTGAAAACAATTGAAAGTATGTCTTACAAATGATGATATCATTGAATCAAGAAAATATAATAATCAGTTTTCTACTATTTCTTGGTTCTTTTCACTTGGAAACTATATTTGGCCTGAGATGTATCCAAATGCACAGGTATTAACAAGGAGTAACACACTGATTTAACTGAATAATTAAGGAAGTGACCTTTTGATGCAATGATAGAGGCAGGGGGCAGAGAAATTATAGGCAGAAAAGGGTGGGTCCCTGACAAAACCCCACCTTTGAGCCAAAAACCCTAAAACTGTGGCCCAAAGTGAGAACTTCTATCCCTGTTTTCCCACTTGAATGTTGCCTTTTCCCAAACTCCCCATGGCCCACCCCACCCCTCATCCTGTGCCTATAAAGCCCTCAGACTCAGCCAGCAGAGAGGAGAAGCAGCAGCTGGACATCAGGACTATGGCTGGACGTCAGAGAAACATGGCTTGATTTCAGAGGGACAGCATGATGACATACCTTTGGAGAAAAATCTGGTCAGAGACAGCCGGACTTCAGGGGAAGATTACCCACCCACTCCATTCTCTTTTCAGCTCTCCTTCCTGCTGAAAGTGACTTTCATCAGCAATAAAATCCCCTGCATTTACCATTCTTCAATTCATTTGGTGCAACTTCATTTTTCCTGGATACTAGACAAGAGCTTGGGAGCCATAAGTGTGGATAGAAATCACACTAGCTCTTTGCTTTTGCTGGTGGAAGGCAGCCACCTCATGTCAAAAGGCAGAGGGCCTACTGAACTGTTAACACTTAAGCTGTCCACAGGCCAGACAGCAGAGCTAAAAGAGCACTGTAACATGCCCTCTGGGGCTTTGGGGGTTGCAGGCACACCCCACCTAGATGCTGCCACAGAGCCTGCAGAGACTTTGCTCCTGCCGGTGCCCGAAAGCACTCATTCCAGCTCCTACGCCCACTCACCTGTGCGCTCCCTCCCACAAGGGGTGGAACACAGCAGATGCACATGAGTGGAGTTTGATCCTGCCAGCACCAAAGCAGCTGGCTGGTTCCAGTGTTCATGCGCTCCAGTGCCTGCCTCATTCACTCGCACACTCCCTCCTGCGAGGAGTTGAGAGTGGTGGGCTGAGTAAACAAGACACCTGTGTCATGAGTCCCCTGAAGGGGTCAGGGAAATACACTGCTTCACTTTGACCTAGATACAAATAACATGACTGAGGAAACCTAATTAATGTAGTATAAGATGTTTACATGGCTGAAGATGGCCTGCTGGAGGATTTGGGATGTGTGAGTAGAACAGAATTGTTCATATTCTTGATGTATATGCTGGGTATTATTATTTTCACGTGAGTCTACATAGACGTATATTATCCTTATAATAAGCAAACAAATATTTTGCATGGATCACCTTGATTGTCATATAGGAAGGTTTTTTAGAGAGTGGTGCTAGGGTGTCAACATCATATATGTGATTTTTACACAGACCAATAATCTTTGTCCTGCCACATGGCTATGGACTGGACTGTACCTTGATATCAGTCTCCTGTCTTCAAAACTTGCCCTATTGGTTTTAATGGGTTTCTAATAATAGAGTGTAAATAAATTAACATAAGTCAATTCACACTATAGAGAAATAAAAGAGTCTCCAAGAACATTCTGTAATTAGGCTCTTCTTGACTTGGCACTGAGGGTAATAAATTGGCTCTTCTGCTTCGGACTTGAGTTATGTGGTCAGAACATTCTCTCAATTCTTCATCAGGCTTGGAATCTTTGTCACCTACCCATTAAGTCATAGATCACCCCTGGTCAGCATTGGTCCCCTCTCCTGAACCGGAGGCCATGATGATGAAGTACGTGGATTGAACAGTATTGATGTGGCTTCTGATCTGTTGCCTATTGAACACGTGCTCCAAAGGGTGTCATTTAGAGAGGATGCAATGAGAATGTATATCCTGAAGATGTATAATGTGGTGATGGGATACTGAAATTCATACTGTTCCAGATATATCAAAACTCTGCTAGTCATACCACATCTGATTTAAACTCTTTCATCTTTATTTTTGCTAGCTTAACAAAAACCTCTGCAAGTTTCCAAGTCTCATTCTAACTTGCAGTAAAGCTCCAAAGAGCATCCACTTTTCCTCTTTCAACTTTTATTACATTGGGTCACCTTGGCCTTTGAAGAATCTGTGTGATTAAGTGTAGTGTTATCAAATACTAGTCCCTGAAATCACTGCCTCAAAACCACCTGGGATCAAAATATGGATGCCTATTCCCCACCACAAGCCCACTCAATCAGAATATCCAGAGGCGAGGTACAACCCCAAAACACCCCTTGTTTAGGAACTACTGATTTAGTGAGACTACCAGCAGTACACCTTATAGCAGTAGTTGAGTACAGTAGCAGTTTACTCATGCACCTACCGGTAGTAGAAGGCATGCAAACTGCCCTTCATGAGTAACCTAGAGACACGCACAAGAACCAGCTTCACCATCATTATGATTCTCTATCTCTAACTGAAAATGACACTTGCTTCTTCATAGAGGCAAATAGGTATTCTACTACAAGCAGGTCCTCACCTTAAAATTTTGCTCGAGGCTGCAGTGAACTATGATCATGCCACTGCTCTCCAGCATGAGCTTCAGAGTTAGACTCCATCCCTAAAAAGAAAAAAATGAAAATTTTGCCAAAAACAGGTAGACACAAAAGACCCATCAGTCAGAAGCCAGCCCTGTCTGAAAGAAACCACCACAAAGACCATCTGATGTTTTATTAGCAGCACTTTGCTCAGCCCCTGGTTAAAAAGCAGTTCTCTGCAGCAACCCAGTTTTAGTTGTCCCCAGGGCTCTGGCTTGAAAAGAAGTTTGACATTATATTTTCTAAGCCAAAGGGGCACTCCTAGCATAGAAGCATCAGACCAGACACCTGGTCAGGAGCATTGTAACTCATTTATTTCTCACTGAACAAGTTATTATCCTTTCCTTTTTGTCTGAATTGCTGTCCCTAGATGCCATTCCCATGGGTGGTCTCTACCTGCACATTGCTCTACTCCTGGTATTGATAGACCCACATGCCATGCAGCCTGAGAAGAAACATGGTTTGATATCCTAAGGGGGCAATTTCTGTCCTTGGGGAAGAGCCGGCTTCCACTGCTGTGCCTTGCCTCTCATTAATGTTCCAGCTAGGTCTCTTTACTGCTCTATTTAACTGCATCCACTCCATTATTGATCACATTTTGTGTAATGGTAGATTTGCTGGTGAAAATGATGATTATGCTGTAAAGAGAGGGCAGTGTTCAGAATCTCGCTTCTATACAATTTAGCAGTGCTATGGAGTCTGCCTCAAATAAGTGAATTGGAGATGCATTCTAGATGAATGGTAATAGGAGTGAAACCAGTTCCTGAGATCTCATGGATCTGTTTCCCTCTACACTGTAAGCCAGGACCACTCCAAAGCTGATGTTTCATGTTTTGGCCCAAAGTATTTAACACTATAGGCCTTTTGTAATCTCTAAGTGGGTACTCTGTACATTTTAACATGGAACAATGTGACCACAGTTTTGTATTTTCTACATTTTCAGTCTTTCTAATTTACTGCTTTATTTGATATCTGGTAAAGTTAAGAGTTTTGGTTCATTCTTTCATTGTTCTTTACACTGAAAATTGCATAGGGTTGTAATCTTTTAATTCATGTCTATTTCTTCTGAAAGCTGACAATTGCTTCAATTATATTCTGTCATCTTTCTGCTATTACCAATATCTCCTTGCCTAGCACACCTTTTATATTTAACTCAATCAGTCATGATAATAAACAAATTAATTTACTTCTTTTTTAAGTCATTGAATTGAAGATGGGAGGATCCCTGAATCAGTCAGGTTCCAATCAGCAGACAGAAGCCACACAGTAATTTGAACCAGGAAAGCTTAGTGAGAAAGGATTATTAACTACAAGAGTGGATTACCATCTAAAATCTTACCTATTTTGGGTAAGATTATAAAACTAGCACAGAGAGCAAGCAGCCACTACCTCTAGGTTTGAGGCAGAGGACCCAATCAAGCCCTGCCTCCTTCAAAGTCTCAGTGAGACGCAGTCTCCCTTGGAGAGGACTTGATCGTTCATGGCTCACTGAATGGCAGGCCTGTCTCCCATAATAGTGGAACATCTAAAAAGCTGCCCTCTGTGTTGCTGGGGCAAAGCTGCTAAGGGGGAGATGCTGATGAAATGTGTTGCCTCTGAGCCCCGCTGGTGTCCTGTGAGTACTGCCCACCTTATACTACAGAAGTAACCAGAAAACACACAGAAACCGGAAAGAACAGCCCTTTCTTCCTCCAGTGTCCCTCCAGTGCCCTCTACTGCAAAAATGTAACATTCTGCAAGCTAGCAAGGGAGAAATGTCCCACTATCAAAAGCAGGGCGATGAAGCGTAGATTTGGAAGTGAGAGGCGATAGCCTAATAACTGACATAGTCCACCCCTTTGGTCACTGAGCTTCTATGTGCCCCCATCTGCATTCAATTGAACTTCTTTACAACAACAATGCAAGTCTATGTTTCCACCTAACAATGCATAGCTATCCTTCATACAAAGGAAGATGTTCTTATCCTTTCCCCAAAACGAAGAGACATAGAATGCCAACAGTCATTATAACCATCATTAGCCATATTACTTACTCCTCAAATTCAGTCATAGTCCTGCTAGGTATCCTGTTACCCAGAGACTAGGTATATTGACAACTGGCACAACCATTAAGAAAATGGAACCCAAACGTACCTCCTCTAACAACTATGGCAAACCCCCCCCTACATGGTATCTCCATGACCACAAATCTTCTTCCTCTCAAGCCTTTGTTTCTCTACCTAGTCTGAAGTAACATGATCCAGTTGATGCCCACCTGCCTACTGCTGCTTCTGCCACTTCCCATCTTCATCATTGCTGCATTTTACTAGCTGACACCTCTTAGACAAGGCCTTGATATAGTGCCCAATGCAGTAGCTACCAGTATGCTCATGATATGGAGTATGAATGACAGTAAAAATTACACAAGCAAGAGTTAAATTTAATCATTTCAATCTCCTTCCCCAAATAGGGAAATTGGACAATTTAAGTTTAACTCATGTCTCTCCCACCTCGGCCAGTTAGTAAGAATTGAGTAGTCCAAAGTCAATGAGGAAAAAAAAATAACTTAAATTTTAAAATATAGTCAATGAGAAGAGGATTAAAGAGAAGCAGGTGAGATCATTCGCCCATGGAAAGTGAAGACTTGCCAATACAATGTGCCTTTTTAGTGTTTTTCTTCAATTGTTACAAATCTGTGATTTGTTATATTTGACCCAGTGGAAGTCCTGCAAGTCACACTGACCTATTAATAGAAACCCAGACTCCAAACAACCAAGAAACAGAGCTCAGGCCTGCTTCATTTCTCTACTTGCACCTCAAGAGCAGCAGTGACCTTTGCCTATCATCCGACAACAATGCGGATGGCATCATATTTCTACCGACATCTCTGTTTGGTGTGTGAAGTTATTTCCAAAAAGCTTCATTTATTTAATCCTCCAGCTGTCTAAAAATCTTTATGGGTGACCATTTTTAGCATGCCCTTTACCCTTTGCTCTCTGAACCCTTCCAGGTCCTTGCTTAAGGTTCCCAAAGGTCTAAGAGCAGTAGGGGGAGAAAGTGAAAACTGGATGCCTAATGATATAGAAGTCAGCTGGTAAAGTTCCATAAAATTACTTTAGGGAGAAGCTAGTAGAAGAGATGGCGCTGTGTTTGTACTTCTACTTTCGCGACACAAAATAATTAATGAGTAAAAAATACTTTTTGTTTAATAATTGCTGTTCTTCATTAGTGTGAACCAAGGGCACAGTCTATCTAAGACAATAACATCTGCACCCCATATTTCATTATCACCACACTTCACATTTCACACAAAAGCATTGCTAGCACAGCCTTACAGCTTTAATTAGTTTCTGCCATAGCTGTGAAGGTCAGCCAATTATTGTGTGTGAAATTTCAATATGAAGTGGCTGAATTGAAGACAGCATTGCAACAGTGTGGGATTCTGCAGTGCTGTAAATCTAGTACTTTGGAACCATTTTTTAAAACACAAGATAACATAAAATAGTCATCAGGTATGCATGGCTTCAAGGCTTACTGGTTAATTTAACATGTGCTTGGTGGGGGAACAAAACCACATCATTTCTGATTGTTGCTTAAATTCCCTCATTATGTCGTCATTATCTGTGACACAGTTGTTAAAGCTGAATCCATGTTTTTATGATCAACATCTTTTAACTCACTTAGAACGGCACTGGAACATTTGATTTAGAAATAAAGCCTGGTTTTACTGGATTTACATGATGCTTACACACAGACATACATATAGATACATATAAATGCACACATATATTTTATATAGATACATAATGTTTAATATGTATGTGTTAGTATGTATGCACACAAGTTTAAACACTGCATATTTGACCCATCAAAATATAAATAGGTATTAATAGATTAGGTCAACTTAAGAATGTTATTTTACTGAAAAACTTGCTGAATTAGAAAAAAATTTTACTAGGGATTCAACAGTTTTCTGTTTAGGATTATAGAACTTTGAAATTAGAAATGATCTTGAAGCTCATCTGCTCTAGCCCCTCTGTTTTACGCATGAGGAAATATGCCCAAGAATAATAGAGGGTTTCCCGAATCCAAAAGTGTCAGTATCTCAAATTCTGGACTCCCTTTTCTCCTGACTTTCCATGGGCCTGTTATACCATGGCATAGCAATGTACATAAGATGTGCCACATGATACATAAAAGCTCCAAATTTTGCTCTCAAATTTTCATGAGATTGGAGGCCAGTTTGCTTTGTTTTGTTTTCTACATAGACATATAAGTAGACATATATCCTAAGTCAAGCAAACAAATATTTTTTGAGCTATCCTTTGTGCAAGGAACCCTGAAAAGCATCCCATATATCTAGTATGATTAAAGTATTTTCACCAAGTTTACAAACCTGCAGCATAGATAAAACAAAGTGGAGGAGGAAAAGGAGACCACAGAGTTAATGGAAACACCTGTCAGATTTGGAGGAGCATAAAGACAGGGTAGAGCTAAGGAGGCATACCACAAGATAAGTCATAAGAAAAAAAATGGAAGAATATTGAGCAGCATCCCTGGCTTCTACCCAGTAAATGCCAGTAGTGACCCCTGCTCAAATCATGACATTAAAAATTCTCTCTAGACATTGACACTTGTTCCCAGAAAGGGGTAGAGGGGGAGCAAATTTATTTAAGAACCACTGATCTAGGGTCTAGATTCCAGACCATAAAGTATTGTGGATCTTGGAAGACTTCTCATTTCCAAAATAGACAATTTACTTCAACTTCATTGGGATGCATGATCCTTTGATCTTTACCTGATTTCCCAAGCTACAGGCTGGGGAGGTAATGTCACAGACTGCGGAGAGGCTCAGAAGCTAAAGATTGAACTGAGGTTGCTTGATTTGATGGTTTGGTGACCTATGGAAGGAAGTTAGATTGCAATGGATTGAAGAGTAAGTGAATGTGATTGAGCGGTGAGCAAGTAGAGTTGCAGGTGTGCACGATTCTTCCAAGAAGTTAAAAAGTAAAAGAAAGAGCAGAGGTGATGTGGCATCTCCAGGGAATTATACAGTTGCGCACTCTCAACTTCAGCAACTGTTGATATCTGGAGCAGAGAAGTCTTTGTTGGGATTGGGGGAAAAGAGGGCCTGTAATTTTAAACGGGATGTTTTGCAGCACCCTTGGTTTCTACTCTCAAGAGGCTGGTAACACTCCTACCTTCAGTTGTGAAAACCAAAAATGCCTCTGGATGTTGCCAAATGTCCACTGGAATGTAAAATCTTTCCTAATTGAGAACCACTGAGTTAGGGAAAAGGATTTTTTGTTTTTTTAATTTAAGGTAAAGAAAACTTATGCAAGTTTTCAGAAACAGAAGAAAAGACAAGGAGAATGAGAGAGATTAAAGATGCAAGGGGAAACAAGGAAACATGGGGAGGGGACGAAAGCAAGAAAAAGGTAATGATAGGGAAGATCAAGAGTGCCTTGAACAGGAGAATGGACTTTCCTTCAGAGCAAATAAAGAAATAGAACGTCTGTCAATGGGAGACGGATGTTAACAGCAGTCAAATCAGGAAGTCTTGATCTTTGAAGCAAAGTTGTAGATGAGCTTTGTTTAATGATAGGGTTTGAGAGTAGGAATTCACCATAAAGTTGAGAGGCAAACTTCTGGCCACTGCTTAGCTGAGACTTGATAGAATACCTTGGTAGCAGCACCAAGAAGTATATCAAAGATGCCAAAGTTGTTTCTTACTCAATTAATCTTTACCTGCTCGGCAGCAGAAGCAGAAAAATGAACACTTCTGCTGAGACAGAAACAGCAGAAGGACAAGTGGCAAAAGGGAATGGGGGCAAAGTAGGAAATCTGTGAGTGTACATGAGGCACAGACTGAGTTAAGAGGGAGAAAAGGGAAGAATCAAGGGATCATGCATCCCAATGACATTGAAGCAGATTCTCTGTTTTGGAATTAGAGGGCTCTCTAAGATCCATAATACTCTGTGGTCTACAATCTAGAATCTAGACCAAATGACTGTCACATCCCTACTCCTGCCAGGGGCATTTGGCAATGTCTGGAAACAATTTTTATTATTATGATTGAGGCCAAGACAGGGTGGCAGTGGGAGTGGGACAGGGGTACTACAGGCATCTAGTGGGCAGAAGCCAGGGATGCTGCTGAACATCCTGTAATGAACAGTGTAATCCTCACATTAAGGAAGTATTTGGTGTATGGTGTCAATGGTGTCACTACTGAGAAACCTTAAGAAATCTTATTCTAGATTAAAACTAGCTATCTTGGAAATTAGCTAATGAAAACTCTTGGGACTTTTTTAAAGAAATTAAGCTGCTGAAAGTCCTTTTTTACAACCCTATTATACTTTAGCATCAATTTTTATAGTCTTTTGGAAAGAAGGGACCTCCAACCGCTTCTATTTATTCATTATTCCATCCCAGATAAGTTGAATTCTATAATGGGGCCCATATTAAGCACAGAAAATATAAAAATAAGGTAGACATAGACAAGCATTAACTCAGAGAGAAGCATAACTATAGACTGAATTGTGTCCCTCCAAAATCCATATGTTGAAGTCCTAATCCCCAGTGTGACTATATTAGTAGATAGCACCCCTAAGAAGGTAATTAAGGCTAAATTAGGTCATAAGATGGGGCCCTAATGTGATAGGATTAGTATCTTTATAAGAAGAGATACCAAAGATTTAGTGTCTGCAAGCCAGGAAGTTAGGCCTCACCTGCCATGCTAGCACCCTGACCTCTGTCCTCTGTCCCTAAGAACTCTGAGAAAATAAATGTCTATTGTTTAAACCACACAATGTCTAGTATTTTAATATAGCAGCCTAAGCAGACAAAGACAGAATATTCTCCTGTTTTGTTGCTATTGTTAATTTGTTTATTCATTCTAACACTTGTCCTAAGCAAATGCTAAGAAGCTAGTTTTGTCTTAGGAGTCTTCCCATTCTAACCTAACTTCTTATTCTCCACTCTTCTCCCCATCTTTGACAGTCAGGAAAAGAGATTGTACTTTGACATTAGACAGACCTGTGCAAATTCTAGCACCTAACCTAACAAGCATGAAGTTCGTTTTCCTCATGTATGGAAAGGGGCATAATCACATTTACTTGCAGGGGTATTATATGACTTAAGTGAAAAATCAGGTGAGAATGCCTAATATTGTTAAATTGAGAGACATGGCAGTCTCTCAATAGATAGCACTTCTGATCCTCTTGGATCAGAATTGTAGTCAAAGGTAGTTTTCCGAAATTATTTGGTTTGCTCTTTCCGACTGTCTCGTTAGGTGCTGGCCTAAAGATGTTAAATAAAGTTTTCTCTCTCCCAAAGAATTTTGGTAACTGGAAAATCCTAATTGTCTAACAATTAAAACTTCATGATAAATTTCTGGCCCCATAACAAGAGGAAGAAGCAGTGATATGTTGAGGTGTGAGTACCTGAGTAGTACGTAAAATGAAATAAATACATAGTTTCTACTAAAGAAAAAAGAAACAAAATAAAGTGCAATTGCATTTATTCCTAGTATGTTTCAACATTTAAGCAATTCAGTTAGCATTTTTTGTGACATGAAGTGAAGCAGGAACACATCTACAATCTATATTATATCTATTAATCCCTGCAGTTACGACATGCTTATTTTGTGTCAAGTGCTGTGCTGAGCTGTTGACATCTGCCAACTCATTTAGCCCTTCCAGAAGCCCTTCCTTCATTGGCATGTGCAACTGGATTATGAAGTGAGCATGGGAGCCTCCATCTGATATTTATGAGTCTCTTCCTTTGTGTGACAAGTGAATCTATGTAATGCTGACTCATCTCACCCAGATAAGCAAAGTTGTAAGGACTCCTGGAGGTGTTGGATGGTGTCTGAGCCAGTTTCATCCAGAAAACGATTATCACAAGTTTCAGATCAATTTTGGGGGAGCTTTCCCCAGACAATCTCCAGAATCATCTTATCTTCACTCTCTTTCAAGTATCGATAAAAAGGGACAAAGGCTCTTTTCATGAGGAAATGTTCATACGCTGCAGCTGTTCAAAATACAAGTAGTCTCTTTGGTTCATCATCTGGAATCACATAGAACTCCAAGGTTGAGAGGAGGGGTGGGGAGGGATGGTGGATGCACACCTCTGACAAGCAGGAAATGTGGCTCCTCTTGCTCTGTGACCGGGTCAGGACACCTGATCTCCCAAGCTGCCCTTCTAATAGAGATTATAAAAGAGACCATGAGACCAAAGAATTGCATGACGGGTACCCATTAGAGCATGCCTTGCCCTTTGCCTTCCAGACTCCAGCCTCTAAACTTAACTTTCTCCTGGCTGACAACACAAATTGGAGGCTAAAATGCCAGGCAGGGATCTGTCTTGGCCTTTTGTTACATGGTCTACCTCCTTCAGATTTCCAAGACAACTGCAGCCATGCTGGCAGAGAACTTGCTAAATCTTAACAGACGTTGATGGACTCATTGTTTATTCTCTGAGTTCACTAGTATAAGCTGCATAAAGTCAGGGACCTGCCTGTCCTCATCACCGCTATATCACCACTCCTAGCAAGTGTCAGGCACATCTCAGGCACTCAGGAAATGATGGAGGAAGGAGGGAAGGGAGGAAGGGAGGAAGGGAGGAAGGGAGGAAGGGAGGAAGGGAGGAAGGGAGGAAGGAAGGAAGGAAGGAAGGAAGGAAGGAAGGAAGGAAGGAAGGAAGAGAGGGAAGGGTAGAGGAGAGACGAAAAGAAGAAATAAGTAATCCTAGACCCTAAACAAGATGGAGAAACCCAAAAAATGCAGTACATTAGAATTTCTTTTGGTATCAAAATCCAATACTGCAGTTGGAAGAATTCTCATAAATATTACTAAGCTTGGCCTCTCCTCTACTCAAGTCCAGAGGGTTAAGCGGTTTATTGTGGTCACACACAAGTGTGTAGCATAGGCCTCCTGACCCTGGGTCCAAGAGCTTTTCTCTTATACTCTGTGGCTTCTCAGGTGAGTTTTTCCAGCATTTGCATTAACATGCTCTGTTTTCAAAAACCACAGTGTACTTCACTTAGGGCAATTAAGAAATAAATGATGTATTTATTTATTTAATGAAGTAGGTGGATAGAATCAGTTTTGATTTTTTTTCTCCTCTGAGTAATTTTTTTATTTTTATTTTTTAACTTTTAGGTTCAGGGGTACATGTGAATGTTTGTTATATAGGTAAACTGTGTGTCACAGGGGTTTGGTGTACAGATTATTTCATCATTCAGGTAATAAGCATAGTACTTAATAAGTAGTTTTTTGATCTTCATCCAGTTTTGAATTTTGGTAACAAAGCATTTCCTGTTTCTGGTATGCATATATGTGGATTTGCATGTGTTTTCCCTTGTAGTTTAAAGAACAGAACAAGATAAAAATCAGTAGGGGTTTTCTCACCAAAGGAGAATAATTTTAGGGGAATTCAAGGGATCAAATTCTCAACAATGTGCTTTTATTTAAAAAAAAAAAAAAAAAAAAAACAGTGCCTCTACAATTTTAAAATTGAGGCAGTGGTGACACTTAATAAAAAGATCTTGAGATTTCAAATCCTGAACTATGGCTGTGTGCAAACTAACGATTGTGACTTGGAAGAAATTATCTTCCAATTCTCAAGTTTAATACCATGCCTATGAATAAGGAAACTGAGCCAATCAGGATTTCTCGGGAGATAGCAAGCGGACCGCTACCTACCTAGGAAGGGCGAGCTGCTGAGACCTGATGCCAAAACAAGAAGAGGTTCTGCAGCGAGGGAGGGGCACCTTCACACAGGGAGCAGAAGGGCTCACGGCCACTCTCTCAACCTCCTAGAGTCCCTGGACCAGAACCAAGAGTTGTTGTAGGAGTGGTTTCCAAAGAGTATAATCTTAGGAGTTTCACATTTCACATATTATATTTACACAGTGCTTTTAACTTTTTAAGTGTCTTTTTCCTGTTAATTAGTGTTAACACCCTCCTCCCCACCACAAGGACTAAAGTGCACTATTTTGGGTCCATTTTTAAAATAAGGGACCAGAGAATAAAAACGTTAGATAATCTCTGAGCCCAGAGTAGAAATCTCTTTCCTAGCCACCAGTTCCATGGTCTTTCTCCTAGAGCTTTCTGGGAACTTTTTTTTTTCTTTTTTGGCAGACAAATGGTTACGCTAAAAACTTAAAAATAGAAGCAAAAATATGGGAAATGGAAAACTGTATTCTAATTGCCTCCCCTGGATTTCCTACTCCTGTAAATATGGGCAAATATAGTGGAATAAATAAAATCCACAAGTATTAAGGACTACCGTATTGGAAAGATGAAACCACTTCCTCACAGAGCTATCTAAAGAATAAGTACAGCTAATATGCTGCTAATTTTTAGTATACTGTTAATATTGAGTCACATGTTCTCCAACTTCTTTGGCAATCCTTTGGATGGCAGTTCCAACGGACAAAAGGATCAAAATGAAGCAATGGACACAAGGATCAAAACACAGTTTTGGAATAACTGGCCCCTGGGTAATGGAGAGCTGACTGTCCTCCCATAACCTAACTAACTGATTCCTTCTACCAAGTAATAAACAACTTTCTGGAAGCCACTTTTCCATCACTTGGAAAAGCACCTTTCAAGGATATCTCTAATACAGTTTTCTAGCCCCTGGGATTCAATATTTCAAGAAATACCTTTAAGCCAACTAAACCTCTAGAGATTTTTCTGTTTTCACTCAACTCTTGTTTCAGTTCCAATATTTCTAGGAAAACATTGATTGATTTACTATGGTAAATTACGAGATGTTTTTAACGTTGGATGCAATATATCTGATTTGTGATCTCTAGGCCTCAGATGTTTTATAGGAGAAGTTAAAATTCTACACTGCAGGCTGGCACGAACAGGCTCACCTGTAAGCCCATAAAACCCTCCACCAGATGTGTTTCTTCTTTTCTCACAGCTCTGACTCCACTTTCCTTGATTCGTCATGATCCACATCAATAAATTAGTGAAGCATAATTTCAAACAGCTGATTTCAGACTAGTCCTGAAGTGATCTAAGTGTCATGCTGAAAGGCACAGATGCTGAGGCTTGATGGAAGTTGGCTACACATAATGGTGGGAATCACAAAAGCAGAAAGGTATGCTTGATGCATCTGAAAAAAGCAAAAAAAGCCTAAGCTTCCAAGTGTAATAGTTGCCTATTAGGTTGTTTTCTCTTCCAAACAGTAAGATCTGTGAGGTCTTGTGTCTGTCCTATTCATCATCAAATATTCAGTACCTAGCCCTTAGCCCAGTGCAGGGGAGGGGAACAGTGAATATTTGCAGAAGGAATGAATGAAAGGTAGGCCAAATGAGCCATGAGGAGGGTGAAGCACAAGTTCAAGTTATCAAAATCTAAAGCTGAACTTTTCAACTGCTTTCCTCCTTTCTTTTCAGCGATACTTGCAAATCTCAAGAAAACTTAATGTCATTTTTTTTTTTAAATTCAGTTGGGCTGAACTGCACAATCATCAACTTGCTTGTTGACTCTGCCTCTAAAGACAATAGGTCTTGGGTTTAAGCTCCACGTGGATCTGTTAGTGCCTTTTTTTGTTTTACGGCCAGGGATGCAAATTACATCTATGTTTATTCCTCTTGCTATCTATGTCTTTTGATGTTTCACACTCTGCAAAGGAAAAGTACTTTGTAACATCTAATTCTAGTCCTCCCTGTCACAATTTAAACCCATCCCTATTCTGCATTGGGGGAGGACAAAACACAACTCTTGATTAACTTTCATGCCTCATTTTGATTCCTCTCTGGATCAGTTAGCTTTTGCTGTATAACAAACCACCATCATTAGTGGCTTAAAACAACAACCACTTTAATTAGCTCATGATTCTGTGTATTATCAATTTGCATTGGGCTCATTCAGGTGATTTTACTCGAGTGATCTGGGCTCAACTGTCCTTGACTGTGCTTACTCATATATGTAGGGGCTTCAAAAGATGCCTTGAGTAGCCAACTGATGGTACCTCCCTCTGCAATGTCTCTCATTCTCCAGGAAGCTAAGCCAGCATTGTTCATATGGTGGTAGAGGATAACAAAAGCTATAAAACCTTGGAAAGCCTAGTTCAGGTGTCAATTATAATTTCTGCCACATTCTATTGGTCAAAGCAAATCACTAGGCCAGCCCAGATTTAAAGGTTACAGAAATAAATTTCCCTTCTTGATGGGAAGAATTTGTGACCATTTTCGTAATCTACTACACCATCCTAGGTTTCCTTCAGTTTCTTCAGTCTCATCCTTTCCTCACATTTTCCCCAAATACATCTTTTCTCTGTTCATTTGGGATGCAACCTTAAGACTCATGTATATCTCAATCATTTATTCGATAAAAACTTATTAGGCATCTACTATATATCAAGATCCATGGTAGGCTCAAAGTCTACCAAAGCATGGTTCTTAACACTTAAGGGGCTAAAGGAGAGAGGATCAAGCAAATAACTAAGAGCTAGAAAGTGAAGAGAAATTAAAGAATCTTAGTAACAATGAGAATGGTCAGGGTCATTAAACTCAAGTCGGAAATAGAGAGCCAGGAAAGATTCCTGGAAAAGATGGTGCTTAAATGAGTAGGAGCCATATAGATCAGTACTACTGAAAGTGTGGTCTGTGGACTAGTGGCAGTATGCAAACTGTTGGTTACTGGTTTGATGCGAGAGAAGAGTAAGAGTTTGGAAATTATAATAGTAATTTGGTATTGCTGCAAAGTGCAAGCATGTGATTTTGAAAAATTGTCATTTTTTGTCATAAACGCAACAAATTTAAATTTAATTTCTTAAATGATCCTTCATCATAGATAGTCTGAGATGTACTGACTAGGTAACAAAAAGTGGACAGAATGCCCCAAGCTAAGGAAATAGCAAGTGGATGTTAGGCTGAATAATGAACCCCCAAAAGGTATCCAAGTCCTAATCTCTAGAACCCATAAATGTTCTCTCATCTGGAAAAAGGGTTTTGCAGATGTGATTAAGTTAAGAATCTTTAGAAAAGGAGATTACCCTGGATTATCTGGATGGGCCCTAAATGTAATCACATTTGTTCTTATAAGAGGGAGGCAGAGGGATATTTGACACTGACAGAAGAGGAAAAGGCAATGTGGCCTTGGAAGCAGAGACGGATTAACATGGCTATGAACCAAAGAATGAGAGCAGCCACCAAAAGTCAGAAGAGACACGGAATGGATTCTCCCCTAAAGCCTCCAGAGGGAAAGTAAACCTATCTACATGTTGATTTTGGACTTCTGGGATCCAGAACTGTGAAGGAATAAATTTCTGATGCTTAAGACTCCAAGTTTGTGGTAATTTGTCACAACATCCATAGGAAACTAACACACAATTATGAAGACAAGGAAGCATGAAGCAGCTTGATATATTCAGGGATCTATAAGGAGCTACACAATAACTAAAGGAAAATACACATGTAGGGAGAAGTAGTAAGGATAGGGAGAAAGAAGGAGGCAAGGACTGGGAAGAACAAGGATCCCAACTTCATCTCATACTGGGGTTGGAATAATTAAAGAGAAAGACTTTAGAAACCATTCAGTTCTTAGTTGGTAGAGTGTAGTTGTATCCTACATGGACTAAAGCACAAAGGAATATTGTTTTTTGAACTCAATGCAAGAAAAAATAAGAGCATACCTTGCATGCATCTATAAATTCAAACCAAGTTGTGTGAATTGATGTATACTCTAAGCTCAGCTTTCTCAGGGGAGAAGAACAAGCCAAATCTGAGGATAAAAGAGAAGAAGGTATATTATTTACCAGTTAATAAGGAGTGGATGCTATAACAAGCTAAGAACTAGTAAAAACAAATCTTCCAATTTGTCTAGCCTGAAACACATTCACACACACTCAGATACATTGTAAAACCAGCCTATCATACTAACCCAAAGGAAAAAGGAAAACCATTAAAAAAAAAAAAAAAGAGTGGGGAAAGACTGAGGACTGGCAATTGCTAGTGACATGTTTACTAAATATATTCTAAAACATTAAACATAACATTGGAAAGCAAAAGAGCCAAGTGGTTGGAGATGCCCACTGATTACTATTCAGGTTTGGTCTCTGATCTGTTTTCTCGGCACTTGGCTTCACAACCAGAGCTCAGCCAAATAAATCTGCATCTCTGGTGTCTCCAGGCAACTCCGAACTTGGCATTTCTGACACAGGAGAGCTAGCCAGGAAACCCCTCTTTGGAGGGGAACCAATGGGCCAGATTCACTCTATCAACATCCAGACATCATAGCTAATTACAAACACACAGGACCAACCTGACAGCCAACTCTGTAAGTAGCAGACACCAGCATTCCCCAGGGAACTGGCTTGGCTCCAGTGAGTACTCCCAGTGACGAGAACCCTTTTAAGCAAGACACTCCAAGGGCTCACCAGATTGTGATGGGTTTTGTATGGCCATGTAAAGACATTCTACCACCAGCCCCCAACCCCAGGAATACCAAATTTCTATTCAGAGAAAGTGAATGGAAATCCCTAGCAATAAGAGTATATTCAACATTGTAGAAATACAAATAAATAGCTAATCACATCCCTGCCCCCACCCATCTGGTGCTAAACTCCTTTTAGATTGGAGCCTAGGAAAAATTCTAGAAAGGAAATTGGTAAAACCCTTGACCCATGACTCAGGGAGAAAATAGTCGTATTTACTTCCTGTAGAAGCCCATGATGTCTTTCCCTTTTCTGACATTTTCTAACAAGAAGTTATTCATCGGGAAAACTGGAAATTTGGCCACAAATGTTAAGATCTAGGCAATGAATTAGTCAAATGTTTTAATGGAGAATCCATTTGTACTTGACATTAATTTAGGTTGTCTGCTAGAAGGTCAGACTTCTTGGAAAAGTTGGGGCCATGAGAACAGAGTGCTATGCCACCAGATCCTGATGGACTAAAGCATCTTGAGAAATGCACTCTGCTTCACACCCCTGCATCAGTGTGATCCTGGCACTTGTGTTTGTTATAGGAGGGTTATGTAAGTGGCTGGTTTAATCATATTACTCCAGTGGCCTGCAAGTAAGTGACACATCAACAGCCTAGATAGCCAACATCACTCAACTCAACTGAGCCAGAGCATTGAGCCAATATTCTGCATGGAGTCTTTACATCCCTAAGACAATTATATTATTGTGCAATTTGCCCCCATAATGTGGATCTTGGCTCTTAGGAAGAGTTTATAAAAGCTGATTTTTAAATTCCCCCTCTGTAGCCCATCTGTTCTGCATCCCTTTAACAACTTTTTGGGCTACATTTGACTAGGTAAGAGCTTTATGCATTAATCCTGGTTAGATGGTAGAGAACTTTCCTAAATCTTTCTTCCTCAAATGGAACCATAATGAGGATGTCTAACTTAGTTTTTTCTGATGAAGGAATGTACATTTCTGCATAAAAGAAAGATTTGGTATCCAGAAATCACAGCAGCATCACCTTCTAGTAATCCTTCGTGTGTCATACTTGGAAAGATGATCAAGTAACATTATCCCATTTGTATTCCATTGTCCTTTTACATGTTGCCACTTTCAGCCCTAGGTTCTCAGACCCTGTGCACATCCGTCACAGAGGATCCTTTATCTTGAGCATTCCAAGGGTCTGTGGCAGAATACCAGTCCTCCTTCCACATCCTACACTAGTCCAGGAAGAAAACTGTGTCGGGAAAGAGAATAGCCCTAGTAGAATGACCTTTACTGAGGCCTGACATCTGCTACCTTATAAGCTTCTTATATACTCAGCCTAATCCACCTGGAGGCTTTGCTGCCTGATGGAAGGTGATAAAAAAGTTGTTATGCTATAAGCCCTGTCTTAGATTCAAGGCATGTAGGCTGTGTAAGATTCTGAGGCTTAGAGCAGACAGAGGGGGAAATAATTCTTAGTTCAGGGGCAATTCTCAAGATGCTTATTAGAATGAACTCTGGTCTAAGAACAACTTTATTGGTATGAAAGTCAAGGCAAGGCTTCCTAATAGGAAGGAGGCTCCCAGCTTCCCAACATTTCAGAGGGGCTAATGTAATGGTGATCATAAAACTTGACAAAACCCGCCAGGAACCGAGAAGCCCAAGTCTAGAAATTTACAATCCACAGAGGATCAACAGCTTGTATTCTGGATATCTTAAAGGTGAATGCTCTAAAACACCCATCTGCCGGTGGTGATGAAAACCTGGATGCCCACGGTTATAAATAATTCAGTCTGTTTCTTACAGCAACTAAGGCGAGGGCCTAAATTCAAAATTCAACTGGGTTTTTTATTTACACCCTTGGCCAAGAAAAGAAAGCTCATAGATGGAGCTTCTAAGAATAATGGAAGCATATCTCCAAGGAGAGAGGGAGACTTTGAGATACCTTACTAAAAAATTACTTCTCCGAGTAAAAGGATAATTGCTTCTCAGAATCACAAAATGAAATGAAAATATAAATTATTTTTTAAATAATATTTATTTTATTTTATTTTGTATTATACTTTAAGTTCTAGGGTACATAAAAAAGAAAATATAAACTATAGTGGAGGAACTAAAAAACATAAAAATGTTATTGTATTATGAAAGATTTTTATTTTTAATATTTGTGGGTACATAGTAGGGGTATATATTAATGGAGTACACAAAATACCCTGATACAGGCATACAATGTGTAATAATCACATCAGGGTAAATGGAGTATCCATCACTTCAAGCATTTATCCTTTGTGTTACAGACCAATTATACTCTTTTAGTTACTTTAAAATGTATAATTAAATTATTATTGACTATAGTCACCCTGTTGTGCTACCAAATGCTAAGTCTTATTCATTGTTTCCATTTTTATTTTGTACTCATTAACCAATCCCATTTCCCTCCTACTTCTCCTACCCCCACTTCCCTTCCCAGCCTCTGGTTACCACCCTTCTATTCTCCATCTCTATGGGTTTAGTTGTTTTGATTTTTAGCTCCCACAAATAAGTGAGAACATGCAAAGTTTGTTTTTCTGTGCCTGACTTATTTTACTTTACATAATTACCTCCAGTTTCATTCATGTTGCTGCAAATGACAAGATCTCATTCTTTTTATGGCTAAATAGTACTCCACTGTGTACCACATTTTCTTTATCCAAACATCTGATGATGAACACTTCAGTTGCTTCCAAATCTTGGCAATTGTGGACAGTGGTGCAATAAACATGGAAGTGCAGATATCTCTTTGATATACTGATTTCCTTTCTTTTGGGTATATACTCAGCAATGTGATTGCTGGATTTTATGGTAGCTCTATGTTTAGTTTTTTGAGGAACCTCCAAACTGCTCTCTATAGTGGTTGTACTAATTTACGTTCCCACCAACAGTGTACAAGTGTTCCCTTTTCTTCATTTCCTCACCAACATTTGTTATTGCCTGTCTTTCGGATAACAGCCATTTTAACTGGGGTAAGGTGGTATCTTCTTGTAGTTTTGATTTGCTTCTCTCTGATAATCAATGATGTTGAGAACCTTTTCATATGTCTGTTTTCCATTTGAGAAATACCTGTTTGAATCTCTTGCCCCTTTTAAAATGAGATGATTAGATTTTTTTCCTATAGAGTCTTTTGAGCTCCTTATATATTCTGGTTATTAATCCCTAGTCAGATGGGTAGTTTGCAAATATTTTCTTCCATTCTGTGGGTTGTCTCTTCACTTTGTTGATTGTTTCCTTCGCTGTGCAGACACTTTTTAACTTGATGTGATCCAATTTGATCATTTTTGCATTGGTTGCCTGTGCTTGTGGGGTATTCCACAAGAAATTTTTGTCCAAACCAATATCCCAGAGAGTTTCCCCAATGTTTTCCTGTAGTAGTTTCAGAGTTTGAGGTCTTAGATTTACGTCTTTAATCCATTTTGATTTGATTTTTGTATATGGTGAGAAATAGGGGTCCAGTTTCATTCATGAAAGAATTTTCTTGCACTAAAGCAAAAAAGAATGGGATTTTTAGTGCTCAGCAAACCCACTTCAGAGGTAAATTATTTACAGTCTGCATTGAAAGAAAAGTTTCTTCCTTTTAATAAATTTTCAGTGTTAAAAAATCTGGTATATTGGAAAGATATTTGTCCACTGATAAACTGTTTACATTTTTCTCTCATATATTCCTGAGTAGATTATAGAAATATAGAATACCTATATTATGTCTATGTTACCATTATAGCTATATTACCAATATCTATATTATTATTGATCAGGTGGCATATATCCCACCTGATATGTTGTTGGCAGGTATAAGATAAATAAGTCTCACAGTCACTGACATCACCAATTCTGTGTCCTTTGAAATGTACACATATTTGAATATCAGAACTTCTGAGAAAGCCTGTCCTTCAGGAGGAGTGAGTGATACACATAATTTCTTCACAATTGTAATAGAATCTCCATCAATACTCACAACAGGGAATGATTTTAGCCTCATTTCATAGAAGAAGAAAATGTGAGCCTGGGAAGATTCAGTGACTTGCTCAAGGTCACACAGCTAGGAAAGGTTAGAATTGGCATTCCTGATTCTTAATCTTGTGCTCTCTCCAGTACAGTATGCTGCCTTTAGTCTGAACCCTAAATGGACCACATTCCAGAAAAGCTAATGATATTCATAAATGCCATTACGAGTAAGTGATTTATCTTACCCAATTTCCATTCTTCCTGAAAGAGATGTCTGTATTTGCCATGAGCTAAAACAGTAGCATTCTACCTACCTGGCAAGAACATGACTCCCCTGAGTTGCTAAGTTTAGGCACATCAGATAAAGTGGAAGAATGTAAAGTTACAATGATTTTATATCTCCCAGTTGAGATAATACTACTGAGAACCACTTGGAGCTGAATAAATTGAACAAGTGCCGTTTTGATTAGTTTCAAAAGACAAAGTATAGTATTCTTTTTCCTAAATCAAAAAGAAAAAGTCAATGGCAGCAAAATAAAGCTCTTATTCTAAATAAACTCAGCTTTATTTATTTGCTAAATTTCAATAGTATATATACAGAATAATTTGAACCATTTATGCATATAAATGATACTTTGCATTAGAAAGATTCATAGGTAAATACCTAAACAAATGAACCATTTAAAATATACAATGGCTCACAATGCAAATGAATCTATCATAATAGCTTTGGCTAACATTCTTCCAGGCTTACCATGTGCCAGGCCTTGTGCTAAGTGGGTATTATCTCATTTCATCCTCACAACAACCCTATCAGGAAAAAACTAGCATCCCTTCCAATTACAGATAAAGAAACCAAGGTTCTGTAAAGTTAAGTGGCTTGTTTGAGCCCCTGGGGGAGGAAGGGGCAGAGATGGGGATTGAAAGCAGATTGACAGAGGACCAAGACCCCATGTGTTATCACCAATATGGTTTCCTCTTTTCACATTACCTGATATTCTATCCACATGCACTAATTTGAGGAGGAAAATAAGTTGGGTTTGGTTTTTTTTTAAGTTTTTTTTTTTTTAAAAAACAAACAAACAAACAAAAAAACCCACATAGCTGGTAATAAGTTATTTAATTTCCCCTCTGCAGACACCACATGAGCCTTACCTGTGATCCAATGCTAACCCCAACATGGTGCATACAAACTGGCCTCTTCAGCCAACCCCTAGCACTTGTCTCTTCAGCTCTCCTCACACTTACCTCACCCTAGAATCAGACCAAAGAAAGTCACGAGTGCAGCCTGAGGTATTAGAAGGTAGAATGGACCTAGCAGAAAGTGACAAGAACACAATGTGGGGGCGCCTGTCCTGTTACGAATACCACCAGACTGTCCATTCTGCCCTGCCCAAAACTAGTGTTTTCATCTCTCCTGACTAATCAAGTCTCATCTGTCTGCATTTTGTCTAAATGCAAGTGACATTTATATCCATCCCCTCCTTCTTTTAACCATTTGCTCATGTCTATATTTGAGTTTCTGGCATCA
This sequence comes from Macaca fascicularis, assembly GCF_037993035.2. Taxonomy (NCBI): domain Eukaryota; kingdom Metazoa; phylum Chordata; class Mammalia; order Primates; family Cercopithecidae; genus Macaca; species Macaca fascicularis. The sequence continues at coordinate 54,649,343 of NC_088387.1, read as the reverse complement.
CGATAGGTTCTAAGGGTGCAAAAATGAATGAGATGTTATCACCTGTTGTCAAGAACTTCACAGCCTAGGGAGAGAGTGACATATGACCAGAGAGAGTCCAATGTGGACAGATAATGAAGAAGGGAGTCAGCACAGGAGATTCTGAGAACACAAAGGGTGTTCTCAGAGCTGATCAGAGAAGGCCTCCTGGAGCAATGGACCCAGAGCTGGTATGGAGTTCAAAAGGTGAGTGCATGAGTGAAGGAAAAGAGTCGAGTGGGGGAACAGTGTTCTGGGCAGAGTGGACCTCATGACCCAGAAAGAGCCTGGTGTGTCCAGTGACTCTCTGTCTGTGATCTAAGTAAAATGTCTAAAGAGAGGCAGGTATGTTAATCCCCAAGACCCTTAGAAAAAAAAGAGATTGGTGTAGAGAGGCTTTGCACTAACTCCTTCTTTCCTGCCTGTTATGGTTTGGCTGTGTCTCCACTCAAATCTCATCTTCAGTTCTAGTTCCCATAATCCCCATGTGTTGTGGGAGGGACCCAGTGGGAGGTAACTGAATCATGGCAGTGGTTGTGAGTGAGTTCTCAAGAGATCTGATGATTTTATAAGGGGCTTTTCCCTCTTTGCTCAGCACTTCTTCCTGACATCATGTTAAGGACTTGTTTACTTCCCCTTCCACCATGATTGTAAGTTTCCTGAGGCCTCCCTAGCCATGTGGAACTGTGAGTCAATTAAGTCTCTTTCCTTTATAAGTTGCCCAATCTCTGGCAGTCCTTTATGGTAGTGTGAGAATGGACTAATACACTGCCACTGTATTTACCCAAATGACTCCATCACCTTCATCTCAATTCTTTACTGGGCTATGACCACTCAGCTGTGGATGGCACCAGATTAGCAAAGCAATGCCTTGGGTCCAGGTGACAGCCTTTAAACATGAGCAGAGGCACCAGCTAAGCCTGGTGTGGCACAGCACTGATACACACATTCTGTGCTTCCATGTCTCTCCCAAATCTATGCCTTTACAAGCGCACATTCACTCCTGAAAAAGCCAAGAAGCCAAATAAATCCAAAAGAAATGTATGCTTTCCAGCCAACAGGAGGAGCCTGTCCTCTACGGCTTAGAAAAGCAATTAGAACAACCATGGCAATGTGATTTATTGAGGGCTTCCGGTTGGCTGAGCTACCATCATCTCCCACCTGGACTACTCTGTGGCTTCCTCATAGATCTGTTTGTAGTTTCTCTCTGGCCCCTTCTGATGCCCTTCTCCTTTCAGCAGCCAGGGAAGTCTTTGTAAAGTTGGTTTACAAAATTGATTTATTTATCCCCACCCTCCTATTTCACGCACTCAAGTCTACATAACAACTGTGCTTCCATGGCTTTCCATGGCACTTAAGATAAAATAAAAACTCCTTCATTTGACTAGAGTCTGCCTCCTCTCTCTCCCCATCCTTCTCTCACACCACATCTCCCCAAACTCAACTCACAGCCAGGAGCTCTTTCATTTCCTTGAATGTTCAATGCTCACACATGCTTTTCATTCTTTCTGGACCATTATTTCCACTCCTCTTCACCTAGACAACTCCTAGGCCTTCTCCACAAGACAATTCAATTATCACCTCCTCAGGGAAGCCTCCCTGATCTCCTTGGCAAGGAAAAATATCATAACCTCTCCTATTTAAAAAACTCTTATATTGCCAAGACTCATATTATAACCTCTCAAAGCAGCACATTTCTTTACTGCACTAACCACGATAATGATGTATCATTTATTTAGTGATCAATGCTCGTCATTTTTCAGTAAAAGACATGGAACAATGAAGAGGTGAGCATGGGAATATGGGATCTATTGACACTGCCACATATGGCATCACCTGAAAGCAGCTGACTTGGTAGAACACTTGATTGTTCTATAAAAGTTTCCACAAAGGTGCCGGCTCAGGGTTCACAACCTGCAGGGCCAAGGTGCTACACCCCAGGATGTACACTGCAAAGTCTACACCTAATATGTGAGGCTATGCCCCAAGAGCTAGAATACACAGGGCCATGATTTCCCAGCAACCCACCTATTGAATTTGTGTGTCTCATCACTGCCACTTAAGGCTCTGTTGGGTTAGAGTTTCTAGGTCCTAGTGGGACGCAGCGTGGGGAGTATGAGGAATGTTTTCACGGGGGGACACAGTAAGGAGTCCTCTTGGGCTACTCATGCCAGTGAACCACCTCTTGGTGCTGTCATGAGTGGGAGAACAGGGAAAGGGCAGTCATGACAATTTCTACTTGACAAAAGTAAGGCAACCAAGAACCAGACCCCTCAAGGAAGAGGACATGAGGCCCACCATGAGCCAATTAAACATTTGGCTGGAAGTGAGAAAAACCCAGAATGAGTAGAACAGAAGAGTTATCTCTTCATTACTTCCCAGCTGTCGCAGAGGGGACTATACATATCTGTCTTAAGTCTTTCTGAAATGTCAGGGACAGAGCGGACCTAATATGACACACAAATGTCACTGAGTGGGGTAGGAGGTAAACTGTAGCAAATGCCACGTCCCCTTGGCCACCTCAGATGTCAGCTGCAGCCTGGTGAGCATTTCCATGCATATTGGCAGTGTCCTACCTCAAGTCCCCCACCAGCATCACCTTACTTTTCTGCCTCTAGAATTTTTTTTAAACAATGGAATCTCTGACAGTTTGTTCACAGGACAGGCCATAAGTGCAAGGGAGTTAACTTTCCTAAAGACAACCCTCAGTCTGGATCCATACATATATATTGAGAACAAACTGCCTGCAACCACGCAGCTTAATAGGAGCAAGAACTAAGACTACCTATATTAATATGACTTTATTATTCTACAACTCAGCCTTAACTAGCTTTGTGATTTGAAGCATCAAGTTCCTAGTCTGTAAAGAGTGGACTAGACAAGATTAAAAGATGAATGGCAAAGATCACCAAGGTCATAATTACTTAGAACTAAAAACTTCTAGATTGAAGAGTATACCTTTAAACCCAGGATTAAGTCCCTAACTAGTGATGAAATGTCAATAAATGTTCATTGGAGCAAATAGCGTAAAGATTTAGAAGAAGAATTGGCTCTAATAATGTTTTATACATAAACAAAATATATGAAAATTTCCACATTTTGTTTATGTGGAAATTTGCCTCACAACACCTGTGTGTGTGATGGTGGCGGGACACTCCACCAGGTGTGGAAGACCTAATTATTGCCACAAACAAGCTGTGAGATGCCAGGTGGCCATTTCATTTCTTTGGGCTTTTGTTTATGCATTTGTAAAATAAAAGAATTGAACCAAATCTTCTCAAGATACTCTGTACCTAAAATTATTTGATTTTCTATTGTATATCCTTAAGCTGTGTTTTCACAATGACTCATTCTACTTTGATGAGGAAGTCAGCCTCTAGTTACATCTTCAAAAAATAAAGACAAGTTGAACCTGTTTAATCACATGCAGTCAGTATCAAGTATGTATTACAGGTATCATAGATAATACAGAAAGAACCTATTGAACCTATTGACTCTCCCCCTATTCTAGGACTCAGCCCTAACTTGCTTTATGGTTTGGAGCATGAAGTTCCTAGTCTGTAAAGAGAAGGGAGTTCTTGTATTTGCCCTCTAGATCTTTTCTAACCCTACGAACCTAAGACTAATGGCATCCTTCACCTCCCACAGCTTGTCTATGTTGTTTATTTCTCACCCATTACTTCACTAAGGAAACCAACATTGCAACAGAGACCAGAGGGAATAGGGACAGGGGCAACCACAATTCAAGCAGCTGGTTTTAGAGTCACTAAAGCAACTGCTGTTCTATTTTCCACCTGCAAGTTAAAAAGTGAGTGAACTATTTCGGATGTTAGCTAAATATTCCTATCAAATCTAGTGTAGTAGATTTGGATTTGGAGTACAGAGAACTGGATTATAATTCTGATTCTGTCACCTGCTGGCCATGTCACCTGGGCACATCACTTCATCACTCTGTGATCCTGATTCTCCAAGTGTAAAATGGGGATAATAGCAAGGAGATGCTGTGGATATTCAGAAAGATTAAATACAGTAACCTACATGAGAGAATCTGGCATAGCACCAGGCACCGAGAAGACCTTCGCTGGATGACTGGAAGGAGGATCTAGCTGTCTGCCAAAGAGAAAAAAATAGAAAACATGAAAACACTAATGAGTATAAACAGAAATTGTACTGGAGGCAGAGTGAGATTTGGGTTCTAATCTCAGTCATTACTAGCTAAGTGTCCTTGAACAAGTCAAGGTCTCACCTTTCCTCACCTCAATTGCTTCATCTGTAAAATGTTGGGCTTAACTGCCATGATTCTGCTTTAACATTCCAGGATTCTGCAATGACGTTAGTTTGCCATTGCTGACGTAAATGTTGTTTTCTACTCAGTGATCCACATTCCAAGAAACCATTCTTGGGATGGAATAGGATACCTAAACCAACTCATCCTACTCATTCATTGTAATGGAAAAATAATCAGTTCTTTATTATTTATGCCACAGGCATGACTCAGAGCATAAAAGTATGAGTAGAGGAAAGCTATGGCCCTTAAATAAAAGTGCTAATAAATCATCTGTTTTAGAATTATAATTTTCTTTTTTTTCTTTTTTTTTTTTTGAGATGGAGTCTCACTCTGTTGCCCGGGCTGGAGTGCAGTGGCACTATCTCCACTCACTGCAAGCTCTGCCTCCTGGATTCATGCCTTTCTCCTGCCTCAGCCTCCTGAGTAGCTGGGACTACAGGCCCGTGCCACCACGCCTGGCTAATTTTTTGCATTTTTAGTAGAGACGGGATTTCACCATGTTAACCAGGATGGTCTTGATCTCCTGACCTCGTGATCCACCTGCCTTGGCCTCCCAAAGTGCTGGGATTACAGGTGTGAGCCACCACACCCAGCCTTAGAATTACAATTTTCAATTGGAAAAAAAAACCCTATGAATTCTCCAAAAACCAACAGAAGCAATATTAGCCTTTTTTCTCTAATAGCAAAGTGGTTATCTCCAGTGCCTTCTAGAATATCTATGTCTGTTATTCTCACTCCTCATAAGCCCCCAAGCCTAATACTATCCTCCTACAGCCATACATTCAAATCGAGCCTCGGGATCTCATGCAAGGTCCTTCAATTGACCTATAAATTGGGTGTTGCCTCTGCTGGTAAGGAGACTAGACCTCTCCCTCAAACTACGTCATATCCTGTGGCATCACTATTCCTCTCCTTCAGATTAAAGGCTGGATGGTGATAAGCAGATTTCATCTTTCTGCCAAGAGCAGATTGACCTTGAGGTAAGTAGATAGCTTACAGTCTATCCCAGGACAAATGCAGGTAGCAGGCCTTTTTTCTCAAACCACACAAGTTTCTAAAAATTCCTTTCACCTCACATTAAAGTTTTTAAAATATAGTGTATAGTACTCTTTTCTTTATTCCAAATATTAAAGTGCATATCCATGGTAAAAATAAGAATTTCTCAAATAGATATGGTCCTAGAAATCATCTAGGGATGACAAAAACTAAGTTTCGATGAACATGCCAAGTCTAAATGTCATGTAGTGGTTGCCTGGAGTACTATGTTGTAAAGGACTGTGAGCTGCATTTACATTCAGTGGGGATGCTGCATTCAGTGAGCCAACATTGCTTAAGAGGATGGGAGAAGTAGAAATAGATCACGTCTATTGTCCTTGACCTCGTCCAGTGATCAAATACTGGACCAAATCTGGCCACACCTATTTATTTATATATGTTCTGTAGCTGCTTTCCCTCTACAGCAACAGAGTTGAATCTTGCATCAGAGTGTGTGGCCCACAAAACCTAAAATATATTTACTCCCTGGCTCTTTACGGAAAAAGTCTGTCAACCCCTGATTGTAGTCCAACCCTCTCATCTTATAAATAATAGAATTAAATCTTCCTGTTTTTCCTTTCAACTTAAACCTTAGATTCCGATTAGCTAACCAAATCAAAGTAATAGTCACTTCTTACTAGAGTGGTACAAACTGAGATCACAGTTTGTTACATGGAAGAACCAACATAGGTGGAATCCAACCATGACCCAGACACCCAAACCATATGTCAACTGTATTCTCATCTTAGAGGTGATATCTCTGAATTTCAATTTAGAGTTTACTTATCATGTGACTTTTCTAGTTAAAAAAATAAAATAGTATAATTTTGACAGGAATTATAAAAAGTATGCTTCACAATTGTAAATTGTCTCTCCGTTTAAGTACACATGTCTGTCATACCATTGAAAGGAGGAATAATAAATCCAATATTTATGATTTCACTATGAGTTACTGGCATCTTTGTAGTTTAAATAGGTGACTAAGAAGAAATCCTGCTGGCAAGCAAATTTATACATACTTATTTTGTGCCTTGACACACTGAAAGTGTTCACATAAAATAATATAAGGCTTCTATAGCCTTGATTATTTCTGAATACTGCAAAATCTTACACTGGTATTGCAAACACACTTTGAAAACAGCTGGGGTAATCATGTTTAGTTTCAGTCTGTGCTGTCCAATACAGTGACCACCTGCCACATGTGGCTATTGAGCACTTAAAATGTGGCTAGTTCAAATTGAGGTATGTTGTATGGACTGGATTTCTAAGACATGGTATGAAAAAATGAATATGAAATGTATCATTAGGAATTTTTGTAATATTGTATGTTGAAATGATATTTTAGATATATTGGGTTAAAAAATGTTTTATGAAAACTATTTTTTACTGTTCTTACTTTTGTGATGTAGTTACTAAAAAATTCAAAAGTATCCATATGGGTCATGTTGTATTTCTCTTAGATGTGCTTCTGGTGGAGAAATTTTGAAAAAAATATTTATGAAAGCAAGCCCAATGAGATAGGGAAATTGATATACACTTATAGAAAATGAACTATGTTCCCATGCCTCTGCTGATGTCATAGCCCTAACAACAATGAGCAATGTTCAAGGAAAGAAATAGCCCAATAAGTCAACATCTACCTGTTAAACATTATGAGAAAACTGAGGTCATGTCTCATGACTAAAGGCCTAATCACCTATTTCTCTTCCTTTTAAAATTTTTAATATAGTCCAGCAAAATTAGCAAATAATCCCTCCCCAACTCTGTATACTCACCCTTTCAAAAAGGAGCATGGCCTGAAAAATATCTGTTGATCTAGCAAAAATAAAGAGAAGTTATAAACCAGACACTACCGCGCAAATAGTTGAGTTGGCCAAGAATTTACTTCAAGTAATACCACATGACATTGTTTGATCTCTTTTGTTTCAGCAAGGATAAAAAGGCCAGTCACAAGGAGACATGACAAATAGCATTGAGTACTGCAGAGCAACTTGGCAGCTGCCCGAGGTAGAGCATCTTGTTTACGTCACCACGCCAAGTCAGGAAGCAAAGAGTGAGGCTTTAGTCCCTGAGGCATTAAGTCCTCACCCTGATATCCCAATCCAGGTCTAGCCACCTCTCTCCAGACATAGTCCTAAGCATAACAGCTGTGGAGATCAGTTGCCTTTTCTGCGAAATTGTTATTAAACCATGAGTAATTTGGCACTATTTTCTGCATGATTTGTCGTCTCTGAAAATGAACAGACCCAGGCTTGTGAAAATGGAAATTGATTTACTTTCTATCCTTCTTGAGCTCATCTATTTAAGGTCTACTTCTTCTGGGATGTGCCAGGAGACTGCACTACTTTCAAGTGGTGGAAATTTCTTTAAAAAAAAAAAAAAAAAAAAAGCTGAAGGAAACTTGGAATGAGAATGCACTTGGCTAATTGGTTTGCCATCTAGCACTACCTCTTTCTCTAAGCAGGGAGAATCAAGCCGCTGTCTGCTTGATGAGGCAGTGGCAGCCTCGTGTAACCTCTGTAGTTATCTTCTGCCTTCTCAGCTGAATCCACTGCATTCTACATATCTTTCTTATTTAAAGTAGAGTATGCATTTAAAAATAATATTTCTGTAAACTTTATCTAGCAAAACATGGCATGACTCAATGCCAAATTATAGTGATGATTATTTTAAGAAGAATCACAGCGCTTTGGCCCAGTTTTTGGAAAATGTGATTAATAGCACTGCCAGTGCCTTCTAGTGAGCCAGCACCACAAACTAACTATTTGATTTCATAACATAGTGCCGTCGTGATCACCAAAGCAACACTATCCGTTTAGGTGCTGGATTAGAATCCAGGCGAGTCCGCAGTATAGTCTTTACACTTCATCAACTTCCACACAGGACATAAATTGCACTAATATAGTAATATACTGAAATCTCAGACCAACTGTTTGTCATCGGATTAGAATGTGATGACACAGAATAAAGATGTGAGACAGAATCTGTGCTGAGGTCTAAATTCACATTGGAAGTCTGGAAAGAGAAGACTGTTTATAAAATTATAGCCCAGGAATTGCTGCCAAAGTCGGCCTTTGGCGCAGCTGTAAGTCGGACGGAATCCACCTTCCTGACGTCAGACCCACCCACTGGAACACTGCTCCTCTGACTGGGGCTTCCCTGAATGGAAACTACATGTCATACTGCAAAGTAGGTGCTGTTGTTCCAGAGCTGTCCACACGATTGCATCTTTGTAGTGGGTTGATTATTTGTTCTCTTCCATACAGCAAAAAGGCCATCAGCACATTTGTGATTTTAGCATTCATATTTTTCATCCCCAAGTTCTGAGTTTTGCCCAAGCTGACAGATTTCTTGCATTCTACTCCCTAGGACCTTCGCATCTGATGATGGAGTGCTTTTGCGTTTTCTTTCCTCCTGTTTTGTATTCTTCAATTCACTTCTTCATCTTCTGTTCCCAAGAAATGGTGACCTCCTTGGTCCAGATGCTGCTTCCATAGACAATGTGCATTACCATTTACAAAACCCAAGGATACATTTCGGTTTTCTATTATTTAGAAAAATTGGGGCCATATGTAAAGACCCATGGAATAGGTATTTATGCAGAAGGTTTGTCTGGACTAAAAACAAAATGAAGTTTGATGTCATTACTTATACATTTCAGAAGCTCCTAGATTACTATCTTAAAGGTTGTTTTTGTTTTTAATACATGACATTTGAAGTTTCAGTCACAGTGTAAAAAATATTCAAATAAGTTTCAACTGGTTTGCCAGGGAAGCAGGATGGTAAGGGTGATGGGCATAGGGCTAACCTAAGCTTTGGCTAATTGCTTTAATACACATCACACAAGGTGATCCTCATAAAGGGTTATATTACGAATTCAATTATGTAAGTAAGAAAGCTGGTGTTGAGAGATGTGAAGTGAGGTGCCCAAAGTCACCTCCTATGCAGCAGAGTCTACATGACTAGAATCCAAGTCTTCTGGCTCATTTTTGTTTGTTTATAATTTATTTGCTTTTATTTTTAATTTACATAGATAACTATATCACTAAGTAATGTATCATTTAGGTTTCCATGACATGATGTAAGTGTAGTCAGTCCACATGTTACCAGCTTTTTTTTTTTTTTTTTTTTTTAAGAGATGAGGTCTCATTATTTTGCCTAGGCTGGTCTTAAACTCCTGGGCTCAAGCAATCCTTCCGCCTCGATCTCCCAAAGTGCTGTGATTATAGGCTTGAGCCACTACACTCGGACTGTTCCTGACCTTTTTTTTTTTTTTTTTTTTGAGATAGAGTCTCTCTCTGTCGCCCAGGCTGGAGTACGATGGTGCCATCTCGGCTCACTGCAAGCTCCGCCTCCCGGGTTCACTCCATTCTCCTGCCTCAGCCTCCAGAGTAGCTGGGACTACAGGCGCCCACCACCACGCCCAGCTAATTTTGTTGTTGTTGTTGTTGTGTTTTTAGTAGAGACGGGGTTTCACCATGTTAGCCAAGATGGTCTCAATCCCCTGACCTCGTGATCCACCGGCCTCGGCCTCCCAAAGTGCTGGGATTACAGGCGTGAGCCACCGCGTCCAGCCCATATTTAAAAAAAAAAAAAAAAACTTTTTGAGGTATAATGGACATACAAAAAGCTGTACATATTTAAAGTACACAACTTGATGAGTTTAGAGATAAGTATATACCCATGAAACCATCACCATAGTCAATGTCATAAACATGTCCATCACCTCTAAAAGCTTCCTCCCACCCTCTTTATTATTACTGTTTATTGTTATAAGAACACTTGACAGAAGATCTACCCTTTTAGCAAATTTTTAAATATACCATATAGTATTATTAACTATAGGCACTATGCTGTACAGTAGTATATCCGTAGAACTCACTCATCTTGTGTAACTGAAAATTTGTACCCTTTGACCTTTACCTCTCTGTTTCTCCCTTCCCCTAGGCCCTGGAAACCATAATTCTCCTTTCTGCTTCTATGAGTTTGACTATTTTTGATTTTTCATATAAGTAAAAATGTGCAGTATTTATCCTCCTGTCTGGCTTACTTCACTTAGCGTAACATTCTCCAGATTCATCCATGTCGTCACCAGTGGCAGTATCTCTTTCTTTTTTAAGGTTGGATAATATTCCATTGTTATGTATAGGCCACATTTCCTTTATCTTTTCATCCAATGATAGACATTTAGGTTGTTTCCATGTCTTGGTTATTGTAAATAATGCTGAGATGGACATGGGAAGGCAGGTGTCTTTTCAAGACCTTGATTTCATTTCTTTGGATATATACCCAGAAATGAGATTGCTGGATCATATGGTACCCCGATTTTTTTTTACTTTTTAGGAATTTCTATACTATTTTTCATAGTGGCTGCATTGATTTACATTTCCACTAACTGTGTATAAAGGTTCCCTTTTCTCCACACCCTCACCAAAATTTGTTCTTTGCATATTTTTGATAATAGATCTTCTAACTGGTGTGACAGGATATCTCGCTGTGATTTTGATTTGCATGTCTATGATGGTTAGTGACATTGAGCACCTTTTAATATACCTGTTGGCCATTTGTACATCTTCTGTGGAGAAATATCTATTCAATTCCTTTGCCCATTATTTTAATTGGGTTATCTGGGTTTTTGCTAATGTGTTCTTCATGTATTTGGGGTATTAGTCCTTTATCAGATATGGTTTGCAAATATTTTCTCCCAATCTGTAGGTTGTCTTCTCATTTTTTTGATGGTTTGCTTTGCTGTGCAGCAGCTTTTCAGTTTGATGTAATCCCACTTGTCAATTTTTGCTTTTTCTATCTGTGCTTTTGGTTGTCATATCAAAGAAATCATTGCCACAGTCAATGTCAATAAGCCTTTTCCTTATTTTTTCTGGGACTTTTATGGTTTCAGGACTCACATTTAAGTCTTTAATTCATTTCAAGTTCATTTTTGTGTATTGTGTAAGGTAAGGGTCCAATTTTATTCTTTTGCATGTGGATATACAGTTTGCCCAATTTCATTTTTTGAAAAGACTATCTCTTTCCCGTTGTATATTCTTGGCACCTTTGTCAAAGATCATTGACCGTATGTGCCTGGGTTTATTTCTAGGCTCTTCTAACTCTTAATTCAAAATTCTACCTCCAATAAATCATTTATATGTTAGAGCCTGGTACTTGGTTACAAACAAAAACATCCATAGATTCAGGGCAGTGAATTAGAATTGCCTAGTCTCAACTACATTTTTAGAAGTCAGTGAATGTAACTTTTTCATATTGTGCAAACTCTTAACTGCTATAGTCAGTAAGCAGCTGATAATTATGGATTGGCTTGTTAATATTTATTCCTAACCATTTCTTGAGCATCTGCTATGTGCCAGGCTCTCTGCTAGCTTATAAACCATTAATTAATACAGTATGCTTTGTATTAAACCATTGCCCCAGATGCTTTAAAATGAACTGATTATTCTAGCTGCAGAAAGATTATTAGAAGTTGATAATTTGCTTTATAATTAATTCTTGGGCTGCAGGCTCAGTGAAAAGACAGTCTACCACCATATATACATAAATGTTCCACCATTTATCCCAAGGGTAGGGTATCAAGACAGGGATCCTTTGTAATATCAGTGTTGACATGGAGTAGGAAAACCTAAAATAGGAAAATAATTCATGAAAAATGCTAAGGAGATACAATCAAATCATTAGGTTATAGCACAAGTGTTTAGGGGTCAGGAGATATTGACTCTGAACAGGCATGTGAGTCTGCAGATCAATTTTTAATTAAGGACAGCAGAATTTTTTATCTTTTTATTTTTATTTTTTTAGAGACAAGGTCTTGCTCTATCACTCAGGCTGGAGTGTCATGGAGCAATTACAGCTCACTTCAGCCTTGAACTCTTGGACTTAAGGGATTCTCCCATCTAAGCCTTCCAAGTAACTAGGACTACAGGCATGCACCACCATTTCCAGCTAATTTTCATTTTTATGTTTTATTTTTGTAGAGACAGGGTCTCACTATGTTGCCCAGGCTGGTCTCAAATTCCATCTCAAGGGATCCTCCCACCTCGGCCTCCCAAAGTGCTGGGATTGCAGGCATAAGCCACTGCACCCAGCAGAAATTCTTAAGGAGGCAAGGCCAACACAGTCCATTCATTCAACATCATGGCACCTTAGTGGCCTCTTTTTAAGACTCCTCAGGCAAGTGAAACTTACTTGTCTCAAAGACATTGTATCATGAACCCAATGTCTAAACATTCACGTGTGTGTTCTGAATGATGTTTTTAAGGAAAGGAAAATTTCTGCTGTATAAATTACTATAATAAAAGTTGCTGTGGTGATCCTTACTTTTGTTTCATTCCCTGGAATTAACCATGGGTGCAAGACCTTCCTCAAGATGCTATTGCCCTTATATAATTCTTTTCTCCCCAAACTTCAGATGTTCTTCTATGATAATAAATATCCATGACTTTTGGATTTGGAAAGTCCAAAATTGTTATCACATGCCCTCTGTGTACTTATAACATGTACCTTTAAAGATTTTCTCCTTAAACAAATAGTTGTCTTTCACATCACACTTTTACCCCAGTGCTTTCTGATATTATTACTTGGAAATCTAAAGAGTTACAATTATGGTGTCTGTCTCCTTAAAGGCAGCAGAGATAGAATAATTTTCATTTGTGATGTCCCAATACATTATTTTACCAAAGTCTTTGGCTAATCTAATTACCACTGAAAATCAAATTAGATAATTCACAAGAAAATAATTATCTATATGTGCTGTGCCTAAATGGCACCCTGTGAGACTAACCAGTAATCTGGTTTATTTCATCAGTGTCTATAACTCACAACCCTTTATGCTCAGCATTGTGCCATGAACTAAATACTCCAATTTTGGAATTTATTTTACACAAATGCCTTCTTTGACCCTAGCTGTATAAGATGGGGACAATGAGACTATGAAGGATGGAAATAATGTGACAATTTATCTTCAGCCACACAATGACACAGCTTCTCTCAACCAAAAAAAAAAAAAAAAAAAGTACTGAAAACTATTCTGTCATATACAAGAGAAAGTGGTCATGGGGGAAGGCTCAACAAGAGTTGGCAAAGGTACTCAAACAGGGAGAATTTGAACAATGTTGCCTCCAAAACTACACATTTTCACATCAGTGTTTACAGGAAACAGCTGTGTACCTATCTCCCTTATAATATCTCACCCTCAGCTTCAGTTATTCATTGCTATATAACAAACTACCGCAAAATTTAATGGTTTTAACTACCACAATTTTATTTGCTCACAATTCTGTGGGCCAGAAATTTAGGCAGTGTTCAGCAGGGCCATTCTTCTGTTCTGTATGACATCAGCTAGAGTTGGAATGTCCAAGATGGCTTCTATGTGGCTACATCCAACTGGCAGCTGAAATAGGCTGGAAAATCCAAAAATGTTTCACTCATATGTCTGGGGACTTCATGCACCTCCATGTAGCCTCTCTTTCTTCCATGTAGCTAGTTTGAGCTTCATTACAGCAAGGTGGACCGACATCTTACATGGTATCTAAGTTCCACAAGGGGTAAAAGTAGAAAGTACAGATCCCTTAAGCTCCAGGCTTCAAAGTTACATAGCATTACTTTTGCCACATTATATTGGTCAAAACTAACAACAGGCATAAGATTCATGGAGATGAAGAGACAGATTACTTCTGCAGAGAAGAAGAGGGACTAAGGGAATCCAGAGTTCTGTTTTGCAGCCTACCACAACTATCAACCTAGAGTGTCATCATTCATCAGCTCAAGCTAAAGCTCCAAAATTTAACTCCCCTTCTTAATTTTTGAACCATTTTCTCTGCCTTCCAGGATCCCTGAAACCTGAAATCCAAACAGTTTAATGATACCAAATGTTTCAAATTAGTGTCTGTCTTATTGTTCTTGGTAGTTGGGGAGGGGATCAATATTAATGAAGAGAGAAGCAGTAAACATTGTTAATGAGGATAAAGTAGGAGAGACACAGCTACTGCAGGGATGTGTTTCAGCATGCAGTGAGTAAAATGACACTGGACATGCAAGCCTGAATCTTTGATGCACCCACAATAATAACAACCCCAAAGTTAGCACTATGGGTAAATTTTAATAGACGATGTCTTACAAAAAGCTCTTTGCTTGAAATGCAGCCCAAAGACTAAATTAGAGTCAAAGCCCCAGTCAGTTAACTGTGCTATAACATGTGAAGAATTGATTTTCTTATTTTCAGCTGTCAGACCTGCTACAAAGAATGAGTTTTAATTCTGGGGATGTTATTAAACTCCTTGCTTAACTGGCAGAAAAATGGAACTGCTAGCTGGGTGACGGTAGAGCTGCTGTCGGATTGAATGACACCTGTCAGAGTATGATGAATGACCCTCTCTTCCCCACAATCCCCTGTTCTGTCACTCAGGTGAGGCCCATTAATCTTCATCCTGGGCCTGTCAGGCTAGGAACCCATGACGACAAAATGTCTTGAAGCATTTACCCCCAAGATGCACGGAACAATACGATCTTCTCATTGTCAGAGCCACATGGAATTAGCATAATTTATTATGACTTCCCTCCCCCTCACTCTCTACCTCTATCACCACCCCCAAAAAAGCAAGTGGGGGCTAGATGGGATTAGACAGATGGAGTGTAGGACCAGACTGCCAACTACCAAGCCCCCTGCAGTGCCTGATGCGGGCGGGAGCATCTCTACAAACCAATCAAAAAGCTGGCAGTTCAATTACAGAGTAATAAAGGGACATTCATCATTCAATTAGGCACCTGTCATGGTTTCACAAAAGGGAAAACTTCTAACCTAAGACTCCTGGGAGAAGATGATACAACCAGGAGACAGGGAAATAAATGAAAAAAGGGACAAAGTCAATTACTGGCCAACCAGACAAAAGGATATATGTTTAAAAAATAAAGTTGGGCGGGGGCTGGTTCTCCCCAGGCAAAAATCAGAAAAGTTAGATGACCTTATCTGGATTAAGAAGGGCTAATATTAAAAGTAGCATGGTGCCCTCTTCTATGGTACATCTCATGATTGAATTTTCCCTTTAGGAGCTGCCAAGGAAACTGAATTTTGTAAGAAAAAAAATATCAGGAGGAAACAGTAACTCCATTACTCAAAAGCATTGTTCTTTAAATGACTAAGACATGAGGGTGAAGAGGAGAAAGCCTAAGTGGACATTCAACTTTGATGCTTCACTGTATTGAGGGGGAATGAGCACAAATGACATTTTGAAGATATTATGCCCCACTAGTGACTGGAAATAAGAGTTGACAAATTTAATTTCTTAGCAAGTGTATGTGATGGTAATTGAGGCCAGAATATAGTTTTCGATGGGAAAAATTTCTATTTTGAGCGGGGGAGGGATGTAGACTTTTTTCTTCTGATCTAATGGTCATTTTCTATCTTCATTTCTGGTAAAGGTTCCAGATAGATTTTATCACACAAGATAAGCAAATGAACCGCAGAATTTTGAAGTTAGAGGTAATTAGAGCAATGATCTTAGTCAGCCCCCACACAGTTTGGGACACGTAGGTTCAGGACTGCCCACCCTGGAGCTGGTTCTGTAGGATACCTAGTAAGTAAGCCCCTGTCAGGAACTGGACAAAACACCATCACCTCTACCCCTGTGCTCACTCCACAGCTCAGCACAACTTTGAATTATTATCCCAAAGACTTTTAGAACAACAACAACACATTTTCAACAAAAAAATCTAGCAAAGCTCCTCATGTTGTAAAATAGTCATAGGTAAAGCAAATTATTTCTATTTTGAATGGCAGTTTGCATGCTATCACTTTTCTAAAATTGTTCATTCTAATAACCTTTATACATTGTCAAGAAGCAGATTTGTAATGCTAATGCACGTATTACTTATTTTCACAGTGACTCAAGCCATGAGTTTCAGTTCACTTGACCATCATGTATCATCTTTCCAGGCACCAGGCTTTTTTTAGGCATGGTTTTGAAAGTCTCTCTGATGTTATCATGCCCCTTATATTTTATTTCAGGGAGAAGAGAGTTCCTTTTTCCTTCTCCTTTTCTTTCTTTGTTTTCTTTATTCTTAAATTCTTTTTTATTTTCATATTTTTTATTTGAAAAGGTACTTGATATTTAATCTAGATAAACTACACAACCAAGGTGAAGTTAATTTTGAGAATAAATACTAAAAAAAATTAAGTTTCCATATAGAGAAGGGTGACGCTTCACTCAGGCTTTTGTGGGCATACTGGACAATGGTATTCTTAACCTTTAAGATCTGTAGTGGGGAAGAAAAATCTATGTCATGCATGAAGCAAATAGGTATGTGTGTCTATGTGTGTACACATACACGTTACATCTTATATACCCCACACACACACTACACACTGTAAATATTTTCCTTTCTATTTTAGTTTTGAAGCTTCATCTGCTGCAAAACATAAAAAAGCAAGGCAGAGTCAACCTCAATTTGTTGTATACTAAGATATATTGGCAAGCCCGCTCTGCTCTTTCTTCAGAAGCCATTAAATGTCATATCCCAAAATCAGTAAGATGGGTCATTCCATCCAGAATGTATTTATCAGTTTAATAGGCCTCTAAAATATATTGTCAATTCCATTGGAGGAAGTGGAATAGAGAGGAGAGAAAATGACTTTTGCTACCTACTTCCTCATCTCTACCCTCCTGGTTAGAGTCAAGCTGATACATTTTTAAATCCAAAAGAGATTGAAGCATTTTTTCCAAGTTTACATTTTTTTATATTGGGAAAATAGAAAGATTAAACGATGAACAGTAAAAATCACCAAGGTCGTAATAACTCAGAAGTGAAAACTTCTAAGACTGAATAGTGTATTTTTAAGCCCAGGATTAAGTCTCTAGTGATGAAATCTCAGTAAGTTTTCATCGGTGCAAATAGCATGAAGATTTAGAAGAAGAATTGGATCTAATAAGGTTTTATACATAACTAAAATACATAAAAATTATACATTTTGTGTATGTGGAAATTTGCCTCACAAGACCCATGTGTGTGATGGTGGCAGGACACTCCACCAGGCGCAGAAGGCCTAATTATTGCCACAAACAAGCTGTGAGATGCCAGGTGGCCATTTCATTTCTTTGGGCTGTAGTCTATGCATTTTTAAAATAAAAGAATTGAACCAAATCATCTCAAGATACTTTGTACCTAAAATTATTTGATTTTCTAATTTATATCCTTAAGTTGCATTTTCAGAATGACCTAGTCTGTTTTGATGAA
Organism: Macaca fascicularis; assembly: GCF_037993035.2. Lineage (NCBI taxonomy): Eukaryota > Metazoa > Chordata > Mammalia > Primates > Cercopithecidae > Macaca > Macaca fascicularis. Next base: position 54,631,762 of record NC_088387.1, on the reverse strand, counting down.
GAAGCTAGTGATAGTTGGAGGCCAGCCTCTAATTAGACCTCCAAAAATTAGAGATTGCATCCTGTTTAATCACATGCAGTCAGCATGAAGTGTGTATTACAGATATTATACACAACACAGAAAGAACCTATTGACTCTTACCCTCTGAGCGCTTCCCATTGCTCCCACTGGGAATGGCAAAGCTGGACTCAGTACCCACCACTTATATCAATTGCCTGAACTTAAACTGCCTCAAGGACCAGCAGTTTAATTCCATCTTTAACATGTAAGGCTAAACTGAAATTAGATAAAAATTAATACTGTATACAAGACATGGTAAATCAGTCACAAGGTAGCTATTCTTTAACACAACCAGTACTACTCTTTTAATAATTTTCAAAGTTTATGCTGAATTTAAATTATTTCTTTACCAGAAAGCTCGAATGAGAAAAAATAATCCAAGAGCTTAAAGCCAGGGTTTCCAATGTATTTTACACCATGACACACACAGAAAATGATTAGAAGCTAAAAATCTATCCACTGAAAGACGCATCATTACTTTATCCCTAAAAAAGAGAAAACCATTTTTCCCACCTCTAATTGAAGAGCTTCGCTTCAGACAGGTTGCATCTATTTGTGGGCATCTTCCTTTCTTCAGAACTCATAAAGCATTTGGCTGTTCATCACTTCTGTGACTTATTTTCCTTTATCAACATCACATTTATACATACTTCTCTGTTTCCCTGCCTTTCCATGTGCATAATAACTGTTTTGTTTCAATGCTAAATCATAGTGTATTTTATTGAAGACACTTTAAGGGAAACTCAACCCAATGCAAGCAGTACAATGCACATCACTCAACTGAAGTTTGTATAGCATGAACAGCTGGGACCAGGTTTTGGCATGTGCAGGCAATAACAACTACCTTATCACTGCCACCTGGCCAAAAGAGATTGTAAAATATTCATGGGAAAACACATTCCAATTTCAGAAATGTTAAATGAGAGAAAAAAATAACATGAATTTTAGAATCCATAACATAAGATCAATGGATAAGGCTTCTCTTGGTACAGGACAAACAGCTGGAGGGTCCCAACCATCCCAGCCCAGCTAGGTGCCTCAAGGAGTAAAGACAGCAATAGCCCAAGCATACTTATAACCCATTCTCAGCATGACTCACTGATGAGAGCCAACGTAAAGGTCTATAGAGAGAACTTCCAGACAATGCTTCTCTAGATACGACCCCATAGAATTGCAACTTAGTTGAGATTTAACAAGAATCCATTTGGTAAAAGTCTCCAATCACTTTTGGCTTTGCAGCCTGCCTGCCAAAGCTGAACGATTATATCCCCATATTCTTACTTCCTTTTATTCGTTCTAATCATTTGGATCTTTGCTTTCTTTTCTAGTATTTGAGTAGTCATAACTTGTTGGACATAATGCTGGGGGATGGAATGTCAAGACGGTTCCTCACACCTATCTCTGCCTTGCCTCACCTTGTCAATCTGCCTTTCGGGTAGTGCTACCTCTACGGTCCATCATCCCATCTGCCCAGGACAAATGAAAAACACTTGCAGTCTTTGTTTTTTTCTATCCTCACTATCTATATGGGGTAATGACCTTGATCAGCATCACAGCCTCCAGCACTTCTCTTCCTGAAGAAGGGAAACTGGCTTCCTGATTGACCTTGAGTGAGTGAACCAAATAACATACTTAGTACAAGCTCAGCTGCTGTCCCACTCCAAAGCTCCCTCCTCCTTAAGAACATTGATCTTCACTCAGAAAGCTCACTGAAATTCTCCTCTCACTTGTATAAAACATAATTCTGTGCCTAAAACTATGGTCGATTGTGGTAATTTCTTTAAAACAAATTATTAAAATAATCATATGTAGAACTGATTACCACACAGACTTGGTGAGTTTTCTACACCAAGCTTACAGACATATCTTCACCTGAATGACCCAGATTGTAAACGCAGAATTCTGTTATGTTCTGTTTCATTTAGCTTCCTCTGGAACATGCAGGCAGTGTTTAGGCCTCAGCCTCCCAATCTTCATGACTATAGATAGACAGGGCTGAATATTAGGCATAACTGAGCACCCATATTCATTCATTTATTCATTCACTCATTTACTTATTCAGTAACTGTTACATATCAGGCATTCTCTAGGAATTCACAGTCTAATGGGGAAGAATCATACATAAATAGATAATTATAACACCGTGTGATAATCAGCGCAATGTACAGACAAGCCCAGAGTATGAAGGAGGCAAAAAGTCAGGGGTGCCCTAATTCCCTGACACTCTCAGAAGTTAGATTTCCCCTGTAGCAGACTTCCATTATCATGTTTGATATCCTGGATGAGTACTGAGAAGAGATGGTGTTTGAGCAGAAGAAAAGGAAACTATAGAACAGAAGGCTTTGTTTACACTCCAGGTAAGGAAATGGAGGGTTAAAAAAAAGTAATCACACCAATGCAAAAAGAGGAGGAAGATAGCAAAGTATCAGGAATGCAGCTGGATGAATAATTGATGAGCTGGTAGCCTAAGAGAGAGTCTCATTAATATGATCCTGCAGGTTCATTAAGTACTATTCCAGGCTTGTCTTGGAGAGGGCCTCCTGAGTCTTGATTAGGGATTGTGTGGCTTTCACTTCGACATCAGAACTTTGGGCCTTGGGTTCTGACAACTGCTTCCTAAGCTCCTATCCTTTTACCCCAGCACCTTTGGAAGCTCTTCTCCATCCCCCTCTCACTAATCATGGGCCCCTAACCATGACAGTCAGTCCTAGTAAATAATATATCAAGATAAATGATAATTGTTCTGTTTTAAGTGTCTCCTAATGAGCATCATAAATTAAAAATTAATATTGCAAAGACTATATGAATAGCATCAAATCCATAAACAAAGCAGCGGGTATCACGCTTGCAAATGAAAGCTAAACACCTCCCTTGTCCTCTTTTCCATTCCCCACCTCTATCTACCCTCCCCCAATTCCTTCTCCACCTCCCTCCCAGCACTCCAGACCTGACATCCAAGCCACCAGGAATTACATTGCAAATAACAATACCTTTTTTTTCCCCTCACAGATTACTTCTGGCCTGCTACTTACCTACCTGGTTTAGTGTGACTTGAAGACCCAATCCAGAGAATTTATTTCTCATTATTTATTTTCCTCAGCCAGAGATAGACAAGGCAGAATTAGATTATGAAAAACTTTTAGGTGAGGCAGATGAACTAGGTCAGATCCCGTGGAAAGACTGAATATAGAATTTTAAAGGCATCAAATAGTTCTGTCCTTCCATATTAGACAATTATATTTCAACCCAAGTCATATTTTGGAGAAGACTCTATGCTGGAATCTTAATAGGAGCTTTTTATTCTCTGTGTAGTAGTAGGATAGCTTTTAGGGGGTGCTTTTCTGGATTTTCAAAATTTCTACAATTTTAACAATTATGATCATGATACGTTTAATAGAAAAAAGAAAGAAAACGTCACTCAGAAGTGAAGAAAAGTGCTTGGTCAAACACAAAAGCCCAGTCACAAAGGTTAAAATAACCATCATTTTATGAGCCTTTTTATAATGCACTAGACATTGGGAGGTGTGCATCATCTCCATCCCTCACAGCAGCACTGAAGGGTAGATAATGTTACACCCAGCATCCTATTGCTATCCAGAGGGAAAGGAGGCTCAGCCAACGAACTGCAAGCATTCCAATTCCTTTTCCTGAGATGGACGCATGAACTCTCTTGGCCCAATGGCATTAAATATTCCACCCGTGTAACCGATACCCCTTCTTGGAATTCAGAGCTCACCCTGCAACCTGCTGGTTATCATTTGGCTTATATCACAGGCTGCCAACGGTGAGAGTACACATGGGTCACGCTCATGTAAATATTCCAGACCATATGGCAGTTGTATTTCTCACTGTAAATGAACACATTGGCTTTGTTCTATAGAAAATCAATTTCACAAAAACTTGAGTTCAGTTACTTTTGGACTGAAAGGATAAAAATTTCCTAAGTCTTCACTGACTGCTGAATCTTCGATACCAAATCTACATGAGCTCCACATCTCTCTCAGTTGATTCGCTTGCTTTACTAATCCAAGGGCTCAAACATTCACACAGCTGTATGTGGAGAAAATATAAAAACAGTTCACCTTTTTGGCAACTGAGCTACATAACCAATAAAGGTGGTTTTACTTCAGGCCATTACCCAGATTACTTTTACTAAACTTAGCTGGAATGCCATCCTGCACCTTTGAGGAATGTGCACAATATGCCTTGGTACTGGCAATGCTACCACTCTAATTCTCTCACACAAATAGAGGCGCTACAGTCGTAATCTTGTGACAGTGAAAAACTAGACCACTCTCTCCCTGGGATACCATAAAGCTAACAATGGCAAAGCCTCCAAAACCAAAGTGCACAGAAGAATACAGTGCTTAAGCTAATTAAATCTGCTGTGGAACCAGGAGAATTCCAAGAACAGCAGTAACACATTTTTATTTTATAAAAATGTCCCCATTGAAACAACAGATCTGAATGCAAATGTAAAACTAAGCATTCGATAATGCTCACTTTCACATCTGTCAACATTTTAGAGTAACTTCAAGAAGAATACATTTGTGGTTCTACAAATTCTTAGTTTATGCATAGAAAACATTCGAGAGGACTTTGTTTTCACAAGTATCCAGGTATCAAATAAAAAAAAATATCATGGAATCACACACTTTTGAAGTTGGAAGGGATCATGAGAGTCATGTATACCTACCCCTCATTTAACAGGTGTGATGAAAGTTCAGAGAAGTTCAGCTATCACTCAAGATTACTCACATGATTGGATTTCAGGAAATTGGAAGGCAAAAAAGAAATTAGGGATAGATTCCCCGCTGTACCTTTAGCATTTAAATGACAAATCTCTCAGTCTGAGATAGAGGGCTAAGCCAGACCCAAATTCACTGGTCACCTGACCTTTCTGTATTTTCACAAACGAAATTAAATGGAGAATTGAAACATTTGCTCAAATTGCTTTGGTTAATTTATTGAGCTTTGTTTACCTTAAAAAAGTGAAATAGAGTAGAATAAAAAGGGTGACACATCTTGTTGTATTTGAATATTAATAAAATCATATTTGATGTTAAATTTACTGTTTTTATATTAACATGAGTATATTTCATGACATTTTTCATGTTTTGGTTATAACTATGTGTGTGTATATATATGTATGTGTCTGTATGTATATATATTACATATATGCTAAGTTATAATACAAAACTTTTTCTTACCATGAATCACAGTAAAAAAGACCAAAATTCACTTCAGTGGAAATTTCACGCTTGCCCTACTCACCATTTTTAAAAACAAAAAACCAACAATGAAAATAAAATGTAAAATAGAAGCTTCTCATAAAATTTTGGGGGAACCTTGCATTAAACTATCACTTTCTTGTCACTGCAGCCTAAAATGTTCTTTCTCCTCCAGGCCTAGTGCAATGTCCTATAGGTTACTGAAAAAGAAATATTAAACTTAAGAAACTAGAAAAAGGACAAATGCACAAAGGATGAAAAAGGAAACAGATCTTCCTTTCGTTGTTTTACGATACATTTTTTTTCTTTCCTAATATCAAAGTTTGGGGTAAACAACAAATGTAATTTGCTCAGTTCCTGGGACAGTAGATGTACAATAATACGTGTTAAAGGAACACCAAAATAAGGGTAAAACAGCAGACTTTAGACTCTGCTACTAACTTTACAAAACTGGATGGAGTTTATAATTTCTCTGAGCTTCAACTTTCTCAACAGTAAAAGGTGATAACTGGGCAAGAACCACATTTCTTTCAGGGATGTTTGCAGAACTCTTACCATGGACTGTTAATAAATGACCCATGAAAATCATTTCTAAATGATAGGTTAATAAGTGGGCCCTTCACCAGTTCCTACCTTCTTATGTATTCATGATCATCCAATGAGTCCTAACTTTCCAACTCAGAAATGGTGACCTCCAAAGAAGAAGAAAAAAAAGGTCCAAAGAAGAAGAAAATGAAATCTCTCTGGATTTCTTCAATAAAAAGTAAAAGTATATCCAACTGCATGGACCAGATACTAGTAAGCTTCTCAAACTAAGAAGCAATAGTTTGGTCTGTGAATTAAAGACTTATTTTTCACATGTCCTTTCTTTTATATGTGTGATCTTTCACACAAAAACACAGAGAAAGAGAAGGTACTTTTTGGTTCAAATAAGTACCTTGTCCAAAAGACAATACAGCAATGGGCACTGTGCACCATTTGCTCAGGAGTGCTTCTGTAGCATCAGGACCAAGTTGGAGGACTGGAATTAGCAGGAGCCCTACTCACCTATTCTGTGACTTTGGGATGAAAGGGGAGCCACATGAGGCCCTGCTCTGGATGGAATTGTGGCTAACATTATTTACAGCTACAACTCCAGAGTTAGAAAAGATAACCCTATCTGTGAAGATAACCCTTCTGTGAAGGTCTTGAGTCTGGGTAGCCAGAGGGCGTGGTGTGTCTGGGGAAGCACAGCATATTCCATTAGGCATATCACTGTGACTCTAAGCTTCCATTTCCTTATGCAAAATGGAAATGAAACTAGAATCTACCTTATGAGTTATGGAGAGAAGTAAATATATGTATAGGACTTGACCCATTATCTGATACATAGTAAGTGCTCAATAAATGTGTCTGTTTTTATTATAGTATAACTGAATCCAGACTATGATTAAGAGAGCAAAGATAATGAAAATTTAAATGATATGTCAGTATAGATGTGTTCTGCTGTGATGTGAATGCATTAGAAAGACACTGAGGAGGTATACACATTGAATTAGAAACTAGCACTACCTTCATGGTCCATTTTGTTCACTTTCCAAGCAAATGGCTTGGAAGAGTTGAAGGAATCTGGTCACCCCTAGATGATTAGCAAATCGTATACTTAATGGGCAAAAAGAGCAGCCAGGGATGCATCCATTTCTCAGCAGATAGCCTCTTGCCATACATTTCCATTCTTTGTTTAAAATTGCAACACATTTTGGACCAAAAATCTTTGGGCATTTTGCATCCATTCTGCCAGCCTGAGGTTTGTCTATGCCAACAAACACTTCTTAGTTATCATTATGTAGCACTGATAATACTTTGCTCTGGGTCTATAATCATCTTTACGTGGTCAAAGATGGCTTCTGTTTACCCTGGCAAAGCAGATGATGGCTGCTCTTTTATCTCAAGGAAGTGGAGACGGAACAGGGAGATCAGCAGCTTGTCCAAAAGGCACGCAGTCTGCTCAAGTGCCTGGGCTACCGGATTCTGAAATGTGGTCATCAGCCATATGGCAGTGCTGGCCCGGTAATCACCCCACCCAGCATGTAAATCAGGGTAGCACTCACTTATGTTCCTGAGCTACTCTAGGCGGTGAGCACTAGCCTCAATGCTACCAGGTGTATGTACCGCATAAATGGTTGACAGGCTGACAGGAAGTATATTTTGAGAGGAAAATAATAGTAAAGACTTAACTGAAGGATATCTGATGAAAGCAAAAGAAATTACCCAACCTATCTGCAAACCACACACTGGAAATGAATGGGTTCTTTCGTGTTTGGGACATTTTCGTGTTATAAAAATGTAGACTATAGAGCTATTATATCAAGTAATTTATGGGATGAATATTGTAATTCATTGAATGTCACGACTTATCTTTTATTCATATAGTTACTATTCCATTACCAGAGAGGGAGGTTTGTCAAAGGTTAATTATTTTAAATTGCTCTGGCAAATTTATTTTGATTTGTACAATTTTTTTGAATAATCATAGGTCTATATATTCATACATCTTTATGAGGCTTCTTTTTTAAAAATAATATTCTTTGATGAGGCAGTTAAAGCTAGATAAATGCTTTAGTGATGTCTTTAAAATATATTCCCTTTAACTCTGGATGTAGATCTACAAAAAAATATTATGTTATTATTGTTATTGGTATGATGTCTATTTTAGAACTTTCTATTTTTCCTAGGAAAATTGCAATTAAAAATGGCCAGGAATTTGAAATTTCAGTTTCTTAACGGGTTGCCCATGGTTCATGGTACCTTTGAGCTCTGAATCACTATTTGGAATCCCCTCTAAATGGTGAGTGGGAAAGCTGCTGGCGCCTGCTGTGGGCTGTACCCCACCTCTGTTTCACGTGAGATTGCTCCTTGGCCAGGGATACCTTCTCAGGACATGAGATTTGGTCCTTGTGGGAGAATAAATGCTGGACCACAAGGCAAATACCTTCCAAGTTAAAAAATAATTGTGAATCATAAATCTAAATTTAAAATTGAGCCAGAAGCAAGGAATTAGGAAGACTACAGTACATACAATATATACAGTACAATACATAGATTAATCCAAGTCCCACCTCCTTCAAAATGAATAGGCTCTCCCATGAAGCCTTCCTAATTAACTATGCTTGTCTTCTTTATATGTCTCAAATACTTATGTATCCTGTCTATATTTCATTAATATGGTCTCATTGTTATGTAGCTTTTTAATTATTCATAACTCATTTGAGAGTTAAGTATAGTAGAGTCAGAAGACCTAGGCTCACAGTTAAGCCCTGAGGTTTACTATTTGTACAGGCTTAGATACATTGTTTGATTTGTCTGCAATTCAGTTTATTTTATGTGAAAGAGCAATAAGAAGCCCCACCTATGTGTTTCATGCAGTTGGCAATATGTCACCTAGTAATTGCGCACTTCTCTGGGTTTATAAAATTCTTGCATATCTATCTAGTTTAATCCCTCAAACAATAGTATATAAGATGAGCACTATAACCCATCCATATTCATAAACATAGGAATTAGATGAATTATGTGAAAATGTTATTTTTAACATCATAAGTTATTGCTATTTTTAGCCTGTAGATTTTGTATCATCAATTTAAAATTAACACCCCTGAGGCTACAGGCCATCTCTCTCTCTCTCTCTTTTTTTCATATCATTCTCTCCCTATGCTCTTTTCCTTTAGGTGGTTTGATGAATAGATTCAGAAGATGGATTTTTCTAGGATAGATAACAAAGTGCTTTGCACAATAAATGCTCAGTAAGGTTGTGTCTATACATTGCCATAGTAACTGATTAATTTTATTTGGTGTCAGGAAGAAAATAATAATCTATTATTTAACCAAACTTTTTACTTTTAACCAGTTGTAATGGTCTTATGCACATGGTAAAAATGCCCCTGAATAGCACATCAAGCCTCAAGGCATGCAAATAAAATATATATATACTCTATCATGCTGTTACTAAGAAAAAAGCCATGGTACATGATTCTGAAAAGCATGAGTAAAGGCTTCAGGTACACAGGCAGTGAGATGTTCCCTATTTACCCTACCAGAGGGAAAGAGCCATTGGAAAAGGGCCCTTTTCTGTCTCGTTCACACTCACTATTTTCAGAACCTGTCACACAATTGGTGCTCAATAAATACTAGCTAAGTATAAAGTATCTCATTATATTTACATCACTGAGATTCTTAAAAGACTATGAAGCTTTGCAGTTAAGAAAAGAACTTGGAGTTTTGAAGCGGATTGAGAAGAGAGAAACAGTGTTGGAGATAGGACCCATGAGTAAAAGTGAAGGAAACAAAGCTATTACTCAAAAGGCATAAATTAAAGGGAGACTGCAAACGTCAGATAGCATCTTAGGTGATGCCTATAATGAAGCAGATGTCGGCAGGGGACTGACTCCTCAACTCTGCTGCAAATAGATGCAAGGGAAATGTGTTCACCTTGCCATATGAAAGACATGCATTAGGTAAAAGTAAATAAATACACATGTAAACACATACATAAATAAAATATATCCCCATTGAGAAGTGGTGGAAAGTGAACAGGAAAATTACAGAATTAGCTCTCAGTGATCAAGTTTTTGCCCAAAAATGCGTCAGGCACAGACACTCTGTCTAAGTAGTTGACTTACATTGTCTCACTCAACAAATTCTCTATAATAGATCTTATCATGATGAGGAAACTGAGGCTATGAGCAATTAAATAACTTGCCCAAAGTCATATGCTAGTGGTCAGCAGAGTCTGGAATGAGTGTCCATCTCTACCTTCTGGGTTAAAGTCATTTAAGATACCTGCCACCTGCAACCTCAACATCCACCAGCTCTACAGTTTTTTTTTCCACGGACCCTGGAAGACCCTACAACTATTTAATAGTTTCTATTTTTGCTTAACAGACTTCATGAAAGCGGAAACTGATTGATGGCTATGATAATGCAAAACATTTACTAATGTGGCCTACAGAATTATTTGTTTAAACTTATACATATATGCTATACCTATGCAAATATTTTACTCTTAATAAGTCTTTTTACCCAGATTTCACAGTAAAATTAAGGCCCCATAAGATAGAGTCCCTGAATCAGCAAGTAGAGAGATTTCATCTTCAATACAGTATACTTGGTCCTAAATATTTTAATTTTCCTGTCATCTTGCGATATATCAATAAAGGGATCTTTCAGTTGAAGTATTCTGTATAGTTGTGTAAACTCAACCAACTAGCCAGATAGTGGTCACATGTCCACTTCCTTTTGAATTGTAGAATCCACTGTCTAAGGTGAGATTTTGGTGTGAGGACACACTGGACCCTGGTGCGAGCTGCATTGGCAGAAATGTCACTGTAAGATCCCAAGGTATTATTATAAATCATCAATATGGCAGAATTAAAGGCAGGCCCCCTCAAGAATACCACTGCAACATGGAGCCTACCCTTATCCCATTCTACTGTACACCACCAGAGAGCATCACTCTGAATCCAGTGTCTTTTACCAGAGACAATCTGATTCCTAGAGATTGGGATATTTCTATTTTTAATTCTCCTTAACAAAGACCTCTAAGTCCAGAATCTTCTGCAAAGGCCTGTGAAGTGCTATTCTGATCATCCCTTCATGTTCCTGAGTTGCTCTGGGATAATGTTGTCAGGGGAAGACCCCCAGGGGAACAGCTGATTGGATTCTGGCAAGATGGACCAAACATCTGCTTCAAACAAAAGACATCTGCATATTTCACATTTATTTTTCATAATTTACAGAAGCAACCTGCCAAAATTCAGCAAGGGAGAATACACTAGCACATAATTAGCTTAAAGTTTGCTTGCTTTAGAAGTATGAGCATGAAGCCTAGGAGCTCACCTGGGAGGACATCAAGGAATGGCGGAACTGTGGTTTGATTTCTGTAAATTCTGTTTTAGACCTCATATGCCAGGGCAGAAGACCTAGCCCTGCTAGGCTTGGAGGGGGGAAGCAAATATGCCAGAGATGACACTAGGAGGTTCTTTCACCTTCATGTCAAATAAAAAGCCTCCACAACAAAAGAGTGGTCAAAGGTAATAGCATTTATTAAATAAGATCTGATTAATCAGAAAAATTTTGCTTCAACCACTTAGCACTACATTTCACAGATTAGAAAATGATGCAATGCTACATGGCTCTTAATTTAAAATGTATATACTGAGAGTACCAATGGCATGGTGAGAAACTACGTGTGGGTGTTTCATTATTGTTCAAATCATCAGAAAGTTGTTATTTGTCAAAAAATACTAGGAAATATATTGATTGCCTAGATGCTAGTGTATTTGGAATACGTGACGAAAACATAAAGAGAAAAAGATAATGGATTATATTATCTGTCTTAATATATCCTGCTATCATGAATACAACTATTTATTTTCTGAACCCTATGAACTACATCATCCCAGTTGAAATTCAAACTTTGCAAGGTCATAATTACATGAAATAGCTAAAGCTTGTCTAATTAGAGAATAAAAAATTTGGAGGGGGGTGGGTTCTTTTTGTTTCTAGCAAAGGAATTTCAATTCTATGTCCAGTTTTTGTTTTTGTTTTTGTTTTTTTAAGTAGCTATGAGATCCTGTGGGATTTTCCCTGATTTTAACTCCAGAGAGAAAGCATATTTATAGTTAAAGCAAAGATTTGCAAAATATTAGGCAGTGTTTTGAAATGTTTGAAACATCAGGCCCCTGGTGGGAAGAGTGCTATTTTGATTTTGCTGACTGTCTATGATCTTCCAGTCTCAGTCATTGCTTTGCAAAAGCAATTGTGTTCCTGATTGACTTGTAGATACAATGCTGACCCTATAAAAATCTCTGCAACACTACCACGGCAGTTTCAAAGGATTTAGCATCTTAAATTATGTGTACATTGTAGAAGCAATGTATGCAACCCAGGCACTACAATCCAAATACGCAGTGCAGTCAGATCGTTTATCTTCTTGATAATTTCCCTGGAAAATTATTTCTGAAGGACCTCCTAGAAGCATCACAAGGACTCTCCAGTGAGGAGTAGCCTGGAACCCAAATGTTCTTTGTGGTTACTGCTCTTGTGGGGAAGTGGCAGGCTCAGGGTAGCTCTGACTCTGGCCAACATGGTTGTATTTTTCTATGGGCTCTTGATTTTTAAGAAATAAAAATCAGCTGTAGTTACATAAAAATCATGACACTAACTAGAAAAATAATGAATTGCTGGATCATAAACAGATACTTTCTAAACTACCTCCCAAAATAAGCCTTTGGTTTTGGTGGGCGATTAGCAACACAAAAATACACTGGTATTATTCCAGGAAGGAATACTACTGAAAAAAAGAAGAATCAGAAAGATATACATTCTGTGTATAGCTGGTCCATCCTTACATTGGATAATCCCCATGAGTGACAGTGATCTATATTTGTGTTGCAGGCCCATCTCAGCTTGTAGCAGGGATGTAAATTTCTACCCAGGGAAATTATTTTGAGTAGCCAGGATCTACTTGTCTTATCTCCAACAAATTATCAATATCACGTATGCCTATCCTTCTCCCATAGGGTGGCGTGGCCAACATATTTTTGAATGTGCCTTCATGTTCAGCATTTGAGTTAAACAACCCCCTCACAGCATAGGACTTGTTAGCTTCTCCACCCAAAGAGTAGATTAAAGTCTCCAGTTGGAGCAGATGTGAGATCCAACATAGTTGAAGCAGGTTGGATCTATCACTGAATAGTTCTATCTCTGAACTATCTCTCAACTATCTCTGAATAGTTTCTAGAACATCTTTTTTGATTTGTAAAAACTACAGGAGTAATATATATGTTTCTCAATTTGTTTTTCTAACATGTCTGTGATCAGATTTTGTTCCACACCTAATATCAAACAACATGTGCACATCTTAGACAAGACTGTTGGGGTCTGTGAGGGGAAATTCCTGCCAGAGCCTCTCATTAACATATTTTTATTTCATTCCTAAGGTAATAAGCAAAAAAGACTCCACCACCTCTGAGCCTCTGCATTTTCCTGGATAATTTTATATCTTTGTTAGAAATATAAAATGCGGCTATAGGAGTCTTTACAAGTCTAAAGAAAATTAGCTAATAATGGTATCTTTTTATGGCCCACAATTTATCTTGCTGAAAAAGGCAGTTACATTCTTAGAGTTGATTATTGTTTCACCTTAAATTTTCTAATTGCTTTAGATTTTTCACTTATTTTAGACATTTTCACTTTGCCCCCTAGAGTAAATTAAGATGAAAGGTAAATTAAAAGAGAGGAATTCAACATGAAGAGAATAAATAAACAAAACACAGATTGCAAAGCGGAAATGAAAACAAGGTCTCCGAGACCAATCTGTTAAAGGAATGCGATAAATGTGAAGTGTTTACTATTTTAAAACATTAATCATGTACTCACCCTGTTTATTTAGCTATCAATATTTTTCCTGTAACTCTGACTCGAAAATGTGTAAGCTGTTTAGAATTAGGACTCAAACTGAAGGCAAATGATATTTTGATTATTTATATTGCCTAGCTTGTCTTGAAACTTCAGAGTTGTAGTCTTTTCATTTCAATTTACACCTTTTTTAAAAGTCATTATTATTTTGTATAATGTGACATCTCAAGTAACTTTTATTGCCACCCACTGCCATACGCCCAAGCCACAGCCATTAAAGATAGGGAGCCCAAGGTCTCCATCAATCTCATTCAGAAGATGGCTGCCATCTTGCTTTTACCTAGAATGCATGCCTCAACCCCAAAACACACCATTGTAGGACTGGCCTGGTTATCAGAATTAGCAGTTCCAAGGGGCCGAAAGTTTTCCAAGTCCCTGGGAGCATTTTCTAGGCAGAGATAAATTAATTTTAATAAAAACTCATAATTTGGATCTGATAATGAAATAGCCACCAAAGCTTCTATATACTCATCATGAGCAGGAGACTCTCATCTGATCTCACAAAATTAAATGTCCTGTGAAAAAGAGAAACAGTTCACATAAGGTTGATTTACCATTTCTACCCATTGAGAAAGACACGAAAGCATTAGAATTTTCTCCTGGAACAAGGATAGGGAAAAATTTCCCCCCATTAGAGCACCTAAACAATGGCATACATAAGATCCCTCCAAATTGTATATTTCTCTTGAAAATTATTATTGCTGCTATAAATTTACCCATACAATACTCAAGTGTGCTAGAAAATGGTGGTATCTTTATTTTCTATGGCTGACTTAAAATTCCTAAAGTACCTCCATCCCATTTCTTCTCATTTTAACAGATTAGCTTCCAATGAAAGCTGTTTCTTTGCCTCGCCTGGCACTCTGCTTCAGCCTGTTTTAGAAAGCTCAGAAGACTAGCTCCTACCTCTGACCTTTCTTTCCACAGTCCCTGATAACCAGAAGCGCTGTCTTTTATTTCCCCTCTTGGTCAGGCCGTGGGGACTTCCTCCTGCTCTATGTTCATCATCCTCCCAAGAGTGATATTCGCCTTCTGCCTTTACCTGTGCCACTGAGGGCAAGGTTGCTGTTGGGAAGGGAGAACAAATGAAAGCTTCATGAGTTTCACAGTTTCCAGTTTACATGCCCTTAGAGTTATGCAGAGGGCCCACTGTGGGCACAATGGTTCCTAGGTGCTCCCAGTTTCTTCTTCTTTCTGGGTCCTTTACCACCTTACATCTTTCCATGGTAACTCCAACCTTGTCCTCTGAGTGCCCAGTGTCCTCCCAAGATGCTCACCTCCTTCAAATTAAACATTTCTGGAAAACTGGCTCATACATCCTCAATGTTTGACATGACTGTAGGTATGACCTCTCTTGGGGGAGTTACAAAGGACTAACACTTGAGCCAAAGCAATGAACCACCAAGGGTGTCATTTTGAGCATTACTGGTTGAAGAAGAGCACAGGGGCAGAAAAGGAGTTTTCCAGATTCCACTGGAATAATACCTTGTGGATAGGATGGCCTCCTGGGATTTCCATATTTATATGTTCTACCAGAGATGTATGCATACGCACATGGGTTGCATCCACACACAGACACATACAGACACTTTAAATTGAAATATCAAGACATATCAGCGTGAGATTAACAACCATAAGAGGACCTTGAAAACTAATAAATATTCTGTAAATATTTAGTGCTAATATGTGTCCACTTCCTTGACACAGACCTTCTTAAATAAAGTAATAATAAAGAATTACAGAAAAAATTAATAATTACAGAAATGACATAAACTAGCCCAAGTATATCTCAAATAACTGCATTGGTTCCAGAGTCACCTAAAGAGCCAGCCTTTAACAAAGTGTTTTTATCTAGTGAGGGAAATGACCACAGGCATTTTGCTATGACCAGTCATTAAAAACAATGTCATTCTCCTTTTCCTAAAGGATGTAATTTCATGCAAACCTAAATGTGTTAACAAAAGCTGAGTCTTCTATTGTGTTGTTTTTGTTTTACATTTATAGGCTATAAGAGTCTTGAATTAGTGGGTTTTTTTAGTTACTAAAACAATAATAATTGTTAGTATTTCTAATAATAATGTTTAAAGAATATGTGGTGCTTATTTTTATTTCACGATTTCCCTGGAATTTCTGACAAGATGAAACTTTCTGCAGGATTTGGTGGATGTGTTTCTCTTTGGCTTGGCAGCTCTGTTGATGCCTCGCATGAAAACATTTTGAGGTTTTGAGGAAGGAATCTAGATTTGCCTGGGTGTATCTTGATGGGCTTTGTGTCTAGATGTGTTCAGACAAACTTCAATGACATTTCATTCAATTTCTTACTTCCTGGAACGATCAACCATCTTTCAAAATTCAATTTGAAACTTCAGTCAAATTCCTTGCCTTCGTTGCCAAAATTGTCATGAATACCCATCAAAGTGCTGACAACCATGTTGTTCTAAAGTGAAAAAGTCTCCAGCTTTGGTTTTGGTTGGCTTTACTAAACAGATTTTTCTCCTTTAGGAAGGATCATTATCACATCACTACTCCTGTTTCCCTCCTTTACAGTCCAAAGCATGCCTTTGTGTTACGTAGCATTCCACAGGGTGGCTGCACATCTTGACACACAAGCATGCCACCATGCTTTTGGTACATCTCTGCCCATGCTTTAAGACCCTTCTCAAGCAATAGGGGACCTACACCTCACATAACTCACATAAAGAAAAATGCAAATGTAGGAACCCACCTCCCACAGTAAAGAGCAGCATCCTCTTCCAAGGAAGGCTGCTGGCCTACTGCCAAAGAAAGAGTTCATATTTTCTTGAGTTTAATTCATGTTGTCATTCAACTATCTTTTTAAATTAAAATTTTATATGATAATAATAGCTACTCTAATTGAGGAACCTACTGAGTGTTTGATTCCTCTGTTTTGTATCTTAGGTAAATGATCTCCAAATTTCAATAATTCTTTGATGTTATTTGTTATTATCTATTTCAGTAATTTTTAAGTTTTGAAATAAATGAATCGTAAAATAAATTTGTTTGAATTTTTTTAACTGTATTATTTATTTATTTTTGGGGGGCATTCTCCATTTTTGAATAAATGTAGCCTCAGAGAAGTAAAGGAATTGGTCCAAGGTCATGAACCGGTAATGGTGCAGAGTAGAATTGGAAACCCAGGATTTCTGAGTCCCTGCCCACTGTTAGATTTTATATTTAACAACTTGGGGTACCAACTTCTATGCTCCCAGCCCACCTTGTACCCCAGTCACAGCAGTGGCAGCCAGTTTTGCACAGGTAGAGCCTGCAGTGCCTCCTGCAGCCATATGATATGGAGAGAGGTCCTCTGACATAGTGACAGGGGCCTGGTATTCACACATGGGAAGCTACAAGTATTGGGAGTTCATTCTGTCACCACAAGAAGCTGATCGATAAAGGCTTTCTCCTCCAATTCTCTGAGACAATTCTGGAATCTGTCTGACAACTCCTTAGAAAGTGCCAGTGGGATCAAGCTCATTACCCATATCGATAGCCTGCTCAAAAATGCACCCTTGAATTGTTTCTGTCTTGCAGTCTCATCCGTTATTCCCTAGAACAACTTCTGAAAGAGAAAAAAGTCTTTGTCTCAGTTTCTGCTCTCCAGAGGTAACCCAAAGGTAAAGTAAGTATACCACATCACACTCTAAAAGTAGCAGCAGAACATATCAAATGGGAAGGGTTCATTTTGCTTTGAGAAAATTCTTTTATGGGGCTCTTTGGCTTTTCAAAGGCAAGACTTAGACTCTAATCTAGAAGAAAAACCATCAGCTATGGGAATCACGCAACAAGTTAAAATATAAGTGTTTTGTACATGCAGAGATGTTAAGAGATGTTATTCTGATATCAACCTAAGTAAAATAATCTCCAAACTTCAACAGTCATCTGACATTACTTGTTTTATGGCCATTCTAAGGCCAGGCCTTGGGGAGCAGCTAAGTGTATAGATAGAAAAGCAAGGAGAAAGGAAAGGAGCCTCTGGCATGAGTGAGGGCATGGGTCCCAGAAAACTGAAGGAGACCTAGGTCTAAGGGGGAAATTGGCCAGAGGGCTCGCCTGTGATAGAGCAGGACCAATAGACTTCATGACCAGCGCCTGCTCTAGAGCTGCGTGTGTTGCACAGCTCTCATTATCTCTGCAATCTTCAGTAAAGCTGCTTAACCTTGGAAACCTAATGTGACTCCTGTGACAACCTGGGGAACAGAAGAAGAGTCTGTGTCTGTGCTTGGGGAAGAAGGAGGAGCCATAGCCTATAGAATTGTTACCTGGAAGGCCAGTGGAAATAATAGAGCAGTCTGGGGGTAGTACAGCCTGGAAGAAGACTGGACAGACAATGAATGGAACATCTAAGAACCTACCAGGAATCCACAAAACAATCCAGTGGCAGGGTTTCCTATAGTTACACAGGAAATAGATTCGAACAGTTCTATTTAAATACTCAAGATAGAAATAGGAGAACTTGAGAACATTTTGCTAACACATACAAATATGGAGTTAAAGAAATGGGCAGGGAGTATGTTATTTGTACATTTCATATACAGCCCTGAATATTCCTAAAATATTTGTTAGGTATCCATTAGGTGTCAGATACTATTCTAGGCACTGGGGGGGAAAGTGGTGAATAAAACAGAAAAAATTAAAAAACATTCTAGGGAGGGGAGACAGAAAAACATACTAAAAACATAGAGCCCGTTGGAGGGAGCTAGGAGTGCTGAGGAAGTAGAGCAATTGGAAATGTTGACACTATTTCTGTCTTTCTTGAGAAAGAGCAGGTTTTGTGAACTTAACCTGTTTTATGCATCCAGAGTGTATTAGTTGTTGAAATAAATTTGGGGTAATGACTCAAATCATTTTATGTTTTCTATGGCAGAGGTAAGGAACCCAGTGAAAAAGACAGAGAGAAGTATGGACAAAAAACAGATCCTAAACCTGTTTTGTTTTGTTTTGTTTTATTTTTGGTAGTAGTTGTTTATTTTTGCAAACATTCAAACCCCCCGTATTGGTGGCTGTTATTATGAGATAAATAAACTGAGAAACAACAAGACAATTTGGTCTCTACAATTTGTTTAGTTTTGACTAAATATTTACCTTGGAAGAAGTATGTGTACAATATTCATTTTAAAAGATACAACAGTCACCTCATTACTTGGAATTTTACTTGAGGCTTGAATGAGACTGAAACCACCTGGACACCACTAGAAGATACATCAAGGAACAGAAAGGTAGGTCCATTCTGTCCTTGACACTTCATTTTAATTTAGTCACTTTGCGTTGAGGCTTTGCCACCTCCCCAGGAGACTGGAGATTTTCTATTGCCTAACGCTGGAAAATAGGTTTATGAGATATATTAGAAAATGTTGATGATGTCTTATAAGCTTGCCCGTTTGAGTCATTTGCTCTGTTCTGTTGTACCATCTCTGTCCAGTGCCTTTGGCTATTTCTCAGGAGCTGTGGCCCATCTCACCTTCTACCTTAGCTGCTGTAGATTTCATTCATTGAAAAATATGTTAGTGCCCCCTAATGAAGTAATAGATTAAGGTAGCCTTCATGCATTGCTGCCAAAATCATTCAGTGTAAGGTTGATGGGAGATTTTATGATGGGTGGTGATATGGTTTCACTGCATCCCCACCCAAATCTCATGTTGAATAGTAGTTCCCATAATCCCTGCACGGGAGGGATTAGGTGAAGATAATTGAATCATGGGAGCAGTTTCCCCCATCCTGCTCTCATGATAGTGAGTTAGTTCTCATGAAATCTGACGGTTTTATAAGGGGCTACCCCCTTCTCTGGGCACTCATTCTCCTGCCGCCCTATGAAGAAGTGCCTTCTGCCATGATTATAAGTTTCCTGAGGCCTCCCCAGCCATGTGGAACTGTGAGTCAATTAAACCTCTTTTCTTTATAAATTACCCAGTCTTAGGAATTCCTTCATAGCAATGTGAGAATGGACTAATACAGGTGACTAATACATCACCTGGGAAGCTACCCACTGATTAACCCAATATTATGTGCTTTGGATATTATGCAATAGCAAGGACACGGCACCACTCATGGAGTCTTACTGACTATAAATTTGAATCAATCTAATCAAGTCTCTAGATCTAACTAGTGTGCAAGAAATACAGGAAATAGAGAAACAAGCCATGCTATGAGGTAGTGATTAACTAAATCCATTCCTCATAATAAAAATAACAGAGTACTCAAGTTAAAAGTGGAAGAGGGAGGCACTTATAGAATAAAAGAAAGTTAAGAGAAATAATAATCAAATGCAATCATGTCATATGATACACAGAGTTCAGCCAAACTGGGCATTTTAGTCATTGAAGTGGCCACAAATCTGTATGTCCAAGCAACATTTCTCACCATAGTTTCTCTCCAGAAGACAAGTCATATCTAGTTCTATTTAGGATTCTGCTTCCTCTCCTTTTATGATCTTTTAGCTAAAATCCTGACTGTCACTGGGTGATGACTTAATCTTTGTTATTAAAACACCTCTTGTGACTAATAAAATAAGCATGGGCAATAGCATACTTCAACGCTTCAATCTTGGAGAAAATGCTGTAGAACTGGCTTGGTAATACGGTTTCCAAGGAAATTCAAAAATGGCTCATAGTATTTTCAAAACTTGGCAACCAAATAAGGGCTTTGAAGGTTTTAACACACGCATCCACACCCACACTGTAACTCATTTCAGCCCCCACATCCAGAGACTCAGCTTTTTGTTGGCATCTGAAACTTGACTTATCACCAAACTGCATGCCCGAGAGGGTACATGTTAGACATTGGTATTAAATAATTAGCCATCGGACCTTGAGTAGTGCCATTTTGTCTTTCTGCATATGGATTTGATCACTCCCTACTCAAACCTAAGAAACTTGAAATAGTAGTGATATTTCATACAAATTACACTTGGAGCATAGCTGCATTCAGCCCACAATTTCTAAGTTGCCTGAGACAGAAATGTGTCAGCAAAGAGTCTAATGCATAGCTTAAAATGATTGATTCAAGACTAAATCAGCAACGCTAATTTCTTGCAATGCTAGTTACATATGGTTGCATTAATATTCCCTTCTCAGAAATCCAGCTGAGAATCATTATTTAATGAAAGGCTTACAAATTGCATCCTATTTAACATTTTTCATTGCAGATTCTTTTGTAGAAATGCAGAAAACATGCAAGTGACCATGTAAATTCTGTTGCATTTGCAATGTGCTGAGTAATTTTCTTGATGTACACATAAAATATATATGTATATATGTGTGTAATGCATTTATATGCATATATTTTATATGTATACCTATATACAATATGATGCCTATACATTACATATTACACAATTACATATAATATATAATAGTTTATGTAGAATATATTATATATATATGTCAAGAGATCATTCTGATTGGTGATTTCTAAATTAATGAATTTAAAGGGCAGATTAAAAGAGAGAGATTAGAATTTGAGTTTTCATTATCTACCCTAGGTTTGAACACTAGCTACATCATTCATTAAATGCATGTCCTTAACCAATTTTAATCACTAATCTTTAGTTTCCTCATCTTTAAAATAACAATAATAATATCTACTTCCCAGAGTGTTGCTATAAAGATGAAATGAAAACAAATCAAGTAAAGTATCTCACACAGGACAAGAGCTCAATAAACATTAGCTCTGTTTCTAATGTAAAAGCAACAAAAAGAAGATTTATGGCTTGTTACAGAATAAATTGCAGTGTTTATGAATCTGTAGTTATTGAAGAGTTCAGCCTAAGTAGGGAGATGAACCAAAGACCTGTGGATAGTCTGGAGACAGACTGGAAAGGAAAAAATTTATAAAGGCATTCATGTTTAAGCAATAAATATGTTAGAGTTTTTCTTTAAGGCCAAGATAAACTACCTGATTTCAATTATATGTGTATATATAGTCATATAATACGTGGTTTTTATATAAAGTAATATATATTATTTTTGCTACTTTGATAATAATGTTAACTAAATAGCAAGTTTTCAGGTAGAACATTATTATTTAATAACTTCATATTTCTTACACTTGAAAAATTAACAGGACACATGGTGGGGAACAACACACACCAGGGTGGAGGGTGAAGGGAGGGAGAGTATCATAAAGCATAGCTAATGGATGCTGGGCTTAATACTTTGGTGATGGGTTGATCTGTGCAGCAAACCACCATAGCACACGTTTGTCTATATAACAAACCTGCACATCCAGCACATATACCCCTGAACTTAAAAGTTGGAAAGTATATATATTTGATTAAATATATGTTAAATATATGATTTCATTATTTCAGGAAGGTATATATAAACATATATATGGTTATAAACATATATATGTTTATAAACATATATATACACATTATATATATGTTTGACATATATATGTCAAACATATACATAATGAACTTGGCTTTTCTCTCACCAAAAAAACAGACACAAAAAATTTTGCATTTTGCACTAGCAGAATGATGAACTTAACTATTTGGGGGTAAACATTTTTCAAAGTAGTCACTGAAATGGATAGTGGAAGACCAATAAACCCTCTGGAAAGAATGTGAGGAGACAAAGGCCCCACATACTCCATCAAGAAAGTAATTATCAATTTCTCTGTAAAGTTTCTAAAGGGAACCATCACCAGAGAAATTTCATAGAGTAGAATCCTTATTAGTACAAAAGTTGTGCTATCTTGACACTTGGCCACTTCATTAATTATTGTGATTCAATTAAGGCAGTGTTTTAAAGATAAGAGGAGAGTTGACTGATTTTTTTCAATGAATTAATTAATTTTTGGCTTAAATATTCTTATATTATTTTTTAAATTATTTAACAACATCAATAACAGTCATAGCTTTATTTGTTTTATAGAATGCTTCCCCATAGGTTATATTCTAAACTACCACAGTGGCATTTGAGCTACATATTGTAGAGTTAATTTGTAAAAACTTGAGGCTGAGAGATCACACGACTCCTCCAGATTTTCACAGTGCATAAATAGCAACTCCAGAGATGTCCCCACACAAGCATCTCCTTTATGCAGAATTGTCTGGGTGTCTGAGGCATGCATTCTTCATAAGTTAGGTATTTTAAAATCAGAAGTGAGTCAATGACAGACTTTCTTTCTTTAAAAAGGAAAAAAATAGTGGTTTATAATATTTTAAATTAGGAGTAATTAAAATGTCCCACAGAAAGCCCTGTGCTGATTCTAACTTCCACTTAGTGAAACTGAAATAATCTAACTCCAGAGGAAGCTTCAAGCAATTGAAAGAAGCCATGAGCCTCCCATTTAAACCAGGAGCTCAGTGTCCATCTCTGCTGTCAGAAATTTGAAGAACATTCACATTTTCCATTTGCTTTATCAATAGCTACCTCAATGTTTCTAAACTATCCATCACAATAGTGCCTAAGTAATTAGACAGAGGTGCTCTGGCACTGTGTTATTTAAACATCATTTCCATGCAGCACAGTGAGCCCTACCATGTGTTATTATTTTGATGGGCTTCTCACCACTTAAATGACGAAAGAGAAAAATTACAATTTCCTCTAAATTCATTTGTAGATACTTGCACAAGTAATATTTGGCTATGGTCATCATAGTGAACACTGGCTGTATGTCAACTAAATCCTTGGAGATAATTTCAGCTCAACTGATGGTCCTAGTTAATTTCCCATAGGCAATTGTGAGAACTCTCTTCTTCCAAGTTTGTTGGTTTGTTTGCTTGTTGGTTTGTTTTTTAGTGTTGGAAATCCCTTGAAAATTCACTTATTTTATTGGTTCTTTTTTTTATTGCATTATCTATGGTCTACATTAAAAGAAAAAAAAAATCCTAGGTTGTCTTAAACCATTGTAATTAAGTTTGGAGACTGGCTCTTTGCATATTCACCAGATAAGAAAAAAATGTGTGAAATTTGGGAGATGTTTAATCTAGCGCAGGGGTTGGAAAATTACAAATAAGTACCAACAAATTGCTTTATAAATAATGTTATAGTGGATCATAGCCCTGTTCATTCATTTACATATCACCTATGTTCACTTTCACCCTTTGATGGCAGCGTCAAGTAGTTGTGACAGAGGCTACGTAGGGCAAAAAAAAACTTAAAAGATTTTCTAACTGGCCCTTTAAGAAAAGGTTTACAGACCCTTGAGCTAGAGGGAACTTTGGCTCCTGGCAGTAGTTTAAGAGATATATATATATATATATTAACAAGCTTGTTTTAGCTGGTCTTCTTTTAGCTAGGAATCCAACATTTCGTCTCATCCCAGGACTTGTAATTGATGATGACAGTGATGTCCATGAGGCACTGAAAAGCCTTGAAGCACCTTCTGAATCAGCAAAGATTAAATCTCATTCACTATGGGTCTCTGTTGTCCAGATTCATAGCCTTAAAATTGAAAGGGACCTTCAGCATCATCTTTCACAAAAAAAGTGGAAATCTTTTCCACTATATGCCTTACATGTGGGCTTTCAGTCTCTAATTATAGACCCAGTGGAAGCAGGTGAACAACTTCTCATAGTATCCATACTAATTTGTGGCAGCTCTCGCTCTTTTACTATTGATTGGATTGTTTTTCCCCCACACTGAGTTAATATTTCTTTCCTTGCCACTCATTTGCCCTATTATAATATTTTGACTGTTAGTAAATTATAAATGATATATCAGAATATCTGTACTTTTTTGTTGTTGTTGTCAGAGTCTCACTCTGTCGCCCAGGCTGGAGAGCAGTGGTGTGATTTCGGCTCACTACAACCTCCATCTCCTGGGTTCAAGTGATTCTCCCACCTCAGCCTCCCGAGTAGCTGGGGTTACAGGCACGTGCCACCATGTCTGGCCTAATTTTTGTATTTTTAGTAGAGACCAGATTTCACCATGTTGGCCAGGCTGGTCGCGAACTTCTGGACTCCAGTGATCTGCCTTCCTTGGCCTCCCAAAATGCTAGGAGGACTGAACCACCACACCTGGCCTGTACTTTTTATTAACAAGAATATTAATTAAGCAGAGCATTCCATCCTTCCACTCTGCTTTATAGTAGATAATGTTGTTCTTGAGTAACAGATGCAGGTTTTGGAATCAGAGAGACTTGTGTTCAACTTCCAATTTCCCCACTAAAAAATGGTTTGGCCATAGAAAATTGCTTTAACTTCTCTGAACATTGATTTCTTCATTTGCTAAACAGAGAAAAAAAGCCTGAGACTCTGAAAGAAGGTACATAGGATCCAACATGGTGCATGACATTAAGAAGCTATTAGTAGTGGTAGGAAGTAGCAGGCATTTTAAATGTACCATGTGCAAATGTGCAAGTGCCAGAGCATTCCAAGCCCCAAACATAAAGCAGAGGCAGCATTTGGAGCATTTTAGGAACTAAAGATTATCCTAAATTTAAGACTTTATTTGAAAAGACTAACATTACCTCATATATGTCATAAACATTCCAGGGCAAGAATTAATCTATCTTGTTCTCTGTATGCCATGGTGCAAAACTGGGAGCTTGGTGCTTACTTTTAGCTCATGAAGATCCCCAAGGAGTAAGCGGTGTACATATTAGACGTTCTAAATGTACACAAAGGGATATTTCAAGAAGCGCACTCACCTTTTCAATTCAGATAAAAATAAATTATGCAAATAAAAAAATGGTTAACCCATCAAGGGCCAGATTATGAGAGTATCTGTTTCTGTTATCTGGAATTACTGTGTTTTATGAAATCCAGCCATGTCTGTAGTGTCTGATTTTAATATGGCAATTCTCTCCTATTCTTGGTTCTTCTGTTTTAGGCAACATATTGAATCTCTTGGGAGAAACTCATCCTGTATCTGCTCGATTGAAAACATGAGGGTGCACATTCCAAGCTGCATATGCTCAGGTCCGAGTTTCCAAGGAAACAAGGGAATGCTCATCTATCTACAAAACTGAACTGATGAATCACTTTCAGCTTGTTACAAATCCTGATTCTGAATCAAACTCCAGTGTGCAGTCTAAAAATTGTCACTGTCTTGTCATTTCTGCCGAGCAAACCCCTGATGCTATGAGGCTGGCAGTTGGGCAGGGATTCCCTGAGTTGTGCACTGTAATTTTTTCCTCTGCGCTGTTAGTGAAATACTGTCATTGAGAACCAGCTCCACATTGCACCTATGTGAGAAGGCCTTGGTTTCTATCAGTAAAGTCAGACAGCTATGTGCATTTGGGATGCCCTGGTCAACCATATAGGAGGAAGCGCAATTGTCCTCCCAGCTCTCACAGTGGCCACTAGCTCTCAGGCTCACAAACTAGGCAAAGTGAAGAGCAGCAGGACGACCTACTTCCCAACTTTCATAGGCATTCAAACCCTAGTGGGTGATGGTATTTCTGAAGGTCTTGAATATAGGACTTCCTGACCATTCTTTAGCATTTACTGATCAAAGTATTTCAGAAGTGTTACGTTGTTTGGCAATCACAAGTGTCGAGACAGATACTATGATTATCTTCATTCTCTAGAAACAGAGGCACAGAGAGGTTAAGTAGTTTCCCAAAGGTCATACAGTTTGTAAGTGATAAAACTGATTTGAAGCCAAACTGTGTCACCCCAAACTCATATTTTTAACACTTTAGTCCATCTTCTAAAAAGCTGACTATTCTGTTTTTCTCTGTTTCAAATTAGTATGCCCATTCACTTGTTCATTCATTCATTCATCCAGCAAACATGTGCCAGGCATCTATGCCAGGCTCTGTGGATATAGTATAATAGCAAACAAGAGAGATAAAATTTCTCAGGGAGCTTACATTTTGCAGAGGAGACTAAATAAATAAACAAGCACAAACAATGTAGAGATTGTAATATAATCCATCCCAACAAAGGAAATCGACACTAGTATGATAAAATTAAATTATAAAAGACCCTAGCATTTTCAAGGTACTGAAGGAGATGAGACGAAGCAAAGGTAGAGTGGGGTTGCATTATGCTGGACCACAGCAAACAGATTGGATTCTATTTAAGTGAGGTGATAAATTCTTAAGGGTTTTAGTCATTTTTGAGGTAGAACTGTCTTTTGTTCCTATTGTAAAGAAACTACATAGGTAGGCATAAAATACACCTGTATGCCAGAGATAGAAAAATTTATATAATTCCCAGCTCCAATTCTATTTCTCTGGGATAATTTTAATTGTGTTTATGAAACATATCTCAATGTTCTTGAAAGACTGAAAACAACTCTTTTTATTATTTATTGACTTATTGATTTGTGGTTAAGGAAAAAGTAGACTGAAGTAAAAAAAAAAAAAAGTGCAGGAGTATAATTGCACAAGAAGTGGGAGGGAGACTTGTTGAACAGGCAACAGCCTAAAGTGAGTATCCACGAGCGAGCTCAGTATGACCCTGCAGCTCCCCCATCACACTTGCACCCACCTCAAGGAATCCATTTCCATCTCTATGGAAAATCCCTGGGCTCCATGGGACAGAGTCTTGTTTTGTTTTACATCTGTGTGTCCATGCCTAGCCAGTATCTTATTTAGTGCAGGCTTTCCATAATATTTGTGGAGAGAAGGAAGAATGAAAGGAAGAAGAGAGGGAGGGTAAAAAGAAAGCAGGAGGAAAGAAGAAAGGTAAAAAGGAAGTAGCCCTCTTGGTTTTGCTTCTCCTTGGCTGTTTTGTTATTCTCAGTACTCCCCAACCCATCTTCCTGGGATAAGAAGAAAAAAAAAAGACATCTAAAATGACACTTCCAAAAGATTAATATTTTCATTTCAACATTTCTGAAAGTATTTCAATGAAATTGCTTTCAAATGGTTTATTTTATATTAGATCATTGAGAGATAGATTAATGTCATAAACGTAGGTACTAGCAAGCAATATTTTTGTCTCCTATGTGCACATATTGTATATTTCATATCCTCTGATAACTTGAAGTCACTAATTTAAGTCAAATTAGGGAAAGGGCAGTATAGTAATTGCTATATTTTCGGCTCTTTCTTGATAACAAATGCAGCTTCTTTTTTCCCCTCCACCCATATATAAGAGTGTTCTTTTTCCTTGGCTAAGATATAATAGCATTGCTCTACATGAACCAAAATATTTTTACTGGCTATGTTATTACTGAGAAATGCATTGGGAAAATGTAAAAATATTTCACCTTTATGCTGAAGAAAATAAACACAGTGGATTAGATAAAATTTGCACAGCTTTTGACATGTGCCATATGTAACATTTGGGAAACATCAAAAAAGAGGCTCTGACTTCTTCCAAGATCAGACTCTGGCACGGGAGGAGGACTGATCCACTACCCATTTTTCATTTTTATAAACCAGAATGCAACGGATTGTTCTACATATGTTTTTGTACACATACATGGTTAGATATCTATCTCTGTAGGTCAGATACTTAGTAAGAGAATTGCTGCTTCAAAAAATGTAACCTTAATTTTTGATAGACTCTCATAGTTGGCCTCTGAAAAGTTGGTACCAAGTTACATAACCATCAAAAATGAGTGAGTGTTCTTTAATAACTCAAAGTTTAAACTAATAATCAGGTTCAAATTCTAGACGATTTATATAATTGCTTTACTATATAACTTATTATATAATTGCTTTACTACCCTAGACTGATAATTTTTAAACTTTTTGGGGTCACACATCATTTTGAGGGCCTGATAAAAATTATGGATTTTGTCTAAAGAAAAAAACACACAGGCACAAATATACTGAACTTTTATATTTCACTGGATGTTTCATAGTCCCAAAAAGCTTGGCTGTAGATTAAGAACGTCTATTCTGGATAATCCAAAGCTTGTGCATTTGTGTGTGTGATGAGTGAGCCTTGTCACCAAGCCTCAAATATCTCTGTGTGCCCTGCTGAGAACCCTTCTTTACATTCCCTTGCTTTTCTACCTAAAACAGGTGGCATGAGACTGGGCAGAGCAGTTGTCCCTCTCCTCTGCTGCACCTCCATCTGAGAGAGGAAAGTCTGCTTTCACATACATCTTATTCAAGCCCTTTTGTTCCTCAGCTCTCAGTGAGCATGCTTGTGTCTGAGTGTGCAGGGTGTGTGCGTCTGCTTATGCACCTATGTTCATGGAAGGGCTTTACGGCATCTTAACATAAAACCAGGCTGACTGGGTTCCAACCCTGACACTAACCAGCTATATGACCTTGAGGAAGTCATTTAACCATATTGGCCATACTGGCCAATAGAATTTTCTGCATTGATGGAAATGTTCTATAATCTGTCCTGTCCAATATAGCAGTCCCTAGCGATATATGACAGTTGATCACTTGATATGTGGCTAATGTTACATATGAGAGATAATTCATTTAATTTAAAATAACCACATATAGCTCACAGTTACTATTTTGGGAGGTACAAATCTGATGTATTAGTTTTCTTACCTGCCAAATAGAAATAATAATAGTTCCTGCCTTATGTAAGTATTGTTAGAAATACAGAAATTAGGCCGGGCGCAGTAGCTCACGCCTGTAACCCCAGCACTTTGGGAGGCTGAGGCAGGCAGATCACCTGAGGTCAGGAGTTCGAGACCAGTCTGGCAAAGAATAGTGAAACCCCTCTACTAAAACTACAAAATTTACCTGGGCATGACTGCATGCACCTGTAATCCCAGCTACTCGGGAGGCTGAGGCAGGAGAATTGCTTGAACCTGGGAGGCAGAGTTTGCAATGAGCCGTGACTGAGCCATTCCACTCCAGCCTGGGCAACACAGCGAAACTGCGACTCAAAAGAAAAAGAAAAAGAAACAGAAACAGAAAAAGAAATGAAACAAATTACACACACACACACACACACACACATACACATACACATATATGGACATATATATGTATATATAAGGTACTTAGGACAGCGCCTGGTACCCAGAAAGTGCTACATAAGTATTTACAATTACTATTATAGAACACTAGTGATAAGTATCACGAGTGTTACAAGTACTACTAGTATGATAAAGTTATTGAGAAAGAAACAAACATGATATATGGCGGCATTCTGAATTGAACTACTGAACTTAAAGGACATACGGGAGTTATTTAAACAAAAAGGGAGAAAAAGATTCAAAAAATAAAGCTGGAAGTATAATGGAAATGATAAAGCTTCATTGGAGGACACAGAGTAGGCCTGTGTGGCAGGAAGGTTAATGGAAGTTTCTAATAATTAAAATGTTAGGGTAGAACAATTGGAGTCAGATGACCAGAGGTCTTCAATTTCAGGATAAGGAGATGAATTCATTCATCAGACAAAGGAAAAACATTTGAAAGTTTTGAGGGTAGGCATAGTAGAAACTTCTAGAATCAACAGGAGAAAGCAGGAGAAAAGAAAGGCAGACTGCAGACATTTAAAACATATGTCAGAAAAGTGGGGTCAGGGCAAGGAGGACCAGGGACTGGCAACTAGTGTTTCCTTCTTGGGCAGGAATGTCCTTTCCAAATTTCTCCCCACACATTCTTTCCTCATTCCCTCTGTTGGAGACTATGAAACTCCTTCCTACAATCTGCCCTTCTGTCTACAGTGATCCTTTGAGCTTCCTCACTGACCTTGCTCTGTTTATTCCTTTATCTCTTCTCTCAAGGACAGATTGTTTAAATGTTTGTTTGTTTTTGCTGTTGTTCTGTTGTTTTGATTAGAGAAGTAATAAGTACTTACAGAAAATTTTTTAAGTACTGAAAACGTTAAAAGTACAGAAAAAATACCAACTCCTACCACCAAGATCAATTGCATCTTTAGTCCGAAATGTTCACCATGTACAGAATTTCTTTATTCTTTCTTTAATACATGTCTTCCTGAAATACTTGGATCAAGACTTGGCCTTTTACAACATGCCCAAAGAGCCTAATACGGTACTTTACATCTGACAGAAGTTTAGTAAGTGTTCTTCAATGAATAAAGAACGGGTGGAAAGTTACTCAGAATTTCATATGCCACAACTTACTTGAAAAGTATGGCAATTCCACACCAAATACTTTATTATGACTCACTCTGGGAAATCTATACCTATTATAAACATTTTATCACTTCTTCCTTAACATATAAATGAAACTAAAGTCCATTTCTGTGGATGCATAGAAATACATAAAAGTAGGTGAATGGGGATGCCCACATTCTTTTATTCATATTTTACACACACCAACGAATCAAGCCAGTGTCTAACTGACTTATAGGATACCTGACTATTGGCAAACACACCCTCTTTGTGGTAGTTCTGCACGCTCTGTTGAGTTTCACTGTTGATAGCTACTAAAAATCACTCAACCAGACAAGTCCGCCCAAATGAAGAAGCTCGTTTATAGCCGTTAGACCCACAGCACTAAACTCAAACCCCAAATCTTCCCTGATTCATTTAGGTCAAAAACGCTGGAGGATTAGGTGTGGGTCTTGCATTCTTGGTCACAAAATCAAGGTTACAAGTTTGGTTCTGCCCATGGGTTTTAGTCACCTCATAAAATTGAGATGGATTTGGAAGCACTTTGCTCTATCAGAGCTTTCCATCAGCAGGCCTCCCGAACATCAAATAAATTTGCGATGACTCTCAAGAGGGCAGCTAATAAACAAGATAAAATCTTTCTTTTGTGAGCTTCAATGGGTAATACAGTTAAAACATGGAGTTATATATTAATAAAAGAGAGTCATTTAGTTTATTACAAAGGTATACCAGATAGTCACAGCAAACACTAAATATGGCAAAATCAATAAACTAAAGAATGTTATTTGATCACTATTATTTGCAGTGAGCTTCAACACTTGTCATTTAAAAAAAACTGCTCTATAGCTCTTAAATAGAAGAATAGAATTTTGGGCTAATTATCAACATGTGTCTGCATTTAATGTAATACATTATTATTACATGAAGTCACATATATCACAAGTGTGTATGTGTGTGTGTGTGTGTGTATATATATGTGTATATATATATATATATATATATATAAAATTGTAGAATATATTTGACTTTCTAAGTTGGCTTTGTCCCAATGTCTTAATTCAGGCTGCTATAACAGAATACCATGGACTGGGTGACTTAAAAAACAAACATTTATTTCTCACAGTTCTGGAGGCTGGGAAGTCCAAGATCAAGGGGCTGGAATATTTTATGTCTGGCTGCTTTCTGGTTCACAGCCAGTTTCTTGCTTTATCCTTATGTGGTGAAAAGAGGGTGAGAGAGTTCTCTGAGGTCCCTTTGATAAGGGCCTTAGTCTCATTCATGAGAGCTCCACCCTTTTTATCTAATCATCTCCCAAAGGTCCCATCTCCTAATGTCATCACACTGGGGATTAGGATTTCAACATGAATTTGGGGGGAACCCAAATATTTAGTCCACTGCACCAAGTTAAAGGGGTTTTTCTGCTTTTGCATTTTAATTCTACTTTTTTCATCTCTGACTTTTCTTACGGCTTTTCTTTTTTATTCTACTTTCAACATCTTGAATTTGTAATGATTGATTCCTTATTTTTCATGTATAATTCTTTATAACATTGTTCCAGTTGATTCTTAAAGTCCCTTATAACCTGACCACAGCTATATTTCCAGACAAACTTCCATTTTTTCCCCCAATCTGCTGCAGTTAAGGCTATCTTACCCATCTTTCTCACCTCTCTAGCCCATTTATGACATAAGGAGCTTTCTCTTATCTAAACTTCCACTGCCCATAAATTCACCATAACCAGTTAGCTAATTGCTTCACAGGCTTTCTTTTTCTTGTTCTGTTTTGTTTTTTGCTTTTTTGAGATATCATTTACATACTATACAATTCATAATTTTAAAATGTACAATGTAATGGTTTCTACAATATTCCCAAATTTGTGCACCTATCATCATTATCTATCTCCAGAACATTTTCATCATTCCAAAAATAAATTTATACCTATTAGCAGTCACTCCCCATTTCTCCTTCCTTCTTGCCCCTTAAAACCACTAATCCACTTTATCCCCCAACTTTTGTTTTTCAACATTGCTTTGGCTGTTTCGGTTCTCTTAAATTTCCATGTAAATTTTAGGATCAATTTCTTTTAAAAACCAACTGGGATTTTGACAAAGATTGAATCTGTGGCTCAATTTAGTAAGTATTGCTATCTTAATAATATTGTCTTATAATCCATAAATGTGGATGTCTTCCCATTTACTTAGGTCTTCATTGGTTTCTTTCAGTAATGTTTTAAAGTTTTCAGTATACAAGTTAAGCACTTCTTTTTCTGAAAAAAATTATCATGGACTTTAGTTTTGAATCTCTCTAACTCAAGTATAAGTTTCTATGTATCAAGTACCATGGCTTCTTACCCTTTTAAATTCATTGTGCAACCGTTAGTTCTTGCATTGGTTTTTAAAATAAAGAATAAATATATTCCATCAAAATTTAAAGCTTCTAGCCAGGCACAGTGGCTCACACCTGTAATCCCAGCAATTTGGGAGGTCAAGATGGGCAGATCATTTGAGATCAGGAGTTTGAGACCAGCCTGATCAACATGGGAAAACCCTATCACTATCAAAAATATAAAAATTAGCTAGGCATGGTGGCAGGTGCCTGTAATCCCAGCTACTCAGGAGGCTGAGGCAGGAGAATCTGCTTAAACCCAGGAAGCAGAGGTTGCAGTGAGCTGAGATGGCACCACTGCACTCCAGCCTGGGTGATACAGAGTGAGATGCCATCTCAAAAAAAAAAAAAAAAAGAAAATTAAAAGTTTCTTCCTTAAATATGGCTTTCATGCCCAGAGCACCATATGCTTTCCTACTCCATGTCTTTGCTCTCTCTTCTTCCCACTTAGAATGGCTTGTCTCCTCAACTCTGCTGGCAGTCCTTAGGATTTTTAAAATGTTGATTAACTGTTACCTTGTTCATGAAACATTCTCACCATTTCCTCTTCCTCTCAATATTTTGTTCATTCCTCAGATACAGCTAATTGCAGTAGATCTTTAATATAATATCATAGTTGCATATGATAGTTACTCGGTATGTATGTCATCTCTACTCCCAGAATATAAGCATATTTCAGGGTTCTTCTTAGTCATCCTTCTATTCCCATACATCTTGGCCTATTACTTCCAAATTAGAATTGTTCAACTCACTTCTATTGCATAAATCTGAAACACAAAAGAGAAAGTGACTACCAGGATACTGGATCATCATTTAATAAGCAACTTAAGTTTAATAAGCAACTTAAGTATTTTAATTTGCTTTCTGTTGTGTTCCATAAAGTCCCTGTCTTGTTTCTAATTACTTCCTTTCCTATTCCCTGCAGCAAACCCTTAGAAAGTTTTTCCAACCAGATTCAACCAGATCTGTGTAAGAGACTGTGTTTTGTGGTACTACACACGGGTCACATAGTTTCTGAAATAACTCACTAGGAAATGATTATTTCTTCCCCCTTTCTTTAAGCTCTATTAATCCAGATTGGAAAAAAGGTTCATGTTGACACTCTTCTGCCTAATTAACTTGTTTTAACTGTATTCAACTCCATAGTGCTGATCTATGATTTATCAGAAAGCCTCTAAGCTAAGTTATAAATGTTATGTTTTCAAATCTGCCTTAAGTACAATCACTCTAATGGTAAACACCAAATTATGTTCCATTTGGGATACAAACTAAGAACATAAAAAGTAAGAATAAGAATTCTTAGCTGTGTTTAGGCCAGGTGCGGTGGATCATGCCTGTAATCCCAGCACTTTGGGAGGCCGAGGCGGGCAGATCATGAGGTCAGGAGTTCGAGATCAGCCTGGCCAACATGGTGAAACCCTATCTCTACTAAAAATACAAAAATTAGCAGGGCATGGTGGTGGGCGCCTGCAATCCTAGCTACTCTGGAGGCTAAGGCAGGAGAATTGCTTGAACCTGGAAGGCAGAAGCTGCAGTGAGCTGAGATCAGGCCACAGCACTCCAGCCTGGGCAACAGAGTGAGACTCCATCTCAGGAAAAAAAAAAAAAAAAGAATTCTAAGCTGTGTTTTCCATTTGGCAAAACAATAAAAATGACCCAACAAATATGTCCGCAAGATTGTAGCTAGGGTCTTTCCCCTTTCTCTGGAAAGATTAATACTCAGAATGCATTTTTACATCAAATTTTATAAGTTGATATCAAAAATTATTGTGAGATGTGATGTTTTACTGCTTTGTTTTGTATTGTTAAGGAGGTTGTTTTTGTTTAATTTTTTTTTTATGGCACTTACCAGGTCTCTAAATGAAGTGTGACAGCTGTTTTCACCAATTCACAGTATTTACTGGCTGAGGGTGAGACACATAACTGTGATTCTAACAAGAATATTACATTGGAGAGGATATCTGTGAGATGACTGGCAGACTCTACCCCAATGATCCTGGCAGGTCAGTATTTTACTGGGAACTCACTAGACTAAGCCCCTCAAGGAAAAGGCCCACATCTAAGTCATTGTGTGTCTCTATGCCTAGCACAGCTCTTATTCCTCAGTAAGCACCTCCTGCATGTTGAGTAAACAGAACCAAATTCCAGTTTTTATATTTACTGTGCCAACACATATTGAAGGCCTCCTGAGAGAAAAGCTCTATTTGAGTCATGATGAGTAAATAAAAAAGGAAATGTCCTTGGTCGCAAACAAATTACAATCCGATGGCACAGAAAAGAACAACACAAGAGAATATTTCACACTACTAGAGAAATACATTGGCTTTCAAAATAACAATTTAAAAATTTTGAATGATTCTTTTGTAGATTTTAAGGCACTGATATATACAATTCTTTTTTATGTTCCCAAGAAACTATGAAGAAAGTCTAATATTATTGAATCCATGGAACATATTGATTCCAGAGCTGGAATAAGAATTTGCATGCTTTTTTCTTTCAATGCTTCCGCTTCTTTTTTTGGATAATGCTTAGTTGATAACTGCAAGTTGTGCTGGTTTAAAACAGTCAAGATGTACATTTTATTCACACGATCACAGATATTAAGATCTCATTGTTATCTAATTTTATATGTGTTCAAGTTTAAATAACTATTCTACTCTTTGACAAAATGTTTAATTAGAGATTTGGGGGTGGGGAACATATGGGAGGGATTGCAGGAATGCTTTCAGACTACCTTCCAAATGACTCTTTACTCTAAAAGCTCTCCATTCCCCACCCAACTAAGTCACTTAGCATCTATCTATTATCAAACACTTTTTTAGACCAAGGGATGAACTTTGATTCTTAGTAGAATACATTCGACCGTTGGATCTCAATTAATAAGCCATCAAAACCATTTTTTCTACTTCTCCTCCCTTTCAAATTGCTGTTTTGATAATAATGACCTTGGATAATTTTTGGCATGATCATTCATGTTTCCCTACATTGACTCTAAAAAATAGTATATTGCAGTGGTTATAAACATGAATTCAGGTACCAGATCAGCTGAGTTTGAATCCTGTGCCACCACTTACAAACTATGTAACTGGGCAAGTTTCCTAACTTCTGTGGGCCTTCCTTTCTTCATCTGTAAAATAAAGATAACAATAATACCAACTTCACAGAAGTGTGGTGAGGATTAAACAAATTACTATATCTAAAGTATTTAAAATAAAACGACATAGAATAAATCGTTTTTATATTTTTTATGTCATTTTTAATAATTATATATTTCTAAAGTACATGGCAGTTATATCATATAAAGACTTCACAAAAATTTTGAGATCAATCAGTAGCAAGTTCAGCCTCATTACCTGCACCAAGAACCACAGATAGATTTAAGTTCCCACTACAAAAACAAGATCTTCAAAATTTCATATAAGGATTGAAACTCTAATACAGAACTTTTGCTCTTAAACATAACCATTTACTACATCTTTAATTTTCTACTTTCCCTTCAAGTCTGAATATATATCACATATATTTTAAGATTTAATTCTAACTCCCTTAAAATATAGTCATCAAGAAATACAATTGGAGAAGTATGCCAATCACACTTCTACAATTGTCCTTCAAAAGTTTTATTACATTAACCTTCTTTCTTTTTGTTCCTGCAAAGACTTCACATGAATACAGATTTGGGGAAATTAATACACTTCATCTCTATTGGTAGTTCTTATTAATTTCTGTTAACTAAATTCATGCAGCAATTTTTATTGGAAAATGTCTTTTCTTTAATTTTTCCACTTATGCTAACTGTGTACTGGGAGCAGTGGCAACATTTCTTTTCAGAATCCTTTTCTTTTCTCAGGTTTGGGTTGAATCAAATGATGAACTAAATAATACCACAGATGATACAGATGGCTTGCACCAGTGTGGCAATAGTTTAATTAGTAACTCTACAATTGCTGGATAATCTTCAATTTTTTTGTGATGACATTATTATTTTAAAGAAAAGTCAAATAAATGCTTAGTTCTTTTATTAAAAATTTCACAGCAGCACTTCATATATGCCCTATAAATTTTTATATAATTTATAACAAAATATGTGGTATACTTTGTTTTCTAGACGTGTTACTCAATCTGATGTCAGAAAGCTTCAGCATGACTTAATTTTTGAAGTTAAAGCTTATGGGAAATAGTGGCAATTTCCAGTGACCTGATAATACAAAAGAAAACAGCATAAATGTGTGTCTTGGAGGTAAGTGGGTGCTAGTGTAGGCCTTGTAAGTTAAAAGCAACATTTCATAATCTTGGCAAGATGTAATGGGTAGTCAAAGTAATGAAGCTAACCCAGGCATAATGATTAATCTCTGTGTGAGTCACGACCCTGGCAGCTGCATTCTAAATGAACTGCAATCTATATAATGCATTCTCAGGAAGACCAGACAACAAGAAGTTGCATTAGTCTACAGTGCAGATGGTAAGACTGCATGTAGGAGCATACTCAGCTCTGGCCTAAAGGAGCAGAGGTCTAGGTTGAGCAATATTTATAAAAGGATAGTGGAGTTTCATGAATATTTACTGGCTCCAGTTTATCAAAACAAAGTGTGGCATTAACCCTTACCTGATTCGACTAAAAGCTGGAATATTTAATGACGTCTCCATGGGAAAGGTAACACAGAGTAGGATCTTGTAAGATTGGTAGGAACATGAAGGCCATTCTGGGTAAGAGATACAGCATAAACCAAGCTATCGCAGTGAGAATTCATAAGGTGTATTTGAGGCAAACTGACCACCTCTGCTAGGTGAAAGAATAGAACTGATGTTGAGAATGGTAAAAGATAAAAATGTCAAGTTTAGCCCATAAGTAAAACAATTTAGCAATCCTCTTTTAGAAAGGCTGGCAAGGCCTGTTGTAACTAACCAATGATATGATGATTGGCATTATTTGGAGGAGGCTGGATATTGGCAATGAACCTCATTGATCTGGCAGACAGTTTTCAGAGTACACAAATAGATAATCTGGAGAATGGATCAGGAAACTTACAAGAGGGAATATTTTTCAGGGAGAAAAATGGTAAGAAGGGCTTCTTTATAACTGATTAGATAATCTGTTGTGCAACAAAGACTCAAAGTTAGTACAGTGTCATGGAATGGGTTAGGCACTGAATGACAGGGGACATGGAAATTAGTCCTGGCACTGCCAACACCTGGCTCAGGATCGATTTCCATGGGCTACAGTTATCCATAAAAGAAAGATGTTGGGCCAGATGATTCCTGAGGACCCATCTTTGTGCAACACTTACACGTGACACTTTAAAACATGCCTATGCTGATGATCAGAACCTCACTGCAGTCAGGAGCCATCATTCTGACAAATGCCCTTGAAAAATGCTCTCATTGCCTATCCATGTTTATACACTTTTATATTCTAAGCACATATATGACTGCAAAAATAACACCCAGACTGAGTGTTCAAGTCTCATATCCAGCAAGGGAAGATGCATATGATGATGGTAACTAAGGACTTTATATGTATTAACTCAATCCCTCCCATGGTACAGATAAAGAAACTGAGGCAGAGAGGTTATATAATTTGCCTGAAGTTGCACAGCTAATAAGTGACTGAGCTGGAATTAGAAGATAAGCTGTGAGGCTTACGGTATGCAGTCTTACCCTCTCTGCAAATCCTGCCTCTCTAAACATGGTAGCACTGTGCCAGGGTTGGTGTGAGAACTCAAGAGAATGTCTTGGCTAAAACATCCTTTTCAAGGGAACTGGTGGTAAGGGGCCTCATTTCCAATGAGTGCGTGTGGCCACTGTGTTACAAGATTCCCCCAAAAAGTTGATCAAGGCCATATCCTTGATAGAAATTTGCTTGCATATGTGAGGTCTGACTTCCATTTAGAACCATATTGTCTCCAGGCCTGCTAGCCTGTAGAGATTTTCCCTTTTGACCCTTCCAGATATTAACAGCCCATGTCAGCAGACACATGTTAGCCTTTTATTTCCCACTCTGTCCCCTTCCTCAATATTTCCAGTCAAATTTAGCTTGGGGTGGGGAAAGAGTGAAAAAGTGTATGCAGCTAGTCTGCCTTCTGAAATCAAACCTGACACATCTGCTTTTTGCATACTTGAAAAGCCAATAACCCTGTGGTTTCCTGAACATTTCACCTTGAAGATCTGGGAAAGAAGAATCAAGAGTGACTCTTCAGGGATCATAATCCTGACCAAAGGCCCCTCCCCAAAATATTAATTCATTCTCTCTAATGCTTGCATGACAGTCTAAGGTCACTCCTAAAACATGTCAGCTGCTCTTCAAGCTGATGGAGGTATGTGTCATTAGAGACTCTTGTTAAAAGCCCCAAGTACTTCTCACTCTGACCAGAGTGTCAGAGGTAAAAAGTCCATGAGGGTTTTATCTGCTGATCCAGCCAAGCCTTCCACAGCCACACAACCTCCAGATGGCAAGTTATCTACTTTTAAGTCACTCTTAGAAGATCTTCAAATGCTTACTGCAAAGATGACATACTTTCTCCTTGCAGCTCATTTTACTACATTAAAAATGTTAAACGTAAGTGTCTCTTGAGGTGCTTTTTCTCCCTTCAAAAATTATTTCTCTGAATTAAAATGTGTTTATAGAATTTCAGACAAGGAGTAAGCAATCCCTTCTTTTTTACCTGCCAGTGGATGTCTGAGTGCACTGACAGTCTTTCTGAGAGCAGGAGGTCCCCAGGGTTACTAGTGTAATTCTTTTTACTCTGGGGTGCTCAAGCACAGAATTGCCTACAATCAATTTGCTTTCACATTCTGGCATTAAACTCACTGTATATAAAAGTATCACAAGTATTTTCAATATAATTCTAAGTAGCAGTGATTTAAAAGGCTTTTTATTGTAATGAAAAAAATTACAAGGCATAGTAAAATCTGTACAGCCTATTTGACCGAATCCAATCAAACACATGTAAGATTCTCCATAACCTCAAAATGGGTAAAAATGACTTAAAAATTAAGAAGGGCAATTGATAGGAGTCTTTTTTATATATGACAGATGAAGTAATATACCTAAACAATATTTTGACCTTCTGGTTTCTAAAAATATAGAATGCATCATGATTTAACTTAGTGCTATAGGGAAGCAGGGACTTTTCAAAGATATAGCTCTAGCTATAAAACTATAGATATTGACAACATCGTTGCCTAAGTATACAGCTATTTTTCAAGGCAAAACCAAAAGACTTCTAATAAAATATATGTTATTAGTTGTCAGGAGTACAGATGATGTCTACTGTTGCTGTTTGATTAGAAGGCAGGAAGCATGACTTAGACATCTCCAACCACGGCTATTCAAAACAAGCACCGTTAATATCCAGCTATACACAATACACATGAACCTCAATGTAAGTATAACATAAATATAAAAATATTATTATAACTGTCATGGAGTACCTGACACATAGTAGGCCCTCAATAAATATTTTTGAATGAATGAATGAAAGAATAATGAATAAAACATATTCATAGGCAGTCTGCTTTTCTATACTATTTTAAAAGAGTTATTTTCACTTTTGTCTTTAAGAGAAATGAGTAAAGCAAATTAGAAAATTGAATTACAAACTGTGGCTTGATAACTGTTTGACACACAGACTACAAAACCATCTCTTCTGACTTGGTTCTCAACCATTGGTTCCAAGTCTTCCAAGTGTTTATGCAAAGGCAGGGCTGTCCTCCCACACCATCAAATGGCATGGTACTGAATCCCACAAGAGCTAACAGAAGTAATGCTGAGTTTGTTATTTTATTAACTTAAAAGGTAAAAGAAATAGAGTTGCCAGATAAAATGCAGGAAACTCAATTAGACTGAATGACAGATAAACCATGAATAATATTTTAGTATAAGTCTGTCCTAAATATTGTATGAGACATATTTATACTAAAAAATGACTTATGGTTTATCTGAAAGTCTACGTTAATTAGATACTACGTATTTTTATTTGCGAAATCTGGCAACCCCAGAAGGAAAGCAAATGTTCTGACTAAAAACCAGTTGTTTCCATACATCCAGACTCTGGTAGAACAGGTGAACCTTTGAATAAGAAGCAATGGCACAATTATCCTGGTTCATTATTCAGTGATGGCCAACTTTTCATACTTCACTAAAATGATATTTTTAAAGACCCTTTATCTTGCAGCCACTCTGCAAGTTGAATAATGCTTCTAAACACAATGATAGCATTACATGTAGACGGTGATAGATTATGAAAAGTGAAGAAAGCAAACACAGAAAACATGTCAAAAGGCAGAATAAACATTTTTGACATTAACAGTCCCTTTTAAGAGGATATTGGTAGCTTATATGTTTCTACAAACTTATATTCAGATACATCAAAGATAAAAATGACCTCTCAAAAAGTCTTGAATCTTGATAAAATGTCAACTGTGTTATTACACTGTGAAAGAAATTTAGTGTTTATGAAAGGTGGCAGATTGACTGATTGAATGATTATTAATATGTATTACATACCAGTAAGAAGCTAGAGGCTATTCAAACATGCAGGCCAAGTCTCCATGGCCTAAGAAGGAAGGGGCCTATCTTGGAGTGGTGGGTTACAAAGTCTTAAAAGGGCAGGATGACACATGTTGTTGCCGAGCAGTGGGTTGAGATATTTGTTCAAATGAGATCTGACAATCCACGAAAGATAGTTAGATAGAAAATTCTTAAAACTAAGTTTATCATCTAAAATCTAAAATTGGAACTTTCCTTCTATTTCAACAAAGGGAGGTGTTTTATATATATATATATATATACACACACACACACATACACACACACATATACACACATGCACATATATATGTATAGCTCACAAATATTCTATATATGTATACATACACACACATCTATGTACATATATATGTATATATACATATTGTTCCTTCCCTTTGACTGTGTTAATAATCTATATAATTAAGACGATTCTCCATTTTCCCTTTGAAAGGCTTTAGAAATACTGTTTTTACAGTTTGGAACTCTATTGGGAAAAAAGAGCCTTATTCTGAGGCCCAGATCAAGCTTTAGTGTTTGTATTGTCAGGAAGCACTTTAACCATGTCTGCTAAGGCCTGAAACTGTGAACACAGGAGAACTCACTCTTCTTTCTGGCGCTTTGCTTGATAGTTGGACATCAAGGGGGCACTTGAAATAGAACTATTATGCTCAGAAGACAGATACACACACACACACACACACACACACACACACACACACATATATATTTCATAAAGTTTTCATATAACACTGTATGATTGTCATTATTTTTTTTTCATTTTACTAATAATAATCTGATAGGATTAAGAGAATTTGAATAGTTGCCCAAGATCACAGAACCAAAACTTGGTGAATCCAAGATTCTAATTCAGGCCTATCTGACTCATGCTGCACTATAATACTTCTAAATCTGGAACATCTCTTTCACTATTAAATAACATATCAGAATCTTGAACTAGTCAAAGGAAAAGCTTTATTCAAAGGGAAGGCAAACAAGATAGTTGATTGCTTCTATTTTCAATGATGGCATTTTCTTAGATTAATTATAAAATGGTGGTTCCAAGGCAAAAAAAAAAAAAAAAAAAAAAAAAAAAAAGAGTTGCTATCGTGAAACTCTTTCAGGTAACTCTTGGGGTATAGCATTTTCCAAAATACATTATTAGAAATACAAAACCTGAAGTTACATTACCCATTTAACACTAAAATTAAAAGCAGAAAGTTAATCAGGAAAAATAGACTCTGTTAACTTTGTTTTCAAGGATTAGAATTCTCTTAAAAGTTACAGCTAAATAAAAATGAAACATAAAATAGAAACTTTAGATCACAGTACAAAAT
The DNA here is from genome assembly GCF_037993035.2 of Macaca fascicularis. Classification (NCBI taxonomy): domain Eukaryota; kingdom Metazoa; phylum Chordata; class Mammalia; order Primates; family Cercopithecidae; genus Macaca; species Macaca fascicularis. Next base: position 54,588,840 of record NC_088387.1, on the reverse strand, counting down.
AAACTTCAAATCAGATAGTAACAGGCTGTAAAAGCGTGGCTTCTAGAGTCGTGTAACGCAGATTAAAATCACAACCCCACCTCTTACTAGTGATGTGATCTTTGCCCCTCTGAGCCACAGTCTCCTCGTCTGTAAAATAAATATGATAAAGGAACCTACCTCATAGGGTTGTCATGAAGATTAAATGTAATACTCCATGTAATGTACTGGGCATACAGCCTGGTAAATAGCAAGCAGTCAATAAATATCTGCTCTTACTTTTATCATCATTACAGCCTTTTATTTAAAATGGATATGCTGACGTAAAATGAGGGGTTTGCATTTATCTCTGCATGTTTCAAAGCTAAAGACTCCTGGACACTCAAAATCCCAAATAGTTTTCTCTAAATAGATATTAAAATGCTCCTGGCAATAGCTGCTTTTAAATAACTCATTTTCCAAGGCTGAAGCACAGAATTCAAAATCCCAGGCCGAGCCCATTTATACTGCCCTGTTGTAAGATGCTGCACACAAAAGTAATTGTTTGGCTTGCAGACCCTTTGTCACCCAAAAGCTCCCATAGCCACACAATTAAGTTTAGGCCACTCAGGGTTTAGCATTCTTTTTCTGAAATGGAGTCTACATGCATTACTCTGTGTGTGTGTGTGTGTGTGTGTGTGTGTGTGTGTGTGTTTCTGGATGAATGATACAATCTACAGAGGTAGAGCAAACATTACAACGCCTAAGACTGGGTACTTCAACATCCAATTAGAGTTGAGTGAGTTGTGCCACAGCCCAAAGGCCAGATGCTAAAGTCACCTGGTCCAGCCCAGCACAGGCCATCGCCTATCCCTCCTGCATGGAAAGCAAAGCCTCTAGGGATTTCACTGAGCCACAAAGCTGAAGACCCAGGCATGCTGCATTTTTTTCCTCCTAAAGAAATTTACATGCTATTTTCCCACCCTGTCCCTGAGCTGGGATATTGAGGTTAAAATGTACCTACTGAGTAGGTAATGCATTTGGTATTAAGGATCCATCATATGCGTATGTCTTCTGAGCATAATGGTTCCCTTGGAGCTATTATAGGTATGCCGTGAATAGATATTAGAAATAATACACAAAGAGTGGCTGAAGGAGATCCCATATTAACTACTGTCAGACTTTTAACATTATTCTAAAATAAGCTTTTTTTTTAATTCCTAGGGTTTAATACCTCTACACTTTGTAAACTGAGCGCTTTTCAAAGAGAGCTCCAAATTCCTACAGAGCTGTCTTTAGGTGAGCTTTGATCTTTGCAGGGCACCTATCTTGTGTTTCTATAATTGCTGTGGTTTAACAAGGCTCCCTAGCATGTGAAGGGGGGCAAATCCTTTTATTAAGGCTATAAACCTAACTGACCATAGTGACGGAATGTGCAGCTTGGTGGTAGCCCTTAGCTCCCCAGGAAAAAAAAAAAAAATTGAAACCAGGGAAAGTCTTCATGTTAAAACAAAATGAAATATTTATTAAACATGTTTCTGGTGTCCCAGGTGGTAAGAGGCTGCACTGTGGTCCGCTGAAAGGTTTGATCTTTGTTAAGTATTGTGAATGCTGATTTCAATAATGGGGTGAAAGCTGAGGAAGTTATGGCTGAAATTTTGGCTAAAGATGACAGCTCCAGGTTTCAAGTTGCACAAAGCAGTCTGAGGGATTAAACCAACAAAGCCTGCTCAAAAGTATTGAGTTTCCAAAAGTGTAATCTTCCTATCAGTGATTCACACTCCTAGGATAAGGAGGATTCCTCATTTACTTTGACTTTGCCATATTAATCTTACTTTACAAATACATGTGGTGATTTATATCATGTTTAATTAACTGATTGAGGGTGCCAGTGGTAAAAATGGCATCGCATTAAGCTCTGTCCGTATGGCAAATTCGAATCACATCCTTAGCCTTGCAAGAACAAAATATCCCGAGAGTCACTGATGACAGGATGTAGGAATTGAAATCAGGTCCCTCCTGTTGTTTGAGAATCTAGGGAGGGTGCCTGCCATATGCCCGTCACTTCCAGGCGGGGGAAATGACAGGATAAAAGAAAGGAAGGCTCTAGTTCTTCCAATATGTTCAAATCTCAGATGAAAATGATTGTGCAGCAGTGCTGTACAGAGGCCAAGATTCACATGAAAGTACATCTCAAACTTTGCAGAGAGCTTAATGAGAGGGTTTTGTGGTGTTTTGATATGTGGGGTTTTCTTTTGTTTTGTTTTCTGAAATGGCTGCTCAGGGTTTTGAGAACTGAGAGGCGAAAAAGCTGTCGTTTAGAGTTAAAAATAATAAGCAGGATTTTTTTTAATAAAAGAGGAATTATTATTTAATAAAATATATGTGCACTATGATTCCATAGAAATCAAATTGGGTTTGACGACTAAAACCACACATTGGGATGCTCATTTTAAAATTAACATCTTTGAAAATGGGAGTTGCCTAATTTTTCTCCTCAAAAATCTATGGTGATTATTTATGACATCTGAAGAAAAAATATAAATTGATTACTGATAATAATTTTGAAATGTTAAAATGTATTTTAAATTACATAAGACAACATAATAAAAGCTTGAAAAGAGGGTAAAAAATCCATTTCAATCTTTAATTTGATGATTAACATTTTTGTGCATCCTCTTTTAGTGTTTTATTGTTTGCGTGTGTTAAAATTATTATAATCATGCTACACCTTCATCTTGTTTCCTTTTTTTAACTTAGTATTTTTCCCATATTTCTAATACTGCTGCATACCAATTTTATTGACTGCATAATATTTCATCAAATGAATATTGTCATCTTTGCCTAACCAAGCTTCCACTGATAGATATTAAAATGCCTTCCAATGTTTGCTATTATAAATAATGTTATAAAGAAAATTTTTATATATGGCTTTTTCCACATTTTGAATTATTTCCTTGGAGAGATTTCCTATACCAGTTTAAGTTGCCATACTGTTTAGGTTTCTTAAAAGATTGTATAGAAGTAAAGACATTTTTCTTCCAAGGAAAAGTAGAAAGTAAAACATTCTATAATGGTGTCATTATATAGAAAAACAAAAATCTTACTTGAAATTAACATGCAATCTGAGTGATGACTTCATTCCCATAGTAAGTATCGGCAACATGAGAAAAATATTTAATTTTTACTGTTTTGTTCTCTAAATGTTGTGTTCTTCTTTAAAATAAGCATATGGTGACAATGAAATAAATTCAGAAATTTCTATTTTGTTTTACTCATCACTTATTGTTTTGATTTAGAAAAAAGTCCTTTCAAGTATAATTTAAATTTTGAAATTTTTAACAGTTTCCTAGAGGATATTACAAATAGACTATTAAGTCAGCACTAAGGTCACTTTTTAAAATGATCATTATTTTGGTTAAATCTGAAGTATGGTCCTCATCATTAATAATCTTAGATGTTTTCACGGCTTCAATTCAGAATATGATAAATTGGGTAAGTTAGGCAATATATTTTAACTAAAACCACTTTGGATTTTGACACGGAATTCAAACTTTTCAACTGTGCTGTGTTGCTGCATAAGCAGCCTGTAAAAAGAATAATCACCTCAATTTTTTCGACTTCCTGGAATCATTCAAAACAGAGTAGTTAAGGATTGCTTCATTTGGAAGTAATAAGTTCCAAAACAGTCTGCCACAGTATAGTTTAATTACTGGTCTCAATTCTCAACCTTGTAGATTTTCTTAACCATCCTATTTTTGTTTTGTTTTGTTTTCAAAAAAAATGTACAAACTTAAAATTCTATTGGCAGCCTGGTTTATCAAAAAAAGTTAGCTGCTTTATTTAACTTAGTCTATGATTTTATGACATACCATCAAATTCAGGTCAAGGGTATATTAGGGATCAAATAATTTTGGAAGCCAGAAGTGCATTTCCCTAGATGGTTTCTTCCAGCCGATGTTATTATTAGTCTGAGATCATGTAACAGCTTTTGTTTTCCAAATCTATTCCTTTCAGTGAAGTCTATTTCTTTGCATAGTTTAAAAACAAAGGCGGGAACCCAGGAGGCGGAGCTTGCAGTGAGCTGAGATCCGGCCACTGCACTCTAGCCTGGGCGACAGAGCGAGACTCCGTCTCAAAAAAAAAAAAAAAACAAAGGATAAGCATTCCTTATGGGGCACTGGAAGGAGAGGTAATTCATGTGAATTTGATAAAACATAATGTACTGGACTGACAGTAAAAAGGCTTTGCTTGTTTGATTGTTGACTAGTTTTGTCTTTAAATAATGGTCTTCTTTTGGCATTTAATGTATATTTGGTCACAATAAACATAATTTATGAATATTTTAACACATGCATACTCAGTGGGGTGGATTATCATACTGATATAAACAGAATTAATGAGCAGTCAACCCGCCACATGCCATGACATATGACGGGGCAGCCAGTGCACAGAAATAATCCTCATAGTTTCATAATAAAGCTTTTCTCTTAGTTCAACTTTTTTAAACTACTTACAGTCTTATTTCTCCTTTCTGTTGGAGTATGGTTCACCAACCTGTGAAACAAGATTCAGATTTTACTGCAAGAATCTACTTCTTTGGCATTCAAAAAACAATTTTCTTGCTTTCTCTAAAACAAAATAAATATATTTGAACAAAATAACTCTATTAGGCCAAATTTCAGGGAATAGGTTATAGATAGACAAGACATATGTGTATTAGAAAAAACTGCTTTATTCTTTTCTCCTTTTCCTTTTATGACAATAGCATGATTATGCTCAATTGCTGCTACCAGATCTTCACAAGAACAAAAACTTTCTAAACAGTTCTACATTCTAAAACAGATCTGATGGGCATATTGCCTGGATAAAATTATTCCGGAAAAAAAAAATCTTCTTAGCCAGTTATCTGCTCTCCTTGAACACAAAGCAACAATCTGTTAAGCGTGCCTAATAAGATTTTTTTTTAAAGGAAAGAACTCACTAGTATAAAGCCACCTCTTCATATGGTAGGTATTGGGGGGAGACATGGGCATGCAAAATCTTCAATTTAGCTATACTTTATTTAACAAAGAATTATTTTTGTGAAGAGACAAATTGAAATTTAAGATTAACCTTCATTTTCTCTTATTATTTTCACAGTTTGATTACAGGCAAAAGTCTGAAAAAATAAAATTAGCATGTGCACTGCATTGTCCAGATGATCTGGCAGGAGGAGAGCCTTGGCAGAGATATTATACTATGACTTTTTACAAAGGCAGATGGCAGGATTGCAGCCTTTATTCCTCTTATCTTTCATTTTCAAAGGGAATACTCGAAGCTTTCTGCCACCATCCCCTCCACTCCTACCCTCCTATGTAAAAACACTGTCTCCCCAAATCAACACTCTGTCCTAAAACACGCAAGCCCCAGGATGCATGAGGGAAGGGACGGACTGTGACACCAAGCTCCTGGTCATCTGTGAGAGGAGAGAAGTGCACTGTGTTGTGTGGGCTGGGGCCTGATGAACTTCCCCGGAGTGACTCCCTTGGGGAATCCAGCCCTTTCACCGGCAAAGAAAATGGGCACCACCTAGTGCTTTTTCAATGCAAAGGCTGTTTGTGCTGGTGTGGACAGGAGTGGGCATGCGTTGGCTGACCTTTACAAAGGAAAAAAAAAAGGAGTCAGGTGGCTTAAACAACCCCTATGCCAACTGAAAGAAGAAGCAAGGGACAATCTTAAGACAAAGGAATTCAGTGCTTCCAAATTATGGATTTCTTTGGATTTCATTTGTTTGTTTTTTAATAATTATTGGTCTGTTCATGAGAAATAACATCTTTACTTACCAAGTCGCTAATTCCCTCTGTATCACGTTTTTGCCTCTTCATTTCCTCTGAGGTTAACGTGTAACAATTTCTAAGAATTTTCATTTGGTCCAAAGTGACAAAGCAGAGCAAGTGCCGGCCCACTCTCACCCCCAAAATCTATTCTAACAAGCAGTCTCTCTGGAGTTCTCCTAACACAACAAATAGCTTTTATGAAAAATGATGTGTAGCACAAAATCTTTTGCAGTGCAATAAGATCAAGTTAACCACTCATGCCTCTAGGAAAAAGCCTAGGAAGTTTTATCTGATTGGCAAAATGGACCCAGATATGAGTTCAAGGATTGAGTACACTTTGATGAAATTTCACAGCAATGAAGTCTGATTATCTGAATGATTGCTTAAGCCTTTTAAAACATAACTTGAGGAAGCACTAGATTTTTCATTGGGAAAACAGATGGTCTTGTAGGGAATCACAGCACCGCCATCTCATGCTGTTTACGTTTTCTACAACACTTTGCCTAGAATTACTCTCACCACTATTGCTTTTTAAAAATAATAACAATGGTTTCTTCATTGCTAAAAGGTAGATCTTTCTGAAATAAAATTAGAAATCTTAGTGGAGGGCAAGGTGAAGGGCAGAAATGGGAAGAATGAGTAACCTGCTACACCTAACTGGATTAACAAGGACCTGCTTAAATATCCAGGAACTAACTGGCTGGCTCTGAACTCATTAGGGATCTGCTTATCTGTTATGCTGTACACCAGAATCCAGACAAAAAACAGACTGTGAAGAAACAGACTAAAAATGATTGTAACTTCTCTCAGTTAAGAGTTCAGTATCTGTGCTAAGCAACCTCTGTAGAAGGGACTGAAGAAAACAAAGCCCAAGATTCTGAACTTCGCTCCACTGCCTATCCCCAAGTTCTGCTGTTATAAGATGGCAATAACGCTACTTAGATATAGAACTTTGCAACTGTATTATGAACTAACCTGAAAAGTCACACGCACTCTCATCTCTTGGTCATTTTATTGCTGTAATTTATGATATTAAATAGGTGATTTGTTTAAAATAAATTTTAAAATTTATACCAAGGAGGAAAAATAATCTTAAAATGGATTTGTTCTATGAGCATCAAGAAAGAAAAAAAAAGTGAGTAGTGAACTGATCTCTCTCAGATTTCACTGGCACAAAATATATCCCTTTAGGCTTAACACTAAATAGGTGATCTCGTCTTGACAGACTTAAGATGCACATGAATTGATTAGCTGAAGCCATCAGGTGTGGCTGAGCCTGTCTTTTTCCAAATATGTACCTACAGGACAATGGAAGGAGGTAGCTATTGTCATTGCCTTTTTAAGTGGAAGCAGTATTATGTTTTGTATTCAAGTCGAATTCCCCAACTCTTCATATCACCACCATTCTGGTCAGCCTGTTAAGGGAAGAACAACAACAACAACACTTACTTTCTTTTTTTCTTCCCTGCCCACCCAGCCCCCCTTTTCCACTGCCTGCCTTGCCCTGAATGCTATAGTTCACAGCGAAACCCTCTGGTAATGACAGCCCTGAAGTGATAATGTACTTTCCTGCCTTCCTGTTAACGGCAGCATAATCCCGCCATGTGTGCCAGCCCTGTGGCAGAAGGATGCGTTCATATCTTCTGGAGGTAAAAGGGACTGGTTCAATTTATAGCCTTGACTACCTCAGCAGTTTCACTAAGTTCTGGTACATAAACGGATGCTTTATTAAAGAAGAAAAGGAAGGTAGAAGGGGAGGAGGAAGAAGAGGAGGAAGAAGAAAAGAAGAGAAGGAAAGGAGGTGGAAAGGAGAATTCGTCTTTTTCTGCTCAATACTATGTCAGTCAAACCAAATAATATGTTTTGGTTCCTCCCCCTGAGCATTCCACCCAGGTAAACAAGGAACTAAGGTGAGTAATATCAAATAAATGCACTGGACTTGGAGATGTGGGCTCCCCGTGTAACAAGCAATGGGTAGCATGTGATAACACATTTATCCTCTCCCTCCCGTTAACTCACCTCTGCTGAGAGAAGCTGCGCATGGCAAGTGGCCCCCACACACCTGGCTAGACGACATCTGAGGGCTCAGAGGGCCCTGCTGCTCAAGCGTGCCAGAATGGTCCCACCATCCTCACACTCACATTTTTGATGGATGATGCGTCATTCTGCTAAGGTAACAAAAGTGAAAACAATCAATAGTTCTAACCAAATATTTTATTTTAAGAATGGGGCCAGAGTGATTTCTTGGCTATGAGCAGCTCAGGAGACACTATTTGTCGTTGTTTAAATACAACTGATTTTCCTTGCTTCAGAACCTTGCTGCAGAGCTCCTGGTGTGCCAAGCATGGATGAATTTGTAATATATGAAACAATGATACCTGTTTGTTTAAGGACATCTTGTTTGCTAATGTCAGTGTTGCATTACTCTGTGGTTCCAAAACTTCAAGTCCACACTGGAGAAGGTGGGGGCAGCCTGTGGACAGAGGCAGTAAAGAAGGGACATTGTTTTGAATGCCTGTTAGCTTGTAGGCACAGTTCTATGCTCTTTTCTGTAAAACAGGCCAATGATACTGGAAGCCAAGAGTGTCTGGCTGTGGAGCCCCTGTTTCTCCACTATACCAATAATCAAAACTCACAGTGAGAAGTACATTTGTAATGTAAACCAACACACGCATACATTACCAAAACAAGGTTTCACAAAACAATATTTACCTTTATATAGACAATTCACTCTTATTTTACCAGTCCTACTCCATAATAATTCAATTCTTTAAAATTATGGTTGCAACCCCACTAAATTGGCCTCATAATCTACCACTGTAATATGGCCCACTGTTTGACACACACTGGAGTACACCTTGGTACCCTTCAAATTTTTAAATGATGCTGTGTTGGACTTGGTACCCATGTGATGATCAAGAGTGTATTTGAAGATGTTGCATAGAAAGTCCCATCCATATGATTCAGTTTTTTTCATCTAAGAACTAGAAATTATAATATTTATTCCCCAAAACTCCCCAGTTGAATTCACTGGAGGTGTTCATTGCTTCTCAGAGAGTCTGTTACTTAAAATAAAAACAATTAAAATTAAGATAGCAAGTATTTTAGCAGCAAAAACCACAAAAAAAAGAAGAAGAATTATCATTGCTATTGTTAACAATAATTGTTGAACTCACAACCTGCTGGCCACTGCTCTATGAGCTTTCAATATAGCTCATTCAGTTCTCACTATCACTTTATGAAGTACGTAAATATTACTTTCGCTTTACAGCCAGAATTCCTTTATCTTCTTTTTCATAAATTTCTCATTCTAAACTGTTAATATACATCTCAGAAAATAAATGAGATTGTGACTATGACTCAAGAAATACATATTTCTATGGTTGATTTAAATAAAATGCAAAAGCCTGTATCATCTAATTGGCTTGATAAATCTTACTAGCTTTTTAACAATCATGAAATTTAAATTTTCTTGTAGAAAACTTTTAGAATACTTAATGAAAAGTTAGTATGTATTCACCTTCAAAAAACACAAATTTCTAGGTATAATAGTCAAGAATATCTGCAAGTCCAAATGTAATAACAGTGCCAGGGCTGGTTGATTCAGCAGCTTATCACTGTCATTGGGGACTCAGATTCTCTCCATCTTTCCACTCTCCCATCCCTCATCAGCTTTGTCCTATGAAGGCTGCACAGATCCAGGTGTCACATCCAGCATCACAGTGACAAGAACAAAGGTCTCTTTCTCAGGAGCCAACTAAATGCCCCTTAAATCCCAATTAGCAAATTTCCTTTGCTAAAAATGAGTTATATGCCAATTCCTAAACTAGTCACTGTTAGGGTGTAGAATCACTGTGATTGGATTAGAAAAGCTCTGCCTCCTGGAACTAGGAATGAGGTTCTTTGCCCTGAAGCACAGAGATCTGTGGACAGGAAGAGGGGTCTTGCGGGAAATATATATACTGAGTAAGCAGTGTCTGATACAAAGACGAAAAATATTTCTTTTGACAGGAAGATTTGGTAAAATATAATATAAAGTAGAATTATTTCTCATTATTTAATCTGTTTAATGTTTCATAAAAATTAGCAAATTTAATGAGGAAATATAGCTGTAAGAATCCACTACGCATTTGCTGTTTGCTCTGAAATTAACAGGACTCAGTGCTTTCATTACTAGAAAGAAGAAAATTAGGTAGGTTAATAAAACAAACATCTGGAAAGTATCAACACTCATAAAAATAAACGGAATCATCCTGTGTATACACTAAAGCCAGGTTGGCATTTGTCAACAACTACAGATACAACACTACAGAATTTACTACTTCCAACTTCCTGGGTGGGTTTGTTCTCATTCATTTAATATATTTTCCTAAGTGAAAATTTAGTTTTAGGTTTTGAAATACAACCATATAAGAATATGTAGACTAACAGTGTTTACTAGTTTTTAATAATGCCTACAGTTTCCCATATTTGGTTGCATTTTTCCTGCTGTACTATTGCTTCTGAGCTACCTGTTCCACTCTCAAAAACATGCAAGCTGGGATTTTTTTTCTTTTCCTTTAACTAGTTATTTTGCCAAATTTTCAGACTGATAGTAAAGAGCTTTTATTTTTCACCAACCTAATGATTACAAAGCAGTTTTTAGAATAGCTCTAAGAATTCTCATATAGCCTTCATCTGCATTCCCCAAATGTTAACATTTTACTACATTTGCTGTATCTCTCTTTGTGTGTACAGGCACAGACATACACGGAATGTCTGTGCCTTATATACACATGTATACCTCTGTGTATACATGTAAGTATATTTGCACACATTTTTAATAGATTCTGAGTTTTTTAATTATTTGAGAATAAGTTATAGTCATGAAACCCCTTTATTTTTAAATACTTGTGTATGTTTCCAATAAAGAAGAAATTCTCCAATGAAACCAAAAGATTATCAAAATCAGAAAACTAGCATTGATATAATACTCTTATCTAATTTATAGGCTTTATTCAGATTTCAATACTATTTTTATGGTCAAAAAAATCAAATGTCATGGGTCATGCCCTGAATTCAGTTGTCATTTCTCTTTAGTCTTCTTTATTCTGACACAGTCCTTTAGTGTTTTCCTGGCAGAATGCTGTTAATATCGGTCTTCAGCAAAACATAATTAAGAGAGGAAACATGCTAAGCCAGTGGATTCGTATGGATGGTGGCTTGAGTGGGATTCGTCCTGCCTTTGTAGCCTTCCTCTTGCAGGGATAATAGGTGTGAGTATGTTTCATTATTCTCTTAGAAATCCTGACCTGTACCACAAATGTGAAGGACCAACTGGAGAACTAGGTGATCCATCAGTTTATTAATCAACTCATCTCATGCCAATGAATAGCAACAAGAAGATCCCAAAACACCTGAAATAAGTCTAAATATTCTAAACATTTATAAAAACATGGGGGGCATTATAGAAAAAAACTTACAAAAACATTTGTTTCAATCACTGCATGCTTAGATGCAATCTTTAAAAGTACTTCAATGTAAATAATTAGAATGGAGATGTTTATAATTGGTTAAAGGCTCATTATTTCTGAACCAATGTGCAGAATTTGGTTTATAAGTATAAGAATAAAGACATTTGGATCAATTCTCTTATCTTTTTATTAACATTTAAATTAGCCTACAAAAAAACCCACATATATAAAAGTCTTCTAAAGCCTGAGAAGCTCATTTGCTTTTATGTAGGACACACTGATGGTTTTAATTTTTTAATCTCTCAGACTGCATCTGTATAGCAACAAGCAGATACTTTAGCAAGGAATAAATTGTTCCAAAAAGGCATGGGCAAGTGTGTCTTATAACTTTTTTTTTCTGAAAGATCCCAGTAAAATATTTTCTGATATGTTTTCAAACCAATGTATTCTATCACATGAAAGACAAGTTACCTGACAACATGGTTATTTGCAGTTATGTTATAACCAGATTTGTAACTGACTCTCCCTCCTCCAGTCTTATGAAAGAGAAGGAAGAAATTATAGCCTGGAAGAGAATATTCCCAAATGGAGTGAGCTAGGGCATCTAAATCTATAGCTGGGGCTGCAAAACACTTTGCTTCATTCAAGAAACATTTTCTTGAGTTGATTTTTTATGTACCTATCTTAAAAATAAGATAGTGCTCCCGGAGTAAGATTAGTAGCAGCAAACCCTTACTTACCCTGTTTTCAGTAGTGAAAACAGATTATAAACCCCATTTTTCTACTACAGAGTTATAAATACAACAGCCGTGCCGAAATCATTTGTTCATTGAGTTCAGCTCAAGATTATACTCAAGTCTGATTGCAAAAGCCCATTCTTATGGAATAAGAGACAAAAGGCTAACAACTCTCTGGGAAGAGCGTCAAAGACTCAATGTTTACAAGAAGAAATTGAGGGGAAGATTGGAGAATAATTTTCTCTGGGAGAATGATGATGGCTTAGGGGTCTTTTGTAGAGAAAGTTCTTTGCTAGGATTAAAGGCAGGATTATTGGTGGATAATTGAAAAATGGAATGGAGAACCTCTTAAAATGGCAATGTATTCAGAATATCCAGGGGGTTCTTGAAATGTGAATTCTAAGGAAATAGGTAGTATTTAAGAAGAAAAGATAAACTCAAACTCACTATGTCAAGTGATAAAACTGCAAGCGAATCACAAAGGGATGGAGTTGCCAATGCCTTCAGAGGAAAAACAAAAGACCAATAACACAGTGACTTGGGTCGCCTTTTAAGTCAAGGTAACAATTCAAGAAAATCCTAATGAGAAAGAACTCAATCTGCTCTGCAGATTATGTTATGACTATATAATGGCTAAAGAACAATAGTAACTAGAACCTGAATAAATGTTATATTGCTCATTGTATCTAATTTCACAAAGTTATTGTTACCTTAAATCATACATTTATCAGAACTGTTTTATGTAAAAGTAATGTTTGAGGTTGACTCCTCATAGTAAAATTAAGTGCTTCTAAATTTAAAGTATGTGAAACAGGATGTGCTATGGGCTGAATGTTTGGGTCTCTCTAAAATTCATATGTTAAAATCCTAACCTCCGAATCAATGCTAGTAGGAGGCAGGGCCTTAGGGAGGTAATTAGGTCACAAGGTGCAGCCCTTATGAATGGGATTAATGCCTTTATAAGAAAAAGAACAAGAGACATTTTTTTTTCTTACTCTGCCATGTAAGGATACAAGGAGAAGTCAGCCATCTGTAAACCAGGAAGGGGACCCTCACCAAGAACATGACCATGCTGGCACCCTGAACTGAAACTTTCAGCCTCCAGAACTGTGAGAAATAAATGAAACAAATGTTTGTTGTTTAATATACTCAATCTATAGTAGTCTGTTATAGTAGCCAAAACTGACTAAGACAAAAAGTTTCATTTGAAAGCAATCACTAATGTATAATTCTGAACTTGACATTCACTATTGCTAAGGTTACATTGGTTTCCCAACTGCTAAAAATAAAAATAAAAATCAGATAGCTCATCTGAGAAGACACAGAGATGGAAATCAAGCGCATGAAAAATATGCTTAGCATCACTGGTCATTAGAAAAATGTAAACTAAAACCACAATGAGATGCCACTACACAAGTATCAGAATGACCAAAATAAAAACATTTTTTAAAATTTAAATGACAATATTAAGTGTTGGAAAAGATGCAGAGCAACTGCAACTCTCAGATATAGCTGATACGAATGGAAAATGGTACAGACACTTTGGAAATCAGTTTGACAAGTTCTTATAAAATTAAATATATACTGGGCATGGTGGAGTTTTCCCGTAGTCCCAGAACTTGGGAGGCTAAGGCAGGAGGATAGCTGGAGCCCAGGAGTTCAAGGCTGCAGTGAGCTATGATCATGCTACTGCACTCTAGCCTAGGTGACAGAGTAAGATGCTGTCTCAAAAAAAAAGAAAAAGAAAAAACATTAAACATTTACTTACCATGCAGCTCAGCAATTCCATTCGTAAGTATTTACCCAAGTGAAATTTAAAAACCACCCAAATGTTCCTCAGCTGAGGAATAGATAAACTAACTAGTACATTCATAAAATGGAATACTGTTTAGTATATTCATAAAATGGAATACTGTTCAGCAATATAAAAGAATGCACTATTGATACATACGACCACATGGGATGAATTTCAAATGCATTATATGGAATGAAAAAAGCTAGACTCAAAACAGCTGCATATGAAAATACTCTATTTAGATGACATTCTGGGAAATATAAAACTATAGTTGTGAAAGATCTGTGGTTGCCAAGGATTAAGAGTATATAAAGGGGCCAAGTGCAGTGGTTCACACCTCTAATCCCAGCACTATGGGAAGGTGAGGCCAGAGGATTGCTTGGGCCCAGGAGTTCAAGACCAGCCTGGGCAACATGGCAAGACGCCCCCCATCTCTACAAAAAATTAATTAAAAAAAAATAGCCAGGCATGGTGGCATGCACCTGTAGTCCCAGCTACTTGGGAAGTGGAGGCAGGAGGATTGCTTGTGTCCAGGAAGTCAAGGCTGCACTGGGCTATGACTGTATCAGTGCACTCCTGCCTAGGTGATACAGCAAAACCCAGTCGCAAAAAATAATTTAAAAAAAAAAGAGTGTAGAAAGAGTTTAACTACAAAGGAGTAGCACAAGGATATTTGGGTATGCAGGGGGTGAGGCAGTGATGGAACTGTTCTATATCTTGATTGTGATGATGGTTATATGAGTTTGTACATTTGTTAAGACTCATAGAACTATATACCAAAAAGAGTGAGTTTTGCTGTATGTAAATTTTAAAACAAATTAAGAAAATGTATTGAAAAAAAATCATAGACCACAATACTATTGTATTAGTTTCCTATGGCTGCTGTGACAAATAACCACAAACTTGGTGATTTTAAACAACATGAACGTACTTTTCCATATTTCTAGAGGCCAGAAGTCCAATGTGAGTCTTACAGAGTTAAAATCAAGGTGTGGATAGGCCCAGGCTCCTCCTGGAGGTTGCCTCCTCCAACTACTGGTGGCCATTGACATTTCTTGGCTTGTGGCTGCATCACTCCAATCTCTGTTTCCATGGTCATATTAATTTCTCTTCTTTTGTCTGTGTGAATTCTGCCTTTGCTCCCCTCTTATAATGATCCTCAGGATTGCATTAGGGATCAGGTGAATACTCCAAGATAATCTCCTATTTCAAGATCCTTGATCCTTCTGCACAGCCTTTGCCATATAAGGTAATATTCACTGATTCCAGGGATTAGAATGTGGCCATTTGGGGTATGAGGCCATCATTCAGCATCCCACAACCTTGGTAAATAAGAGAGATCTACACAGGGAACTTTTCATATGCTGATAATGCTCAAATTCTAAAGTGATAAAAACATAGGTGTTCAGCATATGAGTGGCAGAAGACAAGAAGAAATGGGAGTATTTCTACTGAGTGAGTAGTATGGGGAAGTTAGAAAATATACGGCAAATTCAAGCTGTGATGAATTATCTTAGTTCAGTTGTGTTGCTATAAAGGAATACCTGAGGCTGAGTAGTTTATGAAGAAAAGAGGTTTATTTGGCTCACAGTTCTGCAGACTGTACAAGAAGAATGGTGCCAGCATCTGCTTGTCATGAAGTCCTCAGACTGCTTGCACTCATGGCAGAAGGTGAAGAGGAGCCTGCATGTACAGGGATTACACAGTGGGAAACGAAGCAAGAGAGAGGGAAGGGAAGTGCTAGGCTCTTCTTAACAACCAGCTCCCACAGAAACTAAGAGAGAGAATTCACTCATCTCCGGCTCCCACCAGAGGGCATTAATCTATTCATGAGGGATCTGCCACCATGATCCAAATACTTCCCATTAAGCCCACCTCCAATATTGAAGATAAAATTGAAACATGAGGTTTGGAGGGTTCAAACATCTAAACTATGGCATGACTATACTCAAGTGACTTGAATGTGGGATGTGATGGAGCATATCATAAAAGAGTTTTAAAAGACAGGTTATAGACAAATAATAGAGTACCTTGAATCTCTTGGTAATAATTTTGGCATCTTTCTGGAGTTCTTACAGAGTGATTAAATGTTTTTAAATCAGTGGGAATCAAACCAATGTATTAATTCATTGTACAAATACATAAAAATTATAATAGCATTTATTATGTGTCAAGAATAGCTTAAGCACTTTAAATATTTTAAATCATTTTATTCTTGTAGCATCCTTAAGAGTAAGCACTATTATTATCATCATTTTACAAATGAGGAAGCACAGAAATGTCAAGCAGATTTCCCAAGGTCACACAGCAAGTAAGTCACAGAATCAGGATTTGGATCTAGGAAGAGAGCCTTCAGAGTCCTTGTTTTAACTATTTGCTCTACCAAGAAGAAAAAGAAGAGAGAGAAAAAGAAAAAGAATACAGACAGGCAGGTTAATGAGAGAAAAAGATAAATAATGAAGAACAAAAAGCAAGGAGCAATATTCTGAAGAGTTACAGACATGATGGAATAAAGACCAAGTTGTCAAAAAGAGCTGCAAATGCCCATTTATGCACTTTCAGTAGTGCTAGACTATCTGCATGAGACACAGAGTAAATCCTGATGCCATCACTCAAACTAGACCTACAAGTGCCTCGAGTTTTTACACATCCCCATCTTTCTGGGCAAAATATCCATCCTTCAAATCACTCCATGTGTTAAAGAACAAATGTCAGGTTACACTCTTGAATAGCCCAGCCCTATTTTCTCCCATAAATGCCTGCATAGGACGTCTTCTTCATACGGACCCTAGAATATTTCTGTGAGTTGTAGACGTTTCTTAGAACTGCAATAAAGTAATGTAATAAATGCATTGTTTGAATTTTTTACTGTTTTATATATGATACCTGAGGTTAGAATTATATCCCTTTTATATAAACTTGGGCAGTTTTATTTTGTGCCATTTCAAAGATATTGTTCTGGCCGGGCGCGGTGGCTCACGCCTGTAATCCCAGCACTTTGGGAGGCCAAGGCGGGCGGGTCACAAGGTCAGGAGATCGAGACCACGGTGAAACCCCGTCTGTACTAAAAATACAAAAAATTAGCCGGGCGCGGTGGCGGGCGCCTGTAGTCCCAGCTACTCAGGAGGCTGAGGCAGGAGAATGGTAAACCCAGGAGGCGGAGCTTGCAGTGAGCCGAGATCGCGCCACTGCACTCCAGCCTGGGCGACAGAGCGAGACTCCGTCTCAAAAAACAAAAAAACAAAACAAAAAAAAAGATATTGTTCTATATCACTGTAGTTTCCGATGTTTATTTTTTATTATTTCAGAGTCAAAACATGAAGAAGTAAAATGTATGTTTCTGTATGCCTTTAAAAATGCAAACCTGCAACATTAATGGGAACTTTCCCCAGGACACTTCATTTCAGTTCCAACTGGCTGCTAATTACTTACTCGCAGTGAAAGTGTCACACTGCTTTCCTTTCAGCACTTCGTTGGCCAAGTGTCTCTGGCAGTAATCTCTCAGCACATAAGCACCGTTCCCTTTCATCACATTATTTAATCAATAAAGTAATGTCCTCGCACTGGCCAGGCCCAGAGCCATCTTGTCACAAGTGCTAAATAAATGAAACAAACACCAGTCCTGCTTCTACAACCTCTCCATTAATAAACATGAATGGAGATGCCTTTAATACAAAATCCATTCTCTCAAACGTTTAAAACTGCACACACATGCACATTTGTGAGATTAGAAGAGGAATCACTTATATGATGGTGAGAATAGACCAAGCAGCACTGGGCCAAGTCCCACTCAGAAGTGGTGAGATTACATTATTTCCAACTGGGACAAGTGCTCCTTTCATGCTCTCCCAGGGCTGCTTGTTCCCAAGAGATGGTGTTTCCTCATTCATGTCCTGTCTCTAAGAGGCAAGCACATCATGGCAGCTCCCTCTGCTGCTCAGTTTACAAAAGAATGATAGGATGCCCCATTTTCTCTTCTCTTTTTGCCAGGGGCCCTGCACTAGGTAGTGTTAGGCTTCCAAATATAAAGTTTGGATCCCAATTCATCCTCTCCTATTTCTCAATAGTAATAAAACCAGAGAATAGAAGAGTGAGTCTTAGCCTTAGTCTAACAGATGCTGGCACACTCCAGGTATGCAATGTTAAAAGGATAAATGACTTATTTGGGTAGCATCAGAGTCACCTTCTTTAGAAGCTAGCATTTATTAAGCACTTAATATGTGATAGGCACTCTTCTAATAGGTAACTCGCTTAATTCTCTCATTTTATAGATTGAGAAACTAAGGCTTGGGAAGGATAAGTCAGTTATCCAGAGTCCCCGCAGGTGAGAGCAAAGCTAGGATGTCTTCATTTCCCTCTTTGAAAAGTCTGTTATTTCCAATTTGAGTCCTAGAACTTTCAAGATCCAGCTTTTTTCTTTTCCATTGTTTTTATTTTCCTGGGCTGCCTGAGGGAATACATTCTTATGACCAACTGGCATTGCTATCAGTATTTCAAGAGTAAGCTGGCTATCCCCAAGTTCTCTGGCACTCAAGAATCAGGAGCCATGTTTTTATAAATAGTCACTCTGTAATCATTCCACTTTCTGTGAAAAATCTCACCACACCACAATACTTCCGTGGGTTCCCAAAAGGCTCCCTGTGTCTGATTCCTACTCTTTCTGAAATCCCCCTCCTTGCCATCTCACCTCCAGGTGAGTTCTTCCTCATTCCCACTCTGTCCCAAGCATGGGAGAGCTCCTCTTCCTGCATCACCCAAAGCCTCATTAAATAAGGGTGCTATGTAAAGCTGACTTTTATTGAGGATTGTGGAAGGAAATTAAACTACACCACAGATCAAAAACTAACTTCAAATGGAATATTTCACATCATAAATATATTCAGCCATTCTTCTACAATAACTGTCTTACTAACCCTCTTCCCTGCTTAGGTCCTGACTGATATCCATGTCATCTTCCTACTAAGACCCTATTACTCCATCTCTCCTCTACTCTATATACTACTCAAGCCCTAAACAACTCCTTCTTGAGCTTCCAAAGGACAATTATCAAACTCTTGTTACTTGATGATACAGAGCAAATAAAGCACCCTCCCAATATCTAGGTGAGTTTTGGGGCACTTACTTTTCATTTTAAAACACCAACAACAAAAAAAGATTTTCCTTACAAAAAGAGAAATCCTCTTTTTTAAGGGTGGCCACTTCAAAATGAAGCCACCCATTATGTTTTTCTCACTACACAACTTTTAGAGTTCTAGAAAGGTGATAGAGCCTTGTTTAAGCAGTCAAAGCTCTCAGCAGTGTGGATAACTGCCCTCCCCTAAAACAATGCTTTATTTAAGATAACTAGAGGAAGTATACCCTAGTTAAAATATTCTTTTTTAAAAATAAAATAGAAATAGCTCCTCCTGAACTATTTGATAAGCTAGTACCACTTAGAGTGAGTGTCACACTCTTGATATTGTTCAACAAATATTTGCTAAATAAATTAGTGATTGCAGTCACTTCCCAAAAGAAAGAAGACAAAAGGTACAAGTAAAGTAAAATGACTTTATTTTCACTTTAAGAGCAAAAACTTTAATAATTGCCTTGAGTCTGTTTTAGCAGAAATTAGGCACTTGGTTTTCATTAGCAGAGGCATTCAGAGATATTTCTCCTAATGAAAATCTAAAACCAGGCCTTTAAAATGGTTTAGTGATAGTGATGATTCTTCAGAGAGCTCACGAGTTTCCCGGCCCTATGGGACATGTTGATCATTCATTTTATAGGTCAAATGCAAGTGCATTTATTAATGTATGCTCTGATCTAACCCACATTGTGGGATTAACTTCACAGTGCTTGATCAATGATACCCAAATTAATGGATTCATCAGTGCTGCCCGTTGAGACACCCTTGTCATTTATATTGCATTTCTTCCAACTCGTAATTAGGCATGTAATCTGTGCAGTCTCTAAGTGGATTCTTGAAAAGAAACCTACATCAGAAGAAAGTGTGGAGATTTTCATTATATTGATGACTTTGGCTCATCAGTTGCTCCTATTCTGTTGCATTATTGCTTCTACATCTTGACGAGTGCTTTCCTTCTCATGCTAAAGTTCCCCCATTGTTACAAATCCTTCAGTCAAAGATTGTATTCTATATCATGCCTTTTCTTTGTCCATAAAATTTCTGTTCCTATTACTGCATTGAAATATTTATTTCAAAAGTCTTCAATAATCTTCTAACCACAAAATGTAATTCCCTTTCATAGACTCAGTAGCATCTGGTATTGCTAACCATGCACTCTTATTTGAAAGCTTTTCACCTGCTGGACTCTTAAGACATTACCCTTTCCAGATCCTTTTCCTGTCTCTCTGTTCAGAATTCATCAGTCTCTTTGTAGGATCTCTTTCTACTGGCTTGATAAACTTTCCTCCAAGTTCTGCCACCTCAACTCCTTTACTCTTATTCTTGACAATATACTCATTCCAATGGCTTCTACAATCGCCTCTAGGTACATAATTTCCAAATTTAAGCCCTAATGGAACTACTAAAGAGGAAAGCAAGGGAAGGATGAAATAATATGGTAGAAATAAATTCCCAAATGCCATTAATAAAAGCAAATATTTAAAAACTAAATTATCCAGTTTAAAAGATCTTCAGTGAAGATAAAATACAAGTTGGTTACAAACTCTAAGATTGAATAAACATAGAAATGTGTTTGTATGTATTTGAAAGAGGGATGCCCAAAACATAAAGACACAGAAGTTTGAAAGCAAAGAAAGAAACAAGATATCTGCCCTCCCACCACCATCAAAAAAAAGCTTTTGTCACTATATTAATAGCAGATAAAATGCAATTTAGGGCAAAAAAAAAATATTGAAATGAAGAAGGTCATTATATATTAAAAGCATCAACAATTTAGCAGGAAGATGTAAAAATGGCAACTTGCATGTACCTAATAATATAGCCTCAAGACATGAAAAGCAAAAATCGGTTGAAATGCAAGGACATATTGATAATGGCAAAATTATAATGAGAGATTTGATCATCTGTTTTAGTAATTGATAAATCAAAAACAAAATATTACTATGCATTGCTTCATATTTTGCATATAAAATTGCATCCACCAATGAAAGAAAACATACTTTTCTCAAGCCTATGTAGAAAAATTATAAAAATTGATCATCTATTAGAACAAAAAGCAATTCTCAACAAGTATTAAAGAATCTCTGTCATTCAGATCACAATCTCTGAACAAGTACAGATTAGAAGTCAAATACAAAAAGTAATCCCATATATTTAGAAATTTAAAATTTATATAAGTAATTTATGTATTCTAATTACAATGGCCATTTCAAAATATTTATAAT
The DNA here is from genome assembly GCF_037993035.2 of Macaca fascicularis. Classification (NCBI taxonomy): domain Eukaryota; kingdom Metazoa; phylum Chordata; class Mammalia; order Primates; family Cercopithecidae; genus Macaca; species Macaca fascicularis. Next base: position 54,567,728 of record NC_088387.1, on the reverse strand, counting down.
TAATTGAACAATGAAAATTTTACATATCAAAACTTACGAGATAAAGCTAAAGCAATATTTTGAAAAAAATTATATTCTTAACACTATAAATATTTTTAGAAAGTAAAAATCAATAACTCACCTATCCAACTTAAGAAATTAGGAGAGCATCAACTGCAAAGTATATAAAATAAAATGATAACAATAAAAGCAGAAATTAATAAAATGTTTAAAAACAAGAATAAAACTAAAAAGAACAAGCAAAAAACAAAAGTTGATTTGAAAACAAAAAAAACTAATTAGACAAACTACTAGCCAAAACAATAAAGAATAAAAAAGAGAAAAGACAAATAGAAAATAATCTTAAAAGCAGACATAAAGGACATAGCTACAGAAACAGTGGAGACTTTTTTAATCAGAAGAGAATACTATGGCCAAATTTATGCCATGAAATTTGAAAGTTAAGATTAAAAGGACAGTCTCTGAAAAATATATAATTTATCTGACCCATCTCAAGAAATAAATAACTTCAGTGGATATATAACCTTTAGAACACAGATATTGAATCCGTAATTAAAATCTGCACAGCTCACTCTTCAGTAATAAAATGAAACAAAGTTAATCAAACCTTTCATACAGGGACAATAATATCTAACAGCATGGACTTCTTTTTCTTTTTTTTTTTTTTTTTTTTTTTTTGAGATGAGATGGAGTCTTGCTCTGTTGCCAGGCTGGAGTGCAGTGGTGCAATCTCGGCTCATCACAATTTCCGCCTCCTAGGTTCAAGCGATTCTCCTGCCTCAGCTTCCAGAGTACCTGGGATTATAAGTGCACGCCATCACACCCAGCTAATTTTTGCATTTTTAGTAGAGACAGGGTTTCATCATGTTGGCCAGGATTGTCTCGATCTCCTGACCTCGTGATCCACCAGCCTCGGCCTCCCAAAGTGCTGGGATTACAGGCATGAGCCACAGTGCCCAGTCCATCATGGACCATTAGAAATGGATGAATCTTAGAGAGCATCTAATACAACAACCATACCCTGCAAACAAGGGAACTGAAGTTCAGAGAGATGGAACGTATCTCAAAATAGTAAGAGCTATTTATGACAAACCCACAGCCAATATCATACTGAATGGGCAAAAACTGGAAGCATTCCCCTTGAAAACCGGCACAAGATAGGGATGCCCTCTCTCAACACTCCTATTCAACATAGTGTTGGCAGTTCTGGCCAGGGCAATCAGGCAAGAGAAAGAAATAAAGGGTGTTCAATTAACAAAAGAGGAAGTCAAATTGTCCCTGTTTGCAGATGACATGATTGCCATCTGCAATTTAGAAAACCCCATTGTCTCAGCTCAAAATCTCCTTAAGTTAATAAGCAACTTCAGCAAAGTCTCAGGATACAAAATCAATGTGCAAAAATCACAAGCATTCTTATACATCAAAAACAGACAAACAGAGAACCAAATAACGAGTGAACTCCTATTCACAACTGCTTCAAGGAGAATAAAATACGTAGGAATCCAACTTACAAGGGATGTGAAGGACCTCTTCAAGGAGAACTACAAACCACTGCTCAATGAAATAAAAGAGGACACAAACAAATGGAAGAACATTCCATGCTCATGGATAGGAAGAATCAATATTGTGAAAATGGCCATACTGCCCAAGGTAATTTATAGATTCAATGCCATCCCTGTTAAACTACCAATGATTTCTTTACAGAATTGGAAAAAAACTACTTTAAAGTTTATATGGAACCAAAAAAGAGCCCGCATTGCCAAGACAATCCTAAGCCAAAAGAACAAAGCTGGAGGCATCATGCTACCTGACTTCAAACTATACTACAAGGCTACAGTAACCAAAACAGCATGGGTACTGGTACCAAAACAGAGATATAGACCAATGGAATAGAACAGAACCCTCAGAAATAATACCACACATCTACAACCATCTGATTTTTGACAAACCTGACAAAAACAAGAAATGGGCAAAGGATTCCCTATTTAATAAATGGTGCTGGGAAAACTGGTTAGCCATAAGTAGAAAGCTGAAACTGGATCCTTTCCTTACACCTTATACAAAAATTAATTCAAGATGGATTAGAGACTTAAATATTAGACATAAAACCATAAAAACCCTAGAAGAAAACCTAGGTAATACCATTCAGGACATAGGCATGGGCAAGAACTTCATGTCTAAAACACCAAAAGCAATGGCAACAAAAGTCAAAATTGACAAATGGGATCTAATTAAACTAAAGAGCTTCTGCACAGCAAAAGAAACTACCATCAGAGTGAACAGGCAACCTACAGAATGGGAGAAAATTTTGCAATCTACTCATCTGACAAAGGGCTAATATCCAGAATCTATAAAGAACTCAAACAAATCTACAAGGAAAAAACAACCAACCTCATCAAAAAGTGGGCAAAGGATATGAACAGACACTTCTCAAAAGAAGACATTTATGCAGCTAACAGACACATGAAACAATGCTCATCATCACTGGTCATCAGAGAAATGCAAATCAAAACCACAATGAGATACCATCTCACACCAGTTAGAATGGCAATCATTAAAAAGTCAGGAAACAACAGGTGCTGGAGAGGATGTGGAGAAATAGGAACACTTTTACACTGTTGGTGGAACTGTAAACTAATTAACCATTGTGGAAGACAGTGTGGTGATTCCTCAAGGATCTAGAACTAGAAATACCATTTGACCCAGCCATCTCATTACTGGGTATACCCACTCTGCTATAAAGACACATGCACACGTATGTTTATTGCGGCACTATTCACAATAGCAAAGACTTGGAATCAACCCAAATGTCCATCAGTGACAGACTGGATTAAGAAAATGTGGCACATATATACCATGGAATACTATGCAGCCATAAAAAAGGATAAGTTCATGTCTTTTGTAGGGACATGGATGGATCTGGTAACCATCATTCTCAGCAAACTATTGCAAGAACAGAAAACAAAACACTGCATGTTCTCACTCATAGGTAGGAATTGAACAATGAGATCACTTAGACACAGGAAGGGGAACATCACACACTGGGGCTGCTGTGGGGTGTGGGGAGTGGGGAGGGATAGCATTAGGAGATATACCTAATGTAAATGATGAGTTAATGGGTGCAGCACACCAACATGGCACATGTATACATATGTAACAAACCTGCACATTGTACACATGTACCCTAGAACTTAAAGTATAATTTAAAAATTATAATCAAATAAAATAAAAACCACCACCACAACAGCTGCTCATGTTAATGGAGTCCTCACTGAGTCAGGTAGTATGTTAAATGCTTTGCATGCATTATCTCATTTAATATCAATAACCCTGTAAAATAAGCGTTAACATTTTTGCTTTGCATGTGAGAAAATCGCCACTTATAAAATTTAAATAACTTGCCCAGGGTCGCTTAGCTAATAAGAGACAGTAAGATTCAAACTCAGGTTCATCTGACTGCAACACCTGTGCTCCTAGACTCAGTGTGGTGATCAGGATGCATAAGGCAAAGACATAGTAGATACCTAATTCCCCCTGACCCTTCTGTACTCCCTCCTGGTCCCCACCCCCACCAAGAATGCCTTTCTAATGCTACACTATCTCTTTGAGGACAAGTAATTGGGACATATTAGGAATAATAATACTAACACACACACACACACACACACATATATCGAGATGGAGTCTGGCTCTGTCACCCAGGCTGGAGTGTAGTTGCGCGATCTTGGCTCACTGCAACCTCCGTCTCCTGGGTTCAAGCAATTCTCCTGCCTCAGCCTCCTGAGTAGCTGGGATTACAGATGTGCGCCAAGTTCAGCTAATTTTTGTATTTTTAGTAGAGACAGGGTTTCACCATGTTGGTCAGGCTGGTCTCGAACTCCTGACCTCATGATCTGCCTGTCTCAGCCTCCCAAAGTGCGAGGATTACAGGCGTCAGCCACAGCACCTGACCAATACTAATACATCTTAAAGAAATTGCTGCATATAATTTCTATATAAAAGAAACTATTTTGCTGGCAAAAAAGAAAAATCTCACTATTGCAAGGCAGCACTGAAGACAAAACAAAACTGGTGAAGAATATGGCAATGCTATCAGATTATTTCCTGCAGAGATATAGATACAGTATAGTGAGATTATTTAGCTCTTAACTAGGGATTTCTACTTCTTTTTTGTAGCAAGCTGAATAATGCCCTCCAAACCATAAACATGTCCACATCCTAATTTCCAGACTCTATAAATGTGTTTTGTTACACGGCAAGGGAAAATTAAGGCTGCAGATCAAATTAATGTTGCTAATCAGCCAACCTTATAATAAGATTATCCTAAATTATCTGGGTGAGCCCAGTAGAATCTCAAGGGTCCTTATAAGTGGAAATGAAATAGCAGTGTGAGACAGATTTGGCCTAATGTTATTGGCTTCAAAGATGGAAGAATGGAGCCATGACCCAAGGAATGTAGGAAGCCTCTAGATGCTGCAAAAGGCATGGAACAAATTCTCCCCTACAGCCTCGGGGGGGAATGCAGCCCTGCCAATCTCTTGATTTTAGCCCAATGAGACCCATGTTGGACTCCTTTCCTCCAAAACTGTAAGATAATAAATGGTGTTGTTTTAAGCCAGTAAGTTTATGGTGATTCGTTACAGGAGCAAGAGGAATCTAATACACATCCACATAAAACAACACAAAGTGTCATGACAAGAGGCACTGCCTGTGGTGACCCAGCTCCACCTGTAAGGTGTCAGGCACTGGTAGCAGGGAAGTAGCAGCTTCACATTCAGAAATCTGGCTCTTCTAATTACTCAAATGCAAGAATTCCAAAGGAATAGCAAGAACATACTTTGAGCAATGCTAATATACAGTCATGCATTGCCTAATGAAAGGGATACCTTGTGAGAAATGTGCCATTAGGCGATTCCATTGTGTGAACATCATAGCATGTACTTACATAAACCTTGATGATATAGCCCACTACACACCTATAATATGTGGTATAGCCTATTGCTCCTAGGCTACAAACCTGTGCAGCACATTACCGTACCGAATACTGCAAGCCATGGTACCACAACGGTAAGTATTTGTGCATCTAAACATATTTAAACATAGACAAGGTATAGTAAAATACCATATCAAATATTTACAATGGTACACCTGTGCAGGGCACTTACCATGAAAGGAGCTTGCAAGACAGGAAGTTGCTCTGGGTAAGTCAGTGAGTGGTGAGTGAATGTGAGGCCCTAGAACATTACTGTACACTATTATAGACTTTATAAACACCGGATACTTAGGCTACAATAAGTACATTTAAAAATTTTGTTCTTTCTTTAATAACAAACAAACCTTAGATAACTGAAACATTTTTATTTTATAAATCCTTTTAAACTTTTTAAGTCTTTTGACTCTTTTCTAAAAATATTTAGTTTAAAACACATTGTACAGCTTTGCAAAAAAAAAATTTCTTTATATCCTTACTCTTGAAGATATTTTTATTTCTTTTTTTTAGCTTTTTAAACTTCATAATTAAAATCTAAAACACATACATACACACACACACACACACACGTACACACACACATTAGCCTAGGCCTCCACAGGGTCAAGGTCATCAATATCACTGTCTTCCACCTCTACATCTTGTCTCACTGGAAAGTCTTCAGGTGCAGTAACATGCACAGAGCTGTCATCTCCTATGACAACAATGCCTCCTTCTGGAATACCTCCTGAAAAACCTGCCTGTGGCTGTTTTACAGCTAACTTTTTTCATATATATAAGTAGAAGGAGTATAGTCTAAAATAATGATAAGAAGTATAATATAGTAAACACATAAGCCAATAACATAGTAGTTTATAATCATTATCAAGCATTATATACTGTATATAGTTGTATGTGCTAGATTTACACTACTGGCAGTGCAGTAGGTTTGTTTACACCAGTATCACAACAAATGTGAGTAATGTGTTATGCTATGGTATTAGGATGGCTACAATGTCACTTAGGTGATAGGAATTTTCAGCTCCACTATAATCTTATGAGACCATCTTCATATATGCAGTCTTCTACTGACCAAAGTGTTGTTACACAGTGCACTGTAACTTTATATGGTAATAAAAGATTATCATATATTTTAAATAATATTCAAGCAAATAATGTAAATGAGCCAATGAGATATTTCATATAAAGTACTAAACACAAACACATATCAATAAATGCTAGCTGTGATTTCTTTTTAAATCACTAGCTACTATTTCTTGAGTAGGTATAGTGCTACATACATTTTCTATAAACTTTATAACAACTTTGCAAGGTCAATATCTTCATCTTACAGATGAGAAAATGAAAGAGTAGAAAGATGAAGAAATTTGCCAAAGGTTACACAGTTCATAAATCAGTTTTGGAATTAATGTATAATTCTGTAGTGATTCTATTAAGGGATAAAACTGATTCATTGTATAACTTTTAGCATGTTCATTTTAAAAAATATCAATCACTGATGCTCCAGATTTCAGTGAATTTAAACTCTAAAGTGGACATATTAGCCGAAGCAACGAAGAGTGATCACAGAAGTGAAAATACAAGAATCTGCCTTCTGATCTCAGCTTTAACCACCACCCCCAATGCCTGAGATACCCACTTTGTGAGATCTTAGGTAAGTTTTGGGATCTCAATTTTCTTGCTTGGAAAAATGAATGGGGGAATTAAAACTCACCATGGTCTCTTGCAGCTCTTAAACTCATGGCTTTATGATAAGTATCTTCCTCAAGGTGCTGATTTTCAGAACTACTAGTAATTTATTTATTAACGAAATGCAGTTTCTTCCTCTTCATTCCATCCTGACACTCTAGCTTTGATTCTCCTGATTACCATTCCTCAATGACTTCTCTTTTTACCTGTCATGCCCCACTCTCTCCATTCTTTGATCAGGATTCCTATATTTCCTCTTTGAAAGAAAAACATTGAGAAGAAATTTAAAAATAGGTACTCAATATGTTTTGATGACATTATGCTAGGAATAAAAACATCTATCTAGTGAATATTTTGCAACATAATAAAATTTTTTTGAAAACTAAATTTCATAAAAAAGAGCCTATATTAGTCCCTTTTAACACTGCTGTGAAGACATACCCGAGACTAGGTAATTTATAAAGGAAAGAGGTTTAATTGACTCACAGTTCAGCATGGTTGAGAAGGCCTCAGGAAACGTACAATCATGGTGGAAGGGGAAGCAAACACATCCTTCTTCACATGGCGGCAGGAAAAAGTGTGAGTGCCCAGAGAAGGAAGAAGCTCCTTATAAAACCATCAAATCTCATGAGAACTAACTCACTCTCATGAGAACAGGATGAGAGAAACTACCCCCATGATTCGATTATCTCCATCTGTTCCTTCCCATGACATGTGGGGATTATGGGAACTACAATTCAAGAGAGATTTGGGTGGGGATACAGCCACCCAAATCTACCCTGACCCTTCCCTATCAATCTACCCTGACCTTTCCCAAATCTCATGTCCTAACATTTCAAAATACAATCAAACATCAAACATTTCAAAATACAATCAAACATTTTGAAATCAAATATTTCAAAATACAATCATGCCTTTCCAACAGTCCCCCAAAGTCTTAACTCATTCCAGCATTAAATCAAATATCCAAGCCCAAAGTGTCATCTGAGACAAGGCAAGTCTTTTCTACCTACGAGCTTGTAAAATCAAAAACAAGTTAGTTACTTCCTAGATACAGTGAGGGTACAGGCATTGGGTAAATACACCGATTCCAAATGGGAGAAATAGGCCAAACAAAGAGGCTGCAGACCCATCCAAGTCTGAAATCCAAAAGGGCAGTCATTAAACTTTAATTTCTAAAATGATCTCCTTTGACTCCATGTCTCACATCCAGGTCATGCTGATGCAAGAGGTGGGCTCCCACAGCCTTGGGCAGCTCTGCCTCTATGGCTTTGCAAGATACAGCCCCCTTCCTGGCTGCTTTCAGCCAGTGTTAGGTGTCTGAGGCTTTTCCAGGCACACCATGCAAGGTGTCGGTGGATCTACCATTTAGGGGTCTGGAGGATGGTGTCCTTCTTCTCACAGCTCCACCAGGCAGTAGCCCAGTGGGGACTTTGTGTGGGGGCTCCCACTCCACATTTCCCTTCTGCACTGACCTAGCAAAAGTTCCCTGTGAGTGCTCTGCCCCTGCAGTACACATCTGCCTGGACATCCAGGTGTCTCCATACATCCTCTGAAGTCTAGGGAGAGGTTCCCAAACCTCAATTCTTGACTTCTGTGCACCCACAGGCTCAACACCACATGGAAGCTGTCAAGGCTTGAGACTTGCCCCCTTTGAAGCCATGGCCCAAGCTGTACCTTGGTCCCTTTTAGCCATAGCTGGGACAGCTGAGACTCAGGGCACCAAGTGCCTAGGCTGCACACAAAAGGGGGTCCCTGGACCTAGCCCAGGAAACCATTTTTCCCTTTTAGGCCTCCAGGCCTGTGATGGGAGGGGTTGCCATGAAGGTCTCTGACATGCCTTGAAGACATTTTCCCCATTGTCTGGGTGATTAACATTTGGCTCTTTGCTACTTATGCAAATTTCTGCAACAGGCTTGAATTTATACCCAGAAAATGGGGTTTTCTTTTATATCATATTGTCAAACTGCAAATTTTCCAAATTTTTATGCTCTGCTTCCTCTTGAACATTTTGCTGCTTAGAAATTTCTTCTGCCAAATACCCTAAACTATCTCTCTCAAGTTCAGAGTTTCACAGATCTCTAGGGCAGGGGCAAAATGCTGCCAGTCTCTTTGCATAGCAAGAATGACCTTTACTCCAGTTCCCAACAAGTTCTCCATCTCCATCTAAGACCACCTCAGCCTGGACTTCATTGTCCATATTACTATCACCATTGTCATCAAAGACATTCAACAAGTCTCTAGGAATTTCTGAAACTTTCCACATTTTCTTGTCATCTTTTGAGCCCTCCAAACTTCCAACCTCTGCCTGTTACTCAATTCCAAAGTTGCTTCCATATTCTTGGGTACCTTTACAGCAGAATCCCACCACCTGATACCAATTTACTGTATTAGTCTGTTCTCACGCTGCTATAAAGACACACCCAAGACTGGTAATTAATAAAGGAAAGAGGTTTAATTGACTCACAGTTCAGCATGGCTGGGGAGGCCTCAGGAAACTTACAATCATGGTGGAAGGGGAAGGAAACACATCCTTCTTCACATGGCAGCAGGGAGAAGTGTGAGTGCCCAGTGAAGAAGAAAGTCCCTTATAAAACCATCAGATCTCATAAGAACTAACTCACCATCATGAAAACATAACAAACCATCCCCCATGATTCAATTATCTCCACCTGGTCACTTCCATAACACGTGGGGATTATGGGAACTATGCTCCAAGATGAGATTTGGTTGACAACATAACTTTGTTCTCTTTTTTGTATTTCACCAACAGCAGAACATTAAAACACACACACACACACACACACACACACACATCCTATAATCCAAAATCCCTCTAATGAAAAAACCCTAATACTTCCCAAGAAGAATATCTTATATGGTGTGAACCACTGGCTCTCTGAGTCCTTTCACGGTCCTTTATTAAATGGATATATTGATAATAAATTATCAATATATTATATAAAAACATAGATTTTGTTCCCCATCCATAAAAATTACCGAAGTTAAATAGCCCTAGAGCATGAAATCAAAATGATCAGAGAAAAAAAATGCTGCTTGTTATACCAAAATCATCCATCATTGCCCAAGAGCGTTCCCAGTACCATTAGCTGCCAAGTCCACACAATACATGAGTCTTATAACACAAATATGGAACATTTATATAAAAAAAATTCATATCTGTGGATCAGGTAGTCATGTTTTACACCATAATCTGCAATTTTAATTAAAGTTGGCATATTTCTGCTGCTATGATTTAAAAGATTAACTAAGTTGGACAAGGTCTCAGATCTTTAACTACACCCAACCTGTTTGTGATTTTTGGCACTCTGCATTTTAGGTGTGTTATGAAGATGACAATGTGCCAGTCATCCAAGCTGTCAAATGCCTGCTAAAATCTGTTCAGAGCCAAACTCATTTGCACTCGGATGAACACCTCTCAAGAAGCAATTGCTTAAATACCTGCAGTTTCAGGTTTCACTCGTGGCTAATAAAACAAATTTTACAACATGCCCAGAATGATTTTTCCCAAAGTGCTGAAATAATTCCATAGAATAAACCAAGGTAAAGAATTATAGGGGTTATTGGTACTATAATTATAATGTATCAAACATTCACAGAATAAAGCATTGGGTTTGGACATGTATACAATTATGTTGTTTAAAACATTTTTTGAAACAACTTAACATTATTTTGAAACATAATATTAAAAATATGTCCTCCTTTTGGTGGGAAGGACACTTTCACACACTGCTAGTAGGAGTTTAAATTGATACAAATTTCTGACAACTATTTCTTGGATATCCATTAAAGTGTTTTACTGTTTGTATACTTTAATCCACAAATCCCAGAAGCAGGGCCTACCTAGGTAAAGAAGGGGATGAATGTGGCAAAAGAGCCTTTGAGGCAGAGGGACCCTCATCTGCAAACTACGAAGTGACAAAAAGTCTAAATATCTTTTCTAGAACCATTAATACAAGAAGGTCTCTGGCACTCAGGGGCTCAGTGCTCACAACTGGGACTCTTCCAAGCAATCAAGAAGTTGTTGTGCAATAGTCTGCCATGTTGCTGAGGTATAACCATATCTGAATGGGTGGGGGGCTTAAGAACGTATCTCTGCCACTGACTGCGTCAAAGATTGTCTTTCATGCAGGAATCTTCATTAGGGATTTATGGGACTATTCCTATTTTTGGTTATACTTCACTTTATTTTAAGGAGGAACATTATGTGCTATCGTGGTATTTTGAAAATTGATCCATGGTTGTCTTTAGGAACATGAAGGGTCTAGACTAGTTTGATACGACAGTACATCTTTCTCTCTCTCTCTCTCTCTCTCTCTCTCTCTCTCTCTCTTTCTCTCTCTCTCTCTCTCTCACAAGCATAGATTATTTTGGATATAAAATAAAGTACCTTACTGATAAAAACCTTATTTTATGTGTGTGGAGGAGGAGTAATCTGTTTCTTAATATATCCATCAGTATATGCTAAATTGTGCTGAGAGAATCAGCAGCAAGAAAATATCAGCAGCTTCACATAACGTTTATTGCACACTTTTATTGTATCTCAGTGAGCACAGGGGTGGGGAAAATGTAATGAAGCCCTCCCTGGCTCTTACGACTTTAAAATGGAAGTAACACATGATTTGTCCTTTCATACTGCATAGGCCGAAGAGAGTCACTTGGTCATTCTTCAATTCAAAGAGGTGGGGTGTTTCATTCTTCTACAGTATCTTAATATTTGTAAATGATTACATAGACTGCCATTTTTAGTATTAGGAAATGTTTGTCTCGCTGCTTTAAAAAACTAATTATAGCCTAACATGGCCGTATACGCTAATGGTTGAAAAGTGCCTCCAAAGTAGACATGCATGACCAAGAATGGATGTGGACTTAAGTGAAAGGAACGATTAAGCTGGGGGCCAGTGCTGTTGATGAAGGCAGCTATATGGGTCCACAATTCAGTTAATGACAATGACTGGTAAGGTAGATGGTTAGCATCTGAAGAGAGAAGCCTCAAAAGAGAATAATTTGTAGCCAGTCGCAGTGACTCACGCCTATAAACCCAGTGTGTTGGGAGGCTCAGGAGTTTGAGACCAGCCTGAGAAACAGCAAAACCCAAGAAAATTTAAAAAGAAGTCATATGTGGTGGTGAGCACCTGTAATCCCAACTACGAGGGAGACTGAGGCAGGAGAATTGTTTGAGCCCCGGAGTTCCAGGTTACAATGAGCTGTGATCGTACCACTGCACTCTCCAGTCTGGGTAATAGAGTGAGATCCTGTCTCTACAAAAAGAAAAACAAAAGGAAAAACACCACAATGTTTTTACACTAGAGTGAAACTGAGTAGGCACGTAGGCATGAGAAGTTAGATATTGCTTCCACCTTATCCCCATCACACATTTCAGGGAGCTCTGATTTCACTTCAGTCATAAAAATAAGGGAGGTCTAGGAAAAGCTAAAGACCGAGAGAGTTTATTTACCATGGAGCAGAGGCTTCAGTGGGCAGAGTGGGTAGTGTTGGGTAAAGGGCAGTGACAGAAGGATGGGCAGCAAGAACATGCAGAGTCCAGGGGGAGACGACTAAAATGAAGAGATGACCAGAGGCTGGCATTCAGAGCACAGCTGAGTCTGCTCAAAGAGAGAGGTTTGGAACAATTAGCTGGCCCCAAGCATCTAGGGGGAACCCCAGGGCAAAGTGTGGTTTTCAGTTCTACACAGGCTGAGATCACAGGAGATCTCATAAACCTGAGCGAGCTGGAAGATGCTGAACCCAACACAGCCTAGACTCCTCGACTGACATAGGTCACAGGATATTTTCTTTTCTCTCTTTTATTTTATTTTATTTTTTGAAACAGATTCTTGCTCTGTCACCCAGGCTGGATTCCAGTGGTGTGATCTCGGCTTACCAAGACCTCTACCTCCCAGGCCCAAGTGATTCTGGGACCTCAGCCTTATGAGTAGTTGGGATTACAGGCATGCACCACCACACCTGACTGATTTTGTGTGTGTGTGTATTTTTAGTAGAAACGGTGTTTCACCATGTTGGCCTCAGGTGATCTCAAACTCCTCAGGTGGTCTCAAACTCCTGGCCTCAGGTGATCTGTCCGCCTCAGCATCCCAAAGTCCTAGGATTACAGGCGTGAGCCACCGCGCCTGGCCAGATCACATGATATTTTCTTACTCATACTACAAATAAAGATAGGCCCTGAACACACTGGGGAAAGCAAGAAAATCCCTCAGCTAATGACAATTGAACTGTTTCTCAATATTTCATTTTACTTTGCCCTTTCAATCTAACTCAATTATATCCATATTTTATCTCTGCAAAAGAATTTTCTATAAGCATCTTAAAAGTTTCATAGAAAAAAAGTATAAGGAGAGAACTGAGGGAAAGCTAGTTTAAGAAAGAAAAGCAAATTCAAGGTTAGGGAACATGGCAGAGGAAAAATAGAATTAAAAGTGAGAAACAAAAATGTAAAAAATGGAAGATTCATACATTGGGTAAAAGTGTTAAAAAGAGGAGGTAGAAAATTTTTTAAGTTTTGACTACTAAAAGCAGTTACAGAAACTTCAAGGAGAGAAATAGTGGAGGATATAGCTGAAAATTAATATCATCAAGAGCTAATTTATCTTACCTTCTGTTTTTAACCTATGTAGAATTAAAAATATTATTATGTGGAGTGTTCCTTTTTTTTCTTTAGTTATAGTATGATTTCTTTTGAACAAAATATCTCCCTCCTAATTGCATTAGCTGCTAAAATGCAACTGAATATTTCCTTCAGGACTTTGATGAATGGCATCTTTTGTATAACTCCATAGCTCTCAATGCCAACGACACAAACAAACATCCCTACTTTACTACCATTTAGGAAACTAAATGATAATATGTTTGTCATGGAAGACAAAGCTGTATTTAGTTGTTTTTATCTACTTGTAAAATTTAATATCCAGATGATAAAAATATTAATTTACTTGTGAAATATCATACAATAGTTCCTTTATGATCCAGAAATAATTTTGTTTCTGAAAACTGTTGAAAGTGTAGACTTTCAATCATGTACTCCACATTAATTTAGCAGATATTCAGAGGCCACATACCACATGTAAGGCACTGTGGTAGGCACTGAGGATATGTCACAGAGAACAAAAACAAAAAGAAGATCCCTCTCTTCCTTCTATTTACATTGCAGTGAAGGAAATAAATATAAGCAAGATTAAAATGTGAAAAATACAGTGTTAGTGATATTTACTAAGGGAAAGATAAAAATAAAGAAGAAAAGAGGGATGAGAAAGGAAGGGCTGAAACTTCAGATATTGGGTAGCCAGGGAAATAATCACATGGGGAAGGTGACTTTTGAATAAAGCTCTGGAAGAAATGAGGGAATATGCCATGTAGATATCTGGAGAAAGAGCATTCCAGGAAAGAAATAGCAAGTGCAAAGGCCCTGGTCAGGAAGCCTACTTGGTAGGTTGAAAAACAGTGATCGGACTCTTTGGCTAAAGCAGAGAGAAACAAGAGAGCGTAACAGAAGATGAGGTCAGAAACAGGAAAGAATCTGGAACCCAGATCACATGAGGCCTTATAAAAGTAAGAATGGTGGCTTCTAATCTGAGTGAGATCAGAAACCAGTAGTGGAAGCATGACGTGATCTAGCATATGTTTCTCAGGATGACTCTGGCTTCTGCGTTGAGGATAAGCTTCAGGAGAACAAGGCAAGAAGCAGAAAAAAAAACAGTTCAGATGACTATCGCAATAATCCAAGCATGAGATGATGATGGTCGAATTTTTTTAATATATTCAGGCAATCTTTGAATATGCTGCAGAACAGTAAATATGACTGTGCAACTTAATAATCAATAATCTCATCCTAATAATCAATAGGAATAATTGTGATTATTCTACAACCTTTAAAATTGTTCTCAAAACATTAAAAACTCTCTGTCAGTTAAAATATATAGGGAAATGAAATACTAAAAACTACTAAAACTATTGTTTATTTAGAACACAGTAATTTGAAACACTAGAAAAATAGTGTTTTGTTTCTTTGTAAAAAATAAAACACGTATGAAGAGTGCTTTGAACAGTTCCTGCCTTTTTAAAATTGCCATATAATTAACAATAATGAGCAAGCCTCTTTCCTATATACCTTGGTGAATTATTATACTTCTATTTAAATTTGCATCAACTTCCACCATTTAATGTTTGTACTTTCAACATCATGAAATACTTCTGACTGTCTTTAATGTGCAGTTAATTTCTCTGTAATTTCTTCTGGGGCATCTTCATCCTTTTTAGTGCAACTACTTTCTTCATTTTTGTTGGTAAGTCCATCTGAACACAGTCCTTCTGGCTACAAATCTAGAGTCTCTTGAAGTATGGTAGCACTTACATTGCCACGGATAAGTATTTCTTCTATAACTCCATTTACATTTGATTTGCATTTCACTTCCACCATTATTATCATTTTCGTTTTTTTTCTTTTTTTTGCCACACTTTCATCTTTATGGGTCAATTTCTTCTTTCAATTATCCATTTTTGTGAAATGTCAAATGTATTTGTCACTAAGAGACAAGGAGTCAACACAACTGCATACTTTGCTGGGAATAAGAGATGTGCTATGATGAGTCACTGACAAGCTCTGAAAGAAGTCACATGATTGATCATTGATTATGATGAGCAGCTATTATTTTTGTAGAGATTTATGAGCTGAAGAGCTAGTATTACTCAGTTAATATATTGTGGTAACTGAAATTTGAACCATGTTGTCGGTGAGCTGGCATTGTTTAACTAAACTGTGGTAACTGAAATTCAAGCCTATCAACCACAAAGTGAGGATTCCCTATATAATGAAGACAGAGACAGAGACAATAGGATTTTTTGGAAGGTGGGATATGGAGTATAGTAGCATGTCACAGATGCAGTTTTACATTTGCTGGTGATATTGATTATCTAATACTGACTGTCCCTCCTGATAGCAAGCTCCGTGAAGGCAAGGACCACACTTCTCTTTGTTCACCATTACACAGTTGATGTTGCACTTTCCCAAATAGCATGTCTTTAAGTTTTGCAACAACCCCAAGCAGCAGGCATCATCTCGTTTTGCAGATGAAGAAACTGAAGCTCAGAGAAGTTAAGTAACTAGAACCATTTTACACAACTAGTGAGTGACAGATTGGAACTCAAATTATATTTTCTGAAGTCCAATCCTCTTTCCTTTGAACCACCTACTCCTCCCTAATAAAAATATAGTTCTATAAAGTTTTGCTCTGGAAACCATAGCACCATGTTTCCTATGCCATAATCAACTATCATATGAAAGCTGTAGAATATAAATGACAGCAGAAATAAGACAAACACAGTGTATTTGAGTCTCCTGTCTGTTTAAATATCCTACAAGTTTCCATTTAAATTCTGTTCTTAACCTCATGACAAGGATTTATAAAAAGACAAAATCTGGCAACTACATTGACTGAAGGCAAAAGAGCACATCCTACTCTTCAAAGGATTTCCAATCTCTCTGCAAACAATAAGGATGAGTTAAGAAGTACATTCCTGACTTCCTCAGATTTTAATCTGTGAATCAGAACATTAAGAACAGGTACCTGAAAGGTAGAAAAGGTTTTGACTTACATCACCTAGCACACCCAACCCAAAGGTGTCTGGGTGCATTTACCAGAAATCCACCTCTATTCTCCAAAGCAATTATTTTCTAATCAGTCAACATCTTTCTCTTCCTTCACCACTTCCAAGGCTTTTCTTTTTCCATTTGCATCCAGATACCATTCTTCTCAAGATTCAACAGTACCACTAATCAAATGCACAGTGCAATTTAAGACAAACTTGTCGATCCCCACATAATGACTAAAGAGACTATTGTCTTGGCTATTTTAACATCCAAGTTAGTCTGTCAGAATGTAAAATCACTGCTTTGTTACTAGCATATTATTATTTTAGCAAGGAAGATGCTTAGCAGACATAACCACTCCAATTAAGGGACACTTTCACTCCTTACTTTTTCATTCTGATATGACATAAATTTTTTACAAGTATATATTACTTTTAGAACTAACAATAATTTTTAAGTGTCATAACTGATTTAACTTTTAAAGACATGAAAATAGCTCTTAAATGATTATTATACAATAGCCTAAATAATTCAATTAAATATATGTATAATATTGAATACTAAAAGATCTGATAGGAAAAGAGATGTGACAATATCCTGGGCAACCGGGAACTGAGAATAAGATTATAATGTAACACAAATATCTCTTCCCTTACAGTCATTTTATAATAAATACTCAATCAAAATTAGAACTTTATGTAAAATGAAACAAATTGATAACACCTCTGGTTGAAGAAAAAATAAGATACTTTTGACTTGGGGAAAATTTCCCCTATTCATATGATCAATAGGAGTTAAGAAATGCATTTCTGAATTATTCACACTCTGCTTCGGGAATTGTAATCAACACCACTACCAAAAGCAGAAGATTCCTTTAAATTTTCCAACGGAAAAATACGTGCCATCATTAAGCTGATAAATGCACGTATTATTTAAAATTAAATGAGCATGATTACTGCTACTTTAACAAAGAAATGAGAGGATTTGATATGCATATTATGTAGGACACTAGAAAATAAGCAAATATTTTGCTTAGACTGGTTCTGAAAAAAAAAAAAGTTGTTATTGAGTAGACATATGAGTCTGGGTTTGGTACGATTTTTTTCTGCACGTTGTCTGACACCCACCTCATCGCCTACTATATGTGCCAACCCTAGCCCGTCCCAACCTCCCTTATCCTCAGACTTAATTTTTATCAATCTCATGTCTTTCCCAGAAGTTGACATGCTCTGGTCCAAGGTACGGATGTCCATTTCAAACATCACTTACCAATTTTCCTTGGAAATCAAGATTTTAATTGTTTCTTTGTTTATGGAACATCAAAAATGATCCTGCAGTCAAAATATCTATGTCAGTTATACAGATAAAATGGAAGATTGAACATATGCCTATAATTTTTCTCCTTTCCACTAAAAATGGCAATAAAGGGATTTTTGCTTTTAAAGACCTAAATCTCAAAGTATTAGTAGAGCAGAAGAGGATACAACTTCAACTACATTTGTGGAAAGGGGAAGCAGATGAACCAGTGGTAACTAACAGGAAACTGGAAGAAGATGAATCCTAATCCAGTAATGTGGGAAGCCTGAATGTGTTCACAGACTCCTCCAAAGGCTCAGATATCAGGACTAAGTGCTCCCAGAAATGGGGTACTAACATAAGGAAAATTGGTTAAGAGCAGTTTAAGGAACAAACACCAAATCCCCTCTTCTACTCTGTGAAGTTGGGCAAATTCTCCCCCATCACCAGGCAGAACACCAGGAGTTTATTCTGCGGATATTAATCTTAGGTTGATACTCTTAAACATAAGTGAGCTACCAAGATCCACAGACAGCAGAGAAAACCTTATAATGTGAATAATTGAAACCAAAAAGAGAAAGAAAAAAAAAAAAACATGCAAAGGAAACAAAGACTGCAGGGGGGAAAAAAAAACTTGAGAAAAACACAATAATCCTAGAGAAAGAAGAGCATTGATAAGATGCTATAAAAAGGAGCATTCAAAGAACAAAAGAAAGAGTATGGAATTGAAAACATGAGAGCATTAATTTTTTTAACTTAATAGATTTACTAGGAAATAAAATTTAGAAAAAAGTTAGAAAAATCTCCCAGAAAGCAGAGGAAAGAAAAACAGAGAAGAGAGAAAAAAAATAAGGAAGCTTGCATGTTTAAAGTCGTAATTAAATTCATATGCTTTAAAATTTCAAATTGTGCTAAAAGGTTTATAACATAAAATAATCTATTTCCCACCCACTTTTTTCTACTCCCAGGTTGGTAATTTCAGAAGCAGTCACTTTGATTCTTTCGGCTGTTTCTTTTGACATTTACCTAACTTTATATGTTTAAATAGTATGTGTATTTGCTATTCTTAGATACATGAATGTTGAGCATTATCTAATTACTTCCTATTATGGTAGTTTAGCATTTTACTCTCTTAGGCTCCCATTGCCTCTACTTTCCCTCCTCTATGATTCCAATTCAGTTGTAGTCATTTTTAGATTAAATCAATATTCAGTTAAGTCTGTGTAAATATTACTCACAGCTGAGCACTGTACTATGATTACACTTCCTTTCTTATATTTTCACCAAAGTTAATTATTACCATCTTTTTTTGATTGAGGTACAAGTTATACACCATAAAATGCGCCCATCATAAGTATACAATTCAGTGAACTTTGGTAAATGTACAGAGTAATGCAACTACCATCACAAACCAGCTTTGAAACATTTCCATCACCCCAAAAAAGCTCCCTTGTGCCTGTTTGCAGTCAATCTTCACTTCCACTCCCAGCCCCAGGCAACCACTCATCTGTTTTCTGTCTCTATAAATTTGCCTTTTCTGGAAACTTCATATAAATGGAATCATGCAATACATAGTCTCTTGCATCTGGCTTCTTTCACTTAGCATAATATTTTGAGATTCATTATGTCATAGCATGTATCTGTAGTCTGTATCTTTTTATTGATGAATTGTATTCTACTTTATAGATATACAACACTTTGTTAATCCTTTCACCAGCTGATGAATTGTTTCCACTTTTTGGCTACTAGAAATATTGCTGCCGTGAACATATATGTACAAGTTTTGTGTGGACTTATGATTTCATTTCCCTTGGGTAGATATCTAGGCATGGAATTTCTGAGTTGTACAATAAGTTTATGTTTCACTTTTTAAAAACTGCTAACCTTTTTCCAAAGTTTATAAGGCCTCATGTGATCTGGGTTCCAGATTCTTTCCTGTTTCTGACCTCATCTTCTGTTACGCTCTCTTGTTTCTCTCTGCTTTAGCCAAAGAGTCCGATCACTGTTTTTCAACCCACCAGGTAGGCTTCTGACCAGGGCCTTTGCACTTGCTATTTCTTTCCTGGAATGCTCTTTCTCCAGATATCTACATGGCATATTCCCTCATTTCTTCCAGGGCTTTATTCAAAATTTTAATCGTTGATAATATTTTCTTACAATTATTTTAATTTTTGAGGGGTGGTAGTGATGTGTTCTCTTTTATTCTTGAATTTGCTATAATAGTTTGTGTCTTCTCTCATTTTTTCTCCGTCAGACTAGATTGGGAATCAACAGAGTATGTATAGCTTAGTGGTCACCCCAAGACTGGCCAGATGTTGTGCTCTGGCACCTTGAGCCAGTAGGGCTTATACCCCATTGATAGATCTGTTTGTGTGATGGCAGCACATCCACATATCAGGCTTTTACTTCCTGTAGTGTCCTTACAGGTCTCCTCTGTACATATGCAAGGCCTCCCAGTCTGCCAGTGATGTGTTATGAAGACCTCAGCTAGCTCTTCCATGGTGCCATTGGTTCTGCTGTTCACCCCACCAAGGATAACAACTTCAGTCTTTTATTGCAGTATTATGGCTTTCATTATTCTTTTCCTATTTGGATACGGGAGTTTTTTGCTCTGCACTCCAAATCAAGTCTGCCTCTACAGCAGCAAAGCTGCTATTAATAATTTTATGACCAGCCCCACCGGACAGAACTATCATGCCAAATGACTGAAGGATTGGACGGGAATCGCCCCAGGCAAGAATGGCACAGACTTCCATCGTGCTTAACTGAAGTAGAGTGATTTTTTTTTTAATTAGTAAATTCTCAATTTGTTGTTTGTATTTGTTTAATTTCCAGAGCCCTGAAATATGTGTGGTTTGTCTGTTTATATTTAAATGTGTCCAGTTTCATACTTATATTAGTGGGAGAATATTTGCCAGCCTCTTCACTTTGCCACAATTGGGAATCCCTGTCTAGGCCACCTGACATCTCTGATTCCTGCCTGTTTTCATTTATTTCATTTTTACTTATATTTATTGCTAATTTTTCGCACACTTGCCAGTTGTCAGAATAATATTTCATCAGACATAAGTTCTCTGTTTTTGTGTTTTATTTTTGAAGACTTCCCTTCTGAGAACTTTCATCCTGCTTTTATCTGGAGTAGAAATAAATTGCACCACTAATATCTTGCGCCATCGCCTCCTAATTGTCCTAGGAATTCCCTCTGCCTGTCTCCTAATTTAGATTATACATCTCATGAATTTCAAGATTTTCTGCTTTTTTGGTTTTTTCCATTATTTTGATGGAACTTGGTCTCCAGTAGCACTTTTTTTCCTTTCTCATGTTAAAGATAGTACAACTGCAGAAAGAATGGTGCCAGCAATCCTCAACACGCCTGCTTCTTGTCTCACTGCTCTGATTTATACTTCTCCCATGCAGTGGTTTTACAGATAAAATTTTTTTGTTTTGTTTTGTTTTGCTAAGTGGAGAACACAATTTGAGATAAATAGGCCAATTGCTAAGAAAAAATAGAGTAAAGAAAGAGAAGAAAAAGACACAGAAATAGGCTTTCTTTGCTAGTGGTTTTAAAGTTACTTTCATTTTGGGGGGTAGGACAGATTGCTGATTCCTGGCTCAAGACGGTTTGAAGACCAATGTAAAGTCATTCAAGGAAATGCATCACATTGTTATGTGTTATGAAACACAATGATTGTAAAGTTGACCTTACAATTGTACATCCTAAGAATACATCAGCACAAATCTGTGTGAAAAAGGAGGTTCACTGTGCAGACTAGATAATTTTAGCAAAGTTGAATTAGTTTCTAATACACAATCCTTATCTAAAAGCATCTTCCAAATTTGCTTATCTCAAATCCAAACAAAAAGAAGATCCTCACAGCTATGGGGACCATGGTAAAGCCAGGTACCCTGGAAATGATGGAACCGGTTGTGTCTTGGAGAAGAGGGGAAAAAGTAAGGCAACACCTCTGACAAATGATTTTATCCAGTCCAGAAATGTTGGTCTTCTTATGTTTTGAAGTAGGATATAGATGAATTGACAATTATTCCCTTTATCTTCAGGATGTAATTTGATCCTAATATTCCTCTGTGCTGCCAGATTCCTGGTTTTTATCCTGTATATTCGCACTGATGACATCCAAGAAAAACTCCTAGTTTATGAACACTTTTTGAAAATTCTAAAGGCTGCCAGTACATTCGAAATGGTAAAATGTTTATTTGTTGAGTAAAAATTCAATTGAACAAAACATGTTGGTACCTAAGGTACAGATGGAGTGCCTGAAATGATGAACTACTTGTTTAATTTTGCTTCTAGGGTGAAGATGAAAGCTATACATGCAGTACTGAGTCTCGTTATGCTCTCTACCAGACTACACTGACATTAAGGGGATGTCTGCATCCTACATGAATACTGTCTCCTGCAATTAAAGTCATTTTATCAAAATCAGGGACAAATTTATCACCTTTTCAAGAGGTTTTGCTGAGAATGAAAGACAGAATATTAAATTCTTAACTGTACAAAAGTGCATTAGATTTCAGAAAAGTCATAAAATGCTTTTTTGAAAAATAGATTTTGCTGTTGTTGTTGATGATGGATTATTTGTTTGCTTCTATTCACATTTCAAAGCGAAAAAAAAAAACAGTCTCAGAATCGTTGTAAAGAAAGCTATCTTTTGGCCTCGGTCACTTGGAAGATAATCGGATGTATATAAATGAAATAATGCTTTCTTTTAAGACGAAAGTCACTGCGTTGTTGCTACCAAGCCTTAGCCAACCTGAAAACTCAACAGGGCCCATGACCCCTAAATAGTTACAAAGTTTTATGCCAAGTCAAGCAACAAGATGGACAATTAAAGGGCCAAGGCCTGCCTGGCCTCCATGTCTGAGTCAACTTTTCTCCTCTTATTCAACCTTATGATACTATGTACTTCTCCTTATAACACTTTACATGATTGTAATTTGGAAAGACGTATTTAATAGTCTTTTTAGAAAACATCTTTATTGAGATATAGTTGATATATAAAAATGGCATATATTTAATGTATGAAATTTGATGAGTTTGGATATATGCATACACCCATGAAATCACCACCACAATAAAGACAATAGACATATCCATCACCCACAAAAGTTTATTTGTGTCTCTTTGTCTTTTGTTTTGGTTTGGTTTTGTGGTAAGAACATTTAACATGAGATTTACCCTTCTCACAAATTTTAAGGTACACAATACAGCATTGTTGATTATAGGCATTATGCTGTATAGCAGATGTCTAGAACTAATTTATCTGGCATAACTGAATCTTCATACCAATTGAACAACCCCCCCATTTCTCCCTTCTCCTGGTAACCACTGTTCTGTTCTCTGCTTCAGTGAATCTGACTAATTTAGGTACCTCATATACATAAAATCTTGCAGTATTTGTCCTTCTATGCCTGACTTATTTCACTTACTCCAGTGTTCTCCAGGTTCATCCATGTAGTTGGTTGTTGCAAATGTTAGAAATTTCTTCTTCTTCTTCCTTTTTTCTTTTTTTTTTTTTTGAGATGAAGTTTCATTCTTGTCATCCAGGCTGGAGTACAATGGTGCAATCTCAGCTCACTGCAACTTCCACCACCCAGGTTCAAGCAATTCTCCTGTTTCAGCCTCCCAAGTAGCTGGGATTACAGGAACCCACCACTACGCCTGGCTTAATTATTGCATTTTTAGTAGAGATGGGGTTTCACTATGTTAGCCAGGCTGGTCTCAAACTCCTGTCCTCAGGTGATCCACCTGCCTCAACCTCCCAAAGTGCTGTGACTGCATGAGCCACCACACCCAGCCAGAAGTTTCTTCTTTTTTAATATTGAATAATATTTCACTGTATATATAAACCACATTTTCTTTATCCATTAATTTGTTGATGGGCATTTAGGTTGTTTCTGTGTCTTTGATATTGTAAATAATGTTGCAATGAACATGGGAGTACAGATATTTCTTCAAAATCATAATTTTAATTATTTGGGGTATACACCTAGAAGTGTGATTGCTGGATGATATGATAGTTCTATATTTAATTTTTCAAGGGACCTCCACACTGTTTTCCATAGTGATTGTTACCAATTTACATTCTTACCAACAGTGTACAAGCGTTCCTTTTCTCCACACTCTAATCAACATTTGTTATCTTGTTTTGTTTTGTTTTTGTTTTTATAATAGCCATCTTAACTGATGTGAGATGATATCTCATTGTAGTTTGATTTGTATTTCCCTAACAATTAGGGATGAGTATTTTTTTATATGCCCATTGGTCATTTGTATGTCTTGACTGAATTAATGTCTATTCAAGTCCTTTGCCAATTTTTAAATTGGGTTGCTTGTTTTTCCCTTATTGAGTTGTAGGAGTTCCTTATATATTTTGGATATTAACCCTTTATCAGATATGTAATTTGTAAATATTTTCTCCCATTCCACAGACCGACTTGTCATTCTCTTTATTGTTTCCTTTGCTGTGTAGAAGCTTTTCAGTTTGTTGTAGTTCCACTTGTCTGTTTTCATTTTCTTTGCCTGTGCTTTTGGTGTCATATCCAAGAAATCATTGCCAAAACCAATGAATTTGAATTTATTTATTTGCCAACCATGCTATCTCATGGCCTACAATAGTGTCTTGCTTACAAAATCCAATCAGAAATGCTTGCTGAATGAATAATTAAAGCTTTACATATGCTCACATTTTAACTAAAAAATAACTCTGAATAAAAGAAACTGAAAGAACTAAAAGTGGGACTGTATCTTCCAAATGCCTGAAACAAATACAACTGAAAAATATATAGTTCATCTAGTAAAAGGCAGATTAATAAAGAACAAGAAGAATAAACTTAGAAAAATAAAACAAAATCTCAAAAGTAGATTTAAAAGATTACTTATGATAATTAATGTATATGGATTAAAATTTCTTATTGCCACATGCAGTCACACATACCTATAATCCCAGTTACTTGGGAGGCTGAGGAAAGATCTCTGTTCCAGACCAGCTTGGGCATCACGGTAAGATCCCATTCCAAAAAAAAAAAAATCCCCATTAAGAAAAACAAAACGTTTAGATTTAACTTTATAAAAATCCAAATAACTGTTGCTTACACGAAAAATATTGAAAATAAAGTAAGCAAAAACCTTAAGAAAATGAAGAAAATGAGATAGCCAACAATATTTTCAACAAATGTTTTTAAAGATTTAAAAAGTATAAGAGTGATACTACTATTGACAAGAAAACACCCACGCAGGAATAAAAGCATATATGAGTTAAAGAAAATGAATGTAGAAGACTAAAAGGAGAGATAAGAGTTATAAAATTTTGTCAGGTTACAATAATATAAAAAGTTCATACTGACAGAAATAGAAGAAATGGACAGAAATAGGCTCTACTGGAATTCTTAATAAACCACTATAAGTCTATGAAATATCAAGTGGAAAATATTTAATTGACAAATTCATTTAGAAAACTAAGTTATATAACATAGTTTTATCTATGACAAACACATATAGTCTTTTTTTACAACGTCCTTGAAAAATATAATTTCATCATTTTCTAGAAACAAAACCTCAGTAAATGAAAATTGTACTGGTTTTCTCAAATCATAACATAAAACAAAACAAAACAAAAAATAACTAAAAGTTAATAGTAAAAAATCAGACAAATATTCATAGCCCTTTCCTAACTTCAATAATTTCTTTTAAATAACTGTTGACTAAACAAGAAATCAAATGCAAAATGAGAGACTAACAGAGAACAATGAAAAGGAAACTAACATATACAAAAAGGTAAGGAATTCAAACTGTAGCCATATTTGAAAATACATGGATAGACTCAAAAACTTGCATCAATTTTTTAAAATAATAAAATATATAGAGAAACTAGATTACTATGGTTTGAATGTGGTTTGTCCCAGCAGAATCTCATGTAGAAATTTGATCCCCAATGTGGCAACGTTGGGAGGTGGGGCCTAGTGTCTGGATCACAGAAGTATATCCCTTGTAAATGGATTAATACCCTCTCATGGGTGAATGAGTTCTCACTCTCTCTCAAGAATGGATAAATTCCTTTGGGAGCGGGTTGCTGAGAAAGAATCTGGCTTTCTCGGTTTATCTCTCTTGTTTCCTCTTTCACCATGTGTTCTATTTCATATGCCCACTCCTCTTCCACTTTCCACCATGAGTGGAAAAATCATGAGACCCTCAACAGATGCAACCGTCCAACCTTGGACTTTGCAGTCACCAGAACTGTAAGCCAAACACATCTCTTTTCTTTTCTTTTTCTTTTTTTGAGATGCGACTCTCACTCTGCTGCCCAAGCTGGAGTGCAGTGGTGTAATCTCAGCTCACTGCAACCTCTGTCTCCTGGGTTCAAGCAATTCTTATGCCTCAGCCGCCCAAGTAGCTGCTGGGATTACAGGGGTACACCACCATGGCTGACTAATTTTTGTATTTTTAGTACAGATGGGGTTTTGCCATGTTAGCCAGGCCAGTCTTGAATTTCTGGCCTCAAGTTATCCCCTCCTCTTGGCCTCCCAAAGTGCTGGGATTATAGACATGACCCACCATGCCTGACCCATCTCTTTCCTTTATCAATTACCCAGTATCAGCTATTCTGTTACAGAAACACAAAATATACTAAGCCATAGCTAATTATTTTAAGATATTAGGAAGAAACAACTATAATAGTATTTAAGGTAGGCAGGAGGTAGAAAGTAATGATCCTATATTTATAATACAGTGAATTAGAACATAGAGAAAATTGATAGATAAAGCCATAGTCTAGTTCTTTGAGGAAAATATAATGTAATTATAATAATTTAATAATATTAATAGAAAGAGATTGTGACAACTACGGAGGTGATTTTTATGTGTGTATTTTGTGTTCAACTCTATGCTAATAAATTTGACAATTTCAATGACAAGGAAGACATTGAAAATCTAGTTCAACTGTAAATAAAATGCTAAATTATCATTAAAAAATTCCTCAAATGACTACAGAATCAGATAATAAATACCTGGATTTATATTATAGATAAATTATTTAAATCATCTGAGAAATCAATAATTTCCACACGACAAACTATTCTACAACGCAACAAAAGATGGAAGCCTTCCTAGTGAAACAAATAAATTAAAAATCAATCTAGGGAATAACAGCCTTAGAATATCTAAATCAATGGCCTTAGACAAGCTCTCTCAAACTCAATATTCTTATCTAAAACAGAACAACAATTAAGGCATAGATTTCATAAAATTGCTGTGAAAATTAAAAGGGATAATGCATATAAACCTCAGCTTAGTAGATTCCCAGGGACACACTACACACTTAATAGCTATTTTTTGGTAAAGCTAGAATAACTCTGATATAAAACTGTTAAATACAACTCTGAAGTCAACTACATATCAATTTAATTAATGAAAAACAGTATAAAAATCTGAACAAAATATATGCAATAAAATTGAATACATCATAAGAAAGTAATCATATATAAATACAATGATAATCTATTATTACGACATGTACCAATGCAATGAGTCCAGCTACATAAATACATGAAATAAGAAAAGCATATAATCACATTTAAAGAACCTATTCTTGATAGCCTTTGTTTTTTGTTTGTTTGTTTTTGAGATGGAGTTTTATTTGCCCTTGTTGTCCAGGCTGGAGTGCAATGGCGCAATCTCAGCTCACTGCAACCTCCACCTCCTGTGTTCAAGCAATTCTCCTGCCTCAGCCTCCCGAGTAGCTGGGATTACAGGCATGCACCACCACACCCAGCTAATTTTGTATTTTTAGTAGAGATGGGGCTTCACCATGTTGGTCAGTCTGGTCTCGATCTCCTAACCTCAGGTGATCCACCCACCTATGCCTCCCAAAGTGCTGGGATTACAGGCATGAGCCAACATGCCTGGCCTTGATATCCTTTTATTAGTGAGAAAGGAAAGTAAGATATCTCCTTAATATTGTCAATGAAAAAACAGAGCTGGATAGTAGTTAAAGCAATAAAAACAGATCTTATTCAGGACTATTACAGTGCAGGAAATGAGACTTCAATATAGAACTGGGCTTAATTCCAAATATAGAATGAGCAAGTGGGAATCTACAGCCAAGGAGCAGAGTGTGGGTCAGCGGATGGAACGCTAGTAAGAGAATACATCAGGGGTAAGAGGGGATCCTGGCCGAACAAACTTAACAGAATTCTTGTCAAGGCAGGCCAAGGTATTCAGATATCACCATGCGGATGGTGGAGGATGAGGAAGGAACTCCATTAGATATTGAAGGTGATCAAATATTGATGGTGGGGGATTTTAGTTAAACTGACTTGGCAGGATTCTTGCTAAAACTGTACAATGCAGAGATGAACATGAAAATCCAAAAACTGAGGCCTAGCTGAAAGAGTTCACAGGGGCCTAAGCAGAATTTGGTCAAGAGAGAATCTTTGTCTATATGAGAAGCCAACATCTTAATGATGAGACACTAGAAACACTGCCACTGAAATTACTAAGAACACATAAATGTCTACCATGTCCAGTTTTGTTTTCGGTAGAAATGTATCTAGTTTAAGAAAATGAAAAGCAAAAATAATCTATATTTTCAAGTCATTATTAAAGGTAAAAGTCGCTATGTGTCACAGTTCTAGCCAAAACCCTGTAAGCAGAAATCCCCGGATGGGGGCTGAAGAATTGGAAGGGGAGGGGAGTTTAGGGGGAGGCTGTTCCTCTTCTTCTTGAAAGAAACATGAAATTGCAGGAGCCACGTAAGACCATGAGGCCTAAAGCCACACTTTCAGGATTATTGGGGAGAAAAAGTCAAGGACAAGAGGTTCCCAAAGTATCACACAACCACCACACCCTGCATGGCCTACCTCTAGACAGTCAGTTTTTTATATCCATTTGTATTAGTCCATTTTCATGCTGCTAATAAAGACATCCCTGAGACTGGGTAATTTATAAAGAAAAAAGCATTTAGTGGACTCACAGTTCCACATGGCTGGCAAGACCTCACAATCATGGTGGAAGGCAAAGGAGGAGAAAAGTCATGTTTTACATGACAGCAGGCAAGAGAGCATGTGCAGGGGACTCCCCTTTATAAAACTATCAGATCTCGTGAGACTTAATCACTATTATGAAAACAGCAAGGGAAAGACCTGCCCCCATGGGTCTCTCCCATGACACAGAGCCAAACCATATCACCATTGATATTCATCAATCCTTTATTTGTTGAAACCAGTAATTCTGAAGGTAGTTCTCAGACCAGCAGCATTGGTATCATCTGGGAACTTGTTAGAAATCCAGATTCTTTGGCCCCATTCCAGACCTACTGAACCAAAAACTCTGGAGAAGCAGTCCAGCAATCTGGGTTTTAACAAGTCCTCCAGGAGATTCTGATGCTTACTTAAAAGTCTGAGAGCCTCTGGTTTAAGCCACTGTTTTTCAAGTGTCTCTCTCACTAAAAATGTATTTTACTGATGAACATGCTAATAAAATTTGGTAGACTTTCAGAAAATAAATCAAGCCCGGTCTTCCCTTCATACAAAAAATTGAACTTCGGATGGATTCACAATTACACATATATATATATGTACATACGTGTATATACATATGTATATAAATGTGAATGTATGTACATATACATAAAATACACATGCCTTTACACGTGTGCCCAGAACAATAAATCATCTGGCAGCCTCACATCAGATGGGCTTCTTTTAATGAGAGAATTCAGGAACCACCTCCATCCTTCATCTCATTCTTTCTTTGACTGTCTAGTTTCCCATCCTGACTTACTCTCTGTCCCTTTTCAAGTGTGTGCCTCCAATTTAAGTCACCATTCACTCTTATTTTTCAGTCTTCAAGCTTCACCTCTTTGGCTTTAATCACTAGTGATGTGGCATCTCCATGGACTTAAAATATCACAATGGCCAAGCCCAGAACCCTTAGGGGCAGTACTGACATCAGAAAAGGTTAGATCCATAGGTTGCAATGAGTAGTATTCTGGAAAATATTTAACAACCATCTCTCATTTAAAACAAGTAATATAGCCATAGATAGATGGACACATACATACAATTATTATAAATTGTGACTAATATGAAGGATTCTTAGCATATGATTTGCAAATAATAAAATACATAATATTTGTTCCTGTGAATTCTATATAGCTAATTAAATCTCACAGAATGTTTTTGTTTTTACTAAACTGTTGCATTCACAGCCAACCTATGGCTGCAATTGATGAGCCACAGTATAGTCCTGACATAAATGTTGGTTAACAAGAAAGTGAAACAATGAAGATAAATACAGGAACTTCAATAGTTTCTCAATGATGAAGTGACTTCTTTGCTCTATCAGAGAATTGTTTTTGAATACTTGAAGAGTATTTCCTCATTTTTTGGTCCATTCACACCGTGCTGGTTATAGTCAATTTATAGTCAATTAAACATTAAGTTTAATGTGCATTTCCTGTGGAACTGTCTAAGGTCTAGGCAATCAACAAACAATAAATCAAGCCTTTATTTGTAGTGCTCACCAGTTTCCATGGTGTGACTATTCCCATCATGGCTAATTTCAAGCTACCAAGGTGACATCACTGAATACACTGAACTGAGAAAAGATATATAATGACAATAGCAGACCACCATAGAATATTTCTCCCATACAGACACAACAGACACAAACTCAAAAGCATAGATATTAGTAAAATGTAGTAAAATAATTATGAAATGGTGAGTTTTGATTATTTACAAATGTTGTTTTTAAGATCTTATATTTAGTACAGGTTTATATATAAATTAATTTTTAATGATAGCTTTCACAATTTTTGAAATATTTTTATGAGCAAACCACGGGCCCTACCTCCCCTATATTCTCCCAGAAAAGTATATTTCAACATAATTCATATACTGATAGGATTTGGAGGTGTGTCCCTTTCAAATATCATGTTGAAATGTGATCTTCAATGTTGGAGGTGGGGCCTGGTGGGAGGTATTGGATGATGGGGGCAGATCTCTCATGAATGGTTTAGCACCATCCCCTTGGTGATGACTGAGTTCTCACTCAGTTAGTTCACAATAGACCTAGTTGCTTAGAGAGTCTGGGACCTCCCCCTTCTCTCTCTTGCTCCCTCTCTCACCATGCCTGTTCCCCCTTGGCCTTCTGCCATGAGTAAAAGCTCCCTATGGCCCTACCAGAAACTGAGCATATGCCAGTACCATGCTTCCTATACAGCCTACAGAACTGTGAGCTAATTAAACCTCTTTACTTTATAAATTACCAAGCCTCAGGTATTTATAGCAATACAAAAATGAACTGACACATACACTCATAAAGAGAAGTCTATAATATGTACATTCATGAGTAACCTGAACATCTTCCATCTTGCTAACGAGCTCTTGCAAGAAAAAGATAAATATTGCAGAGCATCAGGGAAATGTGCTGGAAATCTAGGCCATTTTGGTTGTATAAGGCCGCCCTATTCAAGCAGTAGGCCCAACTAAAGGCTTGGGCCCTGGCCCTCATGATTCAGCCTAAGTATTTCTAAGAGACCAGTGTTCATTCAATCCTACCATGGGCTCCTTTCATGATCATGGGACATCAGAATGAGTTGTCTTGTTACAATGGATGCTTGGACCGAGAGGCCAAAATGGCTCTTCCCCAACTTGATTGTGCTGTAGCATTATTCTTATACCTAGAACTAGGTTCTGATCAAGAGGGACAATAGTTAAGAATGATAATGATTATTTACTGAATTTACAATTCCAGTCATTAGAACGTGGGGTCATGATCTTTGACCTCTGCAATTGCCTTCACTGATTTCTACTAACTAAACATCACCTTGAATGAATGACTTCTTCAGACCTGACTTCTTATGAAGACCTAATCTTGACAGTTCTGGAATGTATTTCAGAGCAACTATTCCCATGCCATACTTGAAAATTACAAGTTTTCACTTCCAGGAAACCCAGTAGATGCCTACAAAGGGGCAGCTCTCAACATGATCAACATTCTCTGATGTTTCTGGGACATGAAGTCAACTATTAGTCTTTGCAAGCCAATCCACGCTGTCTTGAGATTATTAAAAGTAATCCAAGGGAGGGGGAAATGACATGGTTTCCAAAGTTTTCCTTGGAAAACCTTCAAGGAAAACATAGAAAATAATTTTTGTGGAAAAACAAAAAAGGAATTTTTTTTCTGAGACAGAGTCTCGCTCTGTTGCCTAGGATGGAGTACAGTGGCATAATCTCGGCTCACTGCAACCTCCACCTCCCGGATTCAAGTGATTCTCCTGCCTCAGCCTCCCAAGTAGCTGGGACTACAGGCATGTGCCACCAGGCCTGGCTAATTTTTTTGCATTTTTAGTAGAGACAGAGTTTCAGCGTATTAGCCAGGATGGTCTTGATCTCCTGACCTCGTGATTTGCCCGCCTCGGCCTCCCAAAGTGCTGGGATTACAGGCGTGAGCCACCGCACCTGGCCAGGATTTTCTTTTTAATCTGCAAATTAGCTATTAATTATTCTTACAGAATATATAAATTAAAGGCTCCCTTCTTGTGAATGTATCAAGCAAAACCTACGCTCAAAATGATGTGAACAAAAATAATCTACCTTAAATCTTGAATATGGTGGTCTCTCTGTAGATAAACAATGTCTTAAGAAAAATTATTTATCATGTTAATAGCAAAGTCTTCACACCTTTAGACTATATTCTGTGTAGACTTAATTAAATTCAGATCTTCAAACATGGCCCAATTCTTTTGGTACCAGCGAAAGAAACAATCTATAGAGCATAATATATGATAACTTTCTTTTATCTTTCCTAACAGCAAAAGTATTTTTTCTACTCTTAAGTTTATTGCAGGTTTTCTTACAATGGTTTAAAAAAATCCACAAAATATTAACCTCAACAGAAAACGTACTTCCCATTCCTACATTGCCTGGAGCAGTCAACAGGCCAGCCTGTGTGAGTGGGTCTGTGTGTGTGCGCGCGTACAATATATATGCTATGTTGTTCTTTTTCCTAGATTTTTCGTTTCTCTCTTGCTAATAGTTATTTTAATTCTTAAAGAATTAATACAATCTGGGAACTAATTCTGATGGATTTGTACTTTAAACAGAAGGGATGACTTGTAATGATATTAGATTGCAATCTTATAAGCACATAGATATTAAAGAATAATACTATAGTCAAAGGGAAGCCCATCAGACTAACAGCAGATCTCTCGGCAGAAACTCTACAAGCCAGAAGAGAGTGGGGGCCAATATTCAACATTCTTAAAGAAAAGATTTTAAACCCAGAATTTCATATCCAGCCAAACTAAGTTTCATAAGTGAAGGAGAAATAAAATCCTTTACAGACAAGCAAATGCTTAGAGATTTTGTCACCACTAGGCCTGCCCTACAAGAGATCCTGAAGAAAGCACTAAACATGGAAAGGAACAACAGGTACCAGCCATTGATAAACATCTCAAAATGTAAAGTCCATCGATGCTAGGAAGAAACTGCATCAACTAGCAAGTAAAATAACCAGCTAATATCATAATGACAGGATCAAGTTCACACATAACAATATTAACCTTAAATGTAAATGGACTAAATGGTCCAATTAAAAGACACAGACTGGCAAACTGGATAAAGAGTCAAGACCCATCAGTTTGCTATATTCATGAGACCCATCTCACATGCAGAAACACACATAGGCTCAAAATAAAGGGATGGAGGAAGATCTACCAAGCAAATGGAAAACAAAAAAAAGCAGGGGTTGCAATCCTAGTCGCTGATAAAACAGACTTTAAACCAACAAAGATCAAAAGAGACAAAGAAGGCCATTACATAATGGTAAAGGGATCAATTCATCAGGAAGAGCTAACTATCCTAAATATATATCCACCCAATAAAGGAGCATCCAGATTCATAAAGCAAGTCCTCAGAGACTTACAAAGAGACTTAGACTCCCATACAATAATAATGGGAGACTTTAACACCCCATTGTCAACATTAGACAGATCAACGAGACAGAAAGTTAACAAGGATATCCAGGAATTGAACTTATCTCTGCACCAAACAGACCTAATAGACATCTACAGAACTCTCCACCCCAAATCAACAGAATATACATTCTTCTCAGCACCACATTGCACTTATTCCAAAATTGACCACATAGGTGGAAGGAAAGCACTCCTCAGCAAATGTAAAAGAACTGAAATTATAACAAACTGTCTCTCAGACAACAGTGAAATTAAACTAGAACTCAGGACTAAGAAACTCAATCAAAACTGCTCAACTACATGGAAACTGAACAACCTGCTCCTGAATGACTACTGGGTACATAATGAAATGAAGGCAGAAATAAAGATGTTCTTTGAAACCAATGAGAACAAAGATACAACATACCAGAATCTCTAGGACACATTTAAAGCAGTGTGTAGAGGGAAATTTATAGCACTAAATGCCCACAAGAAAAAGCAGGAAAGATCTAAAATTGACACCCTAACATCACAATTAAAAGAACTAGTGAAGCAAGAGCAAACACATTCAAAAGTTAGCAGAAGGCAAGAAATAACAAAGATCAGAGCAGAACTGAAGGAGATTGAGACACAAAAAACCCTTCAAAAAATCACTGAATCCAGGAGCTGGTTTTTTGAAAAGGTCAACAAAATTGATAGACTGATAGCAAGACTAATAAAGAAGAAAAGAGAGAAGAATCAAATAGACGTAGTAAAAAATGATAAAGGGGATATCACCACTGACCCCACAGAAATACAAACTACCATCAGAGAATACTATAAACACCTCTACACAAATAAACTAGAAAACTTAGAAGAAATGGATAATTTCCTGGACACTTAAACTCTCCCAAGACTAAACCAGGAAGAAGCTGAATCCCTGAATAGACCAATAGCAGGCTCTGAAATTGAAGCAATAATTAATAGCCTACCAACCAAAAAAAGTCCAGGACGAGAGGGATTCACAGCCAAATTCTACCAGAGGTACAAGGAGGAGTTGGTACCATTCCTTCTGAAACTATTTCAGTCAATAGAAAAAGAGGGAATCCTCCCTAACTCATTTTACGAGGCCAACATCATCCTGATACCAAAACCTGACAGAGATACAACAAAAAAAGAGAATTTTAGACCAATATCCCTGATGAACATCGATGCAAAAATCCTCAATAAAATACTGGCAAACCGAATCCAGAAGCACATCAAAAAGCTTATCCACCATGATCAAGTGGGCTTCCTCCCTGGAATGCAAGGCTGGTTCAACATACACAAATCAATAAATGTAATCCAGCATATAAACAGAACCAAAGACTAAAACCACATGATTATCTCAATAGATGCAGAAAAGGCCTTTGACAATATTCAACAGCCCTTCATGCTAAAAACTCTCAATAAATTCGGTATTGGTGGAATGTATCTCAAAATAATAAGAGCTATTTATGACAAACCCACAGCCAATATCATACTGAATGGGCAAAAACTGGAAGCATTCCCTTTGAAAACTGGCACAAGACAGGGATGCCCTCTCTCACCACTCCTATTCAACATAGTGTTGGAAGTTCTGGCTAGGGCAATCAGACAAGAGAAAGAAATCAAGGGTATTCAGTTAGGAAAAGAAGAAGTCAAATTGTCCCTCTTTGCAGATGACATGAATGTATATTTAGAAAACCCCATCGTCTCAGCCCAAAATCTCCTTAAGCTGATAAGCAACTTCATCAAAGTCTCAGGATACAAAATCAATGTGCAAAAATCACAAGCATTCTTATACACCAGTAACAGACAGAGAGCCAAATCATGAATGAACTCCCATTCACAATTGCTACAAAGAGAATAAAATACCTAGGAATCCAACTTACAAGGGACATGAAGGACCTCTTCAAGGAGAACTACAAACCACTGCTCAGTGAAATAAAAGAGGACACAAACAAATGGAAGAACATACCATGCTCATGGATAGGAAGAATCAATATTGTGAAAATGGCCATACTGCCCGAGGTAATTTATAGATTCAATGCCATCCCCATTAAGCTACCAATGAGTTTCTTCACAGAATTGGAAAATACTGCTTCAAAGTTTATATGGAACCAAAAAAGAACCCGCATCTCCAAGACAATCCTAAGCCAAAGGAACAAAGCTGGAGGCATCATGCTACCTGACTTCAAACTATACTACAAGGCTACAGTAACCAAAACAGCATACTACTGGTACCAAAACAGAGATATAGACCAATGGAACAGAATAGAGCCCTCAGAAATAATACCACACATCTACAGCCATCTGATCTTTGACAAACCTGACAAAAACAAGAAATGGGCAAAGGATTCCCTATTTAATAAATGGTGCTGGGAAAATTGGCTAGCCATAAGTAGAAAGCTGAAACTGGATCCTTTCCTTACTCCTTATACGAAAATTAATTCAAGATGGATTAGAGACCTAAATATTAGACCTAAAACCATAAAAACCCTAGAAGAAAACCTAGGTAATACCATTCAGGACATAGCCATGGGCAAGGACTTCATATCTAAAACACCAAAAGCAACGGCAAGAGCCAAAATTGACAAATCTGATCTAATTAAACTAAAGAGTTTCTGCACAGCAAAAGAAACTACCATCAAAGTGAACAAGCAATCTACAGAATGGGAGAAAATTTTTGCAATCTACTCATCTGACAAAGGGCTAATATCCAAAACCTATAAAGAACTCAATCAAATTTAGAAGAGAAAAACAAACAACCCCATCAAAAAGTGGGCAAAGGATATGAACAGACACTTCTCAAAAGAAGACATTCATACAGCCAACAGACACATGAAAAAATGCTCATCATCACCCGCCATCAGAGAAATGCAAATCAAAACCACAATGAGATACCATCTCACACCAGTTAGAATGGCGATCATTAAAAAATCAGGAAACAAGACGTGCTGGAGAGGATGTGGAGAAATAGGAACACTTTTACACTGCTGGTGGGACTGTAAACTAGTTCAACCATTGTGGAAAACAGTGTGGCGATTCCTCAAGGATCGAGAACTAGAAATACCATTTGACCCAGCCATCCCATTACTGGGTGTATACCCAAAGGATTATAAGTCATGCTGCTATAAAGACACAAGCACATGTCTGTTTATTGTGGCACTATTCATAATAGCAAAGACTTGGAATCAACCCAAATGTCCATCAGTGACAGACTGGATTAAGAAAATGTGGCACATATACACCATGGAATACTATGTAGCCATAAAAAAGGATGAGTTCGTGTCCTTTGTAGGGACATGGATGCAGCTAGAAACCATCATTCTCAGCAAACTATTGCAAGAACTGAAAACCAAATACCGCATGTTCTCACTCATAGGTGGGAATTGAACAATGAGATCATTTGGACACAGGAAGGGGATCATTACACACCAGGTCCTATTGTGGGGAGGAGGGAGGGGGGAGGGATAGCATTAGGAGATATACCTGATGTAAATGACGAGTTAATGGGTGCAGCACACCAACATGGCACATGTATACATATGTAACAAACCTGCACGTTATGCATATGTACCCTAGAACTTAAAGCATAATTAAAAAAAAAAAATTCAACTTAACTACTGTGCCATAGTACCTTTAATTCTTTTGCTGTTGATGTACTCATACTGAGTCCTTATTTCTTTCTTTCTTTCTTCCTTCCCTTCCTTCCTTCCTTCTTTCTTTTCTTCTTTCTTTCTTTTCTCTCTTTCTCTTTCTTCTTTTTTGAGTCAGGGTCTTTCTTGCTCTCTTGCCCAGGCTGTAGGCTACAGCATAATGGCATAATTAGAGTTCACTGCAACCTTAAACTCCTGGGCTCAAGGGATCCTCCCGCCTTAGCCTCCTGAGTAGGTAGGACTACAGGTATGCACTATCATATCCAGCTTTTTTTTTTACTTTTTTTGGTAGAAACAGCATCTCACTGTGTTGCCCAGGCTGGTCTCCAACTTCTGGTCTCAAGCAATCTTCCTGCCTCAACATCCCAAAGTGCTGGGATTACAGGCTACAAACATGATTTTAATGAAAAATCAAGAATTGGTTATACTCTAAACCTTTTGCCAAGAGCACAGTTTACTTTTATGTCTTGGCATTCATAAGAAAATAAAAACTATATATGAAGTTATCTACAATCTTCCACTTTTATTAACAGCTTCTTTCTAAAGCATGTAAATATTTATTTTCATTAATATTAGGATAATTTTTTATAGTTCTTCCTAAACCTGACCTCAAAATGTTTTGGAACATAAGGCAGAAAGGAATAGAATAGGGCTTTAACAAACAATGGAATAATGAGCATTGATTGCAAACCTCTGTAACAGAGACTTACATAATCTTGTAAATAAGATTTGCATACCTCCAGTAATTATTAAGAAATGTAAGATTATATAATCAACTGCTAAATTATATAGAGCAGACTGAAGGTAAGATAAAAGTTCAGTGAAAAGAGGCATTAAACATTGCAGGCTAAAATTATTAGAGACAGTCTCTGCAGATGGTCACCTGTGGAACTTTCTTGTGATTGTGAATGGCCTAGGATCTTGTTACCATGCAGATCCTGCTTCAGCAGGTCTGGGGCCCAAGTTCTACATTTCCAATGAGCTCCCAGGTGATATCCATGTTGCTCTTCCATATATTACAACACTTTGAATAGCAACAATTATTCAAAGACAGGGAGGATTTGGAAATGTGAAGAGTAGCAAGTAAAGGAACCTTCCTCTTGATGAATTAGAAGCCACAACAGGCTTATAAAAATAGTTTAGCAGAATAAATGTTCCTGTGTTTTTCATACATTTTTTGCCAATGGAATAACCCCCAGGCCCAGTGTTCCCTCACACTGTCATTTACATCATTAATACCAGACCAAAGCCAAAGAGTCTGTTATACTCATGTGAAATGAACCAACCATTTTTTCCAGTAGTCTGCAAGATAGGAAAAGCCTTCTTGAAATGAAAATTTTCTTAGGCTTGGAACAAATGAGCAGTGTTAGTTTTGTTTACGGGTTTTGCAATTTAACTAATTTCTTCCCCATCTATTATTTTATATCCTAATTGCTCAAAAATGTTATTTTAAACTTTAATATGTTTTAAATGCTGTAATTTCCTTTCTAAACAATCAAAAGCCATTTTCAGCTTGGGCCAGAATATTCTGCATAAATAACTATTCACCAAAAAACTATTTGCATCTAAGACATTCCCAGCATTCCTAGGCCTGCACTTGGCTAGGGTAACCTAAATACTATTAAGAATTGTAAAAGTTTTGAGATTTTACTTTTATTGCAAGATAAAGAAATTTGTAATAGTCTCAGATACAGTTTAGGAGTGTTTTATGTTAAAATTATGGTGACAGAGTGAATGATCTGGATCCTGCTGCTTGAAGAAGAGTGAAGGACAAGCTTTAAAATCAGGCCATCTTTCTGGGATTCATAAAAGCAAAAACACATAGATGAGGACTAAATTCCATTATGGCCAGTGGAAAGAAAGTTATTAACCCTGAATAAGACATTTTGGGACTGCTGAGGGTTTTTTTTAATATTCTTAAGGTTTCACTTAAAGCAGTAGAGGAAAATGTCTTTTCAAATTACCTCTATGACACCCACAGCCATTATTCCTGAGTAGATATAGGCCAGATGGGGGTTGGTATCTGAAATGATCAGTGGGGTTGGATTCAATTAGTGCTACTAAGTGGTGCTTGCAGAAAGCAGTGTGCAATAGTATGCCCCACATCAGAACTGGGTAACCTGCTTCCCTTCATCCTCCTACTGACATTCACAGACTGAACTCCCAAGGGTGACTTACTTAGAAAGGGGCCCTTTCTGTAGTAGAGCTGCTTTTCCCAGCACCCTCCAGTTTCTCAGCCCTTGTAAACTGCCCCAGGCTTTCTTTTTCTTTAACATTTACTGCTTGGCTTCATTTCTAAGCCTATAACCTAGAGTATAGGTCTCTCTAGGTCCAGGTCTGAGCTCAACCACTGAATTGAGAGGTTTAAAATTGATGAAAGCCTGGAAAAAACAGGTAAGATGAGGAAATGTCAAAGAAACTGAAGTTACATAAACTGGAGAAAGGAGAATGAGCAGTAACAGAATCAGTAGTGTGCTGTAGCCAGTTCATACTAGCTTGTAAGAGCTGATTATTAAATTTCGAGTAATTTTGCGAGCTTCTTGTCTAACACAGCCATGAATCAAAAGTAAATTATGTCAACTTACCTATTACAAACAAAAGTAATCTAAAGGAGCACAAGGAAACTTTTGGGAGTGATGAATAGGTTCATTATCTTGATTGTAGTGAAGATTCCAGGGAGTGTATTTGGTACTGTAGAACGATTGCCAAAAAACATTGCAACTTTATTTATCCCATTATGAGCTTTAGTACAATTTCTCTTAAGTTTATCCTTAGTAATTAAATCCTTATGTCTCACCTAGTGTCTATTCTTAAACCTATTATTTGCATGCTTCATATATAATATTTTATGCATATTTTTCTGGTTTTAAAAGCAATACATCTTCATTGTAGGTAATTTGGAATAAAAAAAAAAAAACAAAGAAAACAAGCATTAGTTAAATCTCACAACCCAGAGATAACATATACTCAATATTTGGAATATCTCATTTGAAATGTGTGGGGGTATTTGTACATACTCATGTGCATATGAATAGTAGATACGACATGCATAACTTGCTTTTCTTCCATACCATGGTATAAGTATTTTATTTTGTTATACAAATCTTTTACTTTTTTATATTAGCTGTTAATAGATTAAAAATAAGAATGTTACTTTTTTAAAGCTGGCCAGTTTTTCCAGCCCCATATATGCACAAAAATACATTTTTTATTTGGTTTTTAGGAAGACTTAAAAGACAGCGACTTAAACTAGAGGTTCTCAGGCATTAAAATGAGTCAAAATCACCTGGAGGGCTTATAAAAACTCAGATTTCTAAACCTACACTGAGTTTCTTATCCAGTATGGGGCTCAAGAATATGGATTTCTAACAAGTTCCCAGGTGATACTGATGCTACTAGTTTGAGAATTATTGGTTTAAACAAGTAAGGGATTGATGAATATCAAAGGGTAAAGGATTGATGGCACAGAGTTAGGCCACCCAGGCCAAGTACTATGGTTGCATGATACCTTGGGAACCTTGACTCCTTGAATTCTTCTGCTCTACTGTCCTTAGAGTGTGGCTTTACGCCTCATAGTCCCATCATGACCTCTGCAGTTCCTTGTTTCCATCAGGAAGAAAGATTTTTTCCAAAAGCTCCACCTAGCGACTTCTGCTTATGGGTTTTAGTTAAAACTTTGTAAAGTGGACCCCTTTACTTGTAAGAAAGGCTTAGAACTGTAGTTAATTCATGGTCAGTTGGCTGATTTTAAAGCTAGCTATATTCCACCCTGTGAAAAATTAGATATGACAGACATCCTTATCTACTTCATAATTTTAATGAGGGATTTTATATTTCATAGGTCAATTTTTTTTTTCTGGGAAGTAGGATGCAAATAACTTTTTAAAAAAGGAACAACCTGAGCTGGAAGGGGATTTATAGAAAGTGTTAGAAATTTGGAATCTCTACTTTGGAGAAGAGAAGCATGAGCTGGTCAGTGACATTGTCATGTGCCATTGAAAGCTCAGCTGATGACTATAGGTTCATGCTAGTGCAGTAAAGACTCTTTCCAATATAACAGCTCAGCAGCTGAGAAAATAAATAGCATGATTGAGCCAAAGCTGGAGCCTAGTAAGAAAAGTGTATTGCTAGCTTCAGAGGGTAAGAAAATTGAAGAAACTGATAAAGCAAAGGTTGAAATGTCATCCCCAGGAGTATGGGGCTACAGAGAAATAAAAACACATTCCTTATTTCTCTAACTCTTAGGTCTTTATGCAATAATTGAACCAAAAAACTTAAGAAAAAGTGATTTCAGATGACAGCTAGTCTCCAGTATAATTTGTCTCAGGTGCAAAGGAGTCACCAAAATATTTTAACTACCAGTTCCATCTTTAAATGAGATTTTGTTTCATTCTATTTTGAACTTTTAAAAATAATATTCCTTTAAGTGAGAAACAATAAGACTACAACCCTTGACCCAATACTGGTGTTTGTTCTATGTTTTAGTTCCGGTTTCTTTTTAGATGAAAGAAAGAGACCAACTGGCATTAGCTAGCCCCTGCCTAACAAAGGAAGTTTACTGTAAAGGCTCACATTGAAAGAAAAAAGGACTGGTATCACAGTAAAATCTGGTTTTATGGACATTGAAGCTGAATGGTGGTTGGGTTTCAAGTTATCCAGAGTCAATAGATGTTGATTCCATTGGTCCCCAGTCTGCATAATTCTGCTACTTCCTTCAGTTTCACTTTGAGCAAGCTTCTTCGTAGTTTCTGCCTGCCATGGTTTTGCACAGGGTCCTCCAGCAAATTCTTAGTTCAAATCTCCAAGAAAGAATATGATTGTCTCAATGCCTCTTTTTGTGTCAGTCAGAGGTGGAGAAGCAGGCTATGGACTGGTTCCTAAAATCAGGTGCCCATGTCTAGTCCAGTCATTTTTACCTGATTGGGCCTGTCTGGCCAGACATGGTCATCAAGGCAGCAGAGGCTCCTGATGGAGCAGTTAGGCATGATAGGTGGTTCTAGCTAATACAATTGCAGGTAGGTCACTAATAAGGAAAAATGGGCCCAGCACTTACCTAGGTACATTTTGGGGTGGAAACATTGTAACAAAACTGTTAAAAACAAAAAAACAAAAACCTCTAATCATTTTGTTGCTTGTTCAGATTCTGCCAAATGCACCCTCATAGATTTGGAGCTGGAGCTCTGTATATAAAATAGAAACATAATTCACATAATTATGGATTTTTTTTTTCTTGAAAGGAAGACTGCTCATAGTTAGCCATTGATCCAGTAGTATTGACCCATCATTGTAATGTGAGGAGGCAATCACTGGCAGAGAAGCTCCTTAGTAACTCAGACCTTCAGTGTCGCAATTTTTGCCTTAATAATTATTGTCAAGTTTATAAATAATCCCTATAAGTGAAAAAAGCAAAAGTTTTACTTTGGTTTATTAAAGTCTTTAGTTGCAGTAAACCTTATTTATGTGTATAAATTATTCAAATGCCTGGAAATGCTGAGTTATGAATCATATTGCATTCAAATGTCTGTAAGACTTTTGTTTCATATTAAAAGCATTTTATTAAGGAATTAATTGTGCTATACTTATTTCAGGAGTTATATTCAAGAAGTAAATTTAATTTGAAGTACATTTAGAAATGTAACAGATTATGTAAAGTAAGTAATTTTCAAGTTAAAATTTACTATAATTTCCTACCACATAATGATTACAGGTTATAGCCATCCTAGGTGTGTTAAGATACCACGTCTGTCCTTCAGGCTCAAGTTGTTCATTTCAACCATGGTTACTTGGGCACTATAGAATTTGGAGTTATGGTAAAGTATGCACTGTTATTTTATTTGCAGCATTAATATGTTTTAAAGGATTACTACATGGTTATTTCTCCTATAAACGTCACTAAATTTTTTAAACTTCCTTAATTACTTTCTAAATGTGAGTTGGATATTTATTTGGGTAAATTAAGTTCTTTTTAAATTTTTTTTAATGCTTCTAGGATTTTTGGTCACTTGAGACGTAGGAGAGATCCCTGAGAGAAATAATAATATTCCTACTAATTTATACAAGTGAAGGTTCAAGTAATTAATTTGATTTTTAAAAGATGTAACATCACTTGTATTCCAAACAGTCTTACCTGCTTATAAATAAATAAAACTAAACAATGGTTTAAATACACGTAGGTAAAAAACAATTATGGAAATAAAAGGTATTAGTAGAAGGTCAAACACTGAGGAAAAATAATGGAATTATCTATTCACAACGGTTTATATGGTTTATATAACTGCTAGACCTGAATCTCAAATTTAGTTCTAGGATTTCTGTCAGCCAAACTGAAGAGTAAAAACAGAATAGTTTACAAGATAGAAGAAATATATCAGCTCCTCAGTAGAAACTAAGATCTTTGCCTTACATTAACATTTTTAAACATTTTAATTGATAAATATAACATGTGTGTAGAAAGTGAACAAAATGTACAGCTCGGTAGAGTATCACAAAACAAATACTTTTGTAATTAACAACTAGAACATGAAAATAAAGCCAATAAATACATGAAATTCTCTCCTCCCTCTGTCCACTTCTAATCACTGTCCCTTCCCCCTCCCAAAGGTAACTATTATCCTGACTTTTGTGGTAATCATTCCTAGATTTTTCTTTATCGTTTTAACACTAAAGCTTACATCTCTATACAATATAGTAGAATTTTGCCTGAGGGAATTTATATGGGATTATTTAATACTATGGAGGAAGGTTGGGAGGTCTAGCCTTTTTTTGCTCAACTTTGTGAGATTTATCCATGTTGTTGCACAGAGTTGTAGTTTTCATTTTCATTGCTATTTTGTTGTGTGAATATAGTTCAATATATTTATCATTCTACTATCAAAAAGCATTTGGTCCGCTTACAGTATGAAGTAATTTTGAATTGAATTTTACTGCTAAAAGCATTTTTTATTTTTTTATTTTTTATTTTTCTTTTCTTTTCTTTTTTCTTTTTTTTTTTCTGTTGCCCAGGCTGGAATGCAGTGGCACAGTCATGACTCACAGCAGCTCAACTCCTGGGCTCAAGTGATTCTCCTTCCTAGCAGCTAGGACTACAGCCATGCACCAAAATGCCCAGCTAATTTTTTCTATTTTTTGTAGAGATGGGTTTTCGCCATGTTGCCCAGGCTGGTCTCAAACTCGTGGGCTCAAGCAATCCACCTGCCTCGGCTTCTCAAAGTGCTGGGATTACAGGCATAAGCCACTGCATCCCACCAAAGCATTTTTATAAACTGCATCTTGATGAACAAGTCCACGCATTTAAACAGAGAATATTCCTCAGAGTGGGACTGCTAGATCAAAAACTGTTTTTGAAAGTGGTTGTGCCAAATTATACTCTCACCAGCAGTACATGACAGCTTTCATTGGTGTACTTACCTATATTGTCAGTCTTTTTAACTTTAGCCACTCTGATATGGTTTTCATTTGTATTTTCTTGATTACAAATGAATCTGATTTTT
Source organism: Macaca fascicularis (assembly GCF_037993035.2). NCBI lineage: Eukaryota > Metazoa > Chordata > Mammalia > Primates > Cercopithecidae > Macaca > Macaca fascicularis. Next base: position 54,523,008 of record NC_088387.1, on the reverse strand, counting down.
CCATAAGTTTGTTGATAATATTTTATCTTGTGAAGATCCTGCTCAAGTGTCTTATCCACTTTGGGTTTTGATGGTCAATCATTTCCTTAGTGATTTGTATCAGTTCTTCATATAACCTATATACGGGCTCTTAAATGTATCTTATAAATATTTTCTCCCAATTTGTGCCTTGCCCTGCATTCTCTTTAATGTTGTTTTTCAATGGACAGAAGTTCTCAAATTATTAATTTTATGTAGTCACATTTGTAATTATGCCTGGTGATCTTTGTTTTATTTCAAATACATTCTCTGTCATGAAAACAGTTTATACCTCCTAAAACATTATTTTATCTTTTCCAATTAAATTTATAATGAATATATATGCACCTGATTTGGGGATAAAGTTTTAGGTAAAAGTCATGTTTCTTTCTTTTTCTACGTGATTATCAAATAGACCGAGCACTATTTAATTTCAAAAGTCCTTTTACCATTGTTCAGGAGGGTCACCTTTGTCTTAAATCGTGTCCATTTATATGGAATTCTGTTCCTGTGCTATCCCGTTTCTTTCATCTTTGTCCTGTCACCATCATAACAGTCTTAATTACCATACCTTTACATAAGTCTTGATACCTGGTAGGTATCCACCCTCATTATTCTTCGAGAGATCTTCAAGAGTTTATTGATATTTTTGGTCCTTTGCATTTTCATATAAATTTTAGAAAAAACTTGTCATGTTACACACACACACACACACACACACACACACACACTGGGCCTTTGTATGTATTTATGTTGAATCTATAGGTCAGTTTGGAAATAGCTGACATTGTAACATATTGAGTCTCACAACCTATGAGTATAGTATAACCATTTATTTAGGTCTTCATTTTCTTTCAAAAAAAAATTTTCTTTTTTTGAGACAGAGTCTTGCTCTATTGCCCAGGCTGGAGTGCAGTGGCATAATGTCGGCTCACTGCAACCTCCACCTCCCACGTTCAAGCAATTCTCTGCCTCAGCTCCCGAGTAACTGGGATTACAGGCACCCGCCACAACGCCTGGCTAATTTTTGTATTTGTTTTATTTATTTATTTATTTATTTATATAAACGAAGTCTCCCTCTGTTGCCTAGGCTGGAGTGCAGTTGCGCCATCTCGGCTCACTGCAAGTGTGGTGGCGCAATCTCAGTTCACTGCAACTTCCGCCTCCCGGGTTCAAGCAATTCTCCTGCCTCGGCCTCCCCAGTAGCTGGGACCACAGACACATGCCACCAGGCCCAGCTAAATTTTTTGTATTTTTAGTGGAGACGGGGTTTCACCATGCTGGCCAGGCTGGTCTTGAACTCCTGACCTCGTGATCTGTCTGCCTTGGCCTCCCAAAGTGCTGGGATTACAGGCGTGAGCTATTGCGCCTGATCTCAAAAATGTTTTATAGTTCTCACTGTAGGAAGGACAATCTTTAACTTATTCCTAGTTACTTGCTATCTCATGTACTATTATAAATAGTATCTCTTTAAAACTTGAATTTTATATTTGTTGCCAATCTAGTGAAACACATTGACCTTTGAATATTGACTTTGTATCCAGCAACTCTTAATTTAGTAATTTTTTCTACTTTCTTTTGGATTTTTCTATGCACATACCATCTATGAAAAATTAGCTATATTTCCTTTTCTTGACAAATTCGAAGACCCTCAATAATCTGAATCTGACTAACGTGCAATTTTCATTATACATTCAATAAAAAGCTGCTAGTGTATTCAATCTCCTTTCCATCTCACAAGCTCCCACTCTCAGTTTACGCTGACCTGACTACTACCCCTGCTATCCCCACCAGTCTAGAGGAATTTGAGCCCAGACGCTCCTCCAGAGCAGCCTCCGGTCCCGGCTGCGGAAGTGCGCACGCCCTCGGCACCTTAACAGCTCCCCCCGTCTCCGGGACCCAGCCAATCAGCGGCCGCCTCTTGCGCGCCCCACCGGTCAAAATGGCGGCTGCCGTTGTTGCGGAGTCCGGTTTGTAGTGCTGTTGCCCTACTCATCCCTTTCCAAAATGTGAAAGAAGAAACGGCTGGTGGAGGCGGGCCATAGGCAATGAGTCGGCGACGGAAACATGATGACAGCCCTAGCCCGAAGAAAACGCCGCACAAAACCGTGGCGGCTGAGGAATGCGGCTCGGTGGTCGAGCCAGGGAGGAGGCGGCTGAGGTCGGCCCGCGGTTCGTGGCCCTGCGGGGCTAGAGAGGGGCCTCCCGGGCCAGTGCGGCAGCGAGAGCAGCCTCCAACAGCCGCCTTGTGCAGTAAAAGTAACCCCGAGGGTGAGACGTCGGCAGCGCGGCCTGCCTTGGCTTCGGCGCCGCATCCCCACAGCCCGGCTTACAACAGGGAAATCTGGGGTGGGGGTGGAGTCTGGAGTGTGTATTGTGTCTCTGGGATTCACCCCTCGAGAGTCCAAAAATACTCCCATACCACTCCCCGATGGGCTTCTGTCCCCGAGCTTGAGCACTACCCCGTTAGGTTTGACCATCCACTTGCCTCCGCCACAGGAATAGGTCATGTGGTTTACCTGTTTGCGGGAGGGCGGCTGCTTTCCAGGCTGCTCCTCGGGTCAGCAGCGGTGGCGGAGCGAGGAGGAAGAGCTGATAGGCCCGCTAACCTCAGTTTATGCTCGGAGAAATTATTTCTGGTTAAACCTTGTCTCCCCCACGCCCCCCCGCGACCTGCTTTAGAGAAGAGTTCATATGAAAAGTTAAAGTTTGTTTCAAAGCCTGGGCGATGTCTCACCTCATTATGAATAAACCGGAAGTTGCTGTCTGTAACATCCCTCCAAATAAGATACTAAGGATCCCTTTCGTCACTATTAGTTTTGGGTGCACTTTTTGAAAGACTTCTAGTAAATCTTAGTTGGAATTGAAACTCATACAAAAGCCTTTATTCTGGAGCATATTCTTGAAACAGTGCTTTTTTTAACCTTACATGTCTTTTTTTGTTTTTTGGTTTTTTTTGAGAAGGAATCTTGCTCTGTCGCCCAGGCTGGAGTGCAGTGGCACAATCTCGGCTCACTGCAACCTCCGCCTCCGTGGTTCAAGTGATTCTCCTGCCTCAGCCTCCCGAGTAGCTGGGACTGCAGGCGCCCGCCACCTCGCCCGGCTAGTTTTTTGTATTTTTTAGTAGAGACGGGGTTTCACCGTGTTAGCCAGGATAGTCTGGATCTCCTGGCCTTGTGATCCGCCCGTCTTGGCCTCCCAAAGTTCTGGGATTACAAGCGTGAGCCACTGCGCCCGGCGACCTTACATGTCTTTAATACTCCCATAAAGCAATTCCGGAATGAACAAAAATCTTTATAAAAATTTGAAAGTTGGCCGGGCGCAGTGGCTCAAGCCTGTAATCCCAGCACTTTGGGAGGCCGAGGCGGGCGGATCACAAGGTCAGGAGATCGAGACCATCCTGAGTAACACGGTGAAACCCCGTCTCTACTAAAAAATACAAAAAACTAGCCGGGCGAGGTGGCGGGCGCCTGTAGTCCCAGCTACTCGGGAGGCTGAGGCAGGAGAATGGCGTGAACCCGGGAGGCGGAGCTTGCAGTGAGCAGAGATGGTGCCACTGCACTCCAGCCTGGGCAACAGAGCGAGACTCTGTCTCAAAAAAAAAAAAAATTGGAAGTTATTCTAGACAAAAATTCCCAAGCATTGGATCACTTACGCTTTTTAAAGAATTGCAATTAATGTAGATTAGAGCTGGTGAAAAGGGGCTAAACATATTTAGGTTTCTGTTGGGTGACTTTGGATTTTTGAATGTACCTATAAATTACAGATGGTTCCTCAAAGCCTCCAGGTCTCAATGATAATAAATAGAATGACTTAGGTTATACAGTATTGTATTATGCATTCATAGAGCTTCTGGATTATCTAAAAGTGCTTGCTATTTACAATGTCAAGTTTGCGAAGTGCTGCATGGATTTTTATATGAAACCAGCATTTCAGTTATGGTTCAGGTAATTATCTCTGGGAAAAAAAATTATATTGGACTATGAAACTTAGTCTAAGCTATTATTTGACCCTGGGTTCTTATGAAGTAAGGTAATGCTTTAAAATGCCACAATTGTTATTTTACTCATATTTTATATAGACAGGTATGAAACACCAAAGAGAGTGCTGAAAATGGACTTACTGTCATCTTCCTTCAGTTCTCCTAATGATCCAGATGGACAGAATGATATCTTTTGGGATCAGAATTCTCCATTGACAAAGCAGTTAGGTAATTCATTATTAACATTATTTATGTGAGTAAATGTTTGATAAATTATTCAGATTTAACTAGAATTCTAGTCAGATAATAGCATCAGGAACCTCTGAGAATCTACATGATTTTATCTGCATAAGTATGTGATGTAAACACACAATGCTCTAAGCTGCACTAATTAAAATTATTTTCTAAGAAGTGACAGCTATTTTTTAAAATTGAGGGTTTTTTGTTTAAAATTTATAGAAATGTCTTGGTTTCTTTTTATTCAGGTAAAGGAAGAAAAAAACAGATTTATACCACAGATAGTGATGAGATTTCACATATTGTTAATCGTATTGCTCCTCAGGTAAATATCACTAGTTTTATAGTTTGTTTTAAAACAGTGAAGAATGTGCCACTAAGTTTTTGTAGTTTCTTTAAATGAAAAGTATTGTCTTTTATAATTCTTTTTTCTAAAAATAAGGCAGCAAAGATTACTATTTTGCCTTTTCTACTTTTGAAATGCATATTTTGAAAAAAGGAACGTAATATAAAATATTATAAGATATTTTCTTAAGTATATATCTTGTTTTAATTTTTTAGAGTAATTTTTGACTAGGGCATTGTGTTTATCTGTAATGTTGTGCTTAACAACATACGGCATTCATTTTTCAAGTTGCTAAAATAATAGAATAAGGCAGTCAAAAAAATTTAAACTTTTAAGATTGTTTTGTGATTGATATTTACTGTCTATAACGTTTCCCCATTGAAACTATTCTTCTTAATACTCATTGACTTATAAGATTATCAAGAAACACTTACAAAAGCGGAGAGCACTGAATTCAAATTTAGTCTTCTCCTTCAGCCTCCTGTGCTGTGTGACCCAGTGCAAGTTATTTAAACTCTCACCACCTCAGTTCATTCAGCCGTGAACTAGAATTATTGTGTTCCTCTTGCTGTCTTCATTGGACCATTATGAGGATTAACTAGATAAAAATTCTTTGTAAACTATAGAGTGCTATAATTGTAAGGTAATGTTAAAGTTGTTACCGTAATAGAACCATCTCCAAAGGTTTTTTTTTTTTTCTTGGCCAGGCATGGTGACTCACTCCTGTGATCTCAGCATTTTGGGAGGAAGGCTGAGGCCAGGAGAAAGGGGAAGATTGCTTGAGGCCAGGAGTTTAAGACCCCATCTCTGAAAAAAAAATTTTGAGTGTTTCATTTCTTTTTTTCATTTCTGTTCTTGTACTGTTGGAGTGAAATAGAAATATGTTCAAGTCAATCATTTGACACAAAGCAGTCCAATAACTCTAATATTACAATTACTAAGAAGCAAAGGCTTAATACATAAAACTGTTCTGAACTTCTTTACTTTTTGTTCTCTTTTTCTTATTTAACAACATTTAAATCCAGAGAACGTTTTTGCTTAGTGTCTTCTCTAAAGGAAGTATGCCATTTTTCCTTAACATGCCCTTGAATAGTTACTATATGTTGACCATAAACAATAGATGGCACTGGCCCAAAACATGGTTTGAAGAATTACTGTCATTCAGGTGGAAGAGACAGGAAATGAAGTTTTTCTTAGCAGCTATAAAATATCCAAAATTACACCTAGCACAGTCAAAACAACTCTGTTGCTACTAGCTCTACATTCCATGTTTAGCATGTCATAGAAACTCATTTTACTTACAGTTCATTAGTTAAATAGCATTTATGCCATAATAATACTTACTCTATAAGTTAACAATAGATCTTCATTAATTGTGGGTTTCACATGAAAGAAGCATAATAAAATGTGTTTGGGCGGGCCAGTCTAAATAGTGATAAAAAGATAGTTGTGAATAAATTATTGGAGCCTTTACCTAACTGGGCTGGAAATAATAGCTCATATAAAGAAATGCCAACAGTATGCAAGTGGTAACTTGTATAAAAAGAAAAAAAATAGTGAAATTAGTAGCTTTAAAATGTTACCCTCTTAAACTGAGTACTTTTAAAGCATATAAATCTTTAGCAGTTTCAAGGTCTGCTTGAAAGCTTGTCATGTTCTCAGAATGACAAATATTTATATTGTTTATTTTTAGGTGAGTCATTCTCAAATCATTATTTAATTTTCTTTTAACGTTTTCAGAGATAGCATTTTTTTTTAAATACGAGGTTTTATTTTGATTGGACAGTCAGTTCACTTTCTGCAGGGATATTTTTTATACAGTGTTGTTTATTTGAAGATGGTATATATCTTCATTTATACAGCTTTGCACAGTATACCTTTTATAATGAAATGAAGTAATGCATTTAGATACCTTATACAGCACCTGGATTATGGTTGAAAATCAATAAATTATGTAATTATTCAGGAAGAAATATGTAATATGTACAAATAGTATACAAACATACATAGGAGCCATGTATATGTAAAGTTGGGTACATAAAGTCATAATTTAGTCCTCTGAAAATTGAATAAATTTAAAATTACTTTGGTAAATGGCAGAGTTCATAATTAAGACTATTATTTTCTTTAAATTCAAGATTGTTGAAATAAAAGGGAAAATATATATTGAGTCTGAAAGTGAAATTACTGATTTTCTTGAGTATTTGCAAAGCTAAAGGCAACTAGGTTCAAGTCGACTCTAAGAAAACTTTTGATTCATTGAGGATTTGAAGTACCAAGTTGTAGGGATCTTTTCATCTAAATCTTCTAGTAAATAAATGTAAACTGACACTGTTATGCCCAGTATTGTGCTGAATGCTGAGTTATTCTAAGAAGAGTCCTTGCCTTTGAGTAGCCTATAATCTAGTAGTAATATTATTTTTTAACTTGTGTGATATTTATGTTCATTCTAGGTACTGTAAAATAGAGTGAAAATGGTTATTTGATTTGATTTGTTGGTTTGGTTTGCAATTAATGCCTAAAGCTCATTCTGTAATTTTTTTGTGTGATCAAGTGACTGAAAGGTACAGCAAAAATATCCAAGTGTAAAATGGCTTTTTTCTGTATATTATCTGGGTAAACTTTTCTGCTTTCTCTATTTTTTTATTCTTATTCCTATCTCATTCTTAGTTCTAACCTTGCTCTTACCTCTTAATTCAGTCCTGACCTCAATTCTGAGTGTTCTCAATTTAGGTCAACATGGATTGTCCAACTTTAGATAAAGGTTATAATAAGGATAAAGAAAATTTGGAGAAACAGATGATACAGAAAGTATAAGAATCTTAGGGCAATTAAAATGTCAATTTTCTTTTAATAAAAACGTGCTTATGTTATTAAATGTACATTTGATAAATTTAATTCTTAAAACAATTTTTTTTAAAATAAGCAATTTGTAATTCTGAATGTTTTCATTCTCTGAAACAAGTGGATCAATTCTTGTAGCTTATTATTGCTATCTCCCAACTTCTTATTGTTTTTGAGTTTGTTTGGTAACTTACCTCACCAGAATTTAGGAAATTAATTCAAAGTAGTTTTTATTTTCTTTTTTATTTTGTTTTTCTGGAAGGGGGCGGGGTGCTACATTGGTACTTTATACCTCTTTTGTTCCCTATCTGCCAAAGGATGAAAAACCAACAACAAGTTCTATGCTGGACATGTGGATTGGTGAAACTGCTATTCCTTGTACTCCCAGTGTAGTGAAAGGAAAATCAAGAGCAAAAATCAGCTGCACAAAGTAAGTTAAGACTTTTCAGCTTTTCTGAAATTCAGTGAAGCAAATATTTTTTGATAATACTCCATTTTTGTTTTGTGAATATATCAAAATTTTTGTTAATAAAATTTCCACAGTTTTGATCTATCAAATTTTGGAGTTAAAATAATTGTAAGTGTTAAAATCTTAGAGCTTTAACATCAAAATATGTTAAATAACAGTTGGATATAATGTCTCAGAACATTTTTAATTATAATTTTTAAATCTTGTTTAATAGGTTAAAAACACAAAATCAAGAAGAAGAACTTATGAAACTGGCTAAACAATTTGATAAAAATATGGAAGAGCTAGATGTGATTCAAGAGCAAAATAAGAGGAATTATGATTTTACCCAGATGATTTCAGAAACAGAGATTTTAAGTAATCATAAAGATAATACACAGATGCAGTCATTACATAATATAGTTCCCGAAATAGATAATGCTACAAAAAAGAAGCCAATCAAAGGAAACACCAAGGTATCTGTGGCAAATAATCAAAATAGCAGTCAGAAGCCATTTGACCAAACTGCTGAAGCAGCCTTTAATGCTATTTTTGATGGTTCTACTCAGAAATGTAGCGGACAGTTAAGCCAAGAACTGCCAGAAGCTTTTTGGAGCACCAGTAATACTACCTTTGTAAAGACAAATGCTTTGAAAGAGGAGAAAATCATTACTAATGAAACTCTGGTCATTGAAAAACTGTCAAATAAAACCCCACGATCACTTTCTTCTCAAGTAGATACACCCATAATGACAAAATCATGTGTGACTTCCTGTACTAAGAAGCCAGAAACTTCTAAGAGGTACATTGATGCATTTACTACCGGTGATTTTGAGGATGATTGGGAAAATTTACTAGGTAATGAACCTTTTGCTATGCAAAATGTCGACATGCCTGAACTCTTCCCCTGTAAAACAGCCCAGGTTACTGGTCAAAAGGAAATTTGTACCTTTAATAGTAAAACTGTTAAAAATATGTCAAGAGCAAATACAAGTCCAGATGCCAGGTTAGGAGATTCAAAAGTATTACAAGATCTTTCTTCAAAGATATGTGACAGAGAATTAATAGGTGCAGAATATAGATTTTCACCAAATCCAAATAAATCAAACAAATTATCATCCACTAGAAATAAAATGAAATTTGAGAACTCTTCCAATAAAATCGTTATTCAAGACAAAATTCAAGATTGTATACTTACATCTAATCTGACAAAAATAAAGGAAGATACTCTTACTAAATCTACTGTATATGCTTCTGAAAAGAAGTCAGCTTTGAACACAAGATATTCTAATGAGCAGAAAAATAAGTGCATTTTAAATCAAGCTGTTAAAGCCCCTGTTAATACTGATCTTTTTGGCTCTGCAAATCTAGGCAATGAAACCAGTGTTAGTAACCCAAATCAGACTAGTGCATCAAAATTAGGTTCTTTCTTTGATGATTGGAATGATCCCTCATTTGCCAATGAGATTATTAAAGCGTGTCATCAATTAGATAATACCTGGGAAGCAGATGATGTAGATGATGATTTGTTGTACCAAGCATGTGATGATATTGAAAGACTAACTCAGCAACAAGATATTAGAAAGGACAGTAAGACATCAGAAAGTATATGTGAGATCAATAATAATTCCGAACATGGAGCCAAAAACATGTTTACTATATCTAAACAAGGAAGTAATTTAGTACAATCAAAGCATTTGAATCCAGACAGCATTTCAGCGCAGACATCTTTGACAAATAGCTCACGAACAGATAAGCCAATGAAAATGGAGAAAGGGGAAATGTATGGAAATTCTCCAAGATTTTTAGGTGCCACAAATTTGACTATGTATTCTAAGATCTCAAACTGTCAGATAAATAATCTGCATGTGCCTTATACTAACACTGATGTTCCAATACAAGTGAATAGTTCCAAATTGGTTCTTTCGGGAAGTTCAAGTGTAACTTCAGATAATATGAATACAGAAATTGCTACTTACAAGAAGAAACTGAGTACTAAGCAGCTATGCCATAAGAGTATAACAGATGAATCTCAGAGCAACCATAACAAAACAGTTGGATTTTCAAAGTTTACATTTACAAGGATGAAAAATTCTCAGATTCTTTCTCAGTTTAATCAAAATTATATAACTGGAAGTATGTCTGATACCAAAATTACACAGGGTGTGGAGAAAAAGAAAAGTGTCAACCCATTGCTAGAGGAAGCTGTTGGACAGCAATCTTTGGTGAAACTTTCTGAATCTTTGAAACAATCTTCAAAAGGTATGTATGAAATATGAAATAGTTTTCTTTGAAAAGTATCTTAAAAAATAGTAAAATAATTATTTGTTGTTTTTGAGTGTGAGTAATAATATATAAGGTAAAACTATAACGTTTAACTAGAATTCTTAAAATGATACTTGGAAATAATTATACTGCATTATACAAAGAGTAGTTGGTTTATTTTTCAAAATATTACATTGAATTCTTTCCCAGCACTTAATACAATGACTGGCATATAGTAGGTACTCAGTAAATATTTTTTGAATGATTTATTAATTGTTTCTTGGAAAATCATACCTTTAGATAAATGTATTACAGTGTTCATTTTAAGATTGTATTTACTAAATTGTTTTAAAACTTGAGTAATCTTCTAGGAAGCAGATGATGGAGCAGTGAGGTAAATAATATTTAGAAATTTAGAGCATTCTAATTAAACATGTTTACTAGTGTGATATTTGATATAAATGTGCTAGTGGTGATGGTTAAAATTGTGATTTACTTATTTGATAACAGCTATCATTTCTGATTCTTCCAGTTCCTCTTTTCTCTAATTCTCCATTCTATCAATAAGTTTCATTGTTTCTATCTCAAAAACCCTGTATCCCCAAACTATCCATTTTTCTTTCTACAACAAGTTAACATTTCTTGACGAGACTACTGCAATTCTTTTATCTATCTCCTTTCAATTCTCATCTCCAAATAGTGGAATAGCCTTTTAAAATTGGATGGGCAAAAATGACATTTCTATGCTTAAAACAACCTTCAGTGGCTGCCCATCATATTTCAGATAAAATCCAAACTGTATACTGTGAGCAACAAAGCTGTGGATTATCTCTCTTTAACCTGTGTCTCCTCTTTTTTCCTTACCTACTAAGCTTCAGCTATACCAGCTGTCTTTTAGTTTCTCAAACAGTTTATGTTTCTTCCTTGTCCAGGAACGTAGACCGTGCTCTTCCCTTTGACTAAAACTACTTCTTTTCAACATGTGACCCCTCCTCCACTCTTGTTGGTGCTTTCTTATATCTCAATATATTACTGCTTTCTCACAGAGGCCTTCCTTGAAGAGTCTCTAAATCTCCTTGTTTATTTTTTATTTCTTAATTGCTTTTATCACAAGTTGCAATTAAATTTTTAGTGACTGTTCTCTGTCTTGTTGGCATTACTGCTACAACTTTCCTATTTAAGTGACTTTTTTTAAATTTACAACAGTAATATGCTAGTTATTTAAAAAGAAAAGTAAAACAGTATAGAATAATTTGAAGTAAAACGTTAAGTCTTATGTTTCTCCTTTCTCATAACCATCCCTTAGGGAAAACCACTATTAATATTTTGGTATACATTATGTAGCATTTTCTATGCATATAAAAAGGTATGTGTGTGTGTATATACATATATATGTGTATACATATATACCTGCAGATTTATTTAAATATTAATAAATCTGTATACCCACTATTTGGCAACTTGCTTTTGCCTTAATATAGCTGTCTTTTCCTTTTAGTACATTTAAATTTATTTTAGTCCTGTTAATGACTAAGTGATATATATAGTGGATGTATCATAATTTAACTGTTTCTCTGTGATGGAAGTTTGGGTTGGTTGCAGTCTTTTGCAATTACAAACAATACTCCAGTAAATATCCTTCTACATAAATTTCTGCATGCTTGTATAATTATATCTGTTAATTCCTAAAAAATTGCTACAAGAGAAAGTTTTAAAATTTGATGGATACCACCAAATTTCTGTCTGAAGCAGTTATACCAATTTATCTTGTCAACACTGACAATAAATGATTCTCTACACCCAGGGTATCCAATCTTTTGGCTTCCCCAGGCCACATTGGAAGAATTATCTTGGACCACACATAAAATACACTGACACTCATAATAGCTGATGAACTAAAAAAAAAAAAAAAAATCACAAAAAATCTCATAATATTTTAAGAAAGTTTATGAATTTGTGTTGGGCTGCATTCAAAGCCGTGTTGGGCTGCAGGTAGCCTGTGGGCTGCAGGTTGGATAGCTTTCTTTACATGATAGCCCAAACTAGATATTTTGAAATGTTAAAAATTGTTCTCAATCTATAGTAATTTTAAGTATTTAAATTTGTATTAAAGTGAGTATATTGTAACTAATTCAAGCATGTTCCCAACATGAATTTATTTACAGATAGAGTTGACCCTTGAACAATGGAGGGGTTACAGGCACTGATCTGATTTGTAGTCAAAAGTCTGTGTGTAACTTTTGATCCCCCAGAATCTTAACTGCTAATAGCCTGCTGTTGACCAGAAACCTTTCTGATAACAAGTAATTAATTAATGCATATTTTGTATGCTCTTATATGTATTATATACTGTATTCTTACCATAAGCTAGAGAAAGTGTTATTAAAATCATAAGGAAGAGAAAATAATATTTACTATTCATTAAGTGAAAGTGGATCATTATAAAGATCTTCATCTTCATAATCTTCATGTCTAGTAGGCCGAGAAGGAAGAAGAGTAAGGGTTGGTCTTGTTGTCTCAGGGGTGTCAGATGCAGAAAACAACCTACAAATGAGTGGACTTGCCAGTTCAAGCCCATGTTGTTCAAGGGTCAACTATAGTTATAATTCTATAAAGACTAAACCTCCTGGAGTATTTGAGTTTTCCCAAAACTCCTATCTACCAGTCTGTCTGCATTTTTCATGGATAATCTGCCTTTTCGCTTATCTCATCAATATTTTCTTTAAGCTTATTGATAGTACTGAGTCTCTTAATTACTATTAACTTTGTTGATGTTTTCTATTGTTTCTACTTCCTTTTACTTTGTTATGTAGCAAGCTGCTCTCCAGGGAAGTATCTCTGAAACAAAACTCACTTAACTCCCTCATTGATTTCAGGCAGGAGTTGGCAAACTATGATCCCTCCAAATCCAGCCTGCAGCTTGTTTTATGTATAGCCAGCACACTAAAAATGATTTTTACATTTTAAATGGTTGGAAAAAAATCAAAAGGAGAATAATATTTCATGACGTTTGAAAATTATATGAAATCCAGATTTCATTGTCCATAAACAGGTTTTATTTGAACACAGCTCATCAGTTATTTATACATTTTCCATAACTATTTTTGCTACAATGGTACAGGTGAGCAGTTGCAACAAGGTACTCAAAGGTTAACATTCTTGCTTTCTGACTCTACAGGAGAAAAAAAAAAAAATTACTGACCCTTGCACTGTAAGATCAAGGTTAAGAAGAGCAGCTTTTTCTTAGTACTTTACAATATTTTAAGACTTCATTGTGTATTTTTATTATAGACTGAGTTAAAGGAAGACTGATGAGAAAAATGGATGCGTCCCTAAATCAAATTTTCATGGTGTGACCTGATTATCATTTGAAATTATTTGCTATAATATTACCAAGCAAATTGTAAGAGCAACTTTAGGAAATTATATTTTCTGCTGTTGTAGATTATTAACCTGTTTTCACACAAATTCAGTGTAAAGTCTTTGTATGTGTAGTCTGAGTTTGTTGTGTTTCTCAGCTTTGATACTAAAGTATTAGATAATTAGTCATGCTAATTAGAAAGTATCTTCTGGTGTCTTTCTTTAGGGAAAAATAGCTACAGTCTGTTAGGTAAACAGCTTAGGAAATAAAAGCCATCAAAATCATCTGGGAAACTCCACTCAAAATATGTATTTCTTAGGCTGAATACTCCCTCCCATTTTTGATTATACCAAGAAAGGAAAGGGAGGCAGATTATATGTTTTGGAAAATGCCTCTGTTAGTTAACAAGAGAAATGTCTCATAAATTGTGAATATTTTTCTAGATGTCAGAATAAATGATATTTCTCTTCTGTCAATATTACAGATTCTTCTTTCTTAAAAAGCATATTTTACAACGTAGACGGTTTTAAGTTTACTTAAATATGTATTAGGGTGATAATCTTAAACTTAAAATATCATTTAATTGAGAAAGTGATTTCTAATACAAAGCTTCAACTTAATTGAGATTATTTTAAAGTTTCTCCAAAATGCATCCTCCAAATAAAAATATAATTTCTAACAGTGAATCACAGGAAACCAGTCTGACATGAGAGATTTCATTTAATCACTCTAAAATATATTTCCTCAGTGGATGAAATGAAAACTTTAAAGGGAAAAGTAGATGTGAATATTAATATAACATCTTATGTAAATATACACTATTTGAGATACTGATAGCTAATTTAATTCCTTATATTTTGACTATTTTTCTATTAAAGTGTATATAACATTTAAAATCCCAATGTATCCTTTTTAAAGATATATTTATTCATAGGTCATATAAATTAGATGTCATTGTCCACAAGAATTATTTGGTGGGTAGTCAGTTTTCTATCAAATTGGATTTTATCACACTGTGAAAAGAATGTATCAAATAGAGACAGATCCATCAGTGCTTGATTTTCTTTTGAACTGGGGCATTATATCTGTATTATGTACTTGGAATTTTATATTTAGTAGTTTAGTTTAATAGCCAACTAATATGGCAAATCTAGGTGATTAAAAAAGCAAAAATTAAAGCACATGTTGAATGACTTTATAGGCTATAAAAGTAAACTCATCTTTTGTTGAATTTTTAGAGGAAGAAGAGAAAAATAGAAAGTGTTCTCCTGAAGAAATTCAGAGAAAAAGACAAGAAGCGCTGGTTCGGAGAATGGCTAAAGCACGAGCCTCATCTGTAAATGCAGCTCCCACTTCATTTCTTTAATGAAATATTGGAAGACTTCACAAAGACTGCTGATAACTATCTGTGATAGGACATGTTTTTTTCTTGATTTCTCTGTGAGAAATGTAATGCTGACTTTTATAAAGCCTGGACTTCTACTTTATTTAATAAATCAATGTTTGCAATGGTAAATGAAACATTTCCTTGGACATGTATTTCAAAGTCATTACATATAAGTTTTAGAAATTCAGGAAAGTTAGCAATTATGTACAGATATTATACAGAGGAAAGTAGTTATATTTTTAAATGCTATTATTGCAGAGGATCATCAAAAAAGAGGTAATCTATGTTATTTCCTATTCTAATGTGTTTTCCTAATACAAAACTTCAACTTTCTAAGTTAGTAGAGACGATTTTTGTTGTTTTACTTTCATTAACTGTTGCTTAAGGTTTTTATACACTTCCAGATTTTAATTAATACTTTCATATTTCTAGGAGCATGGTTGATATGAAATAAAGGACTTTATTTGTAAGGAAATTATTTTCAGTTCTTAGAAGTAGATTTGAATTTTAATAATTCTAAAATGTCACACATTTTGGAAACTTTCCACCATATTTAGGAAAACTCTGATTTTAGAAGTCTAGCATAGAAGAAAAGAAGTAGTGAATTGTCTACAAAAGTAATGTGGCATCATTAACATTTAGAACTGGCAGAAACTTCATATGTCATCTGGTCCAGCTTCCTTATTGTGTCGGTGAGAAAACGTAATACTGTTTTCAAAGTCGTAGGTAAGTTAATGCTGTGCTACGATTAGAATGATTACTTTGGACACCTAAACAATTATACCATTTGCTTCAAAGTATTAGTACATAAAATAACTTGAGGGATTGTTATTTTCTAGTATAAAACAAAAGATGTAATTAAAATACAAAAGATGTAATAAGGACTGTTTGATAATCTCATTTTTCCTTATTTTGCTTTAAAGAATTAGCCTTTCCAGGATGTAAAAATGATAATCTTTTTTCTTTTCACTTTTTCTGTAACTGTGTAATTTTTCCCTCAATTAATTTACTTACTTTACTAATCTTTTCTTCTCTATTACTGTTTTGTTTTTTCTTTTTTTGCCGTTTTGCCTATTTGGAATTTGCTAAACCAATAATAGAAGTCCAACTAGAGGGCGTAAGGCAGGGAGGATGCTTTATTCCTCTTAAATGGTTTTAGGAGATCTAGGGAAAGTTAGAGATACGAAACACCTGTCATGGTGTGGCATTTATCACTATTCAGGTGTCTCAAAGCAGTGATAATATGGTAGTTACTGCCCTATAATTATGCAGATACTCCTTAACTCACCGTGGAGTTACGTCCCAATAAACCCATCATGAGTTGAAAATACCTTAAGTTAAAAATGCATTTACTACACTTAATCTACCCAACAACATAGCTTAGCCCAGCCTACCTTAAACATGCTCAAATCACTTATATTAGCCTAGAGTTGGGCAAATCTGGCAACATGACGCACTGTAGAGTATCAGTTGAGCTGATGCCCAGCATTGTGAGAAAATTGTACCGCATATCTCTAGCATGGGAAAGAATCAAACTTTAAAGTATGATTTCTATTGAACGCATATCACTTTTGCACCACCTTAGAGTTGAAAAATTTTAAGTCAACCATTTTAAGTTGGAGACTGTACATCGTAAATGGTATTTTCATATATACAGTGGAGTACTAGAGTTTAGCTAACCTATATTACTTTTCTAGGAATATATAATAACCTAGATAAATGCAAGTAGTTTCTATGTAAGAAAATAAAGAGTGGAGAATCTTTTACTAAAAGTGGCTTCACTGTGTTCTGACTATGCTTTGGATATCTCTGTCCTTGCTTAAGCTCCTCCCTGCTTACTGCTTGCTTTTTTAAGAGTACTTTTAGGCTATTCTGTTCATTCATTTAGACTCAGCCTAATAAGTGTATTTCTTTGAGTCTCGTACCTAACCATCTTCACTGGAATTGATTATTCTCTCTGATCATAATGGTACTGATTATTGTGTCTTTCACTGAACAATTCTATAATGCCTTACATATTGTTTAGTTGTATAAATCTTATTTTATAATTTGTCATTTTGTGTCTCTGGTAATTCTGCCAAATTCTTACATAGCCCATAGTATTAGTTACATAATAGTTTCCTCTAAGTGATTCCCTTTTATTTAAAAAAAAAAAAAAAAAAAAAAGAAAAGAAAGAAAAGAAACTTTTATAGCACTTCTGGGTGGTGGCAGGTGTAGTAGCCCTATACATCTGAACCCGACATGACTGGTATTTAGGGTCACTGCTGCTGTTCATACCACTCTCCTTTCCTATCCTGATTCTTCCTTTCACCCTTGTTGGAAACATTAGGGGGTGAATGGCCCATAAATGAGCATACAGAGGGCTGTCTATATAGTTTGCCTGGCTTTACTCTTTCCTAGTCTGTAGGGAATCTCTCGAGACAGATTCCCTACAGGAATCTGAAGAAGGGACAACTGGTAGCCTGGCAATTTCTCCCTAAAGTTCTGCTGCTGTTTCTGCATCTCAGACTGATGCTAGTAATGCCATTATTTCCAAAAAGAGCCTGTTTAAAGTGGAGCTTATCTCTCATTAATCTTTTTTGGTTATAGACAGATGACCCTGATCCCAGGAACATTTGGGTTGCTTACTGCAGACAGTTGGTGGTATGCAGACATGTATCCTACCATGGGAAACACTGCCTTATATACTACCCTGTTATGACCAGGTTTTAAGTTACCAAGAACAGAGATACCTTACTCATTTCTGTCCACCTGATACTGATAGCCAGTGGTTACTCATTAAATGTTGAATGAATTTAGACAGAATCTGGTGGCAGAAATCCTGCCCTCCCCCACCTGAAACAATTTGACTCTGATTCTCTCAGTTTTAGGGTTGGGAAATGTTTCTAGGAACAATTTAAGCCTAGCACTAGCATTAAGTAATTATTTAGAATCTGACCATGGATTTCAGTTCTTGCCAGGAGTGATCATAATCACTTGTGGGATCTGAAAACAAAAACTAAACTTGTCCTCCTGCCTTCTCTTAGACCTCATAAATGAGTAGATGTAGGATTTTATTTCAGATGTGTCTTTTGAAAGCCCATTGGCTATAGCAGGTACTATTGAAAATAAATGTAATTGCTAGACTTATAACATTGCTAAATGGCGTCAACTGTATTTAATTTACTTCTCAAAACAACCATATAAAGTAATACTTTTACACCCATTTTACAAATAGGGAAAGTAATCAGATTGACTTTCTCAAAAATCCCACATTTAGAAGTTGGAACTAGAGTTTAAACCCAAATAATCTTAATTCCAAATATTGTGATCTTAGCCACTGAATATACTATCATCTGGAAACAATTAATAAGAACTAGTTACCTATGGAAATTATCAGGAGACAATTAGAGCATTTGAGGCATTTATGCCAAAAATACCATGACTATTCTGTAGGTCTTTTATAGCCCAGGAGAATACTTTTTCCAATCCCAATTTCTGTTATAGATGATTGCTGTACTTTATGTGTGTGGGTAGGTAGGTTTTGATTGTATTAGCCCATAAAGAGGTTATCTTTTTTCATTCAACTATTAAACAAAAGAATAGAGAATACATAAAATGCATAGCTACTTAAAAATGCCTTCATTTCACGTCATTATTTTAGTAACTTCTGGATGTTCTAGTTTTAAATCTATTGGGGAAAAATTAATTTCCTAGTCCAAGATGTAATGGCATACCTCAAGCTGCTAATAAAACTTCAATGCAAGTAGTAAAATTAAGGTTTCTGATTAGATGCACACTATATAGAGTATTGGTAATCAAACATTTTAAGTCCTAGGGCCTTTTTATACTCTTTAGTTGAGGACTCCAAAAAGGTTTTGCTTAAGGGGGTTTTATCTGTTTATATTTACCATATTAAAAGTCATATATTTATTAGTATATTTTAAAAGCCATTAGATGTTAACAAATGTGCCTGTTATGAAAAACATTTTTTAAACAAAAATATGGCAAAGAAAATAGCATTACTTTTTGGCAACTCTTTGATATCCGACTGTATAGAAGATACCTGCATTCTCACATATATTTCGCCATTTAATTTGTTAAAATTGTTATAGTTGAAGTATACAGAAAAGTTCAGTCTCATACAGATATGTAGTTGGGAAAGGATGAAGTATTGTGATCGTCTTTTCAGATGATTGTGGATATTCTTCTTTGATATTACACCAACACTCAAAAAGTAATTTCTTAAAAATTAGTTGCATTCCAAGATGCAATAACAAGGACCCATGTACTCTTCTTTCTGAAATAACCAAATTTTAAAAAGACAAACTACATGAAAAAGTGGACTTCAAGATACTGGACATCAGCGTAATTAGGAAAGTGGAAATATGGATCTACACAAAGGAATGATGAACATTGGAAATGATAAACACATGGGTAAATATACAAGTTTCAAAAAGTTATGATGTCTCTTTAAAAGATAATTGGCTGGTTAAACAATAATAATGTGGCATTTATAACATGTCAAAGTTAAGTACATGACAATAGCATAAAGGCCAGAAGGAAAATAATGAAAGAATAGACATTCCTTATTTTGCACTTCTGACATGCGTGAGGTTTGGTTACCTAACACTATTCCCCAAACAACACTGTTCAACTTTCTGTTAACACAAGTATATTATCTGTGAATAACTGCATGAAGTACAGACTTTACAGCTTCCTCAGTTCGCAAATCACTACCTAAATAACAGATGTGAATCATAAGTGACCAATCATGTCACTTCTATTCAAGGTCTGCTGTGATTGGTCACTGCACACCTGTAATTCATTACATACACAGCAAAGGTTGTAATTGTATGCCTCCTGAAAAACCCATGTGCTGTTTTATAAAGATGGATCTTTGAAAGGTGGAACTAACCAATAAAGATGAAAGTGTAGCAAAACAACAAAAAGCAATAACATCGAAAGTGAAATTCAAATCCAGCATGAATGGAGGTATGGGAAAAATAGCTGTTGATGGGAATGTTGGCACCTTTCAAGAATCTATGCAGTCAGAGTTGCTTAGTGAAGGTAAACAATATGAGTGGGGAAAGTGGTTGTGACTAAAACATTTAAGATGTCCCAGAGGAAATGACATTGGCAAAAAACTTCACTTTGAATGGACTTTGGACTATTTCAAGACATTAAGAGTATAAATTTTAAAATATTGTAAGCTGAACCAAACTTGGAGTATAACTCATCATACCATGGAAAAGAGGGTCACCTTATATTGTAAGTTAATGAGAGGAAGAAAAAGGCAAGCATTGTTAAAACTACCTGATAAATTTTTTACACAAACAAAAAACTACTCAATATTTCTAATGTTTTATATTGTAAATATTAGCTTTTCTAGTTTTAATTTCTCAATACATTTACAACTGAAACAGAGGTTTTCATTTTTTGACAAACATTTTTAAAGGTCATGGAACAATTGTAAATTTTCCTATTGATTATTAAGATTGTTTTGAATGGTTTCAGTTTGCACAGTCATTTTTATGGCCCTGCATTCATGTGCAAGGCATGAACAGCCTGTATAATGTGGTCAACATCTTATACTATGCATAAAGTGGTATCACTTGAAGATAAGACTGATAAATTTAAAGTATATACTCTAAATCCTAAAGCAACTACTAAAATAACAAAATAGAGTTATAACTAGTAGTCCAACACAGAAGATTAAATGAAATAATAAAAATCCTTAAAAAGGCAGGAAAAAGTAGGGAACAAGAACATGTGGAAGAAGTAGAAAACCAATATAAATATGAAGGAGTTAAACCTAACCATATCAATAATCATGTGGAATGGAAATGATCTAAACATTCCAATTAGAAGGCAGAGATTGGCAGATTGGATTTTAATAAAGGAGTACACAACTATATGGTGCCTACAAGAAGTACACTTTAAGGACACAGGTAGGTTAAAGTAAAAATGTGGCAAGGATTTGTCAGACTAATGCTAGTCAAAAGAAATCTTGACTGATTGTATTAAGATCATATAAATTTTATAGCAAATATTTCCAGAGAGGAAAGCCATGTCATAACAATAAAGTAGTCAATCAAGAGAACATAACTATCTCAAATATGTATGTACTCAACAGCTCAAAAATGCATGAAATAGACATTGATAGAAAAGAAAAGGACAAACCCACAATTACAGTCTGAGATTTGAATATGCCCTCTCATTAACTGAGAGAACAAATAAGCAGAACGTAAGCAAGGGTCAAATAGACTTGAGCAACACTATCAACCAACTTGATGTGAATAACAGAACACTCCACACCCAACAATAGAATACACATTCTTCTCATGGACACATGAAGCATTTATCAAGTTAGACCATATTCCAGACCACAAAATAATTCTCAGTTTTAAAGTACTCAAGTCATACAAAGAATGTTCTCTGCTGTCAGTGGAACTTTATTAGAAATTGATAACAAAATGATCCCTAGAAAATCCTTAAATATGTGGAAAGTACACATCTCTAAATCATCCATGAATAAAACTTTTTAAAAAATTAGGCATTTTGGTATGAATGAAAATAACACAACATAACAGAATGTGATGTACTGCTAAAGAAGTACTTAGGGGAAAATTTATAGCATTAAATACCTATCTGGAAAAATAAGATCCCAAAAAAAGGCCCCAAACTGCCTTCAGTCTAAGAAACTAGAAAAACAAAAGTGAATTAAAATTAATCAAAGCCAGGTGTGGTGGTACATACTTGTAATCCCAGCTATTCAGGAGGCTGAGGCACGAGGACTGATTGATCCCAGGAGTTTGAGGCCAGCCTGTGCAATATAGCATGACTCAATTTCAAAATAATAATCATAATAAATATGCAGAAGAAAGGAAACAAAGATCAAAGCTGATTTAATGAAATATAAAAAAGAAAAATGAAGGACACAAAAAGTCTGTCATTTATTTTAAAAAGTTTTTTTAAAAAGACACAAATTACTAATATTAAGAACAAGAGAGGTGACATCACTGCAGATTGTACAGACTGTCCAGAAAAAATGATAAGAGAATATTATGAACAATCTTAATGCCAACATATTTGACAACACAGATTAATTGAAAAATTCCTTGGAAGTTACAAATAACCAAAGCTCACTCAAGAAATAGATGATAACCTAAATAGCCCAATATTCCTTAAACTAATGTTTTTCATTAGTTTATTTTCAACAAGGCTCCTATCTTAGTCTGCTTTTGCTGCTGTAACAGAATATCTGAGACTGGGTAATTTATAATGAACAGATTTGTTGACTCACTATTCTGGAGGCTGGGAAGTCCAAAATCAAGGGGCTGGCATCTTGCAACAGCCCTCTTTCTGTGTCATCCCATGAAGGAAGGAAGAAGGGCAAGACAGAGTAAGAGGGGCCCAGTTCACCCTTTTATAACAGCGCCAATCCCATCCATGAGGGTGGAACCCTCATGCCTTATTTAAAGTTCTCACCTCTCAATGCTGTTAAAATGACAATTAAATTTCACCATGAGTTTTGAAGGGGACAAACATTCAAACCATAGCATGTACCAAAAATTATTCCATGGGGAAAGAAAAGTCTTAACAAATGGTGCTAAGACAATGGAATATCCATATGCCAAAGCATTAAGTTAGACTATATACAAAAATTAACTCAAAATAGATCATAGAACTTAATGTAAGGGCCAAAACTGTAAAACTCTTAGTAGAAAACATAGGAGTAAATTTTTGTGACTTTGAATTAGCAGTAGTTTCTTAGCTATAACACCACCAAAAGTACAAGTGACAAAACAAAACAAAAGCTTCATCTAAATCAAAAACTTTATGTTCCAAAAGATACCATCAAGAAAGTGAAACAACTACCTATAGAATAAGAGAAAAATCTTGGCAAATTACATCATGATTAAGGACCTGTATCCAGAATACATAACTTACTTCCAAATCTCAACCTTAAGACAGAAAATAACCCATTTTTTTAATGGGCAAAAGACAGTGTATTAATCTGTTCTTGCATTGCTGTAAAGAACTAGTGGAGACTAATTCATAAGAAAAGAGGTTTTAGTTGGATCAGGTTCTGCAAGCTGTATAGGCTTCTGCTTCCTGGGGTACCTCAGGAAACTTACAATCATGGCAGAAGGTGAAAGGGAAGCAGGCTTGGTCTTCACATGGCCAGAGCAGGAAGAAAAGAGAGCAAAGGGAGAGGTGCTACACACTTCCAAACAACCAGATCTCATGTAAACTCTATCATAAGACAGCACTGGGGGAAGGTGCTAAACCATTAGAAATCACCCCCATCATTCAGTCACCTCCCACCAGGTCCCTCCTTCAACATTGAGGATTACAAGTCGACATGAGATTTGAGTGGGGACACAGAGCCAAACCATATAATTCTGTCCCATCCCCTCCCAAATCTCATGTCCTTCTTATGTTTCAAAATACAGTCATGCTTTCCCAACAGTCCTCCAAAGTCTTAATTCATTCCAGTGTTAACTTAAAAGTCCAAGTCCATAGTCTCTCTGAGGCAAGGCAAGTCCCTTCTGCCTATGAGCCTTTAAAATAAAAAACATGTTGGCTACTTCCAAGATTCAATGGGGGGTACAGGCATTGGGTAAATACTCCCTTTCCAAAAGGGAAAAATCTGCCAAAACAAAGAGGCTTCAGGCCCCATGCAATTCCAAATCCCAGCAAAGTAGTCATTAAATCTCAATACTCCAAAATAATCTCCTTTGACTCATGTCTTATATCCAGGCCTCTCTGATTGCAAGGAGTGGGCTCCCAAGGCCTTGGGCAGCTCTGCCCTATGCAGGGCTCAGCTCAGCTCCCATGACTGCTCTCAAGCGCTGGCATTGAGTGCCTATGGCTTTTCCAGGTGCATGGTGCAAGCTGTTAGTGGATGTACCTTCTGGGGTGTGGAGGATGGTGGCCCTCTTCTCACAGCTCCACTAGGCCGTGCCCCAGTGGGGACTCTGTGTGGGGGCTCCAACCCCACATTTGCCCTCCACATTACCTTAGTATAGTTTGTCCATAAGGGCTACTGAGATGTCATTACACACATTAGAATGAATAACATTAAAAAGTCATGTCTATTTGTATTGCTATAAAGAAATATCAGAGGCTGGGTAATTTATAAAGAAAAGAGGTTTTTTTTTTGTTTTTTTGTTTGTTTGTTTGTTTGTTTGTTTTGGCTCGTGGGTCTGCAGGCTGTACAAGAAGCATAATGCCAGCATCTGCATCTAGTGAGAGCCTCAAGCTGCCTCTACTCATGGCAGAAAAGGAAAGAAAGCCAGTCTGTAGAAATCACAGGGCAATTTGGATGTGGTGCTTCATGTCTGTAACTCCAACATTTCAGGAGGCTGAGGTGGGAGGATCACTTGAGGCCAGGAATTCAAGACCAGCCTAGGCAACACTGTGAGACCCTATCTTCACACACACACAAAAATAATAATTAGCCATGCACAGTGGTGTGCACCTGTAGTCACAACTACTTGGAGGCTGAAGTGAGAGGATGGCTTGAGCCTAGGAGTTTTTGAGGCTACAGTGAGTGGTGATCACACCATTGCACTCCAGCGTCTGTGACAGATTGAGACTCTGTCTCTAAAAATATAGAAATCAACAGTGCAAGAGAGAGCAGGGAGGTGCCAAGCTCTTTTTAATAACCAGCTTTGGCTACCAGGAACGAATAGAGTGAGAACTCCGTTACCCCCACCAAAGGGGATCCACTCCCATGACCCAAACACCTCCCACTGGACCCCACCTCCAACATTGGGAATCAGATTTCAACATGAGTTTTAAGGAAGCCCAAATATTCAAATTATAGCACTGGCTGTATCAATGTTGGCAGGATCTGGAGGAACTAGAACTCTCATATGCTCCCTATAGGTAGGTAAAATGGTGAAAATAATTTTAAGGCTTATATAAAACTCCAGAAAATGGAAAGCCATGGATTGTGGCAGAAGGCAGATCAGTCATTGCTTGAGGATGGGGGAAGAAACGAGGGGAGAGTGGGAAGGATTACAAATGAGAGAAACTTGGGGGTTGATGGATACGTTGACTATTTGATTTTGGTGTTTTTATGGCTGCATACATACTCCAAACTTATAAAATTGTACTATTTATTACATTTTTTTCTTGGTAGAGACAGAGTCTCACTATATGCCCAGGCTGGTCTCGAACTCCTGGCCTCAAGTGATCCTTCTGCCTCAGCCTCCCAAAGTGCTGAGACTATAGGTGTGAGCCACCATGCCCAGCCAAATTATACAATTTAAATATGTAAAATTTATTGTATGTCAATTGTATCTCAGTTAAAGCTATCTATGAAAAATAAAGTTAGTTGCAATGTAGAATTTGAACCAAACCAATAAACTTTTCATACTCTGGTATGTTAAAACTGATTGGTCTATATTTTATTTAAATAGGTTTTTACATATGTGTAAAATATCTTCATGCAATTATCATTTGGAAAATACTGGTTCACTGAGTTATGCAGATCTTCCAAGTGTTGGCACATTTCATAATATGATCACATTTACTATCACTACTGATCTCAAGAAATGTCTTACTGCTTTCGGAAACTGTCAAGCTTTATGATAGCTGATACAAGTTTTCCAAAATTTTAAGTTTTGCTTGAAAGCTTGAATTTTATCCTTGCCAAAAAATAATTTCAGTTTTTCTCCTTGAAGTGACAGATTAACTTTGTTCATGTTTGAGATGATGTCTAATATTTAAGGCCAAATAACCAGATACTGCCAGTCATTCTTTCAAATGAAATTGATATTTCATATTTAAAAAAGCAGCTAATTCAGCATGCAACAAGTACTTTTCCTTGAGATAACCATGACACATTGATATGTAGAAGTGTTTGTGTGTACTTTCCATTTGATCTTACAGACTATTAAAAAATGTATACTCAAGATTGAAATTTGATGAAATTAATAATTATTGCTGCTTAATTATGGTCATCAAGTGAAGTGTCTTTTTTTTTTTTTCTTGACAGCAGGTGAACAGCACTGAAGAATACCATGACTTTCAATTCTTATTATTTAAGAAATATATTTGCACAGCTATAGCTGCCATAGATAATGATTCCTCTGACGGATCTGGGCAAAATAAAATTGAAAACCTTCTGGAAAGGATTCATCATTCTAGATGCCATTAAGAACATATGATTCATGGGAGGAGGTCAAAATATCCACCGTAACAAGGGTTTGGAAGAAGTTGATTCCAATCCTCATGGATGACTTGAAGGCTTCAAGACTTCTGTGGAGGAAGTAACTACAGAAGTGGTGGGAATGGCAAAATAACTAGAATTAGCAGTAGAGCCTGAAGGTGTCCCAGAATGCTGCAATCTTGATAAAACTTTTAACAGTTTAAGAGTTGTTTTTATGGATGAACAAAGAAAGTAGTTTCTTGAGATGGAGTCTATTTCTGGGTGAAGATACTGTGAACATTATTGAAATGGCAATGAAGATTTAGGATATTTTCATAAACTTAGTTGGTAAAGCAGCAGCAGTGTTTGAGAATACTGACTCCAATTTTGAAAGAAGTTCTATGTGAGTAAAATGCTATCAAACAACATTGCATGCTACAGGGAAATGTTTAATGACAGGAAGTGTCTGTAGTTGTGGCAGACTTCATTGTTTTATTATTTTAAGAAACAACCACAGCTACCCTAAACTTCATCAACCACTACCTTGAGCAATCAGCTGCCATCAACATGGAGACTCTCCACCTGCAAAAAAATTACGACTTGCTGAAGGCTCAGATAATTGTTAGCATCTTTTTAGCAATAAGGTATTTTATTTTATTTTATTTTACTTTTATTTTATTTTATTTTATTTTATTTTATTTTATTTTATTTTATTTTATGTTTTTGGAGACAGTCTCACTCTGTCACCCAGGCTGGAGTGCAGTGGTGCAATCTCAGCTCATTGCAACCTCTGCCTCCTGGGTTCAAGCGAATTCTCATGCCTCAGCCTCCCAAGTAGCTAGGATTACAGGCATGTGCCATCAGGCCCAGCTAATTTTTGTATTTTTAGTAGAGGCGGGGTTTCACCATGTTAACCATGCTGGCCTTCAACTCCTGGCCTCAAGTGATGCACCCACCTTGGTCTCCCAAAGTGCTAGGATTACAGGCATGAGCCACCCCAACCAGCTGCAATAAAGTATTTTTAAATTAAGTATTTAAAGTATTTTTTAATTAAATGCATGTACAATGCGTTCTGGACATAATGCTAGTGTACACTTTTTTAAAGTTCTTATTTATTCCCTTTTTAAATTATTTTTCCATTCTCAAAATATCACTGCTATCAGCTATTGTGTACTTAATAGAATACAGTATAGTATAGATACAGCTTTTACATGTACTAGGAAACTAAAAAATTCATGTGACTCACTTTATTGCAATATTCACATGACTCACTTTATTGTAATATTCACTTTATTGCAATGGTCTGGACCCAAATCCACAATATCTCTGAGGTATACCTGTAGTCTTTTATGGATTTCTTTTTATTATTATATATTTTAGTAAATTATGTTACTTTTAGGATGCTCATAACCTGATTTTTTCCTTCAGTTTTTTATACAATTCTATCTGCACATTTATTTAATTACTTTTTTATATTTACCTAAAGCTGTGCATAAGTATGTAATAAAAATTTAAGGCAAAAGCATTTCTACCTCAATTATATTTTCAGAATTATTTATTTTAAAATCAACAAACATTAAATACTTTATTTGGTCAAGACTATTTGGCTTGGTCTTTAGCAGTTCAACTATAATACTTGTAGGCCTGATTTTCTTCGTATTTAGATGGTTTCAGACTCACTGAACTTCTTGGATGTGTAATTATGTTTTTCACTAAATTTGGAAAGTTTTTGGTTCTTTAGTTTCACATATTTTTCTGTCCCATTCTTTTTCTCCTTTCTTTCTGGAACTCCAGTTATCCATTTGATTTGTAGTACAAGTACCCAAGGATTTTTATACTTTAGTTCCATCATTTTTTCTGTCTTCTTTAGATTGCATATTTTAAAATGATCCTCAGGTTAACCAAATTTTTATGCTGTCATTGTCATGCAGCTATTGAGTCCATCATATGAATTCTTTAAATTTTAGACATTTACTTTCAGTTCTAAAATTGTCACATCTTTCTTACAGTTTCTCAGCTGATATTTCATATCATTTTATTCATTGCAAACATATTTGTATGTATGCAAACATATTTGTACATCATTAAGCACGGTTTAGCTGCTTTAAAGTCTTTGCCTGGGGTTAGGTGCTTTAAAGTCTTTGCCTGATTCTTCTTCTTCTTCTTTTTTTTTTTTTTTTTTTTTTTGATTTTTTTTTTGAGACAAAGTCTCACTCTGTTGCCCAAGCTGGAGGGCAGTGGCGTGATCTCAGCTCACTGAAAACTCCACCTCCCGGATTCAAGTGATTCTCCTGCCTCAGCCTCCCAAATAGCTGGGATTACAGACGCACGCCACTATGCCCAGCTAATTTTTGTATTTTTAGTAGAGATGGGTTTTCACCATGTTGGCCAGGCTGGTCTCAAACTCCTGGCCTCAAGTGATCTGCCCACCTTAGCTTCCCAAAATGCTGGGACTAGAGGCATGAGCCACCGTGCCCTGCCTGACTATTCTAACATCTCAATCACTATAGAGTTTGCCTTTGCTGATTATCTTTTCCTTGGAGATTAGATCACATTTTCTGGCTCTTTGTATGTCAGATCATGTTGGATTGTATCCTGGACATTGTGTTGGTTATATTCTGGAGACTGGATTTGGTTATATTCCTCTAAAGAGTGCTGATGTTTTTGTTTTAGTAGGCAGTTAATTTGGCTGAACTCAAACAAAAAAATTCTGCCTTGACTATGGTGGAAGTTCAGATCTGATTTCATACTTCTTTTAGTTGGCTTAGCATATGTATCATTCAAGGGTCAGCCAGAGATTTGGACAGAGTTTTTACATGGAGTTTTGAATTTGCCTTATCTGGCACTGTCTGTTCTGATATTTTCTCTCTGGCAGCCCTGTTTACCTTGGCTGCTTCTCTTAGTTCCTCTAAACAGAAAGATGGTAGACTTTTTCTGGGTCATTTAGCCACTTTGCACTCTGCCAGAGTTGTGTTTGACTTCAGCACAAAACCTCAAATAGGGGAATCTTTCTTTCTACAGTTTACTACCTCCAAGTTTTAGTACCCCTCCAAAATCTGCCTGCTTTTTTTGACTCTGTAGAGCCATAAAGTAATTGAACTTTTAATTTTGATCAGGTTTTAGTTATCTAACAGACTATCTATTAGGTACTTTATCTTGATACTAGAGACAAAACTGCCAATTTTAGATATTTTGAATAGAAAGAAATGGTATACTGATTACCCATGAGAAGCTCCCCAGTCTAGGATAAATACATTATATTTTACATGGCCCCAAATAACACAAAACATTCATAACTTTTAAAATACTACTTTTGGTTTTACCATTAATTCATTGCCTAAATAAATTCTCTGGACATCTGTTTACTCACTATGAAAATGAAGGAGATCCAAGCTGGGTACAGTGATGCACACCTATAGTACTAGCCACTCAGGAGGCTGAGACAGGAGGATCACTTAAGTCCAGAAGTTTGAGGCCAGCCTGGGCAACATAACCAGACCCTGTCTCTGTAAAAAATAAAAAAGATTAATATTCAAGATCCCTTCAAGGTTCTGTGACTCTAAAGGTAGTAGATTCCTTTGAGTTTCGTATATATGTCATGTCATTTTACACAATACACACACATGCACACATACACTTGATTTTGTGTATATATGCCACTATTGTTAATGTGTTTTGAAAATAATGTTTCAATTAAATACCAACATTCTAACTATAAGGCTTGCACTATTTAACTTGTTATAATAGATGGCTTCCTGGAAGTATTAAATGTAATAATACCAAATAATATTTAGAGTTCATAATGGATGATTGACATTCATAGGAATTGTGTGGATTGTTTTCTGTAAAGATCGTGTTTGTTATGATAGTCACTTTCTAATTTAACTTTTCACTTTTTTATTGTTATTTTTTTGAGACAGAGTCTCACTGTGTTGCCCAGGCTGGAGTGCAGTGATGTGATTTTGGCTCACTGCAACCTCTGCCTCTTGGGTTCAAGTGATTCTCTCAAGTAGCTGGGATTACAGCTGCCCGACACCACAACTAGCTAATTTTTGTATTTTTAGCAGAGGCAGGGTTTCACCATGTTGGCTGGTCTCAAACTCCTGGCCTCAAGTGATCTGCCCACTTTGGCCTCCCAAAGTGCTGAGATTATAGACCTGACCCACTACACCCAGACTAATTTAACTTTTGTATGAATCTATATTCCCACGAAAAGAATAATTACAGTATGCATGCTTCATGCTAGAAATATTAAAAATAATATCATTTATTGCCATAATTTGTGGTAGCAATAATCTATAAACTTTCATTGATAGAATTATTAGCTTTTACCAAGAGAAGACTTTTGTTAATGTACACATGTAAATTTAATTAATATATATAAAAAGAACCTAAAAATTTTAAAACTTAACATTTTCAGTCTTTCACCCAACTAAAAAGTTTATACAAATATTACTATCATTTCAGATTTATTTTAAATTAAATTATGACTTGTCCTGTTTTATTACTGCTTTATTTGTTAATATTTGCTTAAGCCTTCATTTTCAAGTCTCTGCTGATGGTGCAATTCTTTTAATTTTATTTTAAGTTCTGGGATACATGTAGAGGACGTACAGGTTTGTTACATAGGTAAACGTGTGTCATGATGGTTTGCTGCCACTATCAACCCATCATCTAGGTATTAAGCCCTGTATGCATTCGCTATTTATTCTGATGCTCTCTCTCTCCCTGCCCCCTCACTTCTTTATATGAGCAGAGCAGTCACTGCTATACTTCAGTGTAATGTAATTCCTTCTTTATGCTCATTCTATTTCAATATATAGCCTTTGATTTATCTTGTCATGGAGGCTTTTCTTTTCAGTCTTGTAGCAACTACTCTAATATATAATCAAATTTGACTTCTTTTAAAACAAGCCCAAAACCATTTTGATGTCAATATAGTTGTTGCAGGGCATGGTAGCTGTTAAAAGTGCTTTTTGGTATGTCTGGTTTTGTAACTGATTTGTTATATACAATCTTGTTTGGGTTATTTAGTTTGTGTTATACTAATTGTCTTAATACTGCCTACAATTATTCCTTCTTTTTCCTCATAAAACTTATAGGATATATGTGTGAAAGTTGAGGACCTATAAATTGAATAGTCAGCTTTGAAAAGAGGTTTTGAGGCTGGGCATGGTGCCTCACGCCTGTAATCCCAGCACTTTGGGAGGCTGAGGTGGGCAGATCAGTTGAGGTCAGGAGTTTGAGACCAGCCTGTCCAACACGGTAAAACCCTGTCTCTACTAAAACTACAAAAACTAGCTGGGCGTAGTGGCGTGTGTCTGTAGTCCCAGCTACTCAGGAGGCTGAGGCAGGAGCATCGCTTGAACCCGGGAAGCAGAGGTTGCAGTGAGACAAAATTATGCCACTGCACTCCACCCTGGGTGACAGAGAGAGACTCCATCTAAAAAAAAAGAACAATAAAAAATAAAATAAATAAAAAGAGGTTTTGTTTTCAAATTTTAAAATGATCTAAACCTATTGATATTAGCACATTCTTTATTAAGTTTTCCATTCAATTTTGTCAAATATGGGCAAAATATATTAAAATATTCAAATAGTTGCACAAACACCACATTGCAAGGATGGTAATGCTGACAAAACAACTTATGCTTTCACGAGGTACATATGTATAATTTTAATGAGTGTGGCATACTAAAAGTCATAGGCCTATTGATGTGTGGCATTTACACATTAAAAATTTAAGTTTAAAGCTGTATTTTGTTTCTAAAATAGTTGAGAATAGTTTAATGAAATTAAACATTTTATCATATTATTTAAATTATTTTATTATAATCCATGCTTTAGGTATACCTTGATCCAAATGCTCAAATAATGTTCCGGGGTCAGTTTCTCCATCTGTCTCTCTGTACTTCTGTCTCTCACATCTCTGTTTCTCTGTTGACTTCATCTTAGCCAAGTTCTCTCCATATAATGAGAAAGATGGATCCTAACATCTCCACGTTTACCTGATTTTCAAGCTCAACCCCTTACAAAAAGACAGACCCCACTCTATTCCCATCTCCCTCACTAAGCAAGAACCTTGATTATTCCTGCTCCCTCACATGCAACCCTTGGGGCAGGGAAGTGACCTCTTAATTGACAACACTACCAGAATCATGGACCTAAAAGAGAGGCAGTTTCTAAAAAGAAGAAATACGGACTGACAAAAAAGTAACATTTTTATTTTCTTGAATTAGCTCTTGTCCAAAAAAAAAAAAAAAAAAAAAGCTGTTTACCATTATTCTAGACTTACTGTTTGTTTTCTGAGATAGCAAGAAACAACACAATTCCTTTCAACACCAGGCAACTATGTCATATCACAAACACGTTTGCCTCTTTTGAAATGTTGGATGTGGTCTTTATATTTGAGAGAAGACAATACTGCTGATCAAAGGGGTGGATTACCTTAGGAAAGTATTATTGAAATCTCACATAATTCTCATATTTTTGCTTTGAAGTTGTATATATTCCAAATTAAGGAGAACTAAATACTTTAAGCAACCTATGGGATAAAACATAGGAAT
The DNA here is from genome assembly GCF_037993035.2 of Macaca fascicularis. Taxonomy (NCBI): domain Eukaryota; kingdom Metazoa; phylum Chordata; class Mammalia; order Primates; family Cercopithecidae; genus Macaca; species Macaca fascicularis. The sequence goes on along the minus strand of NC_088387.1, from coordinate 54,490,410 downwards.
AGTTCTATGTGTCTGGGAAAAGTTCTAAAATTGGTTCGTTAAGCTTAAAATAACAAATAATCAATTGAAATTGTGTCACATGACAGCCAGAAAATATTAAAATGCATTCAGAACATCCCCATGAAAGCTCACATATTTAGAACACACATTTCTTATGCCATGTCAGTCTTAGTTATGCACTTATGCCGTTTTCATTTCTCTAATGCTGGATTCTTGATCAAGTTTCTGCTTCTGTTCTGTGTCTAGAATAATCCATGTATGTGTCACAATACTGTGAACCCAGTTGAAAAAGTCAGTTTATAAACTTAACCATGGAAATCTTGGGTTTGAAACCTATCTATCATTTAGTTAAAAGAGGATAAGCTAAATATTGTGTTACTTCTTCACTTTATAAAATTTTTAAAAGGGAACGTGAGAGCATAAACCTTCAAAGACCTACAGGTAAAATGTACCCTGCATTGAAAATGTTTCTCTAAATAAACATTTTCTAATATTATAATTTTATATTAGAGTTTTTGTCTATTTAGACGATTTAGAATAGAAACTTTAAATTGCTCTGGAGGGGAAAGCAGAACTGCCTAGTTAACCCATATAATCATGAGAGATAATACATGTTATTTTAAGTTCATAGTTTTTAGTTGGGTTCTGTATGCATCAATAGATAACCAAAAACAACTTAAAAGTATTTTCCTCCTTAACAAATTTGATTTCTCTCACTTATGTATTTTTATTTTTATTGGCTAGTACTGGCAAGAAAATTGTTGAATAAGTATGGTTGTTGCAGGTATCCTACTTATTCCTTTTTTTTTTTTTAGATGGAGTCTCGCTCTGTCCCCCAGGCTGGAGTGCAGTGGCGTGATCTTAGCTCACTGCAACCTCTGCCTCCTGGGTTCAAGTGATTCTCCCGCCTCAGCCTCCTGAGTAGCTGGGATTACAGGCACCCGCCACCACACCCGGCTAATTTTTGTATTTTTAGTAGAGACAGGGTTTCACCATGTTGGTCAGGCTAGTCTTGAACTCCTGACCTCATGATCCACCCACCTCAGCCTCTCAAAGTGCTGGGATTACAGGCGTGAGCCACTGCACCTGGCCACTTATTCCTGACTTTAATGAAGATGCTTTCAGTTTTCTTTTTAATTACATCTCAGGCTTTTATACTGCTAATAGCTTTTGTTATACTATTTATCTTATTGAGTTTTTCTTCAAAAGCAAATATTGCTTTTTTCAAATGTCTTATTATCCTCGTTAATGGAGATAACTACAGAAGATACTATTTGATGCTCCTGATATCTATCATCTCTTTTTACCTTTATTACTAGAGTCCACTAATTTTAGTTGGGGCCATAATTTCTTCAAAACTAAGGTACCACTGTTTATTAAGCAATTGCTTATGCTTAATCTATTTTAGGAGAGAGAAGTAAACTTATTTTATGTAAGCCACTGTTATTTAAAGTTTTTATTACCAACAAGTGAAGTTTTTGTGAGTTATCTCTTCTTTTCTGTTTTCAGTTTTATATTTATATTATTAGATTTTTGAACATTAAAACATCCTTATAGTACAGAAGGTCCTGGAATAATGTCATTTTGTTCATCGTTGTTTCATTATAACACTGATAGGAAAAAAAAATAGTTCCCAGCAGTGGCCACTGTCTGTGTGGAGTCTGCACGTTCTCCCCATGGCTGCACAGGTTTTCTACTCAGCTTCCTCCCACATCCCAAAGATGTGCAGCTTAGGTGAATCTGCATGTCTACATGATTCCAGAGGAGTGAGTGTGTGTGTGGGTGTGAGTGTGCCCTGCTGTAGGAGAGGGTCCTGGTCAGAGCTGGTTCCCGCCTTGCACCCTGAGCTGCTGAGATAGGCTCTGGCCACTCGCCACCTTGAACTGGAATAAGTGGGTAAAAAATGATCTTACTTGTTTGTATTAATCTTTTTTAAATATATGTGTAACTCATCTTTATATTAATGTTTAATATTAGAAGTGTTTTGGGTCTTGTTTTAGAAGTTTGGTGCTGTTTTTTGACCAGAAATATGTAGTAAGAACTTAACTCTTGTTTATCTCAATTAGCCTGTGGGTTAAATTGGTTGTTCTAAGTCCTTTTGCTTAAAGTCATGGTTTCCAAGACCCGATTGATTATGCTAAATGAGAACCTACTGTACTAGATAATCCAACCCCCCTCAATCGTACTCTGATATATTCTTGTCATGCCTTGATGGATTCTGTTTTCTAATATGTTATTCGGGATTGTTTGGGTGACATCAGTCACTAGTTTTTGCGTGTGTGAAATCTATTTTAAACATTGGCGTCAATTATATGAACACTTTATAAAGGAGTTAGAAGACTTTCTTTCTTTACTATATGCTAAAATAATTTAAATAGCATGAGACAATTTGTTCCTCACAGAATTCATTTTTGAAACTGTATGGTCTGGTACTTTTGGAGTATTTAATAATACTACTAAATACTATTTAATAATTTTATTCATCATATGGTAATTGCTTTGTTCAGAATTTCTATGTCTTCTCAAATCATTTTAGGTAAATTCATGAAAAGATAATTGACTATCTTAAGCAAAATATTATCAATGTATTGTGAGATTATAAAATATGTAGAATTCAAATATAATTTATAAAGTATAAAAGAGGAAATCAAAGTATGCTGTTTTAAGTTTCTTATAATATACATAATACAAAATTATTTAGGCAAAATATGATGTTAAAGATATCTCTTGAAAAACCTAGAAGAAAAACTAAAAATAAAAATATGGTTTTTTTTTTTAGAGACAGGATCTTGCTCTGTCACCCAGGCTGTAGTGCAGTGGTGCCATTATAGCTCACTGCAATGTTGACCTCCTATATTTAAGTAATCTTCCTGCCTCAGCCTCCCAAGAAACTGGGATTACAAGCAGCGCCACCATGGGTGGCTAATATTTTAAACATTTTTTGTAGAGATGAGGACTGGCTTTGATGCTCAGGCCAATTTCAAACTCCTGGTCTCAAGCGATCCTTCTGCCTTGGCCTCCCAAACTGTTGAGATTACAGGTGTGAGCCACCATGCCCGACTCTAATACTTTTTTTTTTTTTTTTTAAATAAAAAAGGCAAAACTGAAAAGCTAATACTGGAGGTAGATTAACATCATAAAAATACTCAATCCAAAAGAAGGCGGATAAAGAAAAAAATTGAAAGAACGGATAACAAAAAGAGAGTATAGCAAAATGGAGGCCACCTCCTCCTATCCTGCTGCGCCAAACGTGAGGCAGTTTGTGTGTGAGGAACTTGTCACGTTTTTTATTCAACTCAGTAGGTTGCCTTGTAACCTCAGTTCTCTGATAGGTTCAAGAAAAGTATTTTTTTAGATTATCCAGCTGTATCTCATGTTTAGTATGAGAGAAACTTTCTCTTGTGACTTCCTATATCCTAAAGAAAAGTGGAATAGTTGCAATAGTTTCTGTCTTTTGAACAGTCTACTTATGATATTATTTGGTTTACAGACATTGCTATTATACTTCCATTTTGAATTTTACCCTCTGGTTTTAGAAAATAAACTTCTCTACTTATTCAGTGATTTGGAACCTAAATTCAATCCTGTCTCATATGAAAATTGTGACCTTTGCTTTCTCTTTACATGTATTCACCTGGAAAACTTTTGCTTATCCTTCTATTTTTCCCTCTGAACTTCTTTATTTCAGGTGTCTCCTTTTTTACACTACAGAGTTAGGTATCACTTTCTCTTAATGGCTGAGTTAACTTATTTATACTTATGGTGAATGATAGATGTAGTCTTAGTTGTCATGTTAAGTTTTACTCTTTGCTTTTATGCCTGTTAAAAATCTTTCATGTAGGCTCCCCTTTATACATATGTTTATTTATTTCTCCTAATAATTAGAACGTTTTAATTTTTGTTCTAATGAGTATCTTTATGACAATAACATCATATAATTCACTAATCTTCTATTTCCCCATTTCTTTAAACATACCTAAGTTGTTATCATAAGCAATGATAAAGATGTTTCTTTTTTGCTTCTCAGTTCCCTCTCCTGTATCATTTGACTTGGGTTGATTATCTTATCTTTCAAGCTATTAACCACTGTCTCTATAATTATATCTTTACTAATGATTTGTTAGCTTTCAGTGATGTGCTTTGATCTGCAGCTATTAAAGACGAGGAAATAGGAAAGCTTATACTACTTCTCATCTTCTTTCCCCCTGACTTTTCCATTTTTGTTAGTTACATATTTCTATACTGCAAGAGCTTATGATGCTTGTACTTCCCTATAACTCTAATCCTACATATTTTTTTAACCTCTTAGTCCTCAATGTTAAGAGAGCAAATGCTGTCTTCAATCATCTTTTCTATAACTGTTCTTATTCTTGTGATTACTCAAGAAGGACCCATGGGGACAATATTTTCTGAGTTCTTACAGTTTTAGTAGATCGCTTTATTTTTAAAATCATACTTTGACTGGGTATAAAATTCTTAGGCTCCCCACCTTCCACCCACTTTCTTTTCCTAAGGATGTTGTAAGATTCCTATGCAATGTCTAGCTTTGAATTTCTCTATGGAAAAGCCTGAGTACACTGTGATACCCCACTCCATCCCTTGACGTTTTTTTATCCAAACTTCATTTCATTTTCATTAGAATTCTGTAAGCTTTCTAGGATGTGTCTTGTTTATTATTATTACATTTTTTTAGAAATGGAGTCTGGCTCTGTTACCAGGCTGGAGTGCAGTGGTGCAGTCTTGACTCACTGCAACCTCCACCTCCCAGGTTCAAGCAATTCTCCTGCCTCAACCTCCTGAGTAGCTGGGACTATGGGAGCGCTCTACCACACCTGGGTAATTTTTTTTTTGTATTTTAGTAGAGATGGGGTTTCACTGTGTTGCCCAGCCTAGTCTCCAACTCCTAAGCTTAGACAATCCACCTGCCTCGGCCTCCCCAAGTGCTAAGATTGCGGGCATGAGCCACCGAGCCTGGCCTATTATTTTGAATACATTTTTTTTTTTTGACAAAGCTTGCTCTTTCACTGTATGAATCCAAATCTTTTATTTCAGTAAAATATTCTTAAACTACTGTAAATTACTTGTTTTAAAAAAATTTTTTTAGGGAGCACTCTGTTCAAATCTTGGGTCAGTTTGCCTCTAGTTCATTTTACTTTTTAATTTCCATTTCATTTCCTTACTTTTCTTATTTCTTTTATGTATTTTATTGTGTTTTCTGCATTTTTTCTCCATTGTGCTTCTTCTGATTTTGCCATTATTTTCTTGATGGTTTTGTTGTTTTTCTCTTTCACCTTATAGCTGAATTTATATTTTATCTCTTCCTATTGTCTTATGATCTCTTCCTTGAGTTTTTAAATATCTTTTTCATCCTCTTTCTTCATAGGAGATATTGCTTGATTGAACTTCTAAAATTTCTGGTAGATAATTTGGTCCCAATTTTTCTGCTACAATAGAACTTCTTTTTTTTGAATATTCTTCATTTGTAAGATATTTCTCTTGTTTGTTTCCTCCTTTTCCTTGCAATATATTTGTGTGGCTCTGGTGATGTTTCTTTGTTTCATTATTTATGACTAAAGTGGATGAATTTATCCAAGGTAGGTTTATCTTCAGGAGTTTTGTGTATGAGATTTCAGGGCTATATTCCATGTTAGCAGAATTATCCTGGGGTCTGACCCAGAATTTTGTATATGAATTTGTCTAATTTTTAATTTTCTCAAGACAATGAGAATAGGCACTATGGAAGTTTTTCACAGTGCCAAATTTCGGCTCTCACTACTTCCTTCTGCAAATACAGTTAATGTGCATAATTCCTGGTTTATTGCCATCTTTTTTATTCTCAGAAGTAAACCAGGTCCAGGGGAGTTCCTGTCTCCAGTATATGAATCCTATTCCCATTGTTTTCAACAAAGCATTTGGATTTTGCACCCCAGAGAGTGTCCTTGTCTTTTAAGAGGTGTATTTTGTTGACTCTTTCTTAGATCTGAAGCTATAATGTTTTGTCTCCTATCCCTTCTGCATACATCTCTGCTTGATCGCCACTCTTACAGGAACCCTACGCTTACTTTTTAGTTTATGGTTTTAGGTACTACTTTTGCCCCAAAAAGGGAGTTTATTACATCTCTTTCTCTGGTCATTTCCAGGAAGAAAATGAGAAAATACTGACTTTACAATATCACTTGTATTTTTTATGTCAATTCATTTGAGATATTATATTAACACTGTAGAAGTTACCTCTCCAGTTGAGACTATTAAAACATATTTCAGGAAATATACTTTTCAAACACAATTCCATTTGAATTTCTATTTGTTTTTGCCTGTTTAAGAAACTCTCAGTTAGTTATATCTCTGATCTCTCACTACTGTTTTTTAGTTTTCTTAAGTCACAATTGCTTTTTGGTTTTCTTAACCAGTCAAATATTTAGAATAAAATATATAATAAGTGAATTTAGTTAACACGGTAAATACATTTAATTGTAACAAATTATATCTCAACTATTGTGGGAAAATTTCTCTGCAGGGTGCATATTTAAAACCTGTACTTTCATGTATTACACATTAATACTCCTACAATTGCCCAACAGATTTTCATTCATCAGTTGAATGGACAACTGAGGTACTCATTTTCTGGATCTGCTTGCAGGCTAATAGCTTATTTTGACAGCACTGCCATCTTATGCAGGAATGTTTTGACAATTGTGTAAACAACTTACTGCATTTTGTTCTATTTTATAAAATCCAACAAGAAACAGAAGAATTAAAGTGCTAAACTAGTGACTTTAGAGGTAATACATAAAGTCCCTATTTAAAAATTAAGCTTTCAATAACTTGAGACCAAAAGAATCTGGCCTAAATGAGAGGAAATTGAGATACAGTTTGACATGAGGCTAAAAATAAGGTAAGAAGGCAAAATGTATGATGTCAATTCCTGTTCATTTTTGTCTGTGGTTCAGAAATTTGGCTTTTAAGCATTTTAGCATGAGGGAGATTTTTTGGATTCCTTTAGTAATACGGGAGAAAATTTTCTGGGTGGGTTCTGTTTAGATCTACTATTAAGCACTATTATAAACTCTCTATAATTCTGCATTATTTCATCTACTAATCAGAAACACCAACGATAATCAGAATTTCTATTTTATGTTTAAGAGTTGTAATTTTACTTTGTCTCGATTTGCTTTCAACAGTCATGCAGTTTTTGTTAGTCTGATCTATTTATGCTGAACAGGGAGAGGATTCCAGAAATACCCTGGGTGCCGAGATGCTGAGAAAAGCTTAGTTCTGTCTTAAAATCTCTCGGTGCCCATAGGTGCGAACTTTATAAGATGCTGATTAGGTCTGGTGTAGATCCTAGATAAATACTTTACAAAAAATGTAAAGAATGTGAACCGCATTTGAGAATCATTGATTTAAACCTTAGCCTCTGACTTGAATTAGTTAACAGTTTCAAAGGAGCTCCTTCTAGCCCAGAAACATCTTATTCTTAAGAGGTAAATGAGCTCATGACTTATTTCTTCAAATTAGGGGATGATAATTAGAGTGGTGAAAGAACTAAGGCTAACACCATTAAATAAGCAATTGAAAACAGCTGATTTTTCTAACCAGGCAGTAAAGAATCTCTTTTTCTTGTGGGGTCTCAAGCCACAGAAGCCACGTCTTTGAAAAACTCTTTTGTATCAGAAGGACTCGGCTCCTTTTACTTCATCCTTTTCAGGATTGCGGATTGTGGTTGGGGAAGGTGGACTTTGAGCTTTTGGATGCAGAATTGATGGGAAATTTAAAAGCCTCATGGAAAATGTAAAAGTAAGGAAGACATTTAAGAACTTCAACTGGGGCCGGGCGCAGTGGCTCACGCCTGTAAGCCCAGTACTTTGGGAGGCCGAGGCGGGCGGATCACGAGGTCAGGAGATCGAGACCATATTGGCTAAGACGGTGAAAACCCATCTCTACTAAAAAAATACAAAAAAATTAGCTGAGCCTGGTGGCGGGTGCCTGTAGTCCCATCTACTTGGGAGGCAGAGGCAAGAGAATGGAGTGAACCCGGGAGGCGGAGCTTGCAGTGAGCCGAGATCGCCCCACTGCACTCCAGCCTGGGCGACAGAGCAAGACTCTGTCTCCAAAAAACCGAGAAGTTCAGCTGAAATTTACACTTTCTCTCTTGACAGATCCTGAATGACTGGGTTGAAAGCAATCTTCAAACTATTAATTTTAATTTTGTCTATGGGAAATAATTTTTGAACTGCAGCTATAGCCATTTTTGTTGATTCTGTTTTTTGGGCAATTGTTTCTTAATTATATTTGGTGATTTGCTTTTTCTATTAGATGACATGGTAATTGCACATTTTAGCAAAGTAATTATGCAACTTTCTATTTCTGACATAATATGAAGAAAAAAACCATATATCTGAATGAAACTGGTTTCACAAATGGGCTTAAGCAAACTTAGTATCTCAATTATTTTAATTAAGAGAACTGCATAAAAAGTTTCAAATATTTTGTTTAGTGAGATTTCAGGATAATGAACAAAAAGACATAATTGAAAATAGGTTCCTTTTAATCTTATGATTGAAGCAGGAAGTATTTATTCTAAACCATTGACTGCCCACTGGAATCATGCTGGAGGCATTTAAGCAAATACCAATATCCATTTGGGAATTTCACCTGTGCATCAGTATTTTTCAAAAGCTCCCCAGATAACTTTAATGGCCATCCAGTGTTCACAACCACTGAAGAAGGCTACCCTTAAGTAGACTCATCTAAATATTTATTAAGCCTGATATGGCTAAAAATGAGATAGGAATTATGATATAAGTGTATTCCATAATTGAAGTAAGCCTTAGTTACTGTACTTAAGGAGCTTATATTGCACTAGAAAAGATTAAAGTGAAACAAATATTAAAATTTCAGAAAGTGACATCATTAAAAAATAACTGTGGCAGAGAATTTGTTCTAAAGATGTCCTGAGAAGAAAGAAATCATGGAAGAGTAATGATTAAAGAACTACAAGAAGCCAGGCCTCAGTCTGGGCTTCTAAGTGTGGTAGCTATGGTAGCCAGCCCCCAAGATGACTCCTAGGAAGCCCCACCTCCTGGTATTCACTTTCTTGTGTGACTTTTCTCTTATCCTCTCTCTCACTCTCTTTTTTTCTCTCTCATTAAAAATTGTTTTCTCTCCCTTACTCTTTCCTCCCCTTTCTCTCTCCATCTCTCTCTCTCATTAATAAGTCTGGAGGAAGCCAGATGTGAGGACACTTGGGAAGCTTATGGAGAGGCCATGTGGTGAGGAATGGAGGCCTTGGCCAACAGCCAGTAACCATGTGAGTGAGCTTTAAGGGGATTCCTTAACACCAGTCAAGGCTAGAGATGACTATAGCATCAGCTCCCAGCTTGCCTGCCACCTCATGAGAGATGGAATGAAAATTCAGGCCAAGAATGGAAAACAAGGCATTGGGAAGACCACCATGAGCAAAGGAATGAAGTGGGGCTGAAACGCTATGTTGTCGTATTCTGGCTGGAAACACAGGTGTGTTGGCTAAGAAGTGTGGCATGGAGGAGTGTGGGGAATGTAGAATATCGAGGTTACTGAAAAATGTACTAAGCATTTAATGTGAGAGGCGATAAGGAGCCATTGGGCATTTGTTTTATTTTCCCTCTCAAAAGTTTGGAAACTTATTTTTTGAAAACACCATAATTCAAATACAGAAAAATATTGTCTATAAATGAGCAAGAGGAAAACCAGACCATTGATTTGTATAGAAATAGACGAGCACTGCTCTTGTGAAAAAATGTTTTGGTGGACCGACCTCCTTGGAGCAAAGGGTTGGAATAGAAAAGAAGAGATTTGATATATGAGATGAAATTTATCCATCACTAGTAAACACTGAAACCAACAACAAATTTATATACCATAGATCAATAATAACCTGACCTTCCATCTAAACATATCTAAATATGTATGAGATAGAGAGCAAAATCTGTTTTTTAAAAATGAAGACTTCATTTCCAATGTTGGCTCAATGTGATTTCAAATATATTAAAAATTATCACATGAACAAAAATTAATTGGGTGTCTTATACATTTTTCACACAGTCACTTATTTCCTACAAAGTATATAAATACTAAATTGAAAGTCCAAGGGAGTAGTTTTTCATTTTTTTATGATGTTGTAATAGGAGCAGGAAAGAATTTTATGAATGAAAATTCACCTGGTTTAAGTACAAGCTCATAGCCGTCTTTTTGCTGTTGGAATGTTTTCCTAAGGAATTTTGCCTTAGGCAAGTCTCTGCTTTTAGAATAAATCAGATCAACCTCAATTTTATCAATGTTTTGCTTTTGGCCCACTGTTTATTTTGCAAGTAAAACTCAAAATCAACAGTTGGGTCTAGGGTGAACATTAAGGAAACTGTGCCCACAGTACAGGGTCTGCATAAACCACCTTTGGGGAATAATTTACTTTTTCTTTTCCACATTTATTCAGAAAACAAGATAGAGCATCTTCTGAAGTCAAAACAATTGTTTCCATTTTAAAGCAATGAACAGTTAGTATATACATTTCAGAAAACCAGAAAAAATAAGTTATTTTTAACAGTGTATTGTAACACCAACAAACAGAACATATCACTACTACATTTTTCTTTCTTTACTTCTATAATTTTTTTCCCTGTAGGCTTAAAGGGTTTTTAACATTTAAGTTTTAGACAATCTGAGTTTCCATCTCACTGTGGAGGAAAATGCAGTGTGCAACCTAGTATCTTTAAGGATCCTATGGGACTTATTTCTTATAATTATATCTAGTTTGAATTTTTGGGTTCGACTGATTTTTTTAATTTATTCGTCTCTGACCTCTTTTCTTTCTCTTGTTGGCCCAACGTAGAACAGAACCCTCTGTTTTTAATTCTTCAAAATATAGTCCAAACAAGACAGTTATCAAAGGTAGCTATGCGTAATAGACTTTCACTGTCGATTTGGTGAGTAGTCACACTGAGTAATAACACTACAGATAAGATTAATATTAGACATTGATGTTCTTAAGAGTTTCCGGTGGCTCACGCCTGTAATCCCAGCACTTTGGGAGGCTGAGGCGGGCAGATCATGAGGTCAGGAGATCGAGACCATCCTGGCTAATACGGTGAAACTCCGTCTCTACTAAAAAAATACAAAAATATTAGCCGGGCGTGGTGGCGGGCGCCTATACTCCCAGCTACTTGGGAGACTGAGGCAGGAGAATGGCGTGAACCCACGAGGCGGAGCTTGCAATGAGCCGAGATCACGCCACTGCACTCCAGCCTGGGGGACAGAACAAGACTCTGTCTAAAAAAAAAAAAAAAAAAGTTCCTTGGCTATTTGTACTATTGAGAATTTCTCATTTTGTGACTTCTTTTTGATGGTGATCTTCCATCTTCTTTCATCTCTAGGCTTCCCCAGCCGCTCTCTTATGCCTGTCCCTGGAAACTAAAAGTTCTTCCCAATGTCTTACACAGAGCAATTCAGTGCTGTCTTTGTTTACCCTTATCTCATAACTGGCCACATCTTAAGACCTATCTTTCCCCAACTGCCATGACCCTTCAGAGGTTTTTTGGCTTGTTTTGTTTTTGCTAATCAAAAAAGAGTTCTCTCCTAAGAGGAACTGACCTGCAGTATTTAACCAACTCCTTCCACCCTCATCCTAGCCCTCTCTAGGAGTGTGGATCAGTTCAGAACATAGTCCTAAATCTTTAAACAGGATGAGTCAAGCAATGGTACTAGTACTTGTGTGGTATTCTCTCCTGCATTTTTTAAACCTTCTGATAATCTGGTAATTACCTGTCATTTCTGTTGATGGAATTAGATGATTGGGATCCCAACACGATGCATCTGTCAGCAGCATTGATTCATCATCACTGTATGCCAAGGTTTTCCCTGGTGTGAGAAATGGAGGATTAATTAGTCAGTGGCTTTCACTCCTCCCCCTCTTCTGTTTTTTAATTCTCTCTGTATTCTAGCTCTGTGTTCCTGCTACCTGTTTTATTCTCTAAAAGGGACATCTTGGTATAGGGGGTGGGAGTCAGGAGAATTGGAGATAGTGTAAAAAATTTTTTTCTTTCCTTTAGGCATTAATCTGACCTCCATTTTGTTTAGAGGTCTTCTTAATTGTGAGTGTTCACTTAGGACTTTCTTCCCCCTTTTATCCTATAAATCCTCACAGCCAAGCATACCTCTGTGACTTCTACTGGCCTTTCCAGTACTGCACCTGACTAGATTATGTTTTATTCTCTTTATATACAAAGGATAGGACTTAGACTTAGAGAGGTAGATACAGGGATTATGGTCCCTAAGCAATGCATGCTCAATTACAAATATTAAATTGAGCACAGAACAGTGAACTCTATCTACAAACAGTACCAGTAACAGATGAGTGTTCAGAGTCTGAATGTTCATTTGTCTCACAGGGCCTGCACAAAGACTGCAGGCAAAACTTTCCTTAAATATCTTAAATAGGATTTGGACTTGGCTCTCCTCCTCTTATGGCTAATAAACGTCATCGTCCTCATCACCATTGTCATTGTCGTCTCTCACCATGCCTACTCTCCTCCCTCCCTAAAGCGCACTCTTTCTCTTCCCCCTCCCTTGCCTGGAGCTAAGTGGACAAGAAATGCAGCACAGAACTCTGAGAGAGCTCAAGGCAAAAAGGGTGTCAGGACCCGGTAGGTGGAGAGAATTGAAGTCACACAACAGGTAATAATCAGGAGCGAGTGTGGAGAAAGCAGGGTCATGGGTTGCTGAGTGGGGAGAAGCAGAAGTTCCAGAAGTGTCAGAAAAGAAACAATCCAATTAAGTAGGAATAACGTTGTATTTAATAATACACTCTGGGTCAGGTGTGGTGGCTCACTCCTCTAATCCCAGCACATTGGAAGGCCAAGGCAGGTGGATCACTTGAGGTCAGGAGTTTGAGACCAGCCTACAAAACATAGTGAAACCCCGTCTCTACTAAAAATACAAAAATTATCTGGGTGTGGTGGTGGGTGCCTGTAATCCCAGCTATTCGGGAGGCTGAGTGGGGAGAATCGCTTGAGCCTGGGAGGAAGAGGTTGCTGTAAGCCGAGATTGTGCCACTGCACTCCCACCTGGGCAAGACAGCAAGACTCTGTCTCAAAAAAAGAAAAATAATATACTCTGATTCGTGTCAACAGTGTTCTCCTAACTCTAATTAGTAATGGGTAAAAAGAAACTACACCCAAAGTGCTGATCTCTAAAATTATTTTAATGTAGATTAAATTTATATATGATTAAATATCTTATTTACATTAATTAGAGATATATGTATACAATTCAACCATAATCCTCAAATTTTATTTCCACTTCTAATTCCAATTCATCTGCACTACTTTTTTTTTTTTTTTTTTTTTTTTTTTAGCACAAATAGAACAATAACTTGTCAATACTTCTCTCGTTCTTCTATGACTCGGATGAGGATACAGACTGCAGCAAAATGGTCACCATCCGAATCAACTTGAGGACAAAAAAGAAGCTAAGATTACAAATTTTGGCAATTCAAATACGGAATAATAGGTTCCTGAAGTATGATTATTCACTGTCTTTCCAAGGAGGCTCCAGGTTCAGAGCAGTGCATTTAAACTCTGGTTCCACCACTTGCAAACAAGTCCTTGGAACTTGGGGAAGTTAACCATGCTCAGCTGTACTTTCCTCATCCTTAAGACAGAGATAATAACAGGACCTACCTCATATAGGGATGTTGTGAAGAATGGCATAATACATGTGAAGCACATACATGGCACGCATTAAACTCTGGATAAATATGAACCATTACTGTAACATATACAGGTGATTAAATAAGGGCTGGCTACCACAATGTTCTCAGATACTCAAGCCAAAGATGTGGAGGGGCGTCTTTAACCCTACCTTTCCTCTCATCACCACAGCACATCTGTGACAAAGTCCTGTCTTTCTTAATTTTAAAATAAATCCTAAATCCATATTCTTCTCTCCGACTCCACTGTAACTGCTGATACCCAGGGCACCATCATCCTTTCTGGCTGATGGCATCAGCCTCTCACAGGTCCCAGCTTCCAGTCTCCTTCCTCTCTAGTCCACTCTCCAAACTGCAGCCAGAGCTAACTTATAAAGTTACAAATCCTATCAAGTGGGGGCACTTGTAAACTGTCCTCTGTTTCTCTTTGTTTTTAGAATAAAACCAAACTCAGTCCCACGACCTTCAGGGTCTGGCTTAATTTGACTCCTGTCTCCCTTATTCACTTCATCTTATTCCACTTTCCTCCTTGCTTGCTTATTATGTTCAGCCACGATGACCACATTTTAGTTCCTTATCAACATCAACCCTTTCTCCAGGCACTCACTCTTCTCTCAGCCTGCACTGTTCTGTCTCTCATTCTTTTTTTAAATTTATTTATTTACTTATTAAAGCTTTTTAATTTTTAATTTATTTTTAATTTTCAATTTAAAATTTTTTATTTTTAATTTTAAATATATAGTAGATAGACGTATTTATGGGGTACATGAGATGTTTTGTCTCCCATCCTCTTAATGGCTGGCTTATCACTCTCCTATAGACCTCAGTTCAAACTCTGCTTCTAGAGAAGGCTCTGTCTCTCCTGCCCAAGGGGGCCTCTTTATTAATTGGTAATCTCATCCCCTGGCTTATTTCCTCTGTGGCTTTCATCACAACCTGTAATTATCATCTGTATTTCTTGTTGTCTACATCTATGAACAATGACATCAAACACAGTTGTGTGTGGTGTTCTCAACAAAGAGTTACCTGTTTTTATAGATGTTTTATAGTAGATGTTGGGAAAACAAATTTTAGTGAGACAAGTTTTATATTCTCTCCAGGATATCAAGGAACTTGAGGTGTACTGGAAGCCCTGTAGAAGTGGAAGTGGTAACAACACTGTACAAAATGCTATCATGGAGCCATGCACAAGCTACTAACTTTGTCTGGTGTTGGGGGATCGGGGAAGGAAGGTTCTAAGTGAAGTGTCATTTCGGGTAGGCTTCACTGAAGAATGAGAAGGAATTATCTCAAGAAGTAGGGAGGAAAGGACATGCTTAAGCACTTCCCTGCCCCTAAAAATATCAAAGACACATTGACTCAGCAGAGCACGCCACACACAGAAATCGTGAGGGGTCTCAAGGGAGTAAGGTGTGTCTATTGGGAATGGGATAGTTGAGAACAGCACACTTGAGTGTGATGGCTCAGAGGCTGGATTCTGAAGTCAGTCCACCTGATTGGAATCCCAGTTCTGTCACTTATTAGCTGTATGATTGCAAAATTTTACATGGCTCTGTGAGGCTCAATTTCCTTCTCTGCAAAATGGGATTTCTAATGGCACCTTCCTTAAAGGAATCCTGTAAGAATTAAATAAAATAAATATTTTGCACAGTATCTGACACATAGTGAGTGCTGAAAAAATATATATAAAAAAACAAGACTACCAGAAATCATATCACTCAAACACTTAATACTTTAACATGTTAGTGTACTAGGCTTTAGAATACGGAATATATAAATACATATTTTTGTGACCTAACAGTGGGAAAGGAGTCCTTAAATAAAATTGCAGAAGTGCAAAAAAAATGAGACAGAAAATGGATGCATTGGATTACATCAGTATTAAAGATTTCTGTTCAGTTGAGGTTATCATAAGTAGACATATGGCAGAATGACAGAATCTTTGTCATTTCTAATGACATATGGCAGAAATAAAGATATTTGTCATTTCTAAATCTGAGAAGGGATTTTTTATCTATAAAATAAAAGGAAGTCCTTCAAATCAATAAAAACCCAGCAAATTTGATAGAAAAATGGACAAGGGATATAAATTTTAAAAATCACAGGCAACAAAACCCCAAAGGCTAATGAGCATAATAATTGCTTAACTTAATTTTTATCAGGGAAAAACAAAGAAATAAACATTGAGATATCCATTTATACTCATTAGACTGACAAACTAGAAGCTGGAAAATGCCCAGTGTTGGCAGGCATAGGGGATATAGAAAGTATAGGCTGGGCTAGCCATCCTGCAGAGCAATCTGTCAGTAAACTAGAAATATACATAGCAATTCCACTCCTCAGTATATATCCCAAATATATTCCCCAAAAGTGTCTTAGAAGATATATCTGTCAGGATAAGTTCAGTTGTGTTGTGAGACAAAGAATCCCAAATCTCAATAGTTTGAAACAATACAAGTTAATTTCTTGTTCACACCACGTTCCATTACACATTGGCAGAGGCCTCCCTGCTTGTCCAGTCTCTTTAGAACTATGCTGGTAAAGCAGGCCCTTTTTGAACATGACTCATCCCTGTACCAGGGGGAAAAGCATGTACTTGTGGGGGTCCTCCATGGGCAACTAAATGCTCTAGCCCAGAAATGACATATGTTGCTCCTTATAAGATTCATTGGCCCAAACCAGGCACATGGTCCACCTGACAATAGGGGGTCAGAAATTACAATCCTACCATTTGCTGCCATTGAGTGCTACTCTCTCTGACCAGCATAAAGGACATATACATCTACCAGAAGTATTGGGAGGTGGGAGCATCAGATTAGATGCATTCATATTAATACATTTGAATTTTTAAATCACAGTGTTGAATTAAATAAAAGAAATAAAATGAGATAAAATTTTCAATAAAACAGATATCTTTACATAAGTATTGTTTTATGTAAAATATTATTTATGAACTATGTAAAATAGTATTTATGTAAAAATATCTACACATTTTATACAATAGACATTTCTATGGTTCCACCCTCTGGGCCCAAGTTTCTACCCTAAGGGTCATACTTTCTTTTTCTTGAAGGGTAACACAGATTTGCAGCTGAGTAGTTTCATCAGCCAGTTTCTTGTTTGTAGAATTTGGGGATAAAGCAGTCTTCCTCCATTCATCCTTTATTCCTTTTGATTCAAGCTGGTGGTGTTTATAAAACTGGTAATGTTGATACAGCATTCTCAAAAACCTGTGGGTCTCCTGTATATATCACAAGATTCACACTGTTAGACAAGAAGGTCTCCCATATATCTTTTCTGGGTCACCCCATCTCCATTCTTCACTTCTGCAGAGATAGTTGAGGGTAATCACGAGTCACACACATAATCTCTTCAGCAAAATGTTGTCCAGTCACACCCTGGGCCTTCTCTCCAGAGCACACCTTCCCTATAGTGAATATACTAATTTTTCTGTCCTTTGCAGTCTGATAGGTTGAGAATTTCCAATATAATCAAGCCCTGGTCCCTCTTTATTTGACAGTTTTCTTGTCAGTTTATCTCTTCTCACATTTTACTACAAGAAGCAAGAAGAAACCTGGCTTTACCATCAATATTTTTCTTGGAAATACCCTCAGCTAAATATCAAAGGACATTACTTCTAAGTTCTGCTTTCCATACAAAACTGTAGAACACAATTCAGTTAGACTTTTTGCCACTACATAGTAAGAATCCCCTTTCCCAGAGTTTACAAAATCATATTTCTCATTTCCTGCTAAGCCTGCACCAGCATCAGCTTTAACATTCATCTTTCTATTAACATCCTCTTTATGACAATATATGTATTCTCTAGGATAATATAGGCTTTCTCTATCATGCTCCTCACTTCCTTATTAGTCCTCACCAACAGCATCTTCAGCATCCATTTTTCTACCAATAGCCTGTTTACAACAATCTAGGCTTTATCTGTCATGCCCCTCAAAATTCTTCCATATTCTGCCCATTATCGAATTCCAAAGCCACTTCCACATTTTTATGTATTACAGCAGCATCACATTTTCATTACCACAATCCATTTTGGTGTCCTGTGCCTTTCACAAATTACCAGAAACTTGGTGACTTAAAGCAATAGAAATTTATTATCTCACAGTCCTGGAGGTCAGAAGTCCAGATCCACTGGGTTGACAACAAGGTGTGGACAGGGTTGCATTCCTCTGGAGTGCCCGGGGGAAGGTCTGTTCCTGGCCTCTTCTAGCTTCTGGTGGCTGCTGGCATTCCTTGGTTTTTGGCTGCATAATTTAAATCTCTGCCTCCATGTTCACATTGCCTGGATTTCCTTTGGAGGACCATTATTGGGTCTATCATAAATATTTATATGTATGCTCATATACTCTTGTATAATGTTAACATAGCAAATTATACTACTCAATTTCTTAGTGTTGAACCACCCTTATATTTTTAAAACTCTACATAATAATCACTTTATACTTTTGATGTCTTTACAGTATTTCATTTTATGGAACTAGCATACTTTATTTATGAAACTTTACTAATACACATTAAAGTTATTTTCAACCTTCCTGTATTATTTTATTGTTGTAAAATTATTACACATGTACACATAGTCTTATCCAACTCCTTCACTGGAATATATTCCCTGGAGTGGAATTGTTCAGCAAAATATACACGTTAAAATTTTTTTATTTACCTTACCAAATCGCCCTCTAGAAACATTCCAATTTAAAATCTCATTTCTCATCTTTCAGCTAAGAGAGTTTGCCATTCCCTCTGTATCTTGCCCAGTTCAGAGTACTAACAACTTATTTTCGTAAGAGGTAGGGCATACTACTTCAATGTTTTCTTTTGTGTTGCTAGTTAAACAGCTGTTTTATTTTTATCAGTAGTCCATTTATTCCTGCAATTATCAATCTTTTCTTTTTTTGCAAGAACTTCTATAGATGAAGATAGTAGCCTTTTATATTAAGATAATAACCTTTTTGTTTAGGTTTAAACTATATTTTAGTATTTTTTCATTTTTCACTCACCTCAACTCTGTTAATATTGCCTTTAGTTATATAAAAGTTAGAAAATTGTAGGAACTAGATTATGTAATGTTGTTTTAAGAAAATCCTTCTTTACTCCAGCAATACTGGTCGTTACTGTTAAATGTGACCTTACTCTCAATCATAGGATGGCGAGGTTTTAAGAGCATTTGAGTTTCACTGAGTTGTTTTCTGGGTCAGTTCTGGGCTGTCCCGAGAGTTTTCTTTCTATATCTGCCTCTTGAAGGCCAAGGCTTGGCAAACCATCTCAGTTGGCCAGTTTAAAAATATTCTGCAGGCCGGGCGTCGTGGCTCATGCCTGTAATCCCTGCACTTTGGGAGGCCGAGACGGGTGGATCGCGAGGTCAGGAGATCGAGACCATCCTGGCTAACACGGTGAAACCCCGTCTCTACTAAAAAATACAAAAAACTAGCTGGGCGAGGTGGCGGGCCCCTGTAGTCCCAGCTACTCGGGAGGCTGAGGCAGGAGAATGGCGTGAACCCGGGAGGCGGAGCTTGTAGTGAGCTGAGATCCGGCCACTGCACTCCAGCCTGGGCGACAGATCCAGACTCTGTCTCAGAAAAAAAAAAAAAAAAATTCTTCAGAGCCATCTCGCTCAACCTCTTAAGTCAAATGAGTGTTTACCTTACCTATTGTTCATGTTTATTCTGGGTTTTTATAAAGTTGGGGCACTTTATTTTCCCCTTCTGTTTTCCTCCACTGAAAGCTGAAATCACTGTGCTCTAGGTGCAAATAACTAAAATGAGAGAGGGAGCAGACACCTGAGGGACGTCACACAGGTCTAGTCTCAAAGTTATTTAGGGGCTGATAAGTATGAGAATCACAGCGTGGTGTGTCATAGCTGACATGTGGTGTCTGAACTACTTTCATCAGTTTGTGTACTATTTTAATCTCAAGAATAAACAAAGAAAAAAAACTTGCCTGATATTAAAACTTTGTTGGATATAAAGTCAACTTAGAGCCTGAATTTAAACACCAGTTCTAGACAATGAGAGGGTACTTTTTCCCCCTCTCCTTAAGAATTCTTTCGGGGTCAGCAAAAGTCCAGATGAAGTAAAATGTTAAAGGATGTGCCTTCATAATAGTTTATTTTTCTGTCTGAATTCTTAATCAGGTCCACATTTAGATTGTTTGCATTCATCTTAATCACTGATCAGAACTGTTTCTTTCCCATATTAACTAATATCAAGGGATGGATGAGAGTTATCAATTAAATTTTGCTCATACCTGCCTCTCTTGAGGGCTAGAATGCTTTCCTTTAGATCTGTAATCAATGCAGATCCCTTCAGGGTGTCCACCCTTGCAACGGCTGTCATCCTAGCTTACCTCAATGAGGTCATCACAGGCACACCTAGATTTTTGAGTTTTTCCTCTATAATTATTTTCCTTGAGTCACTGAATACCTTTATCTACCTTCTGCCATAAACTTCTCATTTTCTCTAATATCCTTATTTGCAATAAGTCAACCAGAATTGAGCACAACATGGCTTTTCCTTTCAATGGTGCTGAAATAATTTCTTCTGACTCATGCTCTGCGCACTGAGCAGTGACAGGACAGTCTGTGATTGTTGGTTTAAGCACTTGTGTGTTAGATTATTTAACTGCTTATTTAATTGTACCTCACTAAGTGTTCTGTTCTCTGTTAAGCCTTATTATCATTTGAGGCTATTCACCAAATACATCTCTCTTAATCTAAATGGTTCCAGTAAAATATTTACCTTATTTCCTCAATTTTAAGATGCACTACCCCCACCCCCAACACACACATTTTTACATTTCTGCAACAAGCATATGTTCTAGAGTCATCATGCACATTTAATGTAGCATTTCCCTTTAAAAAGAGTGTCTTAGAATGGCTTAGAATGGCTTAGAAGCCTAGAGCTATGATAAGTCAAAGATACATAAACTATGTCATGTGTTTCAGTCACTAATGCATGATCTTCACTCTTTTTTTTTGACTGTATTCCTCAGGTATCAAGGTGCTTTGGGGGAAAAAAGTACATTTGCATTTCATGAGTTTAGGCCTGAACTTTTGTAGTTTAGTACCATTGACTCTCTTTCCTCTTTGCTGTTTCCTCCCATTGGATCATTATGGTATTATTCTTAAAAAGTAAACTATTCCTGGAGACCCTCTCTGCTTTTGAATATACCTTCCATCTCCCTTCCACTTAGACACACACTAACTTTTTTATGCCTGGCCAGTTGGCTTTAGTCTTAACTTCTTTGTCCTTGAGTCTATGGAGGAGTCTTACATGTTGCACATTGTATCAAAGCTTTGTGGAAGTCAAGGGTGGATTTTGTATAAACACAATTTTCTTCGTGTTGGTACTTCTTCATACGTTTTCATAAAATGTTAACTGCCGACTTCCAGTAGCTTCAAAAAGAGAGTGGGTAGAATGCCAGGTTTGAATGTTAAAGTTGTATGTTAAACTTTCAAAAATCTAAAGCCATCTTTATTATCTACAATCCTTAAAAAATTATCTCATCAAAATGTTTACTGGATGCAAACATTGTCAGTTAGCACATGGAAGTCTGAGAGATAGGTAGATGAAAAATAGGTATATGTTTGTATCTATAAAAATATGTGAGTGCCGGGCGCGGTGGCTCAAGCCTGTAATCCCAGCACTTTGGGAGGCCGAGACGGGCGGATCACGAGGTCAGGAGATCGAGACCATCCTGGCTAACACGGTGAAACCCCGTCTCTACTAAAAAATACAAAAAACTAGCTGGGCGAGGTGGCGGGCCCCTGTAGTCCCAGCTACTCGGGAGGCTGAGGCAGGAGAATGGCGTAAACCCGGGAGGCAGAGCTTGCAGTGAGCTGAGATCCGACCACTGCCCTCCAGCCTGGGCGACAGAGAGAGACTCCGTCTCAAAAAAAAAAAAAAAAAAAGTATGTGAGTATTTTTGCTTAAAATCTAAATAATTATTAGTATATTCATTTCTACATATATATAAATTGATATGTAATTATGGATTACATAAAATTGACCCATGTGATTGCGTATATGTACAGAAACATGTAAATTTAGCCATATCTTTATAACCATACATAATTCATTTAATGACATGCCATAGAAACTAGGTTAAAATTTGAGCTCTGCCATTCTTACTTTGTGAAACTAAGTCATTTGAATGTTCTGACCCTCAGTTTTATATTTGTAAAATAAGTATGAAACAATAATGCTGCCATACATACCACAGAGGCCTATGCAGAGGATCATTCAAAAAACTTTTTAAACTACAAAATACTTTATAAATATTAATAACTTTTAATGAGATATGTGTAAATACCTCAACTTACTCTTGAAAAAAATCCATATTCTGAAAATAGTATATTTTTCAACAACTTAGTATTTCTTTATTTACAGCTGATATGTAACACAAAATAATAGAAACTTTCTTATTTAAAATAAATTGGTTTAAAATGTATTAAATATATTAATCTATAATGCATAAATAATATATAATATATACATAAAATTTATCATATATATTTATTGTATTGTATATAGTTGTACATGGTTTTAGAGATCATCAATATATACTACAAATTTACAACATATGTCAACTTATTTTCAGTGGTCTTATCTTCAATAGTCTAGTTCAGAAAACCTATAAGTAAAGGAAAAACCTACTTTTAAAGGTTATATTTATTATTTAGCTGCTTAGGTTTAGCATGTAAACCTAAATAAATGTTCTTTGTTAAAATAATGGCATAAGTTACATGTACATTTAAAAAATGAAATAAGATAAGTCCTATGCAGATATCTGTGGCCAAAGTTACATTGCATGATCAAATTCTTGCAAAGACCTATCACAGCCTTGCAAAATTAATCTAAAGTTAAATATAGTCTGTGAGGCACTGCGGCACTGGAGTTTCTGGATGTCAAGGTCACCCTAGAAATGTCCCAGGAGAAGGCTCTGGGTATCACTGACTCAGACATTTAGAATCACCCCTTTTAACACTGTGCTTGCTGAGACTTGCAGGTATATTCTCTGTATTACAGCTTTCAAATATAGAGAAGCTTTCTCACAGCAGCCATGCCTATAAGCATCTTCAATGACTTTACCTCAAAATCAACCAGGTAGAGTCAACTTGGATGAAATCTTTATTGTAAAGGCTCCAGTCTCATGTGAAAAATACTTTTTTTTGGGTAGGGGGTGGGGGGTAAAGAGCCTTCTAGTCTTTGTCAACTGCTCTCAAGTAGAATGACTAGACAGGGAAGAGCAACATCCAGTGAAGTACAACTAGGTTTACAGGCCGCCAAAAAGTATTACCAAGTAAACTGCTGGATCTTCTCTCTCAGTTGCACGTGTGTCTGTGCCCACCTCTTCTTAAACTTACCACTTTCCAGCCAAGCAGCAGAATGCAATTCCCCTGTACTTGAATCTGGAGCAGGCTTGATAATTGGTTCTTTCTGGTGGTGTGCAGGAAATGCTACCCCCAAAATATGGCACCCTGGCATACTAAGTATTTTATGCTTAAGGAAATTGACAAAATCTGCAGAAGCAGGAAGGTTTCTCTGACCTGCTCCTGTCCCCTTTCTTTTGAAGCAAGTCACAGAAACTGAAATTCCTCTCACTCCTCCTTCCATAAAGCAGGACATAAAACATAGGAAGGTCATTCTCTGACCCTTTCTCCCCTGAAGACCCTCCTGTGACAGGTGTCCTGACCTTCACCTGGAGAAAAGAAATATCACACAGGGAAGTCAAGAAGAGTCTGAATGAAAAATGCTTTGCTAAGGTCTCACCCCACCTCGCCCAGTTTATTGCCATTAGATCACATCCTTTTGTCTTCCAATCATATTTCTACATGACTGTCCACTGTTTTCACTGGGTCTTTGGGTCTTCCTCTCTGGAGGCTCCCATGTAACATAAAACTTATATTAAATATATCTGTATGTTTTTCTCTTGTTTATTTGTCTTTTGTTATAGGGGTGTCAGCCATGACCCTTGCAATGGGTGAGAAAAGGAACTTTTTCTCCTCTACAGTTTGTAGCCAATAGAATGTGTAAGAAGTGATACAGTGTGACAGGTCATAAAAGGTGACATTTGGCCTGGTTCACCAGGACACTAGCCTTTTGAGCCCTGAGCTGCCATTTAAGAAGTCCAAGGCTGGGTGAGGTGGCTCACGCCTGTAATCCCAGCACTTTGGGAGGCTGAGGAGAGTGGATCACGAGGTCAGGAGATCGAGACCATCCTGGCTAACATGGTGAAACCCCATCTCTACTAAAAATACAAAAAATTAGCCAGGCGTGGTGGAACGCGCCTGTAGTCCCAGCTACTAGGGAGGGTGAGGCAGGAGAATCACTTGAACCTGGGAGGCAGAGGTGGCAGTCAGCCAAGATCATGCCACTGCACTCCAGCCTGGGTGACAGAGCGAGACTCCATCTCAAAAAAAACCCAAAACAAACGACGACGACAAAAAGAAGTCCAAATATTCTGAGGTCGCCAAGCTGTGAGAAAGCCTCACTCACAAGAAGCCACACACTCATGGATGTGCCAAGAGCCCCAGCTATAATTCCAGCTGACCACCAACATCACTGTCACACATAACTAAAAATGCCTCTAGGTGATTCCAGCCAATAGCCTTTGCATCTTCCCAGCTCAGGCTGCAGATATCATGGAGCAGAGAGGCAAGCCAACCCCACTGTGCCCTGTCTGAGTTCTTGACCCAAAGAAATTATAAGCATAATCAAATGATTATTTCATGTTGCTGAGTTTTGGGATAGTTTATTTCATTGCAATAGTAATTGAAATACCTCCTAACTAAAAAAAAACAAAAAACAAAAAAAACAAAAACAAAAAAACCATCTTTCTCTCACTATCCTCTCACAACACACTTCTGACACCAGATGTGTGGGGATTTCTCCCCACCAGCAAGCAACTGATCGGTTCTGCAGTGGACACCAGTTGGGTGTCCTCCAGTTCAATTCTGACACTATCTCCTTGGAGATAGCATCAGATCTCACGGGTTGAGGGCTCAGTTCCCAAGACTGACTACTGCCCCCACACACTTTGAATGCCAATTACAAGCCCCAGGATATTTTACCTATGCATTTGTGACCAACTGGTTATAAAACAGGGTTCTTTGGGCTTGATTAATTTGCTAGCGTGGGCTTGATTAATTTGCTAGCGTGGCTCACAGAACTCAGGGAAACTCATTAACTGATTTATTATAAATATTATTACAAAAAATACAGATGGAGAGATGCATAGGGTGAGGTAAGGGGAAGCAGCCTGGAGCTTCCATGCCCTCTCCTGGCCCAATACCCTCCAGGAAACTCCACATGAGCTATCTGGAAGCTCATCCAAACTCTGATTTTTTAGGTTTTTATGGAGGCTTTGTTACATGAGCGTGATTGATTACATCATTGGCCATTGGTGATCCACTTAACCTTCAACCTCTCTTCTCTTCCCAGAGTTGCCAGTATGGGCTGAAAGTTCCAACCCTCTAATCTGCCTTGGTCTTTCCAGTGACAGTCCTTATCCTGAAGCTGCCTAGGGGCTCCCAGCCATCATTAGCATACAAAAAGACATCAGCTAGAGATTCTAAGAATTTTAGGGATTGTATGTCAGGAAATGGGAGGAAGACCAATATTTCACAATACATATCACACCTTCCTTTGACTCTAGTTTGGGCTCCTGACTTGCTTTGGTCAACAGAATGAGGAGAAAGTGGCAGTGTGCCAGTTCTGAACCTAGGGCTCAGGAAGACTTACCTGTTTCTGTTTATGTATCATGCTGCAAACGTCACAATGAGAACACGCTTAGACTAGCCTGCTAGAGAATGAGGGATGTGAACCATGCTTAAGTCATCCCAGTCATCCCAGTTGAGGACAGCCTAGATCAACCAACAACCAGCCAAAATTCAGGCATGGAGCACAGCCACCTAGCTTATGACTCCAGGCAGAGAATAAATGAATGTGTGCTGTCCAATGCTGCTAAGATTTTTATGGATTTTTAATTAATTAATTACTTTTTAAAAATACAGGTTCTTGCTCTGTCGCCAGGCTGGAGTGCAGTGGCATAATCACAGCTCACCACAGCCTCTACCTCCTGGGTTCAAGCAACCCTCTGGTCTTGCCCTCCGAAAGTGCTGGGATTACAGGTGTGAGCCACGGTGCCTGGCCTTGTGGATGTTTTTTAAGCAGCATTACTGTGGCAGATGATAATCAATACACCATTTAAAAAATCCAGATAAAACATTAATAACACACCCTCCCTTGGTCTCATAGTCCCCTTCAGCTACAGCCTTGTATGTCTGCTTTTCTTCACAACAAAATTTCTCAGGTTGATTACCTACTGACAGTTTCTTCTCCCTCACCTCCCACTCTTTCTTCAGCCGTAATCACTCTGACTCCTGCTCCCACCACTACTCTGGAATTGCTCTCATCAAGGCCAGCAATGACTCTCATGGTGGCAAATCTGAGAGTCAAATCACGTTGCTTTGTCATCTCATTGGGCTCTGTAGAAGCATTCAACGTATTTGATACCTCTGTCCCTTTTTTCTTTTGGCTTCTGAAGTACCTCCAGGTTTTCCTCCTATTTCATTGGTTATTCTTTTTTTTTCTTTTTTTGAGATGGAGTTTTGTTCTTGTTGCCCAGGCTGGAGTGCAATGATATGATCTTGGCTCACCACAACCTCCGCCTCCTGGGTTCAAGCAATTCTCCTGCCTCAGTCTCCCGAGTAGCTAGGACTACAGGCATGCACCACCACGCCCAGCTAATTTTGTGTTTTTAGTAGAGACGAGGTTTCTCTATGTTGGTCAGGCTAGTCTTGAACCCCCGACCTCAGGTGATCCGCCCACCTTGGCCTCCCGAAGTGCTGAGATTACAGGCATGAGCCACTGCGCCCGGCTGGTTATTCTTTTTATTTAAAAAAAATATTTTTTTCATCAAAAATGAACCTTTGCTGGTTCATTTTTTTTCAAATAGTTATTAGGCACCTATTGTGTGTCAAGCATTTTTCTGAATATTCTGGTCACAGCAGAAAAACAAAACAAAATCCTTGCCCTCATGGGGCTTACATTCTAGTGACAGGAGACAGAAATACACAAATAAACAAGTAAGTGTATATCACATGGTGATACATTCTATAGAGAAAAATCAAGCAGAGACAGGGGGATAGATTGTGATGGGGTTACTATTCTAAATAAGGTGGTCAGTAAAGTCCTCATTGAAAGGGTGACATTTGCACGGACCCCAGAAGAACATGAGGAGCGAGTCATATGACTTCTGAGGGTGGAGTATCCCAGACAGAAGGAACAGCAATTGCAAAAGCCCTGAGGCAGCAGTGAGAGTAGCAGGTCCCCCTGCCTCTTTTAAATATTTTATTATACTCATTTTCAAATCAATTGCTTAGCTTTTCAAAGTGAAAGCTTCATTAAGAAAAAAAAAAAAAAGAACAATGAAGCAATCCCTCACAAACAAATGTCTCAATTTAACATAGTTTAGGGTATGAGAAAAGGAAGGCCCTTTATATCTCATCTTGGATCATTTGCTCCAGTGTTCTGGAGCAGACTCTCTGATCTCTACACAAATGCTTACTGCTTATCTTTTTAAATGGTGACTCAGCAGGGTGCTTTCCTGGCCCTCTTCTCTTTCTGCACTCATGCCTTGGGGGAGCTCATCCATTTCCATAGTTTAAAATACCACCTAGAAGCTGACAATGCTCAAGTTGACAAGACTAGTCAAGACCTTACTGCTGAGCTTACTCAGATTCCAATAACGAACTAGATCACATCTAATAATCTAGATGTGATCTCGACACCTCCACTTGGGCATGTCAAAATTACCTATGTCCAAAGAGAACTCTTTATTACATCAATACTCCACAAACTCAACCCTATCGCCCTAGTATTTTCCATCTTTGGAAATGGCCATCTACTCAGTTGCTCAAGCCAGAACTCCAGTATCATCCTTGATTTCTCTCTTTTCGCTATATCTCAAGTTCAAATTATTAATCATTTAGACTGTACCTTCAAATCCAGGCACCTCTTTCTAACTCCACTTCATCCATCCTGTGTCAAGGCACCAGCACTGAGTACCATATCCATGATATTCATGGGGAGAAGCCACTGCAAATGTAAGATAAGAAAAATGAATCGAGACCGTATCATCACATCACACAACCCTATTTAACTAAATTTAAGATAAAGCAAACCTTCTAAAAGGCCAAACATATATATATATATTCATATTCATATATATATGAATATGAATATAATACCCAATTTTGACTTTTTCAATTAGTTTTATATTTTTCTTACAAACAGCATTTTATCTGTGATATTAGATAGATCCCTATGTATAGTGAGTTTTAAAGTAAAAATGAGCAAAATTTAGGTTGAGAAAATATTCAGAGGAGCGGAAACATCTCAGTGCTTTTTGTAAAGTCCCTTTCATTTCTCTGATTTTATGATTTTTATGTGTTCCAAGATGAGGTTGACAACTCTGGCCCTTTCTTGCTCTAGACTAGTTTATTAAATTATTAGATTCCTGGCTTTTACAATGTGAATAGAATCTTTTGTGAACATGAATAACTATTATTTTAATAATAACTCACCATGCTAAAAATTGGCATTTAAATTGATAAATAAGATCAGAGCTGCTGACCTCTTTCAGTGAAGAAAAGAACAAAAAGAGTGAGCAACTCATTCTGAGAGTCCACCTAAATCAATTAGGATGTTAAATCCATGCATAAAATAATGTTTAATAAAAATCCTTTAAAGGGAAAATTGTCTCATTTTAAATTGAATGAATACAAAAGATGACATGAGTTTCCCGGCTTACCACTATGAGGCTCTAAGATACCAGACTCAGGCATTGCTAATAGTTCAACAGTAATTGGAATATTAATAGGACGTGTCATTGTGATTATATAGAATATGCATCAGAGTATTTTACCAAACCCTTCTGGATTGATTGGAGAGTGCCAGAGAATAATCTGATTGTTGCTTTTCTCAGTGTAAAAGCCCCATTTCAGTATGCTTCTCGCAGACTCTATTTGAGGACATATTCAAAATAAAATCAATGCATTTATAACCTAATTAGCTGGTCTATATTGATTCGTGTTCCAGATATCCAGTTTGCATAGCATTATTGTTTTCACTAACTACTTGTAAATATATCCTCGGTGGCATATTGGGTTAATGCACTAGTTTTTTCTCCCCGAGGGAACTGAACTAGCAGCTGCTATAAGTCATCAGTTTCTCAGTTTTCTCCTAGTTAATACATGTTAATAAGATGTCAAACTCATTTGTCACTTAATCTCAGTCAAGTCCTGGGCTCTGTACATAACATTAGATCAGAAATGGTTCTTTTACAATGAATGTACTGTTCAAAAGTGAAGGGAATCTTGGCATTTAAACAGTTGACTCTCTCTGCTCCATGGTTTATATGAAAGAGGGGTCAGGATATCACTGGAACAACGACATAAGAGCATAACCTGCCAGGGTTTGGATCTAGTCACCTGTTCTCATCATGCCCAGTTTCAGAAACGGAAGGTGACTTTTCAACTTTGCCTGCCACAGATTTACCCAGAAGTTGTCATACAAACAGAAAAAAGAAATCAGGCCATATATTATTTCAATATTCTCCTGACTTAAAAAAGCAATGGAGTCCATGCTGTATGCCCAGGACTGGTCACTCCTCTCTAATTACATCAAGTGAATTTTTGAACTTTGCTCTCATAACACGCAAATATTCCCCAAACAGTGGAGAAATGGCAAAACTCAACTCCTGAGGACTGAAGCAAACAGAGGCTTAAAAGATGTAGGTGGACTTCAGACTGGAAGCTCTGGCTCTCTGGGCTTGTTTAGGATGTCATTGATTTACTTCATAGAAGTGGAGAGAGAGGATGGGGAGATAGGTTTAATTAATCTTAAATATCTCTGCAATTTAAGAATTGTAGGCCTGGAACAGTTCCTGTACTAACATGATTAGCAAATATTGACTTTTGAATACAATAATAATGTGTCATCTAAAACCCTTGATAAGTAACTTAAGTACTTCCTTAGCTTGCATCTTATTAAATTAGATGAGGTATGGTGGAGGCACATTACACAAAGACACTGAAATGAAAAATCAGACCTAAGTAGGTTTTAACATTGATTCTAAGAGAGTCAAAAGTCACAAAGAAAACATGTATGCTTTGGTTCTGCAACCTATGAATAGAAGCTGTTTATTCTCTCTAAATGGATTTTTTTAAAGTATGCAATAATTTTCATGGTGCAACTGTAGTAAACAGTCACAATTTGTGACTTTGTGACAGCTGTAATCAATCATCAGATTATGTATGATGACCATATAATTTTAGTTTTATGGAAGGTTCACTTACACAGATTATAAGCTTTTGATGTTAAAATATAGAAGAAAGATCCATGTCACAGCAGGGAGCCTGTAAATATGGAAAGGATGATCTACCCAACTCCCTTCATAAGGTTTGACTTAAAAATGTGTACAAGTCAGCTAAGAAAAGAGTTAAAAGATGTGATACTAGTCAGCTGCAACCTGACAAATCTTACTGTATTGATTAGTTTTCAAAGGCTGTACGGCATGTGTACTCTATTTACAATAGAATTGGGATGAGGGGAGCAAAGCCTCCAAATGTCATCAAAGCAAATGGTCTGTGAATGTTGCTCCAAAGCTAGTCATTAGTTGCCAGGGTATTTGGCTGCAAAGCTTGTAAAGACGTTTCTCTGGAGGGGAAGGTATGACAAAATGCACTTCTTGGCAAAAAGACCTCTGCTCAAACAGCAGCACATATTAATTCTTGCTTGATACATAAAATTAATTAGAGGATTAACATCCTTCAGAAATTTTGCCTGCTTTTTATCCTTTTCTTTAAAAAAAAAAAAAAGGAAAAACAGGAATAGACCCCAGGCCTTTTTGGTTCTCTAATGAAATTGCAAATTGACTTGTGTTCAAATGGTGCTTGAGTAAAATGAACAATTAAAAATGTATTGCTAACAATGAGATGTATCAGCTGATCTCTTTAAGGATTAATTAGTTCCAGGAATGATCTTTCTTATACAACAGACCAAGGGGGATACAGCCGTCAAGGGCAGAAAAGAAGGTGCCAAAGGATAGGTTTTTAATGCATGCAAGTGCACACAGAGTGTGTATATCCATATACACACATGTAGTAAAAGAACCCAGAAATACATGCAAGCATCTTTACAGGTTTAGACTGTAAAGATGAGCTGCAGCATCTTTGGAGATATTTATTCCACTTCAGCTAGGATGATTTGACTGTTGCTGATTAGCGATCCATTAGTTAGCTTGAAGGCAGCCAACAGATTTTACTGATCGTAATTTATCATTAAAGCAGAGAAAAGCTTTAGGTATTTAAATAATGTATGCAGATAAATTCACTCTTATTTTTTTAATTACCCACCTGTACCAACCTCGTAAGAATCTTTGCCCCCTATCACAAGTTCACTCTCTTGAGGAAATTTTCAAAGTCAACCAAAAAAAGAAAAGCTCTTTCCCTTTATATTTGTCAATTCTGCATTTCAACCCACCCCTTTACAAAATATCTGATATGTTTCAGGTTACACTTTCAGTGCTTAAAAATCCTGAAATTATCTCCGCATTTGCCATTGAGGATTGAGGGCTTATTTTGCAAACTATGCTGCCTCTGTCATTTCCTTAGCAAAGATTTCAGATACGGTAGGGGTAAATTGGAGCCCCCCGAGCCCAAAGCAAAACTGCAGGGGAAATGGACATTGTTCTCTTCTTCAAGACCAGTTTCAATACATGATATTCTAGAAAATGGCATTTTTCTTAAGCTGCCCTAAAGTCAGATCTCCTCACTGCCGGTATTGTGCCGTATCAGCCTAAAAGGGCATTCAGCATTGAGGCATTTGGTAAAGACTGCTTTATTGTACTCCATCCTCTCTACAGGGCATTCTGAAGAGATGAATAAGAAGTATGAACAGGAAGAACAAGGTTCCAGTCCTGTCAAATTAATTAGACTAGTGTAGAATGAAGTGAGGTTTGCCGTTAGGTAGGTTGAAAACATGTAAAGAAAATCATCTAAGCAATCTGAAAGGAATTTTTTTTTTTTTTTTTTTTAGATGGAGTCTCACTCTGTCGCCAAGGCTGGAGTGCCATGGCATGATCTTGGCCCACTGCAACCTCTGCCTCCAAGGTCCAAGCAATTTTCCCACCTCAGCCTCCCGAGTAGCTGGGATTACAGGCACCCACCACCACACCCGGCTAATTTTTGTGTTTTTAGTAGAGACGGGGTTTCGCCATGTTGGCCAGGCTGGTTTCAAACTCCTGACCTCAGGTGATCTGCCCACCTCGGCCTCCCAAAGTGCTGGGATTACAGGCATGAGCCACTGCACCCGACCATCTGAACAAATTTTAAGACGGCAAGGAGCCCTCTTATATTTTTGCGTGTTTGTGCAAGAGACATTATACACGTGGATAACTGTGTTGTATATAAATGTATATCATCTTTGAATGGAGAATGGTCCGTGTGTTTACACGACACACAACATTTGCAAAAAAACAAATATGGCAGGCCATTTGAAAAAGGAGAACCACAATTAAAATAACACCTATTTAATTTTTTAGAAACCTAAAAACATATGAACTTTTACTTATAGGAGCAAACCCTAGTTTGAACTAAGAGCTGAATCATGTGAGCTTATGGAGAGATTCATGAGAGCAGAGGGAGCAATGCAATTTGGTGGTTGTTTTACCAGGTTCCAGCTGGGTGCTTTGAGCCTCAGATCTCCTGTAGGCAAAGATACAGGAGAGGGAGAGTTACATGTGCGGTTAGGTGCTATTATCGATGCAGGGCCTAGTGGGTCATTTAAGCTCATTTTAAATGACCTTTTGAGAAACATTTCCATAGACTTCACTCTATTCTGGAAAATTGATCTTAGTAATTGAAGTAATCAATTTGTGTATCTGTAGAGCACCCACCACTTTGGACCGCCCCCACAAAGCAAGCTGGCCAAGATTCCATCATGCAAATTGATGTTTTGATATTGAGTTCCAAAGTGGCAGGCTGCAGCCACCCTGTTCCTCCTAGTCCAGAGAAGTAGTTCACCTCCCCAAGCATGGGATGGATGTCCATCGCACTAGTTTAAACCTCACCAAACCAAATCATTTCCCAAATCACATTAAGGTTGGTAAGTGATTTTCTTTATGCAAATGACATGGGGCCATGAAACTACGTTTTCATATATCCAACTTCGTTGTTGGTGGGGTTTTTTTCGCTGTTGTTGTTTTTTTTTTTTTTTTTTTTTTTTTTTGAGACAGAGTCTTACTCTGTCTCAAAAAAGTGCATCGCCCAGGCTGGAGTGCAGTGGTGCGATCTTGGCTCACTGTAGCCTCTGCCTCCCAGGTTCAAGTGATTCTTGTGCCTCAGCCTCCCGAGTAGCTGGGACTACAAGTGTGCGCCACTACACCTGGCTAATTGTTTTTGTATTTTTAATAGAGATGGGGTTTCACCATATTGGCCTGGCTGATCTCCAACTCCTGACCTCAAATGATGTACCCACCTTGGCCTTCCAAAGTGCTGGGATTATAGGTGTGAGCCACTGAGCCTGGTCCAACTTTGTTTTTTAACCTTTGTGGTCTTCGTGTACCTCACCAGTTTCAAATTCACTTTACCTGACCTTTTATAGTTCCCTTTCTCCTCTACCTAGCATCCATCAACATTGATGGACCACATTCCAGGCCCTTTTTTATTAAAGGAAAGAGACTGTATAATTGTCAGTGATCCTTTCTTCTCTGCTCCTTTATATCCTATCCTGCAGCATCTTGGGCAGAAGTCCAAAGCTAATTCCAAGTGAGGGATGCTTCCCTACCATCAAGTTATTTTTGGAATTGAAGCTCTCATTTCGTTTTTTCTGTTTTTTCCTTAACAGGTACAGGAAGGCAGAACTGCCTCATATCTGAGTCAGAATGCTGGGCTTGATTTCTCATGTAACTGATGAAAATGTCTTACACAAAATGATGACTTTAAGAAACATCTGAATACTTGCTTTGGCAGATGACACCAAGATAACTAGAAGGTATTTCTATTTTCTTTTTGGATGTCAAAAAGTCTGTTTCAACTTCTCATTTTTTCAGGGAAAGCCAGCTTCTCTTCAGTTGTAGAAGCAGGACATGTCATCTTCCAAACGAAAGAAATTCATGCTCATGATGAGCGACATTTCCAATTAAAATTCATCATGAACGGCAGGCTTTATATCTTTTTTTGAACAATGTGAATCATTTTTGATGCTGGGAAATGTGCTTCATATACCTCCATTTTGTCATAGAACGTCTACTTCCACTAGAACTTGCTTTATATTAGTAAATAAAACATCATCTGACATTTTTGTCCCTTCTTATGTTGGGGTGCTGATGAAAATAATCGGAATGCTCAGAGGTTATGGGACATTGTTTATCAAGGAATGTAGGTGATGCCACAAAGTATAAGTAACGCCATACAGCTGAGTGATTGATCCCTGCTGCATATTTTAAAGCTCCCTTCATTGCTTATCGAAACCTTTTAGGTAATGCACTCCTCTCAGATATCATTTTATGTTTGAAAAGCTTTATAATTCATAATGAAAAGTTGCTTAGTTACCTTGAGTGAATCCATAGGTTCAATTATTCTCTGTGCAAATGGTTGAACTCCATTTTGACCAATGTTTATGGTGTTTGGCAATTTTTCAGTAGCTACTTTGCTCTGATATGATTAATTTATTACATAATACTCTGCTTTGCATGTGTGGAGCCTAAATAATCTTAGTAGGCAGAAAGGAAATAAAAGACCTATGTCTTTGGAACTTGGAAACATTGGAAACATAACATCACCACATTAAGAGTGCCAAAACCAATACCAGTTAGCCTCAATAAAGACAACTTGTATGTGCTGATGACACCTAGCCTCGGGACGGCCAGCCCTTCCCTCATTCCATGCCCTGCCTTCTCTGCCTTCAGAGATCCAAGCAGGGGAGAAGCAGCAGCCCCAGAACTTACTAATCCAATTCAATCACCAGGAAAGTCCTGGCATCTTCTCATCAATATATTTTCCTATGGCTTTCCTGGACCTCTTTCTTTGACAAAGTTACATAGAATACACGCTCTTACTAAATGGCTACACACGAGGTTGCCAACCACTTTTGTGGAAATATGAGGAACACACATATCTGTCAGATGAATGAATGAATTAACTCAGGATCTGTAAGTGTGGTGACTACTGGGCTTCTGACCTTGGGAAAGTGTTTATCTCCCCCTGTCCTTAAAGGATTTCCTGATGCCCTTACACTAAAATTCTTACATTCTCTGAGGTTTCTGATTCTACTTCCTTCAACCCCTTGCCACTTTTTTTTTTGATCATTGGTGTACGGTTGTGAAATGACTGCATAGGATAGGAAGCCTGAAGATGGAAAGAGCATGGGTTTTGAAATTACACTAACCCAGGTTAAAATCACCATTTGGCAAATTGCTGGCTGGCAGCCTTGGGATAATTACTTAACCTCATACAGCCTCAATTCCCCCACCTGAAAAATTGGAATAACTCACTCTCTCTCTCTCTCTCTCTCTCTCTTTCTCTCTCTCTCTCTGTCTCTCTCTCTCTCTCTGTCTCTCTCTCTCTCTCTATATATATATACACACACAGACACACACACACACACACACACACACATATATATAAAGGGGCAGGCTGCAGCCACCCTGCCACACATACATATATATATATGTGTGTGTGTGTGTGTGTGTGTGTGTGTGTGTATAGCAAAAAATGCATTAGAATTAAATGAAATCTCTTGTGCAGATATACTAGGAACACTCATTTGTTTTAGCTAACACTCCTCTAGCACTTCCTGAAGTATGTCCCAGGTACTGCTCTAAGCATTCGATGTACCAATGAGGTAGTTGCTATTACTACCTCTGTTTCACAGAGAAAGCAACTGAAGAACAAATGGATTAAGTAACTTGACAAGGGTCACATGGCTTGTAATTGGCAGAGGCAAGATTAAAACCAGTCAGGCTTGCTACAGAATCTGCACTCTCAACTACAATCCAAAGCTGCCTGCCATAATGATGGCTTCCATTATTATTGTTATCGTGATCATTGTCCTCATCACTATTATTATCATTATGACTACAACCAGGGGCACTTGGAAGACCTGGAATCAACTGGAGATAAGCGGCCCATAGGGTGCTAGTTAGGCACAGAGCATCAGGGAGGCAAATCCAGCCCTTTCCTTTCATTTTGTATCACAAAGCCTGTGGGCAGACATTATCACAAATGAACAGCCTAAAGCCAATGCCACAACAGCTCAGCATCCTCAGCTCTGTTCAATGGTAAGTGTTCACGTAGCCCAAGGGCTCAAGGCCATTGCAAGCCATTGCATCTTCCTATAATGCTAAAATGTTCACTCTTGTTCAGATCTTCCCCATACCTTAGGTTGGTAGGGCAGCTCTTATGACAAAATTAATTTACAGAGGAAAAACATTTTTATTAAAAGATAGCTCTTTTAGCCAGACACATACCTGCTGTCTCCACTACTACGTAAGCTGAGGCAGGAGGATCACGTGAGACCAGGAGTTGGAGACTGTGATGAGCTGTTATTGCACCTGTGACTAGTCACTGCACTCCAGCCTGGGCAACATAGAGAGACGCTGCCTCTTAAAAAAAAAAAAAAAAAAAAAAAAAAAAAAAAAAAAAAAAGACAGCTCTTTTTAAGTGCTCTTTCATTATGTAGATGGCAATAACAAATTTTCTCCCTTTTTAAAGAGGAAATGCTACTAAGCATCTCTCAAAGAAGATGGCAATGTTTTCCTCCTCTCAGAAGCAGGAAAACAATGTAAAATTATCACTGTGGGGAAAAAAAAGCTCACCTGCTACAGTCATCAGCTAAGTTTATTTGAAAGAAATCCTAGCTTGTCAACTTTGCTTTCCTCAGTGAATGTCCCTGAGAGTAGCGGGATTTAGGGATTTCAAGAAAATGTGGAAGTAACTCTGTTTAGCTCAGCTCTATGGACAGAGGATGGGGAAAGAAGAGGGTGGTAGTCCCATATCAAGGTCCGTTGCTCAACCTCAAAAACAGAGACTCATACTTACTCACAGATGATTTTGATACAACTGTTGGCAAAACAATAGGAAACTACATAGAACATGTCTTTATTTTCTAAAGACTAACCAGAAAGAATGATTTAGTTAAAATTTTCATGATTGTCACCATAATTCATTTCTTATCAAGAGCTACCCATAGCTAGAAAAAATGGAAAATCAACTAAAAACAGAGAAATATTCCTGAAAGGTGCATGTAGGCTCTTCTCCCCGTCCCCTGCCTATTTATAATGCTTATCAGTGAATGCATCCACTATGCCTATGATGCTCTGAGAGTGGTTGGATGCTTTTATCATCCAACCTGGAAATATGTGAATGTAAAGCCATAATGTAACACATAGGAACACACCCTTTGCATAGGAACATACCCTTTCATGTACTTACATTTGAGACTAAATAAATTAAAGTCTCTGCAAATTTCATGAAATTATTTAAATACAAGGCACACTTGCAAACTATAATCATTTTGCATCTCAATGAAAGACACAGAATCATCATCAAAATTGCAATATCTAGTTTTAATGGTACCGGATTACATTAAAATAGTATTAGTATTTTAGAATCAAAAAGAAAAAAATATAAGTAAAAAGGCAAGACAAATATTTTTTCATGTTAAAGTCCTGATAGGAGACTTTGCTTTGTAGATTTAGGCATCAGGAAAGAATTCCCACATCAGAAATGCCAGCCATTTTCCCATTTTCCTACAAGAAAGAATATTATGTACAGATCTTAATAATTCAGTTCACTAGAAATTTTTCTGATTCTCCTTCCTCCTATTTTAAAAAGTTTCATGTAGTAACCATGGAAAAAGAAAAAGGCATGTATTGATAATCTGAGATTGGTGTTTTTTTTTTTTTTTTTTAAAGAATTGGTATGTCAAAAGCATATGCTGTGCTTCATGGCCAATATGGAAATGTCAGGGGTTTAATTGGCAGCTGTGAATAGCAACACCTGCAAACAGCTCAGAGCTTGTTCCTGTGGTCTGGCAACATTCTTACTTTATGCTTTAAATAAAGGCTTACTCACTGGGACAGAAATAACTGACAATGGATGATTGATGATTGCCCATCGCGCAATGGCTGACATCTACCATTCACCAGGTCTGTTTACGAGCGCACGCCCAAATTTCATTAACAGGGGCATGACATCCAGGAGTGGGCATGACATCCAGGAGTGGGCCTGCCACAGATGGCCAGTCAGTAATCTAGTTCAAAACACCTAGAAGCGACCAAGATTTGTTAATCTGGAAAAATAGATGGTTGCAGATTCAGAATGCCTTAGGAAGATGATTTTCAAAATTCCCCTTTCTTTTTTTTCTGCTTGTGTTCTTTTGTTTTGTCAATGTGTTTGGTTTCAAGTTCAATGTCAGGTTACATTTCACTGATTCTTATTCCATACTGACTCTGCATTTGAAAGATGCGATGGCAGAAAGAGGTATACAGGGAGTTATATTTCTAATCATTAATTTGTAACACTAACGTCTGGGGGACTAGTCAAGCTTTGAGTATAGTCAATTTACTATTTCAATTAGGGGGGCAAGAAAAGTGCAAAGTAATAAATCCACAGTGCATACATATGGCTAACGTGAATTTTCACACCTGGACATTGGTCAGCCTACAGCACACCTCCAGGTACAGCCAAAAAACACATCAGCAAATGTGGTATACTGCACATTTCCAAATAGCAAACCTTTCCAAATAAACACTGCTAAATTAAAGCAGCTTTGCACTGTTCAATAAAACAGCCCATAGTATCTTGGGCTGACATGTTGTAGTATGAGACTAACACTTAGTGTTACTTTTCTTCTTCCTGTTTCTCCTTCCTGTTTCTCCTTCCCAAGGTCTCTTTTTCCCAGCTACAATGCTTTGTGGTACACATATACCTTGATTATTATTTTTCTCCAGTTAAGGATTAATCTCCTCTGATGCACTTACCAACCTTTTCATGGTTAGTGACTGGACCATGGGTTTGTTTGTTTGTTTGTTGGTGGGTTTTATTTTTGACCTACCTTTTGTACAGTGGCAGTTCCTACATCCTGTTTGGGAAACGTGATGTCTTTGTCTTAAGCAATGAGGTCTTCCCCTAGAATTTTGCTCATTGCCTTTTCAACCACTTGGGAACCTATTTCTACAAATAGTTGTATTCTAGGCATTTCATTAGCAAAACTTGAATAAAGTAGCCTATTTGTTTTTAGCCCTTTCTGAGTCTTACTGTATTCTCCTGAGGAAAATAGGGCAGGGATCATTTTCCTGTCATTTCAGTGCGAGAAAAGCTATACCAAGAGAAGTCGAGCAACTGGAACCACATCCCACAACTTTAGCTAGCACAAGAGCCTCTACAAGCATCCAGGACTCACATGTGGCACTTGAGGGATCTTTCCACTGGGCTGTTTGGGTGTGAGGACTGGATGGCATAGATCACCTGCTTATTGGGGTCCTCAATGAATGTGCAACCACAGCCAGAGAATGGCTGCCCTGCCAAAGTCCTAATTCAATCCCAGTGTGCGTAGCAGTGAACAAACATGGAGTCCCTAGCATGTGCCAAAGGCCATGCTCTTTGCCATTCAGAACATTACTGCAAAATAAGAAAAGTCTGCCTTGCCTCTGAAATTGCTACCTTTGAATATGCATCCATCTTGGCTTTCTAAGTACTTTTTGTTTTGTTTTGTTTTGCTGTACAATCTGCTGTCTCTCCTTTTGTTTAATTGCATTCAGTTTTACAATTTCTCCCAGGAAAAGCAGCTAATTATAATATATTTTAGCACAGAGAGAGGCAGGTGTTAGATAAGATGTAAGAGTCCTAATTTTAGTCTTGATAATTCATGCAGTTTAGCTGGATCTCAATGTAAAGTCATCATCAGCCTGGGTGTGTGATCTCATCATTTCAGGCTTTCTGAAATTTGCATGGGATCATGTGACTACAGATTTGCACTTTGAGCTTGTAAATGACAAAGTGATGGCAATAATTGAAATGGTTGAGTTGTAATCTTGTGTCCAAGGAAATATGGTCCAATGGTAAATCCAAATAAATTGAACATGGGAAGTGCATTTGGATAAGATCTTTTGGATAAGCAGCCAGACTCCTTGGGGTTGAACCCTGTCTGTACATTTACTATCTGTGTGACCTTGAGCAAGTCATTTAACCTCTCTGTGCTTCTGTTTCTTTATCTAAAAATTTAGGATAGGCCGGGCGTGGTGGCTCACGCCTGTAATCCCAGCACTTTGGGAGGCTGAGGCGGGCGGATCACAAGGTCAGGAGATCAAGAGCATCCTGGATAACACGGTGAAACCCCGTCTCTACTAAATATACAAAAAATTAGCCGGGCATGGTGGTGGGCGCCTATAGTCCCAGCTACTTGGGAGGCTGAGGCAGGAGAATGGCATGAACCCAGGAGGCAGAGCTTGCAGTGAGCCGAGATCGTGCCACTGCACTCCAGCCTGGGCAACACAGCCAGACTCCATCTCAAAAAAAAAAAAAAAAAAGGATAGTGTCAGTATATATCTGTAGGTCATTGTGGGGATTAAATGAGGTAAGTTATATAGAACTCATCACAATATCTGTGATAGCTAGGTATCCATATTCTTATTTTCAGGGAATAATTGTATTGCAAAAGCCTAAGATTTTTGGAACAACAGCAACAGCAGCAAAGGCAGAAATTACAGAAATATCCAGAAGCAAATTCTCCTCTAACAAATATTGGCATATCAGAACATATCTGAAACAAATGTTTGCTTTTGAGATGAGTAGGTTCCCCAGTACTGAGATCATCTTCGTTTCCATGGACATGGCATTTACAGTCAAAATATCCAATTATATCCGTGGTAATACTCCTCTGGTTCTTCTGATGTGTTTGTGTGTGTCTCTGTGTGTGCTTGTGTGCATGTAGGACTTCCTTTCAGGTTCAGAGATAGTAGGGGGCAGTGTCATGTAGACCAAACAACCAAACGACTTACTGAATTTTTTTCATCCCTACTGGTTGTTTTAGGTAGGGACAGCTCTGGCCCAACTCTGTTGACTGTAGCTTCTGAGCTGTTCTCATAGGGCCTACAGGGGAGTTACTGATTGTTTTCCCAGGAATCTGCCAAGTGCGGTGGTGTATGATGGAACATGCCGCTTCCCTATCTCTGGAATCTGAGTATGCGTTGAGAACAATGATCATATCTGCTAATGAGTAATTAAAAACAATTTCAAGACTGCCTCTAACCTCTGCATTTGTGAACGCCACCCTTCCTTAAATGCTATACCGAGGTTCTTTGCTGAGGCTCAAAGTCTTCCATTCCTCTTTCTGACTCCAAATTCAATCAATCAAGTCTTCCTTTCTAGTAGTTCTCATATTTATTTTATTCACTCTCTCTTCACTTCCCTAGTTAAGATCCACATTGTCTTTCATTTGGACTATATAATGACCACCCATAGAGCTTTCCTGATTCTAATCTCTCTCCCTTGAAATCCCTAATCCAGCCTCCAAAGTGCCTCTAGAGTAATCTTTTTTAAATCACAAACTTTTTTCATGGTTCACCATTGCCCAGAGAATGAAAGCCAAGTTTCTTTGTATTGCACAAAAGGCTTTGCATGATTTAGTTCCTGACAGCATGGCCAGCCTCATCTCCCTCTTCTTGCTGCCTGCGTTCTAACTACACAAAGCTGTTTGAAGTTTTATATCTCTGTCTTCCCTTTTTCTCTCTCTGGTGTTTCATTCTTTAATGCTCTCCTAAATATTATTTCCTATGTACAAATCATCTTCCTTTTGTGACTCTTAGCATGCTTCTATTAATATTTTAAGATTTGCTCATGCCTGTAATCCCAGCACTTTGGGAGGCCGAGGTGGGTGGATCACAAGGTCAGGAGTTCAAGACCCTCCTGGACAACATGGTGAAACCCCATCTCTATTAAAAACACAAAAATTGCTGCGTGCCTGTAATCCCAGCTACTCATGAGGCTGAGGCAGAATTGCTTGAACCCAGGAGGCGGAGGTTGTAGTGAGCCGAGATCGCACCACTGCACTCCAGCCTGGCGACACAGCAAGACTCCATCTCAAAAAAAAAAAAAAGATTCTGCTTAGGTTTACCTTTTCCTTGACTTCTACAGAAAAAAAAAAAAATTGTCATTCCTTCCTCTGGGCTATTTTTGTACAGATACAAGTATGATTTGTACACTGTATGGTGTTTGCTTGCTTGTTTTACATCTGTTTCCTTTACTGCATAGTACGTCTTTGAATGTGGGACCATTTCATTCATTTTTATTTCTACCATCATTATCATGGCCTTTAGGTACAAGGTAGATATCCAATGTGCATTGTGAACAGTTATTAATAGTTTTGTAGTAATTCAAAGATTCATCTAGACAACTATATATAACATTGGATAAGAATTGAAAGTTCTGGCTTGGGCAAATGAA
The DNA here is from genome assembly GCF_037993035.2 of Macaca fascicularis. NCBI lineage: Eukaryota > Metazoa > Chordata > Mammalia > Primates > Cercopithecidae > Macaca > Macaca fascicularis. The sequence goes on along the minus strand of NC_088387.1, from coordinate 54,448,138 downwards.
GCATTTATTGAGAAACGCCTTAAATTGAAATAGCTCTTCATCTGATGCCTTTGACAATGCAACCCAGGCAAATATTTGCTTACTATTCTCACAAATTCTATAATTCATCAAACTTAATTAAATGGTTAGAATCTGACAATTTCGCGCCAATCTTGACCGCGCGTTCTGTTTTAACGAGTGGGCTCGGAGGTGCTCCAGCTGCTGTCATGGTTCGTTCGCTAAACTGCATCATCGCTGTGTCCCAGAACATGGGCATCGGCAAGAACCGGGACCTGCCCTGGCCGCTGCTCAGGAATGAATTCAGATATTTCCAGAGAATGACCACAAACTCTTCAGTAGAAGGTAAACAGAATCTGGTGATTATGGGTAAGAAGACTTGGTTCTCCATTCCTGAGAAGAATTGACCTTTAAAGGGTAGAATTAATTTAGTTCTCAGCAGAGAGAACTCAAGGAACCTCCACAAGGAGCTCATTTTCTTGCCAGAAGTCTGGATGATGCCTTAAAACTTACTGAACAACCAGAATTAGTAAATAAAGTAGACATGATTTGGATAGTTGGTGGCAGTTCTGTTTATAAGGAAGCCGTGAATCACCCAGGCCATCTTAAACTATTTGTGACAAGGATCATGCAAGACTTTGAAAGTGACACCTTTCTTCCAGAAGTTGATTTGGAGAAATATAAACTTCTACCAGAATACCTAGGTGTTCTCTCTGATGTCCAAGAGGAGAAAGGCATTAAGTACAGATTTGAAGTATATGAGAAGAATGATTAATATGAAGGTGTTTTCTGGTTTAAATTGTTCCCCCTCCCTCTCAAAAAAGTATGTATTTTTACATTAGAAAAAAAGTATTTTGTTGACTTTAGATCTATAATTATTTCTAAGCCACTTGTTTTTATTCCCCACTTGACTCTATCAGACACCACTTATGAAACATTCTTGCTATAAATAAGTGCTTCTCCAAGACCCCGACTGAGTCTCCAGCACCTGCTACAGTGAGTTGCCTTTCCACACCCATCACATGTGACACTCTTGCCAGTCCTTGACATTGTCGGGCTTTTCAAATGTTGGTAATATTTATTAAAGATGAAGATCCACATACCCTTCAACTGAGCAGTTTCACTAGTGGAAATACCAAAAGCTTCCTACGTGTATATCCAGAGGTTTGTAGATAAATGTTGCAGCCTTGTTTGTAACAGTGAAAATTGAAAACAACCTGGAAGTCCAGGGATGGGAAAATGAGTATGTTTCTGTCTTAGATTGGGAAACCCAAAGTAGATTCCAAGACTGAAATTTCAGTGAAAGCAGTTTATTTGCTAGGTCATACCAGAAACCATCGGTTGAGGTATGGAAAAACTGAACTGAGAAGGTAAGAAAACCAGTTTAAAGTCAGCGAGCAGGTTCTCACTGGTAACAAGTTCCATACTGCTGAGATACAGGGAAATGGAGGGGAGAAAACTGGAGTATTGATTCCTCTCTCTCCTTGGTTGTCAGCTCCCTGTCCTGTGTGTGGGCAGAACGTACTCCAGCTGCTCTATAGTAAGTCCCAGGTGTTTGCAGTAAGAAGCTGCTGGCATGCACGGGAACAGCGAATGCCAAACACTTAAAGCAATTCCATGTTTAAATATGTAAGTGCTCCATATATACACACACACACACACACACACACACACACACACACACACATATATATATATATATATTTTTTTAGACAGTTTCGCTTTTGTTGCCCAGGCTGGAGTGCAGTGGTGCAATCTCAGCTCACTGCAACCTCCGCCTTCCCAAATTCAAGCAATTCTCCTGCCTCAGGCTCCCAAGTAGCTGGGACTAGGTGCATGCCACCATGCCCAGATAAATTTTTGTATTTTGTGTTTTTGGTAGAGATGGGATTTCATCATGTTGGTAAGGCTGGTCTCAAACTCCTGACCTCAAGTGATTCGCCCACCTCAGCTTCCCAAAGTGCTAGGATTATGGGTGTGAGCCACCACACCTGGCACATCTTCATTCTTTTTGTGTAGTAAAAAGAATAAAACCACACATGGTTTATTTGAAATATTCTATAATTTAAAAAAATACAGAAGCAGGAAAACCAATTCTAAGTTCAAGTGAGGGATGATGGTTGCTTGAACCAAAGGGTTGCATGTAGTAAGAAATTGTGATTTGAGATATATTTTAAAGTTGTAAGTAGCAGGATATTCTGATGGAGTTTGACTTTGGTTTTGGGCCCACTGAGTTTGAGATGCCTTTGAGAAATGAAGGAAGTAGAGAGAGAATAAAAGAAAAACTAGCTGGGCCCAGTGGCTCACGCCTGTAATCCTAGCACTTTGGGAGGCCAAGGCAGATGGATCACTTGAGACCAGCTTGGGCAGCATGGTGGGGCCCCGTCTCTACAAAAAACACAAAAATTAGCTGGGCATTGTGGCGCACACCTGTATTCCCGTCTACTCAGGGAGCTGAGATGGAAGGATCAATGGAGCCCATGAGTCCAAGGCTGCAGTGAGCGGTAGTTGTGCCACTGCACTCCGGCCTGGGGGACAGAAGAGATCCTGTCTTGAAAAGGAATCTGAAAACAATGGAACCGTGCCTTCAGAATTCTAGAAAGTTATTTTCAACTGATAAATCTATATTCACCCAAATAAGCAAGGGTGAAGGTAAAATACATTTTTAGACAAGCAAAGACTCAGGGGTTACCTCCATGTACCCTTTTTAGGGAAGCTATTGGAGAAAATACTCCAGAAAGTGAAGGAGTACACAAACCAGAGAATGACATAGATGCAGCAAATAGGATCCAACACAGGCAATATTCCAGCTATGGAGCTGACTTTAAAAAGAAACAGTAAACATATTCATAGGTTAGCTGGGTGGAATGGCCCATGCCTGTAGTCCCAGCTACTCAGGAGGCTCAGCAAGAGGATGGCTTGAGCCCAAGAGTTCCAGACAAGCCTGGCTACCTTAGTGAGATCCCTTCCCTTAAAAATAATAAGTTATTGCCAAATTTGGGGCATTTGGAAAGAAGTTCATTGAAGATAAAGCAAAAGTAAAAAAATAAGGGGGAAGGGTTGGTTAGGCAATCATTAATTCTAGGGCAGAAAGAAGTACAGGATAGGAAGAGCATAATATGCTGTTTTTCTCAACAAGGAGCAATACATACACAGTCATAATGATGTGGTGACTGCTTAGCCCCGAAATATGGTAACCACTTTGGGACAATATGGGAGGAAGTGAAGATAGTGATGGTGTAAGAGCTAAATCTTCACCTGTCATATCCAGAAATCACTATATAATGTATAAAATAATCAAGAAATGACTAAGTAGTTATGTGAGGAAAAAAACAGAGGACATTGCTGGAAGAGGTAGAAGTCATTGCTCTGGAGAATTAGGAGGGATGGGGCAGGGGACTGTTAGGATGCATTATAAACTGAAGAGGCTTTTAAAATTTTTATGTATTAATATATGCATTCACTTGAAAAACTAAAAAAGTAACAATTTGGAAAACCCCATGAAGGTAACTCACAGACGGAAAAACTAAGAGAATGAAAAGTGCTTGCCTCTGGAAAGAACAACTGGCAGGACTGTTGTTTTCATTGTAAGACTTTTGGAGCCATTTAATTGTACTTAACCATTTTAATCTATTTCTTGAATAAGAACAATTCTATCTTAATAAAGAGTTACACTTGTTCATAAAAAAAGTAGTTAGAATCTTATCCTTTTAATTAGTGCTTGCACTTGAAAACTTTAAAAATAATGTCAATAATGACTAATAAGCTTTGAGCTTTTTGGTTTACGTGGTTCAGTCTCTAATTGTTGGGAGATTGCTATAGTCCTATCCTTTTGCAACACTGTGTATTTTGTATGAAAGTGACTTTTCCTCTTATTTCAGAGGGAGGAGAACATTCAAAACAATTACTAAGGAGAGAATATCTAAAATAATTAGGGAACAAACTTTGAGGACTCAAGAACAAGCACATGTCATCACCTCTCAAGATGGGCATATCTGGAAGGCCTGTTTTTTTCTTATTGCTGCAGTGGGGGACCCATATCCTCCACACCCAAGCCTCTTAAAGCTTATAGAGTAGAAAATTCCTCGCAATTTTCATTAAGAACCATCATATCAAGGGAACCATCATTCAGCTATAACAGATTGCTTTGCAGTGTAATGTTTTTCATCTTGAGGCAAATGTTTCTTCAATCATTTTTTTAAAGGGAGAAAGTAAGTAGTTATTTTGAATGCATGTAAAATGCAAATAAAGTGACTATGGATGTTTGGGGAGCTCATACAATAGTAAGTCCAAAACAACTTTGATTTAAAAATTGAACATTGGCAAGTGATCAATCAACACTGGCCTCTAATTGCTTTTAGTGTCTTGACTAAATAAAAATGTTATTTTAGTGGCAGAGACATTTCACCGTAAAAAGTGGCCATGGAGCATGCACAATGACTACAAGGATGTTTTCCCCAGAATACATAATCCACACCCTCAGCTTCATGCACATGCTGGATACTGCCTGCCTGTGATTGACATAAGGCATTTTAATTTAAAAATGTTTTTCAAAGTGACTAAACATATGTTTATTCACTATAGCGATTGAGTAATATTACATAGAAATGCAAAATCTTGAAAGGAAGGTTGACTCTGTGCAGGGCCACACAATGGAATATAATGGAAACCAGAAAAGGAGAGGACTTGAGTCATTTTGTAGGCAAGGCAAAAAAAAAAAAAAAAAAAAAAAAAAAAAAGAAAGAAAAGAAATCCTTTGACAATTCAGTCATGTGAAAATTGGGAGACAATACTGGCATGAGAAACACAGTTGATGTTAAGACAGTAGAGTCCTTCTTCATCACTGCAGGTCTAGGACAGCTCTTACAGCTGTGTCTGCCCTCTCACAGGGTGATATGTGGCTCTTCTTAGAGGGTGGTATGAGCTCCGAAGGGAACATCAGTGCAGGATCTTAGTTAATTTCCTTTTGCCCAGGTATCTGTGTCATAGTGATTTTAAATTTGCTAGGAGGCAGCTTAATGGTGAGAGCCTTAGCTGCACAACACTGCAACTCACCAAACCTCAAGGCAAAGTGCTCACCCGACAGAGAACGTATGTGGTCCCTTCCTGGTAGAGCCTTTGTGCCAGAATCCAGCCCTTATGCACCTGCACCACCCTTTCTGTCCCAGAAGGGCCTTCACCAACTTGCATGATGTGGTGTGCTTGGCCACGACTGTTTGTTGTGGGGTGTGCTAGGTGTTCAACTGTTCAAAACAAATAAAGATTCAGCTCTCCTCGCAGTGTCCTGTGGGAGTGGTAGTGACAGATATTGGATGGTTCTAAATACAGATATCAGAATGTCTAAAATAAGATGCATAGAATATGATCCAAGTGAGATGCAGCGCTTCAACCATATAGCCTGTGCCCCAATTATTTATGGCAAATAATGAGCTAGATCTGATCTAGCTCCTCTTCCAGAGGCAATACAGTCCATTTCTTTTCTTTTACTTTTTCTTTTTTTTTTTTTGGAGATGGAGCCTTGCTCTGTCCCCCAGGCTAGAGTGCAGTGACAAGATCTTGATCTCAGCTAACTGCAACCTCCACCTCCAGGGTTCAAGTGATTCTCCTACCTCAGCCTCCCAAATAGCTGGGATTACAGGCACATGCCACCATATCCAGCTAATTTTTAAATTTTTTTTAGTAGACAGGGTTTCACCATGTTGGCCAGACTGGTCTTGAACTCCTTGCCTCAGGTGATCTGCCCACTTCAACTTCCCAAAGTGCTGGGATTACAGGCATGAGCCACTGCGCCTGACCAATACAGTTAATTTATTATGAACTCCTGTGACATTGATGATTTGTCTATATCAGTGGTTCCCAATTAAACTGACAGGAGCCTGGCACTGTGATGGCCTGGGGAGAAGGGTGGCAAAAATAATCCAGTATTGCAATTCTGCTATCAGCTAATGGGGCTTCTTTTGCTGAAACCTTGGATTTTTAATAGCAGTGATAGCCTCTGAGAATCACCTTGGGGTTTTGGGGGAAGTAAAGTTGAAAAACGACTCTTGGATACTAAACTTGTTTAGGGCAGGAGTATGGTTTGCTATAACTTCATTGAGGATGGGAATATTTGGTCAGAAACAACACTTTACTATACCTCCATTGAGCATCCAATTGTCCTCCAACTGGTTGACAAAGTGAAATTTTTCATAGAGCTTCAAATCCAGTCTCCTGGTCTCGAGGTCTGGAAAGTAGGGCTCTTGTTCCAACTTTGGGCCACTAAAGAGTTTTCAAACCTTGGTATTTCCCCCTCAAGCTGCTGTAGAATCTTCAGCTCCACTGCACTGGAGGACCAATGAAGGCCGGTTTTCTGCAAGTATGAAGAGTACCTTTTTAGATTCCACCTTCTTCATTTGTAAAATGATGTTAGCAATGTGATATTACCAAAATGATGTTACCATGATGATTCCTAAGGCTCCTTCTGCTCTGTCACAAATCATTCCATGATTGTAATTACCATTCTCTGTAAGACTTTCTGTTATTGTTCTGGGATGGGATACTTGAAAGAATATTTCTCATCTAGTTAGAAGCTGATCATTTTAAATTCTCTTTAGACAAATGTTTCTTTCATGTCGTGCACCATTTTCAAATGCAATTTGGGGCTGCTTTTTTCTTGTTGGATCTGAGATGGATCACACAGGTTTGCCCCTAGTCTTCATACACACAAGCAAACCAGGGTCTGGGAGATTTATAGTTTACATCATCATCATCGTCATAGTCATCATCCTCATCCTCATCATCTTGTTGTTGTTTTTTTCCCCCCTCCAGATTTAATCTAGCAGACCACACTGACCTGGCTTAAGAATTTTTCAAATATAAATGATCTAAATGTTACTTTACTTGGCAAAACAAAGGCAGAGTAAGTAATTTTCTCAAATCTCTCTTCAGGCATGCCTTATAAGGAAGATTTTCTTTCTGGGGGGATTTAGACTCTCATTAATCTATTTCTTCTTTCAACAATAAAATGAAAAATGGAATGAGATTATCAAAATGGATAGTCTGGTGTGGACCTGATAACATGCTTTTGAAAAGTGGTTTACATTTGACATCAGTTAAGCTCCTTGGGCCAAGGCATCTCAGGTCTGCTATGTGGGGCCTGGACTCCACTCCCAGCATGGTCACAAATATGCTTTATTGGTTTCAAAGGCCTCTCAAGCCAGTTGGAAGGATGAATGAATTCCTAGGGCAGTAAGTATTAAGTCATCGCCAAAACTATAAATATTTCCTTACCCTATCTTATGGAGAACTTACACAAAGACATTTTTGTGCAGTATGCCTTTTCCTTAACCTAGATATACATTTATTTTAAATTTGTATTGTTTTACACATTTTTATACATGGTACAAAATGTAGGTAGTATAGATGAGGAATATAGATATTTAAAACTCGACGCATCTCTCTTTGTGCCCTTTGGCCCACAGAGTCTGACTGTCTGACTGCTTCTTCTGTAAGGATTTTTAATAATCTTGAAGGAGTGGAAAATTATGTGTTTCTTGCAATTGCAAGGACAACGGCAGTTTAAAAAGCCAAGATATAACTTCAAAATAATCATTTCAAAGTAATTATTCAGAACGTACAGAGTAGTTTAAAGAAAAACAACAAGCTGACAGCAACGCACCTTATAGTATTCACTGGCTTTAAAACCTGTGCTTATAATTGAAAGTGAGATTAGCAGAAGTGACTGAATCCATGCTAGGGGAGACATGGTTGGGACATAGACGTCATCCCTATGTTCCACTCAACTCATTAAAAATTTCTTGATCACTCCTCACACTCTTCATTCCATTCTCTCAACATCAGATTTGTGGACTAAACCATTAAATAAATTACCTTTTCCTAATGTTCTTTAACAAAAGTGGAACCCAGTACTCCTCAATACATAAGCCAGTGAGAGAGGATCCGTATGAAACTAAGCACTTTTAGTCCTTGTTAAGAATAAGAGCTGGTGTTTTCTAAATATACAATCATGTCATCTGCAAAGAGGGACAATTTGACTTCTTCTTTTCCTAACTGAATACCCTTGATTTCTTTCTCTTGCCTGATTGCCCTAGCCAGAACTTCCAACACTATGTTGAATAGGAGTGGTGAGAGAGGGCATCCCTGTCTTGTGCCAGTTTTCAAAGGGAATTTTTCCAGTTTTTGCCCATTCAGTATGATATTGGCTGTGGGTTTGTCATAAATAGCTCTTATTATTTTGAGGTACGTTCCATCAATACCAAATTTATTGAGCGTTTTTAGCATGAACGGCTGTTGAATTTTGTCAAAAGCCTTTTCTGCATCTATTGAGATAATCATGTGGTTCTTGTCTTTGGTTCTGTTTATATGCTGGATTATGTTTATGGATTTGCGAATGTTGAACCAGCCTTGCATCCCAGGGATGAAGCCCACTTGATCATGGTGGATAAGCTTTTTGATGTGCTGCTGAATCCGGTTTGCCAGTATTTTATTGAGGATTTTTGCATCGATGTTCATCAGGGATATTGGTCTAAAATTCTCTTTTTTTGTTGTGTCTCTGCCAGGCTTTGGTATCAGGATGACGTTGGCCTCATAAAATGAGTCAGGGAGGATTCCCTCTTTTTCTATTGATTGGAATAGTTTCAGAAGGAATGGTACCAGCTCCTCCTTGTACCTCTGGTAGAATTCAGCTGTGAATCCATCTGGTCCTGGACTTTTTTTCATTGGTAGGCTATTAATTATTGCCTCAATTTCAGAGCTTGCTATTTGTCTATTCAGGGATTCAACTTCTTCCTGGTTTAGTCTTGGAAGAGTGTAAGTGTCCAGGAAATTATCCATTTCTTCTAGATTTTCTAGTTTATTTGCATAGAGGTGTTTATAGTATTCTCTGATGGTAGTTTGTATTTCTGTGGGGTCGGTGGTGATATCCCCTTTATCATTTTTTATTGCGTTCATTGTCTCAGCCCAAAATCTCCTTAAGCTGATAAGCAACTTCAGCAAAGTCTCAGGATACAAAATTAATGTGCAAAAATCACAAGCATTCTTATACACCAGTAACAGACAAACACAGAGCCAAATCAGGAATGAACTTCCATTCACAATTGCTTCAAAGAGAATAAAATACCTAGGTATCCAACTTACAAGGGATGTAAAGGACCTCTTCAAGGAGAACTACAAACCACTGCTCAGTGAAATAAAAGAGGACACAAACAAATGCAAGAACATACCATGCTCATGGATAGGAAGAATCAATATCGTGAAAATGGCCATACTGCCCAAGGTAATTTATAGATTCAATGCCATCCCCATCAAGCTACCAATGAGTTTCTTCACAGAATTGGAAAAAACTGCTTTACAGTTCATATGGAACCAAAAAAGAGCCCGCATCTCCAAGACAATCCTAAGTCAAAAGAACAAAGCTGGAGGCATCACGCTACCTGACTTCAAACTATACTACAAAGCTACAGTAACCAAAACAGCATGGTACTGGTACCAAAACAGAGATATAGACCAATGGAACAGAACAGAGTCCTCAGAAATAATGCCACACATCTACAGCCATCTGATCTTTGACAAACCTGACAAAAACAAGAAATGGGGAAAGGATTCCCTATTTAATAAATGGTGCTGGGAAAATTGGCTAGCCATAAGTAGAAAGCTGAAACTGGATCCTTTCCTTACTCCTTATACGAAAATTAATTCAAGATGGATTGGAGACTTAAATGTTAGACCTAATACCATAAAAACTCTAGAGGAAAACCTAGGTAGTACCATTCAGGACATAGGCATGGGCAAAGACTTCATGTCTAAAACACCAAAAGCAAAGGCAGCAAAAGCCAAAATTGACAAATGGGATCTCATTAAACTAAAGAGCTTCTGCACAGCAAAAGAAACTACCATCAGAGTGAACAGGCAACCTACAGAATGGGAGAAAAATTTTGCAATCTACTCATCTGACAAAGGGCTAATATCCAGAACCTACAAAGAACTCAAACAAATTTACAAGAAAAAAACAAACAACCCCATCCAAAAGTGGGCAAAGGATATGAACAGACATTTCTCAAAAGAAGACATTCATACAGCCAACAGACACATGAAAAAATGCTCATCATCACTGGCCATCAGAGAAATGCAAATCAAAACCACAATGAGATACCATCTCACACCAGTTAGAATGGCGATCATTAAAAAGTCAGGAAACAACAGGTGCTGGAGAGGATGTGGAGAAATAGGAACACTTTTACACTGTTGGTGGGATTGTAAACTAGTTCAACCATTATGGAAAACAGTATGGCGATTCCTCAAGGATCTAGAACTAGATGTACCATATGACCCAGCCATCCCATTACTGGGTATATACCCAAAGGATTATAAATCATGCTGCTATAAAGACACATGCACACGTATGTTTATTGCGGCACTATTCACGATAGCAAAGACTTGGAATCAACTCAAATGTCCATCAGTGACAGACTGGATTAAGAAAATGTGGCACATATACACCATGGAATACTATGCAGCCATAAAAAAGGATGAGTTTGTGTCCTTTGTAGGGACATGGATGCAGCTGGAAACCATCATTCTTAGCAAACTATCACAAGAACAGAAAACCAAACACCGCATGTTCTCACCCATAGGTGGGAACTGAACAATGAGATCACTTGGACTCAGGAAGGGGAACATCACACACCGGGGCCTGTCATGGGGAGGGGGGAAGGGGGAGGGGGGAGCGGGGAGGGATTGCATTGGGAGTTATACCTGATGTAAATGACGAGTTGATGGGTGCTGACGAGTTGATGGGTGCAGCACAGCAACATGGCACAAGTATACATATGTAACAAACCTGCACGTTATGCACATGTACCCTAGAACTTAAAGTATAATAATAATAATAATTAAAAAAAAACAATAAGAGCTGGTGATGAGCTGGTGATGTTTCTCACGATAATGTACTAAGAAAGAAAAAGTAGCCAGGGGCCAGCTACAATCTAGATTCCTAGGATCCATGCTCAGAGATGCTGACTCTGTGGATCTTGGGTGGACCCAGAGCACTATACCTTTACAAACAGGCTCTCAGCTGATCCTGATGACAATATCTGCGGCCTGAATTTTGAGAAGCGGAGAAGACTGTGCTTCCCACAAGCAGGGTTATTCCTGGATCCACATCACTGTACTTGAGTTGAGAAACTCAGTTTCTCCTACCTCCCACTTCATCCCAAGACACATGAGCACATCTGAATATGATTTCCTTATTTCACTGAAAAGTTTTAAAGTCTAGAGAGAAGTGACTTGTTTCAAGTCATAAGCAGAAAGGGGCAGAGCCAACTAGGGAAGCCAAACCTCTATACAAAGCAACAGACATCAGTCTTTGGTGGGAGGTCTTTTTGCACTGAATTCTCCAAAGGCATGTGCCAAATTCATGAGCGAGGCAAAAAGTGACAGTGGGTGTCAACTCTTCAATCCTTTTTGTTCTCTCTTTTCATTCTGAGCCTGCTCACTGCTCCTCAGCCCGGAGTCCACTTTAAGGAGCTCCTCGGCTCTCTGGGAAAGCCCCTCCTCCTCACCATCCCCTCACCATTTGATGTCTCTTTCTCAGCAGAGCTCCCTGGAGAGCTGCTATACTGTATTTATTTTCAAAGTCTAACTGTGACACTAAGAGTCCCTAATGTGGCAACACTGATGTCAACAAAGGGAAAAATCAAGTACCTGAAGGCATTCACAGCACAGCTGCCGCATCGGGTGGGACCTTCCTAGGTTCTCGGGTACAGTTGTGCAACTTCTACCTTTTATTTCATGTAAACACAACCACACTGGCTCTCCCCACCAGCACCCATCAGATACCGCACAATCAAAGAACTGCCGACAGGCAGCAAAGCAGAATCACTAACTCGAGGATTTTTTTAAATTCACTTGGGGAAGGATCCTGAAATTTTGTTTTCCTCTGCAAGTGCTAGATAGCCATCTTGTTGTATTTCTGCCCAAGCCCTGTTCTTGCTGACCCAGAATGTTAATGAAATAAAGGCAACTCAGAAACAATGTTCCAGGGTGTGGCTAAGAACAAGGGTTTTAAAAATGTTTTAATCTAGTGTAAAAGGCAGTTCTAGTACTTTCATTATAGTAAGATGAGAAGGGTATCATGTTTTCTACTCCTGCATTTTTTCTCAGCTGAGGTGCTTACAGCTCTTTACAAATTCTCATTGTATACCCAAGTGAGAAAGAAACTCTTCATTTCCCCTTCTCTGGGCAGTACTTCTTAAGTAAGACTACCTTGAAGACTTAGCAATTATTTGCACAATTAGAAAATTTGGTAGCAATTACGCATTCAATTTGATCAATGTATCCATTATTCAAAATAACCAAGGAATTGCCAGATCTCCATTCAACTTTTTGCTTGACATGGCTTTGTAAAAGAATATAAAACTAAGGGTGTGTGTGCATGTGTGTGTGCATATGTTGTGTATACAAGGCCGAACTACCGAAGAGATTTGCTCAAGGTCATATAATAGTTCCTTGCCATTTCCTTTATTGTCTGTCCTCAAATTCTTTTTTTAGTAGAAAGCAAAGGAAGAGAAATGACGCTGGCTTCCAAATTTCATTATACAAGCTTCCATTTAAAACAAAATGTATTGCCTATGATAATTGCAACCAGAGCCAGTGAGGGCAGTGGTTTTCAGCCTGGTAAGAATTGTGGGACTGCTCTTAAGCATGCCGACTTCAATGAACCCCTGGTCCTCTAACTGGGCTGTGAATAATAGGACATTAAAAAACAGTTATGTGGCACAAAACACAAACACATTTAATGTTTATTATTTTGGTTAACAAAATGCACATTTATTTAAAAATAAATTGTATTCATTTTTTTAATTCTTTTGTTCTTTCCACTTTTATTCTCTTTTTTATTCTACCCAGGTAACTTCCAGAATGTACATACTTTTCTTAACCAAAAGGAATTATGGTACTAGTTCTGTGTTATCATAATAGAGTGTTCTCCATTTTCCCTGAAATCCAAGTTTGGGTTTGTACACACAAAGCTGTTTGGAAAAACAAAAATACAACTGTTAATTAAAACCTGTCCTCCCTACCCCCAAACAACAAGCTGTTGAATCCAAATGTTGTTTTCTTATGTTGCTGCTGTTTCATACCTGCTTGTGGGTGTAAATACAGCATCTATCCCTTCTTCATAGGTGTCAAGGAGTTCAGGGGACTTCTATTATGACAATGAGGATGAATGACACTTACTCATATTTTCCCATTCCAAGCCTGGTACCAACAACTTTACGCCTATTAATTTATGTCATCCTGCCCGAGAACATAGAAATTTTAGCCCCTTCTTACAAGTGAAAAATTAGCCCTGTGAAGGTGAAGGACTTGCCCAAGTTCACCTTGGCTGGGCAGTAGAGGAAGCACCAAAAGTCCAGCATCCAGATTACCTCTTCCATGCTGCACTGTCTCGTGGGCAAAGCACTTTTGATTCACATTGAGGTTGCCAGCCTCCTAATAGTCTTCTTCCACCACTAACATGAATTTAACAGAGGATATTTGGCAAATTCTATTAAAATACGTAATTCTCCATTAAAATATTCAAATTAAATTTAAAATCCATTTTACCCACACCCATGAAATTCGTAGAAAATACCCGGTTACTGTGGAGCTATTAGTTAGCTCTTTGAACTTTAATTACCCTCAGGACTGTAATTTGCATGGACAAATAAAAAAACACAATGGAGAACAAAGAAGAGGTTCAGCAAAGAAATGAGATAGTTTTCTCACTCTTTCCCCTCATTTGTCCTTTTCTACAGGTCTTGCATTATCAAACAAAGGCATGTATCACATGCACAGAACAGAAAGCGAGAGACATGAAATGGGTATCTTTCTGGAAATGTTGTTTGGGAGCCTCGCTTTGAAATTTACACCTCCAGGTTGATCCTTCACTTGCCAGTACACGTGTCTGAGACCAATACACTAAGAAGAATACTGATCAGCATGAATATGTCTTCTGGATTTCCTTCCTTGGCAATGAGATGGTATTCTGGGGATAGATCATCCAGTCTTGAGCTTTTCTGCTAATCCACTCAGGAGCCAGCCTTTGGGTTCTGAAATAGATCTGCTCCTTCTCTATCAACAAGATGCACGTACTATGCACCAAAAGTCTTGGAGCACAGTATGGAGCCTGAGACTTCTTCAGGAGCTACGAATAAGGGAGTTCTTCCTGTTAAACTCATTACATTTACAAGGCCCACCAGTCGTTTTTCCTAAAATGATTTCCTTTCATGTATGTAGAGTTGAAATATTACACTAACAATTCCCATACTTGTTCCAAGATTTTTCACAGACTTGCCATACCTAAACAACTTTCTCTGTACAGCTTCAAAGATAGGACTAAATATAGCATCCCTATTTAACAATCTTAAAATTTGAAAAATTTTTAAAAGAAGGAATCATCTTCCCCTAATAAGAAGAGGCATACTGACCATAATTCCTCAATTACTTTTACTTTCTAATCCAAATGAACATATAGATGAAAGGTGTTTTTCAAAATGCAGAGTAGGTACAAAATCTTTCATCAGAGGTGAAGTATTTGATATGTCCTTGGTCATGAAAGAAATCCTCAAAATTAAGATTTCTTTTTACATTTCATCTTTTTATAGCCAACTGTCCACATACCCACCAGAAAAAAAAAATACCATGATGGGTTTTTTTTTTAAATTTAATGAAGGTAACTGATCTTTTTAGAATTTTTCTGATACACACAGAAACTACTAAAATACACATATTATATATGTATATTGTATATGTAAATATACATATTATATATGTATATGTTGATGTTTTGGATATATATACACACACCTGTGTGTGTGTGAGCACACGAACGTGTGTGTGTGCCTGTGTGTGTGGGTGTGTGTGGATGTGTGTGGATACATCTTCAGCTCAAGTAGCAACAGTGACCTCTAGTGTGTCTTTTAAATTTTCTCCCTCTACAACTTTAACTCATTGTTTCTTTAACCTCTAGGGCATTATTTAAGCAAAATGTTACAGTTTCTATTTGGTCTAATTTCTGTATTGACTCTATATGCTGAGAACTGATTCTTGAGAAATCTTCTTTGATCTTGGTAATGTATGATAAAGTAATTTGCGCCTTAATGACTGTAATTATAGTACATAAAGCTGCCATTTAAATGAAATAATCACCCCCCCCCAAAAAAAAGGTTGACTTTATTTGCAAGATGAATTTAACTTCAGCTGAATAACTCTTTGAGCGATAAGCCACCAGCATCCACATGCAGTCATGTATTGTTTGCAAGAGTGCTCATTTCTCTTTGATGAGATACCCGCCCCCCAGTTGTTTTTTATTAAAATAACCTTAAGAGAGAATCAAAGAATCCATCAGGTAAAACACTTTTTTTTTTTTTTTCAGTTTTGGGGGTTTTGCCCTAGACATGTGCTGATGTCAGGGCAGAATCCACGAGAATGAAGTGGCCTGGCTCTGGCAGCTTGTGTCAGCACTTCCATTCCAAGTTCCTCTTTTCAGGAGTTTATAACATTGCAATAAAATTTATTATGGGCTGGGACTTGGCATACAGGAGCCTGGGCTAACACTGTAAAGTAGTTTGGAGGTTTTTTTAAACTCTTTTTTTGTTTTTTCCAAGCAAATGTTCAAATCTGTTGGGTCCTGTTTCCCTTTTGAGGGAGTTCAAAATAAAAGCCCGCTCTCATCTGTTCAGACGGCCTTGGTTTCCCCTGGTCTTGCTTTCCCTGTATGCTGTTAGAGGAGAATTGAAAGAGGTCCCCTCCTGGCCCTATGGTAAACTTTTAGGATGAGTTGGAAACAAACAAACAAAAGTAACAAAGGAGTAAATGTTTCCTGTAAATGAAAAAGGCCCTTAAAACTGTAATTGTTGGAAAAGAGCCTCCAGGGTAGACGAGGGAAACACGAAAAGGTTTTCAAGACTGTTTTCTATAATTGGGTGATCTTCTGTGCCCCCCAACAGCTGGGCTTGTTGGCAAACAAGAAGCTGTATGTGGAAAACATGCTCCAATCTGTGTAAACTAAGCAAGCCATACAAATAAGCATCATCCCCACGTTAAAAACCAAAACAAAACATGCAGAACAGAGCCCTGGAGAACCAGGTGGGAGGACGTGAGTACGTGGTGATGAGTATGTGCAAGCAGATCTGTCTGATAATGTGGCATATAGAAAATATACACTATACATTTCTATTTAATGTATACCTTGTCTTGCATGCCTCCCTTGCCATTGTCTTCTTGTTATTGCCCATGAGAATCTATGTCTCAATGACAATTCCAAGATGACACCCGTCCAGAGAAAGAACAAACAATTGAAACAGAAAAGTGATTAATCCCATGGAAGGAAATTAATTAGGGTTGTACATAGCTCAATAAAGAATGTCAGAGTTAGAAGGAACTTAGTGTATTGCTTGACCAACCTCTCTTGTATTTTCATTTGCAAGTGAATAAGGTCCAGAATCTCAGCTTTTCCACATCAGAGCTGATATTGAACTAGAACACACAGTATATCTTTACAGGTTGTTAATGGGCAGCATGTGTTCTAATTGGACAGTGCCCAGCCTGGTTGATGTTTTTGGATACTTTTGAATATCACTGCTACCTGTGGTCACACACTGAGTTTGTGGCGATAAGCTATATCCTGGGTTTCTCTGCCAATCATCAGAAATTGTTCAGACTCTAAAACTTATAACTTGATAGATCTACCGCAAACGCTTTCTTAAACAGCCCCCACTTAACTGCTATGCCAGATCAGACCCACTTGATTAGCAAATGCTCTCTGTTCACTGCATAAAACCCTCCACAGGATGAATGCTAGTGTCTTCTCATCGAGGACCAATGGTATCTACAGTTTATCCCTAAACCGGCTTAAGTCATCGTACTTTTTTTTTTTTTTTTCGAGATGGAGTCTCACGCTGTCACCCAAGCTGAAGTGCAGTGGTACAATCTCGGCTCCCTGCAACCTCTGCCTCCCTGGTTCAAGCGATTCTTCTGCCTCAGCCTCCGGACTAGCTGGGACTACAGGTGTGCACCACCATACCTGGTTAATTTTTGTATTTTTAGTAGAGATGGGGTTTCACCATATTGGCCAGGCGGTCTCGAACTCCTGACCTTGTGATCACTCACCTCGGCCTCCCAAAGTGATGGGATTACAGGCATGAGCCACTGCGCCTGGCTGTCATTGTACTTTTTAGTATGATTATGTCATTTAATAAAATATGAAGCTATAAATGTACTTTCATGAATCTATGAAAATTTAGCCAAGCACATTGAAAGAATTAATATAGTTGATTTTTGTTTAAAGTAGGATTGTTAAAAAAAAAAAAAAAAAAAAGTAGGCTGTTGAAATGGGGTGGGCCAGACAACTGTGAAAAATTAGAAAAAGCTGCAAAACAATGTGGACATTCTTTTGGCAGTCAAAGTGCTTTGCAAATATCACTATATTTTTTTTTTCAGAGAAATTTCCAAACTGGAAATTGTAGAAATATATTATGGATATGGTTTATATAAGGAAGATACTGTGGAATTCCAGAGGACCCAGACAGGAGGAAGGACCCTCACCCCTGCATCAACAGCTGCAAAATGGATGTGCATTAAAATAAATGTTTAAGTGTAACATCATTTTAAATCATTCCCCACTTGAACAAACTTCGGATTAACTGATTAACAAGTGGTCTCATCATGTCTGGTTAGAGGGCTCTTCCACTAACTCTTTAACTCTGTTGTCCTGACAGGATTCCAGAAAAGAACTTGTGGTTTTGAGCTCTGGGAGCAGGTAGGGGGTTTGGTATGAGTGGAGGAGGGAAGCAATGGAAGGTGGTAAAGATTTTGAAGAGGAAAAGCACGCTAAGGTGGAATAGGTCCCTTACGAATGACCTAGATTTAGAAGGCAACTGGCAAAGACTGGACATTGGATGAGAGCAAATCCAAATACGAATGATTATTCAGAATTGCTCACTTGGAGAATAAATAGGTTGTGTTGTTCTTAACAGTAATTAGTATAAGCACGCACATAGATTATTTACAGTGTATCCGATACTCCTTTCCCAAACTTTCAGATATTTATGGACAGTAAAATGCAGACACTTTTGTGCAGGTTTCTTACAAGGTTGTTTTATGTCTTCCTCTTATCTGCCTTTGCAGATGCTGGACTGTTGTGTGTGTCAGATTTACCAGAATCATATTCTTCCCAGTCATTAATTCAGTGAAGTCTCTCCTATTATGCTCTTTTAATGTATTCTTAAAAATGTTTTCAGTACCTACCATGGAAGCATGTAATGCTAGATGTGGTTTTAACTGTCCTACTGAGTCACCACTAAATATTTTAATGGAGCACAGTCCTTTTGTTAAAATTATTTTTTTTTTTGCTTTAAAATGCTTGAGTTAGGGATAGAGGGATAGTGTTCAGTTTGAATCTTCTGGCTTTTGTCAATTTGTGTCAGCCCTTAATGTAATCTTTCCTTTTCAATATAAATATCATAGCAGTTCTCCCTTTTAAAACAACTAAAGAAATGGAGTTTTATTTTTAAATCCAGGAAATGAATATCAGGAAGGAGAGCTTCTTTGCTCTAGTATCTCTTTTGAATTCATGGTTTCAGCTTTTCCAGCTTTTCCTCAAAAGGATTTAAAGGGAATCCTTTTGAGATATTTTTATTTAGATGTTCTTTGTTGTTTTGAGAAAGAGAAAAAATATTCATGGGAAAAAAGCAAGAGAAATCCTGATTTTATTTATTATTTTCATCACTGTAAGCACCTCTCATGTCACTGGGATAATTTTTTTTCCTACATTTGACTAGCAATGTCAGGGTATCCAAAGAGATATACACTATTTTATTGTAGTGCCAAAATAAAGATGTTCACTGCAGTATTATTTAAGTTAATGAAAAATTGGAAACAATATGAATATCTACAAATAGAGAATTGCTTAAATTAAAATGATGAACTAGAAATGCAGTGATTAAAAGGCTGATGTTATCCATATTCATTGACATGGGTCAGTTTGGGTTTTTTTTAGTGAAAAACAGCAGATTAGAAAAGAAGCGGAGTGTGATTATATTTAAATAAGGTTACACACAGGTATACTCTGACTGGGCCTTACTTTATTGTGCTTCACAAATATTGCATCTTTTACTGATTGTAGGTTCGTGGCAACCCTGCATCAACCACATCTGCTGGCAGCATTTTTGCAACAGCAATGCTCACTTTGTGTCTCTGTGTCACATTTTTGTAATTCTCATAATATTTCAAACTTTGTTATTATTATTATATATGTTTTGGTAATCTGTAATCCGTAATCATTGATGTTACTATTGTAATTGTTTTGGGGGGCCAGGAACAGTGCCCACATAAGATGGCAAACTTATCTGATGAATGTTCTGTGTGTTCTGATTGCTCCACTGATCAGCCATTCCCTTCTTTCTCCTTCTCCTTGGTTGTCCCTATTCCCTGAGACATAGCAATATTGAAATTAGACCAGTTAATAACCCTACAATGGCCTCTGAGTGTTCCAGTGAAAGGAAGAATCTCATGCCTTCACTTGAAATCAAAAGCTAGAAATGATTAAGCTTAGTGAGGAAGGCATGTCGAAATCCAAGACAGGCTGAAAGCAAGGCCTCTTGGGCCAGTAGGCTGAGTTGTGAATTCAAAGGAAAGATTTTTCCAGAGAATTAAAAGTGTTATTCCAGTGAACATACAAATGATAAGATGGTGAAACAGACTTGTTGCTGACATGGAGAAAGTTTAATGGTTTGGGTAGAAGATCCAACCAGCCACAACATTCTCTTAAGCCAAAGCCTAACCTAGAGCAAGACCTTAACTATTTTCAATTATATGAAGGTTGAGAGAGGTGAGGAAGCTGCAGAAGAAAATCCTGAAGCAAGCAGAAGTTTCTTCAGGAGGCTTTAAAAAAAAAAAAAAAAAAAAAAAAAAAAGGCCATGTCCATAACACAAAAGTGCAAGATGAAGCAGCAAGTGCTGATGGAGAAGCTGTAGCAAGTTACCCAGAAGATCTAGTTAAGATCGTTGATGATGGTGACTACACTAAGCAACAAATATTCAATGCAGATAAAACAGCCTTATATTGGGAGAAGATGTCATCATGAACTCTCAAGCTAGAATGCCTGGCTTCAAAGCTTCAAAGGACAGACTAACTTCCTTGGTAGGGACTAATGCATCTATCTAGTGACTTTCAGCTGAAGCCAATGATTACTGACCATTCTGAAAATTCCAGGGCTCTTAAGAATTATGCTAAATCTGCTCTTCCTTTGTTCTATAAATGGAACAACAAGTCTTGATGATTTGCGCATCTTTTTACAGCATGGTTTAATGAATATTTTAAGCCCACTGTTGAGACCTACTGCTCAGGAAAAAAAAAAATTCCTTTCAAAATCATACTGCTCATTGACAACGCAGCTAGTCACCCAAGAGCTCTGATGGAGATGTACAAGGAGATGAACGTTCTTTTCATGCCTGCTATCGACATCCATTCTGTAGCCTATGGAACAAGGAGTAATTCTGACTTTCCACTCTTCTTATTTAAGAAATATATTTTGCATGATTATAGTTGCCATATATAGCTATTCCTCTGCTAGGTCTGAGCAAGGTAAATTGAAAACCTTTTAGAAAGGACTCACTGTTTTAGGTGTCATTAAGAACATTAGTGATTCATGAAAGGTCAAAATATCCACATTAACAGGAATTTGGAAGAAGTTGATTCCAACCCCCAAGGATGACTATGAGGAGTTTGAGACCTCAGTGGAGGAAGTAACTATAGATGTGGTACAAATGGCAAGAGAACTAGAAATGGAAGTGGAGCCTGAAGATGTCCTTGAATTGCTGCATTCTCACGATAAAACTAACAGATGAGGAGTTGTCTCTTATGGATGACAAAAAGAGCAGTTTCTTGAGATGGAATCTACTGGTGAAGATGCTGTAATCATTGTTGAAATGGCAACAAAATATTTAGGATATTTCATAAACTTAGTTGAAAAGGAGCAGCAGTGTATGAGAGGATTATCCCCAATTTGGAAAAAAATTCTAGTGTGGGTAAAATGTGATCAAACAACATTGCATGGTACACAGAAATCTTTCATGAAAGGAAAAGTCCATAGATATGGCAAATTTGATTGTTGAATTATTTTAAGAAATTGCCATAGCCACCCCAACCTTCAGAAACCATTACATTGGTTAATCAGCAGCCATTAACATCAAGGCAAGACCTCTCACCCGCAAAAAGATTACGACTTGCTGAAGCCTCAGATGGTCATCAACATTTTTTAGCAATAAAGTATTTTTAAATTAAGTATGTCCATTTTTAGATATAATACTATCACATACTTAATTGTCTTTTTGTCTATGGTAAACATAACTTTTGTATGCACTGAGAAACCAAGAACTTCATATGACTCACTTGATTGTGGTATCCACTTTATTGGGAAGGTCTGGAAATGAACCCACAATATCTCCAAGGCAAACCTATATGCACCTCTGCATATATAAACACATATGTATACAGCTAGGTACTGCATAATGGTCAATGGAGGCCCACATATAGGACAGTAGTCCTGTAAGGTTACTGTATAATACCATATTTTTACTGTAGCTTTTCTATGTTTAGACATGTTCGGATAAACAAATATTTACTATTGTGTTACAATAGTAACAATTGGCTGCAGTATTCCATACAGTAACATGCCCTACAGGTTTGTACCCTACAAGCAGTAGGCCATACCATATAGTGTAAATGTACAGTGAGCGGGCTATACCATCTAGGTTTGTGTAACTATATTCCATGATATTTACACAATGACAAAATTGCCTAACTACATTTCTCAGAATGTATCCCTGTTGCTAAGCAATGCATGACTATATATGTACAGAAAGAGAGAGAAAAGCCTGGGCATGGTGGTTCCTCTCTGTAATCCCAGCACTTTGGGAGGCTGAGGTGGGAGGATACCTTGAGTCCAGGAGTTGGAGACCAGCATGGGCAATATAGGGAGAACCTGTCTCCAGGAAAAAAAGTTAAAAATAAAGAAATTTAGCTGGGTGTGGTGGTATGCACTTGTGGCCCCAGCTACTTGGGAAACTGAGGTGGGAGGACTGCTTAAGCCCAGGAGGTGGAGGTTGCACTGTGCTATAATCACAACACTGCACTCGAGCCTGGAAGACAGAGCAAGAACCTATTTCAACAAAAATAAAAACATAGAAGGGAATGAAGAGAGAGAAATATAACAATATAACCAAAATAGTAGCAGTGCCTAATTTTTGGGTGGTAGGATTTAGTTTTTTATTATTATTTAGCTACCAAAAAAAAAAAACTTTCTTGAAAAACTGCAATGGCTACCACTGTGTGGTGCTTTGGGGTAAATACTGTTGTTTGGCTGACCCAGCATTTATTTTCAGCATTTCTTCCCACAGTACCTTCCCTCTTCAGATTGGAAAAGGAAAACACTTTCCCAGCTTTCTCTGCAACTAGAATGACCATGTGACACAATTCTGGTGGTAAGGCAAAGTGAAAATGTGTGGAGCCCACAGGAATCTAAGAAGGCTCTTCACTTTGTTGTCTAGTGAAGCAGCACCCAACACTCCATCACTGACCTCACAGGCATAAGGGAAAACCAAGGGCATTCCAGAGATGCCGGTCCTGATAGCATCAAGCCTTGACACTGAGGCAAGCAGAGGTCTACTTGCCCATTTGTCTGGTATTTAAGTACTTGCAGTTAAAATTATTCTTAATTGATGAGGAATGAAAAATAAAATCACCTTTTAACCCCTCCATCATTCCAAATGCCCAGAGCTTACTATTCAGGAAAGCATTTTTATTTCTTCCTCTCTCTGTCTCTCTCTGTGTCTCTGGCTCACACATGTGTATATATGCATTAATGTATGTGCATATGTACATATATTTATCTACCTTGCTTTCTGAAAATGAAAATATATATTTAAATTGTTCTTTCTATAATTTGCTTTTATTTAAATAGTAATGGCATGATTTTATTGGTTCATATAATTCTGTCATATTCTTTTTAACAGCTTTATTGAGATCTAATTCACATACCATACAATTCACCCAATTAAAGTGTATGATTCAATGTTTTTTGTGTGTGAAAAGTTGTGTAATCATCACTACAGTTGTTCTTAGAACATTTTCATCACCACTCTCCAGGAAAAACCCTGCATCCATGGGCTGTCACTTCCCATTTCCCCCCAACTTTCTAGCCCTAGGCAACCACTGCCTTATTCTTTATAACAGCAGCTTAGTTTTCTGTAGCTGGATTTAACATAAATCAATCATTTCTCTACTGATAACTATGTAGGTCATGTGCAGTTTTTCATCATTACAAATAATGCTGTGAGGAACCCTCTTATATACCTCCTCCTTTACCCTTTATTACATGGCTTAACTTTTCTACTTGCACATATTCATCTTTAGAATCAGGGAAAGGAATCTATTGACACTAGGAAATGCAGGTTGTGGCCTACAGAGAGGCACTTAGTGCGATGACTCAGCTAGGGGCTGAATCCAGCTTGGGCTCCACCTGCCAAGGGAGGTGTGTTCTGGAACAGGCTGCATAAGCCCAGGGGAAGTGGTGCCATTTGGTAAGAGTCTACTCAGGGGGTTTCTGTGTTGTAGAAGGTCTCCTAGGACATGGCTTCTTTGATCTTAGGGGAAAGTAGTGGAAGGTGAGATTGGTTGGTGATATAGTTTGGCTGTATCCCCACCCAAATCTCTCATCTTGAATTGTAGTGCCCATAATTCCCATGTGTTGTGGGAGGGACCCAGTGGGAGATAATTGAATCATGGGGTGGTTTCCCCCATACTGTTCTCAAGATTGTGAATAAGTCTCATGAGATCTGACGGTTTTATAAGGGGTTTCCCCTTTCACTTGGCTCTCATTCTTTCTTGCCTGCCACCACATAAGACGTGCCTTTCACCATCTGCCATGATTGCAAGGCCTCCTCAGTCACATGGAACTGTGAGTCCATTAAACCTCTTTTTCTTCATAAATTACCCAGTCTGGGGTAAGTCTTTATGGTTGAGGGAGGGTTTGCAACTCTTGCAGGTTCTTACAGGCCATAATAAGAAGCTTGGATTTTATACTGAGAGTGTCAGGAAGCCATCAAAATCTTTTAAGTAGGGAAATAGTATAACCTGATTTTTATCATAAAGAGATCACTCTGGTTGCTGTGTGAAGAATTTACTGTAAGCAAGCAAAAGTGAAAGATGGTGATAGATTAGAAAACCATTGTGGTGGCCCTGGTAAGAGATGAATTCAGTGTCAGAGAACTCAGAATTTAGGAAGAGAGATGAAGTATATGTGTTAGGATGATGCAAGGTAAAAAGTGATGCATGTCATAAAACGATTACGTAAAAGACACATGAAATACTATTGACATTCAGAGGTGGAAGGAGTTATTTGCACTACATCCTGGAGCTCAGGAGTAGCCTTGTGATTAAGGATTGTAGTTGGGCCTTGACTAGTGGGTAGAAAATATCTTTTGGAAGTAGGGGGGCACCGTGGAAGGTTGGTGGGTAGATAGAGGTATTCAAGAGGAAAGAACATCTTAGAATCTGTAATATTTACCACTCATACCTAAGGTGCCAGGCATTAAACAGGATTGTTTGACATGAGAAAGGTCCAACCTCAGACCTAGGTACTGAGGACCTAGGTACTGAGAAAGCAGACTACTCTTCTGCGGAATGGCCCAAGCTCTGGCTTCCATGGTCACAGTCTTCTACAAGTGAGACATTCCTTTAAGTCATTAGAGTGGGCTGAATGGTGGCCTTCAAGGATATATTCATTTTATAATTCCCAGACCTGTGAATAACACCTTATATAGCAAAGGAGTAAATATTGTCTTATATGGCAAAAAATGTAATTAAGTTAAGGATCTTCAGAGGAAGTGATTTTCCTGGGTTATTTAGGTGGACCCTAAATACAATCAACACGTATCCTTATAAAGGTGTTGTAGGAAGATGTGAAATAGACACACAGACACAAAAAAGGAGAAGGTAAGGTAACGATAGAGGCAGAATTTGGGCTGCAAGCCCAGGAATGCTGGTAGCCACTGAAGCTGGAAGAGGCAAGGAGCAGGTTCTCCCTTGTAGCCTCAGAGGGAACACAGCCCTGCTGATAGCTTGATCCCAGTTCAGTCATACTGACTTAGGATTTCTGGCCACCAGAACTGTGATACAGTAAATTTAGGTTGTTTTTAAGCCATCAAGTTTTTAGCAGTTTGTTACAATGGCCACAAGAACTGAATACAGCAGTCAAGTAGATGTGAATGCGTTATTCGGAAAAGTTTGAGATGCACTGGCCTATGATGTTACCCAGCCTGAGGGAAATAGTTGTAAATTTTACTATAGTTTTATATTTACAAAGACCTTTTGGAACCTCAATACCTTAACTCATGTGTGTAACCCTAGTGGGAGGATGACAGGACCACACTGGGTGAGGGGAAAGACATTTTAAATTAGGAGCAGGAGGCTAATGCAGTGCCATTACAGTCATAACCTTGAGAACACTGTTTTCTTTTTTGTTGTTGTTTTCTTTCATTTATTTATTTATTTATTTATTTATTTATTATTATACTTTAAGTTCTAGGGTACATGTGCATAACGTGCAGGTTTGTTACATATGTATACTTGTGCCATGTTGCTGTGCTGCACCCATCAACTCGTCAGCACCCATCAACTCATCATTTACATCAGGTATAACTCCCAATGCAATCCCTCCCCTCTCCCCCCTCCCCATGATAGGCCCCGGTGTGTGATGGAGAACACTGTTTTCAATGAGAGAACATGCTGTCTTGTGAGTGCCTCTTCCACCAGGGAGTTTTGATGGGTTTGAGGCCTGGGTTAATCGTGTGACCTTGAACAAGTCGTTGCAGGGCTCTCGATCCCAAATATTTATCTCTGAAATGGAGAAATGAATTCTTACTTCAATGTAGGATTTGAATATTAAGGAGGATAATACATGCAAATGCACTATGTAAATTGTAACATGTTATGAATTCAGTAGCATTGTTATTATTTTCTGTGCATGAGACCTGAAGGTTCCAAGTTGAGGAGACAAATGACATCCCAGATTGGATGCCTGTTACTGCACTAGTTTTTGGTGAAGATTAAACAAGGGCAAAGCTATTTACGAGGGCAAACCAGGTGCCAAATATCGTGTGAAATAAGTCACTTCATCCTTACAGCAACCCTTAGGGGATAGGCATTATAACTTCCATTTTACAGAGGAATTGTTATAATTGGAGAGTCTACCACCGTCCTAGCACATAGTAGGTGCTCAATAAATGATACCTGATACTAAACTGGGTCCCCATTGGGCCCTAAAATTTCTGCTTCAATTCTACATTAGGCCTATTCCATTACTTAAAACAAATTTTTAAAGGGCCATGATTTGAATCAAATGATTCTCCTCCGTTGCTTTCTGTGGACCTAATTTAAAACAATAAGTACCTGCTTTGACTACAGCTCATAACCAGGCACAAGCCTCTGCTGCTGGCTGCCCCGTCCATGAAGTGAGTAGATAAACAGAACCAGGTATCTCTGTATCATGGTAGCTTGTTCGTCCATGAAGACTCTAAGGAAGGAGAATGATGCCTGTACCAGCCTACAGAAGCATTCCTCAAGCTTCCTTTCTGTAAGCACAGGAGAGGAAGGGCCGCAGGGAGGTCCTTCCAACGCCTGTGCTTTGTAAGCTAATTATCATCTTAGGTGGCTGGCAGTCCTCAGGCTTTCCTTCCGGGCCTCTCTAGACAGTGCCATGAAGCGGTCTTGGTGATCTCAGTAATCCCTTTTATTATTCATCTTCAAAATATCTACTTAGTGGAAGTTAAACTCCAACCTCACGTCATGTCAAATGCCCCGTATACAGGACAGGAGGTTGGATTTCCCCGTTTGAGAGGAAGAATGGCTTGTATTTGGGTGCTCAGTAATTCAGAAGAGGTTATTGGCAGAATGAGAATCTTTTTATGCAGGCAGAGCACTAAAGGGGCCTTTAGTAAAATGCACTATCAATTTATAAGAAAAAATACACCACCCTGAGGCATTTCAAGAATAACACATTTACTGTGTCCCTAACAATGATCGTATGAAGAAGTTCAGATTCTAAGACTAGATGGGTGTTAAATGCCTGTTTACATGGAAGAAGTAGGAGGAGTTAAAAGAGAAAGGAAGGGCATTAATAAGAGCAAGGGTGCGTAAATGCCAATAAGCAAAGGCATGTGATAGTAGAGGAGGAGCAGCAATATCCAAGAATAATGATACCCCAAGGGATAAGGGGATGAGCAACCTACAAGAGGTCCAATGCATAGCAGGACATTGGGTCTGATCAGGTAAATGCAGGAAGGTTTTGTGGAGATGATGGCAGTTAAGTGCTGCTCTTGAAAGATGGGAGGGTGTTTATAGCCAAAGCTACAGAGAGCACAGACTAAATAATGGGAATCTTATATGTGAAAGCAAGATCACATGTAGGAAAATACAAAGCCTCTCAAGGAGTTTTTCAATCTTATGATTCAGGGATTAATATACAGATCATTATGTACAGTGAATTATTCATTTAATTCAGGGCTAGGCAGGCAGACCAGAACTTGCCTGTGGGAAAGGCTTTAAAAATTCTTATTCAGAGACACATATGCATCAGGGATTCATTGAATAAAAAGGAAATTGTTTATGAGATTAAACCCAAATTTAAAGGTGGAGCCACCTGGCACAAACCCCACATGGGCATATACAAAGTGAGTTATAACTCGGGCACCAACCCTATACACAGACTTCTCCAGCATACAGCAACACTGTAGTAATAAAAGCACAGACCTAAGTGTTGCAGAGGAGCTCTAGATGACATTGTCTAGCCCCTATGCTTCAAGGAGAGATCTGAGATTCCTGCTGTAGGGCGTGAAGTCCAGAAAGTGACTTGTCCAAGCACATATCGTTTGTAAGTGGCAGAGATGGAGTTATAACCTGAGTTCTTAGCTTTATGCAGAAGTCCAACTTTCCACTTCAGCAGTCACCTCCTCCTGCCTGTACTAAGCAAGGATTTGAGCTCAGCCCCCTATATCTGAGAAGAGATGACCCTGGAAGAGAAGTATGCTAACCTGGCCCAATTCACCAATAGATGGGTGCCCCAGAAGTATCGGCAAGTGAGATCTTGACACTATCTCAAAAAATTCTCTCCCCCATACTCTTAATTGATCCCACCATTCTAGTGATTCCTAAAATTATTCCTGAAAATCTTCAAAAAATGTTGACTAAAATTCATATACCTTTGGAGGGATACTACATAAGTAATTATTGGCTATTAGCTCCTTAGAATGGCTGAGCCCATCAGATATTTCTCTATGGTAGCTAGTGAGTATAATATAATAGAGAAATACATTTGAAGCCGGGCGCGGTGGCTCAAGCCTGTAATCCCAGCACTTTGGGAGGCCGAGGCGGGTGGATCACGAGGTCAGGAGATCGAGACTATCCTGGCTAACATGGTGAAACCCCGTCTCTACTAAAAATACAAAAAACTAGCCGGGCGTGGTGGCGGGCGCCTGTAGTCTCAGCTACTTGGGAGGCTGAGGCGGGAGAATGGCGTGAACCCGGGAGGCGGAGCTTGCAGTGAGCCGAGATCACGCCACTGCACTCCAGCCTGGGAGACACAGCGAGACTCCGTCTCAAAAAAAAAAAAAAAAAAAAAAAAGAGAAATACATTTGAAACATTTTTAATAGCAGAGCCTATTTTCAAAAATATATTGTGAAACCCCAATCTAGTAACATTCATTTATTATAAAGTTTATCAATTAGATGAATAAGGTTGCTTCAAAGAATTTTTAATTGAGGGTAGGGAAGGACAGTTGCAGCCTCAAGAAGGCATAATATTTAATATGTGTCTGTACAATCCCTGGATTGTTACTATATACCCAGGTCTAGAAAACACAGATCAAAAAACAGTGGTTAGCATGGTCTCCTAACTGGTTGCATACACCAAAGGATGTCCATGTGATTATCCATTTGGGATGGAGAAGACAGTACTAAAACTTCTATTAATTTCACAATATGTAGAAGTTTTAAAATCTTTTAAAACTTTATCTCATCTTTTAAATTTTAATTTTTGCACACTTTCATTTGTAGCTTACATATATAACTTATAAATAAACATGCAGGTATTGAAGGATTGTTCAAAAGTTTCTATTGAGAGAATACATGTAGCAGGGATAGAGATGATTTGAGGCCCTGTTCAGGACAGGGAGAGAGACCTGGGTGGAACCACTAAGGGCCAAATCCAAATCTATAAGCAGATCTGGGCTTGTTGGACCTGAAGCTTAGCCAACTTTGGGGTACTTCTTTAAGAAAGGCATGTGAAAATGCAAGTATAAATGCAGGTATGGAATAGAATATATAGTTAGCACTACAAAAGAGGAATCACAGCACGTTACTGGAGGTTTATGGATCGGGGTTCCTTTCTTCTGAGATTTCTTAAGCAATTTACCAGAAATATAACACAGAAATGATTCCTACTGGCAGCTTGGCTTCTCTTCTTCACCCTGGAACTCTTTTTTTTTTTTTTTTTTTTTTTTTTTTGAGATGGAGTGTTGCTCTGTCACCAGGCAGGAGTGCAACTGAGCAATTTCGGCTCACTGCAACCTCCACCTCCCAGTTTCAAGCAATTCCCTTGCCTCAGCCTCCCAAGCACCTGGGACTACAGGTGCACGCCACCATGCCCAGCTAATTTTTTGTATTTTAGTAGAGACGGGGTTTCACCATGTTGACCAGGATGGTCTCAATCTCCTGACGTCATGATCTGCTCGCCTTGGCCTCCCAAAATGTTGGGATTACCGGCGTGAGCCACCGCATCCCACTGAGAACTCTTAACAAATTCCAACACTCCCAGGAGCTCCAATGAATAAGATGCTTAAGGCACCTATGGCTACCAGCTACTTGGGGAGAAGAGATGGGCACAGAAGGAAGGAAAAGGATTTGTGGAAGGGTAGAAGAAGGAGTTACAAACCCATCGCCGAAGAATCTTTCTAGAACTGGCAGGTGCTTGTCCTTATTTTGCATAAATTGAATGTTATCAACGACTTTGAGTTAAAGTAGAAATTTTATGGGATGGTGCCATAAAGATGTTAAGCATAAGGGCTGGAGTTAGGCACCACCAGTTTCCATTCTAGGATAAACAGTGGTCCCAGAGTACTGGGACTGTCAGAGGTTTAGCACTGCAAATCCCACACCCCAGTACACTCAGGTCTCACAGCTGGTCCCCCATTCCCAACCAGCTCTATTACTTAGTAATTGTAAAAACCATGGACAAATTAGCTATCTGGCTAAACCCAAGTTTCCTCATCTATGAGATGGGGATAAGAGGACTATTTCACTCAGCGTTCTTTTGAAAATAGAATGAGATAATCATCACTGAAAGATCCAGAAGGCTGAGGAGAGGACAGGCAGGGTGCTGGTGGAAAGAGGGGCTGCTGTGGGGTCTGGTGCTGTGGGGACCTTTGCCAGTTTCTGTCCAACACTTCCCCCAGGGTTGTGTCCCTGAATTTTCACGGCACCTTTTATTTATGGTCAGGGAACAATTCTCCAGAGAGTTTCTTGCTTTCAGGAAGGCCTGGGCACTGCATCATCCTACCAGGTCCTTGAGTAAAAACACAGAGGAGACCTCGTGAACACCTCTGACCTTTCTGACATCCCATATTCCCCAACTCTGCATTGAAGTGCTTTTTATGCTTGTAGAAGGCCAAGAAAGTAGTAGTGCTTTTTTATTTTTTCTTTTCATTTCTTCTTTTCTTTAGAAAGAAAAAGGAGAAAGCATCCAATCCAGAGATTAAGACATTTAAAACACAGGAGTAAAAAAGGAAACTATGCATTAGGGAGGCTGCCATAGTACAGAAGAAAGGGAATGACTTTCTCTTTTATTTACTCATTTGTGTACCAGAACTGCAGGATTGAGATTCTGCTCCTCCGAATATGAGCTGTGTGACCCTGAACAACTCACTTAAAACTTTCTTGGGTTTTTGTTTCCTCTTTCATAATGTTAAAATAAAAAAAAAGAATACGATACCCATAAAGTTATTGGGGGGTGTAAATAAATGAAATAATATAAATAAAGCACTTAGCCCAGGGCCTGCCATTTTTCTTTTTATGAAAGTAAAATACAAATACAGACAATTTTTACACCTTCTAGATAGAGCCCTCAGTCATAACAACAGGATCCAAACTTGTCTCTTTTCATGTAAGCAAACTTATAATAAAGCATATAGAACACTTTTCAAAATATGTGTTTAAAATTGAACTGAGGAGGAAGAAAAACTCATGCCCTTCTTTTTTTTTTTTTTTTTTTTTAGATAGATTCTCGCTCTTTTACCCAGGCTGGAATGCAGTGACATGATCATAGCTCACTGCAGCCTCAAACTCCTGGGCTCAAGAAATCCTCAGCCACCCAAGTAATTAGGACTACAGGTGTGCACTTCTATCTATGCCCAGCTAACTTTTATTTTATGTTTTTTGTAGAGACAGAATCTCACTATGTTACCCAGGCTGCTCACGTACATTGAACTTCATTGATAACAGGGATTTCTGAAAAGAAGACTGTGTAGACTATGACTTGGAAACAGCCAGAATTATCCTCAAAGGGCATGTGTCCTGGGGCTCTTGGAGGCGGAGACAGGAGATGAGGTCTCATGCACTGGACCAAAGAACCCTCTCAAAACTCCCTCTGTGTGCACTGTCTGCAAAAGTTCTGTGCAAAATGACATGGGAATAAGAGGTAGAGAGTTATAAGTGTCATGATCTCATGTTTGGAGAACCATCTGTGGATCTCAAGCCTCCCTTATCAGCATTTTAAAATCTGGGTTTAAAACACGTGGGACCAGCGGGGCGCGGTGGCTCACGCCTGTAATCCCAGCACTTTGGGAGGCCAAGGCGGGCGGATCACGAGGTCAGGAGATCGAGGTCATCCTGCCTAACACGGTGAAACCCCATCTCTACTAAAAATACAAAAAAATTAGCCGGGTGTGGTGGCGGGTGCCTGTAGTCCCAGCTACTCGGGAGGCTGAGGCAGGAGAATGGCGTGAACCCGGGAGGCGGAGCTTGCAGTGAGCCAAGATCGCACCACTGCACTCCAGCCTGGGCGACAGAGCGAGACTCCATCTCAAATAATAATAATAATAATAACGTGGGACCACTAGGTTAAGGAGAAACATTGCTAGGAGAGGTTTTGCAGGTTGTTACTGAATGCTTTCTCACTTTCCCTGTGCTAATTTGGAAACCAGCAAACACTGCAATATGCATGCTGACTTGGAGGGTATAAAATGCATCCTCTCAAAGATTGGCAGAAGATGTAAAAACATTGGAAATAGGACTCAGTGAAACTTGAGGAGTTTATAGTCATGTTGGCTGCATCCAAATGCAGCTTAGGCATTTAGGTGCCTAAATATTTTGTGGAAGACAGTAGAGGTCAAACACTCCCTCTTTAAGTCCAAGTAGTATGTGGACTTATAATTTCCATGGATTCAGATGGAATCAGAAGGCAAGAAAATATTAGGTGGCCACCTTAGGAATGTGAAAATTGCCTCATGCAAGAGTTTCTACAGGTAGAGAACAAGTTACAACCTTCCCTTTCAGCTGCTATACACCAAAAGGCTAAACATTGACCCCCAAAATAGAAAAAAAAATAGGTTTCAGCTCACTTCCTCTCTTTTCTCAGGTGGAGTATACAATAGGTTGAGATATGGATGACTGGATAAAACAATGGGATGAAAAGAGGTGAGAGGAAGGGAGGAGGAGGAGAGGGGAGAGAGAAGAGAAACTAGCAAGAAAAGTGGAATGAAAAGAACATGGCTTTCAGGTTTATGGTTTGGGATTTTCAAGTCTACAAATGAGCCACTGTTTTCAGCTTCCATTGGCATCCAAAGGAAACACGTAAACAATCTTAATTCTGAAATAACTATTGCACTGCGAGCAAGTGTCAAATACTGTAGATCCAGGTAGATGTAAGATGCTGACCTGGGTGGCAAATACCAGCAAAACCTGGGCATGTTGAATCTGTCTACTATTTGCCATATGTGTAGCCCTTATGACTTTCCTTCAAGTGTTGCCCATGCAACCATAGATGCCTTGCTCCCTTATGCATGGGGCAAGGATGAAAAACTTCCAATTAATTTTAACAATGAAATAACTGAAGCCCTTTGATTAACTAATGTTCTACATTGGTTGATGTGCATCAGCTGCTTTTGAACATACCATGCCCAACAATCTGGCTCAGTTCAGATATTAACAGTAAAATAAAATATCCCTTTACCTAAAGTAAACACCATCATGGGGATAAATGAAGAGTAAAATAAGATGAGAATTTGGTTAATTGTACTTATGAGTTTCATGCACAAAGAATACTCTACTTGGGAGGCTTTCAGCTCTGCCAGAACTTTAAAAATGGCTCTTCCATAGAATAATTTATGATCAGACTTCTTGCTTTAACTGATTCCTCCTTAATGCTCAGTTGCAATAGAAAACAAAAATAAAAATAAAATCAATAATATCCTATGTGCTTTCCTCTTGAGATTTCTATTTAAGTCCCCGAATAAATTTTCATGTCACAAAAGCATTCAGATATTTTTCCATCTCTGCCAACAGATTGCACTAGACAATATACCCCAGCACTATTTAAAGATCAACCACATAAAATAAATAAAAATGCACTTGGTATAAACAGTGACAAAAAGTATAAACATTCAAATGTTCCATTTGCCTTGTAGAGAAATATTTGAAATAGGAGCCAACATTCAATTTTGGGGGTAAAAATTTTTAAACATTCTGTTATTATTGACCAAGGCAATCTTGAAATACTTTAGCAATAGAAAATACCTTGGATGTTGGATAAAATGCTAACTCCTTAGGCTGACATGAAAAGTAATCACTATCTACGTTACCTCATGCCTCTGTCGCAAACAGTCTTACAACACCTTCACGTCATTTGCTCCAGCCAGTCTAGTTTAGGTATTATTCCCATTGCCCCTGCCTATCTGGACACTCTTGCCCTGCTCATTTGCTGGAGTTCATCCCCACATAATAGGTTCTTCGGTTTCCTTCTCTGCCTTCAAAAGCCGGCTCCTTCAGAGCCACTGCCAATTTCACATCCATCAAGTTTCCTGAATAACAAAAAGTTAGCTCTCCTTCCTTCCAAATTAGTATATTTCTTGTCAGTATAATTCATTTGGAAAAAGAAAAAAGAATAAAACCTTTACTTTCTTGCCCTATCTCTCTAAACAGTGTTCTAAGTATAGTTATGTCTTGTTTCACCAATCCTGCTTTAAGTGTTTCAGGGATAGGATTCATGTCCCTCACTGAATTTGGTGTCTTCACAAAGCAACAGTGCAAGTTGAAGAGATGTTCATGTAACATCTGGATAATATTTGTCTTGGACTTACCCTCTAGCCATATCAAGAAATACTCATAAATGTCAATCCATAAGACCATAATTCACCAAGACAAGGAACATGATTGATTAGATAGAAATTATGAAGAAATAGACCTTGAAACTCTCCTTCTAGTAAGCAAGGAGATACAGACTTTTATTATTTTGTAACAGTTTCTCTTTAGTTCAATAAAATCTTCCTGGGAGGACATAAAATCCATTGTCCTTTCTAAACCCACAGCTTATTATAAGTCACCTATTAGAACAATACAGATAAGTTGGGTGTCTCATATTACACTAAGCATTTTAAACTAAAGATATTGACACTACTAGTTTGCATTTGTAAAAGCGGAACAATAATAGTAACAGGAATTTTGCTGTTGACATTTCTTTAAAGGATCCAAGACTTACTCATCATTTGCAACTCTAATACAGATTACTTTTGTTGACTAGAGTCTTTGTTTGTTTTCTAAGTTTGTAGGTTTGCTTCAGTAGATTGACAAAACAGGAGATTTAAAAATAAACCAAATATGGACTGAATAGTAAGAGGCTTTCTGAACATATCCAGGTAAAAGCCTTATGTGTCTCATCAGTCACCCCCTTCTCCAAAGGAAGCATCCCTGTCCATTGCTCTGACTCCATGGATCTACCTTAGTTTCTGTACTCTGTGATGGCACTTGATGCTCATCACTTTTCAAGTTGGGAGATGTGGCCTTGGCCACAAAGGTCTCAATATTTTATCAGGCCTTGGTTCTGCACCTGTTTCAGCTTTTCTTAATGCTGCACTTTACCAGGCTGTTTCATACATCATTAAATGGCAACTATCATGATTGTGCTCCCTTTCTGATCGACTGCAATGTTAAGATCACGTTGAACACCACACATGCTTTTCCCAACTTGAGCAACGTTATAGTCATGAACATTAAATAGTATTTCCAAATTAAGCCACCAACGGAGCTCTTGTTACTACTGAAGCAAGTACATGTCCTTGGTCTTTCAGAGAGGTACAATATTAATGCCAGATAATGAATTTGCCAACCAACCTGAATTTGGGGGTCTCTCTTTCTCCTAGTGTGGTCAGAGTCTAAACTGTAAGAACTTCACAAAAGGCCAATATTAAAGTGACAGCATTGTAAACCATGGATCTAGAACAACTTCAATTAATATTTATTGAGAACACCATCTAGGAGAGAAATGGGAAGTAGCAAGTACACAGATCTTGCCTCCAAGGAATTTGAAAGCAATGTAGGAGAAAATAAAAATGTATGGGAAAACATTATAACAGCACCATCTTTTGACAGATGCTTGTAGCTGTGTTCTGGAAACCCCTCCAGTTCCTACCTCTATCTTAGCACTTATCTACTATGTTGAAATCATCTGAGAACATAGCTGCCAGTGGACAGGGGTTGTTTCATTCATCTTTGAATCCATCATGCCTGGTACGGTATCTAAAACACTTTAGTAACTGAAAATATATGTTGAACTAACCCAATCATGGTGGTAGGGGAGATCAAAGAGGGGAAAGATTGGGGAGTCTGATGTGGAAAGACGATAAAGATACCACCCAGGAAACCTTGCTAAACACAAAGAAATGGATATTTTCTTTTCTGTTTCTCATCTATAAAACACATCGTCTAACCTGAAGGCAGAGGATGCATTTAAAGAAGACAAGCATTCTCATCTAGGCAACTATAATGCTGGAGGATGAAGAGAACCAGTTGCAAAATTATGCACTTTACATCCTGG
Organism: Macaca fascicularis; assembly: GCF_037993035.2. Lineage (NCBI taxonomy): Eukaryota > Metazoa > Chordata > Mammalia > Primates > Cercopithecidae > Macaca > Macaca fascicularis. The sequence continues at coordinate 54,411,962 of NC_088387.1, read as the reverse complement.
TTTTCCCTTTGAAATGATACTCTTGTAAACCTGAACTCGCTGCTCACAAAAGCATTTCACTACTTTTGTATAAGACATTACCCTCCTCTCCCTCCACCCCGCACCATTCTCCCTAGGCTTCTGGAAATGTGGAGTCAGTATCTGCAGACACATACGAAATGGCAACTCAAGGATTTATCTTGCTCCTGCATGAGAAAACACAGCTTTGTCAGAATTATTTATATAGGTGAGGTTGTGGTCTGAAATATCCAGATAATAACTTCAAAAGTCTGTACTTATCACTATGTGTATTGATTGGGCTGGCATGAGGAAGACTGAAGATGGAAACTTTAGAAACCTTGGAAGATTTCAAGTCATCTGGGGAAAGGGAGATTTTCTCCCCCAGCCCCCACCCCACAAAAACAAACCATGAGTCTAGAAAATAAGTTGTAAGCTGCCCCAGCAGCATGAATTTTGTGCCTGAAGTAGACATTGCCAATAATTTCCTGGAAACGCCCCTTAAAAAGCACTTTGCAAAAGCTGTGGGTCTACAGGCAGGTAAAATTTCTCTGAAGTGTCAGGTTTTATTTTCTTGTGAATTTTGCATTTTATACTACATTATATCCATGTGCATTTCAATATAAGTCCTTTCCCTACCTCCTCTGATTTTTGATCACACAGTGATATCCTATTGTTGGCCCACTTTGAGCAACAGGACTCCAAAATATAAATTCCGAGATCAGAAATTTCTCTTTTCCCAAAGTGTTAGGTTGCTGAAGACCTATGGCTTCTTTCCTGAGGCTGTATCGCCTATAACCATGCCCAACAAATGTGGACATTTATAAATGTCACATTTCTGCTTCTCAATTAAATGTCTGTCACTTAATCATGAATATGGCCAATATGTACTGAGCATTTGCTATATGCAAGATACTAAGCTAGGCCTCTGTAGGTGAAGGAATAAATCAGAGTGTGGGAAACAGACAGTGATGGCTGATCTTTCTCACCCAAGCTCAGAGAGCTTGGGACAGAGAATACTCTGAATTAAAGCATGAATGTGCCACCCAACCCCCTCAGCAGGAGACCTTTAAAGCCACTCAGCCTTGGAGGTGGAACCTACTCACTTCCACCCCTAGGTGCACTCAGAAGGATGTAAAAATACAGACCTAATTTTCTAAGAATGGGGCAGAACTCATAGTTTTTTGTTTGTTTGTCTTATGTAACACCTTCATTTAAGCACAATCCTATTAATTTTCCCAGGTGGTTAATTTTTTTATCTCCTGGTTGATGGTGGCATATTTTCTTTCCTGACACTTCTGGGAATATCTGAAACACAATCCTCTTACCACAGATTTATAATAGGAAGTTTGATTAACAGAAAAACAGCAAGTGTAGCCAGCAGAGTTCCAGGGAGGACAGGGGAAGAAATGCTATCTGTCCTTTTCACTGTTGTTACCCCAGTGCCTTTTGTGGCTCCATAAATATTTATCTGTAGTAAATAATCAATTCCAGAAAAGTATTGGCCTATCTCAGTCTGTAAAATTGTTTACTTAACTCCTGTACTTGAAAAGCCTGGGAGTGTGCTGCCTCACGCTTCCATTCATACTGCAGTTTCCTTTCAATAAGAAATCTACTAAAGGTGGCCTCTCAAGTCCTTACATCATGGGCGATCCAACTGTCACCAGCAGGTACCTGGGTGCTTGCACCTTTTGTGGGCACTATGGGACATCCTGTAATCATGGAGGTGGGGATCATTTTCATCCAGATAGTCCAGATGGTGATTCTTCTACAGAAAACAATTTTCAAGCCCATTAGAAAACAGAAAAAACACACTTGATTTTTTCAAAAGCTCATCATTTTCTCCTTTCTATTTTTCTCCTAGTAGAGGCACTTGGCACATCCCTTGAGTCTTCCAAGAATCTCACTGTGTTTAGGCTTCACCTTCTCCTTTTAGCGTATTTCTGTATTATGTTGTTCTTATACACTTACATGATCATTAACAATGTTATCACATTCCAGTGAATTTAATAAACATACATGGAGCGTGTGCAGCAAGACGGCCCTGTGCTAGGAAGACTGGAAGACACAATGATAAGTAAGGTCACTATGGAAGCTGCTCTCAGGAAACCACCTGTGGAGCCAGTCATGCACATTCCCAGCCTTGGCCTAACAAACCAAGAGAGCAACGTTCACGGGAGGCTTGGGGTCACCAATGAGCAAGGGGTATGTCCATCTGGAAGGGTTGCAGACTGCTTCACAAGTTGAAGATAACATTTCCATTGAACAGTGGATCTGAATTTGACCAGAAAAGGAGGATGGTGAGAAATAGCATTCCCAGTGGTGGGCAAAGACACCGAGGCAAGAGAACACAGAATATATTTTGGAAATGACAAGTTATTCTTTGTAAAAGGGGAAATATCTGGAATCTTTCATCACAGATAAGGCTGGGAGGGTAAGTTAGGGTTGATGGAGCTCCTGTGAGGCCAAACAAGGGAAGAATCAGAGCTCTAGAAGAGTCCTGAGCAGGACCTCTGGGGCGTTGGGAAAATTCCTTCCCCATATGCAGCATGGCATGCATTCTGGAAGAAAACTTCACCTGAGTTGTCTTCTACCATATATCCAACTGACTCAGGAGGCAAAGATTTCTCTTCTCCTTTTAATCACAAATTGGCAGCTATCAATGGCTGCCAATTTATGAAAAGATTCTTTAAAACATGCAGAGCTCGATGTACTAGTAAGATTGGCCAGGGAACCATACAGGACTGCTACATTCCTATGAATTCATTCTGCTTCCCATATGCACAGAGCTGAAAAATAAAAATGAGACTCTACTGTCTGTCTAAGAGGGGTGTGCTATGAGTAGGCTTTGTGTCCCCACCCAAACCTCAACTTGAATTGTAATCCCCAGGTGTTGAGGGAGAGACCTAGTTGGAGGTAATTGGACCATGGGGGAGGTTTCCCCATGCTGTTCTCATAATACTGAGGGAGTTCTCATGAGATCTGATGGTTTTATAAATGGCAGTTTCCCCTGGGCTTTACACGCTCTCTCTCTCACCTGCCAGCATGTAAGATGTGCCTGCGTCCCCTTCTGCCATGATTCTAAGTTCCTCGAGGCCTCCCCAGCCATGCGGAACTGTGAATCAATTAAATCTCTTTTCTTTATAAATTACCCAGTCTCCGGCAGTTCTTTATAGCAGTGCAAGAACAAACTAATACAGGTTGGCTTCGAAACACATTTTTAGAATTATATGCTTCCTTCATGTCATAGACTATTAAGGATTATTTTTGAAAACTCATTTATCTGTCCAGATTTTAATCTCTGTCTTCTTCTTGTCTTTTCCCATTTTCCACCACCAAAAACAATCATCTAGTACACGTAGCACAACATGGACCATCTAGAACCTGCAGAGAATAGTGAAGAAAAGAAGCAGAACCTGAAGACAGAAGAAGAAAATGGAATAGATGCTGAAAGCTACAAGGAAATGTCAATATTTGGTGGATGGCAGAAAGTGCCCCCTGTAACTAGATGTAGATTTTACTTCAAAAGAATCCTGCTGAGGCAACCCTCTGGGGTTAGAAACCATTGTGATGCTTTTGAGCCTCTAAACCTTCAAATTTAACTTGGTCTTGACAATCATAAGGTCTGAGCTGCTGCACATGGTATGATTTTATTCCCCTGGTTGTCCTAGAAGTGGAAAAAGAATCACTTTCAAATGAGAATTTTTATTGTTTTCATCACAGGAGCTTCAGTTGGGCTATTAAAAAAAGGCTTTCTTTTATGAAATTTCTCTTAGAAAACAATGGATTACAAGATAAGAGGAAATGACCTCAGGCAAGTGAAAAAGTACTGGTAAAGTTGTGAGGAAACTTTCTCCAGAAATTTCTCTGGATTTGTGTGTTCTGTCAAACTGCAGCCACATCCAGCCTTCCCTTTCTCCACCCCTAGGCAGTAAAACAGTGAGAGGGCTAATTTCTAGTCTGTTCCCCGTCCACTTAGGTAACTGCACAGCAGGCATGATCTGACCCAGTCTTCTGTAAACCACTCCCTAACCCTAGCCAAGGAGGAAACAGATATGTTGTTTTCTGGTATTTGAAGAACATAAAGCAGTATACCTGCCCCAACTGCTATCCAAACCATGAGTGACTTTGCAGTGCTCTTTGGGAGTAAACCGGAGAGTTTGGCAGAAGAAAGTAAAGAGATAGAGGGAGACAACTTGAAGCATTTTCTGAACTTTGTCTTCATTTGGCAAACAAATCCTTAACTTTGGAATCTGTCCTGGGCCAGCTTTGTTGTGTGGGATAGAGAGAAGAACCTATTGTTGTACTGGGGAGGCAGAATGTGTCCACAGATGCTAGTAACCCAAATCACTCTGCATAGAAACGTAAATACGAAGTCAGCTCCAGTACCCCTCTTAGTGACCTTCCACCCACCATTCCAGGCCCTGCTGGAGGAAAAGGGCTCCAAAAGAGAAGATTCCTTTCTCATGAAAAAAGGGAAGTGAGTAATACCCAATGTTTCCCATGCTCATTGCCTCTTTTACAAAGAATTGGAATTCCTCTGGCATTAGATGTAATCTGTAGGCATTGCATCTCACCTTCAGGGGAATTTCTAGTTCTCTAGAGCTCACTTTCCCAGCCCAGCTCTTAGGAGACCCATTCCATGGAAGGCATCTAACTTACATGTCAGGGACCACAGGGCAATCTCTAATCCTGGGCAGCCCTGAACTGGACATCCAGTGTATTGGTGCTTCCATCACTCTATCAATACAACCGTTTGAGCTGCCTCACCCCATTGGGATTTCTGGGGGTGAGATGATCTGATGCTAGATATAAAAGTGATCTGAAATAAAAGTCCACTTGCTTTTTACCTGAAAGGGCTCATATCTGAGATCTGCTGAGAAAGGTCTAACAGCAGTAACAGCAGTGCAAGGAACTTCGGCTTTATTCCAGAGCACGCTAACTAGAGGTGGGAAATTCCATATATCTAAGATCCAAACAACTAGAAAGCACAAATAATTGGTTGGCATGGGGCAAGGGGAGGAACTTCTTTCATCCATGTCTACTATGAGAAACATAAATATAGTCATCCCTCACTATGCAGGATAGGTTCCAGGATCCCCTTGCAGAGACCAAAATCTGCGAATACTCAAGTCCCTTATATAAAATGGTGTAGTAATTACATACACACATACCTCCCATGTCCTTTAAATCATTTCTAGATTACTTACGATGCCTAATACTATGTAAATGCTATTAATACATAAAAATTTGTTATACTGTATTGCTAGGGATTAGTGAGCAAAAAAAGTCTGCACATATTCAATGCAGACAGTTTTATTTCCCCCGAGTATTTTCTAGCCATATCTGGTAGAGTCCATGGATGCAAAACCCATGGATGTGAAGGACAGATTGCATATAGGACGTGATAAGGGACCACAAAAGAGAGTGATACGGTTTTGCTGCGTCCCCACCCAAATCACAACTTGAATTGTATCTCCCAGAATTCCCACATGTTGTGGGAGGGACCCAGGGAGAGGTAATTGAATCACGGAGTCCAGTCTTTCCTGCGCTATTCTTATGATAATGAATAAGTCTTACGAGATCTGATGGGTTTATCAGGGATTTCCACTTTTGCTTCTTCCTCATTTTCTCTTGCCACTGCCATGTAAGAACTGCCTTTCACCCCCTGCCATGATTCTGAGGCCTCCCCAGCCACATGGAACTGTAAGTCCAATTAAACCTCTTTTTCTTCCTAGTCTCAGGTATGTCTTTATCAGCAGCATGAAAACAGACTAATACAGAAGGCAACTTCCTATATCATGTGGTAGGGGAGAAGAGGGAAGGAACTGTTTCAAAATTAGTCTAATATTCTTTCCCTTTTACATTTATTTTACAATTTGATGATAATTAAGGGCTTTAATGAGGATAAAATTACTATATAAATCTTCAGTCAGTTTTGTGCCATCAAACAATACATTACTTTCCGGAGAGCTTCATCACCTGGTATAATACCAAACCTCAAGTGGCATGTATTTCGCAACTGCTAGAAGTGACCAACATTTCTAAACTAACCCATACACTCCTCAATTATTTCCAAGACATGGAAATTGATGTTTTCACACATATGTAGGAAAGTATAGCAAATAGCCTTTTGGGGATATTTCTAGATTTTACTACACATTTGGAAGAAATTTGAAAAAACTAGTCCAATAACCAGTTATAGTTAGTATTCAATATATTTGGTGATGAAAGTTAGGATTTGTTTAGATGTCTAAATGTGCATGATACAGTTTGGTTCCATGTCCTCACCCAAACCTTACCTTGAATGCTAATCCCCATCTGTCAAGGGCAGGACCAAGTGGAGGTAATTGTACCATGGGGGGCGGTTTTCCCATGCTTTTCTCATGATAGTGAGTCTCACGAGATCTGCTGGTTTTATAAGCATTTGGCATTTCCCCTGCTTGCACTCACTCCATCCCGCCACCCTATGAAGAAGGCACCTGTTTCTTCTTTGCCATCCACCATGATTGTAAGTTTCCTGAGGCCTCCCCAACAATGTGGAACTGTGAATCAATCAAACCTCTTTCCTTCATAAATTACGCAATTTCAGGTATTTCTTCACAGCAGTGTGAAAATGGGCTAACACAGTACACAGATTTTTTTTTTTTAATTTTTATATCGCAATACACACCTTGATTGATTGGTCTGTGACTTTCTACTAGTCTTACTGCCACCCTTTAGAATCATTATTTTAGCAATCTATCCTTTCCTTGCCATTCCAATTTTCTTGGCATGCTGACTACAGTAAGAGAATAATCTAATCCTCCCTATTCAATTGCTGGTTTTGTAGAAGGACCAAATGATATAATCAGAGCAATGAGTACAGATGAGAAACAGCAGTGAATGGTACAGTCCCAGCTTCGTGGTAGATGTTTCATGAAATATCATATCTGGGAATGAATTCCTTAGAGCCTCTATTAGCTACAGCTTTTTGCATCCAAGGGGAGTATAGCATAGTGGTTTCAAGCATGGTCAGGCAGTGGTGAGCATGCATTTCAAATTTTTGGTCACCAAATTGCAGTGAGGAGTCGGCATGTTGGTGAAGTGTGCTTTGACTCCCATGTCTCCACATGTGTTTTGTGGGCCTGTGTGGAGGTTAACTGCTCAATTTAACTACATGTTTAGCTAGATGAATACAAGAGGGAAAAAGTATCTTCTTTCTTTGAAATTCTTACTTCCCTGGTGAACCTTCATGACTACCCCATCTCATCTCAGTAAGCCAGCACCCCATTCTCTGCCAATCAGAGTCACACACTACCTGAAGCCACCTTATTCACTTCTTGCTTGGTGCCCGCTTCCTACCATGGAAATGGAAGCTTCTTGGCTGGACTTGGTTTTGTTTACCATTGTATCCCTATTACCTGAACTAGGTGCTCAAATACAGAATTTTAGTAGAGAATGCTGCCTTTCATGCAAGTAAGAGAAAAACAAATGAAGGCTTACAAGTATTTGCCTGAATGTACATAAAACATCTCTGAGAGCATGATGCACACTTGATAATATTGATTGCTTTGAGTGCCAGGAAAGAGGGAGATTTTTCACTGTTTACCCTTTTGAACCTCTTGAGTTTTTACTATACAAGTCAGTCATATGCTGTATAGGAATGTTCTGGTCAATAATGGACATCATATATGGTGGTGGTCCCATAAGATTATAATGGATTTGAAAAATTCTCATCACGTAGGTACATCTTGATGATTCTGGCTCTGTGTAGGTCTAGGCTAATGTGTGTGTTTCTGTCTGCTTTTAAACAGAAAAGTTTAAAAAGTAAAAAAATAAATTTTTTTAAATAGGAAAAGGTTTATAGAATAAGGATAGAAAAGTATTTTAGTACAGCTGTACAATGTGTTTGTGTTTTAAGCTCAGTGTTGTCACAAAGCTTTTTTTTTAATTTTAAGGTTTATAAAGTAAAAAAGGTGGTACAGTAAGCTAAGATTGATTAGTGAAGAAATAAATTTTCTAAAATAAATTTAGTGTTGCCTAAGTGTAGTGTTTATAAACTCTATAGTACTATACAGTCATGTTCTAGGCCTTCACATTCATGCACCTGTTACCTACTGACTCGCCCAACTTCCAGTCCTGCAAATTCCATTTACTGTAAGTGCCTCACACAGGTGTACCATTTGAAAAAATCTTTCATACCTTATTTGTACTGTACCTTTTCTTTTAGATATGTCTAGATATAAAAATACTTACCATTGCATTACAATTGCCTAAAATATTCTGTCCAGTAACATGCTGTACAAATTTCTAGAGCAATAGGTTATACCATATAGCCTAGGCATGTAGTAAGCTAGAACATCTGGGTTCGTGTCAGTGCATGCTATGATGTTCACACAATGACAAAATTGCCTAACGATGCATTTCTCAGAAGGTATCCTCATTGTCAAGTGACATATGACTGTATTTTGAATATGTGATTGTATTAATGATTCAAAACCAGACGATTAAAGTTTTAAAAAATGGAGTGCTCTATTCTTGAGAGCAGAGCTTAGATGCCTCTGAAGAGTATAATTATTTTTCCATTATTGTCAGTCCTATGAGCCTTCACGCTCTTTGGTTGTCTAGGGGAGTCCAAATCATCCTACACTTTTACATATTTCGCCTCATCATCTTCAAATATTAATCAAATATAACAGTATTAAAAGACTCTTGCCCCTAATTCAGATTATTCTATGGCATGAGAGAAAAAAATTGAATGAACCAATTACACAGGAAGGATGGAATTGCATAATTAAGAACATTCATGATGGTTTTACTGAACAGCATTAAAACAGTCCATTTTCCAATCATTCATTGCTTTTATTGGACACCATCCTGACTTAATAGAATGGTTCTTCTTAACACTGTTAATTTCTGGAAGAGCTCCAAGGCAAATGAAATCTCGATACTCATGTTCTGGGAATACAAGTTGTGAAACAGTAGAGGTAGGGGGTGTAGGGGAGGTCTCGTTGAAGACCAATTTCACTCTGCAATCTGACAGGGCTTTTTGTTCCTCATCAAAACCTCCACACTTTATCTCCATGCTTTCCCTAGCCTCTAGAATGATCAGTCCCACTAAACAAGATTCAGGCAGCCACTCTGAGAGGACAAGGAGAGAAGCTCAAACTGTACTGTAGACAAACTATTTCATGCTTTTCGCTGTCTGCTTGCCCCACACAAGGGAGTTGTACATGAGTGATTTTAGCTCATGTAATTATCTCAAATAATTATAATAACATTAAGGAGAAGAATATTAATAACAATACCATTGCTCTTATGGATCGATCCAATATCTTACCTCAAAAGAGGCCCAGGCTTTTTCGTGGATATGATTAGGGTTACCCTTGCTGTGGACTAGCATAGGAGGCTGAGATAAAAGCTCTTGATGACACTGCTTCTTAAATACCTAAAGATCCAAATGACCCCAAATCCTCCATCTCCTGCCCACCATCCAATGTTCTGCTCTCTAATGCACCTTGGGGCAGTTAGGTATGCTCCTGGCTAAAGGAAGATACAGCAAAACAGTTAACAAGTTTACGAAAAATTCATTGCTGAACGGTGAATTAGGAAACTTCAGAACTAAAGGAATCACATTTTTATCACAAGACAGTCAATTTAACCACAGTATATCTCTGGGATTATAACTCTAAAGTACTCCAAACATTTCTTGATATGTACAAAATTTTGATGCACACTTTGCTAATTAAAAAATGTGTATTCTTTTAGGTAAGGTAGAAGTTTCCTTTATATTCCCTATGGGGGGAAGAAAAGGTTGCCTCCCTAATTAGAAGAGTAAAAATAACTCCAAAAGTAACATGTACCATAAGTAAATAAACTTCTTTCAAACATTTTCGAAGTATTTATTTACTTATAAGCAACAAGTAAGCTTGCTTAGAAGATATTCATAAACCAGAAAATATCTCCCTCTATGCACTTGAAAAAGGCATTAATCTTTAAGGATCTTTTAATTAAAACTTTCCTAAATTCTTACAAATCAATGAAGTTTTTACCAAGTCTAACATACCTACTACAAACGAAATGTGTACACATCTGACTAGTTTTTAGTTGAGTACATTTTCTAACTTCATTTCAAAATTTTGTTCTTAGGCTGACCACATTTGTATTTGAAATACATTATTTGTATTTCAAATACATATAATTAAAACACAGCATTTCATGGTTTCTCTGGATATAGATCAAAAGATTACACTAAAATAAAAAGTAAATTACACTTATTAGATATTTGGCTTACTTAACCCAAGCATATGGTGTGCAAACATTGTTGAGGAGTATCATTCAAGATATTTAGCAACCAACAAAATTGACATAACAAACAATGAGAACAGATGCCTGCCGGCTTATCGCTAGTACTGTTGTATTGGTGTCTGCTTGTGAAATATCAGTTCTGTTTGTCTGAAAGCAGGCCCCTGCAAAGACAGCCTAGTTTCTGTCCTTGGCAGGGACCCCCTGCAGTGGTAGAGCTCCCTGGGACTCCCTAGACGGCAATACAATCACTGCTTCTCTTGATGTACCAAAGGTTAACAAATCACAGACAGGAAAATTGACAAGACTGATGGGCGTATAAATATTTGTTTATTAAAATGTGCACTGTAGCCATCCCATTTAAGTATACAGGTTAATTAAATCATAGATGCATGTTCTAAGAATGTGATTGATTTTCAAAGTGCTCTGTGTCTGTGTCCACAGACCCAAGTCAGTTAAAAAAAAACCATCAGTTTGATTTTTATAAAGCAATCAACTAACAAGTTATTTTCATATTTCTTTGAATTAATCTTCTAACTCTGGCAGTAATTTTGAAGCATTTGGAATATATATTTTTTTAAAAACTAGCTTAGCTGGGCATAGCAGCTCACACCTGTAATTCCAACACTTTGGAAAGCCAAAGCAGGAGGATCACTTGAGGCCAAGAGTTCAAGACCAGCCTGGGCAACATAGTGAGACCCTATCTTTACAAAAAATAAAATAAAATATAAAAAATTAGTGGTGTGCACCTGTAGTTCCAGCTACTGAGAGGCTGAGGTGGGATAATCACTTCAGCACAGTCAGCCAAGATCATGCCACTGCCCTCCAGCCTAGGCAACAGAGCCAGATCCTATCTCTAAAAAACAAAAGGCAAAACAAAAACAAAAATACCCACCTCCCAGTACTACGAAAATCATTTTCATAATTGGTTAAATTCAAACAATTTATAATAGGGTCCCAGATTATTAAACCCAACCTCCCATTCTTTTCAGAAATCCCCTCTCCCCGATTTTTGAGTAAATCGGTTTGATAACATCTAGCTGTGAGGAGTTTACTATCTGTCATGACTACCTTTCTGATTAACAGGTTTTTTTTTTTTACTCATTCTAGATGTATGTCACTTTTAACTTGGGAGCTTTGTTTGTTGGTTGGGTGTGTTGTTACATTTTGCTCATGTTGTTTGTAGCTTGTAAATGGACTCCCACAGGTGGGAAACTGCAGTAAGTAATGAAGACAGTACACACTCTGTACTGCATCTGCAGATTCAACCAACCACTGAAAGAAAATGTAGTTAGGCCTACAATGACTACATCTGTACTGAACATGTACAGACTTTTCGTTCTTGTCATTATTCTCTAAACAACACAGTATAACTACTATTTATATAGCATTTAAATTGCATTAGATATTATACCTAATCTAGAGATGATTTAAAGCATACAGGATCGTGTGCGTGGCTTATATGCAAATACTACGCCATTTCATATAAGGGATTTGAGCAACCATGGATTTTGGTATCTGTTAGGGGTCCCAAGGAATTGAGGGAGACAGTACTTTCTTACTCCCACTGGAGTAAGAATTGAGGGAGACAGTACTTCCAGTACTCCCACTGGAAGGAATAAGAATAAAAGTTTCTCCAGAATACACTCTTCCACGTTCTTGGAAGTCTGAAGTATGTGGCAAAGTAATGACAATGAAGAGAAGAAGGTCAAAAATTCAACAAATGAGTTATCAATCGGTATTTATTAAACAACTATAAATATTCTCAAGATATATTAGCTATTCAGGGGAAAACTACTTGGCCTTTAGCATTAGTGATGGGCCTAGAATGGTTAGATGGAATTATTTGGGTACCTGGGGCTCTGAACTGTGTCTTCAAATATCGCTAAGGTTTGGAGAGGTGTCAAGAGAGGAAAACAATTCTACTCTGGACCCAAAGGTGTAAGAAAATTGAAAATAGAACCTACGGAAGACAGAAAGGAGACCAACTCACCCAGAATGGAGTATGGGCTGAAGAGTGGAGGGATGAGTGGTGCTGCCCAGGATTATCAAAAGCTTTGGGTAGGCCAGGCATGGGGGCTCTCATGCCTGTAATCCCAGCACTTTGGGAGGCCGAGGTGGGCAAATCACCTGAGGTCGGGGATTCAAGACCAGCCTGACCAACATGGAGAAACCCCGTCTCTACTAAAATTACAAAATTAGCTGAGTAATCCTAGCTACGCAGGAGGCTGAGGCAGGAGAATCGCTTGAACCCAGGAGGCGGAGGTTGTGGTGAGCTGAGATCGCACCACTACACTCCAGCCTGGACAACAAGAGCCAAACTTCATCCAAAAAAAAAAAAAAAAAAACTTTGGGTATAGAGCTAGCCTAAGCCATTGAGTCTTCCAGGAAATAGAGGGAAAACTTGAGCCCTTTGTGAATAAGCATGCTGACATCATTTGTTTTAGAGATGGGCTCAATAAAGTAAGACATTACTCACCCTTCTTGGTAAACACACAAAATTAAATACAGACCAAAATTGTCTTTCCATGCCCATTCTATTCCTTAAAAAGTCAAAAAGAATGATGCTAAAAGTGGTCATGGCCAAATAATGCAAGGACTCTGGAGATTTATCCCAATCAGATCAGCCTTTCTCTCAAAGGTACAAAGCAGACCTATTATACATATGTTTGTGTCCCCAAAGTAACATTTTTCAAGTGGCATTTCTAGTTTAAATTTCAATTTCAATGTAAAAATAGAGTGTAGTTAAAGGGTTCACAGAATACAAATATCCAACTGTGAAAAAGTACATTAATTGAAACACCGAAAAACCTGGTGATTCACTTACTAGTTTTTGGCCATGTAACACGATTTATACATTAATCTGACAGCATGAACTAACATTTCAGGCCTTTTTACTATTGCATTAAGTTTCCAGCCAGGTTCTGATTAGTCAAGATAATCCACTTTTAGTGAGTAACCTAACCTGTTTTGAATCTGTACATGCAGATGTGTTACCTGTGTTTTATAGTAATGGGACTGTTTGAACAGAAGAATGGAATGCCCAAGACACATTTATCAGATATGACAATTCTTCTATTGTTGTCACTCTTTGTCAAATGCCACAACCCATGGGCATTTAGCAAACCATAAAGATTTATCATCCGATTCCCTTATTCACAGTCACTTGGATATTTTTATTTTCAGTTTGATGCCAAGACGTCTTCATTCATTATGTACCATGGATGAAGCATTCAAGCTATGCCTCCTACACATGAGTTTGTTGAGTTTTAGGCCTTCTCTCCACCATAAAATGTGAACTGTCATGGACAGTGACCAGTCTATTTATCTCTGAATTACTGCCCCTCGCATTAGAGTTTCCATCAGTTGAGTAGAGGGGGAGAGATGGCTGCTTGTTTGCCCTCAGGAAACGAATATCTGAAGCTGAAAGGCTCTCAACAGTAAGAGCTGAAGCCGAGCGAGAAAATGGTGCAGTGATGGTAACTAAGTGAACTAAAGTGCAGAGCCATGGAGCAGGTGACGTGCTTAGGCACTGTTTTTGCTGCTCAGCTCACCCATGGCCCTCTGCCGTGGACTCATGTTTCCAAATAAACACAGGGTCAGGAGAAGACGAGAATGAGATCTGTCCAAGACCCATTTAGACAAAAATTGCCCTGTTATAGCTTCACAATCTAAGAAGACATTTTTACGTGCAAAAATGTTGGGTGAAATATAATCAAGGATGCACAGAGGGACTCTGAACATATTCTGCCCCCGCTGGGAGTTTTAATCTACATGTCTTCCCCGTTATTGCTTAAGCCAGATTTTCAACCATTCAACTAACTCATCCAGTACTGTTAATGTACTGGCTAGGAGAATATTTTGTCTTTGGTGTTAATACCTCACCCTAAATTGAAGTAAACCTGGCTACAGAGAGGGTGCAATTTATGTTGCCTGCCACATTCCCTGGTTGGGTAAGATTTTCAGTTAAAGTCATCCTCCCTCACTTCCGTTTTGCCCCAGGGAAGGGAGATACATTCGCATTCAGCCCTGACAGGTAAGTGCTTGCCACTTATAAAATCCAATAAATAAATTCTAAATAAATATATCTGCAAATCGAAACCATTTTGAGCTACTTAACTGAGTGCAAATCTAGTCCTTTGTACACATATTTGTACAAAGTGTTGCCTGTAATTTTAAAGATGCTTGCCTCCGGGAGGTTTCGTTTTTCCATTGAAGTCCCCTTGATTTACTGTACGCAATATGTTACAGCTTCCTTATTTGCTCCTTTGGGACAGTTACTGACAGTAAATCTCTATTAAAATATTCTTCCATATGGTTGCATGAAAATTTTATTGCAGTGAGCCTGGGGCTGAAGGTCACAGCTGAGTAGCTGCAGTTAAGTATTGCAGTCTATGGACTCGGAGGTACATCTGTTCTGGGAGCTGGAGTAAAATTAGAATTTTACTGTCAATAGCATTTCTCCAAAACTAGTTAACATTTGTTTACTGTAGCTGGCTGGGCCTTTTCTTCCACAGTACCTAAAATGTATGTCACCAGGCCCCGCACCCATCTCTTCCAGGGTGGAAGTTTTAATACAGAATCTGCTGAACCTGAAGGTCACCTGAGAAGTCCCTAATGGATATTTCATTTATGATACATGAAAATTTAATTCTATCTCTTCTAATTTGAATCTATTGCTCGCTCACATTGGTTTTAGCTATAAGTCATTGTTTGTTCTAAAAGCTTCTTGGATAGCAGATCATACAAACTTAATAAATGCTACCAAAGTATGACTTTTACATCTGCATTTCTGGGGCTTATAAGAGAGTACCCAGGCAATGAGTTTTCATTACTTTATATGTTTGGTTGGAGAGGGTGAGATAGATTGGACACCATTTAGCTGGGATTATGATGTCATTACTTCAAGTGTTTGTAGATAATACTCATCCCTGAAAAGATTGGGAAAACCAAGGGACTTTTGAAAACATAATTCCACTGAATAGATGTGGCTACTTAAGCATGCTTTATGGCTATACACACCACATTTAGCAACTGGGAGCTGGGGTCAGCCAAGTGCCAATTGTTTAATGTCAACATTAAAAAAAAGGAAACATTCAACTATGTTTTTAAGCCTATCTTTCTCAGCAGTGCGACATCCAGCCTAGACTCCAAATCCACCCCAACACCTCTCATGTCAAAGCACTGTGAGTAAGTTACAAGGAAAAACCAGCCCGAGCAGTTCCCAGGGCCTTGGCTGTGTCTCCACAAAGTATGATGCTCAGCAGCATTCCATCCCAGCCTTCATCCAAACAGTAATCTGATCCATAGATTTGTAACCCAGGGTCACCAGGTTTTTGGGTATCACTGTGAAAAAGTACCGATTTGTAACTGTTGCATCTTGAGCTCTTATTTCAAAAAGTTCCAGGAAGAAGCTCAGTCCCAGAAAAACAAAAACTGGTTGGATCCAGAGATGCCAGAATTGGAGATGAACTTTGGGGACCTCTCCTCATTACCACCCTAAAAACCTCACCCAGGGAGGAACTTATTTGCCATTTTGTACATATGTGACACGTATGGAAGCATGATCAGTGACTGCACCTGTGCTGCCTTTACTTCACCTATTTAGCTGAATAACAGCTATTTGAATAACAGCTCTGTGTTCACCTTTGGTCAAGAAGGTAGTGTTGTGGGAGCTATCCCTGGTGCCCTCTTTGTTGCAAGTAATAAAATCATCTTGTTAAATCCTCCTTGGTTGTGGTCATTGGACTGTCACTCACCAAGAGATCAAACCCACCTGTTGTATGAGTAACAGATCCAGAAATTTGAGTGACTCTGTAGCAGGTTTTTTCTTTTGATACTGATTAATTCCCAAGCTTATTTCTGAGACTCCATTGATTATCTCGTATTAGTTCTGTTACCAAAACACCAGGATTTGGTCTAGATCCTGATGCTCACCACACAGAAAGCCAATCACGGAGACACTGAGTATTGGCAAGGAAGAAGGTTTTTATTGGGTGCTACAGCCGAGGAGATGGGAGCCCAGTCTCACACCCATCTTCCTGACTGACTAAAACTAGGGGTTTATAGAGCAGGGAATAAATGTAACAATGTGTAAGAAGATAAGAACTAGGGAGGGACAAGGAAGCAATACTGATGAATGAGGGGTACTTGTGGTGATCTGGTGAGTGTCAGTTCTTTGATACTTTTTTTGAGAGGCCTGAAGGTCTTTTCCTGAAGAAGGAGCTCAGATTAAATAAATACAAGTTTCAAGCTTTAAGACCAGAAGGATCAATTTATATTAAACAAAAAGAACAATCTATGAGAGTATTGTGTTGGTTTCATTTCCAGAAGTTTAGGGAAATTTTCAAAGCAAATTTAAAAAAAAAAAAAAAAAGTTTTTGAGATAGGGTGTCACTCTGTTGCCCAGGCTGGAGTGCAGTGGTGTGATCATAGCTCATTGCAATCTCAAACTCCTGGGCTCAAGCCATCCTCCTACCTCAGTCTTCCGAGTAGCTGGGACTACAGGTGCACATCACCATGACCAGCCAATGTTTTATTTTTTGTAGTGATGAGGTCTCCCTATATTGCCCAGGCTGATCTCAAACTCCTGGGCTCAAGTGATCCTCCCACTATGGCTTCTCCAAAGTGCTGAGATTACAGGCATGAGCCACCACACCTGGCCTAATTTGTGTATTTTTAAGCATACGTCACCATAGTAATGTTTAGGAAGTAGTAGAGGGGGATCCAGAGAAAAGTGAAAAAAAAAAAAAAAGGCAGAAAAGGCATTAGATGGAGCATAGAAGCTACATTCACTGAGTGCTAACCAGGGCCAAGCCCTGGTGCTTTGTAAAGTACTAGCTCTCATAATTCTCACACAATCTCTATGAGTTAGACACAATTATTATTCCCATTTTACAGATGACAAAACTAAAGGGCAGTGAGATTAAGTAACATGTTCAGTCATACTGCTGGGAAGCAGAGCTGGATTCAAAACAATATAGCCCCAGTGCCTGTGTCATTAACCACTGCACCCCACTGCCTCTTGGATGAGGAGGGTGGTGGGGAAGACATTGAGGGTCTAAAACGATTACAGATTAGGTTTCAGATAAATCCGCAGATTGTGCTATTTGGACCCAGGATGAAGTCTGAATATGTCCACTGTCTCTGATACTGATGTTGACAAGGATCATGTCCTTTACACTCAGTGGTGAGAACAGATGTGGAACAAGGTAAACATTGACGACTCTAACAGCACCTTCAGGAAATATATAGTGAGGTGAAAGAGTTCAATTTGATGGATCTGTGAACTAGGCACAATCTCTTCCCTGCAAAAAATTGCTCCTTTCAAAGAGAAACACATTTCAGAGATGCAGGTTACCATGGATTAAATCTCAGCCTCACCCCCATTACTTTCACTCTGCACGCACCCTCAGCAACACACACACACACACAGACACAATGTTTGGGCAAAAGAGAAACTAAATGCTGAGAAGGCCAATGAGAAGGCTGTACTAGAAAGAGGTAAACATGGGAGGGAAGTCTGAGCCAAAATTCCTCATGAAGAGCTAAGGACTGAACTTTGAGGAAGATCCAATATAAGGGCACATCCAGAGCACCTGTGGCAGAACCAGAACCTGGGCTTGGTACCAGGGGCTCTAAGTGGAAAAGAGGTGCAATAAACACAAGAGAAAAGGGTGTATGAGATTGCCCAAAACAGCCTTGAGGCATCAGTGCCTCAAGTGTGAACCACATTCAGTAGTCTCAAAGGATCAGAGATTTATTTGCTTTTCAACAGATATTGTTTTAAACTGTATTTTGGCATAACTTTAGACTCACCTGGAAGTTGCATAAAGAGAATGGAGAGTTTCCATATATCCTTTCCCACCTTCTTCTGATGATAAGTACTAGGATCAAAACTGGGAAAGTGACATTGATACAATACTTTTAACTAAGCTACAGACCTTATTTGCATTTCATCAGAACAGGTATTTTTGTAGCACTCTTCTTGTGCCTGACACACCCTGTGCTAGCGGTTGGGGCACAGTTCCTGGCCTTACAGTGTTTGCAGTTTATTGGCAAAAGTTTGCAGGTCAATGACATACTGCTGGAAATTGGAAACTAGTTGGTATTGGAAATTTTGTTATCTCATTGAGTTGCCGTGACACGGGAAAAGCACTAATTACATATCTCTGAGCACACCTTCATTTTACTTAAGCACACAGCCACGGAACCTCTGTTCTTTGTGTCTTCAAATTACAGATCATGTACAACAGTGAAGGATTCCCAAGGATGTTTTTAGTGGAGGAGAGGTGGGGAAAGCCATGGGGACTTGGGGAGTTTTCCATCTTGGCCTTAGAGAACACAATAGGAATCTTTGAACATTGTGTGTTTTGGAAATACTGCTTAGAGATCACCAGGATTTTGACAACTTAAATGGGATCCCTCAAAAACTTTGAGGTTTTAGCTATTCTTTTGTTGGTAATTAAACTTTTTGTTTTTGATAGTAAGTAGCAATCAACTATGAGAAACAGCACCACTTTCTGTATTGTTAGGTTTTATGCTAACACGAGAAAGCTAGAATCTTTATTGCCGTGTATATAAGGTCAGGAATTTGACAATAATGTAACTGGATTCATGGTGTGGGAAGTAATTTACTTTTTTTGTTTGTTTTTAGAATTGGTTTTACTGTGTCATTATATAATACTCTTGAATTTAGCGGTTTGTTTTTGTTTTTCTTTTGCATATTAGAAGTCATTTCATATTTTTTTTATATATAACATAAGTGCTCTAAAAGAAATGTGTAAAATGATTACAGCTATGTCCTGGGGAGTGCAAGTTAGTCTCTCTGTGTGTGTCCACTTTAAGTCCTATTATTTAGAAGCAGATGCAGTAATGCTAAGTAAATACATATTTAGTAACCCTACATGCCCCTCTCCACACATGGGCACCTATTATAGAGATACAAAAGGAACAGTAGGCAAAGTCCCTTTCACTCAGCTTATGCTGCAAAGCTCCTTGTATTTGCTTATTTGAGAAGGGGGAAAAGATCATTTTAAAGTTAAATTGCCTAGTGAACCCATCTATCATTTGCAAAAAGGTAATGAGCTGGAGCCAGAAGCCTAAGTCTCTGCTTTCTTTCCCTTTCTCATGGCCAAGATGTAAGACATAAAAAGCAATTTTTCTTGATATGTGATCAAACGATGGATTAAGACTTGCAAGGAGCCGGTGATCAATTGTCTGATAATATGTGACAGATCTTGTCAGATTGACGAAAATGTACCCAACCCAAAGGGAGAGAAGCCTCTGAGCTGTGAAGGTGCTTTCTTAAGCAATTGCCTGAGATGCAGAGGCCCTGTGATATCAATTATCTTCTGTATCAACACCAAACCGGATTTTTTTTTTTTTTTCTGCCGAAGCTGCCATCATGGTTTGACATGTGTAAGTTAATTCTAATTAGATGCATTTCAGTAATCACTTAACTTTAATTGGTTTTGTATCTTATTTTTCAAAGGAAGAAGGCATAGACTTGTCCTAATGCTTTACCAAAATAATGTTCCACAAGACATGAAATGAATTCCCCTCCACTCTCCCCCACATTTCTGACAACATGCCAATAAAAATAGTATTAGGTGATTAAAGAATTTTTGTTTAAGGCAGACATAATGATAAACGGTAATAAAGTCAAACAGCCAGCGGGCTCCTTGGTGGATCAGCCACCTGACGGCCTGCCTCAAGATCCAGCCTTGGCTTAGTTGGCAGGATCCACACTTAACATTAGAGCCTCTTTCAGGGAGAGGGAAGAGAGGGAAAGTGAACGACGCCGAGACATCCATATTGTTTCCACCTTTCTCGGCAGTTTCAAGCTGCCAAATGAACATCCACTCATCTCGGACTGGTTCCAACTTAAGAAAAGAAAGGGGAAGAATACATTTCAAAATCACGTGGACTTATTTTGGGAGCTCAGAGAAACTGTAAGCCAGGTTTAGATTTATTTATTTATTTATTTTTTACTTAGCTCCAAGGTTGGGGAGAAAAGCCTTATTTTTACATAAGGCCAAAGAAACAACTGAAACAGGTTTTAAATTTCTTCCTGATGCAAAGGAGGAGGAATCTGCCTACTCAGCATTTTCTTCCAGTTTTCCTGTAAAGGAGGACACTGTGCTGAAGCAATTATTTCTGTATAAACAAGCTGTCTGCCCATTTGGGAGACATTTACATTTGGTGTTTGAGATGCAGTCCCAGAGAAGATAAGGCTGAGTTTTTATATGTGTAGAGAGAAAAGTTGGGGGAAGGGAAGTATACAGTAGATGGTCAGATGCAGGGGGGTGGTTATAGCTTAAAACCCAACTCTATTGGTCAATGGAGTTATAATCTTAAATAGATAAACCCATCTCATGGTGTCTGAAAAATCTTTTATTCATCCATTCATCAAATGCCTGTAGACATATATTATCATATGGGTTTCTGGGTTTTGGTTTTTAGTGCTTACTGTGTGCCAGAACCATGGCTGTGGGGATTCAGGGATGACGAAGGCAGAGTCCTTGATCTACTTCACGGAGCTTGAAATGAAGGTCCCCTGGCAATGATCTAGCCTAAGTTTCTTGTGTTTGTCAAACTGAACTCCAGGAAGCTAACTGGGGGGTCTTTAAATGGCTGGGATAGTAGAAGAAAGCTAAGCAGACATGCTCTAGCCCATCTCTAGCACCCATCCTCCGCTTTAACCCAGGGCTTATACTTTGGTTATTTCACATATTAGGATTCCCTATGAGATTTGTTTAGGGGAAAAAAAAGGTGATTTATGCAGCATTCAGTCCTTTTATCTTAAGTAAGGAAAATTAGATTCTTGAGCCTCAGAAGCACTCGTGACATCTTTGGTGACAGTTTGGAGCGTCCAGCCGGTCTGCTGTCAGGTCGCCATGACAGGTTACCCAGACGGTCAGCGGCTGCCTCCCCTCTACCATGTGCTGCCCAGGACGGCAGGAGCTTTTCCATCTGTGGAGAAACAAAGGCTTGTGGGCATGTGCTGCTTAGCACAAGATTTTCCATCTGTGGAGAAACAAAGGCTTATGGGTAGGTGCTGCTTAGCACAAGATTTCTCTAGACAGAATGAGAAGCCGCATGCTTGCTGTGTTTGCTGGTTGGAACTTCAGGGATGGCTTGCCAGTTTACTTCTGTTTCTCACCTGAGGTTTTTGGTATATAAGATGGTATCTTGTCTCTGATCATCAGAAACATTTGGGAGGTCTTGTGTGGACTCTGATAGCATTTGTTGGCATTATGAAGGGAATAGACTCTTATTACCATGAAAGGCTATTAGTTTTCCTCAATTTGTCCAAATGTTTCTTGGAGCAGAATTTGAAACTTATGAGATTCCAATAATGATCACGGCCAATGTGAAAGTCACCAAAATTATAGCAAAAGCTGATTCAGTAGACTGAGGAAGAGAGACCAAGGTCTAAGAACCGGAGATAAGGCCAAAAAAAAAAAAAAAAAAATCAGAGTGTTGTTTGATGATATGCTGACATCCTGGGTCACAGAGCACAGAAGAGTTCTGAGACACAAGCAAGGCAAAATCCCTTCAGGGATGCTAAGGGCAGTTTCCTTTCCGTTTGTGGTGGAGAGTGGGCATGAAGTTGTTGATGACTGGGAACTTTAGAGTTGGATAGTGGGAAGTCTTGATTTATCTGGTTTGAGAACAGAAATCACCATGAGCCTTGGGCAGTCTCTATAGCCAAGTGTGAGCCTCTACATCAGCCAGGGCAGCTGAGCCCTTTCATCGCCTCCCCGCACCAATGACCCCACACTACTCCCCACTTCCCTGCTCCCCTGGACCCTTGCAGGAAGTTCTAGCCCCCTCATGCGAGTATCACATCCGGGGCACTAGAACCTGGAGGAAAGAGACATGTATGTGAACATCTTTTTAAGTACAAAATAATGGCAAAGGATGAGCACCTGAGAAGCTGATCAGATGGAGAGAAATAAGCATTTGCCAGTATTTTAATACAAATGGCCATGGAAAAGATAGGGAACTTGGTATTGAGCATTTGCCATCTTCCTGAGCGAGGTTAAATGGATTTGATTTACACTTCTCAGACAGCCTAATTGCAACTTTGCAGTAGGCAAGATCAAGTAAAATTCTGAGTTTAATAGAAAAGAGGATCTGATTTGCAATTCAGTCACTCTCTGGTGAGCTAATATGGGAAAATCACACAAGGTCAGAGGTGAGCTCCTTCCCTGGCCTCAGGGAGAATATAACTGAAGTGGAAAAGAGAAGGAATAGGTCAAGAAGAAGAGGCATATTTCAGTGTTTATAACCAAGGATGAAGAACTGCCCCATCCAGACACCGATATTCCCTGCAAGGAGTGAAGAGCTGGAAGGTTCACAGACGTTATCTCCTTTGAAACAAAGCTCTTTCCACTTCTGCAACAGGAAGTGGCCTAGTTGGAGATTTCCAGAGAAAGCTCATCAGGTGCCCAGTAATTTCAGTGGAAGACACATACTTAGTGATCCTAGCCAGTTGATCCAATGTCATTTCACAAACAAACATATACAGACCTTGAGTGATAAGTTAACGCATTCAAAATGGGTGGCAGAACAATGACAAGAACCCCTGCCTCATGGTGTTCCCTCTTGTGGTCCCTTTTTCTTCATGGAATTGCCTCAGTTGAACTCAGGAAGTATTTTACTGATTCTCTTACATATGCTAACTCTGATTTGGGCACTGATTTGGGCAGATATAATATCTGCTCCTGGGAAACTGTATACCTCACTGGGGAGAAAAGACACACACTGCTATTAGAACTAGATTGCCGGCTGGGCGCGGTGGCTCAAGCCTGTAATCCCAGCACTTTGGGAGGCCGAGACGGGCGGATCACGAGGTCAGGAGATCGAGACCATCCTGGCTAACACAGTGAAACCCCGTCTCTACTAAAAATACAAAAACTTAGCCGGGCGAGGTGGCAGGCGCCTGTAGTCCCAGCTACTCGGGAGGCTGAGGCAGGAGAATGGCGTGAACCCGGGAGGCGGAGCTTGCAGTGAGCTGAGATCCGGCCACTGCACTCCAGCCTGGGTGACAGAGCGAGACTCCATCTCAAAAAAAAAAAAAAAAAAAAAAAAAAAACTAGATTGCCTTGCACAGTGATTCATGAGCCAAGATTAGTCAGCAATTAATTCCATAATAGTACAGTCACTAATCTTTGATCTTCACAATAGCTACGTAAGTCAGTGAGCCCGACTTGATAAAAACTGAAGCCTAGGTTAAATGGCTTGCTTATGATCCAATAGCTAGTATGGTACAGAAATGGAATTTAAAGTTGGGACTTCTGATTTAAAACTGGAGTCTTTTCCCACTATGTATTTTGCTACCTTTCAAAGTTGTAGAACTCCTTTCTTTTTTTAATAAGAGGCATAATAAGAAGCACAAAACATAATAATCTCTGACTTTAGCTATTGCCATAAAATTAATAATGTGAAATAATTATTTTTAAGCATTTGAATTCAACAAAACCACCATATGAGGAATGAAATATCTGAAAAAAAATGCTGGTTTCACTGACTTGTGCATTCTTTGACAAGTGTCAAAATATCACAGAGATGGAGTCATGATTTTGCTGAATTCCTCTGGAATCAGAATAATCTGAGAGCTGTTTGGAAACCAGTATTAAACCACAACATCATTGCAGAATTCATGGAAAACAAGTCACAAATAGTAAATGTTCATTAACAGCAATTTCTTTTCTTTCTTTTTTCTTTTTTTTTTTTTTTTGGTTTCTAGATATGTTTTGTAAAACAGCAAGGGATCACTGTATAAAAGAAAGAGAGGTGCTACAAAAATGCGCACCATTTACAAAAACAATAATGAAGGAAATAGGCATATTAAACCACAGCTTTGCATCTTCAAAACTGTAATATTAAAAGCCGTGCACAATTATCTACAACACAAACCTTGGGCAGAAATCTAACCCCACAGGCTTAAATACACAGGGATGATTAGAAATATATTCTCATTACAAACAATACCATGAGATTTTGGATTTTAAAAATTAGGACCAAATGTCTAAATATGCTGTACATATCATGATAAAAAGAATAGTTGCATATACAAATACAAACCTTAATCATTTAAAAATTTATTACTTTTTAATTTGTTTTCTAAAATTACCCAAGAGATTTTCTCAGTGAGAACAAAACATATGGTTGAATCATAGCATCTAACCACTAATTTATTATTGTTTTTAGTTGTGGGTTGTTGGATTATGTTTTGGCCTCCTGAAAAGCCAAAATCAGTTGAAAGTCACTGCAAAAATACTACACTGGGGCCTGAAACCAAGCATGAAAAATGTTGGCTCATAGAATGTGATTATGAATCACTAAAAATGATATTGAAAATCCACATGAAATATTCACTTTAGAAACAAATGAGAGATATGAAATGCATGAGCTGGAAGAGCATAAATAGTGCCACAATTATTTGAGCAGAGAGAAAGAGCAAGAGTAGAAAATAACTACAGCTTCTGGCTCATGGTACAGAATGAAATGAAGTCCTCATAGTTAGAGAGCCCAAGAATCATATTTATGTGCTCTGGGGTTTACCGACTGGAACACTTGAGCTACATTGGATTTTCCCTCAGACTACATTCCAGCTTCCAACTTGCATTTTCATAGAAATAATTACCCAAACAGGATATATTATGCAATTCTTTTGACATGGGCCATACTGTTGCCAACATTTTAAAGTGGTTAAGTTAAAATAGTTACGTCCTCAATAGACATCTCTGATTATCATGTCATTCTTCAGCCCATCTCTAGGATGGTTCTCCAGAATTTATTTGACATCTTCTTGGTAAACATGTTGTGAAGGAGTCTGCTAAAAACTTTATTTAATAGTCTAAAACTCTGAAGTTTAATGACTTGGTTTTTAAGCATTGTCAAAATGAACCCAAGTCCAAATGGTGGCATCAAATGTGTAGGTCAAAAGGTTTTAAACTTTTTAGGAGTATAAATGCTACATGCTGCCTAACAAAATATGTAAAAGATCTGTAAGAGGAAAACTACAAAAATCTGATGGAAGACATCAAAGAAGAACCAAATAAATAGAAAGATATGCCACATTCCTGAATTGTCAAGATGTCAGTTCTTCCCAACTTGATCTGTAGATTCAATGCATTTGTAATCAAAATTTCAGCAAGTAACTATTATTGATTCTAAAGTTTATAGGGAAAGGCAAATGACCCAGACACAAAGCACTGAAGAAAAGGAACAAAGTTCGACTGACACTATTAGCTATAGTAGTTCAGACAGTGTGGTTTTGATGAAAGAACAGACAAAGAGGTCAATGGAACGGATTAATAACCCAGAAATATACATACATAAGTGGATTCAATTGATCTCTGATAAAGGAGCAAAGGCAATACCATGGAGCAAAAATTGTCTTTTCAACAAATGATGTTGGAACGACTGGACATCCACATGCGGGAAAAAAAAAAATGAACCTAGAAACATATTTTATGCCATTCACAAACATTAACTCAAAATGGATCACAGACCTAAATGTAAAATTCAAAACTATAAAACTCCTAGAAGATAACATAGGAGGAAACCTGATTGACTTTGGGTATGGCAGTGACTTTTTAGCTACAACAACAAAAGTACTAAATCCTTGAAAGAAATAATTGATAAGTTGGATTTAATTAAAATATGAAACATTTGCTCATCAAATGACAATATAAAGAGGATGAGAAGATAAGCCACAGACTGGGAGAAACTATTTGCAAAAGATACAGTTCATAAATGACTGTTATCCAAAATTACAAAGAACTATTAAAACTCAGCAATAACAACCTGATTAGCAAATGGGCCAAATACATTAACAGACACCTCACCAAAGAAGATATACAAATGTCAAATAAGCATATGAAAAGATTCTCCCTACGATATATCACCAGGCAATTGTAATTTCAAAGTGAAAGTAAGATACCACTAGACACCTATTTGAATGGCCAAAATCCAGAACACTGACAACACCAAATGCTGGCAAGGATGTGGAGCAACAGGAAACGCAATATGGTCCAGTCACTGTGGAAGACAGTGTGGCAATTTCTTTCAAAACTAAACACATTCTTACCATACAATCCAGCAAGTATACTCCTTGGTATTTACCCAATTGAATTGAAAACTTATATTTACATTAAAAAACCTGCAAACAGATGCTTATAGCAGGTTTTTTAATAATTGTCAAAACATGGAAGCAACCAAAAGGTCTTTCAGTAAGTGAATGCATGAAAAAACTGCGTTATATCCAGACAATAGAATATTTATTATTATTATTCACTACTAGAATAAAAACAAGCTATCAAGCCATGAAGACACGGAAGGAACTTGAATGCATATTACTAAGTGAAAGAAGCCAAGGAAAAGGTTACATATTATATGATTCAAACTATCTGACATTCTGAAAAAGGCAAAACTCGGAGACAGTAAAATGGTCAATGATTGCCAGAGATTAAGGAGGAAGGGATGAATAGGTAGAGTGTAGAAGATTTTTAGGGCAGTGAAACAGGTATAAGACTGGCAGGACTTGTTTTCTGTCACTACCCTGCTAACAAAAACAGGGTCTAGTCCAGACAGGATAAAGCAAAGAAACTGAAGGAAATGAACAGATGATAACAAAAGTGATCCCTAGCTACCTCATTGCTCATTAGCATAAGACATCCCCACCAGCGTCATGGCAATGAGCTGAAAGTTACTGTTCATTTTCGTGGCAACAACCTAGAAGTTACCATCCCTTTCCTAGACATTTCTAAATAACCTTTGCCCTCAATTTGCATTAACCTGTACCTTAATTTGCATATAATTGGAAGTGGGTTTAAGTGAGTACGAATACAATTGCCAAGAGCCCATACATTGCTGACTCTGGGCACACTGTCTAAGAGTTAGCTCAGCTCCTCAAGGAACAGTACTGTTCAATAAAAGATTGCTGTCTAACACCACTGGTTCACCCTTGAATTCTTTCCTAGGCAAAGTCAAAAACCCTTGCAGGTTAAGCCCCAATTTAGTGGCCCACTTGTCCTGCATCAAAACTATTCTGTATGGGCCAGATGTGGTGGCTCACGCCTATAATCCCTCACTTTAGGAGGCCGAGATGGGTTGATCACTTGAGCTTAGGAGTTCGAGACTAGCCTGGGTAACATGGCAAAACTGCATCTCTACAAACGATACAAAAATTAGCCAGATGTGATGGCTCATAGCCCGTAGCCCTCGCTACCCAGGAGGCTGAGGTGGGAGGATCACCTGAGCCCAGGGAAGACAAGGCTGCTGTGAGCCATGATCATGCCATTATACTGCAGCCTGAGTGGCAGAGAGAGACCCGTCTCAAATCCAAACAAGCAACAAAAAAACTACTCTTTATGGTACTGCAATGATGGATACATGCCATTATACATTTGTCCAAACCAGTAGAATGTACAACATCACAAGTCAAATCTATCATAAACTATGGACTTTGGGTGATAATGATGTGTCAATGTAGGTTTATTGATTGTAACATGTACCACTGTGGTGCAGGATGTCTATAATGGGGGAGGTTGTGTATATATGGGAACAAGGGAGTATTAGTCTGTTCTCACACTGCTAATAAAGACATACTCAAGAGTGGATAATATGGTGAAACCCCATCTCTACTAAAAATACAAAAAAAATTAGCCAGGTGTAGCTGTGGATGCCCGTAATCCCAGCTACCCAGGAGGCTGAGGCAGGAGAACCGCTTGAACCTGGGAGATGGAAGTTGCAGTGAGCCAAGACCACGCCATTGCACTCCAGCCTGGGCAACAGAGCAAGACTCTGTCTCAAAAAAAAAGAAAAGAAATAGAGGTTTAATGGACTGACAGTTCCACACGGCTGGGGAAGTCATCATTATGGCAGAAGGCAAAGGAGGAGCAAAGTCACGTCTTACATGGTGACAGGCAAGAGGGTATGTCCAGGAGAACTCCCCTTTATAAAACCATCAGATCTCATGAGACTTAATCACTATCACAAGAACAGCACAGGAAAGACCAGCCCCCAAGTTTCAATTACCTTCTACTGAGTCCCTCCCACAATGCATGGGGATTATTACAATTCAAGGTGAGATCTGGGTGGGAACACAGAGCCAACTATATCAGAGGGTATGTGGAGACTCTCTTTACTTCCTGCTCAATGTTGCTGTGAACCTAAAACTGCTTTAAAAAATAAAGTGTATCAATTTTTTTAAAAAGCCAAGTGCTTGCATTGTTGGGAGATGGGAAGTGGGGAGTGGTATGGCCAAAAGAAAATAGGAGAAAACCCCATCCAACATGTTTTTTATACAATTAGCAAAGGTCACAAAAAAACTGTAAAATATTTACTTGGCAGCACAGGAATTTTGTCTTTTTGATTATAGGGAAACATAAACTTTTAAAATGTATATAATGTAAATACAACTTAAAGTTTTCAAAGTATGGTTTATAATTCCCTGAAACACTTTCAGGGGTCCCATGAGGTCAAACTATTTTCATAATGATACTAAGACATTTGCCGTTTTTACTGTGTTGACGTTTGCACTGATGCAAAAACAACGGTGAGTAAAAACACTGAAGCCTGAACCAAGGCAATAGCACCAAACTCTACTAGTAGTCACTGTATTCCTCCTCACTATGCACTCACAGATTAAAGAATGCCAGCTTCACTTTACAAATGCTTTAATGAGTCTGTAAACATTACTGATTTTATTAAATCTTGACTCAAGTACATGCAACAAAATGACATGTATGTACAAAGAACTTCTGTTGCACAAAGAAGTATGATGGTTGCCTTGAGGTGAAACACTTGTATGTTTTGTGTTGTGAGCTGAACTAGATGCTTTGTTCATGAACCATTATTTGTACTTGGAAGAATGACTGACAGACAAACCAAGATTATTCAGCTTTGGGCATCTGGCAGATATTTTCTCAAAAATGAATAAAGAGAGCCTGACACTGCAAGGAAAACAATTGATAGCATTTGTTGCCCATTGTAAAATTTGTGCTTTCAAGCAAATAATTAGAATTTTGGAAAATATGTATTCACCATTATGTGCTTGACAGTTCCCAATACTTAAAGAGTTTTTTTCTGATTATATCAGTGGTGATTTTGTCACATGTGATTTTTTGATATTCTAGAATGAAATGTGTCAACATTGAAAGATTTGCATAATTCAGAGAATCACTATTTTCCAATGTAACATCATGTGTGAGTAAAAGATCCATTCAAAGTTCAAGAAGACCAATGGATTTTAATGTAACAGGGTATTAAAAATCCATTTATATAGTTTTTGATGCCACATTGCAACTAGCCTTTAAGAAACTAGCACTTGTCAAATTTGGGTATAGGATCAAAGAACATACACAATGAGTTTGTTTTAACTATTGAACTATTTCTCCATTTTCCAATTGCATAGGATTTGAAGCTAGATTTTCTTCATTATTCTTCAACCACATGACATAATTCTATAGGTTAAATAGAAGGATAGAGCAGATATAAGAACCTAGCTGTTTTCTATTAACCTAGACATTAAAGACATTTGAAAAAATGCAAAGAATGTCACTCTTACTTAATTTTTTCTTTGTTTTGTTCTTGCTTTTCAAAATATTTATTTTCATAAATATAAATTATTTATGTTATCAGGTAGTGGGTTTATTATTGTAATTTTCAAATAAATAAACATCAATATTTAAAAGATTACTCAGTTTTAATTTTGAATATAGCAATTATCATTTGATGTAACTCCTGTAAACAAATGTCTTTTGGAGTCTGAAATAACTTTTAAGAGTGTAAAGGGTTCCTGAGACTAAAAAGTCAAGAACTGATCATTTTAAGATGTAATAAGACAGATGTCATGTAAGTAGCACAACTTAAAGAATAAAATAAGACTAGTATCTTTGAAGACATTGAATGTCTTTCCCAGAGAATAGCTTCTTCCCTTCTCCCAGGAATGAGCATAGTATATTAATCTTATATTAACCATTATCTTGCTTTCTTTTGTAGTTTTATCTCACATGCATATCTATCTATACAATGTTTAATTTGCCTGTTTTTGAATTGCATGCAAGTAGGACCATACTATATGTCACAGTTCGAGTTTCCCTGAAAATAGTGCCTGAGAAAAGGACTTGGGTTCAGTTAGTGTATTTTGGAGGTGATCCCAGGAAGAAGAAGTGTAGGGATGGGGTAGAGACTAGAGAAGGAAGAATATAAAATAAAAATACATTAAGCTCGTTGCCAATGTGGGCAACTGAGACACAGTCCTGTTGGGTACACTCTACACAACTGTATAAAATGCATTTCAGAATTGGCCCTCCAGACCAAAGGAAAGGAGACTAGGCATTTATTCACTGACTTTATCTTCATTTGTCAGAGAGTTGCTCTTAGGGGCTTACCTCCCCTGTATACGCTCAAGCTGAGTGGCTTCTCATGGCTCCAAGAAAGGCCTGAGGCAGAAAAGCAGAGGCCCCTCGTTGTGACCTTGAGTTGGGACACTGCATGGAACTGTCCACCTGAACTCAGGTGAACTAAAGGGGTGGAGTAAGGGGCACCACAAGAGTCAACTATATTATGTATTTTCTTTTATGACTTCCTTCTGTCCCACCAGAAGTTTTTTTTGAGCTATTTCTGGTTGATATGAATAGTTTTAGCTAATTTATTTCTGCTGATGCATAGTATTCCATTGCCTGACTGTTCCACAACTTAATTTCGATTTTATTGTTGATGGACATTTGGTTTATTTCTAGACATGGGGACTTTCATTAATGCTTCCAAAGGAAAACAAAAAGCTAAATATTTCCATGTCCTTATATTCCATCTAAAAATGCATAATCAGCAGAAACAGTGTTTCCACTTCACTTCTGCATTTCAAAGTTTGCATAAATGTGACCGGCCAAACTAAGTCACATTCTGACTGCAATAGATTCTGGAAAATGTAAGCTTTAGCTTTTTAGCCTCTGCAACATAAGGAAGCACTCTAAAAAAAGCAACATACGCAACACACCAGGCAACTAGGCAACAGCTATGAAAATTAAAAATACACGTACTCTTAGATCCTGCAATTTTACTCTGGTAGTCTATTTCATAGAAATAAATGTACTAATATAAAAGAGCATGTGTACAATGGTATTTATCACAAACCTGTTTGCAGTGGATTGAAAGTAAACATTCTATAATAAAAGAATGTCTAAATATATTGATATATAGCCACATATCAGAATATTGTATAGCAAAAGAATGAGCTACAGCAATACGAAATGACTTGGAGTGATTCCACAATGCACTATTGAGTGAGAAAAACAAGACACAGAAAAGTGTGTGTTACATAATTTTATTTTAAAAAAATAGAACAGTGACCAACAAAAGGTATATAGGTATAAAATATATAATATATAAATTTATATAAATATAGAATCTATATGATTATATAAATATATAATTATATATGAGATTATATACATTATACATATGAGATTATATAAATATAGGAGCTGCATGTAAGGCCAGAAGGGCACCCACTAGGCTGCTAGCAGGGCTTATAGTTAATAAGACAGAATGGTGGTATTAAATTTACATGGGCTAGAAAAGGGTAGGGAAAAGAAATAGACAGGAAGATGGATGGATGGATGGACGGGTGGGTGGGTGGGTGGATGGATGGATGGACGGGTGGGTGGGTGGGTGGATGGATGGATGGATGGATGGATGGATGGATGGATAAATAGATATAGAGATAGATAGATGATAGATAGATACATAGATACATAGATAGATGCAAGAATGGTCCCTGCCATGTGATTATTTTAGAAGGCTAGAATTTTAAGCAACATTTACTTTCTTTATATTTGTATGGGTACTATTAAATTGTTTATATTGCATGTATATTGTTTATTAATCAATACAAAACCATAAATCAATTTTTAGTGTGAAAAAATTCCTTCTTTCTAATGGAACTGAGGAAAGTAGAGTGGTAAAGATGATGACTATTTTATATCACCTACTTCTGTACTATTAGATTTGATATCATGTATTTACACCATGTATTTACATATATGACTTTGATAAATTATTGAAGAAATTTTAAAAACTTTATACACAGCAAACAAAGAAATAGCCTTATTCGGACTAAGGCTGATTTTGCATCTGAGTTCCGGAGCACACCCAATTCTACCTCCTTACTCCATTTATTAAGCCGTCTTTACCACAGTATCAATCTTTCTTTACTGCTGGCTCCTCTGAAGGTTAAAAACATGCTCACCTATCTTCCACCTTAGAAAACCCTCCCTTAATGTTATTGACTGTTCTAGCTACCGTATCACCTCACAGCCCCACTTTGTAGCTATACTTGAAATAGTTGCTTACTTTCACGGCCTCGTATCTCGTATACCCTCCAACTCACTGCATTATAGCTTTTGCCCCAACACATGCTTCCATGAAACTCCTCTCACCAGGATCTATGGCTATCTATTTGCCAGTTTCTGTCATTCTGATGTCTCAGGAACACTTGATCCTCTGAACAACCAACTCCTTAAAGCCCTTCCATCTGCTGGCTTAAGCAACATTCTTCTGTCCCCAGTCTCTTGATGATTTCTCTGTGTGAATTTTCTCTGGACCCCCTGTTAGCACTTCATTTGCCTTTTTCCAGAATGGTGGTGTCTCTCGGGGTCCCACTTCCGTTTCTTCACATTCCATTCACTTTCCCTGGAGATGACATTCATGTTCATGGCTCTGGCAGGGATGAGTCAAATCTATATTTATGTCATGAATATCTTTCCAAAGTTCCTCATCTTTATTTCAAACAGCCTCCTAGAAATCTCCTAGATGTCTCACTTGTTCACCAAACTATACATATAGAGAACAGAATGCATTGCCTTCCCCTCAAAATTTGCCCATACTGATCATCAGTCTTTGTCTCCATCTTGTCAAATGTTGTCACCATCCACCACCTTGCAAGAGACAACTTGAACAATACAGTCTGTACATAACATTGATTCTTACTATATCTAACAACAAGGTTCTTTTGATTCTACATCCTAAATATCTCTCAAAACCCTTCCATTATCTCCCTGGCCTCTACGCTTGCCTTTGTTCAGCCTATCACTACTTATTTGAACTCTTGCAATCTCTTATCTCTAACTGTGCCACCTTCAAACCATCTTTCAGGTTACTAGCAATGCGAACTTGCTAAAATGCACACTGGAATAGATCACCCCTATGATTAAAATTCTTGAGTAACTTTGCATGGCCCCCATGACCTAATGTAAACTACTTAGAATGACATGCAGGACTTGCCCCATCTTCCTCTCCAAAATAATCTCTTAGCATTTATCCACCTGTGAGCAACCTGCTCTTCCACACACTCAACTATATCAATTTCTCAAGTCCAGCTACAAAAACCATACTAGTTTGGAGGGAAGGCATCTTTTACCTTGCACTTACTTCACTGATACAATGTAGCATATGCATAATTCCATGTTTCCATCTGCTTCTCCACTAGATTGTGAGTGCCTCAAGGGGAGTTGTATTCTATTCCCACACATAGCAGTGCTGGGTATTTGCTACATATTGGTAGCTACATATTGAATGGTATTGCTACATATTGAATGATCTCAAATTTGTATGTACAGACACTGAGTATCAATAGGAGGAAGTTACATCTATAGAAGAAAGTGATTTTTTTGGTTTCAAAACAAGAAATGAAACCATGGGAATTAAAACCTTATTCTTGTCTAAAATCCATGTTTGGTGCTCTTCTCACTATACTCCATGTCCTTCCATGTTAGTTATATAAACTTAAGCAAGGTACTCCCATCTTGGACCTCAATTTTTCTCATCAATGGGACAAGTTATTTCTAATAAATAATTTAGCTCTGATATTTGGATTAGCATAGTGGTGAGTTCAAATCTTCAATCTATCAATGGGGCAAGTTTTTAAAATTCTCTTAGTTTCCTTATCTGTAAAATGGGGATAACAACAGTAGTTTAATTCATAGGGTCCATATGAAGATTAACTGAGAAATAATATGAAGGGTCCAGAAGAGTTCCTGGCTAAAATAAGCATTTACTTATAGTTAGCCACTATTATATTCTCTATAAGTATGAAGCCAACACACTTGACCCCTTCTATAACAGCAGTGGATGGTCAAAGTTCAGCTAACTGGCTTTTTAAAAACAATAATTTAGGAAATGATTTTTAGATGGCCAATAAAGATCATTCTTCTTAGCTTGTGATTAGTTTTCTGAATGACCCATATGTCAGTATAAGAAGGATCTCCATATCCAAAAATCATGTATTAATGATAATTGTCACAAATGACAAATACCTATCATACTTTGGTAGGCTTTTTCCCACTTTGAACAATTTTAAGCTGATTTTTATCTCATCGTAAGCCAGTTTTGAAAGCTAAGGAGATGCATAATATTTTTTATATTACTTTGTTGAAGATGTCTACCAACTTTATTTACTTTTTATTTCAATAGCTTTAGGAGTACACTTGGTTTTTGGTTACACGGATGAATTGTATAGTGGTGAAGTCTGGACATTTGGTATAGTCAACACCCAAACGGTATATATTATACCCAATAGATAATTTTTTATCCCTCATCCCCTAGCACTCTCCCCCTTTCTGAGTCTTCAGTGTCCACTATACCACTACATATGCCTTTGTGTACCCATAGTTTAGCTCCCACTTATAAGTGAGAACATGAGGTATTTGGTTTTCTATTCCTGAGTTACTTCGCATAGAAGAACAGCCTCCAATTCCATCCAAGTTGCTGCAAAAGACATTCTTTTCTATGGCTGAGTAGTATTTCAGTAGTATTTCATACACACACACATACACACATACACACACCCCACGGAATCCTATCTATCCATCTATCTATCTATCTATCTATCTATCCATCCCACATTCTCTTTATCCACTCTTTGGTTGATGGGTTCTTAGGTTGATTCCATATTATATGGTTTGGTTCTGTGTCCCCATCAAATCTCATGTCAAATTGTAATTCCCAGTATGGGAGGTGGGGCCTGGTAGGAGGTGATGATCCTCCTACCATGGGGGTGGTCCTTCATGAATGGATTAGCACCATCTCCTGTTCTGTTCTCGTGATAGTGAGTAAGTGAATTATCATGAGATCCAGTTGTTTGAAAGTGTATAACACCTCTGCACTCTCTCTCTTCCTCCTCCTCTGGCTGTGTGAGGTGCTCATTCTCCCTTTCCCTTCTGCCATGATTGTAAGTTTCCTAAGGCCTCCCCAGAAGTTAAGCAGATGCTGCCATGCTTCTTGTATAGCCTGCAGAACTGTGAGCCAATCTTTCCTTTATAAATTATCCAGTCTCAGGTGTATAGCAATGCAAGACCTGATTAATACACCATCTCTCTGCAATTGTGAATTGTACTACAATAAACACATGAGTGCAGATGTCTTTTTGATATAATGGCTTATTTTCCTTTGGATAGATACCTAGCAGTGGGATTGCTGAATCAAATGGTAGGTCTATTTTTAGTTCTTTGAGAAATCTCCATACTGTTTTCCACAGAGATTTTATTAATTTATATTTTCACCAATAGTTTATAAGTGTTCCCTCTTCACTACACCTATGCCAACATCTGTTGGTTTTCAACCTTTTTTTTTTTTTTTTTTTGAGATGGAGTCTCGCTCTGTCACCCAGGCTGGAGTGCAGTGGCCGGATCTCAGCTCACTGCAAGCTCCGCCTCCCGGGTTTATGCCATTCTCCTGCCTCAGCCTCCCGAGTAGCTGGTACCACAGACGCCCGCCACCTTGCCTGGCTAGTTTTTTGTATTTTTTAGTAGAGACAGGGTTTCACCATGTTAGCCAGAATGGTCTCGATCTCCTGACCTCGTGATCCGCCCGTCTCGGCCTCCCAAAGTGCTGGGATTACAGGCTTGAGCCACCGCGCCCGGCCTCAACTTTTTAATAATGGCCTTTCTGACTGAGGTAAGTTGGTATCTCATTGTGGTTTTAATTTATATTTCCCTGATGATTAGGGAGGTTGAACTTTTAAAAATATGTTTGTTGGCCATTTGTATATCTTCTTTCAAAAAATATTTGTTCATGTCATTTTCCTACTTTAATGGGATTTGTTTTTTATTATTATTTGCTGATTTGAGTTCCTTATAGATTCTGGATATTAGTCCTTTTTCAAATATATAGTTTGTAAATACTTTCTCCCATACTGTAGGCTATTTGCTCTGTTGATTATTTTTTCATTGTGAAGTAGCTTTTTGGTTTAATTAAGTCTTGTTTATTTCTTTTTGTTGCATTTGATTTTGGAGTTTTGGTCATAAATTCACTGCCTAAACCAATGTTCGGAAGAGTTTTTCCTAGGCTTTCTTCCAGAATTTTTATAGTTTTAGGTCTTACATTTAAGTCTTTAATCCATTTTTAGTTTATTTTTGTATATGGTGAAAGATAAGGATTCCATTTCATTCTTCTGCGTGGGGCCACACAATTTTTCCAGCATCATTTATCGAATAGAATTTCCTTTCCCAGGTGTATGTGTTTGTCTGTTTTGTCAAAGATCAGTTGGTTGTAGGTATTTGGCTTTATTTCTGGGGTCTCTATTCTGTTCTATTCTGTTCCATTGGTCTATGTATCTACTTTTATACCAGTGCCATGCTGTTTTGGTTACTGTAGTCTTGCAATATAATTTGAAGTCAGGTAATGTGATGCCTTCAGATGTATTCTTTTTGCTTAGGATTGTTTTGGCTGTTTAGGCTCTTCTTTGGTTCCATATGAACTTTAGGGAGTCTCCTAAAGGCAGCAGATGTTTGGATTGTGGATTTTGTTTTTTTTTTTTTGGTTTGGAGATAAGGTCTCACTTTGTTGTTCAAACTGGAGTGCAGTAGCACAATCATAGCTCGTGCAGAACAGACCTTATATCCATGGACCTCTGCTGGCAGAAAGCTGCCACAGCCAACTGGGCCTTCGGCTGTCTGTGCTCAGAATGCAAAACTACCCCAGGTTTCAAGACTCCTGCTGGAGACAGAAACCAGGCCACATCCTTCTGGATTCAGCCTAAGAAGCAGGGGCACCCAGCTCTCAGCCAGGGCAAGAGCATGCTTCCTGCTCACCTCTTGGTTCTGGCCTTGGGAGCTCATC
This sequence comes from Macaca fascicularis, assembly GCF_037993035.2. Lineage (NCBI taxonomy): Eukaryota > Metazoa > Chordata > Mammalia > Primates > Cercopithecidae > Macaca > Macaca fascicularis. The sequence continues at coordinate 54,374,540 of NC_088387.1, read as the reverse complement.
CCCACTCCTGATTAGATCACAAATATCACTTTGGAGCTTCTCACAATCTGTGACCAGCATCTGAGTTAGCTGGGAGATTTCCATAGTGTCTTCTATGAGTTAGGATCAGGAATATCTTCCTTCTGTCCCCATTGGGTCTGGGAGTGTATGCAAAGCACAACCTAATGCTACTTCTTCTTATATACTCCCCACCACTCACCAAATCAGCTCCAGTTCTGGGCAGGGTGAGGCACTCTCCCATGGCCTGGACTGTCCAGGTCCCCAGTGGGAATGTGTACCACAGAGACAGCCCCTCCATCTTCCACCCTCTGGAGACTCAGAGTTTTCTACCTGACTCGTGGTGCAAGTTCCCATCTGCTGCTCTTTTCAAAGTACCTAACCTTTCACTTTTTCTGTTGAGTTGCCATGTTCCTTCTTGGATAAAAGTCCACACCATGAGTCTCTACATACTATTTTCCTCTTTCTGAGCAAATAAGGCATGCTAACAAAGCACACCATCTTGGAAAAATATCTGACGTCTTGGAAAAAAAAATCTACCAACTTTAACATGAGCTTTCCTCCCAAGCCCACAATGTACTTGTATTGGTTTGTTTTTATGCTGCTAATAAAGACATACCCAAGACTGGGTAATTTATAAAGGAAAGAGGTTTAGTGGACTCACAGTTCCACATAGCTTAGGAGGTCTCACAATCATGGCAGAAGGCAAAAAAGAAGCAAAGTCACGTCTTATCTGGTGGTTGGCAAGAGAGCAGGTGCATGGGGGCTCCACTTTATAAAACCATCGTATCTCATGAGACTTATTGACTATCATGAGAACAACATGGGAAAGACACACCCCCATGATTCAGTGACCTCCCCCCAGGTTGCTCCCATGACATGCGGGAATTACAGGAGCTATAATTCAAGATGAGATTTGGGTGGAGAAACAGCCAAACCATATCATTCCACCTTTACCCCTCCGAAATCTCATGTCGTCACATTTCAAAATCAATCATGTCTTCCCAGTAGTCCCCTAAAGTGTTAACTCATTGCAGCATTAACTCAAAAGTCCACAGTCCAAAGTCTCATCTGAGACAAGGCAAGTCCCTTCAGCCTATGATCCCGTAAAATCAAAAGCAACTTAGTCACTTCCCATATACAATGAGGATACAGGTACTGGGTAAATATACCCATTCCAAATGGGAGAAATTGGCCAAAACAAAGGGGCTACAGGCCCCATGCAAGTCCGAAATCCAATAGGGCAGTCATTAAACCTTAAAGTTCCAAAATGATCTGCTTTGACTCCATGTTTCACGTCCAGGCGATGCTGATACATGAGCTGGGTTCCCACAGCCTTGGGCCCTGTGGCTTCCTTCCCTGTGGCTTTGCAGGGTACATCTCCCCTTTTGCCTACTTTCACAGGCTGGCATTTAGTGTCTGTGGTACATAGTGCCAGCTGTCAGTGGATCTACCATTCTGGGGTCTGGAGGATGGTAGCTCTCTTCTCACAGCTCCACTAGGCAGTGCTCCAGTGTGGACTCTGTGTGGGAGCTCTGACCCCACATTTCCTTCCACACTGCCCTAGCAGAGGTTCTCCATGAGGGCCCCATCTCTGTAGCAAACTTGTGTTTAGACATCTAGGCATTTCCATGCATCTTCTGAAAACCAGGCGGAGGTTCCCAAACATCAATTCTTGACTTCTGTGTACCCACAGGCCCAACACCATGTGGAAGCTGCCAAGGCGTGGGACTTGCACCCCTTAAAACAATGGCCTGAACTGTACATTGGCCCCATTTAGCCACAGTTGGAGCTGAAACAGCTGGAACGCAAGGCACCATGTTTGGAGGCTGCATAGGGCAGATGGGCCCTGGACCCAGCCCACAAAACCATTTTTCTCTCCTAGGCCCCCAGACCTGTGATGGAATGGGTTGTCATGAAGGTCTCTGACATGCCCTGGAGACATGTTTCTCAATGTCTTGGTGATTAGCATTTGGCTCCTCATTACTTATGCAAATTTCTTCAGCCAGCTTTAATTTCTCCCCAGAAAATGGGTTTTTCTTTCCTACTGCATCATCAGGTTGCAAATTTTCCAAACTTGTATGCTTGGTGACATCTTTGCCACTTAGAAATTTCTTCTACCAGATACCCCAAATCATCTCTTTCAAGTTCAAAGTTCCATAGATCTCTAGGGCAGGGACAAAATGCTGCCAGTCTCTTTGCTAAAGCACAACAAGAGTCACCTTTGCTCCAGTTCCCAACAAGTTCCTAATTTCCATCTGAGACCAGCTTAGCCTGGACTTTATTGTCCATATCACTATCACCATTTTGGTCAAAGCCATTCAACAAGTCTCTAGGAAGTCCCAAACTTTCCTGCATCTTCCTGTCTTCTGTGCCCTCCAAATTGTTCCAACCGCTGCCTGTTACCTAGTTCCAAAGTCATTTCCACATTTTTTGATATCTTTAGAGCAGCACCCCACTCCCAGTACCAATTTACTGTATTAGTTTGTTTTCACACTGCTAATAAAGACACACCCAATACTGGGTAATTTATAAGGGAAAAAGGTTTAAGGGACTCACAGTTCCACACGGCTGCGGAGGCTTCACAATGATGGTGGAAGGTAAAGGAGAAGCAAAGTCACATCTTACATTTCAGCTGGCAAGAGAGCATGTGCAGGGGCTCTCCCCTTTGTAAAACCATTAGATCTTGGGAAACTTATTCACTACCATGAGAACTGCATGGGAAAAACCCACCCCCATGATTCAATTACCTCCCACCAGGTGCCTTCCATGACACCTGGGAATTTTGGGAGCTACAATTCAAGATGAGATTTGGGTGGGGACATAGCCAAACCATATTAGTATGTTTTCATACAAAATTTTAAAAAAATTCTAAAGTATACAGATGCTGAATTTTACAACTTCTAAACTCTTGTTCTTACTTTTTTCCTTTTTCTTCTCTCTGGTTACTATAAAAGAAGATGGTCAAATGCTCGTCTTTGGAAACATGATGAAAATACATAGAAACTAGTATCATTCCCACATTCCATCAAAAGAACAAGAGGAAATAATGGCATTTAACACCATTGTGCCAGTTATATGGCAGTGCATCTAGAAATGTCCCATCTTTAGATATGATAATCTGTGTTTCAAGTGCCCTTAACAACACTAAATCAAGACCATTTTTGTCAGTGTTGTACCTCCAGTGTGTTTTCAGAAGAACAGCTAATCTGTATATGTTTCATTAATTTATAAATTATTGAATGTTGATTTAACACAGTTGGTGGATCCCTAGTTGGTTGGTAGGTGAGGTGGCTGGTTAAAGGAATCATACAACAATTTAGATGTCTGCCATCAACAGAACATTAAATTTTGAATCAGAGTTAGAAAATTCCAGCTTGGTGTGGCTCAAAGTGGTATTCAGTTTTGAGGTTTGAGGTTTTCCTTGCTCCTGCTGACAAAGAAGAGAAAATCAGAAAAAATAAACACAAAAGAGCATCAACAGCGTCTACTTTGATTCTCTACTTGGGAAAGTGGACATGGCTTGTCTTAGGAGTCAGAAGGGAAGTCCGTTTCATTGTCCCTGGATGTTGGATTGTACTGGGCAGGAAGGGAGTAGCAGGAGCTACAGGAAGGTAGAGGGAGATCTGGTGAACAGCTGCCTAGTTAGGATGTTGCTTTTTGGACCCCCAGTGGGTACTTTGGGCTTAGATAAGCAGAAGAGGTGTCAGGTAGCAACCAAGTCAGTGTGTGCCTCCTGCATTGTCTAAGTGCCTGAGGTGGCTCAGGAAGCTAAGAGGTGCTGCCAGAAATGGTACCTTTTTCCTTGTCAACACAATAACAAACATGAATGCAGCTGAGTAACTGGTTGCAAACGGGAGATCCTGCTCTGCTGGAATCTGAGATGGGGCACGAAACAACCCCCTACTCTGCCTTTTCCTCACCACAGGAGGGCCATAACTGTCTGTGTGTTGAATGCCAGCACACTAGCACCTCTCAGGTAGAGCAAACTACAGTTACCTGTGCTTTTAAACACCAAAATAAAAACACTAAAGACGCCAGCAAGCACAAAGCAAAAGAGCCCCTGAATGCCCCTAGGCTGCCTGTGATTGTCATTTTGAAGGATTGTTATTACTATGTTTTGACGCCAGTGGACATATTGAACTTCTTTCCTTAGTGCCATTGATGTCAGCAGGATCAAAGGTGTGTGTGCGTGTCTGTGTGCCTGCACAGGCATCACAAGAGGTGAGACAGATGAAACAGGAAGAGGGGAGAAAAAAAATGGGCAACTGAAGAAGGAATGAAAGATGAGGGTGGATGGGAGCCCTGATTGGAGGTTATGTGGCTCATGGAAGATGAATCATTCTATAATATAGTTCAAAGAGGGCAATAGCACACGTATGTCCTTCAAAGGCATTCTGCCCCACTGAGCCACATTCTCTGAGCTTATTGAAGTGACTACGAATCCCATTTATTGTGGGCAAGACTGATCCCAGGTATGGAAAATGTAGGCATTGGGTGCAAGTGAGGCTGTGCCTTCAAGCTGGTTTTGAGAGTAGTAACTACAGCAGATAAATCTTTACTCACTATGGTACAGATTTGTCCCTGCATATTGAGTTAAACTTGGCAGGAATGAAGTAGAAGGAGATTTGGTATTTCTTTGTTATCTATTTTGTGCCACGTACGGTGATAAGTTCTGAGGATATAAAGATAAGTAAGAGATTATAGGCCGGTCCTAAGGAAATGTAGCGCTATCCCCTTCAGAATACAATAGAATGTGTTTTATTTTATTTGTATTTATTTATTTTTGAGACGGAGTCTTGTTCTGTTGCCAAGGTTGGAGTGCAGTGGCGTGATCTCGGCTCACTGCAACCTCTGCCTCCTGGGTTCAAGAGATTCTCCTGCCTTAGCCCCCTGAGTAGCTGGGATTACAGGCACCTGCTACCACTCCTGGCTAGTTTCTTTGTATTTTTAGTAGAGATGGGATTTTGCCATGTTGGCCAGGCTGGTCTCCAACTCCTGACCTCAGGTGATCCACCTACCTTGGCCTCCCAAAGTGCTGGGATTAGAGGTGTGAGCCACTCTGGCCGGCCAGATGTGTTTTATAAAAGGTAGGAGAACACATGGCTAAGAGAAGGAACATAAATGAACGATACTCAACCTGAGGAAAGGGACACTTTCTGGGGGAGAGAGCATAAAAATCTTTCCAAAGGAGACTTGAAGAAGACAGGAAAGCAGACTTAACCAGGTTGACAAAGACAGGGGAGTTTTAAGAAGCAGGAATATGCTTTTTCTTACAGCTAACACTTACATACAGTCTGTACCAAAGCTGGCCTAAGCATTTTACAAGTATTAACCTATTTAACTTTACAATAACAATATTACAGAAGAAATAACATCCATGTTCTTGTTTTGTACATAAGGAAAGTGGGGCAGGAAGAGAGTAAGTAATTTGGTCAAGGTCAAACTGCTAATAAGGGAGATAACCAGAATTTTAACCCATGTAGACTGCAGTTAGGGTCCATGCTCTTAACTAAGACCATATACTGCTTTTTTTTTTTTTTTCCTAGAAAAAAGGGTATAAAGTTGCAGAGTTTTCGAGTATCTTTCATTCAGTCCAACCAGTGCATTTATGGTGAATAATAATTGTACCAACTACGAACGTTACAAAGATGAACAGGCATAGCTCCTGCTACCAAAGTGCTTAAATGTAATAGAAAGAGACTCTTAAACAGCTAATTTCAATATAATGTGGGATAATGTTTAGATATAATAGCTGATTTTCTCTTCATTCTCTGTCATTTCCTTTTTACTTCATGGCCCCCTTCCTCCCTAAATTAGACATTAGGATTGTTAAAGCAGAAAAGCAGAAAAGACGCTTTTTGAAGACCAAATCCGGAGTCAGCAGGACCTAGCGCCTAGAAGGTACAGCATAAACAACAGGTTTGGAATAATTCAGGATGATGCCAAGTCCAGCTCAGTCCTCCTCCTCCTGCCCCCACAACTACTCCTCTCAATGATATGCGAGGAGAAGAAGGAGATTAAGAGAAAAAGGAAAAGAATTGGAGGCTGGTGTAAGTTCCTGTGAGAGACACTTTGGAAAGATCTAAGGGCAAAGGAACTGCACCTTATTTCCTGGACAATTGGCATTTAGGAGAGAATTCTGAGCAGGAGAAATTAATTTGGCATCATCATCATGTAGCTGGTATTTTAAAGCATGAGGTTGAATGAGATCACCAAAGAAAAGCCCGGGAAGATGGTAGACCTCTCGTAAACTTTGCACCCAGGTTAGGGTGGATTCAGTAGAGAAGGATGCAAAGGTATCTATGCAGAATGGCGGCAATGTTCTTGCAGATTTTCACTGCATCCACTGTGTTGCAATGAGAAGCCAAATGCTTCCCATATTCCCCATTACAAGCTACGTGAGGGTAGGGATACTAACTGTTTCATTCATTATTCTAGTCTCAGAGCCTAGAGCCAAAAATATAGTAGATGCCCATAATTGGTTAGGGCAAGCAAACGAATATGCTTCTCCAGGAAGACGCAACAAGGAGAAGGTTGCAGTTTATTAATTCACTTAATAAAGATAATAGTTAGTGATTACTGTTAGTAGGCACTGTTGTAATTGCTTAGATTATATCCATGAGCAAGTAGAAAAAGATTCCTGCCCTCTTGGAGCTTATGAAAAGGGAGACAGACAACAAAAACTAAACCAGAATTGAGTTTACTGTATGTTTCCCCGCAGGATCAGGCTGAAATCAGGAGGACTTTGCCTAAAACTATACCCTTGCCTGATGTCTTCTCCTTACACTCCTGCTCCTCAATGCCCTCAGTTTCTCCTGGAGTGCTTCCTTAATAAATTGTTTGCACACAAATCCTCATCTCAGTGTGTTTGTGGGGAACCTCACCTAAGACAAGAGTTATGCTAGATAAGCTTAGTTGCAGAAAAAAATTAAAATGCATACTTCTTGCATCCTGAGTTTGTAGCTTGAGACTGGTACCTGCTGTGAATATAATGCAGTATATGCTGCAATGAAAATTTGTACAAAGAAATGGCACATGGTATTGTGGGGGATACAGAAAGAGCTTCCTGGAGGATGACTTAGCTGGGTGAAGAGTGGTGAAAAGTCATGCCAAGAAGAAGGGATAGTAAGGGCCTAAGTGCAGAGACAAGAAGGTGTCATGTGTGGGGCCTGCGCCTGGCTCAGTGGGTCTGCTGCAGAGAAAGCAGCACATGGCAGCAGAAAAGCAGGCTTCCCTTAAGGTGAATATGGGGAAGGGGTTTGCAGGAGAGTGAGCAGCAGAAAATTATGTAAAGTGGGCAAAGGATCCTATTGTGAGAGTCTTCCAGGTTAGGAATTTGCATTTCTCCTAAAGGTATTCAGGGCCATAGAAGAGTTTTGTTTTGTTTTGTTTTTAATTCAGTTGTGTAGTCACATGGCACAAAATTTGAAAGCATTAAAGGTTTACAGTTTAAAAGAGAGTCTTCCTCTGTTCTTTCCCTTAGACATGGGAACCACTAATACAAACTTCTTGAGTCTCCTTTGGGAAATATGTTTTATATATATAAACAATATGTCAAATGCTTTGTTCACTTGACACTCTAGTATGATGATCTTTGCATATCATTGTAGAGTTTTACGTAGGGGAGTGATATGGTCAGTTGAACATCGCATAAACACTATTACAGCTGCAGCATGCAGAACAGATGGAGAGGGGAACAAGGCAAGATATGACCAGTGTTTGACATAACATAGGAGCAATATAACTGAGAGAAAATGAAGATTTTAAAATTAGCCATTTTAATCAAATAACCATCCACTATTGATTTAGTGCACCTCTTCTAAATAACTCAGAGCATCTTCATCCACAATCCCTCTATTCTCAAACTACATTGTGACCACCTGAGAAAAGACACTTGAGCTTACAGTTTGCAGATGGAAGAAACAAGGTACATAAAGAGGTAACTTTAGGCTACTTTGATTCTGGTTCTAATATTCTCTCCCCTGATTATCTTAACTCCACACTTTTGATGGTCCAAATCGTCAGCACAATAAACAAGCAAGCGTCATGGTGAACTAGGAGAACCAGTTACTGTACCAGTAAAATAATGATCTAAGAACTCCCAGAAAGTGGAGAATAATTTTTTTGTTCTGATGCTTACAAAGCCTTTAGAGACCCTCAGGTAACACAAAGTATTATTAAGTTAGAAACATTTCAAATAAGTATTTTCTGAAGCAAAAGAGAAACTAGACACAGGGCAGACTCTCCTGCTGAAGGTTTTCTGAACAATTACCTTCATTCCGCTTAATGTCACCCAAACCCAGTGCTCGGGGCACATGCAATAATCATGATAGATTTCCTTGTTTGGAGGTAGACATGGAAAGCCTTAGTAGGCAGACTTCTCAGGTGGTCTCCACTGATACCCATCTCCTGGTATTTGTGCCCTGGTGGAATTTCTTCCCCCTGAGGGTAGGCTGGACCTAGTGACTTGCTTCTAATAAACACAATAAGGCAAAAGTGATAGGCTGTCACTTCTGTGACTACGTTACAAAAGATTGCGACTTCCATCTTGCTAACAAATTTTCCTTATTGTCTTTATATTAGTCTGTTCAGGCCGCTATAACAGAATACCACAGACTGGGTGGTTTACAAACAACAGAAATTTAGCTCTCACAACTCTGGAGGCTAGAAATCCAAGATCAAGGTTCTGGCAGATTCAGTGTCTGGTGAGGGCTAGACATACTCAGGTTCATAGATAGCCATCTTCTTGCTGTGTCCTAACACAGCAGAAGAAAGAAACAGCTCACTGGGGTCCCTTTTATAAGGGCATTCATCCCATTCATGAGGGCTCCTCCCTCATAACCTAATTATCTGCCAAAGGCCTTACCTCCTAATACTATCACATTGGGGATTGGGTTTCACCACATGCATTTGGGGAAAACATAAACATTCATTCTATAGCAGTCTTCAGAGTTTGCCTATTTGGATGAAGGAAGCTGCCATGTTGGAGAGGTCCACACAGCAAATAATGGAGGGTGGCCTGCAGTCAACAGCTGGCAAGGAACTGAAGCCTTCAGTACAATGCCCGTATGGAAACTGAGTCCTAACATCAACCATGAGAGTGGCTTTGGATGCACATCCTTTCTCAATCCTGGCTTCAGATGAGACTGCAACCCCTAGACTAAAACCTTGATTGCAAACTTGTAAAAAACTATGATGCCAAAGACCCAGCTAAGCTGTGCCTGGATTCCTGAACTACAGAAACTGTGAGATCGTAAATGTGTATCATTTTAAGCTGCTAAATTTTGGCATAATTTGTTTCACAGTAATAGCTAATTAATACAAAAGCAAGGTCAGTGTGAATGCAAAAATTAAATCATTATGACTTACATACATAGAACCATGTTATGCTGTTACACATAGCATGCACCCTTCTCATGAACTGGACAGTATAACTTAACTAGAGTGCATACTTGACTGATACTTAGATATAGGTCACTCTGCAATTCACAGTCCTCTCTTTACCCCTACAGCTTCTTGTGATGATCCCTTGCATGTTTTTCAGGTCTTACCTCTTGATTCAAGATCTTTTCAGGAGAACACTGGGGAAGCTGGTAGCACCCCGGTGGCATGAATAGGAAAGAAAAGATGCTAGACTGAATGCTTAAAGCACGCGACACAGAGGCAGAGCTGTCAGCAACTCCAACATCACAGGATTTAACATTAGGGCTTATAAGAACCTTAAGCAGCCCTACAAAAGCCCTAAATAGCAGCAGAAATATTGAAGTTGGGGAATATATGTAGTTAATCGTGACAGATAATGTCTTAAAGGGATCCTAATTTACTTGGGAGATGGGATGAGAGACTATTAGGCTCAGAAATTTTCTCTTTATTTTATTCCAGATGTTTTCAACCTGTCTTCACTTGAAGTTGATAAGTCTATTTCTAATGAGCATTGACCTCTGGAATTTGAGAAGATGACAGAGAATTAAAAATCAAAGCTTCTGCTCTTTCTGATGCTCTATTGGTGAAGACAGGGTGCATATGAAAAGGATCTACAAATACTGTTCTAATTTCACGAAGGTGGTAAACATACAGTGTTCACTACTTATATGCAACCAGTTAGACTCTCTGTTCATAAACAATTGTAAAAGAAATCTTCATTTAAAACGTTTTTTTCATAAAAGTAATTGCATCTGTGGCCTCTTTTTTGCCTGGCTATTGGAAAATTTAGTAACAGCCATTATTGGAGCCTTCTTTTTCAAGGATTGCTGCAGAATTTCACCCAAAAGATGAACAAAAGGCCTCTTACCCTGAGCACAGCATAGCTGTTGCTGATTCCTTACTGCTCAGGCCTGCGGTGGCCCTTTGAGTATGGGGTGTGGGTTTAAGGTAGATGTAGAAATTTCAGGGAATCTCAACTAGTAAGCAGAAGACAGAAGTCCAGGCCTTCTTTGTCCATCACTTACAGTGTTCCTCACCCTTTTTAAGGCCCTGTTTCTCTTTCTGTAAAATTGAGGACAAATACATTTGTATTCCAACTGCCTCATGAATAGTCAAATAGGTAGTTTTCTCTCACTTCCATACTTAGCAAATCAAAAAAGTATGAAAAGTATACTTTTCAAAACGAGTTCTCGTGTCTTCCTCCTGGGAGGGAGGCTGGTCAGGAATTTCTGTGCAACTAGGCCACGGCCACAGGAGATTCATCCAAGTTCACACGCAGGAGGTCCCCAGCCAAGCCAGGGTTAACATCACGATACTTAATCCAGTGTTCTTTCTACTGCACTGTGCTGCCAGAACAGTAGTCACCAATTGCGACACTCCCAAATCAACGTTAAACTGTGCATAAAGCAACAGCACTGATTATGGGCTATGCTGTTATTTCAGGGGTACCATATCTAGTTGGAGAAGGGCTATATATGTCTAGGTAAGGAATTGAGACTAACGAGACAGCAGAAAACAGAGGTAGGCTTTTGTGTTTGGTTGATAGCGATGGATTCTACTGTACCTTTGTTTTTAATATTGGATCTTTCCCTGCAAATGCATGGATACAGCACAGAAACATCTATTACCTGTTTCTGAAACATCATCAAAAGCCCCATGGGCAGCAGAGTATAATGCAATGTGCCAACATGACAAGTGTGAAGTGTGTCAAGTCAGGGAACACCATAAATCCTCTATTCAATTCTCAAAGAATGTGATACACAAATGTCCATTCATCTTGCTCTCTTACACTTCCACCATTTTCCAAGGAGGCATCTGATAGGCTAGTGAGGATCCCCTCTGTGCTGAGCTCCTGAGGGCAAGACTCATGAGCCATTTGGCTGTCTCTAAAATTATTACATCCAAACACTCAGGGAAAATAGGAACCTAAGGTAGCATACCACACCTTGCTACTATCATTTGTCAAAAACTGGCACCAGGTAGAAATGACACAGGATAACAAGTCCAGAAGCATCTAGAACAAACAAGAAGGATTCATCATTGAAGACAGGCAGAAAACACTACCTCCCCCCCACCATCCATCCTTATATCAATTATGCTTGTACAGACTCATATTCCCAAGGACTAAACAAGTACGGGTTCATATTCCCAAGGCCTAGAAAAAAAATCAGTTAGACTTTAAAAATTAGATTAAATTTTAAATAGAAACCAGACCTAAGAAAAAAATTAAGTGCATTGTATTCTGCCTCTTTGTTTGTTCCTCATTAAGTATAGGTTTTCAAGAAAAAAAAGTAAGTTAATGAGGGGAAAGCTCAGTATTTGACTGCAGAAAATATATGTACCCTTCTCCCTGCTTTGACAACATCAGAAGAGGTGAAGAGAGGTGTCAGCGATGTTCAAGAGAGGGGAAGGAGTCAGCCCAGCAAGAACTGGAAAGATGATCAAGAGGAAGAAGTGCTCTAAGCCTAGAGAATGGGAAAAATTTGAAAACAACAGCTAAGGTTTATGAAGTGCTCCCCAGGTGCCAGGACTTACTATATTTTTAAAATGTGTTATCTCAATCTAATCTCACCAAAACTCTACATGGATAGTACTATTATTATTCCATTCATAGGTGAAGGAAACTGAAGCACAGGAAAGTTAAGTGACTTGTAGGTTAAATATCTGAATTCAAGCAGCCTGCCCTAGAGGCCACAGTGTGAACAATAAAAGCCAGTGGTTCTCAGTCTTATTCTTCCATCAGAAGCTCTGGAGGGCTTGTTAAAATCCAGCCCTAGAGTTTTTAATTCAATAAATAAGACCTGGGAGTTTGTCTTTCTAACAAGTCCTTATATGACGCCAATGCTGCTGGTCCAGGGGCCACAGTTTAAGAAACATTGCATTTAGCTATATTGTCCTTTTAACAGGGAAGCAGTCTAGTCGAAGGGAACAACATTAGCAAATGAATAGATTAAAAACAAAACAAGTCAGGTAATAATAAAGAAGTGTGTCTAACTATGGCAATCATGTTGGTGACTCCAGTTTAAAAAAATAAAATAAAACAATGTCGTAGCCAAGACTTGGAAATCCTGACATGAATATTGCAGTATATAGACAGCCATGCCATCCTTTTTATACATAAAGGATGTATAAAACTTTGGGGACCTACAAAGGAGGTAAGAACAAGCAAACTTTTACAGGTAAGGCAAGGCAGATGGCTGCATCTTTAAAATCTATTGGCATACATTAACCATGAGTATGCTTAAGTCAAAAGGAAAGATGAAAAGAACACTTTGATGCTCATGTGGCATAAAGTCACACATTATAACTATATCCCATACAGCTTTCTAAAGAAAAACAAACAAAAAACAGAAAGCACCCTCCCAAAACAGTAAGCAATATGGATCACTTTCTCCAACTCCATGTCAAAATTTGATCATTTTGTTTAAGTTTAGGAGTCTAGTGGAATCCATTGTCTTTGGAATCAAGTTACAAGAGTCAACTGAGACCTTCAGAAAAAAACTTTCACTTTTGGATTACAAAGAGACACATTTAAACAGAGATGTTTCTCTCAAAAATTAAAAAAAAAAAAAAATGAATGCTAGTAAAATATTTTTTTAAATGCAAAGTGCTTTCTGTAGTAACTGAAAGTCCCCCAACCCTGGATACTATTTTTTTTCACTGACAATTTTGACATAGAAAGTCATGTGCAAAATAAAATCATTCACCTAAGCCTTCTTTGGACACCTTCTACATCAAAGCCAAGAGGACACAAGGTGTCTTGGGCATCATGACTGTCATGATGAGGCTTAGAGCCTATTGAAAGACTTTACATTTTAATTTATGTGTGTGAATACATCGCTATGATTCTCTCCCAAAATGTCTTAGTTTTAGCCAATCATGAAGGTGCACGAAACCCAGAAGATGGTATAAAACATTTCTTTACCTTTCCCATTGAACCCCGTATTAGCTCATGTAAAGCCTACTCAGTGTGGTGGACTCTTTTCTCTTAGTTGAGAAGGGATGAAAGATGTAAATGAAGGGAGAAGAAAAATTTTATACAAAGTAAAATATAGTAAGTACTATGCACACCGCTCAGACAATCATAAGTACATAGGAACTCAGAGGACAGCGATATCACTGGAAATCTCATTAAGCTTTTTTGAGATGCTCTGGATTTTAGATTTGAAAGAAGAATGAGAGAGAACAATAGAGAGGGAACGTTCCAGGAAGGAGGGTGTTTCTGAACAAATGCTGAGCAACAAGACTTTCAATCTAGGATATGCCATTATGGAGAAGGTAGTAAGCGCATTAATGTGATGGAGACAGCAACGATCCAAGTAGGGAAAACACCTGGGACAAGGATAGAAAAGTATTCTTAGGCTTATCAGGGAGGGATGGGGGTGTCACACCAAGAGTAACCGTTAGAGGCAATGGGAAGCCATTGAAGAAATTGAAAGGAGTGACATGAAAAAAGCAATGGTTTAAACAGACAAAATGGCAGCATTTCATTGCATATGTCCAAGGGTAAACCATCGGCTAGGAAACCACTGCAACAGTCCAGATGTGAAGCAACAAAGACTCAAACTAAAGTCAGGCCACTGGTAATATAAAGGAAGGGATGACTGTAGGTTCAGAAATAAGGAGAAATCCTTGTCCTGGCTATGACTGTGGTTGAGGAAGGAATAGCCAAGTAATGATGTCAAGCTTCTCAGTCTTGGTGTCTGGCCAGAAACAGTAATTGAGGCCTACATGGGTTAAAAAACTTGACCAGGCTCATGTTTCATCGATGGCAAGGTTGCATTTAGATATATGGGATCTCAGTTTAGTCTTCCTTCCAGTACATCATGCCACCTCATGCATATTCATACAAAGCTTTTGAGTCTTGACATTTCATCACACCATGATAACTCTAAAATCATGCAGCACATGTAGCAAATAACTCTAAAATCATGTGGCACAACAGCAACAACAAAAAAGCAGTATTTTTCTATCTCCCAATTTTTCATTGAAATGAGGACATTTTAATTAATTAATTAATTATTTTTTTTTTTGAGATGCAGTCTCACTCTTTCACCCAGGCTGGAGTGCAGTGGCACCATCTCGGCTCACTGCAAGCTCTGCCTCCCAGGTTCACGCCTTTCTCCTGCCTCAGCCTCCCGAGTAGCTGAGACTACAGGCACCCAACACCACACTTGGCTAATTTTTTTGTATTTTTAGTAGAGACAGGGTTTCACCATGTTAGCTAGGATGGTTTCGATCTCCTGACCTCGTGATCTGCCCACCTCGGCCTCCCAAAGTGCTGGGATTACAGGCGTGAGCTACCACACCTGGCCGAGCACATTTTATAAGAATTTTTCCAAATTCTAGTATGATTATTTATAATGTCATAATTACAGATTTTTTTTCTAAGTAGAAATTCTGTATGGTAACCCATTCCCTAGAGAGAGTAACCTCTCCCAACTCCTCATTCTTCATCGATTCAAAGGTTCTTGAGAGCAGGGTTCCTCAACCTTCACACTACTGACATTTTGGCCTGGATGACTCTTTGTTCTATGTGTGGGGCAGGCATTGCAGAATATTTAGCAGCATCCCTGGCTCTACCCACTAGATGCCAGTAGCAACCATCCACCCCTAGTTGTTACAGCCCCAAATGTCTCCAGACATTGTCAAATGTCCTTTGGGGAACAAAATCACTTCCATTTGAGAATCTCTGCCTTAGAGGTATTTTATGAAACTTACATCAATGAACCTATCATTTCCATTCAACAACTCTCCTAAATTCTGTCTTTGGATGGTGGTTCTCTTGTATGTGTGGGTGGGGGTGTTGGAGGAGGGCTGGAAAGAGAAGACTCAATCACCAGTTGCCAAGTTTCACTTTAAACTTCCCCTTCATGGGGTATCACTGCATCTGGAGCCAAATGGAAGGGGACTTGCTTAAATGGAGCCCAAAAGTCTTCTGTGGTCTTTAAGAAACACGTGGCAACAAAGTGCTTTCCATGAACCCACTTTTCACTTAGAGTCAACTAAATTCTTTTTTAGCTATTTAGAAGAGATCTGGTATCTCAAAACAAACAAAATTGCAACCATCTTCAGCAAAAGTTAATATCTGAGTTATAAGCCCTCTAGAGGAGGGGACAAAGCTGAGTTCCCTCTCCAGAATGACCCTGGACTATAAGCCAAGACCAAGGCTATGGCCCTTTAATCTGAGAAGGACATGCCTCTTACCATACTCTGATCATCTGCCTCATATAGGCAGGCCTGCGAGGGAACAAAGTAACTGACGAGACATAATGTGCCATCAATGATACATTCTACAGCTTTATCTTTCAGATTCATCAGGAATTGAGTAAGAAAAAGGGACCTGTTATGTTTAATCATAAACTGACAAGACATTTGTATTTATGTGGCAAGAAGTTACATCTGCCAACCAGGCTCCTGTCTTCCTTAAGTAAAAGCTTCATGTCAGCTCTTCTGTTTACTCAATCGTCGGCTGCTTTCTGGTCTCACTTGCTTTACTATATATTTATATTGAAAGAATACATTCTCAGCAGCTTTTAGGCTCTTAAATGCATTTCAAGAGAAGACCAAGTCCAATCACTGTTACTTAATTAACACAATTGTGAAGACTTCAATCTAGCCACACAATAGCTTTCCTGACCTTGCAGAAGGAGGCAGGACTTCATTATTGAGTATATTGTTTCCTATAAACATATAAAACCCCTACAATAACAATCCCATCAGCCGAAATGAAGTTATCTGAGAACAGAATTAAACTCTAAATGACCTTTTGCTCTACTCCGTAGCCCCCTATTAATAATTTCTAATCTAATCAGTGTGGATAAATGCACTAAGGCTGGTCATGCCAGGCACTGGGCCAGCCCGGCCAATTGCCGTCCATCTGATTCATTCCAGTCCAGAGCTTGTCTGGAAAAGACGCATCCCTCGCTGAGAGGCCACTGCCTGATTTCCTCTTTTGTTATCTTTTAGCAGCAAAGTCATGTCCTTGTAACTGATAGACACGTTTCTTTGTAAATAACCCTGGAGTGACTGATAGAGCTTTTGCCAGACAAAGGCAGCAAATAGCAAGGCATTACTCATGCCAAGCCAGAGAACACTGTGTCACGGCTGACAAATTTATGGGAGATATGAGCTCACCTCTTGCACAAATATATACTTTCCTGGCAAATTCATCACATGCTTTAATGGCCCCATACTGCATTTGTCAGCTGTCTGTCCCTGTGCCTTGTTGCCTTTGGTTTCCTGTCAAGGATTGTTTGTTGAAATCATCTTACAGCCCCATTCTTCAGCAGTGAGACCCAAGAAAGATCAATGATGACACCTGTATTGATAATATTTTACATTCAACTATTTGGCTGATAAATCATTTTAACAATGCTGATATGTTTATTGAGTGTCTGCCGGCATCACAATTATATGGAAAGCGATGCCAACTTAAATCTTTGCTTTGTTGGTCTGGTTTTTATTTCTTTCTTTTCATTTTCCCATAATTAAGTGTGCCATAGTACAGGTTTTACTTCCCCATGTCAATCGAGAGCAAGTGAAAACAGGCGAAAGGGTGACCTTGCGTTTCCACTCATTGGTCTGTTTTTTAAAAAGGAAAGAATGGCAGCCTGGTGGATATTGCTGGTTAAAAAGGTAGTTATTAGAAGGGAGAACCAGGGTGTTTAGGGTTCTGGTAATGTTCTGTTTTGTGACCTGGGTATTGGGTTCAAAGATATGGTCATTTGTGAACATTCTTTCAATTCTATGTTATAATATGTGCATTTTTCTGCACATACATTATAGTTTAATAAAAAGTTGAACAAAGATCAGCAAACGGATTACATATACACAGGCACACACACATTATGAATACACAGGCTCAGAGTCAGTGTTTTCTACCTTGAGGCTTTATATTACCTACAATACCTTAGGCTTCTCCCTGGAAATCTCACCCATCTAACATGGAAATTACATCCAATAAGCATTTTATAATTGATCCTCTTAGCATCATCTCCACAGAATTTCAAAGAAAATCTTAGGGTTCTCAAATTTCTTAGCCTTTACCTCCTCTTTAGGACACTTTTGACATGGACTCCTGGGTCTCTATGAAAAAATGGAAAGAGACCAAGGCATCAATAAAAAGAGATAAAATTCCCCCTTGGTTTCTTACTCAAATTAACTTTGACTCAAGTCACATGCTCAGTCTATGTCTATGGAGACATTCAGATGCAGGTAAACATTCAGACGAAAAGTGAAAAATCCAACCACCTGAATTGACTTACCTGTTGTTGGTGACACCTGTATGTATTGGCTTTTTGGAAGCCCTCAACAGACATTCACTTTCTTGTCTTTGGGCAGAACTGTATCATATGGCACCTCCAGTTGCAAGGACATCTGGAAGACAGAATATTTAGCTTTTTCAGCCTCTGTATTAGAGACTGGTAATGAGATCCCCTTTGGGAATGAGCGATGAATTGGCCAAATCATAGTTCTAACTAGATAAGTGAAAGCCACAGCAGTCCAGGTGAAATGGAGATACAGGAAAGTCCAGGGCAGAGTTGTTTACATCAGTGGTTTCAACCTTGGATGCTCATTGTAATCACCCGGGTATCACCCTCAGCAATTCTAATTTAATTGGCCTTGGGTGTGGTCCAGCATCAGGATCTTTAAAAGCTACTGTAAGGGATTCTAATGCACAGCCAAGGTTGAGAGCTACTGGCTTAAACAGATAAATATCAAGACTTATATCCTCAAAGAAAATAGCAAAGGTATTAGATATCTCACCAGCTATTATATCAAAGATTAAACAAAGGCTTTTAAGAGCTTATATCTGGAAAAGGAGTGAGAGTCTAGAAAAAAATTATCCCCGATTTTGCAAACACTTGAGTGACAAACGGGCATTAGAACATGAACAAGTTGATTTTTAAAGTAATACGTTGATTAATTAACCCTTACTCAATCTAATAGTTGGAAATATTCATAGAAAAAGCAGGCAGTCTCATCTGTGTAATTAACTGGAAATACATCTCAGCTGCACCCCTTCCCAGTGGGGGTATAGTGTAAATATTGACCTCTCGTAAAGTCTCAGTTTTCCCACTTATAAAATGGGGGAAATGATTGAACTTACCTCAAAAGCCTTTTTGTAAGGAATGACTGAGATAATCTGGATGAAAGGGTTAAATGTCTGGCACGTAGTAACAGCTCAATATCATCATTGTTCTTGGTCTCCCATTCAGCAAGCTCATTTACAAGCATTCGTGTCACCTACAAAGAATTAGCAAGAATTGGGTCTGAAAAACACCAAGGTGACAATTTAATTACTGTTATATGAGACTTGATCAACTACTATTCAACTGTCCAGGGGTGAAGTATTGTAAAAGAGATATAAATGCTGCTTGAGAGACTTACGTTAGATATGATTTAAAAAAAAAATAGTTAACTATGAAGGCAATAAAACATGGTAAAACGTTAGTTGAAAAAGCAATGGTTTCTCCTCAGAAAGTCTGCTTTAATAGGAGATATTTTCATATTTCTAGAATAGTCTAAGCCATAGTGTGGTAAATAAATTAGCTTTCAACATCCTTTTTGGTCTTTATGACTCAATCATTACGACTCAAAGATATAAACTTTGGAAGATGAAATTCAGATTTCAGTTGAGAAGCAATGCTGTTTCACTTCCCTGAGAGAATGGTCTGGCTTGTGAAATACTACAGAAAAAGCTGTATTTTCTCCAGAAAATGAAAGGTAAATCATTTTGGCCTGAGTAAATCAAGGCAGAAAACTCACCCCCATGAAAGCTGCAGCTCTGAGAGTGTGGGCAGGGTGAGTGTCACAGGTTTAGGATGCTTGGCCTGCCCTTGGGACCCCAGCTCCTCCTTTCCAGCATGTTGCGGTCCAGAGTTCAGTTCATACCATCCCAGATGATTTGGGGGTTTGCTTCCTCACTTCAGGCACTCTTTAAATAAGAGGGCTTGTCAGTGGCTCTTCCATCTGGCAGAGAGTGGGTACTCAATAAATATTTGTTGAATGAGCCTGATCATTCTGATGAAAAGAGACCCCTTTGTTCTTTTGGGCCATTGGGTTTACCATTTACTAAACGGCCTGTGGCTTCCTGGTCTGACAAATTTATAGCACCTGTTTATGTCTTTCTCACCCACAGGCTTCAACAGAATACCTGTGGCTGCACTTACAAAAGGCAGCCAGAAGGACCCGTCCATTCTGGAAAGTACCTTTGGTCTGAAAGGTACAAATCAGAACTTTCACCACATTCCATCTGGCACTCACTGGTGGCGCCAACACCTCGAAAACCCTGCCGGGGCCATTTGTCACCATGTGGACACAGACGGACCACCAGTGAAAGTGGAATTTTTGAATGAGCTTGAATGACCTGCCTATATGTATAGACAGCCATGGTCACTTTTTCTCCGTAGGATTAGATGTGCTGATTCTAATGTGGTTCACATTAGGCTATTTTCTTTTAAAAGTGAAATTTCTTTTGGAAACCTGGACATTTCTAAGATGACTTCACATCCATTCACTCTTCTTGCCTTCCAAAACAGCTGCTCACAATCTGAATATTAGATAACACATAGCAAAAACAAACCTCTGTTATTATTATTACTACTATATTATTAGGTTTCTGTAGAATCCCAAGGAATTCTGTAGATAATGTAGAGTAAGCTATTAGAAGGAAATCACTATTTTCAATGTGGTTCATCCCATGGAGTATGGATTGAGAATCCCAGCTCTGTCTTTCCTGGAAATGGATGCTAGTTCTTCAGAACAGTGAGTCTTCTTCAAACAGCATAAAATAATCATTATGACGTAATCAGCAGTAGGAATAAATGTGTTACACTCTTGTCATTTTTCCCTAGTGCATTTCCAGGTCTCTATCAGCAGAATTGGAATTACTTCATCATTTTCAGCATTTCTTTTTCCTTTCCAGCATTTACTGCAGAAAAAATATGGGGCTTGCTGGTAGTATTCCCAGGTGACAAATGTGCACCCAACACCCTACAGAAAAGAAGAACCATAAAATAATTAATTATTCTATTGTAACTCCTGCCTGGAAAACAGCTGGTATTTAACATCACATTATGCTTCATGTGGAGTGTTGTGAGTCATCTTCCTTATGCACAGATCTTGTCTCCTCATTTAGATAACAAGCTCCCTGAGGGAGGGGAGACCACCATTTATTGCGAGCAAACCTTAGCCCATTACATATTTTATTCTCTGTATTACCCACACCCCATTGAGGTCTTTACAGATGAGGGAAGTGTGGGAGGTTTGAGTCATTCTTCCAAATGCACACAGCAACTGGGTAACATTTGGCCCCACCCTCAGCTTGGGCTTGTCAGTGGAAGTTTGCTCAGCAACAGAGACCATCATCAATAATCGTGCTCAAGAGATTAGTATTATGAGCCTGGTATTACCAGAATGTTTGTTATATGAGTACTCCTGAGACTTCTGGAGTCAACTGTAAGAATAGCCTTGGAGCTTACAGTGAGCCGAGATCAAGATCATACGCTAGCACTCCAGCTTGGGCGACGGAGCGAGACTCCGTCTCAAAACAACAACAACAACAAAAAACAAACAAAAAAAGACTAGCCTCAACTTTAAATATCAATGTTGTCTCAAGCCCCGATTCAACATATTTTGAAAAACCCAGTGTTCTCCCTTCCTATCCCAGTATTAATTGACTAATTTAAACTAAAAATATATTGGGTGCCTTTTGTGTGCCAGGCATTATACTATTTGTTTAGGAGAGAGTGCGAAACAAGACAGAGGAAGTCTCTACTCACATTGAGCTTTCATTCCAGCGGAGCAGTATGTTATCTATTATGGCATAACAAAGCACCCCCAAACTTAGTGACTTAAAATGAGAAACATTTACTGCTCTACAGTTTCTGTGGGTCAGGAATCCGGGTGTGGCTCAGTTGGGGGCCTCTGACTCAGGGTCATAACGTTACAAGGTATGAGCTGGAGCTATGGTCATCTCTAAGCCAGCTGGGAGGGGACCTTTTTCCAAAGTCACTCACACAGCCTCAGGTGTTTACAGGCCTCAGGTCCTTGCTGGCTGTTGGCCAGAGGCCTCAGTTCCTTGCCACAAGAGCCTCCCCATAGGTTACTCACAACATAACAGTTTGCAGCCCCTAGAGCAAGGACCCCAGAGACAGAGTGAGAGAGGGCAAGAGAAGGCAAGATGCAAGTCACACTCTTTTTGTAACCTAATCCCATCACTTTTCCTGAATTCTACTCATTAGAAAGAAGTCACTAGATTCAGCCCACATTCAAGATGAGAAATACCAGAAGACAGAGAACATTGAGGCTGTTTTAGAGGCTATCAACCCCAGGAAGACAGACAGCAAATAAATAAGCAAATAAATAAAAATGGAAGATGATAATAAGCGCAATGAAAAGCAATGAAGCAGAGTAAAGAATCAAAAGTAGCGGTTGAGGGTTGAGTATGTTAAGTAGGATGGTCAAGGGAGGTCTTATTGTAAAGGTGACATGTAAGTTAGGATCTGAATGATGTCTGGGAGCCAGCTATGCCAACATCTGGGCAAAGAGCTTACAGGCAGAGGAGACACAAAGTGTAGAAACCTGAGATGGGGAGGAGTTTAGTGCGTAGGAGAAACAGTAAGGTGGCCAGTGTGGGCAGATCAGTGGGAGGGAAGGAGAAGGGTGGAAGAGAGGAGGTCAGAGGGGCAACCATGAGCCAGGCTGCACAGGGCTTGCTCGACCATGGCGGAGAATTTAGAATTTATTCTGAAAGGAATGAGAAGCCATCATGATCAGATTTACATTTTTAAAGCTCACCTCAGTTGCTGTTGTAGAGAAAGGATGATAGCAGGGCAGCAGAGGGAAGAGCAAGACCAGCTGAGAGATGACCACAGAGGCCCTTATGAGATGGGAGCTGACTCACACAAGAGTAGAGGAGTCTCAGGGGCTCATTTGTCTCTAATGCTCTTCTACTCTAATAGTCTGCCCTCTACCCAGTGTCTCGTCTCCTGTAACCATCTCACCACATAGGTTAACCCCAGTGTGGGCTGCCACCTCATCTCCTTTTAATTCCTCTGCCAAATGATTGCCAACACAAGGAAGTATACATAGTGAACTCTACTCAAGTTCATGGTACCCCAAGGGGCTCCTGTTCTCAGAGCAGTGCAGCAAACAATTTAAAATGTAGTATCAAACATTG
This sequence comes from Macaca fascicularis, assembly GCF_037993035.2. NCBI lineage: Eukaryota > Metazoa > Chordata > Mammalia > Primates > Cercopithecidae > Macaca > Macaca fascicularis. The sequence continues at coordinate 54,351,931 of NC_088387.1, read as the reverse complement.
CCATTATAAAACAGCTTAGCCCATGCCCCCACCAACCCTGATGCCCACCATGTTGCTAAGCCAGCCTCTCTCCTTTGATCTTGTAGCACCAAGCTTCCAATTTTTCTGAGTCCCTCATCCCCTCTTGCTCTCAGGGATTTATTTTGCCTTTATTTGGCCTCCTGCCTCTAGATCTTGACTTGACGTTTCACTTTTCACAACCAAAATACCCTGTCAAGGTGTTTTGCCAAACAATATCAGTAGCAAATACATTTTCCTAAGCAGGACGCTTGGATGTTTTCACACCACTCTGACACATGGATGGAAGGTTAGAAGACAACAAAGGGGTGCGCTGGGAAGTACTCCAAAAGCGGAATCAGAGATTATATCATTCCTTGGAAAAGGAGAAAAGGATCAAAAGAGCTGAATAAAAGGTAGTCCCAGCAACAACGTCTCCTTGTGAACAGACTTTTGCGTATTTGGCTTTGTTATCCCCCAGAGAATACAAATGCCCCTATGGACACCAAGGTCATAATAATTCCACTTCTCCCATCCCCCTCACACCCTTTGGCAGCCTCATATATTCTCATTACAGTAAACTCAATTCTCCAGAAAATTTCAAGAAAACTAAGTTGCTTCCCTCTTCAACTGTTTACGTTCATTTTGACTTACTATATGACGAGTCTAGGTACCCATAGTGTTCAGATTCTGCCAATGATGTCATACTTCAGAAGTATGGAAATGACTGAGGAAGAATTAATTTCTGATTCATGTAGTAATAAATTGAGGCTTATTGACTTGAACATTACTTTTGCCAAGAAATTTTTCCTGCCAGAGTTTATTTACAGAATGTCATCATTTTTCCAAAACATTATTGCTTCCTTTTTCAGACCATGCCTTCTGACTAGAGCAGGTAATTTGGGGAGGATTTACACATAATTATAGCCTGAATCCCTTAATTTATAATATTGCATAGTACTTGGCTCATTAATGGCTGTTGAAAATGCTAGTCTAGTAAAATCATAAGGAGGGCTTTTACCTGGTGAATTTAGTTGTTGAAACCAAGTTGGACCCATTCCCAAACATAATCTGGAAACAAACGGTCAGTCTATTGGGAAGGCACTGCCCTGAATGGATGGGCAATCTGGTGTTATGGACTGATCATCGTCACCCACTGGACTTGGCATCATCACCAACCTCTTTACTCAACTCCTTTCGAACAATTAAGAATTCCATTGAGGATATTGACAAGATTCCAAAAAGCAATAAAATTACATAATGTAGTCCTGGTATAGATAGAGGATTCCTGGTAATGACGCTGGGGCTTTTTTCATAAGCATATAATAAAGTTGTGACCTGGACATAAAATACTCAAGACACAGGGAAGCGCTCCCCCATAGTCGCAGGTGTCCGCAGCTACCTATCTACTTTGTCTTGTTCTCCCACCCACCTCAGGGCCTGACTTGAGACCTAGTGAAAGAGGTAGTCTGAATTGTATGGAAGAATGCAGAAGTAAAACTGCTAACTTAGCTGATTTCTATTCCTAAAGTTTGAGGGAAGGCAGAGTCAGATTTCAGGGGATAAAAGAGACTGTTGTGGCCCAGACTGGACTTTAGTTCCCTCTGTGATAATTGTGCTTTCTTGTTTGTGTGTGTGTGTGTGTGTGTGTGTGTTTGTGTGTTGGGTCATGGGAGGTATATGTATGCTTATATGCATGAAAAGTTTACAAATGTTTCCCCAATGACAATATGGTCCCCAAACTAGGCTGATCATCAGAATCACTTGAGGAGCTTTTAGAAAATATAGGCGCCTGAATCAGCCCATCCTGAGGCACAGGAATCTGTGCTTGTGAAACAAGTGCACATTTAGGTGACTCTTGATTGTTAGCTAGGCTTAGAACCACCATTCTAAGACCCTCACTTCACCCTCACCATTTCTGTGCCAGCTCTCTTCCAGTTATTTAGTTTCTCAGTATCTTCATTCTCTTGTTTCCTTTATGTTTTAAACTGCATTTGGTCAAGGCAAATGTTTCTTTCTTTGGTTTACAAAGGTGTTCATCTTGCCATGTGGAGATACTATTCTTCCAATTCCAAAACATTTGCAATAATGGGGGATTCAATTCTATATTGTATCTCCAAATCTCTTAATGTCCTAAAATGGCCTCACCAGAGAGCAGACTCATCAATCTATGCATAACCAGATATATGGATGTTTTTTAGGTCCTGGGGAAACCTCAACTGCAGACTGGTCAAGTGTGGCCCAATGATCTAATGACATGTTCACAAATTCGTATCCATACCAATTCTAGGCAAAAATGGAGGAACAGACAGAGTTTGCTGCAATACCTGGACTTACATTCAGTACTGTCAATGGCTCCAGCATCTTGAAACAAACCAATTTTGGATTCTCAGGTAAAGTCTGGCAAATAATTTTTCCTTACTTAAAGAAGAGAAAGGGCTTAAAATGGATTACATACAGCTTTAAAGTACATGTTCTTACAAAACAATAGCTTCTTGAGCTAATTCTAAATAAGTTAGTTACAAATGAATCAGAAACACATGGTTGCAACTTTCCTCGAAATAAAAGGAGACTAAAAATTCAGGAAAGGAGCTAGAGACAAACATGAAGTAGATTTTCCGAAGGTCTAGACAATTGTTTAAAACACTTTCCAACAACTCAAAGTTGTCAGGTTTAATCAACTCATTTTTTTTTAGTTAAGTTATCTGAATCTAAAGATATCTAAAAAAGATTCACTGTTAAATGAAAGATTTTAACAGCTTCCAAACAGAATTAGTTTTCAAACTACAATGTAATTATGGAAAACTCACTAAGGATAGGAGGTGAAGTAGATGGGAACACACTCAAAAGACCAGAGCTGGGCATCCACAACTTCTAAGTAATTCTTAATAAAAGGAGAGAGAAAATACTTGAAATTGAGTGACAGTTGAACAAATCAATTGTTGCTAACAGATTTTTCCTTAATTAAATCCTGATGGTTTTGCAATGCAGAAAAGAATGTATTGGGCTTTTGACAACTTCCTCTATTCCCAGAGAAAAAGAAAGCCAACCCAGAAAATCACTTAGGAAGATCCAGACAACAGATGGTACACCAAGAGTGAACAATAATCTCAGTAACTGAGACCTCAGAGACAAGATGATCCATTCCACAGCTGGATATTGTAAAACTTGGGTACAAGTGGTACGCTGATCTGACCATTAAAACTATGTACTTCTTGAGTCACAGACCAGTGTGTGTGACTGGTTAAAACCCAGTCACAATCTGGAAAAAGTTATGGAAAGCACTTGGGGACTGAGAAGAAGCAAACTTCCTTAGGTTTATACAATATGGCTGGCACCTTAAGCAAAGTTAAAATCTGTCTCAATCCCTGCAGAATAAGGGCAACACCAATTATGCTACCTACTTCATGCAAGAACCTAAAATGAAAAATAGAATTGCTTTTAAAATGTGCTGCAGCCAAATAAGCTGGTATTTCATGAAAAGGAATGATTGCATTTTTGACCTTGTATGTTAACCCACTGTGCCAGATCAACAATGGCTACAAATTCTTTGATCTTCTTCCCATTGAAAATAGGTGTTTATGGCCTCTCCTCTTCAAAGTGGCCAGACTCTGTGACTGCTTGACTCACATCACTGAAGTGATGCTGATAATTTCTAGGGTCAGGACTTTAAGGACAGCTTTCACTTTCTGTCACTTGAAAAACTCTTGGATCCTAGCCTCCATGTAGTCAGGAAGCTCAAGCAGCCCCATTGTAAGTCCTATTTTGGTAGAAACTGAGGCCTCCAGCCAATAGCCTTGATTGAGCTCTCATGTAATAACTAGCACTCACTTACTAAGCATGTAAGTGGACCATCTTGGAAAGAATTCTCCAGCCTCCAGTTGAGATGTCTCAGCTGATGTCACTGAGCCTTGCCCAAATTGCAGATTTATGAGCAAAATAAATTGTTGTTGTTATTTTAAGACATTAAATTTTCATGTGATTGGTTATGAAAAGGTAGATAACCAGAACACCCACTATCTTATATAATAACAATATATTATGTAATAATATTGTATATATAACAACTTTATGTAATTATTATAATAATTAATAATTATTATTAACAGGAATAATAATTTGCAGTTATTTAACATTAGGTTCCAGGCACTACGTTATGGGCTTCACTTGCATACTTCCACTACTTTTATATTATATGTTTGTTTGTTTATCTATTCATTGTGGTCTTACTCAGTTGACTGCTAGCACCACGAGGGAAAGGACTGTGTTTTATTCACCACAGTACACTAAGTGCCAAGCACAATAAGTAGCATATAAATAGACATTCTGATAAATTATTCTATCAGATAATTTTTTCTATACTAAAATTTTATCAGATTGCTTTTTCATAACAAAGGAATCAATACAAACCTTGAAAAGTTCAGGACAAAAAAAGAAGCTAGAGATTGAGAGAAAGAGTAAGAGCTCAACAACTCAGCTGAATACAGTGGCATTTATAAGAAGTCTTTGGAAAGTAGTTATTCAGGCTATGCCTAAACTATGCAGTTGAATCATTTGGTTCATCATTAATCATTTGCTACTATTGCTTAGTGACTAACCAAAATGGTCTAACTTCTTATGCACATGGACATAATGAAAAAGAGAAGGAAACATTAGGGAAAGTTGGATGGCTTTCACCTAACAAGGAAAATAAAAACAAAAACAAAGGCTCTGTGGCGGTGTTGCCAGGGGCTTATTCCTCTGGGCACCAAATCCTGCTGCACTTGCAATAGCTCATACCAGTCAAGTGATACTGTTTGGCCTTCACCCTCATCCAAGTGCTGAAGTGACAGCCTAGAGAAGGATATGATTTGTACTAGACATAAGGGTGAGATGGAATTTGTCAGATGGGAGCCTGGCATTTATTACCACAATTAAATAGTCAATCAATTATCAATTGTTAATACTGAAATCATCAATTTCAGATAATTGAAGAACAACTAGAGGAAGCAGAATCCTCTCAAAGGTATGGCCAACAACTACAGGGATTTAAATATCCTGGAAGGGATCTCAACTTCATATTTGTGATACCGAGCAGAACACAGACAAACTGTCAGGCAGTTGGGTGGGGTGAAAAAGAAGGAACGACAGCCAACACTATGAAAAGGACCTGAGGTCATGAATATCTGGGCTAGCTCAGTGAAGCTAAGGAGGAAGTGGATATGAAAATCAATATTTTAAACCATGCAAGATGAATGATAAACTGGGGATAAACAATAGAGCAAACAGAACTGAACCTTCAAATGGTACTTTCAGGCTGTCCTGGGAGTGGTCACATTACACAGAACTTCATGTGCTTTTAGGCTTTGGGAAGTCAGTGGCCTAGGATGACAAAGGAAGAGAAACACAAAGGCCATTTGCAGAGGAAAGTGTATTACATTCCGAAGCTGCCATGCTCAGCTCAATTCACTGACTGACCCGGTCAAAGATCTCCTGGCTGCCAGTCCATCTGGCAGATGTAATAGTGGGCAGGGCCAGTGACATGCAGGGACCCCACTCAATCCACACCCTTCCAAACGACTCTACAGGGTCAACACTCAGAGCCCTGCTGCTCTGAATGTTTTGCCAAAAGAAACATTCAGATGCCAACACTGATGGTGAACATGAGTGAGCAAAGCAAAACATGCAAGGGCAGCCTGTAGCAAGACTAAAGAAAAACCACCATTCTGTCCACCAGGCAGGTCAAGGCCACAAACACTCCACTGGGGACTGGGTTACACCAGAAAGAATACAGAAACTAGTTAAGGTTGGGGGTGTATTTTCCTAGATGACCTCCAGATAAAGGTTAAGGAGGAAGCTAATGAGAGGAGGCTGTATGTAAAATGTATGTCAATTTCCATTGTTTTGAATAAACCCACATTATGCAGCTGGTAGATGATAAATCTCTGGTTTACATTGGTCTATTATTTAATTAGGCCAACCCTTCATGACTGATGGTATTTTCTCATTTTAATGATTCTTTATTTTTCTCACATCTAATTGGGAAATCACTGCTTATCATGGTTATGGTTTCTTTATTGTACCATCTTCTAGCCGCTGTCCAAGACGACGTGAACTCCAGGCTATTGACTTTCCTCTGCCTTCAATGGAAATTGTCATGAAGAATTAAGTTTTTGACAAATCTACAGCCTATGTGCAGGTCTTCTTCCTGGGTGTAACAATAAGGAATTTGGAAACTGTCTCTAGTTTTGGCCTGGAGTCACACTGCAGCTTGAGACCCTGTCATTTCCATCAAGCTTGAAAATATACATCTTAATAAACTGCAATACTTCTTCAACTTTGATGGTATCTGTGAGCATGATGAAAAGGGTTTTCACCACCAGATTTGAAACGTGTGTCTTTTTTGTTTTTAAATCACAGACTTCTGTTGTCTAAAACAAGTTCAGGCAGTAGGAAGGAACGAAGAGAGTTCAGATTTATTCACATGGCATTTTCTCAGAAGAGCCTCTTTTGTAAGAAGCAATTTTTAGGCCATTTACATTAGGCCCATGCAAATGAAAAGATCAGAGTTAATTAATCTTGTCCTGAGTAAGAGAAGTGACGAATAGCAATTAAGTGTTTTGTGTTCCTCAAGGAATTTTCCTGCTTACTTACTCTTTATTCCTCAAGGGAGGGAGTTACTCTTCCTTTTGGAAAATGCTCAGTGGAGAGGGCTAAAGCTCATATCCTGATTATCTTTCTTGAGCATGGCATGGGAGAAATAATGGAAATTTCTGGAGCCACACAGACCTAGGTTCTATCATTTGTCAGCTATGAGATGTTGGCTAATTTATTTAAATTCCTTCTCTATAAAACGGAGCTAAAAAGGCCAAACTCTCTCACAATGAAGGCAAGGCAGCCACTTCCTTCTCCGTGGGTTAGAGTTGGTGTGAAAAGAAGACTCCCAGCAGAATGCAACTTGAACCTAAAGAGCTTTATTCAAGAACAATTGAAACTGGAAATTATGTTTCTAACATCACACTGCCTTGTACTTCATGCACTTTATTCTATAGAGTACTTTAAGGCTACACCTACACCTCAGAATGTTTGAATTTATTCAGAGAAACAAAACTAAGTTAAATAATAATACAAAAATGACGATGATGGTAATAATAATAATAATAATAATTGATGTTATCTCTATGGAGCTGAGTGGAAAGAAAGTACTTTTTTTGGTTAAAAGACCTCAAGTTGGCCAGGCACGGTGGCTTATGCCTGTAATTCCAGCACTTTGGAAGGCCAAGGTGGGTGGAACACGAGGTCAGGAGATCGAGACCATCCTGGCTAACATGGTGAAACCCCATCTCTACTAAAAATACAAAAAGTTAGCCAGGCATGCTGGCATGCGCCTGTAATCCCAGCTACTCAGGAGGCCGAGGCAGGAGAATGGCTTGAACCTGGGAGGCAGGGGTTGCAATGGGCTAAGATTGCCCAACTGCACTCTAGCCTGGGTGACAGAGCGAGACTCCATCCCCCCCAAAAAAAAACTCAAGTCACTGACTGGTTGCCTTTTTCACTGCTCAGTTGATCTTTGAGGCACCATTAGACTTAACAGTCAATGTCTTTATCAAGGAAAACAATCAGCAAGTATATTAATTAGGGCATTGCTTACACTTTTACTGCAAGTCTAATGATTTATTGATTTTAAATTGGATGCCTGTCTTCATTAAAGTCATTAATACTCTAAGTGAGTTTGTGCCTGAAATTTCATACGTATTTAGGAATTACACATATTTTGCTTTTTACCATGGGACCTTTAGGCTATGAGCAATCTCCCTGTTGCAGATATCTAAATTTACAAACAGAGCTCTTTAGGTATATTAACAAGTGCCTCACCTTCACAGTTGAAAATGGAAATTAAACAGAAGTGTATGGGACAGGATTGTTGACAAAACCCTATGAGTATTAGCTTCTCCTTATTGGTACATGTAATTGTCTTCTGCAGCTGGCCACTAATGAGCACAGCTGGCAGCTAAGGCATGATTGGCTTTGGCATTCACTCTTCATTCTTCCCCAAAATAACAGAATTCATAGAACCCATCCCTCCCAGGTGTCACTGTAGAGTGAGTACCACCATATCATCTTTATAAAACTGTGTATGTCTTGAGTCTGATATCTCCTGCAGGGTCTCCTTCAAAACAATTGATCTTAAGAGTCTTGGATGTGGTGTGGTGGCGATGACCACAGTTCTGTTCTGATGTCCACTGTTCTATGATCTTTGGCTTTGTGGACCACTGATAGACCCAGGTTACTGTTTATGAAGCTGCTGACCCTCCCTTGGATCTCTGACCTCTAGGAAGCAGAAAGCTCCTTGTGATTAGCTATTTTTGCAGGAGTTCCTCAAAGTAGAATTGTCCAGATGTTTTAGGAAGGGGAGAGGGACAGGGGATGTGATGAAGTTGGTGAGGTGCAGCTTCACCCTATGCTAGGATCATGCTCCCTCTTCCAGAGTTTATGCTAGTCTCTTTGGTTCTTTCAGCACCTAGCCTTTCCTCTGGCAGACCAAGTGCTCCATTGTTTTATCTGCTAGCCCCATAGACCCCCTCAGCAACCGCCGGAGCATTGAACACATCTGTGACCCAATTCAAATTCTTTCTAAAAGGTATAACTGACCCTACACAAGTCAAGGGACACAAATCTCAGTGCTCCATAACATTTCCTAAAAGCTCAGGAACTCCCAAAACATCTAGAGGCCAGCAGGGCCACATTCCAGCAGAATTAGAGTTCAGTCTAGCACTGTCACATTGATCCACTTCAATATCTCAAGTCTCAGTTAGCTTTTGTTAGCAATATTATATTCCAGAAAATGAAATCAGCCCAAATACCTAATAGGTACCCCTTGAGGTCTGCATCTCAGTCAGCTTGGGCCACTGTAACAAAGTACTATAGGCTGGGTGGCTTATAAATGAGAGAAATTTCTTTCTGACAGTGCTAGAAGCTAGAAGTCCAAGATCAGGGTTCCAGGATGGTCCGAGTCTCATGAAGGCCCTCTTCTGGGTTGCAGAGTGCCAACTTTTCATTATATCTTCACATGGTGGAGAGAGTGTGAAAGAGCTCTCTGGGGACCCTTTTCTAAGAGTACTGATCCCATTTACAAGGGCTCCACTCTCATAACCTAATTACCTCCCAAGGCCCAGCCTTCTAATACCATCACACTGAGGATTAGGATTTTGACATACAAATCCTAGTGCAGGACACAAGCATTTGGTCCGTAAGAGTTGGTCATAGTCTGGTCACACCTCACCTACCTGTCCTGATTACCAACTCTTTCCTTCAGCAGCTCACCAACTGTTCTTCCTTTCTCTAGCCCACACTGACCTCTCAGTTCTCTGTCCACATAAGCTGACAGCAAAATCACAGCAGCTTATTGTTTTCCAACCTCACATCCTTTCGTGTTGGCTTGAGTTTCTCAGCTAAATTGTGAATACACTAAGGGGAGGTTCTATGTTCATTATGCATTCTTATATTCACACGGTAACATGATATACTCTGTCACAGAGGCACAATAAATCAAATTAAATTTAAAAATATTGCCTGGTTAGTTCATTTGCGGTTATGTCTAAAGCGGTAGTAAGCTCCACAGGATACAAAAAAGTGGAATATGGGGCTGGGCGTGGTGGCTCACGACTGTAATCCCAGCACTTTGGGAGGCCCAGGCAGGTGGATCACAAGGTCAGGAGTTTGAGATCAGCCTGGCCAAGATGGTGAAACCCTGCCTCTACTAAAAATAAAAAAATTAGCTGGGTGTGGTGGCAGGCGCCTGTAATTCCAGCTACTCAGGAGGCTGAGGCAGAGAATTGCTTGAACCTGGGAGGCAGAGGTTACAGTGAGCCAAGACCATGCCACTGCACTCCAGCCTGGGCGACAGAATGAGATTCCATCTCAATAATAAATAAATAAATAAATAAATAAATAAATAAATAATAAATAAAGTGGAATATTATATGGTCCCTGTCTTCAAACATCTCCCAATCTCATTGAGAAGGCAAAAAATACAAAATAATACAACTATAAGCAAATGCTAAGCTTGCGCACAAAGGTGTTTCTTTGGCATCCAGGAAGGGGATAGCATAAGGTTAACTGAAGTTAACTAGAAAGATTTCATGGCTATGATAAAATGACTGATTGGCCTCAAACAATTACACAAGTTGAGGAGACTGTTAAAAAATGTGGGGTGTTTGTATTTGGTATAAACCTATACATTAATCATTAGGGAAGATTTATTCACCCTAACCAAAAACAGGAAATAGCTCAGAAGTTCTTTCCTGAGTGAATGGTTAAACAAACTGTGGTTACATTCACACCATGGAATACTATGCAGGAATAAAAAGGAATGAACTATTGATGTGTATAGCAACCTGATGATTCTGCAAGGAATTATACTGAGTGAAGAAAAACCAATCTGAAAAGGTTACATAATGCATGATTCTATTTATAACACATTTTAAAAACTTAGAAATAAAGACTAGATTAGTGGTTGCCACAAATTTGGAGAAGGGGCAGGAGACAGATGGAGATGGTTATCAAAGGGCAACCCAAAGTTCCTTGTGGTGATGGAACTGTTCAGTCTCTTGACCGTGATGATAGATACTCAAATCCACACGTGATTAAGTTATATAGAACTAAACACACACACACACGACAAGTGAAAATAGGGAAATCTAGCTAAAGCCTATGGATTATATCAATCCTGGTTGTGATACTGTACTATGGTTTTACAAAATGTTCCATTAGGGGAAACTGGGTAAAGGGTACAAAGCATCTCTCTGGATTATTTCTTACAACTGCATGTGAATCTACAATTATCTAAATAAAAAAATTTCAACTACAAAAAAGCTGCAGAATGTCATTTCAGATGATAAGGTATAGCGTAAGTCAGCCAGTGAAACTTCGATCACATCCAAGATCAAGTGTCAGAAGACTTCTGAATTACATGAAAATTTCTTAACCTGCTAAGCTACTTTGCCTCAATTTACAAGTCAAAAATTTATAAATAGAAGGTATCATAAAGTGGTGAGGAAAAATTAAGCATGACATTGAAACATTCAAAAAACATAATTTCATGTCATCCAGTTACATTGCTTCCAACTTGGGGAGGCCACCCCCATTTCACTGAAAGAGTCAGAGGATGGAAGAAATAAGATGATGTTTTGCAACAAAGTATTTAAAATTAAAATATCCCTCCCCATTACCCCAAAAGCTTAGGGGTTCTTAAACAATGACATGCATAATATCCATTTCAATGTGTGAAAATACAGCTTCCTGGGCCCACACCCAGAGATCGACATTCAGTGGAGTTGCATAGGATTCTGGAGTTTCTACATCTAATAAGCAACCCAGTGATTCTAATCTACCTGGAATAAGAAATCAGATTCAATGAGCATACTTATTAAAAATGCAAAATTTTTTGAGACCCACTACTTTTGTCACACAATAGTTTAACTTTATTCTGATTCAGTGGAATTTATAGAAAGACGTTTGGGTACTTAAAGGTCTGGGTCATGTTCTTGTGTGGTTGGGGGTGGAGAGAGAAGAGGAAGCTGTCAAAGCATAAAACCTTCCCAGCCCTCCCCTTCTAATCACAACTCATCAGAGAGCATTTTGCACAGGGAGATCAAAGTCCGTTGCCGAAGAGAGGTTGAAAGACTTTGCTGTTGTAATTCTGGGGCAGAGGTGCTTGGATATAAATGAGCCCTAACTGTGGGTTTGGGGGACCCTGCAATGTAGAAATGTAAACACAGATGTCAGGCCTTTCATCCCCATTATATAAACATACCAGCTGCCAGGGGAAGAAGGAGAAACCCTTCAGAATTAGCTGCATTTTTTTGCCATCTAGAGTATAAAAATTGGCTTCACACTTGAATTTCCACCAGCAACTCGAAGCATTGTTGACCAGAGTAGGGCTAACAATGGAACATCATCCACAGTCTGAGTGGCTCTTCTCTCTAGGAGACGTTCAGTTATTACCATTCTCTGACATATGGGTGACTGTTCCAGAAAAAGAGAATGAGAAGAGGTGGTGGCACCCTTTCACAAAATCCCTAGACTCATGGAGAGGGGCTCTTAAAAAATGGGTGGCCATTTTGTTTCCAGGGTTCTATAAACCAAGAGTCTGACTAAGATTTATAATCCTTTTTGACCCAGATTTAGGGAAAATGGAAGAAGCAAACTCTTAAGAGTTTTTGTGAGAAAAACTGAATTGCTTCCAGGAAAAGAGGATATGATTATTCCAAAGAATGAATATTTGAAGGGCCACAGCTGGTTTAGCCACAACAAAACCACAACAGACCTCCTCTCACACTATTAAATATTTTTTTTTAAAAAAAAAGGAAATGATGGAAAGAACCATTTCTGAAAAAAATTAAATGTGCAAAAAAGTATAATGGGAAATGCATTTTACAATAAAACACTTCAATCCATGGAGAAATGTGTCTTCAATTACATCTCAAGCTAGCATGCCAGCTTGCATATGCATGTAAGTCTCGTGTTTTCCACAGAGCCTCAGTTCTGAAAGACCTGAAGTGTTGTACCAAAAGCATATGAAGAGTGTCTTTTCACTGGAACAGAGATGGCCTTTTTTTCTGAAAACACGACAGTCAAATACCTTCTGGCAATGGATATGCTCCTTGTTACATTATTAGCAATACTCATCAACCCAAGATGATAAAAATATATCTGAAATTACCAAGCAACCCATACATGTGAACTTATTGGACAGAGGCCATTGTGGTTTAGGACACATTCGTTCAAATAAAATGTATTCCTTTAAAAATGATTCATCAGAGTATTGTAAAAGGATTATCACAGTGGGCTTTTAAAATAACTTTTTTAAAGAATGGATCGGCTAAGCCAGCTGTATGTAATAGAAGATCCAATCAATTCAGTATAAATGCATCATAGATATTAACTAGAAATGTTCTGCTGCTGATATTTATAAGAAACTATTTTCTACAGTCAGTTATGGACTACAATTAAACTCAAATCTATGTAGACAGTATCTTCTACTCACAAGTAGATTCGTTCAAGAAGGCTGTTCTTAAATCCATTTGCTTCTAAGTTCAAAAGATCACAGACAATGCATTTGTACACCCTTTTGCTTTTACAAGAGCATTCTAGATGTTGATTGCACTGTTTCTGTCCCCTTCTTGTTTCAAAATCTCAAGTGTGTATGTGTGTGTGTGTGTGTGTGTGATATGTATTGATATGTATGTGTTTATGTATCCAAAATAGTACCTCAAACAGTACACACACCAGAAAATCTCAATATTTCAGAATTCAAATGGCTATGCATGACAGCCAGTGCCACCTGTGCATGCAGGCAGAGTTGACTTTCCTTTATTAGGAATCTGAAAGTTTCTTAGGTTGAGTAAGTAATGTAGTTTATGTAATTCTTAATTTATACATTAACATGGCAAAGATATGCATAATAATTTGGTTCCAGTGTAACTCTGCAGGCTGGTCTCTCATCCATTCTATGCTGCATTCAAACTGTTCTGTTTGTTTTATTTTTTAGTTCCTCTAGAGTACTGCTTTTTTCTCTTCAATTAATAATTTTTTTTTTATTGTCCTATTATGTGCTAGGCATGGTTCTAAGTTCAGAGGACACAGTAATGAATCAAACAGACAAAATTCCCTGCCTTCTTAGAGCTTATGTTCTAGTTGGGGGAAAGACAAAATAAATAAATATGTAAAATATATATTATGTCAAATAGTCGTAAATACTATGCAACACATGCATGGAAGATGGAGGATTTGGAAGGGAGGAATTGACACTTAAAACGTGATGGACAGGCATTCAGAGAGCCTGCTTGCCTGGTTCAGCAGCCTGAGCCACTACACCCTTCCTATGCAGAGATCTTGGTGCAGGGGGTGCGCTCTGCTCCCCAGTCTAAGAGTTTTCCAAGCATCTGGAGCACCCACTCTCCTGCATTAGGAGTTTAGGCCACCCTGCATTCCCGCGCAGAGAACTTAGTGCAAAGGAGGTTTTCCAGCTCCACACCTAGGCACACTTCTTGGGCACTTGGTGGCTGCCCACTAGATTCTCCCTCAGTGCTGGTGCCTGTGCCTGCCATTGGGGGACCTGTAGGCAGACCTGCCCAGTCTGACTCTTTCCTTTGTGACTCTTGTAGGCCCCCAGGGCTGAGTAGGGAGCTCAGACCACTTTCATTCCAATCAGCTCATTGCCTGAGGCAATGGAGAACTTTAGCCATTAAACAAGGATCAAATATATACCTAATTGAGCTGCCCCCAGCCGGTTCTTACCTATAAGCACCGTCTACCGGCTTGTAGGTCAAACTGCACAGCCCTATATAAAATCAAAGCCAAAAGACCCTACATCTCTACTAAAAATACAAAAATTAGCCAGGCATGGTGGCACATGCCTGTAATCCCAGCTACTTGGGAGGCTGAGGCAGGAGAATCACTTGAACCAGAAGGCGGAGGTTGTAGTGAGCCAAGATAATGCCACTGCACTCCAGCCTGGGTGACAGAGGGAGACTCCATCTAAAAAAAAAAATTCAAGACAAGGTTGAAAATCAACACAAAGAAACTTCTAAAGCAATCCAAGAAATGAAGGAAAATATAAACATCTTAAAAAGAAATCAGCCAGAAGTTCTGGAATTTAAAAACTCACTTAAGGAATTTCAAAATAGAATTAAAAATTTTGTCAATAGACTGGACCAAGGAGCACAAAGAATTATGGATCTTGAAGACAAGTCTAGTCTTCCTAGTCGGATAAAGAATAAATAATTTTTAAAAATGAACAAATTCTTCAAGAAATAGGAGATTATGTAAAGTGACCAAACTTATGAATTACTGGCATTACTGAGAGAGAAAGAGAAAAAGTAAACAACCTGGAAAACATATTTGAGGGAATAATTCAAGAAAAATTCCCTAAAATTGCCTGATGGGATACAAGAAATCCAGAGAATGTATGTGAGATACTATAGAAAATAAACATCACCAAGGCATATAGTCACCACACTATATGCATTGTCCAAGGTCAATGCTAAAGAAAATATCTTAAAGGCAGCTAGAGAAAAAAAGTCAGATCACATACAAAGGGTATCCCATCAGGCTAACAGTGAATTTCCCCGCAGAAACCTTATAAGCCAGGAGAGATTGGGGGCCTATTTCAGCATTCTTAAAGAAAAGAAATTTTAATGAAGAATTTCACATGCCACCAAACTAAGTAAGCTTCATAAGCAAAGGAGAAACAAAATCTCTTCCAGATAAGCAAGCACTAAGAAATTTGTTACAACTAGACCAGTCTTACAAGAGATTCTTAAGTGAGTTCTAAGTATGGAAACAAAAGAATAATACCTGCTACCACAAAAATACACTTAAGGCCATAGCCCACAGACCCTATAAAGCAACCACACAATAGAAACTAGAAAGCAACCAGCTAACAACTTCCCAGTGGGATCAAAATCTCACATAACAAATTAACCTTGCATGTAAATGGTCTAAATATCCCACTTAAAAGTTAAAGAGTAATAAGCTGGATTAAAAAACAAGACCCAGTTAGATACAGTGGCTCATGCTTATAATTCCAACACTTTGTAATTCTGAGGTGGGTGGATCACTTCAGCTCAGGAGTTTGAGACCAGCCTGGGCACCATGGAAAAACTCTGTCTATGAAAAATACAAAAAATTAGCCAGGCATGGTGGTGCACACCTAGCTACTTGGGAGCTGCGGTGGGAGGATCACTTGAGCCTGGAAGGTCAGGGTTGCAGTGAGCCAAGACTGCACTCCAGCCTGGCTGACAAAGTGAGATTTTCTCCAAAAAAAAAAAAAAAAAAAAAAAGAACAAGACCAGTCTGTCTGCTATCTTCAAAAGACTCATCTCACACATTATGATGCCCATAGGCTCAAAATAAAGGGTTGGAGAAAGCTCTACCATGCAAACAGAAAACAAAAACAAGTAGGAGCTACTATTCTTATACCAGATAAAACAGACTTTAAACCAACACTAGTGAAAAAAGGACAACAAAGGGAATTACATAATAATGAAGAGTTCAATTCAACAAGATGGCTTAATTATCCTTAATATATATGCACCCAACATTGGAGCACCCAGAACCATAAAACAAATACTTCTAAATCTACTAAAAGACTTAGGCAGCCACAGCATAACAGCAGTGGGGACTTTAATACCCCACTGACAACATTTGACAGATCATCCAGGCAGAAAACTAACAAAGAAATTCCAGACTGGACCAATTGGATCTAATACACAACTACATAATACTCCACATATCAACCACAGAATATACATTCTTCTCATCTGCACCTGGAACATGCTCCAAGATTGACCACATGTTTGGCCATAAAGCAGGTCTCAATAAATTTTTTAAAATATCAAAATTATACTAACCATACTCTCACACTACAGTGGAATAAAAATATAAATCAGTGCCAAGAAGTTCTCTTAAAGCCACACAGTTCAATGAAAATTTAAAAATTTGTTCCTGAATGACTTTTGTGTTAAACAATGAAATTAAGGCAAAAATCAAAACAATCTTTGAAATAAATGAAAACAGAGGCAAAACATACCAAAATCTCTGGGTGCAGCAAAAGCAATGTTAAGAGGAAACTTTACAGCATTAAATGCCTACCTCAAAAAGCTAAAAAGATCTGAAATTAACGAGGTAACAACATACCTAGAGGAAGTACAAAGACACACACACAAAAAAGCTAGCAGAATAAAAGAAATAACTAAAATCTGAGTAGTACTGAATAAAATTGAGACCCAAAAATTCATGCAAAAAATCAACAAAATGAAAAGCTTGATCTTTGAAAGGATAAACCAGATGGATTGAGTGCTAGCTAGATTCACAAAGAAAACAATAGAAGATTTTTAAAAAACACACAATCAGAAATAAAAAGGGTGACATTACAATGACCCCACAGAAATACAAAAGATCTTCAGAGACTATTATGAACACCTGTATGCACACAAACTAGAAAATGTAGAGAAAATGGATAAATTCCTAAAAATACACAAACTCCCAAGAGTGAATCAGGAAGAAATTGAAACACTGCACAGATCAGTGTTAAGTTCTGAAATTGAATCAGTAATAATACTTTTTAAAAACCTGTCAACCAATAAAAGCCCAAAACCAGATGCATTCACAGGCAAATTCTGTAAGATGCACAAAGAGGAGCTAGTACCAGTTACACTAAAACTATTACAAAAAATTGAGGAGGGACCCGTCCCTAACTCATTCTACAAAACCTAGCATCACTCTGATACCAAAACCTAGCAAAGACACAAGAAGAAAACTAGAAGCCAATATCTCTGATGAACATAAATGCAAAAATCCTCAACAAAAAACTAGAAAAGCAAATATAAGAGTACACAAAAATTTAATTTACCATGATCAAGTAGGCTTTATTCCTGGAATGCAAGATTGGCTCAACTTATGCAAATCATTAAATATGGTTCACCACATACACAGAATTGAAAACAAAGACCATATGATCCCCTCAATTGATGCAGAAAAAGCTTTTGATAAAATACAACATCACTTCATGATAAAAACTCTCAAGAAACTAGGCATCAAAGTAACATATCACAGAATAATAAGAGCCATCTATGACAAACCCACAGCCAACACCATACTGAACAGGCCAGAGCTGGAAGCATTCCACTTGAGAACTAGAACAAAACAAGGATATCCACTCTCACCACTCCCATTCAACATAGTACTGGAAGTGCTAGCCAGAGAAATCAGGCAAGAAAGAAATAAAAGGCATCCAAATAGAAGAAGAAGGAGTCGTACTATCTCTTCACTGACAATATGATTCTATACCTAGAAAACCCTAAAGACTCCCCTAAAAGGCTCTTGGATATCTGTGGGAAAATGTATTATAGGCACAGGGAACAGCCAGTACAAAAACCCTGCAAAATAGTGTGCTTGACCTGCTTAACATGGAGGCCAAGATGACTGGAGAGCAGTAATGAAGAGAGAAGGTAATGGGAGATGTGGTCAGGAGGCAGTGGGTTGTGCAGATCATGTGAGGCTCTATTGAAAAATTTAGCTTTAACTTAGAGTATTTGGAAAGCCATATAAGTGGGAGGATAAGAAAAGGCAGGGAGTTGGAAAATTGGCAGTGATAAGGGGCAAGATGATCTTGAGAGTAACGGTAGACATCAGAGGTGGTCAGATGCTGCACATATTTTGAGAATACAGCCAAAAGGTATATTGATAGATTGAGTGTGGGGAGTGATAAAAGGAAGTCAGAGGTAAATATAACAGGTTTTTTTTTTCTTTTGCCTGAGCAATTGGAAAGATAAAATCGTTTTGATAAGGGGCAAGCTGTAGAAGCAGCAGACTTTGGTAAGAGGAAGGTACAGATATCAGGAGTTCGGATTTGAACAGGATAAGACTGAAATATTTATTAGACATCCAAATGGAGATGGAAAAAAGGCAGTTGGACACATGCATTTGTCATTCTGGGGAGAAGTATAAATTGGAGACATAAAACTTGGAAGTCATCAGCATATAGAGGAGATTTAAAGATATGAAACTGAAACATCAAGGAGAGAGTATTGATAAAAAAGAGAAGAGGGTAGAAGAGTGAGCCTTGGCTCATCGTACTGATGACCCTGGACATTAGAACATCCTTTATCAAATGTGTCTTTTGCAAATATTTCCTCACAAGCTGTGGCTTAGTTTTTCATTCTGACAGTGTTTATCATAGAGCACAAGTTTTTAATTTTAATAAAGCCAGACTTATCAGTTCTTTCTTTCATAGGTTATGTCTTTAGTGTTGCATCTAAAATGCCAAGCTCAAGTTTATCTATATTTTCTCCTATGTTATCTTCTGAAATTTTTATAATTTTGTACTTTACATTTAGGATTGTGATCCATTTTGAGTTAATTTTTGTGAAGGGTGTAGGGTCTACGCCTAGATTCATTTTTTTTTTTTTTTGCATGTGGACATCCACTTGTTCTAGCACCATTGTTGAAAAGACCCTTTGCTCCATTGCATTGCCTCTGCTTCTTTGTTCAAGTCAGTTGACTATATTTGTATGGGTCTATTTCTGGTCTATTATGTTTCATTGATCCATTTGTCTATTGTTTTGCCAATTCCACACTATCTTAGTTGTGGCTTTGTAGGATTTCTTAGTCAGATTGCACCAGTCCTACTTTGTTTTCCCCTTTCAATATCGTATTGGCTTTTTTGGGTCTTTTGCCTGTCCATATCAACCCCAGAATCAGTTGGTTAATATCCACAAAATAGCTTTAAGATTGCACTGAATCTCTAAATCAAATTAGGAAGAACTGACATTTTGACAATATTGTCTTCACATTCATGAACATGGAATATTTCTTTATATATTCCTTTGATTACTTTCATTTGAGTTTTGTCATTTTCCTTATCTTGTACATGTTTTGCTAGATTTATATCTAGGCATTTTATTTTTAGGGGTGCTAATGCAAATGACATTGAATTTTTAATTTAAAATTCTGCCTGTTCACTGCTGTTTCCTGAACCTTGCTGTAATTATTGGTTGCAGAAATTTTTGGTTGATTCTTTAAGATTTTCTGCATACATGGTCATGTGACTGGTGAACAAAGAGATTTCCTTTTTGTCTTTTTCAATCTCTATACATTTTGTTTCCTTTTCTTGCCTTATTACATTAGCTGGGATTTCCAATATGATGCTGCAAAGGAGTGGTGAGAGGACATCCTTGCCTTGTACCTGATCTCTCAGGCTGTGGGAAAACTTCAAGTATCTTACCATTAAGTATGATGTTAGCTGTAGGATTTTTGTAAATATTTCGTGTCAAGTTAAGGAAGATTTCTTCTATTCCTAGTCTACCTAGAGGTTTTATCATGAATGGGTGTGAGATATTATCCGCATCTATTGATATGAACACATTATTTTTCTTCTTTAGTATGTTGATGTGATATATTACAGTAATTAATTTTCATTGTTGAACCAGCATTGAGGACTTGGGATGAATCCTACTTGGTTGTGGTGTATAATTATTTTTATACCTTGTTGAATTTGAATTGCTATTATTTTGTTGAGGAGTTTTGCATCTTATTTCAGTGAAAGATACTAGTCTTAAATGGTTGGTAGAATTCACCAGAGAACATATCTGGGTGTGGTGATTTCTGTTAATGAGGTTAATTATTAATTCAATTTCTCTAATAGATATAGGCTTTTCAAATTGTCTGTTTCTCCCTGTGAGAGTTTTGACAGTTTCTTGTTTCTTTCAAGAAATCGGTCCATTTAATTCAGGTTATCAAATTTGTGGGCATAGAGTTTTCATAATATTTATTATTCTTTTAATGTTTTTGGGATCTGTGGTAATAGTCCTTTCATTTCTAATATTAGCAATTTCTGTTTTCCATATTTTCTTAGATAACTTCGTAGAGACTTACTGATTTTATTAATTTTGTCAAAGAACCAGCTTTCAGTTTTATTATCTCTTTTATCTGTTTTCAGTTTCACTGATTTCTGCTCCAACTTTTATTATTTCTTTTCTTCTGCTTACTTTGGATTTACTTTGCTTTTTTTTCTTAGTTGCCTAAGATGGAAGCTTAAGTGATTAATTTTAGAGTTTCCTTCTTTTCTAATATATGCATTTAATACTATAAATTTCCCCTCTAAGCACTGATTTCAGAACATTCCACAAATTTTGATACTTTGTCTTTATCTTCATTTAGTTCAGAGTATTTTCAAATTTCTCTTGAGATTTCTTCTTTGACTCATATATTTTTTAGAAATGTATTGCTCAGGAATTTCGTTCCAAGATGGCTGAATAGAAACAGCTCCAGTCAGCAGCTCCGAGTGTGATTGACGCAGAAGATGGGTGATTTCTGCATTTCCAACTGAGGTACCTAGTTCACCTCAGTGGGACTGGTTGGACAGTGGGTGCAGCCCTCGGAAGGCAAGTCAAAACAGGGCTTGCCCTCCTCACCCAGAAAGCACAAGGGGTCACCTCACCCAGAAAGCACAAGGGGTCAGGGGATTTCCCTTTCCTAGCCAAGAGAAGCCATGACAGACTGTACCTGGAAAATCGGGACATTCCTGTCCAAATACTGTGCTTTTCCAATGGTCTTAGCAAATGGCACACCAGGAGATTACATCCTGCACCTGGATCAGCAGGTTCCACACCCATGGAGCCTTGCTCACTGTTAGCACAGCAGTCTAAGATCAACCTGCCAGGCAGTAGCCTGGCAGGGGGAGGGGCGTCTGCCATTGCTGAGGCTTGAGTAGGTAAACAAAGCAGCTGGGAAGCTCAAACTGAGCAGAGCCCACCACAGCTCAGCAAGGCCTATTGCCTCTGTAGATTCCACCTCTGGGGGCAGGGCATAGCTGGACAACAGGCAGCAGAAACTTCTGCAGACTTACACGTCCCTGTCTGACAGCTCTGAAGAGAGCAGTGGTTCCCCCAGCATGGTGTTTGAGCTCTGAGAATGGACAGACTGCCTCCTCAAGTGGGTCCCTGATCCCTGTGTAGCCTAATTGGGAGATACCTCCCAGTAGGGGCCGGCTGACACCTCATACAGGCCACTGCTCCTCTGTGACAAAGCTTCCAGAGGAAGAATCAGGCAGCAATATTTGCTGTTCTGTACCCTCTGCTGGTGATACCTAGGCAAACAGCATCTGGAGTGGACCTCCAAAAAACTCCAACCGACCTGCAGCTGAGGGACCTGACTGTTAGAAGGAAACCTAACAAAGAGAAAGGAACAGCATCAATATCAATAAAAAAACATCAACAAAAAGGACATCCACACCAAAACCCCATTTTTAGGTCACCAAAATCAAAGACCAAAGGTAGATAAAACCACAAAGATGGGGAGAAACCAGAGCAGAAAAGCTGAAAATTATAAAAACCAGAGCACCTCTTCTCTTTCAAAGGATCACAGGTCCTCGCCAGCAACGGAACAAAGCTGGATGGAGAATGCCTTTGACAAGTTGACAGAAGTAGGCTTCAGAAGGTCAGTAATAACAAACTTCTCCAAGCTAAAGGAGGATGTTTGAACCCATCTCAAGGAAGCTAAAAACCTTGAAAAAAAATTAGACAAATGGTTAACCAGAATAAACAGTGTAGAGAAGACCTTAAATGACCTGATGGAGCTGAAAACCATGGCATGAGAACTATGTGACACGTGCACAAGCTTCAATAGCTGATTTGATCAAGTGGAAGAAAAGGTATCGGTGATTGAAGATCAAATGAATGAAATAAAGCGAGAAGAGAAGTTTAGAAAAAAAAGAGTAAAAAGAAATAAACAAAACCTCCAGGATATATGGGACTATGTGAAAATACCAAATCCACGTTTGATTAGTGTACCTCAAAGTGACAGGGAGAATGGAACCAAGTTGGAAAACACTCTTCAGACTATTATCCAGGAGAACTTCCCCAACATATCAAGGCAAGCCAACATTCAAATTCAGGAAATACAGAGAACACCACAAAGATACTCCCTGAGAAGAGCAACCCCAAGATACATAATTGTCAGATTCACCAAAATTGAAATGAAGGAAAAAATGTTAAGGGCAGCCAGAGAGAAAGGGCAGGTTGCCCATAAAGGGAAGCCCATCAGACTAACAGCAGATCTCTTGGCAGAAACTCTACAAGCCAGAAGAGAGTGGGGGCCAATATTCAACATTCTTAAAGAAAAGAATTTTAAACCCAGAATTTCATATCCAGCCAAATTAAGCTTCCTAAGTGAAGGAGAAATAAAATCCCTTACAGACAAGCAAATGCTGAGAGATTTTGTCACCACCAGGCCAGCCTTACAAGAGCTCCTGAAGGAAGCACTAAACATGGAAAGGAACAACCACTACCAGCCACTGCAAAAACATGCCAAATTGTAAAGACCATCGATGCTAGGAAGAAACTGCATCAACTAATGGGCAAAATAACCAGCTAACATCATAATGACAGGAACAAATTCACACATAACAATATTAACCTTAAATGTAAATGGGTTAAATGCCCCAATTAAAAGACACAGACTAGCAAATTGGATAGAGTCAAGACCCATCAGTGTGCTGTATTCAGGAGACCCATCTCACATGCAGAGAGACGCATAGGCTCAAAATAAAGAGATGGAGGAAGATCTACCAAGAAAATGGAAAGAAAAAAAAAGCAGGGGTTGCAATCCTAGTATCTGATAAAACAGACTATAAACCAACAAAGATCAAAAGAGACAAAGAAGGCCATTACATGATGGTAAACGGATCAATTCAACAAGAAGGGCTAACTATCCTAAATATATATATGCCCAATACAGGAGCACCCAGATTCATAAACCAAGTCCTTAGAGACCTACAAAGAGACTTAGACTGCCACACAATAATAATGGGAGACGTTAACACCCCACTGTCAATATTAGACAGATCAATGAGATAGAAGGTTAACAGGGATATCCAGGACTTGAACTCAGCTCTGGCAGTTCGTATTTCTGTGGGATCGGTGGTGATATCGCGTTCATCATTTTCTATTGTGTCTATTTGATTCTTCTCTCTTTTCTTCTTTATTAGTCTTGTTAGTGGTCTATCAATTTTGTTGATCTTTTTAAAAAATCAGCTCCTGGATTCATTGGTTTTTTGAAGGGATTTTTATGTCTCTGTCTCCTTCACTTCTGCTCTGATCTTAGTTCAAGCAGACCTAATAGACATCTACAGAACTCTCCACCCCAAATCAACAGAATATACATTCTTCTCAGCACCACATCACACTTATTCCAAAATTGACCATATAGGTGGAAGTAAAGCACTCCTCAGTAAATGTAAAGGAACAGAAATCACAACAAACTGTCTCTCAGACCACAGTGCAATCAAATTAGAAAGCAGGATTAAGAAGCTCACTCAAAACCGCACAACTACATGGAAACTGAACAACCTGCTCTTGAATGATTACTGGGTAAATAATGAAAAGAAGGAAGAAATAAAGATGTTCTTTGAAACCAATAAGAACAAAGAAACAACATACCAGAATCTCTGGGACACATTTAAAGCAGTGTGTAGAGGGAAATTTATAGCACTAAACGCCCACAAGATAAAGCAGGAAAGATCTAAAATCGACATCCTAATGTCACAATTAAAAGAACTAGAGAAGCAAGAGCAAACAAATTCAAAACCTAGCAGAAGGCAAGAAACAACTAAGATCAGAGCAGAACTGAAGGAGATAGAAACAAAAAAAGTCCTTCAAAAAACCAATGAATCCAGGAGCTGGTTTTTTAAAAAGATCATCAAAATTGATAGACCGCTAGCAAGACTAATAAAGAAGAAAAGAGAGAAGAATCAAATAGACACGATAAAAAATGACAAATGGGATATCACCACTGATCCCACAGAAATACAAACTACCATCAGAGAATACTATAAACACTTCTATGCAAATAAACTAGAAAATCTAGAAGAAATGGATAAATTCCTGGGCACATACACCCTCCCGAGACTAAACCAGGAAGAAGTTGAATCTCTGAGTAGACGAATAACAGGCTCTGAAATTGAGGCAATAATTAATAGCCCACAAACCAGAAAAGTCCAGGACCAGATGGATTCACAGCCAAATTCTACCAGGGGTACAAAGAGGAGCTGGTACCATTCCTTCTGAAACTATTCCAACCAATAGAAAAAGAGGGAATCCTCCCTAACTCATTTTATGAGGCCAGCATCATCCTGATACCAAAGCCTGGCAGAGACACAGAAAAAAGGAGAATTTCAGGTCAATATCCCTGATGAACATCGATGTGAAAATCCTCAATAAAACACTAGCAAATTGAACCCAGCAGAACATCAAAAAGTTTATCCACCACGATCAAGTCAGCTTCATCTCTGGCATGCAAGGCTGGTTCAACATAAACAGATAAATAAACATAATTCATCACATAAACAGAACCATCAACAAAAACCACATGATTATCTCAGTAGATGCAGAAAAGGCCTTTGACAAAATTCAGCAGCGCTTCATGTTAAAAACTCTCAATAAACTAGATATTGATGGAACATGTTTCAAAATAATAAGAGCTATTTATGACAAACCCACAGCCAATATCATACTGAATGGGCAAAAACTGGAAGCATTCCCTTTGAAAACCGGCACAGGACAAGGATGCCCTCTCTTACCACTCCTATTCAACAAAGTGTTGGAAGTTCTGGCCAAGGCAATCAGGCAAGAGAAAGAAAGAAAGGTTATTCAATTAGGAAAAGAGGGAATCAAATTGTCCATTTGCAGATGACATGATTGTATATTTAGAAAACCCCATCGTCTCAGCCCAAAATCTCCTTAAGCTGATAAGCAACTTCAGCAAAGTCTCAGGATACAAAATCGAAGTGCAAAAATCACAGCCATTCCTATACACCAATAACAGACAAACAGAGAGCCAAATCATGAGTGAATTCCCATTCACAATTGCTTCAAAGAGAATAAAATACTTAGGAATCCAACTTACAAGGGATGTGAAGGACCTCTTCAAGGAGAACTACAAATCACTGCTCAATGAAATAAAAGAGGACACAAACAAATGGAAGAACATACCATGCTCATGGATAGGAAGAATCAATATCGTGAAAATGGCCATACTGCCCAAGGTAATTTATAGATTCAATGCCATCCCCACCAAGCTACCAATGACTTTCTTCACAGAATTGGAAAAAACTACTTTAAGGTTCATATGGAATGAAAAGAGAGCCCACATTACCAAGTCAATCCTAAGCAAAAAGAACAAAGCTGGAGGCATCACGCTACCTGACTTCAAACTATACTACAAGGCTACAGTAACCAAATCAGCATGGTACTGGTATCAAAACAGAGATATAGACCAACGGAATAGAATAGAAGCCTCAGAAATAACACCACACATCTACAAACATCTGATCTTTAACAAACCTGACAAAAACAAGAAATGGGGAAAGGATTCCCTTTTTAATAAATGGTGCTGGGAAAACTGGCTAGTCACATGTAGAAAGCTGAAACTGGATCCCTTCCTTACATATTATACAAAAATTAATTCAAGGTGGATTAAAGACTTAAATATTAGACCTAAAACCACAAAAACCCTAGAAGAAAACCTAAGCAATACCATTCAGGGCATAGGCATGGTCAAGGACTTCATGACTAAAACACCAAAAGCAAAGGCAACAAAAGCCAAAATAGACAAACAGGATCTAATTAAACTAAAGAGCTTCTACACAACAAAAGAAACTACCATCAGAGTGAACAGGCAACCTACAGAATGGGAGAAAATTTTTGCAATCTACCTATCTGACAAAGGGCTAATATCCAGACATCTACAAAGAACTTAAATAAATTTACAACAACAGAAAAAAACCCCATCAAAAAGTGGGCAAAGGATATGAACAGACATTTCTCAAAAGAAGACATTTATGCAGCTAACAGACACATGAAAAAATGCCCACCATCACTGGTCTCCAGAGAAATGAAAATCAAAACTATAATGAGATACCATCCCATACCAGTTAGAATGACTATCATTTAAAAAGTCAGGAAACAACAGGTGCTGGAGAGGATGTGGAGAAATAGGAACACTTTTACACTGTTGGTGGGACTGTAAACTAGTTCAACCATTATGGAAGACAGTGTAGTGATTCCTCAAGGATCTAGAGCTAGAAATACCATTTGACCCAGCTATCCCATTACTGGGTATATACCAAAAGGATTATAAATCATGCTACTATAAAGATACATGCACACCCATGTTTATTGCAGCACTATTCACAATAGCAAAGACTTGGAACCAACCCAAATGTCCATCAATGATAGACTGGATTAAGAAAATGTGGCACATATACACCATGGAATACTATGCAGTCATAAAAAAGGATGAGTTCATGTCCTTTTCAGGGACATGGATGCAGCTGGAAACCATCATTCTGAGCAAACTATCACAAGGACAGAAAACCAAACACCGCATGTTCTCACTCATAGGTGGGAATTAAACAATGAGAACAGTTGGACACTGGGTGGAGAATATCACACACTGGGGCCTGTTGTGGGGTGGGGAGCATGGGGAGGGATAGCATTAGGAGAAATACCTAATGTAAATAATGAGGTAATGGGTGCAGCAAAACAACATGTCACATGTATACCTATGTAACAAACTTGCAGGTTGTGCACATGTACCCTAGAACTTAAAGTATAATAAAAAATAAAAAATACTTAAAAAAAATGAAATGTATTGCTCAGTCTCTAGTATTTGGAAACTTTTCAGTTATCTTTCTGTTATTAATTTCTAGTTTAATTTCATTTTGGTCTGAGATCGGGCATTGCATAATTTTTATTTTAAAAAAATTCTTAAGGAATGTTTTATGGCCCAGAACATAGTCTATCTTGGTGAATGTTCCATGTGAGCTTGAGAAGAATATGTATTCTGCTGTTGTTAGATGACATAGTCTATAGATAGATATTCATTAGATCCTGTTGTTTAATGGTGCTGTTGAGTTCAACTATGTCCTTACTGATTTTCTGCCTGCTGGATTTGTCCATTTATGATAGAGAGGTGTTGAAGTCTCTAACTCTAATACTGGAATTATTTATTTCTTCTTCCTGTTACATCAGTTTTTGCTTCACATATTGTGATGCTTTGTTCTTGGGCACATACACTCTAAGGATTGTTATGTCTTCTCAAAAAATTGACCCCTTTATCATTATGTAATGAGCCCCTTTATCCCTGATAAGTTTTCTGGTCTAAAGTCTATTCTGTATGGAATTAATATAGCTACTCTCACTTTCTTTTGATTGGGGTTAACATGGTGTATCTTTCTCTATCCATTTACTTCTAATCTAAATATGTTTTATATTTAAAGTGAATTTCTTGTAAGCACCATGTAATTGGGTCTGGTTTCTTGATCCACTCTGACAATCTCTGTCTTATAACCAGTGTATTTTAGACCATTGACATCAAAGTGATCATTGATGTAATTGAATTAATATCTGTTTTCTATTGCCTTTGTTCTTGTTCCCAATTTTGTCTTTTACTTTTTTTCTGCCTTTTTTAGTTTTAATTATTTTATATGATTAAATTCCCTCTCCTTTATTCCCATATCAGTTCTACTTCTTTTCTTACATTTTCTAGTAAGTGTTCTGAATTTTTATATTTTTAACTTCTTTTTCTTGTTTCTTTACTAGAGCTTTACATACAACGTTGAATGAAAACAGATCTAGACATCCTTGATTTCTTTCCAGTTGTAAGGAAAATACTTCCTTTTAGTATTTCCCCCATTGATTATAACATTTGCTTTATGTTTTCTGTAGATACTGTTTATCTGGTGGTTAAAGTTTCCTTCTATTCTTAGGTTGATGAGACTTTATTTTTTTAATCATAAAAGGACATGAAATTTTATTAAATGCTTTTTCTGCATCTATTGACTTATCCATATAATTTCTCTCATTTAATTTATTAATTTAGCAAGTTACATTAATTGATATTATAGGGTTAAACCACTTTATATTCTTGAAATAAGTTTATTTGTGATAATTTTAATTCTCATATATTGCTGGATTTGGTTTACTATTATTTTGTTTAGATTGCTGCATCTATAATTATAGATGATTTCTTTTTTTTGACTTATCACCATCAGTATTGGTGTCAAAATTATGCTAGCTTTATCTGTATTTTGCAATAGATAATGAAAAATTACAATTAATGTTTTTCTGAATATTTGATAGAGCTCACTTGTTAAAAACTATCTGAACCCTCGGTTTTTATGTGCATAGATCTTTTACATTCCAAAGTTTTAAATTATACTATCTAATTTTTTAATAATTATTTGAAATATTATGTTCTTTTTATCACTAATGTTTATTCTTTTTTCCCTTTATTTTTTCCAGTTTTTGTCAAATAAATTAATCCTTCACGAAATAAATGTTTGTTGCTCATTTTTATTGCATGTTTATACTTCATTAATTAATGCTCTTATATTTATTACTTTCTTGCTTTTCTTTTCTTTGGGTTTTCTCTTAAGTTAAATAATTTACAGTTTCAGACCTTCTTTTAAACTATAAATATTAAAGGCTACAAATTTTCCTATAGTACTGCTTTAGCCATATCCCCACAAGTCTTAATGATGTAGAAATCTAGTTATAGTTTATTTCTGAGTATTAGGTTAAACCTTATGAAATTGTCATTTTTGTAGGTTAAAAACTGTTGAATGTCAGCAATTCTGTAGTTAAATTTAATATAGTCTAACTTTCACTATTATATCTTTATCCACAATTCACATAGAAGCATGTTTGTTAATTTCCAAATATATGTGTTTTTCTCCAGTCAGCTTTCTGTTATGGATCTTTAAGAATTTTAATGTGGTCAATAGGACAATTCATTTGAAGCCTTTATTAATTAGCTTATGACCCATTATATGTGTTCCATTTTAATAAATATTTTGCTTGTTTAAAAGGAATTTTTATTTTGCATTTGTTGATTGCATTGTTCTACAGAAGTCCAGCTGATAAAGCTGCTATATTGTTCAAATTTTCTGTATCAATAGTGATTATTGTCTGCTTGCTCTATCAATTTCTTTCATTTTTTTTTTTTTTTTTTTTTTTTGCACAATCATGGCTCACTACAACTACAACCTTACAACCTCTGCCTCCTGGGCTCAAATGATTCTCCCACCTCAGCCTCCCAGGTAGCTAGAACTACAGGTGCACACCAACATACCCAGCTAATTTTTGTATTTTTAGTAGAGTCAGGATTTCACCTTGTTGCCCCAGCCAGTCTTGAACTCCTGCACTCAAGTGATCCACCCACCTCGGCCTCCCATAGTGCTAGGATTACAAGTGTGAGCCACCACGCCTGGCCAATTTCTAAAAGATAAATATTAATATATCCCACTATGTTGGTGCAGTTTTAAATTTCTCCTCATAATATTGGTAGCTATTTTTACTTTATAGATTCTGATGTTGTCATAAAGGTGGAGTCGTTATATATTCTTAGTTAACTGAATCATTTATTATTATATAATAGTCCTCTTAATCCCTACTAACATCTGTTGCTTCCAATTCTGTTTTTAAATATATAACATTTTCTTATACATAATATAATATCTATTTTATTACTATATGTTAATATACATAATCTTTTACATAGAATTTGCCTTGACATAGCTTTTTCCATTTGATTTCAACCATTCTATGACCTTATAGGTTTGCCATATCTCTTGTAAATTGTACATATTAGTAGCTATACTTTAGATATTTATCTAGACTAACAATCTTTTTTTAAATGGGACTTCAGTTTATTTACATTTATTGTAGCTACTGATATATTTAAATTCATTTTTAACATTTAATTATGAGTTGTTTGTTCTACATTTTTAAAAGTATCTTTTTCTCTCTTCTCTCACCTTCACTTGCTTATTTTTTCCTCCTTACTTACCCCCTTCCTAATTTAGAGTAATTCACTTTATTTTGGTTCTAGAAACTTCAGAATGCTTGCTTATCTCATCAAAGTTTAAGTATATTAAATTTCTTTACTCTCCTTCTTCCAAAATACAAGAGACGAAACCATTCAACACCAATTCCCAGAACTTTACTTAATTCTATTGTTTAAATGTATTGTGGTTTTATTATTTTTAACCATTTAAGACATTATTATCGTCATTTCATACAGTCAATACTTTCTAAGTTTGTCCACTTAGAAATGATTTTTGTTCTTATCATTTCTTTTCAGACCTTCCATCTGAGATCACTTTCCCTTTGCTTGAGGTATATCCTTAATGAGGTTCCTTTGGTGATAAATGTTTAGCATTTGTTTGTCTAAATATGTTTTGTAGACATGCACATGTAAGATGATATTGTCTCTCCGAATGTCTCTTCAAGATATTAATTTACTGTCTTGCAGTTTAATTGTTATTCTTGAGAAGTCGGTTCTCAGCTGGAATATCATTCCTTTGAAGGTATGTTTTTCTTTAACTGCTTTTGAGGTCTTCTTATTTGTTTTAGTGATCTTCAGTTTCTCTATGATGCTTCTTCGTGTGAATGTTTTTTCCTCCTTGCCATTTGTTTGAATTTCTGAATAATGAATGGATCTCTCATTCATTCTAGAAACTTACCTGCCATTATCTTTAAAATATTGCCTCTAATACATGTCTAGTAACTTGGTAATAAATGGACCTAAACATGCAATGGCTCAACACAATAGAACTTTATTATTTCCTCTTCTGTCATGAGTAGGTGCATAACTAGGCAGGGCTAATCTCCTCCATCTGGTCATTCAGGGAACCAACTGATGGATGCTCTGCCTTTTTAACACATGACTTTTCAAAGTCATCTCCATCCAAGCCAATCATGAGGAAAAAATAACATGAAGGAACACATATAAGACGTATTTTATAAACTGGGCTTACAAAAGGAACACATAATATTTTGTATCAATTGGCTATAATCCAGTCATATGGCTGCCCTAATATCAAGCGAAGCCAGAAAATACAATCTATGAGTCCAGGAAATAAAGAATTTGCATTTGGTTGCATAGCTAGCAGTATCTGATGTACCATTCTCTTTTTCCTTTCTTTCCAGATCTATGCTGTACCATTTCACTCTATCTTCTGCTTTTCTTAATCTTTCATATTTTCCATGTGCTGTGTTTCTTTGTTCTGCATTTTGGTTTTTTTTTTTTTTTTTGGAGATATTCTTTATTTCATTAACTCTATCTTCAGCTGAGTCTACTCTGCTGCTAAACCCATCCATTTATATTTTAATTTCAATTGTCCTATTTTTAATTCCTAGAAATTTTGTCTGGCACTGTTTCAAATCTGTAAGTTTGCTTCTTATAGTTCCTGCATTCCAAACATATTTTCAGTCTTGTAGTATTTATTTTAACTTGGTAATCATAGTTGTTTAAAATAATTCCAACATATGAACATTTCTGGGGATTTGATTATGCTCTTGTATTTCTGATGGCTTTCACTCATGGTGCCTTGTTGCTTTGCGTATTGTATATTGCTAGTTACAGATTAATTTCCACAGAGATTATCTGTGATTGCTGCTGCTAGAATTCTGAGAGCACTACTAATCTGTAGCCACTTTAAAGTAACATCTCATCTTTGTTTTTGTTTCTGTTTTGGTTTTTTTGCCTCTTTTGGATCACCTAAATTGTGGGCATTCTGAATTCTAAGGCTTTTGAGGCTGGCTGGGGATTATTATTTCTCAAAGGAGCCTTTTTCCTCTTCCACTTAGAACTAAAATTCAAAACAACAGCTTATGTGCAGTATCCTCTAGGAAAGAGATAAGGAGTGAGGTATGCTTATTTTTAGTTCACCTTTACACTGTGGGTATAGGCCTCTGGTATCCCAGCTTAATCCTTGTGGTTGACATATTTGACTCTCCAAGTTGCAAAAATCGACCGTGGGATGTCTTCTATTCCCTGTACACTGTTGATACAGGACAGAGGAGCCCTAAAATATGGGCTTGGCCCAGCAAAAAGTTTAAGGGTGAGCTGGTGGTGCTGTAGAGCAACTTTTATTGAAGCAGTTGTGTACAGCAGCAGTAGAGGTACTGCTGCTTGTGAAGCAGGGCAACCCCTTAGGCAGTGTGCCCAGAGTAGCAGCTACTAGTAGTAGTCATATTTATACCCACTTACAATTACATACAAATTAAGGGGCAGATTATGTAGACATTTCTACGAAAACGGTGGTAACTTCTGGGTCTTTAGGTTGTTGCCATTGAAAGGGGTGGTAACATCAGAGTGTTGCCATGGCAATGATAAACTGACAGGTCACACTGGTGAGCATGTCTTACGGGTGGCAGCTTCTATCCTGGACCTGTTTTAGCTAGTCCTCAATTAGGTTCAGTGTTAAAGCCCTGCCTCTGGAGTCCAGTCCCGCCTCCTACCTCCCTGCAAAATGAAAGCTCAGGCTCACCCTATTTGCCAAACGAGATTGAGACAAAAGTTCGCTTCAGTGCCGCTTATATCTGAGTTCCTGTTTCCACCTAATTTGGGGGCTTAACTTCTTGTCTGCTCACTGACATGTGTAAAAAATCCAGAATTTTAAAAAAAAAATTCATCCAACATTTTTAGTTTTTCAATTAGTGGGTCACTCGGATATTTATCCACCATTCTACTGGAAAAGGTGGTTACTGAGTCCTGGTTCTGTAGTTTCAGTTTATAT
The DNA here is from genome assembly GCF_037993035.2 of Macaca fascicularis. Taxonomy (NCBI): domain Eukaryota; kingdom Metazoa; phylum Chordata; class Mammalia; order Primates; family Cercopithecidae; genus Macaca; species Macaca fascicularis. Next base: position 54,318,810 of record NC_088387.1, on the reverse strand, counting down.
GCAATTTCCCCTCAAAAGCTTCCCTGACCTTCCTTTCCAAGGTGCTCCCATAGCCTTCACCACAAACCCTTACCTTGGTATTTACCACATAGCATTGTAATTTCTAGTTTGTCCGTATTCCTGGGACACTGGAAACATTGAGAAAGCATGAGTCATGACTGTCTTGTTATTCATTATATTTCCAAGGATAATTAAAGTGGTTTCTGATACTTAGGAAGCATTGACTAAATATTTGTTGAATTAATAAATGCATTTATGAATTAGCTTCTTTCTTCCACCTGCCTTATCTTCGAGAGGTTCCTGGGCATTTTCTGGAATTTTGTTTTAATATTGTCAGTTTTACAACAGCCTAGCCTTTAGGTAACATGGTGGCATAAGAGGAAATACAATTTACTTGATAAATATTAAGTAAATGAATACATGCTTAATATGTACTTTTGAAATCAACAGCTTGCCCTGTGTAATATAATTATTGGTTAAATAATTTTCAGATGGTCTTTGAAATATTTTATGAATATTGAGACAATTGGTTAACTAACACTTAAATGATGTGGTCAAATACTCTAGAGGAGTGTAAAGAAAATTAAGAAGTATCTTACTTGCCCTAAATCTCAATTTTTATTGTGCCATGGAGACTTCAAAAACCATGTTTTTAAGCTGGGGTGGTAGATGTCCTTCCCCATGGCTAACAACCTATTCAGAAACATATCATCATCATCTTACCTGCTACTGATCAGGCTTGTCATTGTCTATCTGTCTTATGACTTGTTGCTGTCCCCCTTCCTTGTTAGCCCTTCAGCTTCTGTCCTGGCCGTCTGAGTACAAGAGGTTGTGAGGAAAGTTCCACCAAGCCATATTATTCATCCTCTGGTGAATGCTGTTTTTTCAGAGGATTAAAGACCAGAATGTCCTGATTAAACACTTAATTAGACATAATAAAAAATATTGCCAGTTTTAAATAATTGATTCCCTCATTAGTTTAATATGCTAATGACAGAGCCCTGAAAAAAGGAAATGGAACACAATTTACCCTCTGAGAAAATGGGTTGAAAGTAGATTTTTACACTGAGATATTTCAGAGTAAATTACCAGTTCCCAATAGATAGGAGTTATCTAACTAGTATTTCACTCACTGCTTGGACCTCTAATGGCTAAACTTTTTGCAAATGAGGGCACTTGGGTTTGGCCTTTTTGGTTATTTGCTGTTAGAAACTGCTGTAGACTATGAGATACAATGGAAAGAGCCCCCTGCACTGACAGCCAGGTGATCTGTGTGCAAATCACAGCTATCACTTCCCTATTGTGACTTGGTAAGCCCCCTTAATCTCTTTGAGTCTTCACATGTCTTTCTGTCAAGATGAAGTCTGCAACTGTTTGTGTCCTAGACAAATTTTTATCTTCAATAACATAATTCTGCTTACTGAGAACTAGGCACTCAGTATATGTTTACTGAATTAATAAAACAAAAGAGTTGGATTAGGTAGTAATTCAAGTAACCTCAATTCCAAAACCACATGATTTCCTCTGACATTCACCTTGCCATTTTTGTCCCAAAAATTGTTCTCGGCAAAATGACTCTTGAGTCCTGTGCACCAGTGATTGATAGGTGGATGGATGGATGGATGGATGGATGGATGGATGGATGGATGGATGGATAGATGGATGGATGGAGAGATAGATAGATAGAGATATAAAATTCTGATTCAGCACCAGATGTGGTCTATACATATAAGAAATAACTTCTTAATTGTATTCATCATCTGGAATATTATATAAGAAAATTTAGCAGTACTCACTTAAATCATAGTTTTATTCTTTGCCATCATCCAACATGAGAGATGTAAGAAAATAAAGAACAACAAGATGGTAAGGAGAGAGGATTGTGTAGGTATCCATGTATTGACATGGTTCCTGAAATATTGTTATATAAATAAAGCAAGTTACAGAAAATATAATATAATCCCATTTTTGTAAGAAATAGAAATAATTATAATCCTACATGCCTGATCTATGCGCCTGGTGGGTAGAGTATAAGTTTGTGTGATCTTAGAAAAAAGGCATAATTGACTACTTGAATTGTTAACATCTGTTTCCAGGGGTGCAATGGTGGGTAAGTGTTTGAGCGGAGAGAGTGGGAAGGAAGTTTGGAGGGAAGGAGATTGTTGGCTTTTTCTTTGTCCACTTATGTGTTGTTTGGCTTGTTTTTAAATACAATTTGCATTAAATTTCCTTTTTAAACCAAAATGTGTGTAACACATGGTTGATACCCAAATGTAACTTGTTCTGCCAGCTTTCCAAATATTTGAAAATTCAGGCAAAGTCTTTAAAGCAGCCTTCAATGTCTTCCATATTCTGACCGCTCATTAGCTCTGCGTCCTCATCTCCTTTGAATCTCTCCCTTGTTTGCAATTTTCCAACCACCTGGTCCTCCCTGACATTCTTTAAACATACAAAGCTTGCTCCCACTATGGACCCTTTGCACTGGCTGTTTCCTCCCCCTGGCACATTCTTCCTCTGTATATACACGTGGCTCTTTCCTTCATGTCTTTTAGGTTTCTGTTCAAATGTCACCTTCTGGACCACTACATATTATCTCGCTCCTCCTTGGCACTCTTTAGCCTGTTTTACTATATTTTTTCCATAACACTAATTACTATTTGATAAACTATATATTTATTTGTCTATTTGCTTACTATATGATCTACTTATACTGCAAGGTTTCCCAGTACCTAGAATGGTGGTGCCTGACATACAGATGACACACAATTGACATACTTAACGAATACAAAGGCAAATAAGGCAAATGCAGCTCATCCTGTGTAGCAGTCTAGTGCCATTTGAGGTGCATATGCTGACCTATGTGGTGGACTTAAGTTTTTTCAAGGAGGGAATAGAAACATATAGTGCTAAACCCAGATTTCCTTCTGCTCCTACCTCTCAAGCTTTAGTGACATCATGCTCCCAATATCTGGTAACATCATGCAGGTTACTCTGCAGATCTGAAATATCACTTTTACTCTTTTACTTGTACTATTCAGAATTTTCTGGATCCACCAGACAGATTCAGACTCAGCAAAATCATGTCTTTAGGTCTTGTCTAATCACTGAACGTATATATTTATTTGACATTTCCAACTAGATTATCTCAATATTGTCTTAACACATCTTATCTGAGGTGTAGACCACTCAAAAGGCAAAGTGAGCAGTCTATTCTCACTCCTGGATTCTTCATTAAACTATTATATTCCCAGCATTTCTGTGTCAAAAGGTAAGAATGCGTCATTTGGCTTAAACAATACAGAGATTTATTGATTCTCAGAACTGAACAGTCTCAAGGAAAGGCAGCTTCCTGGTTCACTGATCCAGCATCTCAGTCATATCTTCAGAGACCCAATTTCTTTTTATCTTTCTGCTCAGCAGTCCTCAATATGAGCTCCATCCTAACATCTGCTCTCCTTGTGGTAGTAGGATAAAAGCCTGACATAGTCAGGGATGCAAGCATCTTTGTTCAGTAGGATACATTCCTTTTGCCCCAGTACTATAATAGCACTGAGATATACACTTATCAGACTAGCACGGGGCGTATGTCCTCTCCAGAAACAATGGCCATAACTGGTGGAATGTGCCGATCAGGTAGGTTAAGCCAATCTGGGCCCACCCCTAGAGCTGGAAGTGGGATGAGGTTACTCTAAAGTCTATTGGTAGAATAGAGGAGGAAAGAAGAGAATTCACCAACGAAAATCAGAATACTCTGAGAACAACAAATGCCCACTACAGGTACCATGACAGAGAAGGATGTGAGTGCTGAAGAGGACTACTCGCTTTCCATGGGCTTCAGAAAGTGAAGGGGAGAGAAGCCATTGCAATAAATGTTTGTATTTCCAATGTCCTAAATCTCTCTCTAAAGCATATTTGTTGCTTGAAAAACACATGGAATCTAGAAGAATTAAGTCTAACTGCTGTGACTCGTTAGTGCATAGCGGTCTCTTTCAGCCAATAATTCATCTCTACAAAAAGGCCAAAAAGACTGCCCAAGAGAAATAGCAATGCCAGAAAAATTAAGGTTCTCTTCTCCTCCTGATCCTAGTTTGGAAACTGAAGGGAAAAATCCATTAACACAATAAAAGTTATACTTCCTTTTGTTAGCAATTCTTCTCCCACTTTAGCATTAGTAACACCTTCTACTTAAGGCCAACAATATCTATATCCTATTCTTTTGGGGACACTCTACCCTGTCACTTGAGGAAGTGCTAACAAATTTCTAAGAATCAAAGAAAATACTCCATGCTAATTGATGACATTTTAAAAAGCTTTTTCTTATTGTGAAATTTTAAGCAAAGAATAATACAATGAACAGCCACATATCCATCATCCTGCTTCAACTGTAACCATATCATGGCTAATTCCAGTTCCAGCCACTTCCTCCTACTATATTATTTTGAAGCAAATTATTTTGGAAATTCCAGTTCCAGCCCATTTCCTCCTCTTATATGTATCTCATATATCTCAAAAAGATAATGAATCTTAAAAACATTATCACAACTTAAAAGTTGACAATATTTCATAAGCAATTATCAACTACCTAATCAGTACTCACATTCAATTGTCTCATAAATGTCATAATTTAAACATTTGTTTCTTTGAATCAGGATGCACATGGCATCCATATAATCAATTCATTCAATTCATTCATAAGCATTTGAAGTCTCTTTTAACCTATGAATTACATCTCATCTCTCTTTTTTCTTTCTTATAATATTTTTATTGAAGTAGCCAGGTAATATACCCAGTAGATTTTTCCACAGTCTGTATGCTGCTGATTGTATCTCCGTAGAATAGTTTAACACTTTCTTCTCTTCTTTCTTGTAAATTGATAGCTGGATCTAGAAGCTTCATCAGATTTAGATGTGGATGTTATTTGAATCATCAGTCAAGGAAGCGTATTCACATATCTTCCCACATCATAGATACATATATTTCAAAGTGTCTGGGAAATTCCAACCTGCAGAGAGGTTCCATTTCATTTATACAAATAAATACTCTAAACAAAGTGAGTTCACATGGCAGGGTGTTATTTTGAAATTCACATAAGCTAACATTTCCAAGTTGAAGAAAATGAAATGCACAAGTGTAGATCTACAAGCACAGACACTGTGCTCTCATTTGTAAGAATGCAGATAGGTTCCTGGATACTTCCTTGATCAACATTCTTCATCCCACACTGTTGAAAATCCCACATGAACAGAGCAGGCTAAACATGTGACTCTACTTTCAAGGTCTCTGTTTTCTTCATTCCCTATCTTCTAGAACACTCATTTTCTCATTTTCTCATACTTGTCATACCTGACATAGCTCCCCTGCAGCAAACTCAACTACAAACAGTCTTGGAAGACACATCCCTTGAACAAAATTTGATGTAAATCAATATATATTACACAATGAAGATATTGGAAAAGATGGCCCCTCATTATAGGAGCTCTGTGCTGCTATCTGGGCTGAATCCCAAGAAATTATACCAGCACCATGCTGTCAAATCTTAAGCAATGGTGTGCCAAAATCCAGAATAAAGCACAGACTATGAAAGTTTGCTTAGATATCATTTGATCTGTTCCTTTTGTTTTTCAAAAGCCCAGAGAAGTTCGTAGCTTGCAATTAATACATGGCCAAATGTAAAACTCAGTTTCCTGATTTCAATCAGTGTCTTTCTATACCATCTCTCTACTAAAAGGTTAACAAGAAACCATTTGGAGAGGGCGGAGCAAGATGGCCGAATAGGAACAGCTCCAGTCTCCAACTCCCAGTGCGAGTGACACAGAAGACTGGTGATTTCTGCATTTTCAACTGAGGTACTGGGTTCATCTCACTAGGGAGTGCAGGACAATCGGTGCTGGTCAGCTGCTGCAGCCCGACCAGCGAGAGCTGAAGCAGGGCGAGGCATCGTCTCACCTGGGAAGCGCAAGGGGAAAGGGAATCCCTTTTCCTAGCCAGGGGAACTGAGACACACAACACCTGGAAAATTGGGTAACTCCCACCCCAATACTGCGCTTTAAGCAAACAGGCACACCAGGAGATTATATCCCACACCTGGCTGGGAGGGTCCCATGCCCATGGAGCCTCCCTCATTGCTAGCACAGCAGTCTGCGATATTGCGGCAAGGCAGCAGCGAGGCTGGGGGAGGGGCGCCCGCCATTCCTGAGGCTTAAGTAGATAAACAAAGCCGCTGGGAAGCTCGAACTGGGTGGAGCTCACAGCAGCTCAAGGAAACCTGCCTGTCTCTGTAGACTCCACCTCTGGGGACAGGGCACAGTAAACAACAACGAAAGCAGCAGAAACCTCTGCAGACGCAAACGACTCTGTCTGACAGCTTTGAAGAGAGCAGTGGATCTCCCAACACAGAGGTTGAGACCTGAGAAGGGACAGACTGCCTGCTCAAGTGGGTCCCTGACCCCTGAGTAGCCTAACTGGGAGACATCCCCCACTAGGGGCAGTCTGACACCCCACACCTCACAGGGTGGAGTACACCCCTGAGAGGAAGCCTCCAAAGCAAGAATCAGACAGGTACACTCGCTGTTCAGCAATATTCTATCTTCTGCAGCCTCTGCTGCTGACACCCAGGCAAACAGGGTCTGGAGTGGACCTCAAGCAATCTCCAACAGACCTACAGCTGAGGGCCCTGACTGTTAGAAGGAAAACTATCAAACAGGAAGGACACTTACACCAAAACCCCATCAGTAAGTCACCATCATCATCAAAGACCAGAGGCAGATAAAACCACAAAGATGGGGAAAAAGCAGGGCAGAAAAGCTGGAAATTCAAAAAATAAGAGTGCATCTCCCCCGGCAAAGGAGCACAGCTCATCGCCAGCAACGGATCAAAGCTGGACGGAGAATGACTTTGACGAGATGAGAGAAGAAGGCTTCAGTCCATCAAACTTCTCAGAGCTAAAGGAGGAATTACGTACCCAGCGCAAAGAAACTAAAAATTTTGAAAAAAAAGTGGAAGAATTGATGGCTACAGTAATTAATGCAGAGAAGGTCATAAACGAAATGAAAGAGATGAAAACCATGACATGAGAAATACGTGACAAATGCACAAGCTTCAGTAACCGACTCGATCAACTGGAAGAAAGAGTATCAGCGATTGAGGATCAAATGAACGAAATGAAGAGAGAAGAGAAACCAAAAGAAAAAAGAAGAAAAAGAAATGAACAAAGCCTGCAAGAAGTATGGGATTATGTAAAAAGACCAAATCTACGTCTGATTGGGGTGCCTGAAAGTGAGGAGGAAAATGGAACCAAGTTGGAAAACACTCTTCAGGATATCATCCAGGAGAACTTCCCCAACCTAGTAGGGCAGGCCAACATTCAAATCCAGGAAATACAGAGAACGCCACAAAGATACTCCTCGAGAAGAGCAACTCCAAGACACATAATTGCCAGATTCAGCAAAGTTGAAATGAAGGAAAAAATCTTAAGGGCAGCCAGAGAGAAAGGTCGGGTTACCCACAAAGGGAAGCCCATCAGACTAACAGCAGATCTCTTGGCAGAAACTCTACAAGCCAGAAGAGAGTGGGGGCCAATATTCAACATTCTTAAAGAAAAGAATTTTAAACCCAGAATTTCATATCCAGCCAAACTAAGTTTCATAAATGAAGGAGAAATAAAATCCTTTACAGATAAGCAAATGCTTAGAGATTTTGTCACCACTAGGCCTGCCTTACAAGAGACCCTGAAGGAAGCACTAAACATGGAAAGGAACAACTGGTACCAGCCATTGCAAAAACATGCCAAAATGTAAAGACCATTTAGGCTAGGAAGAAACTGCATCAACTAATGAGCAAAATAACCAGTTAATATCATAATGGCAGGATCAAGTTCACACATAACAATATTAACCTTAAATGTAAATGGACTAAATGCTCCAATTAAAAGACACAGACTGGCAAACTGGATAAAGAGTCAAGACCCATCAGTCTGCTGTATTCAGGAGACCCATCTCACACGCAGAGACATACATAGGCTCAAAATATAGGGATGGAGGAAGATTTACCAAGCAAATGGAAAACAAAAAAAAGCAGGGGTTGCAATACTAGTCTCTGATAAAACAGACTTTAAACCATCAAAGGTCAAAAGAGACAAAGAAGGCCATTACATAATGGTAAAAGGATCAATTCAACAGGAAGAGCTAACTATCCTAAATATATATGCACCCAATACAGGAGCACCCAATACAGGAGCACCCAGATTCAGAAAGCAAGTCCTTAGAGACTTACAAAGAGACTTAGACTCCCATACAATAATAATGGGAGACTTCAACACCCCACTGTCAACATTAGACAGATCAACAAGACAGAAAGTTAACAAGGATATCCAGGAATTGAACTCAGCTCTGCAGCAAGCAGACCTAATAGACATCTACAGAACTCTCCACCCCAAATCAACAGAATATACATTCTTCTCAGCACCACATCGCACTTATTCCAAAATTGACCACATAATTGGAAGTAAAGCACTCCTCAGCAAATGTACAAGAACAGAAATTATAACAAACTGTCTCTCAGACCACAGTGCAATCAAACTAGAACTCAGGACTAAGACTCAATCAAAACTGCTCAGCTACATGGAAACTGAACAACCTGCTCCTGAATGACTACTGGGTACATAACGAAATGAAGGCAGAAATAAAGATGTTCTTTGAAACCAATGAGAACAAAGATACAACATACCAGAATCTCTGGGACACATTTAAAGCAGTGTGTACAGGGAAATTTATAGCACTAAATGCCCACAAGAGAAAGCAGGAAAGATCGAAAATTGACACTCTAACATCACAATTAAAAGAACTAGAGAAGCAAGAGCAAACGCATTCAAAAGCTAGCAGAAGGCAAGAAATAACTAAGATCAGAGCAGAACTGAAGGAGATAGAGACACAAAAAACCCTCCAAAAAATCAATGAATCCAGGAGTTGGTTTTTTGAAAAGATCAACAAAATTAACAGACCGCTAGCAAGACTAATAAAGAAGAAAAGAGAGAAGAATCAAATAGACGCAATAAAAAATGATAAAGGGGATATCACCACCGACCCCACAGAAATACAAACTACCATCAGAGAATACTATAAACACCTCTACACAAATAAACTAGAAAATCTAGAAGAAATGGATAATTTCCTGGACACTTACACTCTTCCAAGACTAAACCAGGAAGAAGTTGAATCCCTGAATAGACCAATAGCAGGCTCTGAAATTGAGGCAATAATTAATAGCCTACCAACCAAAAAAAGTCCAGGACCAGATGGATTCACAGCTGAATTCTACCAGAGGTACAAGGAAGAGCTGGTACCATTCCTTCTGAAACTATTCCAATCAATAGAAAAAGAGGGAATCCTCCCTAACTCATTTTATGAGGCCAACGTCATCCTGATACCAAAGCCTGGCAGAGACACAACAAAAAAAGAGAATTTTAGACCAATATCCCTGATGAACATCGATGCAAAAATCCTCAATAAAATACTGGCAAACCGGATTCAGCAACACATCAAAAAGCTTATCCACCATGATCAAGTGGGCTTCATCCCTGGGATGCAAGGCTGGTTCAACATTTGCAAATCCATAAACATAATCCAGCATATAAACAGAACCAAAGACAAGAACCACATGATTATCAATAGATGCAGAAAAGGCTTTTGACAAAATTCAACAGCCCTTCATGCTAAAAACGCTCAATAAATTTGGTATTGATGGAACGTACCTCAAAATAATAAGAGCTATTTATGACAAACCCACAGCCAATATCATACTGAATGGGCAAAAACTGGAAAAATTCCCTTTGAAAACTGGCACAAGACAGGGATGCCCTCTCTCACCACTCCTATTCAACATAGTGTTGGAAGTTCTGGCTAGGGCAATCAGGCAAGAGAAAGAAATCAAGGGTATTCAGTTAGGAAAAGAAGAAGTCAAATTGTCCCTCTTTGCAGATGACATGATTGTATATTTAGAAAACCCCATCGTCTCAGCCCAAAATCTCCTTAAGCTGATAAGCAACTTCAGCAAAGTCTCAGGATATAAAATTAATGTGCAAAAATCACAAGCATTCTTATACACCAGTAACAGACAAACACAGAGCCAAATCAGGAATGAACTTCCATTCACAATTGCTTCAAAGAGAATAAAATACCTAGGAATCCAACTTACAAGGGATGGAAAGGACCTGTTCAAGGAGAACTACAAACCACTGCTCAGTGAAATAAAAGAGGACACAAACAAATGGAAGAACATACCATGCTCATGGATAGGAAGAATCAATATCGTGAAAATGGCCATACTGCCCAAGGTAATTTATAGATTCAATGCCATCCCCATCAAGCTACCAATGAGTTTCTTCACAGAATTGGAAAAAACTGCTTTAAAGTTCATATGGAACCAAAAAAGAGCCCGCATCTCCAAGACAATCCTAAGTCAAAAGAACAAAGCCGGAGGCATCACGCTACCTGACTTCAAACTATACTACAAGGCTACAGTAACCAAAACAGCATGGTACTGGTACCAAAACAGAGATATAGACCAATGGAACAGAACAGAGTCCTCAGAAATAATACCACACATCTACAGCCATCTGATCTTTGACAAACCTGAGAGAAACAAGAAATGGGGAAAGGATTCCCTATTTAATAAATGGTGCTGGGAAAATTGGCTAGCCATAAGTAGAAAGCTGAAAATGGATCCTTTCCTTACTCCTTATACGAAAATTAATTCAAGATGGATTAGAGACTTAAATGTTAGACCTAATACCATAAAAACCCTAGAGGAAAACCTAGGTAGTACCATTCAGGACATAGGCATGGGCAAGGACTTCATGTCTAAAACACCAAAAGCAATGGCAGCAAAAGCCAAAATTGACAAATGGGATCTCATTAAACTAAAGAGCTTCTGCACAGCAAAAGAAACTACCATCAGAGTGAACAGGCAACCTACAGAATGGGAGAAAATTTTTGCAATCTACTCATCTGACAAAGGGCTAATATCCAGAACCTACAAAGAACTCAAACAAATTTACAAGAAAAAAACAAACGACCCCATCAAAAAGTGGGCAAAGGATATGAACAGACATTTCTCAAAAGAAGACCTTCATACAGCCAACAGACACATGAAAAAATGCTCATCATCACTGGCCATCAGAGAAATGCAAATCAAAACCACAATGAGATACCATCTCACACCAGTTAGAATGGCGATCATTAAAAAGTCAGGAAACAACAGGTGCTGGAGAGGATGTGGAGAAATAGGAACACTTTTACACTGTTGGTGGGATTGTAAACTAGTTCAACCATTATGGAAAACAGTATGGCGATTCCTCAAGGATCTAGAACTAGATGTACCATATGACCCAGCCATCCCATTACTGCGTATATACCCAAAGGATTATAAATTATGCTGCTATAAAGACACATGCACTCGTATGTTTATTGCAGCACTATTCACAATAGCAAAGACTTGGAATCAACCCAAATGTCCATCAGTGACAGACTGGATTAAGAAAATGTGGCACATATACACCATGGAATACTATGCAGCCATCAAAAAGGATGAGTTTGTGTCCTTTGTAGGGACATGGATGCAGCTGGAAACCATCATTCTTAGCAAACTATCACAAGAACAGAAAACCAAACACCGCATGTTCTCACTCATAGGTGGGAACTGAACAATGAGATCACTTGGACTTGGGAAGGGGAACATCACACACCGGGGCCTATCATGGGGTGGGGGGAGGGGGGAGGGATTGCATTGGGAGTTATACCTGATGTAAATGACGAGTTGATGGGTGCTGACGAGTTGATGGGTGCAGCACAGCAACATGGCACAAGTATACATATGTAACAAACCTGCACGTTATGCACATGTACCCTAGAACTTAAAGTATAATAATAATTAAAAAAATAAAATAAAATAAGAAAAAAAAAGAAAATAAACCATTTAGGAAGCATAAAAAAAATAAATAAAAAATAAAAGGTTAACAATATCTCAACTCACCAGCCACAAATCTATATGACCTTAAGCCTTCCCATTATCATCCATGAGCTGGACCCTAAGGAGATATCTCTTTGGAATTGGGCAAAGAACAATCTTCCATACTCCTATTCTCATTATTAACTGGGACTACTGTGCACTCTTCCTCTCCGGAAGGGGGAAAGGCCATCTTTCTCTTCCACTGAGGCTCCGGTAGAAGTGACAATGTCATCCTCTCACTCTTGCCTCTTATACAGTTTGCAGGTCAAACTCCATAAGTTTGTTCCCTCTGTACCATGTTCATTTCCCTACTTTTATGCTCAAAGCCCTGCTCAGATCTAGATTATTCTATTCATGAGTTCTCCTTGCTCACTTCTTATTGCCACTAAAGCAATCCTTTACATGTACTTGTATGAAGGGCATACTTCAGTTATTCATAATCTTCTAACTACCATCTGTGTAGTCCAACTGCAAACTCTTGACCCTGCTTTTCAATGCTGTTCATTAGTTCAGTCTCCCATGCTAATCTCATTCTCTGTGCTACTGGTTTAACCTTTTGATTATATTTTTACTTCCTTCTCATAGCATTTTTCTCCAGCCCTCTTAAAAGACTTTTCTGAACCTACATATCACATGCAGAGAATATTTTACAAATTAGACCAAGTCTTCTTTTTTCTGAGAAATATTCTCCACTTAAAATGCAAATTCCAACTTTCTTGATTGACCCAACCCCCCAGCCCCAGCCAGGCACTCATGAAAGACTCTGTGATAAGTGCATATGGTATGGTCTCCACATACAAGCTTACCTGGATAAATTAACTCCTCCTATAGAAACATTTTCACTGTGAAAAAAATTATTCAACTTTCTGTAAATTACAATCTATTGATTAATATTTGTTGAATATTTATTAAATACTAATACTACACGTAAGGCACTACTCTAAATAATATGGTATTTATACCACTGTACAAAATACAGTCTTTGCCTTGAAGACCATTATATTCTAGTTGAAAAAACAAAATATGCACATTTGTAAAGATGGCTAAAAGCCAAAAAAAAGATAATTGCAAATGAAAAATTACTAATAGCCAGACAGTGACTACTACGGGAAATTCAGAAGAAGGCAGATCATGGATGGAGGAAGAGAATTTAGGCCTTGGGGCTTGGAGTTCCAGGTAAAATTTTTAAGAAATAGAGAGGGGATCAGAATTAGCTAGGGTATGAACATAGAATACAAGTTATTAGCAGATATGAACCACTTTTAATCTTTACTGTGTGTCAGTCCATTTGGGCTGCTGTTATGAAAAACCTTAAACTGGGAAGCACAGAAACAACAGAAATTTATTTTTCACATTCTGGAGGCTGGAAACTCCAAGTTCAAGGCATTGGCAGATTCGGTGTCTGGTGAAGTCCCACTTTCTGGTTCACAGATAGTGTCTTCATGCTGTTTTCTCACATGGCCAACAGAGAGAACAAGCTCTCTGGAATCTCTCTTATAAGGACACTAGTCCCTATTCATGAGGGCTCTACTCTCATGACCTAATCACCTCCCAAAGCCCCACCTCCTATTACCATCACCTTGAGGGTTAGGATTTCAACGTATAAATTATAGGGGAAAATAAACATTTACTTCACTGCAGTAGGCTTTTACACAGAACCACAACTGCTGACTCTAAATATGGTAAAAATGATGTTAACGACAGTTCTAATGATGGTGGTATGAGGAAGGTGGGGATATTGTTGGTGCTGACTAATGACATCCATTGACATAAAAAAACTTTATAAAAGAAGCCTTTTTTTTTTTTTTTTAACCAGCCTGGCCTTGATTTCTATCCATTACTGTAAAACATTATGTATCATCTCAATACTAGTTTTGATAGCAATGCTGTGGTTGACTATATTTTTCTTGCTTTATATCAATGGCTTAATGAATTCATTTTTTCAGTGTAACAGCAGCAAAGCTTGTAGACTGATGTTAATTGGATCTGGCTAGAGTCTTGTCAATGTATTTTGGTTGTTGAAGGCTAATCCATGCAGCTCAGAGGCAAAGTACAAATAATTGATTGCTTTCTTTGGAGTTTGCTTTCTATTAGTTGCTGGTCCTCAAGTTTCACTCCCATAAGCTTGGCTTTCAGACTGATGACAACAAAAGTCTAACCTTACTGAAAAAGCAGGGTGCGTATATATAACCAATATTAACATTATGTTGAGAATGTATTTATACATCTAAACTCACAGGACGCGCGCGCACACACACACACACACACACACACACTTACTTTATGTGAAAGACCCTGCCATTTTATTCTCAAGCTCAGGAAAATTGAAGACACAAAAGCAAGCATGTTCTCAGTTCCACTCAGTAGAGGTTTGAGCTAAAAACGCCTGGAAAGCAAATGCAGTGACCTTTAAAAGAATCGAGAAGAAGCTATTTCCAGCACATTACTAAATGCTATATTTTAAAGGTTCTAACCTTATTTGCTACAAGTGTATAATATCAGGAAACCCTTGTGAGGGAAGAGTCTGCATTCATCACATGGCACAAGTCACTTACAGAAGAGATGGGGAAAGTTATTACTTTCTAACTTGCAGACACCAAAGTTCAACCCAGCTCCTTTTGTGGTTTGCTGCATTAAATAAGGTTCAGGGATCATTTGAAGAATTACAGGCTTCTTGACCTAAAAAAAACATAAACTTTTCTGCAAATAACAACAACTATATCATCATGCAGAGCCCTTTATAACACTAACACAAACACATACTATACCTTTTCCAGCTCTTATCAGCTGGCGAAACTGATCCCTGGTGTGTCTGTGACGTTAACTTTATTTATTCTTCCAGGTGATTAATAGTAGCAATTGATCTATAAGACCCAGCATCACATAATGAATGGGTAGGAGGAAGAAAACTACTGATTGAAAAAAGAATCCTAAAATACAGTGTTTGAAGCTGAAGTTAGACTCCACTATGAAGATCTGGAGGGCTATTAGCAAAAAAAAAAAAAAAAAAAAAAAAAAGGAATTATAATACTGATTATTTTAACATTTACTAAAGCCCATAGATAGATAGATACATAGATACATAGATAGATAGATTAATAAATCAACATATCTTGATAGTACTTATTGCTTTCCATTTGTCTATTGCTTCGCAAACATTGACATTTGGCTACACGTCTGTATTCTCAACCACATTATATTTTATAGATTGAAAGTAAAGATTTCTAGTAGGTCAGCTTCAGTGAATCCTTTTCCCACTGCAATTGCATAATCCACATCTATAATGAAATGAGTTGCCAATTATCTCATGGATATAGGATTTATAAATCATTTAAGCAAACAAAACATCATGTGGATGCTTATGTGGTCACCCTTTTGCCATCCAGCTCACCTTTATGCCAAGTGGTGTGGTCAAAACATTTGTAAACAACTCTAGTTATCTAAGAATTTACTGGCTTTTGTGATGGTCTATTTTTCTTTCTTTTTGATGGTGGACTGGAGAATCCCCTGCAACCTACTTAGCCTAAAATTGTTTGTTATTACTTCCTGGTTTTCCATACTTAGAGTTAAAAGACTGAGGCCACAAGCAGAAAACAACTAGGTAAGGTCCATGACATCATGGGTTTTCAGGATAGGAAGAGTTATCTTAATCTGGACTCTATCCTGGTGAGAAAAAAATAATGTGTGAGGGTTTTGAAATCTCTTATAAATCAAAACCCTAGCTAAAAGAAACTTATAAGTGCATTGAACAATAATCAAAGTCAGACAAGGAAAAGAAACCAAATAGTTAAATGTGGCATGAAAACTCAGAGATGAGTTGTGTCTCACAAATAAGGACAGGAAAACCTGAGAAACTCAACAATAAGATGTTAAATCAAGAAGTCATTAAACTTAAATATCTTATCAAGAGTTCTCTTGTGACTTGGGCCATCACAGCTCCAAAATGTCCTTGACTGACTTACAGGAAAACTAAGGTCTGTCTGACTTTTAATAGTACTATAAGCATTCCAAAGTGAAACAAAATACACATTGTATTTTGTTAAGATTCTCTAAAGTGAAACAAAATACACATTGATTTTCAGTATGGAGATAATGGTATTACTGTAAGTCAAAAAGTATTTCCCCAAGACAATTCGTGTAGCCTGAGATATAATAAAAACAAATTTAGGGAGGCTTAAGCCCGTGAAGTCTTTCACACTGGCCCATCCTAAATTATTTTGGGTTGCTCAGTCTGGGTACCATTTATGCTTTGTTCCGCTGTCATCTCTAGAGGAAGCTCCATACATAAGATGGTTTTATTTAATCCCAACTCAATAAAGATAATCAAAAATGTTGATATTAAGGAAGACACAAGATATGTGTTGGACTTCCCCTCATACTCTCCTTTGGCAAAATAGGTCACTGGGTTTACCAAGGGAGACAAGAATGTGGTGTTTTCAGTTGAACTTTGGGTTCCTAAAACTTCAGTAGAAGGATATGTTCATTTATCAATCTATAAGCATGCTGAACATGAGCATGCAGGGATACCCAATGAATACATCATTTCTAGGTTTCAGATGGATCTCATGCCTCCATTCCCATCATGTCTCTGCTCTAGTGTCCTCTATAAGAATAATGGCTTTTACTGAGTGCTTCTAGCATGTCAGGTAATATTCTTAATACTTGGTATAAAAATACTCATTTGATCTTCCAAGTAATCCTTGGCCTTAGGGCTATTACCGTTCCCATTCCACCGGTAAGAAAACTAAGGTAGAGAGAGACTGAAGGACTTTCCAAGGTCACATAGCCAGGAAGTCGTGAGAGCTGGGACTTGAACGCAGTTATTGATTCCAGGATATTGACTACCTCACAGAGTTTTTAAGGATTCCTGACACATAGTACCAAATAAATGTTTGCTATTATTTATAATTATTTATTAATTATTATTATACTACTATTACAGGTTGAGTATCTTAATCCAAAAATGTGAAACCTGAAATGCTCCAATTTCTGAAACTTTTTGAGCATTCATATGAAACTCAAAGGAAATGCTCATTGGAGCATTTCAGATTTTGGATTTTCAGATTAGAGATGCTGAACCAGTAAGTATATATCATGAAAATATTCCAATATCTAAAAATATCCAAAATTTGAAATACTTCTGGTCCCAAGCATTTTGGATAAGCAATACTCAATCTGTATTATCCTACTTTTTATCCACTAGGTTTTTACATACTATCTTAAAAATTCTGACATATATTCATCATAGTCTTTTCTTGGCCTGTCTTTCCAAAATACTTCAGAATTTGACGTGATGCAAATGTACAGTATTTAGTCTAGTTGACAAGTAACCTGCCGTAATGGTTAATTTCATACGTCAACTTATGTGGGCCACAGTGCCCAGATATTTGGTCAAACAGAGATACTCTGGATATCTCTGTAAGGGTGTTTTTCTGATGAAATTAACATTTAAACCAGTGGACTTTCAGTAAAGCAGATTGCCACTCACAGATAATGTGAGTGACCCTCCTCCAATCAGTTGAAGACCTGAATAGAACAAAGACTGACCTCCCTTGAGAAAGAAGGAATTCTGCCAGAAGTTGGCCTTTGGACCTGAACTGCAACATCAGTTCCTCTCTGGATTCGCAGCCTGCCAGTCCACCCTGCAGATTGTGGACTCACTAGCTTCACATGATTACATGAGACCAATCATTACATCTCTCTATATATTTATATATGTCCTATTGGTTCTGTTTCTCTGCAGAACCTTGACCAACACACTCATGAACTGGAATGTCGAATACTGGCCTGGTTCACAGGCAATTTCACCAGCCTACACCAATTTCATCATTCCTCTCCATTCCTCTTGGCACTATGAGAGTTACATAATCCCCCAATTTTTCACAAAGACACAGCCCTCTGATGTTTCACTGGTTTGCCCTTATGCCTTTATAAGGATTCAGTCTGCCTGCAAAGAAGACCTTCAGGCCACACTACAAACACAGAAACATCAGCAATGTGACCAGATTGCTCAAGGATACAGCTTGTTCAGGACTGTTCTGATTCTCCTGAGAACACACCCACCCAGCAGGTGAAGGGGGCAGTTCAGCCAGATCTGCCCTCCCCACAACTGACTGCAGCCCTTCCCGCCGCTAAAAACCAAGATGTGATGGATTAAATATCATGCCAGAGATTTTACACCTAATTATTTAAATTCCCTAAGGCTAATCTTCAAGAAAACAGTAGAAAATAGCATCAAGAGCTTGCAAAAGATAACTCTGACACCATCAAAAGCACGTGTAGCATTTCACCCCGTTCGGCTTGTTAATCCCCCAGTGAGGACTTTTTCGTGTATTAAAGACTTCTTATAGGATGGAATAATGTGCTACGTTATTAACAGCTGGTGCGTGGTTTAATATAGTCACAGGTGAGTGGATTTCCCCCCTTCCACTTTCTCACTACTGTCACTTTAAAACAAAAACAAAACAAAACAAAACAAACAAAAACTACACCCTCCAGAAGGGACAAGATATAAAACCAATATGTTTGCCTTTCAATTAAAGGCCTCAGGCTCTCAGCTTGAGTGCAACACTCCAACATCAATGAGAAGATTTTCCTAAGAACTGTGAAGTGTGAGACTGTGGTTGAGAGGCTCACATGACTAAGTAAGTGAGTGTTTCTTACAAGAAGCCTGTTAATGAGCTTTAATATCTCTGACAGCTCAGACGGCTCTGGGCTGAAGCTTGGTCTACACATTGTCAGCTTGGGCATGTCTTTTTCCTGAAATCTTAATCCACCAAGACATAGTTGAAGTTTAACAATCAAAATGTTCACATGGATTCAAATGTTCCTTTTTTTTTTTTTTTTTTTTTTTAAAGTCCTGGTTGACAGAACTATGAAAATGGTACCACAGATACAGTCCAAACTTTTCTTTGAATTTCCTCTTGGGAAAATAAAGAGATAAGTAACTCACTTTCAGGAAAAAGAAAATGTTTCTGTTTATTAAAATGCATTTGTGGAGAAAAGGCTGCAAATTTACTGAGTGTGATGAACAGATGGGGGGGTTTTGAGTGAGGAACACAAATGAGTTCTATAATAAAAATATTATAGTCTTCGATATGATTTAATCTGACTTAATCACTCAGTGTTACATATTGCATAAAATTGAGAATTTTGAGCATTTATAGAGGTGCTGCTGAAATCTAAGCTATCGTTTGGCAATCTCAAATTTTCCATACCAATTTCTTTTACCCAAGACCTCAAATTATTCTGTTGACTGACTCATGATATTAAGACAGAATAATACTGACCTTCATCCTCAGAAAGAAAATGAAGCCAAGTAGCTATGAAAAAAAAAATAGATTCCTGGCATGGTATATGCCCAGCTATAAGTTCTACCTACATTGTGCCCTCTCCCATGACACACACAAAGGTATTGTTGAGAAACTTAATTGGCCACTCAACTAGTTGTTTGCATCATGTAATTCAAATTAATTGTTTCTGTCAAGCCAACTCATTGTTTCTGATCTGTTTATGCATCTCCAGAATAATGTAAGCTCCAGGAGGGGATCCATAGTTTCTGGGCTAGTTCCTGGATCATGGTCCTCAGTAAATATTTACTGACTAAATGCCCATTTATTGAAATAAAAAAAAAAAAATAAGAGCTACACCTAAATCACAGAGCGGCTATACGTCGTGTCATATTGTAACCAATAAAATGATCTGAGAATCATCCATTGTCACAGTTCCCAGCTCTGATGATCTACATTGTATTGGTTGATTTATCAGAGCCAAAGTTATACTGTGCACACACAACCCCAAGGGTACCATTCTTATAGATGACGATGACTAAGGGCACTATGGCCCCTGGAACTAGGCAGTGTGGCAACCCCAGTTGGTTTCACTGGTAATCGTCAACAACGCTGAGGAATGATGTATGACCATTCTTACTTCTAAGCTAAAGAGAATCAAGACAGGTTGTTCTCTGAGTGTGCCTGGAGAATTTTACACACCATCTAATTAACTTATTGAAGGTGCCTTGTGATATTACAAGTCTGAGGATCTCTGCTACAAGTTTCTCTCAGATGGGGATAAAAGTCCTGCACAGGCTTCCTGACTGGGGAACTGTGAATCTCTGGCCTCTATTTGCTTATCTGTGAGTCCAGAAGGGCTAAACCCAGAGACCGCTATGGGCCTCTTGCAGTTCTGACGTTGTATAAATCTATAATAGAAAGAATCCTCAGAACTCAGACACATGTTATGATTATCACCCTTAGCATCAAAGGCTCAACACATATAGTGAATGAAATCTTTGTGTCTTTTATTCAACGTTTTTTTTTTGAGACAGTCTCCCTCTGTCTCCCAGGTTTGAGTACAATAGTGTGATCTTGGCTCACTACAGCCTCCACCTCTCAGGTTCAAGCCATTCTCCTGCCTCAGCCTCCCTAGTAGCTGGGATTACAGGTTCCTGCCACCATGCCCAGGTAATTTTTGTATTTTTAGTAGAGATGGGGTTTCAACATGTTGACCAGGCTGGTCTCAAACTCCTGACCTCATGATCCACCCACTTCAGCCTCCCAAAGTGCTGGGATTACAGGTACTTTGAGGCCTGGCCTCAACAAATATTTAGAGAATATCTATTATGCTGGGGAAGATAGTCACTGGGTAAAGGATATATCTAATCATCCCATCATCAATAATTGACAACTATTACTTCACAGAAGTGTCAGCATACATTAAGTACTTACTTTGCACCAGTCACTTTTCAAAGATTTTATATATTTTACTAATCCTCTCAATAACCCAGTAAGGTAGGTACAGATGAGGAAACTGAGGCACAGTGAGGGTACACCTACCACCAGTAAGTAGAGGAGCTAGGATTTGAATATAAACAGTATGACTCCAAAGCCATTCCTCTTAACCACTATACTATAATAAAGAATTAAGAAGAAATTACAAAAGATAACAAAGAATGTGGAGTTACTCATAGTCTTTATTTCCTACATGGAGTTAACTTGTGAAGTCAAGTAATTATCCACATGATCTAAAACAGGTTTGGTGGCAGGAATAAGGTTAAAAACAACAACAATGACAAAAACCCAAGCCTCCATCTTTTTATATATTAATTTGTGCTAATAGGATTATATTGAATTAAAAAGAACAGATTGAGGAATTGAACCTTGGGCCAGTGTGAGGTGCCTCTGATGTGGGGTCACTCCGAATAACCCAGATGAAGGCCCAAGTCCCACTTCCACGTGTTGAGTGGGAGAAGACCACTGACGTTCTAATGCTCTCAGGCTCTTTCTTCTTCACTCCAACAGTATTGACTTCGTTCACTACAGAGATCAGCACTAGAGGCATGCCGCAGCATGCAGTTACCACGTCGACCTGCAGAGCCACATCCAGCTGAGAGCTCAAAAATAATTACGTGTGAATCCTGGCTCTCCTGGAAGAGTAGTTTTGCCAAGTTCCTCAGTCTCACTAACTTCAGGTTTCTTATCAAAGTAATGGGGAGAAAAATACCACCTACCTAATAGGATTGTTATGACAGAATGTAAATGACATGATACACTAAAAGACAACACGAAGCCTTGGCACATAGTAAACACTCAAAAAACTGTTTTCTGTTAGTCTTATATAATGCCACCCCATACTAGTCAACAGTATTTTCCAATTAGGCTGTACACCAGAAAGCAGGGTTTCTGAGACTCACTTTTCTGTATTTACCTTTGTGCTTAGTATGTATGAGGCTCAATAAAGACATATTGACAGATTGATTGGCAAGTGGGGCAACAGCTGAGAGCTACGTTCTCTATCTATAAAGTCCCAAAACAAAAACAAAAACAAAAGACAGCAAATGAGTGAATTACCATTTGGTCTTTTGATCATTCTATTGCTATTCACATGATCAGATTTCTTCTCTTTTATAAATCACAGGAATAACTTCAGGAAGCCTCAGACATCCTCATATAAGGTTAAATATTTAAAACAGAGCTGTGTGGGAGTGTTGAAAATATCCAGACAAACATATGCTGGGAACCTTTTATAAAGCCCCACCACAGTACAGTGAGCCCAGGATGGCTGGAGCAGTCTCCAGCTGTGTACTCAGGGCACACACACCCATTTGTCAGGGGATGTCCATCTTGAGCACAGCTCGCAATCCTCTTCTCAAGAATGAGGTCACCACAGAGCCCACATGGGCAGACAGGCTGCAGAATAAGATATATCTGGGTGCAGATGTGGGAGGAATTCAGACTGACAACCATAATGGAAACAGGAAATGAATTAGGTCAGCCCAACAGCACAGTTGTTGAAAAAGCAAAACTTAGCCATGTAATATAATTTCCATGTTTCGTAATGTTCATCACCTATCAGCCAACTATACCAATGGGTTGGACTGTCACTATGAAAAAAAAAAAAAAAAAATCTTTCAAAGGCGTCCAGCAGACCCCTTTCCTACCACAAATAGTCTCCTTAAGTTTCTTCCTGTGCTCTGAATCAATATATCACTAGATCTAAAGGGTCTTCTCATTCAAATTCTTCAACTGCAAAATCTTACTTTTTTCTCTACTGTTTAATGCCATTATAATGAACTTCGCAAGGCCTTTGAAGGCTAGACAGCCCTCACTAATGTATAAAACAAGAGAGAAAAAAATGGATTCCTTGGTAATAAAAGAGCAAGCCTCTTCCCTTATGGTACAAACATACATGTATGTTCATAGTATGCACACATTCACAAGCTCACACATATACATGCCTGAGCACAAACACACACTTATTGTTTCTACCCTTTAAATGTGAAGTTATTTGGGGAAAATTGTTGCTGAGTCTCTGGGTTAGGAGAACAGCAAATCACTAATCTTTCAAGATGGTTAGCTCATGCTTGCTGCTGTGATGTTATTGACCTCACCCTCTAAGAGTACATCCAAGGCTGTCTGCTGACTTGAAAACTTTGTTTGAACACTCTGCCACACTACCTTTGACTTAACATAGACCTTGATGTCTTTTTGGCTGCTGATAAAAGTCATGCACAGTTGAGACATGCAATCTGATGAAATTACCAGCACTTAGCTCTGCTAAATTCTTTAAAATTGTGTATAACATTATACTCTTCCTAAAAAGTCATTCCTTTACTCTTTAACATATGCTACCATGTTTAAAACTTGAGAAACATCCTACACAAAACTCTTCTTAATTCTGCGCTCTCTGTGGTCATTCCATTTTCTGAAAGCTTTAAATTCTATGTGCCACATCACCTAGTAGCAAAACATCTTACACTCTTCTCTCATTGTTTCACATATATTAGACTTGTTTTCCCAAGTGAAGTGGGCTCACAAAGAGTTGAAACTTAGGGAAAATGCTTAGGAGGAAAGCAATTTTTTCTTAATTTGTTATTTTAAAACAAGAGTGGGAAGGAAGACAAAGCCTACTGAGTTGATTAACTGTTAATTTTTAGAATTAAGTAGAATGTCCCAGATTACACCTTATCTTTCAAACAGAAAGATATTCATTCTGGAAAGGAGAGTATGAACAAGATTATGTAGGAGAAGGTATAGCCTAATTTGAGAAAGGGAAATATAAATCTAGGAAGCCAGGAAGAATGAATTTGATCCTGTAGCTCAGAAGAAATTATGCACTCAAGATAAAATTGCCAAACTCTTTAGAAAACCACAATGCTTAGAGGAGATCTTAGCAACAAGAGGACTACACAGTTTATCTGGCTACAAACTCAATACCGTCCATTATTTAATAATTCATTCATTAACAAATATGTGTCAGGAGCTTACTAGTATCTGGAAGTACCTACTATATATCTGGAATTGTTTTAGGCATCTCTATGCAGAAAACAAGACAGATAAAATTCCTACTCTGATGGAGCTGATATTCTAGAGGTAGAGACAGAAATTAAACAAATGAACAAATAAACATATAATGCAGCTAGTGATAACTTCCAGGAAGAAAAATAAAGCAGAGTGAGGAAATAGAAGGTGACTATGGAAAGATGAGGGGATTGTGTTTCAGATAGAATCATCAAAGATGGACTTTTTAAGGAGGTGATATTTGAGCATAAATGAATTGAGGGAATAGCCAAGCAAGCAAGGACAGAGAGAACATTCCTGGCATAGGAGACAGTAGGTACAAGAGCCTCAAGTAAGGGAGAAGGTTAATGTGTTCAAGAAACAGAAGGAAAGATGATGGCTATATTAATTGGCTTCACTTGAGTCACATTTTTACTATCTATAAATATCCCATACATTGTGTTGTATGCCATAGATATATACAATAATTTATTTTTTTAAAAAAAAGACCCAGTGACATGGGAGATGTAGAAAGGGGCCAGATCATGGAGGGGTTTGTGGGTCACAGTACAGAAGCCTGGATTTTGTCAGGGTGTGGATTGGAGGATCCTAAAAATTTTGAGTAAGGAAGTGTCACAATCTGATTTGCAATTTAAGAAAATTGCTCTGTCTTCTGTTGGAAAATATACTAAATAAGATTCCAGAGAGGAAATTCTGTGACAAGTGAACAAGCAATTCCATCTGCCCAAGAGAGAGATGACAGTGACTTGGACTGGGGTGATAGTTGTGGAGGTGGTGATACCATTGAAAGAAGAGTAGATGCGGCATGACAATGGATTGCTTAATGAGAAGGAGTCAAGGATGATATCCAATGTCAGCCAAAGCAACTGGATGAATCATGGGGCCATTTACCAAGGTGGAAAAGATCAGTGGAGGAGCAAAATTGAGAGCAGGGTAGAGAATCAAAAGTTTCATGGGAATTGAGTCTATTAACTATGTAGTACAATTGCTTTAAAAGCTAATAAGATCATTAATTATATTGATAGAAGTTTAATAATCCAGATCAACAAAAACACAATACATCCTCTCTCCTGTGCGCTATTTGTACCACATTCTAACCCCTCTGTTCAGTATTACACCCTATATTTTAAGAAGGATATTGACAAAGAGAACAGTATTCAGAGGATAGAGTTTAGGAAGGAGAAGGAGCTCACATTACATGAAAAATGCTTGAAGAAATTGAGGACCAGAGGAAAGAAGAGATGTTGCTGAGAAAGATGGGTGCATCATCTGGTAGTTGTCTTCAAACATTTAAAGAAATGTAACATATCCTCTGTGACTCCAAAAGGAACTTGGTAGAGACAGGTAAAAGATAGGAGGCTGACTTCAGAAAGAAGGAATTTCTATTAATTAGAAAGCTGTCCCAAAGAGACTGGCCAAGCACTCTTTAGAGGTGTGCATCAAATAACACATTGGATGGGATGATATCCAAGTCCCATCCATCATGGGGTTTCGATAACTCTAGATGCTAACTCTTTCTAGGTAGAAAACATTTCGATAATTTTTTTAAGTCTCCAAAAGGGTAGATAGTTGAGGATCAAAATATACTTAGCAATTCAATTCTTTTTTACTAGGCATCCAGACCTAGCTAATAGAAACTTTTAAATAGCTGTCAGTTTTTTTAAAAGAAAAATTATTTTGTATTTTGTGTAGGGGTGGGGATGAGGAATCTGTTCTCTGCAACAAAAGCCTAGATCAACTCTATCAATCATTAATAATAGACAAAGGATCATGTTAACCAAGGATAACATAGAACTGTAAGAAGACACTTGGTGAATCTCTTCTGATCCTAAAGAGGACTGGATGGAGAAACTACCTGGTGGAGTGAGAAGAGAACAGACATTCATCTTCTTGCCAGCAACCTTGTCAGTGACCTTGAACAACTGCATTTTAAACGACTGTTTTAAGAATAAAATGAGATAGTCCAGGTAAAACACCTAGCAGAGTGCCTAGATAAAATGGTGACCTTGATAAAATGGTGGCTATTATTTTATTGCTATAATTATTCACAAATGTTAAATCATTTCTGTATATTGAGCTGTCTAATCTTTGGTTAAAGAATCTCCAGGAAGATGGTGTAGGGCCTTTCCAGGGTCTTCCTTTCATAATGTTTAGAGCATGGTTCTGAGGCTCCCTGATGTGTCATCTATAAAATGAGAGGGTAGGATGACCTTTAGATTCTTCCAGCTCTTATAGCCAATGTTACTATGAGATTTACCACCACAGAGAATATTCAAAAAAATGTGCTAAAGCTCTAAAATAGAAATTAATAAGAAATTTTAGTAAAAGTGGTTGACTATGAGACGACCATGTGGAAATCAATGACTTTTCTTTATACTAGTTAGAAAATATCATGAAAAAATACAACATTTATAAAAGCTAAATCTATAAAATACTTCAAAGTAATCTTAGCAGGATATGCAAGAGACCTATATAAAGAAAACTTCAAATCATTCCTGAAAAATATAAACTAATTATTGGATAATTGGAGACATAATGTTCTCAGATGGCAAAACTAAATGTAATCATATTAATTACTGACAAATTGACTTGTTTATTTAAAGTATATTTATTTATTTAAAGTATATTTAATAAAATTTCCAATAGCATTTTTTCTGTCTGTTGGCATGGAAAAAAAGTTTCAAAACGTTATATGAAAGAGTACAAATGATGAATTTCGTCTATGCACACTTTTTAAATAAACAGTTCATTAAAATGACTAAATAACAGAAAAAAAAAAGAAAGAGTACATATGGAAGAATAGTTAAATACATTTCTAAAGAAAATAGAAGTGAGAAAAGATTGGAACAATACCATAAGCTTTATATTTCACTATATGCACAAACTAATGTACTTAATGTACTTAAGAGCTAAATGTAAAGTCTAAGCCTTAAAAACTAGGAAAAAAAGTGGGGAAAGCAGGGAAAGAAGGAAGAGGAGAATGACCATTTGTCATCTTTCTAGTGAGGGAAATACTTACAAAAAGAAAGAAAGTGAAAAACCCATGAGAATATTGATTATTTAAGCACATAAAAATGTATATTACTTGTCAATTTAAAATAATATAAACTAAATTAAAACGCATATAAAATAGAATATTTTCAAGAATATGACAGAGGTTTAGTATTCAACATACTAAAAAGTCACATAAAGCTTGTCTTAGTCCAGGTGTCTAAGAAGCAAACAATAAGAATTAAAAGTGGAAGAATTTTATTAGGCATATTAGGGCTCCCATAACAAAATACCACAAGCTAGATGACTTAAACAACAGAAATGTATTGTCTCACAGATGTGGAGGCTAGCAGTTGGACATCAAGGTGTTAGCCAGGTTGGTGCCTTCTGGGGGCCATGAGGGTGAATCTGTTCCATGCTTTCTCTCTGGCTTCTGGTGGTAATTCATTGGCTTGTATATGGTGTTATTCCTGTGTCTTAACTTTGTCTTTTCTTTGTAAGCATCTGTCTCTTCACCTGGCGTTCTTGACTGTATATGCGGACATCTATCACCCTTGGATTAAGAGACCATCCAACTCCAGTATGACCTCATTTCAACTAATTGCATCTGCAACAACCTGATTTTCAAGTAAGGATACATTCTGAGGTACTGAGGTAGGATTTCAATATATGAATTTTGAGGGGACATAATTCAACTCATAACCTTAGGGGAAATGCCCACATAAAAGGAAGGAAGAATGAAGACAAGCAGACTATGAGAGCCATTGGAGATGGCGGTAGAGGGTGCAGACTGTCTTATAGTCTAAAGAGGTGTAAGAAAGTCAGAGAGAAATCCTTGAGACAAAGTCAGTTGACAAAAGTGTTCTGTCTCCTAATAATGGGTCTGATTTAGTATCCACGCTACACTCAGTCCTTGGTGAGGGGCAGTGCATCGGTGGCATGGCTTGGGCATAAATAGGGCAGTGGATTTCAAAGTGCTGCAGTTGGAGCCCTCAGTCAATGCCATTTCTGTAGTCAACAGTCTAGAAGCTGTTTTCTCTTGGCTGACACAATACCATAAAAGATAAATGGATAGAGAGTGATTTACAATAAAGGAAATATTGAAAGTTCAGCTTTACAAAAGTGTAATTGCAAATGCACAATCATAAAAGTGCAGTATAAGACAACATATGATTTTGTGGTTTACAAAATTATCAAAGTAAGAATTCCTTAAAATGGAGATATTCAATGCTGAGGATGATGAAATCAACAAGCTGTTATTAATGCAAATTGGTACAACCATTCTGGAATGCAATGTGGCAAAAATATGTCTTATAAAATAACTGTATGCTTTGACCTAGTAATGGGTTATTTAGTAATATATCCTAGGAAACAGTCATAAATGCATACAAAGGCATATACAAAAAAATAATCACTACAGTATTTATAGTCATAAAAATAGATGTAACCAAAAAGAACAGTTTAATCACAAGCTAATATAAAGGAAATATTAATTCATTTACTTAACAGGATAAGATAAAGCTATCAAAAATCATACTTTAGAATAGATTATAATGTTACATGAAAACATAAAATAAATTAATAAAGATCATTATTTTATTTTTTGTTTTTTCTTTATTTCTTCTTAAGAAAATGGGATACATGTGCAGAATGTACAGGTTTGTTACATAGGTATACGTGTGCCATGGTGGTTTGCTGCACCTATTGACCTGTTCTCTAAGTTCCCTCCCCTCAACCCTCACCCCCAACAGGCCCTGGTGTGTGTTGTTTCCCTCTCTGAGTCTATGTGTTCTCAATGTTCAACTCCCACTTATGAGTGAGAACACATGGCGTTTGGTTTTCTGTTCCTGTATTAGTTTGCTGAGGATGATGGCTTCCAGCTTCATCCATGTCCCTGCAGAGGATATGATCTCATTCCTTTTCATGGCTACATAGTATTCCATGGTGTATGTGTATCACATTTTCTTTATCCAGTCTATCATTGATGGGCATATGGGTTGGTTCCATGTCTTTGCTATTGTAAATGGTGCGCAACAAACATACGTGTGCATGTGTCTTTAGTGTAGAATGATTTATTTTCCTTTGGTTATATACCCAGTAATGGGATTGCTGGGTCAAATGGTATTTCAAGTTATAAATACTTGAGGAATTGCCATACTGTCTTCCACAATGGTTGAACTAATTTACATTCCCACCAACAGTGTAAAAATGCTCCTCTTTCTCCACAGCCTTGCCAGCATCTATTGTTTCCTGACTTTTTAATAATCACCATTCTGACTGGCATGAGATGGTATCTCATTGTGGTTTTGATTTGCATTTCTCTGATGATCAGTGATGTTGAGCCTTTTTCATATGTTTGTTGGCCATGTAAATGTCTTCTTTTGAGAAGTGCCTGTTCATATCCTTTGCCGACTTTTTGATAGGGTTGTTTTTTTCTTGTAAATATATTTAAGCTCCTTGTACATTTTGGATATTAGACCTTTGTCAGATGGGTAGATTGCAAAAAATTTCTCCCATTCTGTAGGTTGCCTGTTCATGCTGATGGTACTTTCTTTTGCTGTGCAGAAGCTCTTTAATTAGATCCCATTTGTCAATTTTGGCTTTTGTTGCAGTTGCTTTTGGTGTTTTTGTCATGAAATCTTTGCTTATGCTTATGTCCTGACGGGTATTGCCTATGTTTTCTTCTAGGGTTTTTATGGTTTGGGGTTTTACATTTAAGTCTTTAATCCATCTTGAATTAATTTTTGTATAAAGTGTAAGGAAGGCATCCAGTTTCAGTTTTCTGTGTATGGCTAGCCAGTTTTCCCAGTAAAATTTACTGAATAGGAGATCCTTTCCCCATTGCCTGCTGTTGTCAGATTTGTCAAAGATCAGATGGTTGTAGATGTGTGGTGTTATTTCTGAGGTCTCTTTTCTGCATCATTGGTCTTTATGTCTGTTTTAGTACCAGTACCATGCTGTTTTGGTTACTGTAGCCTTGTAGTATAGTTTGAAGTCAGGTAGTGTGATGCCTCCAGCTTTGTTCTTTTTGCTTAGGATTGTCTTGGCTATATGGGGTCTTCTTTGATTCCACGTGAAATTTAAGATTTTTTTTCTAATTCTGTGAAGAATGTCCATGGTAGTTTGATGGGAATAGCATGAAATCAATAAATTACTTTGGGCAGTATGGCCATTTTCCCAATATTGATTCTTCCTATCCACGAGGATGGAATGTTGTTCAATTTGCTTGTGTCCTCTCCTATTTCCTTGAGCAGTGGTTTGTAGTTCTCCTTGAGGAGGTCCTTCACATCCCTTGTTAGCTGTATTCCTAGGTATTTTATTCTCTTTGTAGCAATTGTGAATGGGAGTTCATTCATGATTTGACTCTCTGCTTTCCTATTGTTGGTGTGAAGGAATGTTTGTGATTTTTGCACACTGATTTTGTATCCTGAGACTTTGCTGAAGTTTCTTATCAGTTTAAAGAGTTTTGAGGCTGAGATGATGGGGTTTTCTAAAAACAAAATCTTGTCATCTGCAAACAGAGACAATTTGACTGCCTCTCTTCTATTTGAATACACTTTCTTTCTCTTGCCTCATTGCTCTGGCCAGAACTTCCAACAGCATGTTGAAATAGCCTCATTTCTCTTTCAGAGTAAACTCACAACAACAAAGCCATACTCACCATGGAGAAATAGCATGTCTGCTTGGCTTAGTGTCCTTCCCTTCTAGTGCTCAGTTAGCCATTGCTACAGTTTTAATAACCCAACTTGTCAGAGTCCGCAGTTCAAAGAAGATGCTGTAGTTTGCAAATTAGGCAAATGGACAGTGAAACTCTGTTTTTTCCTTCCTTTCTCCAAACCAAAAAGATCATTAAAAACAGATGCAAGATCTTTCTTGCAAAATGTCTAGTCTAATTTTCAGCACAAATTGTTCAGAGGACTTTTCATGTATCTGACATGGAAGAACTTAATTTATATTCAATTTTGGAGAAGAGAGAATAGAAAGAGAAGGGAAATTTTACCATCCCATGAACAATAGCTTGTGAATAAGCTTTAAGGCTCTTTTACTGTTATGAGGGCTTGCCTCTGAAATTCCACTTTCAAATGCCTCCCAACTATATTACTCATACGATTTCTGACCACATCCCTCCAACTCATTCCAGTTTGTCAATACGTCTCCATTTTTAAGTACTCCCCTATCGCTGGAGTGTCATTTCACTGTTTCTTGGACTTGAAAATAGTACCTTAGTTTGTCCCATCAACCTTTTCCCAGGGAGGCAGTCGGCACATTTTAGCAGACTTTACAGTATTAAAGGAAAAGAAAAGAAAAAAAAAAAAAAAGCCCTTCCTGATGTCTGTTCTGAATTTGTTTGTGTTCTATTCTGTGTATATCCCTCCTTTGTTCTGTCCTCTGCCTCAGACAGAAAGCAATCATCCTGCCTGAAATGTATCTATAGCCAAGGCTCCATGTAAATTACAGAGAGAGATGACAAATTTCATGGCCTGGTTATGGTAAAAATGGCAAATTTCACAGTTTGTCATGGATTAATGGAAAGGGAAAACAAACACAAATGAAGTCATCCCAGTTGTTAGAAATAATTCCAGAGTGACTATTTGATGAATTTAAACAATGGGATGGAATGCAGGCCGTTCAACACTCAACCCATGACTTTAAATTTAATAAAGGTCCTTGTAGTTTTATTATACTCAAACATCCTCAAGATGAAGGTTGAATCCAAACACACTTTGCACTTCAGCCTGAGCCCATAAGGAGCAAGCCCCAAATTCCAAAAACCTAAGTTTCCCCTCCTCACAGAAAATAATAAAGCATCCATGAAATGTTTTCATGATGAACCATGGAGTGCAGATTTTTAGGGTCATTTGTGACATCATGATAGATGAGGAGATTTATCTACATGTTTGGAAATGTTACACAGCTCAGTCAAACCACCTGGAAAATATCTTTAAAAGATTAAGGAACTGAACTCATCTTCGTAGTTCATCCTCTTTAGTCCTAGTTTCAACTTTATTCCCTCTCTCTGCTCATTCTCAGTTACTACTGCAACCTTGTGAAAAATGTCTTGACCAGGGCTTCATTCACCACGGGATTCTGAGTAAGGTCTCATGAAAGAATTGGGTAATCCATCATCATCTCTTTAAACTTAGATTCTGTAGCCAGTGCTTTAGGTCTGGCATTCCTGCGGCTTTGGTAACTGTCCCCACATTGTCTAAAATCCTTCAAAAGAATCTTTCATTGTTGCAGGGCCTGAGCAGTGTTTTTGCACTGTACTTCATTTCTGCATCTATATTTTGCTTATCATCCATGTATTCCTTGAGTCTTTCTATAGCATTCATGTCTGAATGAAACAAATTCTGAAATTATGGCAAAATTACATATAGCCGGATGATTCATTGGAACTGGTACTTTCAGATTGCCTCATATTTGTCAATCTAATCAAGTTGAACATAACGATTTAGCCTGAATAATTCTTTTAATCACTTTAGATTCTTCTACATAAATGAAGACCCCTAACACAAATGTAGATATGAGAATAAATTTAGGTAAATAGAGGTGGGAAGGTAAAATAAATGGTGGCATGGATGCCTTCAAGCACTAAAGATTTAGGAACTGTCTAAAACTCTGGGGTGAAATAAGCACAGGGCATTCTGAGGGGTAGACTGTGCCATTCTAATTCCCTAAGAAGGCATAGTTCACTTTTCATCTTTGCATCTTAATAGACTACTATATTAGAAGCAATCACATTTGGTTTATTGTCAGCTTAAAAGTCATGACTAATGTATCTGGAAATTGAAAATAAGTGGCAAAGTGTTATCTAATAATGCTGACTCTTTTTTTTAGTCTAGTGGGAGATCTTCCAGTATGTAGAAAGGCAGACAGCAAAGACAATTGCTTCACCTTCAGTCCCTTCAGTGCTTACATAACTGTCTGCCCCACACTCTCACCTTGTTTCTATGTCACCTTGTAATGTCCCTGTGTGCATGTCTGTCTTACACAAGTAGGCTGAAAGTTCCTTTAGGGAGGGGTCTTCCTTCTCTTTTAATCCATCCTGGAAACACCGAGAACAATTCAGGGCCGTAAGTTCTAATTGGCTTGAGAGACACTCCTAAAGCCCACATCAAGGCCATCAGCTGCACAGCTTGCTAATTTAACTGTAGTCATTTGCAACAGGTCTTCCTAAATCATTGCTAAGGACTCAAGTCTCCAGAGCTCCATGGAACATCCCCAATTAATATTCCCAGCACTGCCATAGAAAACAGTTTCATATGCAAATATAGCCGCTCAGCTTTCTGATCATAGAAGCTTTGCATTAAGGAAAGGCTGCTGGAACATCTGGTGTCCCATCAAGTTTCCAATATCACTGTCAGTAAACAGTGAGCTCAACTTAGAGTGCAAGGATAAAGGCCCTAGGCTCTGGCTGGGCCCCCGTTCCATATTGCTGATGGAATCTGAAGAGTGTAGACATTTGCTCTAAGTCTGTGACAAACGATATAAATTCTGGCAGATAAGGCAGAACTTAAATCTGAACCTGTTTTAAGGCCACAGAGCTTTGTAAGGTTAGTGGCATTTGGAAAAGGATGCAGCGTAGATTCTAATTCCTTACACCATCTTCCATTGTCTCCTCATTATTTTTCCCAAAACACTGTCTTAATTCTCATTCCTTGAAAAGAAGACTGCAATTTTCTTCCCAGGAGAGGGATCAAAGAAGTGGGAGTATCATGGAGCCAGTTTAGAGGAAGAACTATTTTTCCACAAATCAGAGGCTGAGAAAAACTAAGAGTTGAATAAAAAGTGAAAAACTAAGGAACACAAAGCATTCCCTGAAGCAGTGGCTAAAACCAAGTAAACCAGAGCAGGAAAGGAAAATAGAGGTCCAGAATCAGAAGCTGAAACCCTGATGCATCAAAAGCAACAGATCTAAAACCAATGGGCTATGATCTAAACAATGGCCACTTCCATTTGCTTGCTCTCACCTACCAGATTAAAACAGATGCTTAAAGTCATATACTATAAAGAACAAAGAAAAAAAATGTGCATTGCCTCCTCTTTATGATTCTTTCATCTCATAGAAAAAATGACAGTGGCTCTTAAACTTACCCAGTGGAAAAGTGAGACCCAATTTGTGTATTCTTAAAGCACGAGGCTGGCTTCCCTGACCTCTCTTCTTGACCCAGTCCAGTACACTGAATTTAGGAACTGGCTCTGGGTCTTTTTTCACCTACAACAACGGGATTCTCATTTTGGGTTTCATGGCTGCATGAGAGGCAGGGCTTGATCATATTAGGCTGGGTACAGGTGGAAGTTGTAAAGATGTGGTTGATACCCTCAGATAGAGGTTATTAAAACGGGGAAATAGCCAGAGGTCTCTTACAGTTTCCTCCTCCTCTGCCTGATACCTATCAGGTGCATCTCATCTCACATTGCTCTTCAGCTAGTGGACCTTCCTAATGGACCTAAAACATCTTCAAGTATTCTGCTGTCAGAGCCATGGTAGCAATCAGAGCACGGGTTAGTGGTTAGCAACCTAAGCTCTGAGGTTAAATTAAGTCTACCAGTGCAGACCTGGGTTGCCACTTACTAGCTATGGAGCTGTGACCAAACTACTTAATCGCTTTAAGGCTCAGATTTTTCAATTTGGTAAATGGGTATTCTTAAAGATGTATTAGCCAGGAAACAAAGGCTGGCTGCAATGATGATGATGATAATGAAGATGGTGATACCTCAGGTTCCTAATCTAACCACTGTTCATTTCTAACTGGTGTAGTTCAGCTGGCTCTGCTCCAGGGCACTCAGAGATTCAGGCTGTAACTTGTAAACAGTTCTGATTTGCAGCCCTCTGTTGAATCCTGGGCATGTGCCCAGGAAAAGAGAAAGATAAGAGAGCAGAGAATCTTGTAGGAGATTTTAGAGGCCAGGAATCTATTTATGCTCACTGACCAGATCCAGTCCCATGGCTCCACTGTGGTTCGATGGGGCTAGGAAATGTGCCCAGGAAGAGGAGGGGAAGCCCGGAGATTGTTGAGCACCAAAATGATTGGCCCTAGTCACTGTGAAGGAATTTCATCTGTTCTAGCCATTGCCTAGGGTTTGTGGAACTGGGTGTGGAGGGTCTTGAACACTCAAAACCAGGATGTGAGCCAATGGACCAAGGGCCATAGTGGAGTTTAGTAGGAAACTTCTTTGTAGATGGAGAACTGACAAGAAATTAATAAAGCAATTTTAGTGGGCATGCTCACCATCATCCTCTGCTTCCCTGGAAAACTCGAGTGCAGGAAACCCTCCTCAGTCCAATCCTAATTAATACGATGTGAAGCCCTGGATGTTTTTGTAAAGCCACTTTTTTAAAGACTGCAGAGATTACTATAAGTTGGGATAGTAAGGGCCAGATGCAGTGGCTCACACCTGTAATCCCAGCACTTTGCAGGACCAAGGTAGGTGGAGCACTTGAGGTCAGGAGTTCTACACCAGCCTGGGTAATATAGTGAGACCCCCCCACCCCCACCATCTCTTAAAAAAGGGATATTTAATTATCCAGGCATGGTGGCATGCACCTGTCATCCTAGCTACTTGGGGGGCTGAGGTGGGAGAATAGCTTGAACCCAGGAGTTCAAGCTATAATCACACCGATGCACTCCAGCCTGAGCAACAGAATGAGACCTTGTCTTAACAAAAAAAAAGGAAAAAAAGTTAGGATAGTAAGGCAAGACTTCAAAGCAAGTAAAGACTTTGATCTAAATTTTAAAGTACGCAAAGAACTAAACAACTGATACAGTTTAAGAAGTTCATATGCTGTTACCTATATTTGCCCCATAGTTACTGAGGAAGACAATGGAAGTTAAAGAGGGGGTATCAATAAAATTTTTGGTCTAAGGATGAAGATAATATTGATGAAAACAGAAAAGATTACCTTCTATGTAAAACAATTTAAATATTTGAGAGGCAAATAATTTTGTTTCAAATGATAGCACTTTCAGCTGTGGATTCTGAACTTTACAGATTTCATGTTTGCAGGTAAAGGAAGAGTTGGCATGTGGAAAGCTGCCTAAGAGCATCCCTCATCTGCTTACAGAACTGTCTAGGGGTCTCATGATATAGGTGCCTTCTTTTTTTAACTGAACAAAGAAAAGGGGAAGAAAGTAAATAGTGTGAGAAGGACTAAATCTAGGGGAAAACAAATACTCAGAAAGTAATCAGTAGTTCTTCTATAATTTCTTCTTGGGTACAAGAAAAAGTCAAGAGCTTTTCCACCAAGTTTAGACAAAATCTGGTAGCTTGAGAACTTTTGACGCCAAAGCATCAGTGTTCTATTCCCTAAGGATACTACCTGTATCTTATTAAAAGGAAATGGAATAGAATTAGTTTATGCACCTACGGATCTTCATCATTCAAGTGACTGTTTCTCAATTATTGAAAGTTCTATAGATAAATGAAAATGTACCTCTCATAAGTAGCATCTCATAACAGGAGAAATATGGCAGGAGCTGATATGTACATATTACCTACTTGTTATACTTATTATGTTTTACTTCAATTAACTTTTCCTTTATGTTAAAACATGATTATGTAATGGAATTTAATTAACTTTTATAGGTCGATTACAACAAATAATGTATCATCTTTTTAATGCATTTCTGAGCACAAAAGCATTTACCTTTCCTTGTGATATAAGTTAACCAAAACAAAAACAACTTATATTCTCCAAAACCATTTCTACCTTCTGAAAATTCTAGTTCTTGTAATGTTTCTCCCTATGCTGGCTAATCTTTTGTTTTTCAGCCCCACAGCCTGACCTTCTCTATTCTGCTCTTTATTGCTGGGGTTGGAAGCCTGCAGACTACATTTCCCAGGGTTCCTTGCCAGCTAGGTTCTTGTTATTTTCCACCAATTGGAGAAAGTATTGGAAGACTTTTGTTTCTTTTTTTTTTTTTTTTTTTAACAGAACGAAAGACAGAAGCATTGTGTTTTTTGTTTTCTTTGCTTCTGATTTCCACAGCACCGTGGTTGCTAAGAGTTTCTGGTGGCAGCAGGGGAGCTTCAGTCTCTAGAGTCCCAGAATGGGCAGGCTCTCACGCATAGCTCTGGTTATAGCTGAGGCAGCACCTTGTTGGCAGTTTTAGCAGCAGGAGATTTGGGCTCCTGGGCTCCAGTCCAAGGACACCAGAAGCTTCCTTTTTTCCCTATTAATTCAAGTTCAAAACTTTGAGGTTATTTATGAGCATTCTCCCTCTGTTACAGCTTGTCAATGATCTTTTTCTTCCTATTATATCTTATACACATCTTTTCTTTCTTTTCCATTCTAAGTTACCCTGCCTTGATCATTCCCCAATAGTTCATGGACCCTCATAATATGTTCCCAGACACTGAAACTTGGGAAAGACCTGGGTTTAAATTTGAGTTCTTCTACTAACTTGCTCTGTGGCTCAAAGCAAGTTATTTAACTTCTTCAAGGCTCAGCATTTTTATCTGTATTAATAGTAAAGGAAAATGCTAATGGTTATTGAACATCTATAACATGCTTGGGGTTTTGCAAACACTCTCCATGCATTCTTTATTTTAATACTTACAACAATCCCATGAAGTGTGTATTATATTATTCTCATTTTTACAACTGAGAAAACTGAAGTTTAGAAGAGGTAAGTGGTTTGCTTAAGGTCTCTCTGCCCGTAAATGAAGGAGATGAGAATTATTTAACTCCGGTGTCTCCAACTTCAAATACCATTCTCTTAAGCTTATTTCAGTGAGGATCATAATATAGATAATGTAAGGTTATTGTGATTATTAAATATATAAAGCATTTATCATAGGTTCAACATATAATAAGCATTTAATGAATGGTATATCTTATATCTGAAAAGTGCTATAATAGTCTTTATGTCTTATATAGTATTACATTTATGCATCAAAGGCCAAACATATTCTCCTTTGGTCATCTTAACTCAAATTATTGGATGTTTTCCCCTACAGAAACATATAAGAGAGTTAGTGGAAAAATAGGATTTGTCTCGTAGTCATTCTTGCTGGAACACATAGGTTCTGTAGACAAACTTACACTAGCATTAAATATACAGTTATATTTTCTTAGGTGTTAATTTTTTATGCTTAAACATATCCTTTTTTCTTGGTGTAAGCAGTCATAGTTGACACTTAATGAAACTTAGATTTGAATCTTTAATGTGAGCATTTGACATTAACAGGGATAATCAAGACAAGTGGAAATGTCACTGCCACAAAGCAGGTGATGGTCCAGGGAGAGCAGGGAGCAGCACAACTGAAGAGACAAGGGAACAATCTTAAAGACAGATTCCACCCAAGCTTAGGGACAGCACACAGCTAATTCTGTGTTTCACAATAGATTCAATATATTTTTTCAGGTAGTTTATCTTTTCTCTTTGCTGCAATGTTGGACTCACTTGTTTTAATATGAATATTTTATACCAAAGGTCAATTAATAACTAGCAACCCAAATAAAGCTTCTTGGTATCTTCTGTCATCAATTCTTAAAACTTCTGGACTATCACCTCTACTCAAAGGATTCTGTTCATTTTTAAAGCAACTTGCCTCCCATTTCCTGTCATTGGTGGATAATTGGAATTAGCTCCTCAGGACTCATCATGATGTAGTATAAAAAGGAGTGGAGACCAGGAGTCTGATGGTGACGCTGATGCTAAATACCTCTGGGAATTCTCCTGGCCTTTATCTCATTCATCCAGTGAGACCCATACTTTTATCCTGTCCAGAAATTTTATGATTCTAATTAAGAATGATTTCTTCATTCTGATTTATTGCAATGAATTAAAGCATACCCAAAGCCTAAATGTGGCTGCATTCCCAAATGCTGCCTCTGGAAACCCTAATCTTAACAATTTTGCAATTGTTGACCAAATACTCTTTGAGCAAATACAATGTAATGTGTCATTGCTTAACATTCTGGAGGACACAGAATGCAGTACCAATCCTCATGGATTTTTTAGTTTAGTTGATGAGGCAAGGCACCGACACCAAAAGAAGACGCAAATATAAGGCAGAATAAGATCTGAATCGATACCAAAAGTGCTAAGCAAATAATATGGTAGAGAACAACTCCTGACAAAGAAAAGAGCATGGAACCATTTACAGGAGAGTTCAAATGCAAACTTAAGCAGAGTAGAGAGTGTGACAGAAGACCAAGCAGATGAGCCAGAAAAGGAGTTTGACCAGATTGTGAAAACACTTGAATGCCTGTATAAGGAAATTTGACTTCATTCACCATGCAATGGGGAACCACTGTTAGGTTTTGAATAAGGATCATTTCTAAAGTATCATAAAAGATTTCAAAGGTGTATTTGTCACAACACAGATGTTTCATACTTCTGAATGAACTGCTCAACTTTCAGAATTTGATCTTTATCACATTTAAATTGAATGGATTGTACAGGTTCTTATAATCCCCAAAAGCTTTATTTCAAATACACCAGACATTCTTACAGATATTCCTTTAAGTGACTTTTGCTTCAATTAAGACAATTTCAGCTTAATGTGACTACAGATCAAAATCAGTAGCTAGTGGCAAAGTAAAAGCATCAAAGAATTCCATTCTTTAGAGTTTAACCTTTCTTCTCATTTTTTTAAGCTAGCTATCATTTAATAAGAAACCACTGAGCCATCCCACACCTGTGTACATGTATTGCTTATTCATCTTTGCAGTTTTACAATAAAGCTAAAAATACTTTCTTCATCCCCAAAAGATACTTAATTATATTTTATGGGATGACGATCCCAACCACTTGGGTGGCTGATAGATATTTTCTTGTTTTGTAGTATTGAAAAGAACCAAACAAAAAACTTCTAGCATTTGCCTCCAACAAGGGTTGGAGAGAGAAGAAATCTCTATCTATTAGCATGAAACTTTGCTGTTTTCTCTACTGAATTAACTCCAATCATTTTCAAGAAAGAACATTTCAATACATTTTTCTGACAGGTAGGAAATTAACTACATACCAGAAGCTATTGAATTCAACTTTAACAGTATCAATAAACATTTCTGATTAAATTATGAAATTGATTTTATAATTTTGACCATTATGTTTTTACATCAATATCATCATATGACAGTAAATGTAGTTACTGCTTCCTTATTGATCTCAGACATG
The DNA here is from genome assembly GCF_037993035.2 of Macaca fascicularis. NCBI lineage: Eukaryota > Metazoa > Chordata > Mammalia > Primates > Cercopithecidae > Macaca > Macaca fascicularis. Next base: position 54,278,891 of record NC_088387.1, on the reverse strand, counting down.
GCACTCCAAAGTACTCATTTGACTATATTACAAAATCAAACTTGATTTCCTGTAGTATTGCAGTAACTTCAGGTCATAATCTAGTCTAAAGAATCAAACTAGATGAATTATTCCATTATTAAAAGATATATTTTTCCTTGGAGGAAAAGGAACACTTTGGTCAAGCCATCCCTAATGGTTGTGTTATAGGATATTTCTCCATGTGGAATTACTCTGTGTGGGTCTCACATAAATATCACATCACCTCCCAGCTTGTGTGTTATCAATCATGTTTCTGGTGAATAACATAAACACCACTTGAAGAGAAAGAAATGTTTATGCTTCATATATAGGAATTCAACAAAATGCTGTGTTTCCATGACTTTAAAACCTAAGTCTTGGTCTCAGCAGCCCAACTCACAAAAATACTACTAATATATTGAGCCATTGTATTTCCCAGAAGAGCAATGTGTCTTATGTGTCTTTAACTAGATAAATTTTAAAAGCAAACCAAAAGATGAGGCACTGAGTATCTGGTAGAGCTAATACAAAACTGTGAATTCTCATCCTAGAGGTCCAGCATCCCACAGTAGGCCCATATAAAGGCATTTCATGCTTAAAGGCATTTCATGCTTGTCAAAACATTTTCCACAAAAGAATTGAGTTTCAAGTCATACAATGCAGGCACATGAGGAAATCTCCCAAATTGCCTAGTCTACTACCTCATTAGGTAGCTATGAAGACCAAAGCCTAGTGTCATTAAGGGACTCACTGAAGGCGACATTGCTGGTTCATAACAGTACTAGAACTAGACCCCAAGTTTCTTGTCTTGCAGCCCAACTCCATTTTTTCATGTCAGGTATATCCTAATTTTTGAAATAGCCTAGGAAGTAACAGTTAAAACATTAACCCTAAGACAAATTACGTCTACCCCAGAACCAAACATATCAGCCCACACTAGAAAAGCTCTAAGGCTGGGATTTTTCTTTTTTTAAATCAGATCCCTAGCTCCATGGAAATGGAAATGCTGTTTTGGGACTACCGGAAATCAAAAAAAGTCTTTCACGCGTTTCACAAAGGACCAAAGTATTTATTCATGGTGGCTCAAGATACCAAAAAAGACAAATATGCCTTTTCTATGAGAATCTATAAGTTTCTGCCATAGCTCTGAGTCTGGAGGGTCAGATAAGATCCACCCACTCTTTACTTCTCTTCATTCTTGCATTGGCATTTGCTAAATATATCTTCTTGGAAAGGGTTCTGTTACATGGTCAACATTTAAAACCAATGGGAAGAAAAACATCAAATAGTTGACTTCTAACCAATAGGGCTGCAGAATCGTTTAATCATAAGTAACCATAAATTTCATCTCCTCCAGTCTTCCCCAAAGCAGGAATATCCTGGATACCATCCAAGAAGATGCCCCCGATCTTTCTCAGCTTTGGGGTCAGGTGACCTTCTCTTTTCTAGATAGATCATTCTGTTTATGAATACTAGTGAACAATCAAAGCTTTTCCTTATACAATGCTAAAACTGATTTACTGTTTGATTCAATGCCTCCAGAAAAAAAGTTTATCAAAACTGGCACTTGAATAAAAGTGAATCTAGCCCTACATATTAGTCTCCTATTTTATTGTAAGAATATCTTCCTGCTTTAGTTTGTGCAAGATAAGCAACTCTATGAAAGGAAAGATACTTTAGGAAGCTTGGAAGAGACAAAACAACAGGAATCTAATATTTTTTAATTTACGAGAGTGAATATTGGGTTTCTACAGAGCAAGAGAGTCTGAAAGGGCATGGTGGTGACAGGGCATAGTAATACCTGTTGCTCCAAGACAATCATTGACACTACTCTCACTAGGATGATACCTATCTGTTGCTTTACCAAGGACCACTTATTGAATGCATAGGTTCTTGAGATAGAAAGGTTAATTCAAGTATGTATGTGTTAGGCCACTTGATACGGTGTCTTATGTGTGTCTAATGTTCTATGAAATCTTCAGTGATAACACAGGCATTACCCTCCTCTGCAAAGTCCACAAGCCCATGGGAGAAACAGCCATGTAGATCCACAAATAAGAATGCAATGAGTAGATACATGCAAAGAGAAGGTTCAGTGATCAAAAGAAGAGAGTCCAGTTGCCAATAAGAGTTTATCCATCTTTGCTTCTCTTGTCTGGATTACTGTGACTGGCCTTCTAACAACGAATTCTATTCTATTCCACTCAAATGTATCTTCCACTTGATTCTTAATGATTGTTCTAAAATCCTATCCTGATTATGCATTCCCTTACCCTCAGTTGAAAGTTCATGCTCCTTGGCATGATATACAAACTCATCGATAAGACAGTTCCTACTCTCCTCTAGCACTTTTCTTTGTACCAGCCCCACTTTACATCTTGTCCTCCAGCCATATTCACCTCCGTGTGGATGCCCAGATACTCAGGGTTTGCTCACCCCTTAGTCTTCATCCACAGGGCATTCTTCACTGAGGATGATAGTCTTGTTTTGTATTCTTCATGGAAAAAACTAAGTGAAGCTTCAGGTTTCAGCCAAGGTGTTATCTTTTCAGGAAGCCATTCTGACCCTCCTGGCCTGGGTCTGGCATTTCTATTCTGGGTTCAAAAGCACCTGTGCTTACCTTGATAATAGATGGTAAGCTATTGAAATCCTATAGCTATTATGGTCCATACCATTTAGGTGATCAGTTTTGTGACTACCTTATCCAAAAACAAAAAGAAAAGGAGGAAGAGGAGAAGAAGAGGGAGGAGGAATAGAAGAGGGAGGGAGGAAGGAGGAAGGAAGGAAGGAAGGAAGAGAGGAAAGAAGGAAGGAAAGGAGGGAGAGAATTTGCTTATTTTGTGGATTATTACTACAGAGTAAATAAAATAACATTTAACCTTATAACTTCCATAGATCTCAGCATAGCTTGTGTTGATAATTATTTACCTGATAAGTATTAATACATGAATGAATGAGTGAAAAGCCATCAGTGGCTTTAGTGGCCCCAAGGAACATTTACAATGCCCACAGGTTATATTCTGAGCCCTGCCTGCTCAGATGTCCTTTCAGTAACTTAGTGCTGTAAAAACTGCTGTTTGACTACAGGAGAAGGGCATTCAGCATGGGTTTCTTTAGGTCTAAAATAACTCTGCTGACAGAGGAAAGATTTGGCCTATCAGATGTCATGGGTAGCACAACTTACTCTTTGGTTGTTACTATATTAAAGTTGATTCAAGGATAGGAAATAGTGGAGAGATTTTCATGGAGCCAGTTTCTACATTAGGAACATCCACAGGCAAGCTGAAGATGTTTATCCATCCCTTTGTTCAGAAGATAGGTTGCATTTTTATAAAAATAAATGTAGGTATTTCCCTAGGTCTCAGAACTTGATGAGAAAGCAACAGGCTCTTTATTTTCCAAGGACTTTTGTTGTTTTAATGATTTTAAGTAAACAGCTTATTTAAATTTCACAACAAAGTTTTCTCTAATAGTGAAGCTTCAGCTTTGAGATTCAGATAGCCTGGACCTTTTCTGTTGGGGTCTATGACCCTTTTCTGTTGTACCTGTGATGCTTCCGTAGTGAGGGAGAATAAGCAACACAAGTGTGGGGCATTGGAAATTCATTCTGGAAGGTAAGAAAACATCACTTCTCACAGAATTTCCTCAAGCATACTTACAAGATCTTAAATGAAAACATTAAGCATTTCCTATTATCACTTAGCTTATACTTGGTTGACACTGTATACATCTATCATAACTCTTGGAATACAAATTAGGACAGGAGTAATCTAAAACAAGATTTGGCACATCTCTATAAAGAGTCAAGATAGTCAACATTATAGGCTTTGCAGACCATACAACCTTTATTGCAACTTCTGTACTCAATTCTACCATTGTAGCAAGAAAGCAGTCACAGACAATATGTAGACAAATGAATGTGACTGTGTTTCCATAAATCTTTATAGACACAGAAATCTAAATTTCATGTAATTTCCCCATGTTATAAAATATTCTTCTTTTGATTTTTTTTCTTAACCATTGTAAACCATTCTTGGCTGGATTGGGGCTGTGGGCCGTAACTTACCCACCCCTTTTCCATAATATACCATATACCTCTGGGCTAAGAGGTAGAAGTCACGCGATGTGCAAGTAAGATAAAGGATAAAGATTGGATTGCTTCTTCCCAGGACTATGGGATACCTATGAGAAAGTTTGCACACTCTCTAGGTAACACTATGCTAATTCCCAGGGAAATGATAAAAATGAATTCAAACTTTTTGCATATCTGTTGTATCTTGCACTTTTCATATGTTGCCTCATTTAATCCTCACAGTGACCACGTAAGGGCATTTAAAATTTTCTCTTGTTTTACAGAAGTGTAAACCAAGGCCCAGAAAAGTTGTGTAACTTGCCTAAGATCACACACCAGCAGGCAGAGGATTTTCACTCTGTCTCCCTGACTAGAGAGTCTGTCCCCTTTTCACTCTACTTCCAATAGCACAATGCCCCTGGATCTGCCACTACGTTTGGAATTCATCATTTATACCAGCAGGTGGATGAATGGTGTGGGAGTTACTGACACTAGCATTCAAAGCTTTCTATGGTATCCCTGATCTGGCTTCAATCTTGCTGTCTAACTTTCTCTCCCACTATTCGCCTAGGCGAACTCCGAATCCTCAAAACATCCTGCCCCTGTGCTTCTGCCTAGGCCACTTCCTCAGCCTGGCCTCCCAGGCTCAGTTCAAATGTCATCAGTAACATCAGCCTGCCTTGATTTCCCCTCATCTGAAGCTGAAAGTGATCCTGTTACTGAGTGACACCCAAAATACCTTGTACCTCCCTGCTTTCATCAACATTATATTCAATGAAGTTTAGGTCTTATTCACCTATTGTCAGTTCTTTGAGGACAGAAAAAGTATCTTATAAATCTTTGAATCTTTATATACATTGCATAGTTTGAATACTTGATAAGTCTGTCAAATGAATTAACAATAGAGTTCTTTATTTCAGGAAAAAATGAAAAAAAAAAAGCTTTCATCGTTAGTAACATAAAAAAAATAGAATCTTTAAGATGGACAATGGAAGGATGCTCTCCAACGTGATTGGACCATTCAATTTTGTTTCTCACATCTGAAATTCAACTCTCCTTTGGCCATCTGACTCAACTACATTCATCTAGGAAAAGAGAAGTAGCTTCTCCCTCTTTAACACTCTCTCCAAAGCATGGACACCTAAACTTTTTTAAAATAAAAATAAAAATAAAAACTTCTTGTAGCACAGCTCAGATTAAACAACAGTTTATTAGAGGCTAGAGGATGACAAGAGGGCTATACACATGAAGAGGGACTAGAAAATGAGGTTGGACAAGGTGTATACACTTTACAGCTCTGCAACTTAGCTCAGCTGCAGGGAGACTGAGGCCATCTTATGCCCTACTCCTCGCAGGGCATGTAGTGCCTTTAGAGTCTCTGAAATGGACACTCAAGAAACATGGCTCCAAAGAGATCATAGCTCACACTTATTCTGCTAAGGTGTGCCACCAAGACTTTCAGGTCTTTTGTTAGAGAATCTCTACTTTTATCAGAAGAATAAGTTCCAGGATGCTCAACTTCTTTAGGTCATATCTTGGTCCAATGGAAAAAACTCAGATTTGGAGGGGAAAGAGGAGAAAAACGGAATCTGCTGTCCCAGTTGAAAACAGTTTGAAAGCAGGACCAAGAAGCCAGGGTATAAACCAGGTGACATTTAGATTTCTTTCCAGCTTTGGGTCTCTTCAGACCATACATCATGAGATATAGCAGTGGAAATTAGAACTAAATTTCAATATAAAACTATGGGCAACATTTCAATATGAATTTATTTTCTTTAACAATAAGAAATACACTAAATGGTGTTAAGTGGAAACATTAATAAGATGCTTAAACTTTAGTGAGTTACTTAGGAAAGTTGAGAGAGGGAGAGAGATCAGTTGTGTGACCATGAGCAAGTCTGTTTCTTCTGGGTTTCCTCATCTGTTAAAATAGAAATAAAATGTTTCCCAGGGTTGAGTAAGGATCAAATGAAACAACAGAGGTGAAAGAGCTTTGAAAAACAGAATATATCCCCGACAAAAAAAAAAAATGTAAGGGATGATTATAAGCTAAATGCATTACAGACCCAGCAGCCTAAGGCAGACTCAACCTCTTGGGCAAACAGCATTCCAACAGGTGTCTTGAGTAAGGGTTGAGGTTGCATTCCGATTAACCCACGTGAAGTTTTTACATCATCTAATGCAATATGATATACCTAAGCAGAGCCCCTTGAAGGCCAAATTGGGTCTCTGGTTTCGTGTTGTTAGGATTGTGTTTTTCATTAATTTCAGTGACATTTTCAATTCCTCATCTAAGGAACGCAGGGGAGGAAGGTCCATAAGGAAGACGGGAACAGAAGAAGGGAGAATTTTGAATACTAAAGCAAAAAGACATTAACTTTTGCAAGGGAGTAGACTACAAAACAAAAACAAACCCGTTAGGTTAGTTAAATAAGCAGGTCATTGAGACTTGCCAAAGCACGTAATGAAATAGATAAGAACAAGTTTTGGGGAGTGGTTTTCTTGTTTGGTTTGTCCCCCAAAGGAAATATCTGGCAGGATTCTCTGCCTTGTAATTAATTTATCCTGTGGTTGATATATTTGCTCGGTTTTATTGTATAAATAAAACAAGGAGCCAAATCTAATTTACATGGCAATATGTCATACAATTCCTATTAGAAGAGACAGGAGTAGTGGAGAAGTGTTCTTTGAATACTGTTTTTGTAAGGCCATTAGTACAGATTTTTAAAAAGAGATAGGGAGACTATTTGCAGAGGAAACACTAAGACCCAAGACCAAAGCAAGAAAAGAGCCCTGGTTTAGACTTGTTTGGTTTGAAAAGTAGCATTTGGTTCAGCATAACTAGCAAAATAACCAGGCAAATGATTCATCGGGCTCGTAACTCAGCAGGTGCATCGCTGTGCATCCCGCCAAAGAACCGTTCATGACTCGTTTCAAGCTGTGACTTTCTGTGTGTGGCAAGAACAAGACAGGAACATCAGGTGCTCCAGTTACCTGCTATGGGTGTGTCTCACCTCATTCTGTTCAATTATACTCAGAAAATATATATCAAATACTCATTCTGTGCTGCTAAGTTTCACTGGTTGCTGGTGGGAATGAAAATAGAGGCCAAAAAGGTGGGAATAAAAGAAAAAGAGAAATTATCCCTGCACTCAAGGAATTTAATCTTATTAAGAAAAAATCTGGTTTCCCTTATTGAAAAAAAAGATTTAATTATAAGGCAGTGTACAGTAGTACAAATCCAAAACCAAGGACACGGAATATGGCCCTAAAGAGAAAGACAAAACTAAATATACACTCTGAACCAAAATTTGACTTAATAATTATATGTGTGTGTATAAAACACACATATATATTCACAGAATAAAAAAAGTTACATATTCAAATGTTAATACTGGTTATCTCTGGATGTGGGATTACGGATTTTTTTTTCTTATTTATGTAATTTTGTATTTTAACTTCCCTGCAATGAATAAAATTTGAAACCAGGAAAAAATTTTAAAATTCCATGTATACATATAGACAGGCGTCAAACACATGTGGCAAAGGTGAGTGCCATGGGAGGAATGAGGAAATGTCCTTTAGGATTATGACAGGGAAGGGCAGAGGACCTGGAAGATGAGTGTCCCCTCACAGAAATCCTGGGAGGGGAGACCCTCCCTGAGAGACCTGTGTGAGAAGGAGTGGACAGTCACCTCTGAAGGCTATAGGTAGGACGAGAAGATGCCATGGAGAATTCTGAATTTAGACAAAAACACCAGGATTGCATAAAGGCGAGTGGCTGGTGAGCCTACCTCAGGAGCATAACTAGGATTGAAATGATTCATGATGCAACAGGAGCAAATGATATCATTTTAATCAGCCTGTTAGCATCCTGTCTATGCACCCCTTCCGAGGAAGACCCCGTGTCTGCAGGCATGAATCCTGGACCTTCTCTTAGGTGGCTTGCAATAAACAGTAGAGAAAGCCGAAAATTAGAATGAGCAGAGTCAGGGTCAAGTTTTTGGCATTTAGACTTTTAAAAGCAGGAGGATCAACAGCTGGAGAGAAGGATTTGATTCTAAAGAAGGTAAATGAGGATGAAGGAGTTAGGAACTACCTAGGCTGGATTTTAGAGAGGGATTTTTGATAGGAAGTTGAGAAAATAAAATGAATTTTCTTGAGACACCAGCTGCTATCCCTGTGGAGGTCACTGTGCATAACAGAAATAGGGTGAATAATGTATTTTCTTGTACATTAAGAATGCTCTTCTACTGTGGCATCTGCTAAGACAGGGATAAGCTTTTCCCATAAAGGGCCAGATTGTAAATGTTTTCAGCACACTATACAATGTTTGTCACAACTACTCAACTCTGCCATTGTCACTCAAAAGCAGCCATAGGCTACATAAACAAATGTGGCCATGTTTCAATAAAACCTTATTTAAAAAAAAAAAAAACTTAAAAAATAATTTAGCCCATGACCCATAGTTTGCCAACCCCTGTTCTATGAGATTGGTAAGATGTAAGCATCTTTCTCTTATTATTGCCTAACAGGATGCTCTTTCTTTGAATCTATACTATGCATAGAGATTGCCATGTGGTATGTTAGCTATATTCAGGTTATAGCAATCAACAGCCAGTTCTTTCACTGACCCCTTCAGAGGGATTGGGAGCTACAGAACAGGACCCTGGGCATCAGAATATCACAAGATTGCTTGTTGGTTTTGTCTGTGATTTCCTATAGCGATCGGAAGGGAAAGCTTTACAATGAGAGAAGGCCTGTCTTCAGGGGCAAACAGGAAGAGAGGAGCTGGCACACTGTGGCTCCTCAGTCCAATTTATGTGAAAGAGAACCTCAGAGAGTAGAAAAGGTGGCGACAGAGAAAAATGGGAAACTTAAGTGGCCTGAAGAAGAAGGCCTGCAGCAGCCTGGTGTGGCTTAGCATAAAAAGTCTATATGGTTACCTTCAAGAGCATCACTCACTCAGTCAATACCTATAAAGCACCTCCTAAGTGCACGGAACTAAGGTAGGTACTGGAGAACACGCAATAGGAAATGGATGCTGTCCTTGGGGCGCTAGTGTCTCACAGGCAGCGAGAAGAGACCACCATTGGAGAAGGTAAAAACCATTGCAGCTGGTGAGGAGTGAGGCTCTATAGACAAGAAAGTCAACAGTCAACGTTGTGCTACTCCTAGGTCAGGAAAAACAGATCTAAATTGCCTGGCATTGCCCATTTTTGCATCAACACATATTTCTTGAGCTACTGAACATAAAAGAGAGAGGCAGGAAGGAAAAGCCAGTCTTTGCCCAAGGATAAATTTATAATTTTGGAACAAGACAGGCCTGATCTCCCAGCTGGCTCACATGAGTTGAGTTTGGATGAGTTGCTCTCAGCCACTTATTTGCAGGAATGCAGGCATCTATGGTGGCAGATCATAATTTCCTCCAAGACAAAAGTGCCAAACAGCTAAGCAAATGCTTATTGAGCATGCTGCTAAGTATCTAGATATTTAGAAATATCTAGTTAGCTAGCTGACTTTTTCATTTTTCAGCTTAACATTGGCATTCTTTAGAAACAATCTGAGATCAATTTTTTCCTGCGCAAGTCAAATTAAATATTATTTTCCAAAGAACTTTCTAAGAAAATGCTGTTCCATATTTCAATGAAGTGTGCTTCTCGTGAACCCTTGAGAGGTAGGCATGGCCCCATCTGTGCCATTTTTTTCCACCCTGGTCTAGCCTGGTACCAGGCTCATGGAAAGAACTTGGTATTTGCAATGAGTGATTCTGGCAGAGTACACGTGGTATTATTCTTGGTTTGTGTCTACTGTATTAGGATGCTTTCCTAAACATGTGGCCACGTTTTGTGCTTCCCAAATGTACATTCTGCTGCTGCAGAATATTTCTAAGCCTCGGTCTTGCTGAAGCATTCTAGAACTCTTAAAACTATGGACTGAATCACAGGAGGTTTCTAACATGTATCAACTGAATACTTGTCTCACTTGGATGTTGCAGAGCTCTGTGAGATTGGAGAAGAGCACAACAAAGAATATTTCTGTATTGAACAGCTGAATGCTGGCTGAGGCCCTATTCCTCCCTACACAAGAAAAAAAAGTCCATGCAGGGTTTAGCTGAGCATTATAAAGTTGCCATAACATTTGTAACTTATTGCCTTCTTTTCCTATCTCCAGTCACCACAAACACTTACGGTTGTTATGATAACCTTGTATTGCCCTGCTACCTGTATCTTATCAGCAAGGGGATGGTGGCAATTTGTAGAACAGAGAAACTAGGCAGCTGCAATTTCCAGAGGGCCCAGCACTTCAGATATTAAGGTGTTTGGGCTTTAGCTTTGTCCTCCTGAGAGCATTGGCCTTCACATTCTATTTTTCCATTCCTCTGCTCTCTGCTTCCTGGTGCACACAAACCTCTCTGGGAGGAGACGTGACTTCTGGATTATCCAGGGAGTGGATGGTGGATATTAATAGAATTCAAATTTACAACCATTGTGGTACTCTAAGACTCATGGGCTATTGAACAAGAACTATGTTTATGCTCAGACCAAAGCTATTTATTATTCCAGTGCATCTCATGCTCCTGACCAGTACCTCTTTGTGGTTTAAAAAAAAAAAAGTGTAAAATTCTATTCTATTTTTATACCTTTTGGGTCTTGAGTGAGTCTTTTCCTTTTTTGTTGGGTTTTGAGATCTGTTCACAGTAAGCCACATTCACTCAGGCATTTCTCCCATCCTCCAGTCTCTTGTCCCCATTTGAAGAGCTCCCCTCATACTTGGTTTAATTACTGCTCTTGATTTCCTTGGCTCCTCCATCAATCCCTTATACTCAACCTACTCATCTCTTGGATGAGTTTTATCTTCCTTCTCAGTAATTTGTTGATTAACCTTCTTCATTCCTCCTTAGGAAGGGCTCAGCTTTTTTTCTCTAAAGCTGCTATCTCACTGGTAATGACATAGGAGTTTTTTGGTGCCGCTTTGCCAGCCAGAAATCTCCACAGCCAGCAGTACCCTGCCCAGGCCTCACTCAGCTCTGGGCTCACTAGAGGACTCACTCTTCCCACTCAGCCTGGCAGGCTGCACTCAGGTCATGCTACCATCCCAGATTCCGTGCCCACTGGGGCTCTGAGCTCAGCCTGCAGCTGGGTTGGGCATGCTATGACCTGCTTCCACCTTGGGTGCCAGCGTCTGGACAAGGGGAACATGGTGGCACCTGAAAACTCAGAGATGCCAGCAACTTCAGAGCCCCAAGGGGTGTTATGGCTGTTCCCAGGGGAGTCCCAAGGTCTAAGCCACCAAAGACTGTTACATCTCTCTCTCCTTCCCACCACCCACAGCACAGCGAACAGCAGGGTGTGTTACAGCTCATTCATGTTACAGCTCATGTTCATTCCCACCGCCCACATTGCAGCAAATAGGAGGATGTGTTACAGCTGGTTTGTTCCCACCACCCACACAATCCAGTGAATGGGGGCATGTCACAGCTCATTCAGTCCCACTACCCCACTCTAGCCTGCAGCTCCTGGGCTGGCCTGGCCCCACTGCAGCTGCTTCCTTGTCACATGGGGCAGCTGCCCTGTGCTGGTGGAGGGTGGGAGAGTTCTTATCCCATGTCCAAGAAAAATGAGGTTACACAGACACTGGAGAGTTAGCGTGGTGGAGAAGGGTTTTATTGAGCAACAGAACAGCTCTCAACAGGAGAGGGGGCCCAAAGCAGGTAGCCCTCTGTGTGAGAGGGGGCCTGAAGGTGGGTAGTACCAATGTGTGGCTGAGTCTGGGGTTTTTATGGGCCCAGAATGGGGAAGTACATGCTGATTGGTCCATGGGTGGGCCTGGAGAAAGCATCATTTGATTGGCTAAAATACATGGAGGAAATTCTCACTCCAGTTGTGGACTCTGGCAACTCAGCTTTCAGGCTTTAAGCTATCTTTGGCTCGAAAGTCACCAGGAACCCACTCCTGTCTGCCAAGGAATTTGTCTGCCTCCTGCTGCAATCAGTAAGGTTGTCTCTGTTTCCCTTCAAGACCAGCATTAGCTATCTAGTGACTCTTCTCTGGCCTTCAGATTGAGATCATAAGGACATTTAGCTTTGTGCTTTGACTTTAATCCTGGGTGTAACATACATGCTGGGATCCATAAGGCAAATTGCTTCTGATTCTACCAGGCTTTTCTCTTTCCTCTCTGGGAAGGCTAAACTAGCATCTCACAGTATATTGCAAGAAGTAAACTCCCCAGTCTGTCTCCACCTTAAGCATCCATTATTATCCTCTATGACATATAATTTTTATTTATATGCTTTTTATTTATATAATTATATATCATATATTTTAATTATATATATTATATATATTATATATATTTTATAATTATAATGTTAAAAAGTAATATATAATTATAATGTAAAAATATATATAAATATATATTATATTAGATATAGATTATAAATATATTATATAAATATATATTATATATTATAAATATTAAATATATATTATATACATATTAAATATATATCAATACATAATATAATATAATACAAATATAATATAAATATTTACAAATTATTTTTATTTATACTATCATTAATTTTTATTTAATCATTAATTTTGATTTAATCCATTTTTCTCACTTCATAGTTGAGGAAACAAAGTCCAGATGGTATAGTGACTTGACCAGGGTCACAACAGCTAAGATTAATTAGTAAGAGAATAGAACTCTCACCTTCCTTCTTGCATGCTCTTCTCATTGTACTGTCACCTCCCTTAGTCTTGCCAGTTTCTCTTCTAATAAATCCTTATATCTGAAACGCTAACATACCAGTTTTACTTTTTATAGGACCTTAACATAAAGCCTCCTAAATTGGTTGATAAAATTATTTGATCCAGTAATTACATAGCAGAATAAACATGACTTCTAGATTCTCTTCCTGACCTCTTAGCAGTTCTCAGCCCTCTCCTCTGTGACCCGTCCACCTACTCTCTCAGGTAGTACATGATAGCGCTTGCCCAAAAGTATGTCCTCAGGAGATGCTTTACTCAAAAAGGGCCCTGTGTCAAACATGTTTGCAAAATGCTCATAGCACATCTGATTCCTGCCTTGGGAATTGATAATGTGTGTCAAAGGCTCTGAGAGTGCTATAATCAGGAAATTTGTATGACTTTATTAAATTTAATATTTATGAAGCTGATTTTGTTATGGAACTTTTTCCCTAACAATACCTATTTTGCTGTGGAACTCTTTCCCTAACCTATTAAAATTTTGCAGAACACATTTTAAGAAAAAGCAGCTCCAAATTCTTTTTCTTTATTTCTGTGTAACTCTCCCATCCTTAGCAAATCTACACTGCCCTACAAAAATGTTTCCATCCTGTGACTATCTTTTTAAGTTCCTATCATGGTACAGTATTAGTAAGGGCTTGCTATGTCTACGAAAAACACTGAATGTGGATTCTAACATGAGTTGAATCCCAGTTTCTCTGGCTACATGACCCTGAAGAAATAGCTTTACTTTCTGTAAGCATCAATTTCTTCACCTATAACTTCAACATCCTAATTTCTGCCCTTCCTATATCCTTTTTGCTGTGAGATTCAGCTAAACTAATAAATGAGAAAGGATATCATTCATTCTAAAAGATGTTATAAATGTTAAAAATTATTATTCTATCATTATTAATGACAATGGCAATGAGGCTAAACCTCCTTTCTTAAGCAACACATTTACATTAGTGTCAAACATCCCCAAAGGAGTAAAAACTGGTCATATTGGGTTTAATCTGTCAATTGAGCATTGAGAATTAGAGCTGATGAATCAAAACAGAAATGAGTCCACTGCAAAAGAAAAGGAGAAGGGAGGTTGTTAACTGGGGTGTTGGGGAGTGGCAGCAGGTAGCTGAGAAGAATCTAAACTCACTCTTTGAGGAAGGAGAGCTCTTGTGGAATTTCAATAAGTGATCTCCTATGACCCGGGGACAGGGGTAAATGATGTAGTCAGCAGTTAAGTGCCTGGTGGAGCCATACACAAAACTGTTGATGAAATGGAAGGCTTGGGCAGCAAGCAGCAGAGACCCCTCCCTAGTGATATGAAGCCAGGAGCTCTACGAGAAAAAGCAAGAAACAGTCTTTTGTGAGACACAGCAGAGATCTGTCCCTTTGGCCCCGAAGGAAGATGGCAGATAGGACTGGATGTCAGCAACTGGAGGTCAACAACTTAGAGCAGAGCCAGAAAAATACTAGTTTTTCACCAATGGGTTTATATGAATCTGTCCTACTTGTCTGACAGGCTGGTGGCCAGAAAAAACATCTGTTACACATTTTAATAGGGGCCTTCTGAACACATGACACTGTAACCCAAAGGAGTGATGTAAATGGTGGGGAAATTTAGAGATCACAGCTGGCCAGAAACTAAACGTGACATTGGCCCTTTAAGGCTTTGTCCTTCTGACCATTCCAGGTTCCTAAATCTTCCTGCCAAGTGGGCTGGAAGCCAAAATATTTCTCAACTTTGCATTTATTTCAGGGTGTTAATCTCATAGGCAACCAACCCCTATTTAATAAACTCCAACTCTCCATGCCCACTCCTTCAGTATGCTTGTGTGTGCTCTCCTAAAGGCTCAGCACACATGCACCTACCGCTGTCGTTTCCTGCCTGGGGAGGGTGTTGACACAGGAGCGCCAGGGCATCATGCAGCTGTCATCAGCTCGATGCCACAGATGGCACCTCGATTATGCATCCCCTTCCCAAGGCGCGTGTGAGTCCTCTACCTGGCTCTGGGTCTCGTTTCCAGCCCCAGCAGCCAGCAGGGGAGGCAGGGTAACAGGGCTCAAGATGGGCTCAAGATTCTTTCGCTCTGCTACCAAACCTGGAAGGAGTGGGCTTCCCTTGCCTTTTCTTCAGTCCCACTTTTAATCACTAACCACAGAAGGTAATGAGAAAGTGCTTGAATTACAAAGATTCCCATTTATTACTCTGACTGCCCCTCTACAAAGCCTCTCTTTTCCCCTTTGGCAAGAACAGATCACTATTGACACTTTTAGAAGGCCCTGGGCCCCTCTCAATTATTGGCCTAATCTCTGCCTGCTGAATTCTGAAAGCAGAATTCTTTTCTAACTAGATTTTTTAGAAAGTGAAGAGGCTACCCTTGGCTTTATTCATTGGAATGACTTCTCAGGCTAATGTATTCTCCTGTCAGTATATTTCATGGCTTCAGCAACATCTGCAGGATATGGAAAGAACAGAAACAAACCAGATGTTTCAAAAAGGTAGCTCCACTAAGCCTCCTTAACATAATTATTGCAATATCGCATCCGTATTTTATTGTACCTCTTCTATATTTATATGCTGTTAACTTTTCCTGTAGAAATCCGAACCGAGTTCCTTCTAAACAGATTTGCAATCTTTAAAAACAATTTTGACATATATCCTCCATTAAATCCAAATTTTCTTTATCAAATTTTAGAGGGGAAAATAAGATTAAGGAAATGTAGATATTTATCTCAGCCTTCAACATTTACACTCATTTAGTTAATTAGCACTTAATTACACTGTCAAAGGGGGAAATTTTACCACGGACAGACCAATCCCTACCCCTCAGGCCCTCGCTTCTAAGAGAGGCAGACCATTGCTCGGAGCCAGCTCATTCCTCCACGAAACATTTGTAATGATTACTTGACAAGGAGTGCAGATACAAAATTGCGCAACAGAGAGTCATCACTCACCACAGCCCGCTGGAATTCTCATGCTGGAGCAACAGTGCCCCCCAAAGCAAGCGGCCAGAAGCACCCTGCAAGCAAACACTGGGCTGCCCAAACTTCTATTTTCTGCTTTATAAGCTGAGGAGCTATTTTAAGAGCTGCTGGCCAAAAGCAGGCTCTATTACAACCAGACCAGCATTCCAACCAAGCTGGGGAGCCTCGGCTGGAAACAGAATGTTTCCACCTATTTTAACTCAGACACCAGGAATTCTCTAAGGAAGAGATGGGAGGTGGGGAAGGAGAGACATGGTAGAAAATTGGAAAATTTTAGAAGTTTGCCAAACTCAAGAGAACAAAGTATAACTGGATTAATGCATAAATCTTATTAACCAAAATGCAAATGAATAGAGTTCCTCCATCTTTTCACAAATGGCAATATTATTTGGTCTCATAGGTTTCCTGCCAAACAGAAGAACTCATTAAAGCTGTTGGAAAATAATAGTACTCTAATTAGTTTAATTATGATGCGATGAATCAACCCGATTTTTAAAAACAATATGCAATTAGCCTTTTTTAAGTCAAAGACTCTGTTTTCCAAAACAGGAAATGAAGCACAACACTCTTAATTTCATTGTTAGGGCAAAATCCTAGCCACTCTGATACAGTAGTATAATGAGCATGTAATGAAACTAACAGTCCCCACTTCTTCCGCGACTTTCTTTGTGCATTGACTAGACGGCCTTTTGGCTTCAAGAATGGAAACTGCATTAAGCTGGAGGCTGACTCAAATTTTCTCTTTCAAGTTCTAAGTCCTGTTTTCTATTTTCCCTTCTATCCTGGAATAGGGTCACCCTATAAAAGATGAAATATTACATTCTTAAAACACAATGAACTGATGATGTCATATCAGCATGTTTGGGTTTTATACTGCTCTTGGGGGTACTGCAAGGAAAAAAATAATGTGGTGTTGGAAATGGGGAATGCAAGCCAGGCAGCCTGAAATCCAAACTTTTAAAATCAAACCACATAATCAACACCACAATTATCAATACCTGAGGGGTAGGAACGGTGAACAAATAGTATATTTGGAAAAAAAAAAAAAAAAAAAAAAAAAAAAAAAAAAAAAACCTCTTTCCCCTGGGGGGAAAAAAAAAAAATCTACAATGAGACTCCCACCCACTACAATCTTACCAAAACAGCTAAAATTAAAAGGACTGATAATACCAACTATTTGTAGGGATGAGAAGAAATTAGAATTATCTTACATTTTTAGTGGGAGTATAAATTGGTAGAACCACTTTGGAAAACTGCTTCATGGTATCTACTAAATATCTAAATCCTAAGACCTACCAATTTCACTCCTGGCCAACCTAAATGAGTACACACATCCATCAAAAAGCATGTACAAGGACGTTCATAGCAGCTTTACTCATAATAGCCTGAAATTGAAAACAACCCAAAAGTCCATCACTAGTAGGATGAATACATTGTGACATATTTATATGATGGAATACTACATAGCAATACTGCCCAAACACAGAAGAGTACGTACTACAACTGTCACTTACATTTTGTTCAAAAATAGGCAAAACTAATCAGTGGTGATAGAAGGCATCATGATAGTAGTGGAGGAATGACTGGGCAGGGCATGAGAGCCTTCTGGTGTGTACTGGGATTGTTACGTATATTAATTTGGGTGGCAGCCACATGGGTACATACATATGTAAAAATTTATGCAACTGGATAGTTAAGATGTATCCCATTTATGTATGGTATACTCCAATTTTACGAAAAACAAACAAAAAGTCAAAGCAGAAGAAAAAGAAAAAGGAATCTCCTGCTACAAACTGGAGTCCTGTTTCAAATATGTATCATACAATGTCACTTCCCTACATGAAGCCCTCCAGGACTTCCCCTTCCTCTGAGAATGATCTGCAAACCCTTCACTTGGCCTGCAAAGTGAAACTCTTCACTTGGCCTGTGTATCCTGGGCCCTGTTTACCTTGGCAAACTCTTTATTCATCACCTGTGTTCCACTTCCTCTTGCTATCTGCCCTCCAGCCACCCTGATAATTTTCTCCTCTAATGCATCAGGCTCATTTTGACCTAGGTACTTGCCACTTGCTCTTCACTCTGCATGCACTGCTTTTCTCCAGACCCCCCTATGATCACTCCCAACTCATCACTCAGACCTCAGCTCGAGTGCTATCTTCAGAGAGGCCTCTGCTGCCCACCCTGGCTAAAGTAGCATGCTCATTTCACTACCATCTCTCTCTAGCCTACCACCCCATCTATCCTCTTCAATTTTATCCATAGTGCTTCTCACTCTCTAAGATTATCTAGCGTGTTTACTTGCTGATTTTCTGCATTCTCTTCTAAAATATATGCTCCTTGAGAAAGTGGACAAGGTCTGTCTTGTTCACTACGGTATCTCCAGTCCCTAGGATAGAGCCTGTCATCTGGTAGACACTCAATAAATATTTGCTTAATCATGACTCAATAAATGAATAAATTACCACCCCAAAAGTTAATGGGCATGGGAAAATTCATAAGGAACAGCATGGCACAGTCAAAAGAGCACTGGATTAAGAGTCAGAAGACTGAGATGCTTGGAGTAGATGATCACCTGCTTTAACATGTTTGATATCACCTATCTAAATCTAGTTGGGAGACTGGACACATGGACATGAGGAGATAATGAACAACTGATGCAGCAAAAGGCCAAAGGAGAGACCTCAAAAGATGAAGCCCTACGGTCAGGTTGGCCAGGTCAGGTTACCTTGCAAAGGAGGTGGGGTTTTCACTGGGCCTGGAAGTCTTAGGGGAAGGAATGGGAAGAGATAGAAAGAAGCAGAAGATCATAAATTGTGGACTCGGGTCAGCAAATGTGCAGAGGTGAGAAAACCCCAAGACCTGCTCAAGACCCAGGAGCAGATGCATGTCACTCAGAGCAGAGGACTGGTTTAGGAGACTGTCTCACCAGTGTCCAGACAGTGACTGTCCTCATTCTTTGAACACACACAGATCTTAGAAGGGGGCTTAACAATTAGCAGTGAACAAACCTTCTGCCAAAGAGAAGCCTCTTGTATTATACAGTGGATTTCATGT
Source organism: Macaca fascicularis (assembly GCF_037993035.2). Classification (NCBI taxonomy): domain Eukaryota; kingdom Metazoa; phylum Chordata; class Mammalia; order Primates; family Cercopithecidae; genus Macaca; species Macaca fascicularis. The sequence goes on along the minus strand of NC_088387.1, from coordinate 54,260,024 downwards.
ACTGTGACCTCCCTCGAAACTGTGGCCTCAAAGGTAATATAAATCAAAAGTCAGAAATATGCATTATCATCTCTGGCAAGATAGAAATTTACTGAGGTCAAGAGTTCAAGACCAGCCTGGCCAATATGACAAAACCCTGTCTCTACTAAAAATACAGAAAATTAGCTGGGCACGGTGGCGTGAGCCTGTAATCTCAGCTACTAGGAAAGCTGAGGCAGGAGAATTGCTTGAACCTGGGAGGCAGAAGTTGCAGTGAGCCGACATCACACCACTGTACTCTAGCCTGGGGGGACGGGGGGGGGGGGAGAGGGAGAGAGAGAGAGAGAGAGAGAGAGAGAGAGAGAGAGAGAGAGAGAGAGAGAGAGAGAGAGAGAGAGAGACTAGGAAGGAAGGAAAGAAGGAAGGAAGGGAGGGAGGGAGGGAGGGAGGGAGGGAGGAAGGAAGGGAGGGAGGAAGGAAGGAAGGAAGGAAATTTAAAACATGCATCCTTTATGAAGAAGTGAGAGATCTGTACACAAAATAAACACAGATGTGTGGTGATACATTCCTTTACTCGTGTGTCCTAACACTTTTTGTTATATAGAGCTAATGACATTGCTTAGGTTTGAAAGGTAAAATGCTGTCTTGTTACCTCCATCTGCTATCACCAAACCAGTCACAAAGTTAAAAACAAAAAACGCATACAATTAATTTTCAAACTATGAATGTTTTCAAATAAATGATTTACTTTTTTCAGAGTAGGAATCATTTGATTGGATTGAGAATGTTGTCCAGGAACTGTGAAGTGTGTATATATGTGTATATTTGTGTGCACAGCCAGAGCCTGATGAATAGTACACTAGTCCAGTGATTTATAGGTAAGAAAGTATTTAGAACCTAGACAAGCTCAGACTACCAGGAGTGGGTTGCAAGCAGGGATAAAAAGAAAGTTCACTGATGCCAACTGTCCTTCATCTGAACACAGCTTGGAGTTTGATCTGGAAAAAAAAAAGGGACTTTATTCAGTTGTTATTTTTTCAGAAATGATTCATTTCTTCTTACTGCACAGCTGGAAACACATGTAAAGAGGTGAATGTTTCACCGTGGAAGGTTCAGTTGGAAGTAATTTGCTATTGAGCTCATAAATTTGAATTTCAGACCTCCAGTCCTGAGGTTGGGACCTAAGATTGGCAATGTCCTCCTTTCCATTACAGAACCAAACCAGTGAGATTCCAGTGGGTCATTCCCCTGTAGACTCTCTCCCTCAGTCCATAAGACTGGCAAAGTTGAGGTTGCCTTCAGAGGGCCAACCTTATGAGTCACCCAACTGGGTTAACCTTTGGTGCCTTTGCAGTCTGCTACATATTTCAGAAAAGTCTCAATGGTTAGGACTATTGTTGCTTACAGCATCTGTATGTTCTGATGATGCTCAAGAAGGTTCCAGTTCTCACAGATCACACATGACTGCCATGGTCAGAAGAACCCATAGTTAGTCTGCTTTTATTGAAAGAAGAAGGTGAAGGAGGAAAAGGAGAGAAGTCAAAGGGTGAGGGGAAGATGAGAGGCACACCTTTCATTTATATGAAGTGGTAGGAAAAGCTGCAAAGAAACAGAATTTTCAAATTCTGTTTTCACCATTTCTCTCAGGCTGTGTCTATATACTTGGCAATAAAATGCTGCTATCTCTAACTTTTACTTAAAATGATTGCTATGGTGCATGTAATGTATGACATCAGTTCTTCAATCTTAATCAATAACTCCAGGATGATGACAAATTGGGCTATTTGAGGGTTGCCATTTAAAGGTTTTGCACTGTCATTCAATCACTCTCTCTGCTCTCTCTGTTCAGCTTCACCTGCGGCTACCTACTCAAACGCAGCTCTGTTCATGGTTTATTCACTAATAAGCTGTCTTGATTTAATTATTCTCTGAAAACGCTATGTGGATCCCCACCTCCAGGTCTTTGTTCACACCACCTACCCTCCACACATGCTCTCTCTCTTTCCTGTCAAAGCACACCCATGTATCTACAGTCCTTGGCTCATCCTCCTCCTGCTCCTCTGAACTCTTATAATGCTTTCAGTGTCATTGAATTCCCAGTATATGTTTCTTTCATTGTCAGGTATTATTGTCCTTGATGGCAAAGACTATGACTTCATGCTTTTTGATATTCTCGTCATCAGTGATATGTGCCATACATAATGGGTGTTCAACCTCTTCATGACAATACTGAATACAAAGAAAATTCTGGACTCAGACAGAATTGGGTCAAGTCCCATCTCTATTATTTACTGGATTCCTTCTGTCCCTGGCCCTCACATCCAATGTGTCATGAAGCCCTGTCAGTTTTACTTCCAAAATATATATTCAATCTAATTGCTTCTCTTTTTGCTGCCATTGTGTTTATTCATATCACCAGTATCTTTCACTTCAGCCATCAAGACAGCCTCCTATCTAGCCTTCATGCTTCCACTGTTGCTCCTTCCCCTCCATTCTCCACACTAAACACAATTATCTTTTTGTTAAGGGTAAGCCAGATCATCTTACTTCCATGCTAAAAACTCTTTAATGTTTTCCCACTATGCTTGGGATGAAGCCCAGACCCCTGACCATGGCTTGAAGGCCCTGAATGATCTGACCTCTACCCCTCCCTCCAGCATCATCTCACACCTATCTGCCCCTCTCTCACTACACTCCAGCCTCACTGGCCCTTGGATAGTTCCTGAAAATGGCTGAGTTCTTACCCATCTCCAGGGCCTCTGCCTGGACAGTTATCTCAACCTGAAACCCTCTTTCTTGATTCTCAGCGTAGCAGGCTTCTTCTCATCCCTCAGGTTTCATCTCAAATGTCCCATTGCCCCAGAGAACCTTCTCATCACCCTATCTAACATATTCCTGTCCACCTTGTTTTTCTCTATCACAGCATCCTGTTTACTACTTTTATGGCACAATAGTCCATACCTATCTTGTTTATTTGTTTACTTGTATATCTGCCAGGTCAGTGAAAATGTACAATCCATGAAGGTAGGCATCATATCTGTTGTGTTCTCCATTGTCTCTGTAACCACTAGAATAGGGTCTAATGCATATCAGATGCTCAATAAACAGTATTAGCAACTTTTACTAAACAGAACATGTTAATTTATGAACAGAGTCACAAGCATATACTTTCATTTCTCCCCTCTTAGCCTTTGCACTATTGTTTTTGCACATTTTACTATATATAAAGCCCACACTGCCTTGTTATTATTATTTTTAACAGCCCACTATCTTTTAAAGAGATTTAGCTAATAAGAAAAAAAAACCTTACATATTTACCTATGTGGTTACTGTTTTCAATTCTCTCCATTGTGTTGCATAGATCCCTATCTGGTATCACATTCTTTCTGCCTGAAGAATAATTTTTAAAGCATTTCTTGTAGTACAGGTCTACTGATAATAAATTATTTCAGTCTTTTTATGTCTAAAAAAAGTCTTTATTTTGTTTTCATTTTGAAAGATGTTTACACTGGGTGTAGAATTGTAGGTTTTATTACTTTAGAATTTTAAAGATAGTGCTCCACTGTCTTCTTACTTACATTGTTTCTAATAGGTAATCTGCCATCAACCTTAATTTTTGTCTCTCTGTATACAACATATATTTTTTTTCTATGGCTGTTTTTAAAATTTTCTCTACCACTGGTTTTGAATAATTTGATTGTGATGTATTTGGCATTTTCTTTGTGTTTCTTGTGATTGAAGTTCTTAAGATTCTTGGATCCATGGATTTATGGTTTTCATTAAATTTGGAAACTTTTTGGCCATTATTTCTTCAAATATTTTTATATGCCAATATAACCCCCCTTTGAGGACCCCACTAGCATATAGATGAGGCTAATGGAAATTGTTCCATACTTTACTGATAAATCTCTTCTGATTTTTGAGCCTTTTATCTCTGTGTGTTTCCTTTTGGATAGCTTCTATAGCTGTCTTCAATTCACTAATCTTTGCCTCTGCAGTGTCTAATATGCTGTTAATCTCATCAAGTGTGCTTTTTATCTCAGACATTGTAGTTCTCACCTTTTAAAGTTTAATTTGGTTTGGTCTTTTTTACATCTAGTTAGTACATGTCTCTACTAACAAACATGCTCAACCTTTTTTCTAGCTTCTTGAACACACAGAATACAGTTACAATAACCGTTTTTAGTGCCCATGTCATCAAATTTTAACATCATTGTTAGTTCTGGGTGGATTCTAATTAATTGTTTTTACCTCATTTAGGTCATATATTCCTGTTTCTTTGCATGCATAGTCATTTTTAATTGGATACCAGGCATTGTGGATTTCACCTTGCTGGGTGCTGGCTATTTTGTAGTCATTCTGGGATGCAGTTAAGCTACTTGGAAAGTTTGATTCATTGCTGGCTTGCTTGTAGGCTTTATTAGGTAGTCTTAGATATAGGGCTATTTATTCCCTACTACTGAAGCAAGTCTCTTGAAAAGATTCTATCCAGTGACCAGGAATCATGAAGGTTTTGAGTCTGGCTGATGAGAACAGGCACTATTCCTTGCCTTGTTTGAGTACCAGGCACTATGCCCTCTAATACTTCCAAGTGGTTCTTTCTTCTTCCTGAGAAGTTTTTTTCACATACATGTGCTAATCAATATATAGCCAAATATTCAAATGGACCCTCTGCAGATTTCTAGAATTCTCTCTGTCTGCAGCATGTTCCTCCCAGGCACTCTGCCCTATGACTTCTAGCTGCCTTGGGGCCCCTAGATTCTCAGTTCCATCTCCTCCTCCTGTGCCACAGCCTTGAAATTTTCTTAAGGTTGTAAGCTGCAGCAATCACAGGGCTCAACTCACTTGAATCTCTCAGGAATCACTGTCTTACAATGTCTAATGTCCAGTGTCTTGAAAGTGGGCTTGCCTTTTTTGTTTTGTTTTTAGATTTTTAATAATTTTGGAGGAAGAGCATGTCTGGTCCATTTTACTCCATTTTGGTTGGAAGTAGAAGTTGCATGATGCATATAAACATTACCTAACCCTCTTGCTCATCAAGCTACTATCTGGGGAACAGTTCTAGTGGATAATAATGTGGTAATAAGAAAGACATTTTTAAAAAGTAGAGAAGGAAGAGTGTACTATGAAGTCCCACACCCTGGTTATGCCAGAGTTGGCTAGCAGAGAAAGGAGAAGGAAATAATCACTACTAATTACTGTGTTATTTGGAGTACATAGAATAGGCCATGCTAAATGAAATTCTTTTCTATTTTGATAGAGACTAAGGTAGGGTTCAGTAAGGTGAAAACAAAGCCAACACCCCTCTTAAGCCTCTTATTAAGTGATGTGACCTGCTCCACAAAGGAGGGTCATCAGCAAGCACAATGGTTTGTGAGCACATCACAAGATGTGCTCATTATACCACAAAGATAGAGTAGGGACCAAGCAATCACAGGGCAACACAGAAAATTGTTTTATAAGCCGATTTTTACAAATTGATTTCAAAACTGGGGAGCAATTACCATTAAGCAAAATAATTTGCTGCCCCAAAGAGGCTAGGGCAAAGCAATAGGTCCAAAGATAACCTAAGCCATCATTAGAGAAATCCAGTTATTTAGTCAATTTTACTTATTTACAGGACTAAAGATTAATGAGTTCAGATACTCACTCAGACAGTAATTAGGTTTCAAAAACATACTATAACACAATCAATCATGGCTCTTGAACATAATGGCATTAGGGCAGAGCCCTCTTTCAGCTCCAGTTATTAGCAACTGATTGGTGAACACTGGGCTTAAGCTGAGAGGCTACCCCAGGGCCCTGCAATAAAATGAAAGAAAACCTTTGAATAAGAAGACAGCACATCTTTGATCCTTTGTCCTTTGCTTGGATATTCTGAGATATTATGCTCAGATTGTACGAATCTGTAACAGAACTTCAAGATTGGTGGCATTTCAAAATACATTTGGTATTTCACTTTCAATAAAAATGTACTTGAGAATCCAGTTATGTATATTCCTTTGAATCTCATCTTTGACAGACATTATCACTTTCTTTTAAATTCATAAAAACTTACTTTCTCATTACTTTATAAACTTAGGGATTTATGAGTATACTAGGACTCCATGGCACCAAAGAGAAAGGCAAGAAAATAAAAAGCAAAAGAGCTTTTAGATGAGGAAGAAATTTCCATTTTCTGCTTTTATTTAGCAAACTTCTCTTGTCATGGAACAAGGAAATTAGGTAAAGGCATAAGTCCTAGATTCATAAAATCTAGGGTGGAGAAGAGATAGGAAAAGGAAAAAGCAGTAATCACTTGGAATAATTTTAGCTATAAAGAAAAGTTGCAAGGATAATAGAGAATTTCCATATACCCTTTGCCCAGTTTCCCCTAATGTTAACATCTCACATTACCATGACACATTTGCCAAAACTGTGAAACTAACATGGTACATGACTATTAACTAAACTCCAGATGTCATTTGGATTTTACCTGTTTTTCTACTAATATTATTTTTGTGTTTTATACTTTTTGTTTTTTTTGTTCCAGGATCCAGTCCAATATACCATTTTGCATTTAGTCATCTGCCTCCTTAAGTCTTTTCAGGTCTATGCAGCCTCTTAGTCTTTCCTTGTTTCCCATGACCTTGACAGTTTTGAAGAATATTAGAGAGATGGGTTGTAGAATGTCCCTCAGTATGTCTAATGTTTTCTAATTACTAAAGTGGGGCTATGGATTTTTGGAAAGAATATCACATAGGTAAAGTACCCTTCTCACTGCAACATGTCAGCAGCTATAAGGATATCAGCATGGTTTATTACTGGTGATATTCACCTTGATCATTTGGTTAAGGTGGCGACTGCCAGTTTTCTCCACTGTAAAGTTACTTTTCCCTTTCCATATTCTATTCTCTGAAAGCAAGTCACTACGCACAACCCCCATTTGAGAGGGAGAGAGATAATTAAGCTCTGTCCCTTGGAGAGTGGGTATCCACTTATTTTACTTGGATTTCCTCTATAAGAAATATTTGCCCTTCTCCCCTTTTGTTTATTTATTCAATTGTTTCCCTTCCCTATTTCTAATAAATACTTTCTCCTAGCTTTTTCTCTCTATATATTGGATTTTATATCAAAGTATACAGCAAACACAATAGCTCATGCTGTATTGCAAAGACTCACCAGACTTCCTTCAAAGACACATGTCTATCCTCCATGAAGCCACTGTGCAATTTGTTGAATTTGTAGTTTTACCCTTCACATTTTTTTTCCTGATTTTTTTTCATGGAAAGCTTATTTTTCTGTGGTTGTTTGTATGGATGCCAGGCATTTCCTTTAAGAGTGTTAGGACTCTGTCTGATGCAGTTCACTGTTTTCATACATATTATACAGGCTATGGAATCAAAGACTGTGTAAACTTAGGCTGTACCTCCATAAGTTTTTAAGATCCAGTTGAAAAATAAAAATACAATATTTGTATGATTCAATCCAGCAGTTGTTTAATTTCCATAACAGCAAACAAAGGGTTTGACTGACTTTTTCTAATCATGTTTCTCTCTGTTTCTATTTGGACCTACGAAGTCTTTTACCATAAGAGAATCCTTGGGGGGCAAAAAAAAAAAGAAGAAGAATTGACATATTTTCCCCTACATAGTCTCCTCCCTGCCTAACCCTTCTCCAAGGAAAAAAAAAAAAAAGACGCCCTTAAACCTTTAAATTCAGTCCTAAGGTGGATACTGAGGTGGATAACTGCAGAAGAGCATAGGGATTTTCATTTGATATTTGGTTTATCTGAAGCCCAATCAATCGGCTCCCTGAATGAGCCAGACCAAATTTCTTGTGTGCTATGCCAGGCTTCCTGTGAGTCTTGAGTCCAGCCACTGGATTCTCACCAGTTTTTCCAGGAGAGAGCAACATGAGACCCATGGGACCTTCTGCATTCCAGCTCTAAGAAAGTTCTGTCAACAAGGCATTGATTTCAAGTATGGGTAAAGGCATCCCCTAGTGTGTCACCAGGCATGAATACTGCCAATGCTAACATGTGCTATAAGCCAGACTTTTCCTCATTCTGCCAACAATAAGAAGTGTGCAGAAGCTCAAGGAGGAGCAGGGGAGGCTGCCACCCCCGTGGAATACCCATCGAGTCCTTGGCACTGAACTAGACCTGCTGAGTAGGAAAAGGACACATAGTGCTTCATTCTTATTCCTTCCCACTATGGTTCCTCTTGTCAAGAACTCATTGCCTCTTTCCTTCTCAATCTCCTTCATCTCTTCAGAATACTCTAGCTGGGCACAGTAGCTCACACCTGTAATCCCAGCACTTTGGGAGGCAGAGGCAGGTGGAGTGCCTGAGGTCAGGAGTTTGAGACCAGCCTGGCCAATATGGTGAAACCCCATCTCTACTAAAAATACAAAAATTACCTGGGCGTGGTGGCAGGCCCTTATAATCTTAGCTACTCAGGAGACTGAGGCAGGAAAATTGCTTGAAACCAGGAGGCAGAGGTTGCAGTAAGCCAAGATCATGCCATTGCACTCCAGCCTGGGTGACAAGAGCGAAACTCCATCTCAAAAAAAAAAAAACAAAACAAAAAACCAGAATATTCTAGTTGGTGGATTATTTCCATTCTTCAGAAATTCCAAGTGTCCAAACATATGCATTTTTTGTTATATACCATTTGTATGTGCTGTTTCAAATATGTTCCTTTTTATTCCAGTCCAGCATATAAGCAGTTTGAGGTTAAAAAAATGTCTTATCAGTCCTTTCTACTAGAATGTAAATGCTAGGAAGTCGCTTAAGATTTGTTTACTGCTGTGTTGGTTGTGTTTAACAGAGGACCAAGAGGATAATACAAGCTTAATAGATATTTGTTGCACAGAAAGGAAAAATGAAAGTCTCCTCCCAGTGCCTAGTACGTCACCTCGACTCAAGTCATCATACTGACTGCCTGATGTCAATCATGCCTATTCTCTAACGGTTTCAGGTCTAGATTAGTCGTAAGGTAACCATGTCTAGCATACTTTCAGAAATAGTGACTGAAAATGTTATATTTATAGAGTCATTTAAAATCCCCTTCTCCCCCAAATACTTTTTTAATCTCATTCTCTGAGCAATTGTATGATATCGGTTTAGTGACTGATTTCTTAGGATCCCAAACTGGATGAAAATAACTGAACCTACCAACAATTTTGATCCATTGGTACTGACAACAACAAGCATTTGTTGTGAAAGAGCTAGCTGAATGAGGAAATTTTTGTACCCTTTCATAATCTTCCTAGAAATGTAAAATCATAACAAAAAAAATCAGAAGTGTTTCTCAAGTGCATTTTTAGTTTTCTGAAATTACAGTGCATACATTTCATGGTCTCTTGCTCCAAACCTTAACCTTTTACTTATCAGTAGGCAAGTTTGGGTTGGACATACTTTCTTCCAGACATGCTAATTTTTTGTTGGAGTCTTGACTGGGCCTTCACATCTCCAGATGAACCAAACATGATCATTTTGTGATCATTAAAAATTCTTCATATATTTAAATATACTTACATATTTATGCTTCTAACTTGACAAAATGACTTTAAAGTGTAATGCAAGTACAAAGATGTGTATTACATATCTTAAATTCTCTTTACCTTTCCCTCTCCCCTTCTCAATATCTCTCTTATTCTCTTACCTTCCAACTTTACCTTACTCCTAGATTTTATGAATCTAAGACTTGCACCTTTTTTCACTGGTCTAATTTCATGATAAATAAATTAGCTAGCAAGCCCTCCCAAATCTCTAATTGAAATACATGTGTATCATGTAGGGAGCATCTTACAAGCTTGTCAGAACAGTCTGCCAAACCTGGGGAGATGAGCACCAGGGAATTTTTTTTTTTTTTTTTTTTTTTTGAGATGGAATCTCGCTCTGTCACCCAGGCTGGAGTGCAGTGGCACAATCTCAGCTCACTGCAACCTCCGCCTCCCAGGTTCACGCCATTCTCCTGCCTCAGCCTCCTTAGTAGCTGGGACTACAGGCGCCTGCCACCACGCCGGCTAATTTTTTTGTATTTTTAGTAGAGACAGGGTTTCACCGTGTTAGCCAGGATGCTCTCGATCTCCTGACCCCGTGATCCACCCGCCTCGGCCTCCCAAAGTGCTGGGATTATGGGCGTGAGTGACCGCACCTGGCCGGGTATGAACATTTTAATGAACAGTGGTCAGGTCACTAGGATCATCCTCCTTCAGTACCAGAGTCAAGGAGACCAGCCAACACACATGGCAAGGCCAGAGGTACAGGTCCCCGGAAGACAGACAGAGCCTTGACAGCAGGTCTTCCATGTGTCTCCATTGTGTCTGCATACTCCCCGATTCAAAATTCCTTCCTGCTTTCATATCCAAGAAAAATAAACACAGATTCCAAGGTTAGACATTTTTCTCTTTCTAAAAAGTATCAACACTCCCTCCCGGCACTGCTCCCCACAACAAAGTGGATGCAATGCCTGTTCACAAAGGCACATTGGGTGAGGATCTCCGTGTTTAGATTCCTCTCTACAGAGGCCAGAAAGTCTTTACAGTCACAGCACTGACCCTCGGGCTGAAGCTTGAGGTCAGTCCTTCGTGTTCAGAGTTCCTCACATACCGTCCCCTGCTCTCTGCCAGCCTGTTTGGTAACAGAGAGTCCAGAGGGAGGGGAAGTAAGAAGGGGAAGGGGCCAAGGCAGAGCTTTTATTTTCAAGATGTAAAAGGCAAACTTCGGGCCGCCAAGTCCAAATCCACAACCAGATAGAGCCTCCGTGCTGGTTTGAGCTATTGCTCAACGTTCTAGGCTTTAATATTTTAAGAAAAGTTTATTATGACAAGTCAATGACAGCACTTTTAGTAGGTTAATAAATCATGGACATATTATATCACAGAGATGACAGCTATGTAAAGCATCACAGGAAACCTGATATTATTTCAACGAAATAGCAACTAGAGCGTCTTGGCACTTACTGTAATTTTAAGTCAAGTTTTAAAAATATATTATTATTAATATTACTGAATGAGAAATTTCTTTGGATTGGGTACTGAGAAATGAAACAGTTCATTGCACAGTTTAGTGTGAGAAGGAATGAAGCATTACGTGGGGAAGGGATTGCAAATGCGGCTTCCTATATTGATGCTCTGGTTATTTTTTATAATTTGCTAATAGCAGCTTAGGGGAGGGAAAGGAACCCAAACCAGATGAAAAATAGGATAAAAAGATAGCCAAGAGCTTTCTTTCATGGCCTCTTTCCAAGCATATGTGGAAAAAAAGAGATGTTAATTTTTTAATAAGATTTGGAGCATGGTAGAGTAGGAATTGGGGGCCGACCCAGTCTTGTCTTGTTACTTTCATAGTGGAAACTTGGAAGTAGCTGTCAGAGCTGGAGGGTGACAGATGTCAGCAGTGAAGGATGCAAAGGCAACAACTTACTCCTCCTTCCAAACTGTGAAAACTGTCCTGTGCCAACATTTTTCTGTTCTTTTGGAGGACAGGACAGAGGAATGGCAGGTTAAGAAAGAATAATAAACGCTGATATGTAGATAGTACTTTCCAGTTTACAAAATGCTTTTACCTATTTTATCTCAAATCAGATTTCTACAATAAGCAGCCTAGGCTCTGCTGTAATTCTTTTCACATGAGAAGGTGAAGGCTTGGGGAGGTGAAGTGACTTGCCCCCAAACCCACAGAACTGCTTGTGATCGAGAAAGAATAATAATCCAATCTCCCAGTGGTTGGGTCAGAGCTTTTTCCATTATGTGTGTTTATCTCAGTTTCATCTGGTTTGGGTTTCTTTCCCTGCCCCATCCTAATATGAGCAAATTATAAAACATAACCAGAACATCAATATAGGAAACTGCATTTGCAATCCCATCCCCACATAATACTTTATTCCTTCTCACACTGAACTTCGCAACGAATTGTTTTAGTTTTTAGTACCCCATCCAAGACTATGCTAATCTCATGTCACTATTTCTCTTAACATCTTGTAACCGCTTAGCACTGGAAGCCAATAGTTCAGTGGGCATAGTCAGTGCCATCATCCCTGGAGGGAAAGGTGGCCCCTCACAATCTTCCTTCTTAATCCTGGCCTCAGGGCTGGCTTCATTCCTCGGGTTTTGGACAAGAGAGAAGGGTATTTCACACCAAGGAGGGCTTGATGTTCAGAACAACATCTTGGCAAGGGCAGAGGCCAACTAGTAAGGGTGAAAGAATCTGTTTTCAGCTCTCTCAGCTCCTGAAGGTCCTCCTTCTGTGTGTATCTATTGCCTTTTCTCTAGGTCTGTCTCCCACCTTCCAGGAAACCAGGGTGTTTCTCCACCACACAGCCACATCCAAAATCTGCCCACAAGAATCCAGTATCGGTCACTTAAGCCTTGGTCTAAATTTAAATCTATGTTACTTCTCCTAGGGATATATTCATAGCAAGCCTATATTTAATTGTGAAATAAAATATTTTCCTGCAAAATAATGATAATATTAATAATAATAATAATTGGGAACTACAACAAACATGGAAGAGTTGTTCAGTGATTTTCTTGGGGAAGGAAATGGAAAATTTCCTCATATCCATGACCATGTGCTACACATAGGCACCATTTAAAAGATGATCCAAGCATTGAAAGTAATGTCATAGCATTGTGTATAGTCAAGGTATCCTTTAAAGGATGATAGATCATTTGGCATTGTATTACAACAGTGATCATTTTGAAGGTTTGTAATTGAGACACAGAAAAAAATGGAAGTGATGGCCATCAAAAAATTTAAAAGTCCCTGGCTTCTAGAACATTCTGTAAGACATTAGGACAGGTAACAGCTATCAACCTAATGACCATAAGCTGCAAACCCCAGAGAACTTTAGAGCACAGCTTTCAAATAAGTGGCAACTTGAAATCTACCAGTCAAGGTTTTAAATTTTTTAACATAAATGCACATCTACTTCACTAATGGCATTGACCCATTCCCTGCTCTTCCTTTTTATTGCTTTCCAAGGCCGTGTTATTTCACTTGCAGAGAATCAGACACCAAGGATTAAGTCATTTACTCTAGGGTGACCCAGGAGTGGAAATGAAGGTATAATCCAGGCCCACTGACTCCCTTCCACAAGCAATGGATGCTTTAATTACTACATAGGAAATCACAATTCAGAAAATCTCTTCAATAGAAGTCAACAGTAATAACGTCAAGACTTAATAAATGGGTGTGGACTATGTCCTTGGAAAAATTAGTTCTACCAAACTGTGGAGACTTGGGCTAGGTCAAAGTGAGTACGTGGTCAGACCTGTCTATCTTCTGAAAGAATTTGGAATGAGGAATGAATCATAGAGGTTATCTGGATCCACAAATCACAAAAGTCTATCTAGTGCCTGTTATTTCAAAGCAGTTCCATAACATCTCTGGAAGAAAATCAGGTTATCTATATGACCCCAGATGGTACCCACAGCTTCCTAAGCCCTGGCTTTTTACACACGTGGCTGTGTCTGGGGCAATACCAGGCATTACCTTTGTAAACTGTGTAGAAAGTATCCCTACTCACAATCATGTAGAAAGTAGCCTTACTCACAATCACTCAAATCCCTAGAAACAGAGACAACTTAAATAAAATGGGCCTTTTAATTTTAATGTGAGCTGTTATTAAAAGTTAGAGTGAGAAAGAGGTCAAACCTTTTATTTATATAGAAAAATTCCTCTATCCCATGAACCCGAGAAAAAAAATGAAGTAGAGAACTCAAAACTGCCTTTCTTAAAAAAGAAGGACAAGCAGGGGTCAGAGTAGGGGTGGAAGGGAAAACGTGTGCCATTCTATAACGCTATTGAAAAGTTAAGTCTCTATGAGTAGAAGAAACATTCTAGAAGCAGAAAGTGGATTTTCATGAAAATACGCACTCCCTAGGAATTTTAACATCTTGAGGCTTACCCAAGCTGTGCTGGGGAAGTGAAAACTCGCGAGCAGCCAAACATTGGGAAATTTTTATTTGCAGCCATAAGTTATCCCATATGGTTGGAGGGTGATTTCTTACACGACAGATCAGAACTTGAACGAACTTGGTTGTTTTCTACAAGGAGAAGGGAGGAAGGGATGGGTGAGCCTGATTTCTGTGTCATAACTGGGCCTAGGGTAGTAGCAGCAGCAAATCATCTTGTCAGAATAGTTTTAGTTGGCTAAAAAAAAAAAAAAAAAAATTGTGGCAAGAGAGACAGTGGAATAAAGCGATAGGATGGGAGGGAGAAGAAAAAATAGAAAAACAAGGTAAGCAATTACCAGCAAAGAGGGAATGTATGGTAATAAATACCAAAGGCACAGGAGAGGGAGGAGATGATGGAAGGAAGTTGATGGTGGAAGGATCGGTCAGAGGCAAGGAGGGGCATCTCCACCAGGTAAATTAGGTCTAGAAGGGCCTCTACTATTACAGAGAAAATTCAAGATGGTGTTAAAAAAAAATAGACAGGCAAAGGTAGAGAATGAACACAAGATAAATTACATAAGAGGTTGAAATAAATAAGACTCTTTAAGTAGATAAGAAACAAAGAGGTCACAGGAAAATTTATAGCCACAACAGGAAAAAAAAAAAAAGCTAAATGAATTCTCTGCCTGAGTGTTCACAAAGGATGGGGGTAAGGGAGGGGGTATAGAAGCCAGAAACAGGCATAAATTTTCAGAAGGAGGATGGAGAAATGATTAAGGAAATCAAGATCAATAGCAGAGCTGGCCATCGAGACATTGCAATGTTCCCAAGCCTCAGAAAACTCCAGGGGCAGAAATGGCATCTGGCCCCAAGCCTGAAGGGATATGATGGAAGGGATCTCAGAAGCCTTCTCACGGAGTTGTAGCAAAACTAGAAAGGGAAAGGCAGGCGCGGTCCTGCAGAGCTGACATGATATCAATTGCAGATGATGCACGAGCTACTCTTGGGTTACCATGTGATGAGACCTAAATGCAGATGAGGGGTGACACTCAGCTCATTCTTCACAACTGGCATTTCCCTTTGACAAGCAGTTGTCAGTAAGGGCTATGTGTCAGTAATAAAATGACTGGTATTTGTACACTCTCAAAGGCCAGTTGTTCTTATCCTTTAGCTATGGCACCAACAAACGGGTGGCTAAGTGATCACTGTGTCTTCTGACCTTTGAGCTCTGGCAGGCCTTCTCTGTCATGCTTCCAGGGAAGAAAATTCACCAAGGCAAACGGGAGGAAGAAGAAGGGAGACTCTGTGGAATCCATCTCATGGACTGAGTTTGTGTACTTACCTCATTCACGTCACATACTGATTCTCTTTGTGCCTCACTTTTAAATTTCTTCCTTTCTTTTACTCTATTGTAAACATGAGTCAAAGAGCAGGAAGAAAAGGAGGAGAGAGGAACTGTGAGTTAATTTCTCAGTGGAGACAGCAGGGCCTAGAAGAGCAAGAACACGGGTCTGAACAAAAAGAAAAATGCATTGGGAACAAGGAAAAAAATCTAAGAATCAGAGAAATTATCTAAATTGGTGGGGTTGAAGGAAGCAGTAAACTTAATTGTGAGACGTGAGGAAAAGATCTTAGGTATAGAGTTAAGAAGAAAACAGCCGAGGGGAGGAAATGAGAAATGTGGTGGGAAGAAGCCCGTCGTGATTCAGAACGCAAGGTTGAAAGGGAAAGCTAGAGAGAAAGAAGCAAATCATTAGCAGATTTGCACTTGGCTTTGAAGAAGGTCCTAGGAGACAAGGAACCAAGCTGGTGAGATAGAGGAGGACACATGGCATGAAATCAAAACAGCAAGCAAGGAAGAAGACAGAGCTCAGCATCCTTGAAGCCCAGGGTTCTTTAGGGACCTGGGGCCATAGCACTGAGTCTGTGAACACCAAAAGTGGCTCTTCAGGGAGAGACACATAGATACACACCGCACACACAATACACACACAGCACATACACACACACCACACACACACAGCACATACAACACACACTGCACACACAGCACATATGAACACAGTACACATACCACACACCCACACCACACACACATACCACCTCATATTCACACACACAGCACATACACACACTACAAACACCACACACACACACCACACAGCATACACACACTACACTCACCACACAGACCACCTCACATACACACACACAACACACACACAGCACATATACATATACCACACACCACAGACCACCTCACATGCACACATACAATACACACACAGCACAAACACATGATACACACTGCACATACACCACATATGACCACACTACACACACCACACCCACACCACACCCACACACCACCTCACATACACACACACACACACACCACACACACACACCACACATACTACACACAACCTCACATACACACACACCCACAACACACACACACTCACAACACACACACAGCACATACACTATGCACACCACACACAGCACAAACACACCACCATACACTATACACCATACACTACACACACCACACACACAACATACATACAACTACACACACCACCTTACATACATATACACACACACCCACACCACACATACCCACACCACACACACCCAGCATACACACACTACACACAGCACCTCACATACATACACATACACACTACACACACAGCATACACACACCACCTCACAAACACAGCACACACACAGTGCATACACACACACATTACACACACACCACCTCACATACATGCACATACAGCACACGCAGTATATACATATACACACCACACACATTACACACATACCACATCACATACATATACACACACAACACATACACAACACATACACACACCACACACAACCTCACATACACACACACCACACATACTACACGCACACATTACATACATCCACACCCCCACACAGCACACATACAGCACATATACCCACACCACACACATAGCACACACACTGCACGCACACATCACATACACACCCCCACACAGCACACATACAACACATATACCCACGTTACACACACAGCACACACACTACACGCACACTACATCACATACATACACACCCCCACCCAGCACACATACAGCAAATATACCCACACCACATGCACATGCACAGCACACACACTACACACACACCACTTCACATACATACAGGCATACCCCCACAAAACACACATACGGCACATGCACACAGCACACACACACACTCACATCACATACATAAATACCCACGCACAGCACACACACACGCTACACACACCACCACCTCACATACATACACACCCTCATGACACACACATACAGCACATACAAATACACACTCAGACACATGGCATATACACATACTGCCACAGCATGAACATACACACACACACAGCACACACACACCACACATTTCTAGCAAAATAAACCAATTTCAGTTCTCCTTTAGGAATAAAGAGAGATGGGCAATCTATGAAATTTCCTAGTGGAAGACACAAGCTACTCTAATATTCTAGTTATTTGACACCATAAAATTTAATAGCTCAAACTATAAATTTTACACAGGAATGATTATTATTCCAGACACAGATAAGTGAGAATGGCTTTGAAAGATATTTTATTTACTAATCTGATTAAAAATTCTTCGCTTGGTCTAACTAGCTCACCAATAAGGAAAATAGCCCATAAATCCTTTAAAAAAATCAATCATTTGACTTCACAAAATTTCAGGATTGAAAGAAAATGAGAGAAGGTGCGGTCACTTTAGGCCATTTCCCCATCAGGACATGCCCATTCCATAAACCACGTCAGAATGATATGCACATTTTTCATGTCCATTAAGTCAATTAATAGCAAAAGTGTTAAGTTTTTGTCTCTTCTCTAGGTGGTCTTGTTCATTGCACACTTCTCAGCCAGAAATATCTGTATCTATTTATTATATTTTCTAATATTCAATCTGAAGTAAAAAATCAGGAGGTTTTCACTCCTATTTTGTAGTTAGGAAGATGGAGTCCATAAAGAAGGAATGAAATGAGACCAGTGTCAACTAAATTAAAACAAGAAAAAGGACTGCCTTGTAATTGAATATTAAAGGAATTGGTTTCCTCTAGTTTAAGAAAATAATGTGAGCCCTGAAAATAACCTCCCCTCTTCTTTTATCAATATGCCCCAGCCCACAGCAGTGCACTTACGCAGGGTATGGGCAATCTATAGTGACAGATGTTTTTGGACAGCCGAATTTTCAGATATTGATTCACTAGATAGCCTTTCAAATCTTCCAGTGAAGAGAAATCAGAACTGTTGAAAAATCAGAACCTCTGACAACCATATTTGCTCTGCTCAGCTAATGTCAGTTGCCGAGCATGCCGCTCACTTAAGACTGGACATGGCTCTCCAGTTCAACCCAGTCCCCACCCAGGGGCACCACCCATTTTGGTGACCTGCTTGGCCCCTGTAGATACTTGAGTTTTTGATGTCCACACCGAAGAAACCACAGGACCCCTGAGCATGTTGCACAATCTCCCAAAATGAGAGTCAGTTTTTTATCTTCTCTAAGACGGCTGAGAGGGCAGATGACAGGTCAAAATGACCCACGTGCACAGTGCTCAGAATGTACTTACAAACAACAATTGCTATGGGACCAGATGGCAGGGCCTAATTGGTCCTTGCCTCACTTTAAATTACAGAACAGTCAACTTCTGATGTCTGACATTCCCTGACAAATCAGATTAGGGATTATCCTTTTTAAAAAATTTAGCTACTCATGCTTTTCTCTTATTTTACTATTTTTCTCCATTATACTACCTAAAATCTGATATTTATAATCTTGCTAATAATTATAATCATATTATGAAACATTTACTTCCTGATATCTTTGAAAAACTCAATATATATTTTATTGTGACTTTACTAAAGATTATGTGAATAAACTAATTTTTTATGATGTTGGCATTTTTCAACATTTGCCTTGAAAAATAACACTGGGTCTTTGGAATATAATGACCTGAAATATCTTAGAATAATCTGATCATTTATTTTAAATATTATCAACTAGAAGGATGATAAAACCATACTGAAACTCCTGACTCATTTCATTATCAAGTCTCATTCTGCACCCAACAGGAAAATGACAGATGAAGCAGCTCAGCCCTGACCCCTGGTAACCTTACTGCCAGCAAGGCAAGCGTTGGTTAGAAAAGGTCATACCCTGGAGTGTCAGGATCTGTAAGTCAAAAATAGCACAAGGCACTGAGAAGGAACTAGTCTTTAAACTTATAAAGGTGAGATACCAAATTCAGCATAACCACATGCTTCTCATACAGTATAGTTCTTTTTAACTCTGAATTAAACATATATTTTTATGCCAGAACAGTTTTTTATTACAAGGCTGGTAACCAGAGTGGTGATAACGCCCACACAAACATAATTCTTCCAACCCACTTTCACTACAAACAAACACATGCATCCCAAACTGCATTGCAGGCTGGACAAGCTACATGATTTGCAGGACCCAATGCAAAAGGCAAATGCAGAACCCATGTTCTAAAATTATTAAGCATTTCAAGATGGTGACAGCAGAGCATTAAACCAAGTGAGCAGTCCTCCGGGCTCGGTGCCCTGTACCACTTCGCAGGTCACCCTAGTTAAAAGAAAGAGCCAGTTATAAGAAAGCCCACCCTAGTTACAAAAAAAGAACTTTTGAAAGTTAAAAATACATATTTTTTCCTTTCAAAGATATACAACCATTTAGCCTTTACTCCTGTATCCTCAGATCTGGCCTTAGGTAAGACAGCATTCATATTGGGGAGTACAGCATGGAGACACAAAAGAGAATCCAACTTTTTCCCAAGTATCTTTCCAGATCTCACCTACACCCTTCTTACTCTGAAGGGCCCTTTCACCTCCCTCCTGGAACCAGGAAAGAGTTGCTGAGGCATTAACTCTTTGGACATGCACAGTAGGCAACTGATTAAGTAAATACCTTTTTAACCTCAGGTCAGATTGTTCAAATACAAAACAATCACATCCTTTGCTTTGAGAAGGATAAAGCTGAGTAAGAAGAGAAGGAAATCGAAAGTAAATGTCCTATTAAAAAGTAGCATTAGGAGATATACCCAATGTAAATGATGAGTTAATGGGTGCAGCACACTAACATGGCACATGTATACATATGCAACAAACCTGCATGTTGTGCACATGTACCCTAGAACATAAAGTATAATTTAAAAAAAAAGAAAGAAAGAAAGAAAAAAATAAGTAGGTCTTCCAGAAGAGCTCTTTGCACACGGAAGTAACTAAATCAGACTTTAAACTGTCAGCAAAGCAGGAAGAACACAGTAGGTGAGACCTTGAAGAACACAGCCCTGGTAACACCTGGGACTGTGTAAGAAATTCTGAGAATGGACCCTCAAGCATTTAGTGGGCACCATTACGGGAGATGCAGGCTTTGACATAAACTCTTGCTGCATCTGCTGTTGGCAGGGTCTTAGAAGGGTCAGTATCATTTCCTAGGTCTACTATAATTCTCTGTTTCTATAAAACATTTTAATTATTCTTTGGGCTTGGCCTACTTGATCATTATTAGCTCTGAGAAGTTGGTACAAGAGGATTTCAGGTACGGTCAGGTACAGTTTGGTTTGTTGGCAGTGACCTGAGACTCCAGATGGCTGGGCTTGAGGCTCAGCACCTTCCAAACACAGCTTCTCAGCTTCGTCAACCAAGAACATGTGAGGACACTCCTAGATCAGATGTCGCTTGACTCCCCTTAACTCTCCTTAACTCCCCTGGGGTGAGGGGGTGCATGGATCAGGCCTGGGCCACAGCACACTCCAGCTTTAACCAGAGCAGCCCTCTAATTTTCTGTTCATTGGTTGGTTCCCCCAGTAAAGCACTGAAGTGAAAATCATGTCTCTGGAGGGCATCCCCATCAGGTCTGGCTCATGACACCAGCTCTGACACCAGCTGCCAGGGCTCCAATCAGCTCCACCACTTCTTCGGGTATTACCTCAGGCAAGCTTTTAAAGCTCCTCCGTGCCTCAATTCCCTTGTCTGGAAAATGAAAACAATAACTCTACCTACCTCCTAGGGTTTTTGTGAAGACTTATGTGTAAAACTTTGAGCTCAGTTGCTGGTTTACAGTATGAGCTAAACAAATGTTAACAATAGCAATTTCATTTGAACAAAGAATTTCACGGTAAAGGAAAGACTGAAAAGCTCTGGACCCTAATCCTTTAAGATCTCTCTAGGGCTAAAATGCTATGATTTTTCTACCATTTCTTCCTTTATTTTCTTCATCTCTTTATTCCCTCCCCACAAAACCTCCACCACCAGAGTTGAACAGAGGTCAAATAGGAATCCTTCCCTTGTGCATGGTGGTGGTGATGGTGTGTCTGCAAATTTGAAAGTGTTTCTGGAAAGGCTGTTTGGAAGCTTTATATTGTAGGATTTTGCCTGGCCTTTTTTAGTGGATGTAACTGGACCCTCCTTCCTCACCAACCAATGTGTGAGACGAATCCTGATTGTCTATGCATGCTGTATGGGCGAGGCCTACGTCTCTAATTACAGCTGCAGACAATAATGTGGGAATGCCGACAGCAACTACTGTCACAAAGGAAAGATCTAGGACAAGGCAGAAGCGATAGCTAAGGCCTTGCAGAAGACGTATAATATATGTCTGCTTCATGGCACCAATGCACAAACGACCACCCAGCTGGCAGTTACCTTCCTTGGCTTTTTCCTTCCACCTGCTTAGTGAGAAAACAGCCTTCGATGACAGGAGTCCAGGATAAATCTGTCAGCGTGACTTACAGAACAAAATCTCCTGAGAAAGGTTTGAGGAATCCAATAAATAAAAGCTCTATGTACCAAACAGCAGCAAGGTTACCCAAGTTTATCACACCTCCTTTTAACCCCTGTGGTATGGACCTTATTGACTGTAATTATCACCAACCTCACAAGACATCTGGAGGTGGCACATCTTTCGCTCCTGTGAGGGTGGCCCCATGCAGACCTGCTTCCCAGGTAGCAGTCCCAAGAGCCGCAGGTTTTGGACAATGGTCATGAGTATCTTTTATCTGACAGGTAAGTGAGATGCTTTGATTCTTCCAGGAAGGGGCTGGGCATTGAGAACAGATTTCAGGCATTCAACACAAGTTGGGGAAGGGATTTTAAGCTATTTAGAGACTTAGAAAACACGAGTCCAGCAGAGTCTCTGGCTACATGACAATAACAGTTCTACAGCTGTCACCCAATCCTGCAAAAAGGTGTCAATTGGCAGACTTGACCAGATACTACACAGTGATTCTGTCTGTTTGTTTGTTTGTTTGTTTTGAGACGGTGTCTCACTCTGTTGCCAAGCTGGAGTGCAGTGGCACGACCTTGGCTCACGGCAACCTCTGCCTCCCGGGTTCAAGCGAGTCTCCTGCCTCAGTCTCCCAAGTATCTGGGACTACAGGTGTGCACCACCATACCCTACTAATTTTTGTATTTTTAGTAGAGACAGGGTTTCACCACGTTGGCCAGGATGGTCTCGATTTCTTGACCTCATGATCCACCCGCCTCAGCCTCCCAAAGTGCTGGGATTACAGGCACGAGCCACTGTGCCTGGCCTAGACAGCAATTCTAAAGGAGGTATGATGATGCCCAGAAAGTTTCAAACCCATCTCTTAGAATTGCACTCAATTTCCTCCCTCAGAGGGCATGGGCACCTACAGTGATACCCAAGCTGCAGAAAGAACAGAATTCAACACCAAGACAAGAGCACCTCAAAAAGCTACACTGGGTAGACATGCAAAGGAGAGGTTGAAAGAGTGTGTGAGTATTTAAGGTATTTAAGGTTCCTTACTGCCTAGGGAATAAAGTCCCATTCCTATACATGATGTCCAAGGCTCTACTCAATATAGCCAGCTTTCTCTTTCGGAATGCCCCACCATTCCCACCCAGCTATAGCCCCCGGGTTGTAGCTGCAGACTCCAAGGGGATCTCAGAGTTAATGAAAGGGGCTGCAGATTCTTATACACCCAGGTTGTCTTACAGATAATGTCTTATCTGTCATTTTTAAATACATACAAAATTGCTAGAGGGTTATTACAATATGGGTTCATACAGAAATATTACTGAATTTTTGGTTACTTTGAATGAACAATTACTTTCCCACAGAAGTTTTAGAAGTTTCTTTTTGTTATTGTTTTATCTTGTTTACATAAAAGGGATTCTTCTTCTTCAGAAACAGGAACCTCCTAGGTGACACAGACGCATTCAGTAGGCAACGCCTTTGACATCTTTTTTTCTCCCAGTGCTGTCCAGTAGAAATTTAATGCAAGCCACAAATGTAATTTTACATTTTCTAGAAGTCACATTTAAAAAATAAGTTAAAAAAGAAAATTTAATTTTAATATGCTTTAATCTAATATATCCAAATAGTATCATTTCAACACATTACTAATATTTATAAATTATTAATGAGACACATTACATTCTTTTTTTTTTCATATTAAGACTGCACAATGTGGCGTGTATTTTATGGCTACAGGACACCTTAAATTGGTCTAGCCCTATTTTAAGTACTCAGTAACCACCCTTGACTAGTGGCTACCATATTAGACAGTGAAGTCATACTTTTAAGTCTTGGTTCTTGCTGCTCCTCCATCTTCCCTATTTTCCACACCTTATCTTCCAGACCTCTGTGCTTGTCTTTAACACAGTCATCCTTAATGCCTCATGGATGGACTATTATTTCTAGAGATCTCAAAGCTCAGAGTGATCTCACATTCCTCATTTCTTCTAGCATTACTGTCTATGCCAAGCCATTTGCTCCAATACTACTACTCTACCTAGGCTCTCTTGAGTCAACTGCTTCATAGGTATGTGTCCTATCTCCCAAAGAAGTCTGTAGCCTCTTTGTGAGTAGTATACATACCTTTTACCTTTTCTCTCCTCCATAGCACTAAGCAGAGTAAAGAATACACAGTAGGCTCTGTAAGTAGTTGCTCAATGGAATCAATTTCATTTTTTTAGGCACTCTGCTCTAGGATACTGGAAAAGTGAGACTTTATTTGCCAGTGTAGACTCAATATGGCAACAAAAGAACAAAGAGATGTGATAGTCTTCCTCCAGGGGCCAACTTTCTTCTGAATGAATGCATTTTGTCATCAAGAATGTCTCAAGACTTTCCATGGCCTTATTTTACACTACCTCAGGCCTCTCATCTGCATTCACAGACTTTAAATATGTATAACCAGTATAATATTTTTGAAATACTTTCCAATGTTTCCTTATACCTCATACCTCTTCTGCATTTCAGCTTCATTGAAATAGAGAGGGCAGGTGCCACTATGTGAAAAAGGAGAATATGACAAGGAAAAACCCTCTCCTTCCCCTTGCAGGTCTGAAGAAGAAAGGACATACAGACAGGGCAACAGGCAGTCATGTGTGTGCTCAGAACTCCCTCTCCAAGGTGATAAGTTAGATCTGAAGAGAGGAAGGTGACCAAGAGAGTTAAGAAGACACAGTGCCATGGTCAGGTTGAGAGAAGGAATTCTAAGTAGCCTTCAGTTCCCATGTGTCATAGACTCTGAATAGAGAGCCACAGGGCCTTCCTGGAGACAGGATGACCCCACGGCCTTCTCCAGGAACCCTTTGGAGGACTTACAGAGATTCAGAGGGATCTACAGAGGCAATAAGGATCAAGAGGAGGTCAGGCAATGGAGGGAAAGCTCTGGAGCATGGCAGAGCTGTGAAACCTATCACAAATTTATCAGCTGCAGAATGTCTAGAAAAAGTGGCCAGCTAGAGCAAATTCCAGTGGATGCCAGGCAGCATCCACTCAGGGAGAAGCATGGGGAGACCTCTTCTTTCTGAAGCCATGAAGATCTTTCTCCCCATCTCAGACACCATCCTAAGAGAGGGCAGAGGTGTAGAGAAGAAAGAAATAATACTCCAAAGAGACAGGTTACTCAACTGGACTAAGTTTTGAACTAGATTGCATTAAAACTAGGGCAGCGGTGGTGGTTGTTTTCATTCCACCAATCAGGTAGAATACAAAAAGGATATCAGAACAAATTTAGAAAACAAGGAAACTGCTTTTTCTGCACACCTCAGTATAATACAAGTAATTCTGTGATCCTAATATGTATGAAATCATTGAATAAAGCTAAGAGGACAACAAAGAATGGAGTGGTATGATGAGTCTATGAGAAGGTAAATGATTTTCAGACAATTCAAATTCTCTAGAGAATTTGTTGTCACAAAATGTACTGTAATTAAACTGCACTGGGCTTGGGCAAAATTCATCTTGAATACCTTATTTGAAATAGCATTCAGTGAGCACTTGTGCTAGCCACTGTAGATACTTTACTAAATAGAACATGCTTGCAAGGCACTTACACCTTCATACCATCTTCTCTTCCAATGCCCAGTGTCTACCTGGTGAAATCTACTTTGAAGACGGCCCTGGTGTCTGTCATGTATGCCTTCATGTAAATTAAGTTAATGTATTGACTCTCATAATCTGTGGTTTGTTTGCTTGTTGTTGTGATTGTTGCTTACGTTTTTACGTCATTCCCAACTATACAAAGTAAAGCTTTGATCTCTGCTAGAGTAACCTTCAGGCAATAGTAAACTGCTATGGAATTCTGTAATTTTTCATACCAGGGAGGTCTTCTTCACTGAAATTCATTCAACAAATACTAAGAGCTGACTCTATTTCAGATCCAGGACTACACAATGGAAAGATATGGTTGCTTCTCTGACACCTCCACTTGGAAGTAAGAATCTCAAATATATATCCTATTAGGAATATATCCTAATAGGAAAACATGATTCCCACCCATGCCAACCTGCTCATCTACACTTTTTTCTCTCTCAGTAAATAGCAGCACCGTGTACCCAACGTGCTGAAATTGGAAGCCCTCATGTAATCCAACTCCTCCCTTTTGTCAACACCGCCCCTCAGAAGCACAGACACTTTGACACACATACCCACATGTGTACATGCACATCTAAAGAATCATTCCTGTTGGTCCTGCCTCCACATCAGGTCTTAAGTCTGTGCTCTCCTCTTCATCCCCATAACACTTCTGTGGTGAAAGCCACACACATCTCTCAACTGGACCACTCAGATCAACTCTGGCTGGGTTCTGCTGCTTCTACTTTTGCACCCTACAATCCACTCTCCTTTCAGCAGTCAAATCAGCAGTCAGATTGCCTCACTTCCCGGCATAAACTCTCACTGGCTTCCCAGGACATGGGAATAGGATCTGTATCCCTTCCCCTATCCTCCAAGGCTCTGCATCATCTATACCGCTTACCTCCTCATGTGATCTGCCCTTCTGACCTCCCGAGCCTCACCTCCCATCTCTTTCCCCACCACCTGCATGCTGCAGGCTTAGGCGGTTCTCAGAAAGAACAACATTCTTTGACTTCAGATGCCTTGCACTTGCTGTTCTTTCTGCTTATAATTTGCTCTCCACGTCCCTTCACATGACAATGGTCCTTTTCCCCGTGCAAGTCTCAGTTTAGATGTCATCTCACAAACACCTTCCAAGATCAGACTAGCTAAGGGTACTCCCTTGTTTTCCACAGCATTATGTTTATTTCCTTAACAGCAAAACCTGAGGTTATAAATAGTTAATTATTTTTTTGGTGGCATAACTTTGTGGTTAAGCATCTGGACTCTGTAGCCAGACTCTGAATTCAAATCCTGGCTCTGTTACTTCCAAGCTGTGTGACCCTGCAAAAGTTTCTAAACCTCTCTGTACCTCTTTCCTTATTTCTGAGAGGTAAAAAGTAATAATACCTGCCTCCAGGAGTTATTAGATGATTGAATCAATGTAAATGAAGCACTTCAAATAGTGACGATTTGTAAGAAGCATAATATGATTGTTTGTTAAAGAAATATAAAATAAAATATGCTCATGGCAGGAATCCTGTCTGTCCTATTCAGCACCATCTCTCCAGGGCTTAGTCTCATGCACAGCACAAAGTAGACACTCAATAAATAGATAAATGAATAAAATAATGACTAAATAACATGCCTTCTGTCCTTGAAGCTTTTGTGGTAGAGCCCAAGAGGTTGCAAACTTTAACGTGCAAATGAATTACCCAGGGGTTTGTTAATATGTGTACTCTGTTTCTGTAGGTCTGGAGTAAAGCCCAAAATTCTGCATTTCTAACAAGCTTCAAATGCTGCTGGTCCACAGTCCACATTTTGCATAGCAAGATTCCAGCTGATTGTTGGCAGATCTTAGTCTAGAAATTTGGTCCTGAAACCTGTCTACTGGAAACAGCCTTTCTGTTTACACCTTATAAGTAGTTGCTTCCTAAGGCCATCCTCGAATCTTCGGAAGTGTTGATGAGGCCTCAGTGGACACTGCCCACGATTTTACTCAGGTGTTGTGTCACGTGAGTCAACAGCCATCCTTCCTGCACTCTCGACCACCTGGGAAGGTCTGGAAAAGGTCTCCTTATATTCTTCCCCTTTATCATCACTGAGCCATCTATATATTTCATCTGAAAAGAATCTTTCCTCTTTAGGGCTCTCTTTGGGGCCTTAAAAGGTGTAGTAAATGTGTTCCCTTTACACCAGCATTTTCAGTAATTTATTCCAGACACTGGAGCTTGTATTATTTAACTCTTAAATGCTTTCAGATTTCAAATATGCTTTGTATCAGCAAATACAAACTATGTATGTTGGCACTGGCATTTTAAGAACAAGAAGGTTAGAGTTTCAAAAGCGACACCCTGATTTTTTGGACATGACCAAGGTGTGATTAATTTTTCTGGGCAGAGGGATATGTGGCTGGAATTACTCAGAACTGCCCACCAGTTGCCTCTCAAGAGGGTTTGAAATTAAAACATTGCCATTGCTATTGCCTTTACCGTAGAGTGTGCACCAAAAAGAAAGTCCTGCTCCTTTCCAAACTTCCAACCAAAATAACCCCAGGGCGCTCTTGAAAGTAAGCATAATCTTCATGCAATAAGACATTTCACAGCACCATGTCTGAAACCCGAATGTATATCTTCTTTAAACAATCACAGACTGCGATGCCTAATTATCCTGCTTCCAAAAGCATTGGGTTAGGCACGCAACACATCTTGGTAATGGAAATGGACTCTAGTCTCCTGGAGCCAGTTCATAAAAGCAATGGAGTTGTTTTAATGTTGTCAATTCTCTCTCAGCAGTACAGTCAAGTAATGTAGCAGAACTGTCTGATGGCCAAGGTAATGATCAGAAGGGATATAACAGAGAGAGACATCTACTGGCTGGTATCGTAGAATTGGCTCATTTATTCAGTTGGAAGAGTTTGGCTTGAGGGCCTCATGGTACTTGTTTCACAAGTCAACGTGCCCTCCGCAGGAACATCACAGTCCAGACTGCGTAAGATCTTAGGGTAAATGTCAAATTCCTCCTTACCTGCTCCTTCCCAGAACCATGACTCCTTTTGTCAGTCTGATGAAACCTCCTTCTCTCCCACATGCATACGCAGCTTTCATTGCTGAGTATCAATTACTTTCATATTTGAGGATGGTAACTACAGCTAAAAAAAAAAAAAGCTATTAGAATGTCCTGCCTTACAGATTCTTAAGAATTGACAACCAAGTGTCCAGCTCAGCTCAAGAACATGATGTTTTCCATTCTAAAATTCTGCAGCACCACCAAGCACTTCTTAAAATGTGAAAACTCCATAAAGGGCCATAGCAACTACCACAGACTGATGTCCCGTGGTCCTTGTTTATCCCAAACTAATTTCCCTCTGAAACACTACGATTTGTCATTGTTACTGGTCAATGCCCCTGTTAATTATTCATAATTCCCTCTCAGTGATAATGCCCACCAAGATAACTTGCTTTTCCTTGCTTCTATTCTACCACCTTCGCCTAGAATTGATGGGGACCAGCAAGAATAGAAGAAGCATACTGAAGCTTGATGTTTGTCCTGCCCCATATTATTAGGCATAAAACTCTCAAGATTCAGAGGCACCCCTTAATAGTGTTACACAGGCAGAGTCATGACATCCATGCTTGTCTACAGCAGACAATCAGAACGCACTCCAAGAGGGAAGGGAAGTGACATTTTTTTTTCAATAGATTTTAAGATGGAAATCACTGATCTTACAGAGAGAATGAGGACACAGAAAGTCTCAGATACAGCATCTAGCTAGCACAGCATTTGCAGAGCATACTAGATATTGGTTGATAAAGATTCCAGACTTGAAGCCTGTACTTTCTGTAAGAGAATGAGCAAATATTAAGACTTAATACTTAATATTCCCTGGATGCAAGTAGTAAACAACCTTGCCCAGAAAGTGTGGGGCACAGAGAAAGTTCTAGACAGTGACATATTCCATTAAGGAGCATTATCAGTTTCTTAGCTTAATAGAGAGAGGGGGGTCCAAAATTGTATAACGTTCTTGTTACAAGGTGTGTACTCAGTCATCATCAATTAACTTTTCCTTGCCTTCATAAAGACTCAATTAAGATTCTGCCAGTATTGTGACATAACATGTCACTGCTTGGGGCCCTGCCAGACTCTTAGACAGCAGCAAGCAGTCTCACTGGTGAACATCTATTCTATCCCCCAAATCCCTGGGAATCCCACCTGGCGCACATGGGTTGTGACTCAAAATTGGCCACATATTTTTCTCCCTCCTCCCCAAGGCTTACCCGGGTAACTTTGGCTTAAAGCACAAAAATGGTCTTGGTAAATATGAAGGGCTTTAGAAATATTAGTGTCAATTGTCATTGTTGCTTTTGTTAAGACTACAATTTGGAGCTATAACCACAGGATTGGCAACTTCCCCCAAATCCAGTTATAATCACTATAAAGTAGAAATCTTAATTCCTTTCTCAAAGAGTAGTGATTCTCAAATGGGGGTGATTTTTGCCCCCAGGGGACATTTGGCTATGTCTGGAAACATTCTTTTGGTTGTCACAGTTGGGGGTGGGGGTGCTACTGGCATCTAGCAGGTGGAGGCCAGAAATGCTGCTAAACATCCTACAGTGTTTAGCAGGACAGTCCCCAAGCCCCAAAGAATTATCCCACCCCAAATGTCAATAGGACTGAAGTTGAGAAATCCTATCCTACAGGACTGTGGGACGGAGACAAAAGATCTAGCCTTATTTTCTGCCTGAAATCCCATTATCAGCTTCTGGGTTAAAGTGGGCCCTGGTGTAGCAACTGGGCTTGGGATGGGAAGACTAGGTGTCCCTTTAGCCCACTTTGCAATTGTGTGACCTCTGACAAATCAAAATGACCAAATCCTAGTTTCACATATTCTGTTTCTACTGTCAAAAATATCCTAGGTTGGTATTCATAAACATGTTTACATAATGCAAGTGACATTGTAATGTATCTTCCATGTTTGAGAGTGAAAGGGGTGTTATTCACAATTATAGTGGGACAATAGGAGTAAATCTTGACTGTCCTAGGCAAACTAGGACATGTGGCCATCCATCAAGAAGAAGAGGACAGCAGAAAAGCAAAGGAAAACAGCATCTTCCTCTGTTTATCTGGTATTCTGTCCACTCACCACTCATCTGCCTGTCCGGCTGCTATATCCACCCCCTTATATAGGAAGGACAAGGCTTATTATCTCTAACTGGAGGGTAAGCAAACTGAGAAGCAGAATGGGAAGCCAAGCGCCCCTGTACCCCGGTCTCTGATTTATACCTCAGGGTCCTTCCATCCGCAGTCGTGTCTATCCTCCACAACTGCAGCAGAACACAGATAGGCAGCAAGGAGCGAGCCAAGACTTCATGGTGCCGGATCTGTGAGTCCATGCCTATTTCCTTAAGGGGTTTAACAAGCCTGTTATATGCATTAAGTACCGGCTGCTTAAGAGAATCTGCAACACCATCTTAATACTAACCAGGAGAGAAGCTGGTTAGCATTAAGTGCCCAGAGGGTCGTGAGCCAGGACAGATGGCCATCTTTTCTTCATTAATGCTCAACTTCCTATAGCATCACTAGATAGCAAACCACATTCATCTTTATGGGAAGTTTAGGGAGAATAAAGGAAGAAAGACACTCATGGATAATGGAGAACATCCTCACAGAAAACAGTCAAGTGTGGTCACCTGATTTAGATCTGGTTTTCTAACCTCACTTTCTATTTGTTGCAGTCCCTGATCTCTTAGATCCTGAAATAGTGCAATGGATTAGAATTTTCCTCTGTAGTTCTTGATCAAAGTAAAGCCGACTAACCTGGTTCTTGTCTTGACAGGACCTCCTGGGACAGGGGTTTTAGTGCTGGACCATGCCAACTCCAGTGGCTGCATAAAATTGACTCACTCCTCTGTCCTAACACAGGGTGCCAGAGAAGTACAGGATGCCTGATTAAATTAGAATTTCAGATAAACAACACCTAAGAATTTAGCATAAGGATGTCCAACTATTGCATGGAATATACTTATACTAAAAAGTTATTAGTTGCTTATCTTAAATTCTAATTTAATTGGGTATTCTGCATTTTTTGTTTGCTAAATCTGGCAACCCTACCCTAATTTAAAGGTGCTTGCACTTCCTTCGTAAAGCTACTGTCATCTGCATCACTTGAAATGAACTATGACGCATATGGCCAAAGATTTACTTGAAATTAGAGAAAGCCATTAAGAAAGGGATGTGTGACAAATATTAACATTTTTAGGCACAAGGCCGGTGGTCATTGAGGTGAAATGGGGAATTTCTACTTTTCACTGGAACCAAATACTGTTCGGCTGGCCTGAGTCTCAGGATTTTGTCCACAAGAAAAAAACAAAAAGTGAGTTTAATGAAGAGCCATGGCTGAAGCAATTTGCTGACTTGCAGTCAAGGACCAATGGCACCTTCCAGGGCTGGTCAAAAGAGGTTGAAAAAATAAAGCATCTGAAAATAAATGCTTTAAACTGTTTTGGCTCTTGCTTGGGGAAAAATCTATGAATAAAGAAATCATTTGAGTGGGAGAGTTAATGTTGTGTGTGGCAAATGGCAAGTTTCAGGGGAGAAGCCTCTATTCACTTACAACTGAATGATGCAGTGGAATAGAATTGGGGAAGAGGTAACTGAGGATGCTTTTAAAATTCTGGGTTATAAAGTTTTCAGAGCAAACTTAAGTCTTCTGAAGTTTATCCTTATATATCTTCAGTAAATAACAAGTTCTCATTTTTAATGGGAAATATATTTGGAAATGCCTATAAATTGTACTTTTAAAAATATAAATAATATTTCAAGTGTTTTAGTATCATAAAATAAAAATTACAGGGGGGGCCATTAAAAAAAAAAAAAGGTATTTCAAAACACAGACAACATGGGATAGGCACCAAATATCTAGCATGGAAGAAAAGGCTATAATCCAGAAAGGGAGAGGGGTTGTTGGATCAATCATAAATGAGAGAAAATTCTATTCTCTTATTTAAATTATCCACAACTAAATTGAACTAAAGATTCCCAAACCAATTTTCTTCCAGAACAATTGTGTGATCCGTGGCGCTTATTTATTTTCAAGGAAACAATTTGAGGAGTGTTCAGTGAATTCCTTGCACACTCAGCTCCTTCCCCAGCAGTCCTGGTCTCCCCAGACTTGGAGGGACAAATATCCCACAGCCAATTTGTCTACCCAGAGGTCTTCCCTCCAGTCCCCACCAAGCCAGGTTGCCAGTGAGGCAGCAAACATGATGCGTGCAGGTCCAGAGGCGTGCTTGCTGCTCGCCTATGTCAACTGGAGATCATCTCTGACCATAGTCTTCGCTATCTAAAATTGTGGATTTGGAACTGATCAGCCACTTACTTAATCATATTTGAAATAAAAATATCTTCTTCTTTTCAAACACAATCTGAATTAAGATCAATGCTAAAGCATGAAATACATCATTTAAATCAAAACAACCCCCTTTCTCTCTCTCTGTCTCTTTCTCCCCCCACCATTCCTTTAGGCTCAGTTTCTCCAACAACAGTGAACAGCTGTCCTGAAGCAGCAGTTTGCTATCATTATTTTATAATTCCATCATTTTGCCGGGGAAGGTTTGTGAGTCTGTATGCATGAGAGATACTCACAACATGGCAAGGCCCTCCTAATCACCTGTGATTAATGCTAAGAACCCCCAGTGGTACATCCTTTAATGGTGCTCTTAGAATCATGATGTCTGATCTTGGTTCTATTACTGTCAAAAGTGCTTTAATCTGCTCTGGGTTAAGGGCTCATACATCTATGCTGGTGCCTATCCAGGGAAGCAATTGGTGATTTTTTTTTTCACCCTCTGCCTCAAATATTCATTCTTTTTCCTATTTGCTTCATAACATAGAAATGAAAGAAGCAAAGAGTGTGTGTCCTCTGGAATCAATTGTAACTACTGCTATTACACAGGTCATTTGGCCCAAATTGAAGCATCGTGCCTGGTTTTTCTATGCCCTGACTTCAAGGCAACAGAACAGGAAAGAGTAGTTCACAAGAAATAAAGTGCAATAGAGGCACTTCCTGGGAGAGGTCACCAACGCATCGTGGTGTATTTCAGGGTCAATTTCAGCCGATTGTTAACACTACCAGACACAGAAACCTCCAATGTCATTTGCTTATTTCAAAACTCCTTCCTGTTTAGCGTGTCAGATGCTTTCTGCAGCAAGAGCTAGTGACTCACAGGTTGAGAGGCACTTTTTGCATACCTGCTTGTGTTTTTAACTAAAGTGCATCCAGTTCCAGGTCTGGCAGCCAGAACACTTCCCATTGTTTCTTTTAATACAGTGAGACAGTGACACATAACCAGTGACACATAATTGAGCCACATAACCATGGGTGGATCAATTATAATTTTTAGGCTTCAAGTTCCCCACCTGTCACAGGAGGAAGTTAAACCACCAGCACTATTAAACTTCAAGTTCTGGTGCATTGGGGGTTCCTGTCCCCACAATAATGCATAAAGAACAAGGAGCATGTCTTAAGATGGATTTTTCTTAAAGACAGAGGAAGTCACCCTTTCATCAAGGCAAGTGACCTAATGTGAAACATTTCTTCAACTATTAACCCCAAGCTATTCATATCCCAATTAGGTCTGATAAACAACATATTACACAGAAATTACTCCAACAATAAAGAATGGCATCACCAAGCTAAATATGATTACTTGACTGATTAGACTTGGCTTCCATGCTCCATAGACAGAACTTTCATTGATGATACTTGTGTGTGTATGTGGGTGTGGGTTCCCTAAGCTCCTCTAATAATTCAGAGAGAAGGGAGAAGGGAGAACTAATCTGAAATGAATATCTCTAGGAGACAGCCAAATTCCAAGTTGTACTCTAAATATAAGGATTGGAGCACTGGTAACAATAATGGGGATAACCCAAGCATAAGAATTTGGAGATGAGTACTGTGGGAATTTAGAAAATAGGCATGTTGGATAACATTAATGTAGTAAAAGCTCTTTCCTTTCTCTAGGTTGACAATGCCAAGCAGGGACCCAAGTATTCTGAGAAGAAAAAAAAAGCAAGAGTAGTTAAAATCCAAAACACTATTTTTGTTTTTGCTCTGTTAAAGATCTTTTCTGTAATTTACTGCTGAATCTTAAATTGCACAGACTCTAGATTCTGGTGCCACATTTCAAAAAGTTATTTCTATAGTCTGAAAATTAGCAGATATTTTTTACAATAAATTGGCTTTCCAAAGAAAACACAAAATAACTTCTATGGTCACATTTAAACATCAAGATTCAAAAATTACATTAATGGAATAAGATAAAGTCTCCAAAATTGCAATAAGGGTAAATGTCCCTAAAAGTTGGAGAAGAATGTGATTATTTGGAGGAATGAATACCCTGAGCCAATGCTTTTCAGACTTCAGGATGCATTTGAGTTCCCAGGGCATCTTGTTAAAGTGCAGATTTTGATTCAGTAGGTCAGGGATAGGCCTGAGAACCTGCATTTCTAACAAGCTCCCATACACTGCTGCTGCTGCTTATACTCAGACCACACTTCCAGTAAAAAGGTTTCTAAGTGACCAATTTTCAAAGAACTTGACTATAGCCATCTACATACAGATTATTCTAAGAACAATTTGACATTTGTTTGATGATTTGGAAAGCACTTCTAGTTCCTACGGATCTTCATTTTCATCAATAATTATGACAAGAAAATACTCCATTATTGAAGCTTTCATGTTTGGATTCTGGATCATTAAAGGTTTATACTTTACAGAGATGAGAAAAAGGCAGGGCACAAATGCGAAGAAGAGCATTAATTTCCTCCCTACCCTCCCTCTCTCCTGCAAGTTTAACTTCACACGTAAATTTGACATGGGGAATACAGCAGGTATCAGACCGAATACAGCCGTATAAAAACCGGACTGCTGTCCTAAGAGATGTGGCTGAAGACTTCTCACCAGCCCCGATGGGAAAAGAACTGTCCTTTCCTGCTGGTAAGGACGGCGTTCAAGTTTACCTCGTATACTCGACTTTTAATGTCATTGCCAGGAAAATGACATTTGAAGAAAGAAAGGGACTTTGATCTGTGGGTGACCTGAAGATCGAAGTCTTTAAATTCTTGGATTTAGAGACCATTTAATACCACATTTGTTATTCTGATTCCTCCAAAAGCAATTTTTTAAAACTTTTGTTACCTTCCCCGTCTTTTATTATTATTATTATTATTATTATTATTATTATTATTACTATTATGCTTTAAGTTCTGGGATACATGTGTAGAACGTGCAGGTTTGTTACATAGGTATACATGTGCCATGGTGGTTTGCTGCATCCATTAACCTGTCATCCACATTAGGTATTTCTCCTAACCTCCCCTGTCTTCTAATCCACTTGGCAAATATTTTTAAGCACCTACCTCATCTCATTGTTTCAGAATCTGGGAACACAGCAGGGTTCAAAATAGAAATCTATGACTTTATATTCTAATGGAAGATACCAGGCATAAACCAAATAAACTCCTAATTTAGAATACAAGAAAGTGAAAAATTCTAAGGAGACTTGTTCAAACAGCATTGTTCATAGCAGTCAAAAGATGAAAGCTACCCAAATATCCACTGATGTATGAATAAACCAAATGTGGGATATACACACAATGGAATACTACTCAGCATTACAAAGGAAGAAAATTCTGACACTTGCTACAACATGGATGAACCTCGAGGACCTTATGTTAAGTGCATAAACCAGTCACAAAAGGACAAATATATTTTTACTCCATGTAGCTGAGATACCTAGGATACATAAATTAATAGAGACAGAAAGTAGAATGGTGGCTCTCAGGAGCTAAGAGAGGGAAGAATGCGGAATTCCATTTTAATGGGTATAGACTCTCAGTTTTGCACGATGAAAGGAGTTCTAGAGATCCAGTGACAGCAATGTGAATAGACTTAACACTACTGAACTGTACACTTAGAAGTGAAGAGGGTAAATTTTATATTGTGTGTATTTTTGTGTTATATGTCTTTCACCACATTTTTTAAAAATGCTATGGAGAAAAGTTAAACAGAGAAGCAGGTTAGTTAGAAATGGGTCAGTTAGTTAATGTTGCATTTTAAATGGAGTAGTCAAGAAAGGTCTCATTGATCAGATGACTCCGGTGCAAAGACTTAAAGGAGGGGAGAGACTGGGCCGCATGACAGAAGAATCTTCTGGCAGAGGAGATGGCGAATGGATGGACTCAGAGGTAACAGAAATGACAAAAAGTCCACAGCACTTACATATTTGCATTGTCCTCCTCACTCTACCAAACAGCTAAGTCAGAGCCACTATCTGCTTATATCTGCAGGGCAGGGCCACTGATTGAGCTAATCTTTGGTCCTTTTGAGAGAATTGTCAGAAAAGACCTAATGGAAGCAGCACGGACTAATTTGAGAGCATCTAAGTTTTATGTTACTCTGGCAGCTATTCATACCACCTTTTCAAGATTTCGGAGAGCTGAAGCAAAGGACAAGCAAAATGACGTGCTTTCAGCCATCAGTCAGACTTCTGTTAACTAATGGCCTAGAGACAGGGACAGGACAATAGGATGGGGAGCAGGGGATCTGTATCCAGCTCAGGCTCTGGGGAGAGAAAACGTTCTAAATTCAACCATTGTAGAAAGCAGTGTAGTGATTCCTCAAAGACCTAAAAGCAGAACTACTGTTCAACCCTGCAATCCCATTACTGGGTATATACCCAAAGGAATATAAATCATTCAATCATAAAGACACATACACATGTATGTACATTGCAGCACTATTCAAAATAGCAAAGACATGGAGTCAACCTAAATGCCATAAATGGTAGACTGGATAAAGAAAATGTGGTG
The DNA here is from genome assembly GCF_037993035.2 of Macaca fascicularis. NCBI lineage: Eukaryota > Metazoa > Chordata > Mammalia > Primates > Cercopithecidae > Macaca > Macaca fascicularis. Next base: position 54,222,869 of record NC_088387.1, on the reverse strand, counting down.
CATATACACCATGGAATACAATGCAGCCATAAAGAAGCAGATCATATCCTTTTCAGAAACATGGATGGAGCTAGAGGCTGCTATCCTTAGCAAACTAATGCAGGAACAGAAAACCAAATACTCATGTTCTCACTTGTAAGTGGGAGCTAAATGATGAGAACACATGGACATATCAAGGGGAATATCAGACACTGGGGCCTATCAGAGGGTGGAGGATGGGAGGAGAGAGAGGATCAGGAAAAATAACTACTTGGTACTAGGTTTAATACCTGGGTGACTAAATAATCTGTACAATAAATCCCTGAGACGATTTTACCTGCAGAACAAACCTGAACATGTATATCTGAACTGAAAATAAAAGTTAAAAATAAATACATACATAAATCTTAAAAATGCAAGAGGGTTGTTAGCATAAAGGACTTCCAGGGTAGCTGGGAGATAGAAGGGCTGCTGGGGGAAGGGCCATCCCATTCTGCCTGGATCACAGCCTGGCTCCAGCATGGTGCTGTCTCAAGGGTACCAGGTGACTGAAGGCCTCAGACTGGTGCTTCTAGAAGATTTTAGCAAGGAAAGGGGTTTACACAAAAGGCCCCAGCAGATGCAGGAGTGAGATACTTGGCTTCAGGCATCTGAAGGGGAGCAGAGAGTAAGAAAACCATCAGAAAATATATCTGAGATCCCCCTGGAAACTCTCAAGAAATAACAGAGGGAAAGGAAAAGTCCAGTAGAATGTGGGAGCTGCTTATACTGCAACCTCCTTTGTTAGTAAAGTCTGGGAAATTTGGTTTATTAAAAAAATTCATTTCACGTTTTATGTGTGTGTGTCCAAAAGACTATAGGATTTAATGATAGAATCAAGCTCTTACCTTCAATTGTAGATCAGCTTAATTTTCAGTCAATTCCCTTATCCTGTTTGTGCTTCAATTTCTTCATAAATAAAATAAGGGCAATAATACCTACCCCTTTGGGGTAACTGTGAGTGTCGAATAACAGATGGAAAATACTTAGAGCACCTAAACGTCCTAGCTCAGTCCGTAAATAATTGTGATTATTATTCTATTCTTCTCATTGTCATTTTATTACAAGAGATCTTCCTTCCCCTTTCCACCCTGGAAAATATATATATATATATCTGTCAAGAGTCTGAGCAAAGGAAATCTCTAAAGTTAGGTGTGTGATTTATTTGTCATGGTCCCTAATGAGGAATTTCATTTTAAACCCTTTTGAAACATCTGTTGCATTTCAACTCAGTAAGTGCAAACAACAGAAAAATAGTAGCATCTGGGCTAGAAGTAAAAAAATATCTGCTCCTGTTTTGAAAAAAAGAGTAAGAGCTAGAGCGGGGTGGGGGTGGGTGGTGGGGGAAGAGAGAGGAATGGGGGAAGGGGAGGGGAGGTTGCTGCATTTCTCACACTAGCACTTGATCAGGAGAAGTCCTGCTCTACCTGTCGCACAGGAAGCTGCATGATTGATGTGCACTTGCAGCTGCGCATCTGCTCCTCAGAGTACCCAGAGTCCCCGTGCCCCGCCGCTGGGTCAGCACTTTCCTCTGCGGGTGCTGAGAAGTGACTTTCTGCATGCGTTTCCCACCCCCTCCCTTGTGCCAGCCTTTGCTTCTACGAAAGTAGGAAGAAATGGTCCATGAAGTTTCATTTGCCTTGAGAAAAACAGAAACGTCTTTGGAGAAATTGCAAGTCGAGTGCCGGCAGGGTGCAGCCAAGAAGAAGGCCTGTGGCCAGCCCCGCCTGCTGCCTGCAAGGAGGAGAGAAGGCCAATGGGGGTAAGAGTCCTGAGGCCTCAGAAGACAGGGGAGCTGTTTGACCATCTGCAGAGAAAGAAAGCCTTAAAGGAAAAGATACAGATCTCCTAAATCCCATAGGTTCCTCCACCCTTTTCAATGAGTTTCCTGGAGTTGTTTTGAATCTGCCCCGAAGGAAGTCAGCTCAAAGGCCGACAGGAAAGCTGGTCCACTCATCACCTCCCTAGGCAAGCAATAACCCATGAACTGGATATCAGGACAGGTAGCTGCTGTCACCCAGGGAACCGATCCCACCACAGCGATGCCACAGACAGATACTCAGGCGGCCTGGGAGCTCTCAAAACAGGGGTCCATTGTGAGACAATCAGTCATCTTTTGTGGCCAGCAGCAAACTGAACTCACCTCCGGGGTCCTTCCTCCAGGCCGCAGGTGAGACCTGATGCATCCCTTCCCAAGAGGCACAGGGATGCTTACACACATACTTCTTGGGGATCTTCCAGTGTTATTGGAACCCTTCTGGGCCCAATATTTCGCCCAGATGTGCACAGGAAGGCAGGAGAATTGTCTCATTTGTAAAGAGTCTTGCTTTTCTGGCCAGAATTGGTAATAACGATCATCTTCACAGTTGGAACCATGGATGATTAAATGATGTTTAAAGACCTTAAACCTTATTTGGTCTGATCCCTTTACCTGCAGATGGGCACCCTGAGGTCACAGAGGCTGTGACAGGCCCCCCACATGAATTCAGAGCAGCTGACCTGTGACCTGTGGCTTTTTCCATTCCCGCAGGACACATCCAATTTGTTCCTGGGATGCTCACAGAGGAATGAAAGCCATCCTTGACTTGAATCTATCTGTACACTTGAGGTAACTTTCATGTCCAGTTCCCCCAAAATGGAGTCTGAAGGATACAGGAAATGAACATCTGTGATTGTCTTCAACTAATAACACCTGGCTCCACACCATAGGGGGATGGAGAAGAGAACAAAGAGGAAGGGGAAGGGGCCATAGGGTGGGGCGTGGTAAAGAAGAACAAAGGAAGAAATGAGGATAGCATGGTCTAAAAGGGAAGGAAACAGGGAGGAGAGGGAGGGGAAGAGTAGGCAGAGCCCAGAAAACTTGTTCTAGGGAGAAGTTAGAAGATTGAGGCTGAGGGAAGGGAGTAAGAGCTAATGAGAAAAAGGAAAGTCAAGGAAAGAACTTACTTGAACTTAAATTCTCAATGAGAATCAGTATGAAGGATCACAGAAGTCACACCAGAATCAAGCCTAGCAAGATTGTGTGTGTGTGTGTGTGTGTGTGTGTGTGTGTGTGTGTGAGAGAGAGAGAGAGAGAGAGAGACAGAGAGAGACAGAGAGAGAGAAAGACAGAGACAGAATGTATTGCCTTGAGCTCCAACCCGTTTTTTATCACAAGACAAGGGGGATAAAGGTCCCTGGTTCCCAAGACCAGTTTCCTCCCTGACCTGGATATGAACAGCCCTCCTCCCTGAGGCATTTTCACCTTGCTTAGCCTCCTCTGCAGAATCCAAGGAGGAGGGGAGACTTAAGTTACACAGCAGGGGCCAATAGGGCTGCACAAAGCTCATATTATTCTTACTTTAATCATGGGTTTTGCTTCACAAATCTTGCTTTGAAACCATACACGGCGCTGAAGTTTTATGGCAGCACTTGGGTTGGTTTATGGCTTTTCCAGAGATTGTTGGGTTTTTTTCCTAAAGATATCACTGAATTTTTCTGTTTTCCCTTCTCAAAATAATTATTGACAAACATGTGTGGTGATGGCACCACCCCGTGGATTTTCTCCCAAAATAAATTAAATCAAGCCTTCTGCTTTGCCATTCACTTATTTCTTTATGAAAGAGACAGAGAGAGAAAGAGAGAGGGAAGGGACGAGAAGCGGGAGGAAGGGAGAAAGAAGAGAGAAGGGGAGGCAAGAATTCCTTTTCAAAAAGTCAGAAAACCAAATTCTCACAATATTGAATGAAGCTTTTCTTCTTGTGTGTGGACTGAAGGCTGAATTATGCCAAAGGTGTGACAATCAGAAAAAAAAGTGAGTCAGGGAAAAATTTCCTCAGGCTGATTTTATGCCTTTGGTACTTGCTTACATCCTAAGGCCTGCACTAAGAATGGGAATTTGAGATATTAGAAAATAAGATAAAGAAACCAAAAGACACATTTTTCCTCTAAATCCTATAAATGGCATTTCTTTCCTTTGACTCACAAAGGTATCCATGCGATATTCAGCACAGACTTACTAAATATTACTACATGGCTCCCACGGTGGTGGCTGTATGGGCATTAGGAGACAAGAGTCTCCCTGAAAGACTTCACATAGCCCAAAGCCATCACCACCCTGCTCTGTGTCACCCTCATCTGTCACCCTGACCAAGGCAAAAGCCTCCCCCAAATAGTTTCTGTTTCTTTCTCTTCCCTAGAGTCTATTCCCATGCAAAAGTCAGAGTGATCTTTTAAATTACACATCAGATCATATCACTCTCTTCCTCAAAACCCTCCACTGCTGCAGCTCACACTGAAAATAAATTCGCACTCCTGGCCCATGAACTGGCTAGTCTCCACCTACGTTCCAACCTTACCTCCTCGAAGGTTCTCTCCCCTTTCCCACTAAGTAAGGCCACAAAGGCCTTCTATTGTTTTTCTCTTCCTTCATCAGACCTATCTTGTTCTCACCTTAGAGCAGTGCCCTTCAAATATTTTACAGACTCTTCGTGTGACTAAAATGACTGGAAAAGTGATGGACCAGTCCAAGGTTTCTACCTATGGAGCAAGGATTAAATAGTCCAAGAAGCAAGTTCAAAGAAACAGTGGGGAAAAAAAAGAAACTGGAAGGTCATTTTCTTCATGCTGCCTTTCCAGTTTAGCTCATTTAAAGTGCTAATAATTGCACTTGTTTGTATTTCCCCTTTCCTAGAATGGAAACCTAGGAAACAATAACCTCATCTGTCTTATATTCTCAACACCTAGAACCATGCCAAGGACTTAGTGGGCACTCCCATAACTAGCTGTTGAAAGAGTAAATGAAAGAAAAATCCCAGGATACTCGCACATTACAATTTTAAATACCAATACACATCAGTTCTACGATTAAGAACAATTATGAGAGGTACAAACTCTAAATTGGAAGAAAGTTCCCTCTTGCTTAAAAGATGCAGTAACAAAAATGGTGGCATTATCAAACCATTATGAATCTACCAACAAGAGCCCAGCTTCCTGCAAAGCTGGCTGTGGTCTTTTGCTCTCTGTAACTGACCACTCAAGGAATTCATTTCTTCAACAGAAAATACTTTGACAAATGGTCTCATTTTCATTTGATGTCTTGATTTCACTTTCTGAGAGACATCTATTTGCAGCAGGGCAATGTGGCCAAGTGGAATGTTCTGTAGCAATATTTGCAGTGATGACTATTGCTGTTTGACTCAAGACAAAGTCTTTGAGTCTCAAGATCCATATCTTCAAAATAAGGTGATAAGATCTATTGTCAACTTCCCTCTAGCTTCTCTGGGAATATGTTAGATGTAAATCAAACCCCCTGAACTTTTCTTGGAAGAAAAGAAAAGTAGCATAGATATAAAATACACCTAATAAGTGAGCCATCTTGTTGTCAAGTTCTTATCTATTTAATTAAGCTAAAAGGTGATATACCTTTTTTTCAGCATGGTGGCCTTCTCTAAGAACATAACTTAATTGTTATTCCCAATCCACAAAAACCAGAGCTCCAAAAAGTCAATAAAACTGGAGAGAGAGAGGTGGAGAGAAAGAGAGAGAGAGAGAGAATCTCAGTTTCAACTATGGCCTCATAGAAATGTAGGGGTAGTTCCCAGCCAAGAGCCTGTTGAAAGTGTGGATTCAGTTTCTTGTTCCTGCGGAGTCAGCTCTTCATGGTGTATTCTTGCAGTTTTACTTCATTTAATACAAATTTCAAAAATATCCAATCCATTCATATTAAAAAGAACATGTAATGACAGACTGCAGTAAAGCCCAAACAACCCTTACTATTGGCATTACTTGGACCCCCAAATACTGGTAGCCTCCATGATACTAGCACAATTGCCTAGCACTTGTTCTCCCTCCACAAGAACGCTTAGGTGGATGGTTGTGACATTCTCTGCTTGTGCCTAATTGCCATGCATTCTTCCCACCTTCCTTGTTCACAAAACTCCAAATGTTTTTGGGCAGCAATATACCCAGCCCCAACTGAGATACTCACTTATCCAGCTTTCTTAGAAATTCAGTGTGGCTCTGGGATTCCAGCTAAAGAGATGAAAATAAGTGTTTACTGGGAGTATCTGGGGGCAAGTTTGCATCTCCTGATGTGAAGGGGCAGGTTCTGATGGCATAGTCCCTCCCTTCCTGTCATGTGCTGTGGAGGAGACAGTGTGTAGATGGAGGGGCCACCTGGTAACCACCAACAAACAAGCATGAGGACAAGTGTCATGGTGCAAAGAGCAAAGCACAAAGATGAAAAGAGTTTCAGTCCCTGATGACATCAATGAACAGCCAAATCCACACCAGAAACTGCCTGCATCTGGTTTTCTTGATATCTGAGGACAAGAAACACATTTTTTTGTTTAAATCACTGAAATTAAGTCATCAAATACTTGTAGCCCAAATCATTGCTAACTGATACAATGACCATATTACGTAAGACCAGAGAAGTAGTTTTATAAACAGAAACGGCATCCTGGATCAACAGGAATTAAGGGCCCTTAAGGGATTCCCTGCTTCCAGGAAAAGGTATCCCTAAATAATCTCTAATCTCTACCATTTAATCCCTATCCCTCATGGTTTATATGTAGACATACCAAATTATTCCTTAGATCCTGAATCCTTGGCTCTGAAGCCTCACCGTTTCCCACTAGCCAATTCCGTCAACCGTTCCATATCCACCCTTTATTACTTTCCATCCATTAATCACTCGCATTGTCCAGGTTTGCAATTTTCCAAACTCTGCCCATTTCAATTAGATTCCAGGCTCCCAGACATAACCCGGCAGCCTCCACCTGCGCCTGACTGACATCGGAGGCGGCTGGAGTCCTGCAGGCTCTATTTCCATGTGTGCCATCTTGAGTCCAGAACTAGATAATTTCACTCATCTAGAAAATTAAGGTGAATAAGAGAAGAGAAAACTGGAATGGCATATGGTCTAGCTTCCTGAATTTGTGTGATTATCCATTATCAAATCGCAGGCACTGAGTTATTAAGTCTATTGACAGATGCAATGTAATTTTCTTCAAACAGATAACTGATCCTGGAGCTGATAAGGTCTGAATGTGCATTGCACACGCCCTCATATTTTTATCATTCTTCACTTTCTTCATTCAATGCTCTGTTATCAAATTACCAGTACAAATGTATTCACAGAAATAAAGCAACATAGAATGCCTTAAATTTATACTCTCATTTCCTTAAAATTTCTTGACTCTGAGCAGCATTACTCCAGAATCTTGGGAAAAGAAACTAAAATAAGTAAGAAAATTACAATACAAAACGTTCAAAATTATGAGTCTGGGAAATGTTTGAAATAAATTGTACAGAAAACAGGTGAGCTTCAGCTCTAAGCTTGGACAATTTTAAGGACCTCAAAGTCGAGAAATAACAGCGTTTTGATCCTGCTAAATGTGTAAAGGGCTTGCCTTTCCTTTTAGAATCCCTGGCAAGGATATTCTCATGCTGGTAATAAATCAACACTGAAATGTAGCTCAAATTACAAAAGCAAAATAAAATTATTGGGACAACACCTTACACAAACTGGAGAGGACACTTTGCAAACATATTAAAGTTACCCTCTGAGTATACACACTTGGTACTCATGAACATAACAAAATGCACAATTCCATACTTGTGAAACAAAGAAACAAATATCCTACTTGTTCCACAATTCAGCCTCAGGCCCTGATTCAAAACTATTTTTTTTCTCTGAGTTTCCCCCTACTAAGACGACTGTCCATGTTCTGTGTTCCAAAGAGTTAACAACAAAAATAAAAGAGCATCTAGATGTTTGCTTTCAGATGGGCAGGTATAATATATACATTATTATTAAAATACATATACCAGATTACATGACCCCTTTGAGAGAGAACGTGTGAACTGGTGGTCTAGCCACTCTTCATTTGTGAAGAAACATATAAGTGAGACCCAGCACCTTCATGTAGATGCAGGAAAAAATGACTAACGTTGAGTTCTTACTGGGAACCAAAATATTTTAGAAATTCAGACATGTTATTATTTGTTCAACAGTAAGTCACTGTGTACTGAACTTTAAAGAAAATTACTGATTTTATTTCACTATAAGAATATAATTAAGTGTAAGATTGTATAAGAATCTTATTTAGCAAATGTACTAATTATGATCCTTGGGGCATTGTATATTTAGTTTTGATTGTACCTTCACGAGACACTCCCCAGGCATCTTTTTCATTTTCCTTACTAAAAGCTAGTGGTATTCCCTGCAGGATTTAGTTAAGAGTTTCTGCTTTACAAACCTACTAGGAAAACATTCCATTTCTTCTCAGTTGGTCATTTTCAAAGACTAAAGGCAGTTAGGCTATTCGTTTTCTCTAATGCATTCAGTCTGTTGATTTCTATATAAATGAAGGTCTATAATAAATTTCAGTTCTCAAAATTTTGTGAAGCATGTTTAGTGTAATAGATTCCTGGGTGATTTTGTTTGCATCAGAATTTCTCTTCCCTTCTAGAAAGGACATGTTCATACGTGAGTGACAGAGTTCAGCGCAAGAACAAAATAAAAACATTAATTACCCAGAGCTGCCTGAATCATAACAGCTGTGTTGAATGTGTGGGACACTGGTGTAGGCGTCCAAGGAGCATCAATATTTATTATGAAGATGTGCCTATTGATTGAGCTATAAAATGATTCAATGTAATATATGCCATTCCAATAATTGAACTCCATTCAAAAGAACACCAATGTAGCCACAATGAAAATTGAGAACAACGATTTTGATTTATTAAATTATTCTATGCAGCCACAAGATCTTGAACAAAGAGATAAAAAGTTAATGCAAGTCTATGGTCATGCTGCTGTCTTACTGTTAGAAGGACCAGAAGCAAATTTTCCAGCCTGACTAAGGGATGCCTGGTTCTAAGGGTCTAGCCCCATATTGTTTTGATAACAAGTGCTCATCTGAACTTTCAGTGGCCCAGAGGCAGAACCCTTAGGCTACACCTTTCCCTTGAATGGCATCCCCTTATCATATCACCTGTTCCTTTCAGAAAACCTTCTCTGGTCACCCTAACATTCATTTTTCTCATCTCTGAACTCCTATGTCTGTAGGTAGATATGGGCGTAAGGGGAGGTAACAGGGATGAAATCCACATCTAAGGAAAGAATGTGGTCTCAAAATCCTCAACTGGTCAGAATCTCTATGTTCTGCTTTAACAAAAGATAGATCACATACACCTCATAGCTCATTCATGGAGGTCAGTTTTCTTGTTTTTAAAGGACTTTTAGAGTCTGTATTGAGGTCAATAAACTCATCTCAAGTTTTTCTATTCTCTGTATCCATATAGTGCAAATTCACAGTCCGATTGAAAACCCTATGATATTATAACGATACCTATTATTAAAGAAATGTATAATTATCATCATAATACCATAATTACTGAGACATGAAAGTAAACAGAAAAGGTTTTAAATGTAGATTAAAACAAGAAGATTTTATGTAACCATGAACCAAAAAGGTTAATTACTCAGCACAGCCCCAGCTCCTTATTCATTTTGTTAATTGGGTATACTGGTTTTGGGACCCTCTCCCAAAACGTATGTACACCAGAAACTGTGAACGTGACTTTACTTGGAAAAAAGGATCTTTGAAGAAGTAATTAAGTTAAAGATCTTGAGATGAGATCACCCTGGATTTTCCAGATGGACCTTAAATTTAGCAACAAGTGTCCTTGATAAGAAGAAGAGAAGACACAGACAGAAGATAAGGCCATGTGAAGAGGAAAGCAGGGATTAGATGCCTGGGGTCACAGGAATGCCTGGGGTCACAAAAAGCTGGAAGAGGCAAGGAAGGATTCTCCTCTGAGACCTTCAGAGGGAGTATGACCCCGCCAACACCCTGATTTTGGATTTCTCGCCTCTAAACCTATCAGAGAATAAATTTCTGTTGTTTTAAGCCACCACGCTTGTGCTTATTTACTGTTACTTAGGTACTTAATTCCTATCACAGCTCTAGAAAACTAATACATAGGGTTTTACTATATTTGATTAAATGCCACTCAGTAAACACAAATGAGTTATAAAGATGAAGACTCTTTAGAAATTCATTTAACACTTAAGTGCTACTATGTGCCAGAAACTGTGTAAGACTGTGGACATACGGCCAAAATTTTAAAAGATGTTACACTGTAAGACTGTCATCAACCTTACAGTGAAATCTGAAAGGGTTTCCCCCTGCCCCTCAGTCTTTATAGAACAAGAGAAAGAAATAGCAGGAAATTTGAAGAGAAGACTATAAGACAAAGCGGGGTCAGTGGAATTCTTTTGATAGAAAGGTTATAAAGGCAATTTTGATATGTGGAAAATATATTGTCACTAAAGAACCACAAACGTGTTTGCAGACATTCAGTTCAAATGTAGAGTTTATCAGACCCTAAAGAAGGCAAATATTTTCTACATCACCTATTAATTACAAATGAAAAGAGCAACATGTAGAAACCCCAAGACCTGAACCCTTTTCCAAGTAACTATCCTAAGGAGATCTTTTTCTCCATACCACTAAAAAAGAAGAAGAAAAAAGAAAGTAAAAGTGGTGTTGAGTCCTCTGTTTTTTCCTACATTTTCCAGATGATATTTCTCATTATGATGTGTCATCCCATGTTGTATCAATCGCATTACAATATGTCACTTAATGTAACATAAAGCAATATGATTGACAACATCTACTAGGGCTTGTCACAACAGTGCATGTCAACCAGGACATTTTTGTGGCTTTTGCAAATAAAAAAAAATTCAACATATTTCACATAACATCACATCCAAGATACAGGGAGGAGGAAAGAAAGGCTCTTTTGAAGATTTTTGCAACATTCCTTTTGGGGGAACTGATAAACATCTGCTAAGTAAATGGAGTCACATATGTTCCCTATACTTATATCAAATGGACCCAATAAACTATTACCAGCCTGCCTCAGGTTCACAGTCAACTCCTGTTGCTCCTTGTTCGTGCTTGCCACGTTCAGTCCGAGACACCTTATATGACCTTTAAATGAAGAAACAGAGCTATCAAATGGAAGATCCTCATCTGAGCCAAAGGAAGAAGTAAAGGCTGGCAGGGCTCAGAGATAACTTAGGAATGTTCTAGAAGCCATTAATTGATACAAATCTGGTAGCAAGTAACAGCTCAAAACAGCTTAAATAAATGGGAGATTTATTATAAGGACATGGGGATTTTCCAAAGAACCGAGGGCAGAGAGAGAACTAGACCTTAGGAAAAGACCAGATGTGATCATTAAAAATCCATCAGCATCCTCTCCTCATTTCTATCTCAGGTGCTCTGTCCCACCTGCTTTCTTCTTCCCTGTCTGTTGCTACGCCTTACATTCGGTAGAATTCACCCCCGTGACAATCAACAAGATATAGTCCCAATGATATGGATATCTTATTGAATATTTGTTGATTTCCTCTATGGGATGTTTTTCCTTTCTAACAGAAATCCAATTCCTCAACCATGCAGTGTAAAAGGGATATATCTCACCTCTAGCTCCACAGGAATACTCAAATTGGCTTCAATCAATCAGTGGATTCCATTACCCTGCCCAGTGATTGGTTCAGGGAAGTGCACTGAGCTTTAATGGATCCAATTAGAGAGAATCTTGGGAAAGATTTGTCTAGAATCCTGGGACAGAAACACACTCTTCTTCCCTGGACCTATCTGAGTGAGAATGCTAGCTTGGGGCTGCTGCAGTCATTTTTAATACTATGACAGGAGCCAGCTTGATGGTTCTACCAATTCATAAAAAGGGAAACTGAGGCTTGCATTCCTGTGATGTCATTTGAGTTCTCAATCAAATCACAGCTGTAGCCTAAATCCCTCCTAGCACAGTTTGGTTTCATGAGTCAACAAAATCCCTTTATGCTTAAGCCAGTATAAATCAAGTTGTCTATTTCTTACAACCAAAGGAATGCCAGCTTATATAAGAGGTCGACTCACTATCCTACAGATGATAGGAATATCTCTAGCCAACTAGCTTGAGCCAGCCAGTCTAATCAGTCACGGCAAGGGTACAAACATAGCTCTCAGGTGACAAGCCCCGTAGACTGAGTAGGTAAACCATTCTCAGAAAAGAGGGTGGGTATTTTGAATAAAATCTATTATCAGTTAAGATACCCATTTGCTGGATGAGGCTGGATAAATAGCCCTGTGTGCTTTGGTTCTTTTCATGTTTAAGTTGGTTGGTCACATTTCTGTACCTAAACTCCTTCATAGTACTCTGATTGAGGATTAATTTGTTACTCACTCTAAATAGGGTTTCATATTTCGCAGATAGGTTCTAATTTTTCAAATGCTTTACATTTAGATGGTTTTTTACATTTTCATAATTCTTTTCCTTTCCCCCTCTTCCTCTGCTGTTGCTGTTTGTGCATATAAAAAACAAAGAAATATTTTCAGATCCTTGCATTTCATGATTCCACCCCAGGTTTCTATGGTATACCGACTTTCAGAGCATCCCCTTTCAGGGGCAGTCATGTGGCTCACCCACTGGTACTGAGGGTGCAAGTAGCTCAAGTTTTCTGGCATTTCTGAAAGAATCTTGGTCATGATGTAATAGGAGGCTTAAAGCTGCTCAGACTCTACATTGAAGGAACTTCACTTGGAATTTAACACAAAGAAAACACCAGGGACATGCATACTGAGTTAAGCATAGTGTTTTTTGTTCATTCAAGTGTTTTGCTTTTTAAAATAATAATTAAAAATTGCAAACACTTGAATGACAAAAATATTAACCTGTTAAATAATGTATGATTTATCCATGTGATAGAGTTATATTAAACAACTAAAAATCTTGTTTTCACAGACTATTATAGGAAATTGAAAAATGCTTGTGAAGTACTGTAAAGTGAAGGAAGTAGGTACCAAAGTGCATACAACATACAATCATAAACTTCACACACACGATAAAAACTGGAAGGAAACAAATATTAAGTTGTGATTACCTGGAAATTCTCAAGACCATAGGATTATGAATGGATTTTTTTTTCCTATTTTATATACTATTTTGCAATTTCCAAATTTGTCTACAGTGGGTAAATATCACTTTTTTAATTAGGAACGAAAAAAGGTTATTAAGAACTCATTTTATTTTTGTAGATGTGGAATATATTTTATCCTCTAAATTTTGGTTTTAGAGATAGTATAAGCAGGTTGACATAAAATCATTTTGAGACAATGTAAATATGCCATATCTAAATCACATTGAAGAAAATGCAATAAAACAAATTTTAAGAATAAAACAAAGAAAGATATTACCCACTTAAGAAGAAAAGGGCATTTTTGTCCATTATATTTCCTACTTGAAGAATAAGAACAAACTGTTCACTTTCATTTCTACCTTTGAAACTTCTGAATCAAAGGTCAGAATGACTTCCTTTCTGCATCACCACAGTATGGCAGCTGTATGATTTATAACTCTGATTACACTTTCGTCTCCCACAATATGCTAAAATGAGTGAGGTCAGAGATTCCACTTTCACTCCGTTTTCTTGTTTTTGTGACTAGGGGTCAAATTATCCATATTACTTTCATGCAGTTTTGTTTAGCTTAATTGTATACTGAAAGCCTGGCACACATAATTAATCAATGTATTGCTAGTGACTGTTGAACAACCCGTATCTGTTGGAAATGTTATTGTAAAATGCCAGATGCAAGGGGAAGGAGGACAGAAGCAGCTGAGAGAGAAAAACCATGTCATTTTTCCCTCAGATGAGCGTTATCAAAGTGGTCATGTGTATTGAGAGAAATCAATTTGGCTTTACAGATTTGTCCTCACTTCTGGAAAATCCAAAATATATCTCCTATTGTTCTTTTGCCTGCCAGGCTGACACACCAACAAAAGCCACCTCCTATATTTTTGACTTTACCTTATACACATTTAAAAAGTGCATTGTTTTGCAGGCCACACAGGAGTACTGGCCACAACTGGTATGATTATATAATCCAGGGCTTCAATTTCACCCCAGCACTCAGTTCTTACTCTTAAACCCTCTCCCTAATTTGTATGAGAAATGTGTAAAGGGAAAATGGCAGTCCAATTTTTTCTTTTTTTTCCAATAATGGCCTTTCATTTTTAGTTTCCTTAGACTTCATGGACTTTTCAGCGACTTTGTTTTAGGAATGTGTGAAAATTGGCTTAAGATTTTAAAAAATTATTTCAGTATACTTTGCCATGAGGAATTGATATAGAGACATTAGCAAATCTAGTATCCTTTTGAGCACCCCTTTCAATGACAGAGTTACATTTGTCTGTCATTTGGCTGCCTTTACTGAGTGCCTACTGTGAGCTAGCCACTGGGCTGGGCTCAAAATTTCATTAAATACAGAACAAGAATTGCTGTTCCTACCCTTAAGGAGATTCCAGGCTGATGGTGAAGAGGCACAGAAACCAGGGTTACATGTGGTGTAGCAAATGCTCTTGCCCAGTGGTCCAGGAAGGCTTCTTGAGGAGGTGACACATGGCTGCATTTTGAAGGACAGATACAAGGCAGCTAGGTAGTCAAACGGAGCCCTTTAATCTCCTAAATCCTCACTGGTCTTTACAGCTATTCCTCATGTGCTAGAACAGACATTACAAACTCCACTACGGAATCAAGAATACTGGGAAACACAGCGGTTGTGACTTGAACATTTTCACACACCCAGAGAGTAAAATGTCTATATTCAAATCAGCTATCCTGAAGAGTATCCTTTGCTCTTCCCACCAAGGCAAAACAAAGAACCTGCCATTTTGCTAGGGTGTGCAATGCCCACACAAAGACATTTCATTGAAAACACATTATTTGTAAATAAAGATCTTTATTACCTCCCAGAGATATTAAGTGAACTTAAAAAACTGCTTCCTTCAAGCACTTTCCTCAGCCAAAACCAATGCAGCATGCATTAAATACCTGGCCCAAGATGATGGTAATGGGGAAGTGGGGATTCCAACACATTTTCTCTTTTCATTCCCCTGAAACTCTGATCATTCTATTTTGGACTCGTGGGCACTAAGCTGGTTATTTCTCCATTTTGCATAACCCCAATCTTATACCTACAACAAAGTCCCTTTTCTCTTCTATTTAATTGTTACAGCCATTGCTACTGCTGAGTGAAAAATAAAATATCTCTGTGCTGGCATATTGCTTTATTTTGTTCTGCTTTATTGAGAAAGAGAGAGAGGGGGCAAGAACTGAAACAGCAGAAAATGATCTGTTTGATGAAAGGTAACAGAATTATAAAAGTGGTCAGATTCCACAGAAGCCCGCCAAATATGAAGAAACTACAATCAGAATCTGCTTCTAATAGAACCATCGGCCTCAAGAAGGGACTGCAGCAGGATGAGTCAGTGCCCCAAGTCCCAGACACATTTCAGCAGCTTTGAGAAATGAGGACAGGAGCACCGAAGTAGGGCACCTGGATTGGGTCACCACAGTGGTGATGACACCTTGTCATTATTGAATTGGATTTAGGAAGTGAAGACCCCACCGGAAATGGAGAACACACAGCAGAACGGGCGGTTCCAGAGTTCTCAACAGCACATAGTGGGTGTCTGAAGTCCATTTCCGGGCTTTGCATGGGTCGAAGGTAATCCAATCTCATCCTTACCTTGCCCTACCCTTCAGGAGTTTCCAGAGACCAAGAACAACTTCTATGAGGAGGCTTCTGCTCTCTCCCCAGGACAAATTTTATCTATAAACAAACTTGTTGTTTACGTCAACTTTACTTTTTTTAAAAAAAGTAAGCATATCTAATTGAGTCAAATTACAGTTTAAACATAACCAGTTAGAATTAAATATGAGGGCCGGGGGCAGAGGCTCATGCCTGCAATCTCAGCACTTTGGGAGACAAAGGTGGGAGGATCACATGAGCCCAGGAGGTAGACCAGCTTGGGCAACACAGTGAGACTCGTGTCTCTTAAACAAAACTAAACAAAACAAAAAATCTCTCGTTTATTCGTCTCATTAAACAGTTTTTATTTACAAACACAAACACACACACACAGGAGAAAGTTATTTACTGGCATAGAATTCTTTGTATCTTGTAGAACTGTGACTCTTCCATCTGACACTATCAAACTTGAATACATTGCCATGTAAACCAAAGAAGCATTTCCCCCCTAAATACAATTCTTTATGATCTCATTGATAGTCCTTGCTCTATACCAAGACACTGTTTACTTCTGCTGGCCCAGAGAATTCCACTGGGAAAGGATGATCCTTTTTAGCCAAAAACAAGTTTTTATCTTTAGGCTTATGGGGCATCATTCATATAATGTTGATGTTTTATATCATTCTCCTTTCTCTAAGAGTTCAAAGGGAATTGAAGAATAGAAAAAAATGGAATATCCTTCATTAGTTCTATGCAACCCAGATATAAAACTGTGCATGAATAAAGAAGAGAGAACAAGAACAGAAGTTATATTGGATTAAGAACGATGTGGTGGGGGGGGCGTTTTATGTGTCCGTGCACATGCATGCACACGTGTGCACACCCTCACTGCCTTATGCAAGTGTTAACCCCAACCCCTTGCCCTAGGGGAAGACAAAACATGATCCCCACTCATTTACAGTTAATCTCAAAGGTTAATTTTGTTGCTCATACTCTATAAACAAAGAAGATATTTCTTTCCCAGCTCGGGGCCTTTTGCCATAAGCGAAACAGAGAAGAAAGTCAGTGCGTCCCGAGGATTAAGGAGAGGTCGGAAGATCCGAAGAACCTGCTGCTGACAGATTTGCTTATTAAAAAGCCTGCTCTGGTGGACGGGCTGCCGCTGATGGCCTGACACAGCCGGACTTCAGAAGACCAGCACACAATCAGCAGACTGTGCTACCCTGGGGACCGCAGGGCACAGGGGAGACTTTTCTAATTTGTCAAAGTTGTATCTAATTCCACAGAACAAAGTTCGCAAAGAGAGATGAGCAGAATCCACAAATTATTGCTCATTCACCAAGCCCTTGATGGAGAGATAGAAACAGCACACAACTAGGGTTTTGTAAAGTAACTCGACCCCTGCCAGTCGGCTTTGGGTAATTCCTCCCTGTGGGCATAACAGTTTCCCTTGTTTTTTGTTTAATAGGATTATTCCTCAGAATATTAAAAAGATAACATCAACATCTTTCAGTGGCCCCATAAACTATTTCTAGAAATAGAAAAAGAAGGGTTCAGGTGTTTTTGTGACTCCTGATAGGACTTTTGTTCTCTCAGAAGCTACAAAGAAAGAATGTGGTTTTGTGAGGGGTGTGCCCAGAGCAAACCAAACAAAACGTTATGTTTTCTAGAAAGGCAACATCCTTCAAACTTCCATTGCCCATCGAGACTCCTGCTAGCCTATTTGAGAACTGACACTGACTTTCAAATGGGAGCTTAGAAATTTCGATTCTGAAAATTGAGGAGTTGTGAAGAGGGAAAGCTCAGACATTAGCTTTGAGTCAGGGAACGCTACTTAAAAGGAACACATTCTCTGGATGAAAACGTATTGAACAGTCTTGAAATGAGGAGATCTCCAGGGAAATATTGCCTTCTTGTTGGTAAGGAGTGGCACAGTCAAGAAGCAGCAGGTCCAGACGTGTCGGGAGTTCCGTCAGTCTAAGTCTGCCTACTCCAGGAAGGAGGGTAGTACAGGCAAATGATGGCTGAGCCCACCAAGTAAGAGACGTCCATTGCAATACCCATAGGCTTCTTATAACACAGTGTTTTACAATGATCACAGCAGGAAGAACCAGTCTCAGGCCAGTCACTTTCTTTTTTACCTAACAGCAAAAACCCTCAGTCCAGACATCTAAAATTCATCAAAATTCACAATGTACCTTACGGTGAATTCACTGACTAGGGCTCTATGGCTCTAGATACCGATTTTCTCATTGCATAGATCTTTGCAGGTGCAGCAATTTCAGAAACTGCGGCTCTCTTTCAATCTGGATGGGCTCTCCTAACTGCTTTTGCAAAAATGTCTTCTGCCCAACATTTTCTCCAACTATGAGGAAATTGATTTCAAGGATTACCTTAGTTTGAGTCAAGAAAAAGAAAAACCTCCGGTAGAATGTACCTGAAAGATAATCCTTACTCAGAAGCCATTTGCTACTGCCTATCTTCATCTATCAAGCAAACTTCCGGCTGCAGAGCTGGAGGTTAAGGAAGACTCTTGCTTGATGCTCTACTGAGGTTAGGTTTTGGAGAAGCCGCCTAGAACCGTCGACAGGACCTGGGATTTTATTATTTTTGTTTTTTGAGTTTTCGTTTTTTAAAAACTTTTATATTTTGGGTTGGGGGTACATGTGCAGGTTTGTTCCATAGGTAAACTGCAGGTCACAGGGGTTTGGTGTACAGATTATTTCATCACTCAGGTAACATACATAGTACCTGATAGGTAGTTTTTCCATCCTCAGCCTCCTCCCACCCTCCACTCTCAAGTAGGCCCCATTGTCTGTTGTTCCCTTCTTTTGGTCCATAGGTATTTGATGTTTAGCTCCCACTTATAACTAAGAACGTGTGGTATTTGGTTTTCTGTTCCTGTGTTGGTTCTCTTAGGATAACGGCCTCCAGCTCCATCCATGCTGTGCAAAGGACGTGACCTCATTCTTTTTTATGCCTGCATTGTATTCCATGGTGTATATGTACCACATTTTCTTTATCCAGACTCCCATTGATGAGCCTTTAGGTTGATTCCATGTCTTTGCTAGGGACCTGAGATTTTAAATTAAGATCTGATTTGAAATTCTAGCTAGGGCAGTTACTTGCTGTGAGACCTGGGGCGTGGATCCTAGCATATCTGAGCCTCTATTTTCTCATATAAAATGAAGCTGAAAATAATGCTTCCTACCTTGCAAGGCTGATGTAAGAAATAGTTTGTCAGGGTATACAAGGATTGTAAAATGTTCTATACATGTTAGCTGCTGATTTGGTTGGGTTGGTTTGGTTGGTTTGGTTTTATGACTATTAACTACTTTTGTTCGTTAGCAAGTTGTATTCCCATCTGGTCAGCCCACAGAACAGCCTAGGCCAATAGTCCCTGTACATCTCCCTTCCCCATTTCAACTAAACAGCCTATGAGGGGGAGACTTCCACATTCCATTTTTTTAAAACATACAATGAGTGTTTACATAAAAATCAACTTGGCCATTTTTATTGATTTTTTGGAAAAATAAAAGCTATTTCAAGCCAAGTATATAGAACTGGACATAAGGTATATTTGTAAGAAAAACCACAGACACGATATTATTTTATTCTACTATCTTTTTCTCTCTTCTCACTTACAAAAAAGGTTTTGAGAAAGCTTGAAATATAAGGCACAAATATGATAAAACTGAAAAATCATTAAAATGAGTAAAAAGGCAAAAGAAAAATAAAAAGCAGATCTACACTAATAGGAATTTCTACAGCTTAATACAAAACTAAGCACAAAGGTTATTGACTCAAATCAAAAGGGAAAGGTGGTAAGTGGCTTTTTCCAATGTAAGCAAGCCTCAGAAGGGAGAAAAGTTATTTCCCAACACCAAATTCTGGAAAATACTTTTTCACAGGAGTCTTCACATGACTGATTTTTGAACCTAGTAATCGCCATCAAAGGTTTCCTAAACATGATCACTGTTTATTGATTATCGACCCATTCTGTTCTAACCCTGCTAAGAGGGACTCTTGAGTTTGGTAAGCCAGTTTGGAAAAGGAGGTTTGCTATTTGATATAAAATCTTGGCAACTCTTGAGTCATCATATATTTCACTGTAATTTATATTTTCAGTAACAAACTTGCACAAGTTTTATAATGAATTTACTTAGTTTGTTATAATTAGTTAAGATATATTGAATTCTTGTTACGAGTTAGGCTAAGCCCTTTATCTGCTTTGGTTCATTTAATCCTCCCAAAAATCCTACCATACAGGGATTATGATTTGACTCATTTTACACCTGGGAAAGCCGAGACTTATGGAGGTAAAGAATTTTGCGCAAAGTTACACCATTTGCAAGTCATCCTGGAGTTTAAACTTGACGCCAGCTCCAGATTATCTGCCTCACCACTCACCACTATGCAAGCCTGCCTCACACTTTCAGGCAGACCATATAAGGACTACAACGATCATCAAATGAACACAAAAGTGTATGGGATTTGATCAGAAAAAGTAGGTTGCCAGAGAACACAAATTCCATACTGTGACAAAGAGAATTTATTAGAAGTTTATGGAGAAAGAAAGGGATTTTATTTCTGGTCTGCTAGTACTGAGACTGGACAGCCAGCCAGGGCACCTTACGGGAAGTGTGAACTTCATCTGAAAGTTAGGTCAGAAGCCCACGAAATTCCACTTTGCTTCCACAGACAGTTAAGTAGGCCTTCCCCTGGGCTACCAGATTCCCAGAGGGTTGGTGCCCTGTCCCATCTTTGATTCATGATCTTTCCCCACAATGCGGTTACGTCAGCAACTTGACAAGCAAGTCATTTTGCCTGTCCTGGCACAGCACAGAGTGCTGTGTACACTGTTAACCAGCTGTAAATGCCCGTGATTTTAATGGACACTGGTTCAGTTCCCCCATCTGTAAAATGAAAACTCTGTATGAATGAGAAACAGATCACTGGGCTTTAAAATTTTAAAATTATGTCATCCTGTGGTCCAGTCTGTCTCTTACAGAAAAGTTTAACGAATTTCCTCAAATCAAAGCAAAATATTATATTATACAGGAAACAACCTAAAGTCAAATACCTCTCTTCTTTCACCTGCTCTTGTTGAGACTTATTTTGATACAGGAATTATGCACATAGACTCTGGGTACTTCTCATTTATAAACTGTGTGTACTGGGCAAGCTATTTAAGCTTAGTGTCTCAGTTTAGTCATCTATGAAATGAATATAATAATACCTACTTCATAAGATTGGTATGAATTATAAATGAGTTTGTAGCTATCATGTGCGAAGAGCTATGCTGACAACCTAGTAAGTAATCAGTAAGTGATAGCCCTTAGTCGTCTGTCTCTAACTCAACTCTCCCATTTTTCTCAAGCTAATGTGCTTACTATATACATTTTCCAGTACACTGTCCTTCATAGCTATGACTTATCCTAACCTGACACACAGAACATTCCTTTCACATTTCAAGCCCACCAAACTATTTCTCTTCAGCCACTCCAAAAGCAACTGGAAGGAAAAAAAAAAAACTTTTATGAGACTTCTCAAGATGAGAGGACTCTGAATTTTAACTTCAACACAATTTCGACTCCTTCACTTGCTTGCAACTATATTTACCCTTCATATATGTTGCAAAGCACTTATTTTAGAAGGCGCCCATTTGCAGATATTGTTTGAAGCCAGTACAATAGTGGATTGGTTTCCATTTTGGTCAAATTTTGGTTTTACATGTATTTATGAGGATATTAGATAAAGCAGTACACTACAGTGGAAATAAACCTGCAGTATGTGATTGTCTTAAAGCAGAGGAAAAAAATACAAAATTTTATCTGAATAAGGAGCAAAATGTGTTGTGGCTATGATTCTATCATTCAAACATGCTGTCTCTGTAATACAGAAGTCATCTTTAACTTTTCTAACCATCTTACTCTCTGGCTCTAACCATGCCAAGTCCTATTAACTCTTTCTTCCTAAATCTGTCTCTGGGATGCACTTGGAGTATATCGTATGACTCTCTCACAGCATCTCTTGCAGTCTGTTTCATATTAAAGTTATTTATGCATATGCCTGTCTTCCATACTAGATCTTTTAGACTGAGGCCCTGTAACCTGACTTGTCTTTGTATTCCTAGCAGCATTTAGCATGTGTGCACAGGCACATACACACACACACACACACACACACACACACATACAAACATGACACTGGTTCGCTCTTCTGTGCTTTTTTTTATTGCTGTTCCTTTTGTCCCAAAGGCCCTCACCCCTCACTTTTTCTACCTGGTGACACCTTTCTCATCCTTCATTGGCTAATTCCAGTTCCCCACTCAGACTCACACTCCTGCAGGGTTCCATTTGCCATAGGACAGTGATTATCTCATGGCATTAGGGTTCATTCCATACCCCTCCGCCTTCCTCGTCTGATTGTGAACTCCCTGAGGAACAGAAGCGTATCTTCCTCACCCTTTTATCCCTGACAGTGCCCATCATAGAGTCTAACACACAAGAGGCAATCAAAAATTATTTTGGAAACTGAACTCTGTCACTTGAATCCTTAGGACCAACTTCAGGACTAAATGCCTCCTTTAAACAATTACCCTGGTTTTCTCAGGTAACTTCCCCAAAGAGTACTAAGGAGAGTTTGCCTATTCCTATATGTCACCCTACGGCCTCTACCTATGAACACTAGGCTGGGGACACAAACTTGAGCATGAATCCATAGGACACTCACACTGAAAAATCTAACCTCACTGTGGGTTGCATGGCCCTGTGACAAAGTGAGAAAAGAAGGAAAAAGACCAAGTCTAACCATCATATAAAAGCAGAAGCTTAAGAAATACCACAAAATGAACCACATGTTGATTTCCAGTAAACAAGTGGTGACCCTGCTGAGAGGAGCCCAAGATTCTGCTCCATGGTACAAAAGGGGCTTAGATGCCCTGAGGAATATGTGCGCATTAATTACGTGGATCTTTCTGGAACACTGGTCTCTCTGCCCCACAGGTAGCTTCGAATCCCACTCCTAAAAGGTCTTCAGGAGGAAGGCCATGACTAATTCCACAAGAACAGAAGCTGTTGCCCTGACCTCTGTTTAATGTACACTGCAATTTAAAAAGCTGCCCAAAAGACATTTGACAAGTAAATGGATGATTTTGTAATTCTTTTCTCTCACGAAAATAAAAGATTTTGTAAAGTGGGTGGCATTTCTACCCCCTTCTCTAGTTTATTGAATTAAAATGGCTTCAGTGTTTTTAGAAAGCACTCCTCTTAAGATGCAAATTTATACCATTTTTCTGCATTCGTAGGATTACATGCTCTGCTTAAAATCCACACTCCACTTCAGTTACACACACGTAATTCTTTCTGACCTAGATGGAACAGAATACTCATAGCAAATTGAGAATACAGATCAGGACTGAAGGCCAAAGAAAGCCAGCTAATGGTCTGCATATCATCCCCAAATATAGGATACAGGATTCTTGGGGACTTTTTAAAAAAAATTGTGCCTCCTTTTAAAAGGAAAATAAGCTGTTCTTTCATTTCTTATTACAGTCCAGGAAAGATCAGGATCTAAAGGGGGAGTTTGTAATATTGAGAGACACATGTGGAAATCGCTTCCATGATGGCAATTTCCTGAACTGCTTTCCAAAGCCCTTTTTTGGCTTAAATAGTCCATGGAGCCCTTTTAAGAATTTATACAAAGAAACTGATCAGTTTCATAATGTTGTGATGAAATTAGAGCCCATATTGCTTAACTGGAATGACTATACACAGTAGCTATTCTTCATTTATAGACTGACTGTAATTGTCTGGGGGAAAATCACCTCTCCAGAGGACTTAAAATGAAGCAGAAAGGTCATATAGTAAGGACAGACGTTTGAACCTGATTTACAGTAATTTGAAGGTCTGAGGAAATATTCTGAATCCCTGATTGTGAGTCCTGTTCTATTCTGACATTCAGGGAAGTAGTTTTGATGAAAGCACATCTGGTTTTCTCTCTCCATATTTAATGGGGGCTAAATACATTTGCATTCATTAAACCCAGGAACCTGTGGGTCCAAGAAGCCCATGTATGATGTGTCTTGGAATACCAGTGTAACTTTGCATTTAACAAAATTCCTGGTACTTTATCCAATCCTAGAACATTTTTTGACTTGGAGGCAAATAAATCTCATATCAGTTCTCTGGTCATGAATAAGTATAAATGAAAGTATCTAAGAGACGTTTCTCCATTTGGAGACTGAGTCATCTCACCCATGACGGCCTCCCTGCTGTGGAGAAGAAGCATATTTTAGTTTTGGTGACTATATGGAGTCACCAGCTTTAAGCAATTCTGCTCACCTGTAGGGAATTTCTCTCCTACTCAGTGAAAGAAGAGAGGAATTTCTGTTAGAATGATGATATATCTATTGGCAATTAGGATTTCCAAGGCAGCAGTCATGAAATTACGGGCAAACAGGGTCACATATGGCTCATGGGTCATTGGACACTTTTGCTTTTGTGGCCCCTTCCACATATGTATGTATATATGCAAAAATACACATATATGTACATACATACATGTATGTATATGCATACAAGTTGAGCATCCCAAATCTGAAACTCCAAAATCCAAAAAGCTTCAAAATCTGAAACTTTTGGCACATCAACATGATATTCACAAGAAAGGTTCATTGGAACATTTCAGATTTCAGATTTTTGGATTTGGAATGCTCAACTGGTAATTATATAATGCAAATATTCCAAAATCCAAAAAAAAAAATTGAAACCCAAAACTTTTGGCCCCAAGCATTTCAGATAAGGAATACTCAACCTATATAAACATACACACATATATAATTATATTTTATAACTGCATTGGTATACACATGAATATGCTAATATTGTTAATATGGTCTGGCTCTGTATCCCTACCCAAATCTCATCTTGAATTATAGTTCCCATAATCCCCATGTGTCATGGGAGGGACCTGGTGGGAGGTCATTAAATCTTGGAGGCGGTTACTCCCATGCTGCTGTTCTTGGAAGGGCATGTTTGCTTCCCCCTTCCACCATGATTGTAAGTTTCCTGAGGCTTCCCCAGCCATGTGGAACTATGAGTCAATTAAGCCTCTTTACTTTATCAGTTACCCACTCTTGGGCAGTCCTTAATAGCAGCGTAAGAATAGACTAATACAGTAAATTGGTACCAGGAGTGGAGCACTGCTGTAAAGATACCTGAAAAAGTGGAAGCGACATTTGAACTGGGTAACAGCGAGAGGTTGGAACAGTTTGGAGGGCTCAGAAGAAGATAGAAAAATGTGGGAAAGTTTGGCAGTTCCTAGAGACTTGTTGAATGGCTGTGACGAAAATGCTGATAGAGCTTGCTAAATACAATGAAGTCTAGGCTGAGGTGGTCTCAGATGTAGATGAGGAACTTGTTGGTAACTGGAATAAAGGTCATTCTTGCTACGCTTTAGCAAAGAGACTGGTGGCACTTTGTCCCACCCTAGAGATCTGTGGAACTTTGAACTTGAAAGAGATGATTTACAGTATCTGGCAGAAGAAATTTCTAAGCACCAAAGCGTTCAAGAAATGACAGAGCATAAAAGTTTGGAAAATTTGTAGCCTGACCAAGCAGTAGAAAAGAAAATCCATTTTCCGAGGAGAAATTCAAGCCAGCTGCAGAAATTTGCATAAGTAACAAGGATCCAAATGTTAATTGCCAATAGGGAAACTGTCTCCAGGGCATATCAGAGACGTTGGTAGCAGCCCCTCCCATCACAGGCCTGGAGGCCAAGGAGGAAAAACACGGTTTTGTGGGTTGGGTCCAAGGTGCCTCAGGACTTGGTGCCTTGTGTCCCAGCCACTCCAGCCATGGCTAAAAGGAACAAAGTTACAGCTCACACCATGGCTTCAGAGGATGCGAGCCCCAAGCCTTAGCACCTTCCACATGGTGTTGATCCTACAGGTACACAGAAGTCAAAAATTGAGGTTTGAGAACCTCTGCCTAGATTTTACAGAATGTATCAAAATGCCTGGATGTCCAGGAAGATGTTTGCTGCAGAGCCAGAGCTCTCATAAAGAACCTTTGCTAGGGTAGTGTGAAAGGGAAATGTGGAGTTGGAGCCCCCATATTACAGAGTCCCTACTGGGGCACTACCTAGTGGAGCTGTGAGAAGTGGGCCACTGTCCTCCAGACCCCAGAATGGTAGATTTATAAGCAGCTTGCACCATGCACCTGGAGAAGACACACTCAACACCAGCCAGCCTGTTAAAGCAGGTAGGAGGGGGGATGTACCCTGCAAAGCCACAGAGGTGGAGCTGCCCAAGACCATGAGAACCCACCTATTACATCAGCACCACCTGGATGTGATACATGGAGTCAAAAGAGACCATTTTGAACTTTAAGTTTTAATGACTGCCCTATGGGATTTTGCACTTGCATGGGGCCTATAGCCCCTTTGTTTTGGCAAATTTGTTTCATTTGGAATGGGTATAATTACCCAATGCCTGTACCCCCATTGTATCTAGGAAGTAACTAACTTGCTTTCTGTTTTACAGGCTTATAGGCAGAAGGGACTTGCCTTGTCTCAGATGAAACTTTGAACTTAGAATTTTGAGTTTTGCTGAACTTAGAACTGAGAGTTTGCTGAAATAACACTTCGGGGAACCATTGAGAAAGCATAATTGTGTTTTGAAATGTGAGAAAGACGAGATTTGGGAAGGGCCAGGAGCAGAAAGATATGTCCCCACACAAATCTCACCTTGAATTGTAATCCAAATTGTAATCCTCACATGTTGGGGGTGGGATCTCGCAGAAGGTTCCCCCATGCTGTTCTCGTGACAGTGAATGAATTCTCATGAGATCTGTAGTTTTATAAGGGTCTTTCCCCTCTCTTCTCTGCACTTCTCTCTCCTACCACCAGGTAAAGAAGGACATGTTTGCTTCCCTTTCCATCATGATTGTAAGTTTCCGGAGGCCTCCCCAGCCATGCACAACTGTGAGTCAATTAAACTTCTTCCTTTATAAATTACCCAGGCTCAGGTATTTCTTCATAGCAGCATGAAAATGTACTAACACAATTGTATATCAAAATATTCTCTTCAACCTAAAAGCTCACTTTTTTCTTCTGATTTTAAAATAATTTGAGATATTTTCACAGAACTTTAAAAGTATTGTGAGCCCTAGGCACTATGCCTACTGTGTCTACTGGGTAAGTTGACCCTGATGGCAAACACTTTTTCATTTGGATGGTTCCAGTTCTCAAATCTCATCCCTGGCATTAACTGAATGGAGCCTTAGTTTCTTTCTGTGTGAAATGACAAGACTTAGATTTCTTAATCTATATTATTTCATCGGCCTTCCCCCAACACCATGAGGTATCATCTTTTTCTACTTTCCACAGGCTCAGAAATTTTAAGAGATTGCCTTGAATTGTCTCAGCTGGGAACTGACAGCATTTCTTGGGAAAGGGAAGGGAATGAGAACCAATATTTGCCTATTTTAGGCATTTCACACACAGAATCCACCATTTAATTTCCAACAACCCTGCAAGGTAATGTCTGAATTTTCCATCCAAGCCAATCAGCTAATAGAGAGCTTGGCCAGGGTAGGGCATAGGTGGCAGTAGAAAAATTTGGGAAAATCTGATAATAACACTAAGTCCAAAGTGCAGGAACAAAGCTCCAAACAAGAGGCAAAGTCAAGGGCCTCAAGCCAGATAGAAAATGGAGTGAACTAGGAGCTCGGGGAAAAAGAGAAAGATGATGACCTGCTGCTACAAACAGGCCAGCATGCCCAGGGACCCACTTTCCTGGCTGTCATAAAGATATAAAGAGAAAAATCAGAATGGATAGCTAGAATATGTCATCTTCATTTTATAGCTGAAGAATCTGAGGCTCATAGTGCTAAGGTAGTCTCAGGTCACACAGGTAGGAAGTGGAAAAACTGTATATGACTCCTAATGCCATGTTCACTCACAGAACAGACATCTACGTAGAGGCCACATCTCCATTCTGAGTTTTTTCAGCGGCCTCCTAAAAAGATACCCCAATCTTGGACATGACCATTGGGAGCAAGGCATTGCCTGAGATCTTGCCAGATTGGTCTCCATTAACACACAGTCTCATACATATCCCCAGGCTCATGAAGAAAACATGCAATAGCAGAGTCCTTGCCAACATTCTATGCTGAATGAATACACAGAATATGGAAAGAGATATGTTTCCCTTTTTACATCTTTTCAAAGAAAAACTTGGAGAAATGGAGTCCTAAAGAGACAGAGAAACCTGACCATTCAGTCTGCAAAGAGAGTAAAAGGGGGCCTACGGCATTTTAAGTCATCTATGTATTATGTGTTTGACATTTCCCAATCAATGGAAGCCCTCAGGATCCCCATTTCTGTTAAAGGAACTAGCTCTAATACTGGCTGGAGGGGAATTGTCTGAATGAATCCATTTCAGCTACCTCCCTCCAGCCAGCTTCTCATAGTCTGAGTGGCCAGCCACCTGCCCAAAGCGCAGAAGGCAGAGCGCTGCAGGGAGGGTGATTAGGATGGGCTGGCCCAGAGATGACAGCCTTGCAGAACTATAGCACAAAAATTAATCATATAAGGTCTCTTTGAATCCTGTCAGCAACTGATTTTAGGAATGAAGTTCAGTTACCAAAAACTACATCTAGCCCATACTTACTCTTTTATGCAGTCTTCCTATGGGTCACTCACATACCTGGAATGACTTTCATTATAGTTTCATAACCATCTGGGAGTGCATCACTTGATTAATTCCAGCATTTAATTGCAAACCCAAGCAGAGAGAGGCTTTTTATCATATATCTACACACTCGAACTCAGCTAACATGTAAGCAATATAGCTTAATCACTTGAGAGCTACATCCCACCTGTAAATACATAGATACATTTTTCACAAGTCAAACAAACACCTGGAGCCTGGTGAGAGCTATGTTGAGCCAAAAGAAGACATAAAGCCACATTCTCAACTGCTTTCAGGAAGAGTGGTGGGTTCTAGTGTGGGTCTCAGCACTCCTTTCCTTGCCATGACTGCCTGTTGAATATGGTCCCAGCAGAAAGCAAGGAGAATGGTACACCACCACTGCAATGTCATTATGAGAGTCCACAGCACCCACACGCAAGACCCCATGAGACTTTGAAAAGTTAGCCCCAGCCCTATCTCCTGTCTCTCTGTAGGACAGAACCCAAGTGGTCCCACAAACCAGACTTTGCAACTCCCTTGAAATCTGACACTCATTTACTTAAGAATTTATTATACATCTGCTAGCATATGTATGTCTCAGCTTTGGCATTTCATCAGGAATACATGCTGGGAACACTTAACTGCACTGACATCCATATAAAATAGTAAGGAGTCCACCACCAAGATCTACATGCTCTTCCCAACACAGTTGGCCTACATCTGCTCAACACACTTGACGCTGTGTTTACTTGATTCTCAGGTTGAGATCCAGAGTCTAACAGGCCATCCGATGCCCCCATTAACTTTTCATAAGGAAAGCCCATAAGCATGCACTCATGAATCTGGGGAGAAGGAAGAGAAATCGAAGTCATGGTTGACAACATAGGAAACCTTTACATGTGTCATGATTGCTCTCACTGGCATCCATCTCCTGAGCAGGGGATTCTGGGGTGTCACATTTTTAAGGAGTCCATTTTCACAGCATGCTTTGGCATCTCAGAATGCTCTCTCAGGGAGCAAAGTCAATCCTAGGTCACTATTTCAATGTAGTTTCCTTTGTACTAAATCCTACTTTCAAGAAAATTCCTGCTATGGTTCACTGGTGTTTAACCTATCATATAATATCCAGGTTTACTGTGCTAGAAGAAGCAGAACAGTATTAAGCTTTTCCCACAAGCCTGTGATTGCATTTGACCTAGTAACCTGTATTAGATTAACATTTATTCTACAACTGCACAGCAAGCCCTGCACCTTGGTGAGCTGCAGTTTATAGAGGACACTAACCATTTTTACAAGTGGAACAGGAAAAGGGAATTGAATCTGAGGGAGTAATTCCAAGCAAGTATGTTGCTGGAGCAGTTAAATTGTTTATACGAGGAGTAGGGGAATTACTTCTGACTGACCTCTCTTTTTATCTGCTTAAAAGACAAAGTGCAGGTCTCCATAGCCAGGGCAAACTCTGGGGAATGCAGCTTTAAAATGTATAGGAGCCATAGGGCCCCCGCCATCCACCAATAAGCAGCAGCTTCAAAGGCAAGGGAGCACAGGAATGTAAACAAAGTTACTGGAATTAGGATGTTTTCACAGTAGCCAGGGTCCAAATGTTTCTCCTGTCAGTCACCTCCAAGCAGACCCTCCAGGTCAGGTGGGACAGAAGTGAAACACAAGTTCAAAATGAGAACAGGCTTTTCCATCATGGGTATTTTGATGGAATGGCTTCTTGATTTTCCTTGGCCACAGCTCAGTATGCAGTGGACTTATTAAGGAACATGTCAGGCTTTGAGGGAGACTGAAGAATGACAAGGGACCCGACAAGGCATCTGTTTGGGACCAAAACAAAAAAGCTGAATCCACGAGGAAGTAATTACCAGGAAATAAAAATCAGAACTCTCTGAGCATCCACCCAACATAACAATGGGAGGAGGTCACCCCACATTATACGGTATATGTAATGAAATCCAATTTAATCTTTCAGTGAACACTGGATTCACCAACACGCCTGCTGTGATGGTCGGGGAGTGTTCCTCCTAATGGAGTCAGAGGGAAAGCTGAAACTAGATTATGGGCTCATCCAAGAAAGCCCAATTGTTTCTTGAAATGAAGCAAACAACAAAGCAATAAAAAAAAAAAAGCAATGTCCTAACACTTGAAAAGTACACAAAGAAAGTGCTAACGTATTCTTCACATCCAGGCGACCATATCTCCTCCCATGGAAAAAGCTGTGATATGATTGCTTCACAACTCCAGGATATTTTTTGTCTACTTCACATGGTAATTTGGTTACTTAGTTTTCAATGGAATCTTCCAGAAGTTTCTGAGTATTTATTTGGGCTCAGAAAAATACAACTATCCAGCCTCCTTCCCAGATGTATTGTATCAGAGTCAGCCAGGATGAAGCACCAGCCTCAGCAGGTTTAACCACTCTCCCAGGTGATGCGGATGAATACTGTCAGTGGAGGACCAATATTCTAGAACCCATGGAATGCGAAAAAGCGTCCAAATGAGGGTCTGTTGAAGAGGTGTCAACTAGAGCTCAGTTGCAGCTGTTTAGACCCAGCAGCACAGCAAAAGCTGACCCTGTTTTATTTAGGAATCAGCTCAATTAAAGGTTGATGAAACATTCACCCCTACACTGCAATCAATAGGTACAATTCTGCAGCTGTCAATGTTGTGTGGTAACTTGACTCTGAGGCTGCTGACCCTCCAAGATTTTCTTCCCATTGTCTGTGGGGGGAGCTGGGAGTTGGAGATTTCACTTTCAAAACTGTCACTACTTAGGCCCCCTTTACCCCAAATCTAAGATTTGGCAGGCCTTTTTAAGCTACTTCATTCAGAACAACAGGAAGATATTTCTCCAATTCTATATAAGGAGCCTAAATAACTTCTATAGCCAAACACCCAGAAGGGGTTGATTTTTTTGTTGTTGTTTTCTTTTCTCTTTGAGGGGCAGGGAAAGCGTAAGGACAAGACAGGGGAGTTCAAGGAAGGAGAGGAGAGAGAAATAAACAAGGTGCACCTGGGAATTTTTAAAAGCAGCAACGAATGAGTTCTGAGGCAGGATAGGGTTGTAATCTGCCCTCGGGATGCTACCTACGAACAGGCCTGGACATAGAGAGACAACTGGTCAGCTGAAGCAACGCTTGTCAATACAATGACCACTGGGCTGAAAACTCAGTGCATGCAAATGCCCTACTTTTAAGCCCCTCTATTCAAGTAGGTGAATAGGAGGAGATTCCAGACAGCCAAACATAAAGAAAGCTAAATGCAAAGGATGTAGTACGGTCCTGCTTCCATCCCTCACCTGCCACCACTAAAAGAGCCTTAGCCTTATACTCCCACCTGGAGTGTTCAGAGCAACAGACTAGGATATGAGACAAAGAGGGTGCTTCTCAGGGACAGATAATTCTGCAGTCAACAGGCTAAAGGAGCTCTTTTCCCCAAATTCAACTTAATCCCAGTCATTTAAATACTATAGGCAACTCATGCTAGCTTACCCTCTGGGGAAAATGTGGGAGAAAAATTTTAAAGACATGAGAATTGGTGATAGAGTAGAGAGACAGAAACCCTTTCTGAAGTAATTGTTAAAGCTGTGTCCTTTCAGAAACACAATAAAGATGAACTCCTAGGTATACCTATGTGCCACACACAGGTAAATACAGGTAAATATCCATCAACACCTATATTTATAGATGTAATATTTTACCCAGATATACCCATGTTTACACAATTATGCAGTAGGTAAATGATAATGGTGGTACAGCATTAAAGAACAGAGAATCTCAGAATTCAAATTAGAAAAGACTTTCTAGATTATCTAATGCAACCCCTTCAATTTACAGAGGAGGAAATTGAGCCTAAGAGAAATAAGAAGTCACTTGCCCAAGGTCACACACCACCTCTGAGTGACTGAGTCTGGGTTGGAACCTCCCTCCTTGCTTCCTGCCTGGTGTTCATCCCAAAGTGCCACATGGACTCCATGATGAAAACATGGGCTCTAATACCTCCCTGTCAGTGCTAACGGTGAGTCACAATGCATCCAGAGGAGCCTCTCTATATGGTGTGCAGAATTTCAAGTTGTCTGCTGTGTATAATGTGTCCATTTAGCCAGAGTCTCTAGTATTAATTACCTCTGTGAGGTACAATATGGCATCATGCGGCTTTGGAATCTGTACCCTTCATTAACCGTTTCCCCATTAACCTTGACTGGAATCACATTCCTATTCTAACTGGTAAGATGTGTTCTATTTGTAAGCACTCCTATTTTCTCTTTGAAACCATTCTCATATTCTTATTTCATTGTAAATGGTCTTACTTGTAATAAAGTGCCATTGAATGTATTTACTATTTGCTTCTTAATTTTGTCCTCTTGGAAAGAGACCGATGTCAGCTCCAACAGTAGTTAATATACCTTTGAGCACACACTGTGACCTTTCTCTGGCTCATGCCTGACTTCATTCTCAGATCTCATTAAACAGCAAAAATTATCTTTGGAAAGAGCAAAACCAGAAATGTGCAGGTTTTGTGCTCAGCTATAGAGAAGAATTTGATTTAAATGGCCTCACAATGGCATGCACGTAGAAAATAAAAGAGAAGATGAAACTCCTGTTCTCTCTGCAAACTGGGCAGTGTTACATGCACTGACCTGGATGTAGAGAAGATCTGAGAGATTTTTTGTGCCTGCTGGTTCTACCTTGTTAGTTAAAATATGGGAGGCTCCCTGTGGATATATAAGCTTGTTACCAGGTGGTTCAATCTATGAATGAGCCTTTGGAAGTTATCATCCCCCTAACAGCCCTGAGGGAGTGGGAGAGAGAAAAAGGGATTTTTTTGACGAGCAGAGTAAGAAGGTTCAAGGTTGAAAAAGATCAAGGAATCAAGAAAATCAGGTTTGGGAACGATACTGCAGACACCCTGAGTCAAATGTGGTTTTCCAAACACCAGGGGTGGGAGAAGGTAATCCTAAAAGCAAATAAAGGAAACCAAAGGTGGAGATATGTTGGGGAGGGGGAGATCAAAGACAAGTTTACCAAGAGGCCACCCCATCCTTGGGCCTTGACCCTGAGCTAAGAGGAGAGGGTGGGGCTAGAGATTCAGCTCAGAGTAACTGAAATATCCAAGTTTTTCTCAGTTCTATCAACCTACCAGTTGTAGCATCTGACCCACTGATTTCTCTCCATCATTCTCGGATTCTCCACCTAGGTGGCTCTTCCAAGCCACTGGCCTTTTACTTCCTTGACCTCTGGTTGTTAAGGATAATTTTCCTCTATCCATTACAGTCAAACACTCCCACGCTCATACCCTAGACTAATGATCCTCAACTCTAGCCACACATCTGAATTATCTGAGACAGTGTTTTAGTTTGTTGTTGTTGTTGTTTTAACCACAACATGCAGGGACTGTACCAGAACAATTGTAGTCAGAATCTCTGAAAGTGAAGACAGTCATCAATATTTTTTGCCAGCTCCCCTGGCAACTTTAATATATAGCCAGGGTTGAGAATCACTGACCTCAATATTTGTTATTATCAATAACTGCATCCATCATACATTTTCTGTTTTAAGCACCTCTACTCTCCAAGGATGGTCTCCCAATTTTCAGCTTATTCACTGTAGTACCCCAATCCCCAACATCCCTTGACTCCATTGGGACTTCCCACCTACATACTCTGCCACGTTTTCAGTCTATCCACCCTCCTCACATCCTCATTTCCCTCTTCATTCGGCTTAGAGTCCTTGTTTCCATCATCATCTCTCCCTTGTATACCCACAAATGCCATGTTCCTTTCTCCCTCTGTTAGGGCTGCCTGACCATACCCCAAGCCAGGTTTGCATTAATCAAGAACTTATCAAGAAACGGATAAAACCAAGAGAGAGCAAAGGGGGAGACATTCTAGAAGGGATTGTCCTAAAAGTGCAGGAAGGTAAAGGGAAAGCAATAAGGGATAGGGAAGCACCCCAAGGCTAACAGCAGCAGGAAACAGCTACCACCCCTAAGCCTGGAGGAGTAAGAACAGGGATGGTTCCTGGGTCCTACAAAAAGCCACACCTACAGAAGAGGGCTGCTTAATAGAAGCTGGGGCTTCCTTGGAGGGTATAGTCATTGACAACCAGGGGCCACTGGAGAAGGAGTGGGAAAGTAAATATAAGCATCTCACTGCCTCCTGCCCTCCAATCTCCTGCCTGCCATCAGCCAAACCCAACCCAGCGGCCAATGAAGGCACTGAATCATTCCATACGCATGAGCTTCCCAGGGCACCAAACCTGATAAAGAAGGATAAAGAATGGGTCAGAATGGGCATATGAAGAATACACAACACATGGTTAAATTCATCTTTCTGCTTATATCTTCATGGCATCCAAGCATAGCTGGGAAACCTGCACAGCCATGCTGATTGATCTCTCGTAAGACTAATACTGCAGACTTCATGGGGGCTTATAACATTACCCGGCAGCCCTTCCATATTTACTGGTAAACTCACTTTCTCACCATCTTAGAAGACCATCAGCTCCCTGCCCCACCTCACTGACTTTGCCTGATATTTTACCAACAAAATAGAACCAACCATAACAGAACTCATTTTCCCACCAAATCTATCCCACCCCTGTTCCTGTCTTCTTTACCAGCCTTCCTGACCCAAAGATGAACTGTCCCTCTTTTTATCCAAGGCCGATCTCTCCACTTATGCACATAATTCCATCCCCCTCACTACTCAGAAAACTGGCTTCTAAAATTAGCTACCTTTTCTCTCTCCTGCATCATAAAACAAGTTTCAAAAGCCCTGCTTACACTCTCAGCCCCACTGATTTGCAGTTCCATGACTGTGCTGAGCATATTAATTACTTATTTGTTCTAACTGCATCTTGAAATGCTCTTTCTTAAGACACTTCATGGCTTACTGCCTCACTTTATTCAGGTCTCTGCTCATATCTCATTCATTCTTCTCTGGCCATCCAACGAAAATAGACTCTGCTTCTACCCTGCTGTTCTCCATCCTGTTTACCCTAAGTTTTCTTCATAGCAGTTATCACTAAGTGAAAATACTGTGTCTATTTAGTTATGCTTTCATTTTTGTGTAGTTCCCACTAGAATCTACTAATAACAAAGATTTCACAGGTCTCGTTTACTACAGTATCTTTAGTATTTGGCACAGTGTCTGATTTACGATAGGATTTCAATGGGAGATGACAGGGAGGGAGAAGAGAATAGAGGACTTATGCACAGAGGCCTGGCTGGTGAGACTGCTTGTTGCTCCAGCAGAAATCAGGCTCACAAGATGAAATGGCTCAGGTCTCAGTACCTTAGGAATAGGTCTTTATCCAGAAGCTAGAGTATAAGCAAATATGGGAGAAAGGATGTATATAGTGAAAATTCCAAAGTCCTGACTTTAATCCTGTTTCTGGCACTCCTAACTGTACCACTTTGGGCAACTTACTTTACCTCTCTGTGCTTCTATTTCTTTATTTGTAAATAAAGAAGGATTGAGGAAGGGAATAGATGTGGAAATGTTTTGTAAATTTTAAAGCATTATGTAATTACCTCTTCAGAACCACCGGATTCCATTGATACTTTTTATTTTTCAACTCTTACATTTTCTTCTTATTTTCAATTTAAATTGTTTCCTAGCAATAACATGGTCAAGATCATGACCCATCGCATAGGCATATGACATATGATATCATGGCATTAGTGTTTAGTAAGTCATCTAGGCATATGATATTATGGCATTAGTGTTTAATATGTCATTTAGTATCTATTTTCTGAGTTACGGGTGTTTCAATTCTTATGGCCCAGAAGTGTAAAAACTATATTTTTAGCCACAAATCTTACATAGACAAAGAAATAATAAGAGTGAGCTACCTTTATTAAGCAGCCAAGTGAAGAATGGAATTTAGGTTAAACAGCCCTTGTTTTCCATTTCTTCTACCTATGCCCAGAAGTCTACGGCACTTAGGGCATGGTTTGAAATACCCTGGCTTACACATTGGGATTCTTTGAGCATCTAGACCAGCCCTTCTCAACTTGATATCCTCAAGGAGTTGCAGAGGCCAGTGGAAATTGGAATTATCCATATCTGAGAAAAGTAAATGCTGATAAGGACAGCAGTAATGTGCCAGCCATGAGATCAGGGGCTCTCAGGCTTCCCTCCTGAACCCTATGCCTGCCAATCTTGGCCACCTACCTTTGTGGTGGATTCCAGGTTTGCAGACCTCCAAATAATAGCATAGTGTTCTATGATTCATTAAACACCCTTGAAGAGTCAGCTAGTTGTATCTCTATTCCATTCTTCCATTCTTTTTCAAAATAATAGAATCCACTATTTGTATCTTGGTATATTCCCAGTCTCCTCTGCAGCTATGCGATACCATCTAACTAAGTTCTGGACAGGGGAATATGAGCAGAAGTCATGTAATCAAATTCTAGGCTGTGTTCTTCGATGGTAACAGCCCTCTCTCCTCTTTTCTCCATCCTCTTATCTGGGTCATGGATATGGAGGAGCTACTTTGGACCATTCATTCTTATAAGGGAAACACACTAAAGATAAAGCAAAACAAAGCAGAAGTAGCTGGGTCTTTAGACAACCTTGTTGAACAGAGCTGCATGCCAGCCCTGGGCCTCCCACTTCCTGGCTATTATAGGAAGGAAAAATAAAGTCCATCTCACTTAAGCCACTTTTGTCTGGGGCCTCTGTTACATATATAGTTGAACACTTATCCTAACTGATACAAAAAGTAAGGTCAGAATCAAAAGAGTGTCACCTCTTCCCCACTAGTCCTCCAGTCAAAACACTCAAGCCTGAAATCAGTGGGTGAATACAGTCCCAGGGAAAACACTGGGCGCTACCTCCCTCCAGCATTTCAGATCCAACCCTTCCTTCTTATCCTAAAGGGAGGAGCCATTGGGATAAGTCAGGGCTGACAGCCAGGCAGCTCCTCTCTGTTCTATCTTTTCATGCTCTACAAGCCTGATTGGTGCTGTCTACCTCCAGAACCAGTGGTCATGGTCAGCCCACAGTGCCCCACATCCAAGGAAGGCTTTGGGAATATAAGCTCTGATGAGGGTGGCTTCTAAAGGTGGCAGCTGAAACAAATCAGGGCCCCTGTTTCCAAGTGTGCACAGCCCCAATGCCAGCCAGAAGATGGCAGTACCGCTCCCCATGCCTGGCATACCCACCCACCGCAGTCCAGTCCCAGGCCGCATCCTCCCATACATTCTATCAGATACTTGCTCCAGAAGAGATTTGTTCCAGAGAAAAGTGTACAGGGAAATGTAATACATTTTAATTGAATTTTAGCACATTTTAAAATAATTATACTATGCTCTATAAAAGTTTTAGGTATGTATGTATGTATTTATTTATTCATTCATTCATAAGAGACAGGGTTTCACTCAGTCACTTAGGTTGGAGTACAGTGGTGTGATCATAGCTCACTGCAATCTCAAACTCATGGCCTTAAGTGATCCTCCCACCTCAGCCTCTCAAGTAGCTGGGACTACAGGCACTCACCACCATATCTGGCTAATTTTCTTATTTTCTTAATTTCTTTTTGCAGACGAGATCTCACTATGTTTCCCAGGCTGGTCTCGAACTCCTGGCCTCAAACAATTCTCCTGCCTTGGCCCTCCAAAGAGCTGAGATTACAAGCTTGAGCCATCACACCCAGCTTATTTTTAAAAATCTTTGCAGCACTGTTTGATAACCATGGCATTTTCCTGGGACCATTCATTTGAACAGCTGAAATCTTGACCATATGTGATGTTCTACATAGGGTATGTGTGTGCCCCTAGACACTTAGTCCTCTCAGTTAAAAGGGGAAAGGAAAGGTCCTGAGCTGAATGCAGATGCTGGTGGTCAGATCAGCTACCCTTCACTTTCCCAACTCACTCTTTCCTCACCTTGCTCACTCCCACCTTGGAAGATTCCAGGGTGTTCTAGCTACAAGGAATCTTGAAGGTCATCAAACCTGGTGTTTTTTTCCTGCTTTTTAAACAAAGTTATCCTTGACAAAAATGAAATCTTGTGTGGAATCCTAATATTTGAAACAAATAAAAGCAGAACTTTACTAGTATATATTTACTTTATGAGTTCAAATATGCCTATATAATACAAAGTATATCACTGATGACTCTAAGACTGATTTGATGAATGTAAAAACTTTGAATAATTACAAACATATTATCCTCAGCATCTGATGTATTATGTTATTTTCACTTAGTAGCACAATATTTAGAAAATACCCATTCATCTAGCTAAGTAGTTGCAAATGGCAACAGTTTTGTTTTGTTTTAAAACAACTTGCCTTACAACTTGGATTTCTGTTCCACTAAATTTACCCAGAAGCTTGCAAGAAAAGTAGTAGGAAATATCTGTTTCAAAGTTGAATTGTTGGTAACACCTAATAAATTCTTGCATTTCTGATCATAAAGTCAGAATGGATCATTCATTCCAGCTCTTGTGTGATGTTTTCAAGATGCAAGAGAGTCCGTTGTGGTGGTACAAACAAGTCTTACGAAATGAGAAGAGCATATGCAAAAAA
The DNA here is from genome assembly GCF_037993035.2 of Macaca fascicularis. Classification (NCBI taxonomy): domain Eukaryota; kingdom Metazoa; phylum Chordata; class Mammalia; order Primates; family Cercopithecidae; genus Macaca; species Macaca fascicularis. The sequence continues at coordinate 54,184,032 of NC_088387.1, read as the reverse complement.
AAAAAAAAAGCTTGATCCGACACTTAACTGAGCCCATACAAGTATACTATGGTCACAAACTCACTTGCGCAACTTTGTATCAGTGGAGACATGCATCAGTCATGTCAGAATCTGAGAGACAGACTAGTGCAGAATATCAGTATTCCTCATCAAATGTGTGTACCCGGATGGCAAAGTTTTATTCTGATGTTCATTCCAAATGAACCTAGCAGCACATTTTAACACATCGATGTTCTTAGACATGTTAAAATGTGAAATAAAATACATCTGAATGTATGTTATTTTTCACAGGGTTTTCAATAGTAAAGATATATTTTGCCAGAGAAAAATCAAATTAAAAGTTTCCAGAACTCCTAAAACTCCTCCATAGAGCCCCCTAAGTTTCCATGGAATTGAGTCTGAAAACCATTCCATGGAACTGAGTTTGAAATCAATCGTGAAGACCATATAAGGATTCTTAGTCCAAACAGGCATATCTAGTTGCTTAAGGCCACTCTGCAAGTTTGTGACAGAATCAAGACTAGGGCCTGGGTCTTCTGACTCCCATTCTAGGCTCTTTTCCACCAGACTGACCTGTTTGTCATAGAGGGATGTGCTATCACATCTCTCATCCAAGGGAAAGTTCCAGATGTGGCATCTGAGTCCTACAGTCCCAAAGGAGAACGTGTCCATCTAAATGGGCTATGACTATGAATGCTAAAGCTTTCCTGAACTCTAAAATTAGGAAAAGTATAAACCCCAAATTTATGCCTTGGAATTAGGCTGTCTTAATTTATACCTTCTTCATTTATAAGTTGCTAGAGATGCGATGAGTAGGGTGTGACCCCCTTGGAGCTCAAGGCCGGTGTTTTTTAATCCATGGTTTTCTAGGTTAGAACTTGATCTCCAAGCTAATTGGTGAGGGTTATAGTAATTTCCACAGGACACTATATTAGTCTGGTAACATTGCCATAACAAAGCACTACAAATGGGACGGCCTAAATAACAGAAGTTTATTTTTTCACAATCCAGGAGGCTGGAAGTCCAAGATCAAGGTGTGGGCCAGGTTGGTTTCATTTTAAGGCCTCTCTCCATGGCTTGTAGGTGGCCATCTTCTCCCAGTGCCTTCACATTGTCTTCCCTCTTCATGTGCCTGTGTCCTAAGCTTTCTTCTTATAAGGACACCAAATACAGGGGACTAGAGCCCACCCTAATGACCTCATTTTACCTATTACGTCTTTAAAGGTGTTATCTCCAAATACAGTCACACTCTGGGTGACTGGGGGGTCACTTTAACATATAGATGGGGGAGGTGGGGGTAAGGAGGACACAATTCAGCCTGTAACAAGAATAATGGTTGACTGGGGTTGCCAACCATAAAGCAATGGAGTGTAAGGACCAAGATGGGAGCACCTGTCAGTGATCTGATCACTCCATTCTCCTCTTCCATCCCATTCTGGGCATGGTCTTCGAGATCCTAAGGGAAAGGCTGAAAACTATGCTCAAACACCCCCTAACTTCATGTTTCTGTGCAGATTAGATATGTGGGGTTAGCAGAAAGGCAGATAAAATTGAAAACATCAGGATCGATTTTGGTACTTTTACTTTTTCTAATTTAGCACTGCAGGCTTAAATAACTTAAAAAAAAAAAACTGGTTTGAGATTAAGAAGGGTATATTTTGAAGGTTTCCAAATACTCAGAATGCTAACAGGTTGGAGAGTTTGATAATCCATATACATTTTTAAATCTATGAAAATTTAGGCTTTTAAAATCAGCTTTTATTCATAATTCATAATTGCAAAGACATGGAACCAACCTAAGTGCCCATCAACCAACAAGTGGATAAAGAAAATGTTGTCTGAATACACCATGGAATACTACTCAGCCATAAAAGAGAACAAAACAGTGTATCTGGCAACAACTTGGATGGAGCTGGAGGCCATTATTCTCAGTGAAGTAACTCAGGAATGAATAACCAGAGATTTTATGTTCTCACTTATTTTAAGTGGCAGCTAAGCTATGAGAATACAGGGGAATAAGAATGATATAATGGACTTTGGGGACTCAGGGCACAGGGAAGGTTGGGGAGGGTAAGGGATGAAAGACTACACATTGGGTAAAGTGTATACTGCTTGGGTGACGGGTGAACTAAAATCTCAGAAACCACCACTAAAGAACTTGTCCATGTAACCAAAAACCACCTGTGCACTGAAAAGTGTTGGAATAAAAGGTTTTTAAAATCAGCTTTTATAAACAAACCCTAATTCTGTTGATAAACAAAGAGCCTTTAAAGTGAATACAAAGGGCAAAGGATCCTATTATAAAAATACGCGGGGGCGGAGCAAGATGGCCGAATAGGAACAGCTCCAGTCTCCAACTCCCAGCGCGAGCGACACAGAAGACCGGTGATTTCTGCATTTTCAACTGAGGTACTGGGTTCATCTCACTGGGGAGTGCTGGACGATCGGTGCTGGTCAGCTGCTGCAGCCCGACCAGCGAGAGCTGAAGCAGGGCAAGGCATTGCCTCACCTGGGAAGCGCAAGGGGGAAGGGAATCCCTTTTCCTAGCCAGGGGAACGGAGACACACAACACCTGGAAAATCGGGTAACTCCCACCCCAATAATGCGCTTTAAGCAAACAGGCACACCAGGAGATCATATCCCACACCTGGCCGGGAGGGTCCCACACCCACGGAGCCTCCCTCATTGCTAGCACAGCAGTCTGTGATCTACCGGCAAGGCAGCAGTGAGGCTGGGGGAGGGGCGCCCACCATTGCTGAGGCTTAAGTAGGTAAACAAAGCTGCTGGGAAGCTCGAACTGGGTGGAGCTCACAGCAGCTCAAGGAAACCTGCCTGACTCTGTAGACTCCACCTCTGGGGACAGGGCAATAACAAACACAGCCGAAACCTCTGCAGACGCAAACGACTCTGTCTGACAGCTTTGAAGAGAGCAGTGGATCTCCCAACACGGAGGTTGAGATCTGAGAAGGGACAGACTCCCTGCTCAAGTGGGTCCCTGACCCCTGAGTAGCCTAACTGGGAGACATCCCCCACTAGGGGCAGTCTGACACCCCACACCTCACAGGGTGGAGTACACCCCTGAGAGGAAGCTTCCAAAGCAAGAATCAGACAGGTACACTCGCTGTTCAGAAATATTCTATCTTCTGCAGCCTCTGCTGCTGATACCCAGGCAAACAGGGTCTGGAGTGGACCTCAAGCAATCTCCAACAGACCTACAGCTGAGGGTCCTGACTGTTAGAAGGAAAACTATCAAACAGGAAGGACACCTACACCAAAACCCCATCAGTACATCACCATCATCAAAGACCAGAGGCAGATAAAACCACAAAGATGGGAAAAAAGCAGGGCAGAAAAGCTGGAAATTCAAAAAATAAGAGCGCATCTCCCCCGGCAAAGGAGCGCAGCGCATCTCCCCCGGCAAAGGAGCGCAGCTCATCGCCAGCAACGGATCAAAGCTGGACGGAGAATGACTTTGACGAGATGAGAGAAGAAGGCTTCAGTCCATCAAATTTCTCAGAGCTAAAGGAGGAATTACGTACCCAGCGCAAAGAAACTAAACATCTTGAAAAAAAAGTGGAAGAATTGATGGCTAGAGTAATTAATGCAGAGAAGGTCATAAACGAAATGAAAGAGATGAAAACCATGACACGAGAAATACGTGACAAATGCACAAGCTTCAGTAACCAACTCGATCAACTGGAAGAAAGAGTATCTGCGATTGAGGATCAAATGAATGAAATGAAGCGAGAAGAGAAACCAAAAGAAAAAAGAAGAAAAAGAAATGAACAAAGCCTGCAAGAAGTATGGGATTATGTAAAGAGACCAAATCTACGTCTGATTGGGGTACCTGAAAGTGAGGGGGAAAATGGAACCAAGTTGAAAAACACTCTTCAGGATATCATCCAGGAGAACTTCCCCAACCTAGTAGGGCAGGCCAACATTCAAATCCAGGAAATACAGAGAACGCCACAAAGATACTCCTCGAGAAGAGCAACTCCAAGACACATAATTGCCAGATTCACCAAAGTGGAAATGAAGGAAAAAATGTTAAGGGCAGCCAGAGAGAAAGGTCGGGTTACCCACAAAGGGAAGCCCATCAGACTAACAGCAGATCTCTCGGCAGAAACTCTCCAAGCCAGAAGAGAGTGGGGGCCAATATTCAACATTCTTAAAGAAAAGAATTTTCAACCCAGAATTTCATATCCAGCCAAACTAAGTTTCATAAGTGAAGGAGAAATAAAATCCTTTACAGATAAGCAAATGCTTAGAGATTTTGTCACCACTAGGCCTGCCTTACAAGAGACACTGAAGGAAGCACTAAACATGGAAAGGAACAACCAGTACCAGCCATTGCAAAAACATGCCAAAATGTAAAGACCATCGAGGCTAGAAAGAAACTGCATCAACTAACGAGCAAAATAACCAGTTAATATCATAATGGCAGGATCAAGTTCACACATAACAATCTTAACCTTAAATGTAAATGGACTAAATGCTCCAATTAAAAGACACAGACTGGCAAACTGGATAAAGAGTCAAGACCCATCAGTCTGCTGTATTCAGGAGACCCATCTCACACGCAGAGACATACATAGGCTCAAAATAAAGGGATGGAGGAAGATTTACCAAGCAAATGGAGAAGAAAAAAAAAGCGGGGGTTGCAATACTAGTCTCTGATAAAACAGACTTTAAACCATCAAAGATCAAAAGAGACAAAGAAGGCCATTACATAATGGTAAAGGGACCAATTCAACAGGAAGAGCTAACTATCCTAAATATATATGCACCCAATACAGGAGCACCCAGATTCATAAAGCAAGTCCTTAGAGACTTACAAAGAGACTTAGACTCCCATACAATAATAATGGGAGACTTCAACACTCCACTGTCAACATTAGACAGATCAACGATACAGAAAGTTAACAAGGATATCCAGGAATTGAACTCATCTCTGCAGCAAGCAGACCTAATAGACATCTATAGAACTCTCCACCCCAAATCAACAGAATAGACATTCTTCTCAGCACCACATCGTACTTACTCCAAAATCGACCACGTAATTGGAAGTAAAGCACTCCTCAGCAAATGTACAAGAACAGAAATTATAACAAACTGTCTCTCAGACCACAGTGCAATCAAACTAGAACTCAGGACTAAGAAACTCAATCAAAACCGCTCAACTACATGGAAACTGAACAACCTGCTCCTGAATGACTACTGGGTACATAACGAAATGAAGGCAGAAATAAAGATGTTCTTTGAAACCAATGAGAACAAAGATACAACATACCAGAATCTCTGGGACACATTTAAAGCAGTGTGTAGAGGGAAATTTATAGCACTAAATGCCCACAAGAGAAAGCAGGAAAGATCTAAAATTGGCACTCTAACATCGCAATTAAAAGAACTAGAGAAGCAAGAGCAAACACATTCGAAAGCTAGCAGAAGGCTAGAAATAACTAAGATCAGAGCAGAACTGAAGGAGATAGAGACACAAAAAACTCTCCAAAAAATCAATGAATCCAGGAGTTGGTTTTTTGAAAAGATCAACAAAATTGACAGACCACTAGCAAGACTAATAAAGAAGAAAAGAGAGAAGAATCAAATCGACACAATTAAAAATGATAAAGGGGATATCACCACCGACCCCACAGAAATACAAACTACCATCAGAGAATACTATAAACACCTCTACGCAAATAAACTGGAAAATCTAGAAGAAATGGATAATTTCCTGGACACTTACACTCTTCCAAGACTAAACCAGGAAGAAGTTGAATCCCTGAATAGACCAATAGCAGGCTCTGAAATTGAGGCAATAATTAATAGCCTACCAACCAAAAAAAGTCCAGGACCAGATGGATTCACAGCTGAATTCTACCAGAGGTACAAGGAGGAGTTGGCACCATTCCTTCTGAAACTATTCCAATCAATAGAAAAAGAGGGAATCCTCCCTAACTCATTTTATGAGGCCAACATCATCCTGATACCAAAGCCTGGCAGAGACACAACAAAAAAAGAGAATTTTAGACCAATATCCCTGATGAACATCGATGCAAAAATCCTCAATAAAATACTGGCAAACCGGATTCAGCAACACATCAAAAAGCTTATCCACCATGATCAAGTGGGCTTCATCCCTGGGATGCAAGGCTGGTTCAACATTCGCAAATCAATAAACATAATCCAGCATATAAACAGAACCAAAGACAAGAACCACATGATTATCTCAATTGATGCAGAAAAGGCTTTTGACAAAATTCAACAGCCCTTCATGCTAAAAACGCTCAATAAATTCGGTATTGATGGAACGTACCTCAAAATAATAAGACCTATTTATGACAAACCCACAGCCAATATCATACTGAATGGGCAAAAACTGGAAAAATTCCCTTTGAAAACTGGCACAAGACAGGGATGCCCTCTCTCACCACTCCTATTCAACATAGTGTTGGAAGTTCTGGCTAGGGCAATTAGGCAAGAGAAATAAATCAAGGGTATTCAGTTAGGAAAAGAAGAAGTCAAACTGTCCCTGTTTGCAGATGACATGATTGTATATTTAGAAAACCCCATTGTCTCAGCCCAAAATCTCCTTAAGCTGATAAGCAACTTCAGCAAAGTCTCAGGATACAAAATTAATGTGCAAAAATCACAAGCATTCTTATACACCAGTAACAGACAAACAGAGAGCCAAATCAGGAATGAACTTCCATTCACAATTGCTTCAAAGAGAATCAAATACCTAGGAATCCAACTTACAAGGGATGTAAAGGACCTCTTCAAGGAGAACTACAAACCACTGCTCAGTGAAATAAAAGAGGACACAAACAAATGGAAGAACATACCATGCTCATGGATAGGAAGAATCAATATCGTGAAAATGGCCATACTGCCCAAGGTAATTTATAGATTCAATGCCATCCCCATCAAGCTACCAATGAGTTTCTTCACAGAATTGGAAAAAACTGCTTTAAAGTTCATATGGAACCAAAAAAGAGCCCGCATCTCCAAGACAATCCTAAGTCAAAAGAACAAAGCTGGAGGCATCACGCTACCTGACTTCAAACTATACTACAAGGCTACAGTAACCAAAACAGCATGGTACTGGTACCAAAACAGAGATATAAACCAATGGAACAGAACAGAGTCCTCAGAAATAATACCACACATCTACAGCCATCTGATCTTTGACAAACCTGAGAGAAACAAGAAATGGGGAAAGGATTCCCTATTTAATAAATGGTGCTGGGAAAATTGGCTAGCCATAAGTAGAAAGCTGAAACTGGATCCATTCCTTACTCCTTATACGAAAATTAATTCAAGATGGATTAGAGACTTAAATGTTAGACCTAATACCATAAAAATCCTAGAGGAAAACCTAGGTAGTACCATTCAGGACATAGGCATGGGCAAAGACTTCATGTCTAAAACACCAAAAGCAATGGCAGCAAAAGCCAAAATTGACAAATGGGATCTCATTAAACTAAAGAGCTTCTGCACAGCAAAAGAAACTACCATCAGAGTGAACAGGCAACCTACAGAATGGGAGAAGATTTTTGCAATCTACTCATCTGACAAAGGGCTAATATCCAGAACCTACAAAGAACTCAAACAAATTTACAAGAAAAAAACAAACAACCCCATCAAAAAGTGGGCAAAGGATATGAACAGACATTTCTCAAAAGAAGACAGCCAACAGACACATGAAAAAATGCTCATCATCACTGGCCATCAGAGAAATGCAAATCAAAACCACAATGAGATACCATCTCATACCAGTTAGAATGGCGATCATTAAAAAGTCAGGAAACAACAGGTGCTGGAGAGGATGTGGAGAAATAGGAACACTTTTACACTGTTGGTGGGATTGTAAACTAGTTCAACCATTATGGAAAACAGTATGGCGATTCCTCAAGGATCTAGAACTAGATGTACCATACGACCCAGCCATCCCATTACTGGGTATATACCCAAAGGATTATAAATTATGCTGCTATAAAAACACATGCACTCGTATGTTTATTGCAGCACTATTCACAATAGCAAAGACTTGGAATCAACCCAAATGTCCATCAGTGACAGATTGGATTAAGAAAATGTGGCACATATACACCATGGAATACTATGCAGCCATCAAAAAGGATGAGTTTGTGTCCTTTGTAGGGACATGGATGCAGCTGGAAACCATCATTCTTAGCAATCTATCACAAGAACAGAAAACCAAACACCACATGTTCTCACTCATAGGTGGGAACTGAACAATGAGATCACTTGGACTCAGGAAGGGGAACATCTCACACAGGGGCCTGTCATGGGGAGGAGGGAGGGGGGAGGGATTGCATTGGGAGTTATACCTGATGTAAATGACAAGTTGATGGGTGCAGCACACCAACATGGCACAAGTATACATATGTAACAAACCTGCACGTTATGCACATGTACCCTACAACTTAAAGTATAATAATAATAAATAAATTTAAAAAAAAAATACGCAGAGAGCAACAACAGGCTACAAATGGCTAATCTATATATAAATGATGCTCAATATCACTTATTAGAGAAATGCAAATTCACTCATTAGAGATTAAAATGGGATACCATTTTCTAGCCATCATTAGTAAAAAGATTTAAGTATTTATTTGACAACAGGCAGTGTTAGAGAAGGTATGAGAAATCACACTGTTGACTGATAGATATATAATTCAGTGGGGAAATTTTGCAGCATTTGTAATCTAGAATCAGCAGCGAAGCTTCTAACATTTTCTGTGCTAGAGAAAAGGTTTGTGCCCAAACTGCTGCGATGAATTTCTCCAGAATCATCTATCACTGAAAAGCTGTCTCTCCTCACAAATTAGGGCTTAGTAGTGGACCATTTAAGAGAGCCTTTGAGGTTGAAGTATATTTATTTATAACATACTGCCTCAAAACTTTCAGTTGTTCTTAATGCCCAGTCAGTCAATAAAAAGAAACTTTGTTCTCCTATAGTCATATATAACCACACCTGGCATTTCTTCCTCTCAGATGCCTCCAGGATGAAGCCTCTGCCATGCCACCACCCCATTCCCACTGACCCACAACAGCCCAACCTCATCACTTTATACCCTGCTACAGCCTCCACTAGTACAGCTGCCGATAGCTCCCTCTCTACCTTAGGCGGTGCCTCCCTAATTCATCATTTGTATTAGGTTATTTATTGCTTAAGAACCTTCAGTGTCTACCCATTACCTATTCATCTCTTTCAAACTTCTCAAAGGACTCAGTAATATGGGCCCTTCAAACTCTATTTTCTATCACTTCTTTCAATGATGCTTACAATCTAACTAGTCACATTTCTCCTTTACCCAAAACCCATGCTCATCTCCAACTCTATACGTTTGATTCTATAGTTTCCCCCACCTACAACTTCTTCCTACCTACCTTCCCAAATGCTACTTCTCTTCCAAAGTCTAAAAGTGAATTCTTCTATTTATACTGAGTATTATTTAGTATTTTCCTGGTCCATAGTTTCCCCATGGCAAATAATACAAACAAATATTCACTGGTCTCACAACTTGAACGCCAGTGATGTAGCAAACATTCTGATACACACTTGTGATTCAGAGAGGGATATGATGTGATGCTTGCTAGATGGAGAAATGGAAGAAAGGCACTACAGGCAGAAGGAACAGCATGAGCGATGGCACAGAGCCATGTGTATAGCTTATGCAGGAAGAAACAACTGGTGTAGATTCCGGATGGAGTGGGTCAGGAGGGGATGAACATTTTCACATGCAGTCAGTATGAGTTCCTCAAGTGGCTGTAACAGGCATGTGGCATGTGCTATTGAAGGAAAATATGAGCTGAGTATGGTGGACATGCCTGTAGTCCCAACTACTTAGGAAGTTGAGGTGGGAGGATTTCTTTTATTATTATTATTATACTTAAGTTCTAGGGTACATATGCACAACATACAGGTTTGTTACACAGGTATACATGTGTTATGTTGGTTTGCTGCACCCATTAACTCGCCATTTACATTAGGTATTTCTCCTAAAGCTATCCCTCCCCCAGACTCCACCCCATGACAGGCCCAAGCGTGTTATGTTCCCTGCCCTGTGTCCAGGTGTTCTCATTGTTCAATTCCCACCTATGAGTGAGAACACGTGGTGTCTGGTTTTCTGTCCTTGCGATAGTTTGCTCAGAATGATGGTTTCCAGCTTCATCTGTGTCACTGCAAAGGACATGAACTCATCCTTTTTTATGGCTGCATAGTATTCCATGGTGTATATGTGCCACATTTTCTTAATCCAGTCTATCATTGATGGACATTTGGGTTGGTTCCAAGTCTTTGCTATTGTGAACAGTGCCACAATAAACATGTGTGCATGTGTCTTTATAGTAGCATGATTTATAATCCTTTGGGTACATACACAGTAATGGGATAGCTGAGTCAAATGGTATTTCTAGTTCTAGATCCTTGAGGAATCACCACACTGTCTTCCACATTGGTTGAACTACTTTACACTCCCACCAACAGTGTAAAAGCATTCCTATTTCTCCACAGCCTCTCCAGCACCTGTTGTTTCCTGACGTTTTGATGATCACCATTCTAACTAAGATGGTATCTCATTGTGGTTTTGATTTGCATTTCTCTGATAGCCGGTGATGATGAGCATTTTTTCATGTGTCTGCTGGCTGCACAAATGTCTTCTTTTGAAGAGTGTCTGTTCATATTCTTTGCTCACTTTTTGATGGGGTTTGTTTTTTCTTGTAAATTTGTTTAAGTTCTTTGTAGATTATGGATATTAGCCCTTTGTCAGATAAGTACGTTGCAAAAATTTTCTCCCTTTCTGCAGGTTGCCTGCTCACTCTGATGGTAGTTTCTTTCGCTGTGCAGAAGCTCTTTAGTTTAATTAGATCCCATTTGTCAATTTTGGCTTTTGTTGCCATTGCTTTTGGTGTTTTAGTCATGACATCTTTGCCCATGCCTATGTCCTGAATGGTATTGCCTAGGTTTTCTTCTAGGGTTTTTATGGTTTTAGGTCTAACATTTAAGTCTTTAATCCATCTTGAATTAATTTCGAATAAGGTGTAAGGAATGGATCCAGTTTCAGCTTTCTACATATGCCTAGCCAGTTTTCCCAGCACCATTTATTAAATAGAGAATCCTTTCCCCATTTCTTGTTTTCATCCGGTTTGTCAAAGATCAGATGGTTGTAGATGTGTGGTGTTATTTCTGAGGCCTCTGTTCTGTTCCATTGGTCTATATCTCTGTTTTGGTACCAGTACCATGCTGTTTGGGTTACTGTAGCCTTGTAGTGTACTTTGAAGTCAGGTAGCATGATGCCTCCAGGTTTGTTCTTTTTGCTTAGGATTGTCTTGGCAGTGTGGGCTCCTTTTTGGTTCCATATGAACTTTAAAGTAGTTTTTTTCCAGTTCTGTGAAGAAAGTCATTGGTAGCTTGATGGGGATGACATTGAATCCATAAATTACCTTGGGCAGTATGGCCATTTTCACGATATTGATTCTCCTATCCATGAACATGAATGTTCTTCCATTTGTTTGTGTCCTCTTTTATTTTGTTGAGCAATGATTTGCAGTTCTCCTTGAAGAGGTCTTTCACATCCCTTGTAAGGTAGATTACTAGGTATTTTATTCTCTTTGTAGCAATTGTGAATGGGAGTTCACTCATGATTTGGCTGTCTGTCTGTTATTGGTGTATATGAATGCTTGTGATTTTTGCACATTGATTTTGTATCCTGAGTCTTTGCTGAAGTTGCTTATCAGCTTAAGGAGATTCGGGGCTTGAGACAATGGGGTTTTCTAAATATACAATCATGTCATCTGCAAACAGGGACAATTTGACTTCCTCTTTTCCTAATTAAATACCTTTATTTCCTTCTCTTGCCTGATTGCCCTGGCCAGAACATCCAACACTGTGTTGAATAGGAGTGGTGAGAGAGGGGCATCCCTATCTTGTGCCAGTTTTCAAAGGGAATGCTTCCAATTTTTGCTCATTCAGTATGATATTGGCTGTGGGTTTGTCACAAATAGCTCTTACTTTGAGATACGTTCCATCAATGCCTAGTTTGTTGAGAGTTTTTAGCATGAAGGGTTGTTGAATTTTGTTGAAGGCCTTTTCTGCATCTATTGAAATAATCACGTGGTTTTTGTCATTGGTTCTATTTATATGCTGTATTACATTTATTGATTTGTGTATGTTGAACCAGCCTTGCATCCCGGGGATGAAGCTGACTTGATCACGGTGAATAAGGTTTTTGATGTGCTGCTGAATTCAGTTTGCCAGTACTTTATTGAGGATTTTCACATCAATGTTCATCAGGGATATTGGTCTAAAATTCTCTTTTTTTGTTGTGTCTCTGCCAGGCTTTAGTATCGGGATGATGCTGGTTTCATTAAATGAGTTAGGGAGGATTCCCTCTTTCTCTACTGATGAGAATAGTTTCAGAAGAAATGGTCCCAGCTCCTCTTTGTACCTCTCATAGAAGTTGGCTGTGAATCCGTCCGTCTGGCCCTGGACTTTTTTTTGGTTGGTAGGCTATTAATTATTGCCTGAATTTCAGAGCCTGTTATTGGTCTACTCAGAGATTCAACTTCCTCCTGGTTTAGTTTTGGGAGGGTGTATGTGTCCAGGAATTTATCCATTTCTTCTAGATTTTCTAGTTTATTCACATAGAGGTGTTTATAGTATTCTCTGATGGTAATTTGTATTTCTGTGGGATCGGTGGTGATATCCCCTTTATCATTTTTTTATTGCATCTATTTGATTCTTCTCTCTTTTCTTATTAGTCTTGCTAGTGGTCTATCAATTTTGTTGATCTTTTCCAAAAAACAGCTCCTGGATTCAATTTTTAAGGGTTTTTTGTGTCTCTATCTCCTTCAGTTCTGCTCTGACCTTAGCTATTTCTTGCCTTCTACTAGCTTTTGAATTTTTTGCTCTTGCTTCTCTAGTTCTTTTAATTGTGATGTTAGGGTGTTGATTTTAGATCTTTCCTGCTTTCTCTTGTGGGCATTTAGTGCTAAATTTCCCTCTACACACTGCTTTAAATGTGTCCCAGAGATTCTGGTATGTTGTTTCTTTGTTCTCCTGGTTTCAAAGAACACCTTTATTTCTGCCTTCATTTCGTTATTTACCCAGTAATCATTCAAGAGCAGGCTATTCAGTTTCCATGTTGTGCAGTTTTGAGTGAATTTCTTAATCCTGAGTTATAATTTGATTTCACTGTGGTCTGAGAGTCAGTGTGTTGTGATTTCCGTTCTTTTACATTTGCTGAGGAGTGCTTTACTTCTAACTGTGTGGTTGATTTTGGAATAAGTGCAATGTGGTGCTAAGAAGAATGTATTTTCTGTTGATTTGGGGTGTAGAGTTCTGTAGATGTCTATTAGGTCTGCTTGGTGCAGAGCTGAGTTCAAGTCCTGGATATCCTTGTTAACCTTCTATCCTGTTGATCTAATATTGACAGTGGGGTATTAATGTCTCCCATTATTATTGTGTGGGAGTCTAAGTCTCTTTGTAGGTCTCTAAGGACTTGGTTTATGAATCTGGGTGCTCCTGTATTGGGTGCATATATATTTAGGATAGTTAGCTCTTCTTGTTAAATTGATCCCTTTACCATTATGTAATGCCCTTTGTCTCTTTTGATCTTTGCTGGTTTAAAGTCTGTTTTATCAGAGATGAGGATTGCAACCCCTGCCTTTTTTTCACTTTCCATTTGCTTGGTAGATCTTCCTCCATCACTTTATTTTGAGCCTATGTGTGTCCTGCAGGTGAGATGGGTCTCCTGAATACAGTACACTGATGGGTCTTGACTCTTTATCCAATTTGCCAGTCTGTGTCTTTTAATTGGAGCATTTAGCCCATTTACATTTAAGGATAATATTGTTATGTGTGAATTTGTTCCTGTCATTACGATGTTAGCTGGTTATTTTGCCCATCAGTTGATGCAGTTTCTTCCTAGAATCAATTTTATTTACAATTTGGCATGTTTTTGCAGTGGCTGGTACGGGTTGTTCCTTTCCATGTTTAGTGCTTCCTTCAGGAGCTCTTGTAAGGCTGGCGTGGTGGTGACCAAATCTCTCAGCATTTGTTCGTCCGTAAAGGATTTTATTTCTCCTTCACTTATGAAGCTTAGTTTGGCTAGATATGAAATTCTGGGTTGAAAATTCTTTTCTTTAAGAATGTTCAATATTGGCCCTCACTCTCTTCTGGCTTGTAGAGTTTCTGCCTAGAGATCCGCTGTTAGTCTGAGGGACTTCCCTTTGTGGGTAACCCGACCTTTCTCTCTGGCTTCCCTTAACATTTTTTCCTTCATTTCAACCTTGGTGAATCTGACAATTATGTGTCTTGGAGTTGGTCTTCTCGAGGAGTATCTTTGTGGTGTTCTGTGTACTTCCTGAATTTGAATGTTGGCCTGCCTTGCTAAGTTGGGGAAGTTCTCCCAGATAATATGCTGAAGAGTGTTTTCCAACTTGGTTCCATTCTCCCTGTCACTTTGAGGTACACTAATCAAATGTGGATTTGGTCTTTTCACATAGTCCCATATATCCTGGAGGTTTTGTTTATTTCTTTTTACTCTTTTTTCTCTAAACTTCTTGCTTATTTCATTAATTTGATCTTCAGTCACTGATACCCTTTCTTCCACTTGATCAAATTGGCTATTGAACCTTGTGTATGTGTCACATAGTTCTCATGCCATGGTTTTCAGCTCCATCAGGTCACTTAAGGTCTTCTCTACTCTATTCTAGTTAGCCATTCATCTAATCTTTTTTCAAGGTTTTTAGCTTCCTTGCAATGGTTTCGAACATCCTCCTTTAGCTCAGAGAAGTTTGCTATTACTGACTTTCTGAAACCTACTTCTGTCAGCTCTTCAAAGTGATACTCCATCCAGCTTTGTTCCCTTGCTGGCAAGAGGCTGTAATCCTTTGGAGGAGAAGAGGCACTCAGGTTTTCAGAATTTTCAGGTTTCCTGCTCTGGTTTCTCCCCATCTTTGCGGTTTTATCTACCGCTGGTCTTTGATGTTGGTGACCTACAGATGGGGTTTTGGTGTGGATGTCCTTTTGTTGGTGTTGATGCTATTTCTTTCTGTTTGTTAGTTTTCCTTCTAACAGTCAGGTCCCTCAGCTGCAGGTCTGTTGGAGTTTGCTGCATGTCCACTCCAGACCCTGTTTCCTGGGTATCACCAGCAGAGGCTGCAGAACAGCAAATATTGCTGCCTGACCCTTCTGCTGGAAGCTTTGTCCCAAAGGGTCACCTGCCTGTATGAGGTATCAGTTGGCCCCTACTGGGAGGTATCTCCCAGTTAGGCTACACGGGGGTCAGGGACCCACTTGAGGAGGCAGTATGTCTGTTCTCAGAGCTCAAACACCATGCCGGAAGAACTACTGCTCTCTTCAGAGCTGCCAGACAGGGACATTTAAGTCTGCAGAAGTTTCTGTTGCCTTTTGTTCAGCTACGTCCTGTCCCCAGTGGTGGAGTCTACAGAGGTAGCAGGCCTTGGTGAACTGCGGTGGGCTCCGCCCAGTTCGAGCTTCCCCAGCCGCTTTGTTTACCTACTCAAGCCTCAGCAATGGTGGACTCACCTCCCCCTGCCAGGCTGCTGCCTTGTAAGTAGATCTCAGACTGCTGTGCTAGCAGTGAGCAAAGCTCGGTGGGCATGGGACCTGCCGAGCCAGGCACGGGATATAATCTCCTGGTGTGCCATTTGCTAAGACCATCGGAAAAGTGCAATATTTGGGCGAGACTGCCCCATTTTTCCAGGTCCAGTTTGTCATGGCTTCCCTTGGCTAGGAAAGGGAAATCCCCCGACCCCTTGCACTTCCCGGGTGAGGTGATGCCCCTCCCTGCTTCAGCTTGCCCTCTGTGGGCTGCACCCACCATCCAACCAGTCCCAGTGAGATTAGCCAGGTACCTCAGTTGGAAATGCAGAAATCACCCATCTTCTGTGTCGATCATGATGGGAGCTGCAGACCAGAGCTGTTCCTATTCAGCTGTCTTGGAATGGAGCTCGAGGTGGGAGGATTTCTTGAGCCTAAAAGTTCAAGGCCAACCTGGACAACATAGAGAGATCCCATCTCTTTTTTGGAAAAAAAAAAAAAAAGAGTCAAGCTGGGAGCTGCAGACTGGAGCTGCCCCTATTCAGCCATCTTGGAATGGAGCCTGAGGTGGGAGGATTTTTTGAGCCTAAAAGTTCAAGGCCAGCCTGGACAACATAGCAAGACCCCATCTCTTTTTGAAAAAAAAAAAAAGAGAGAGAGAGAGAGAAGGACCATCACAGGCTGAGACTGAGGGTAGGGAGAGCAGATAAGGAAGGGTGGCAGACTCATTAGTGACCAGTGTTCTAGTGAGGAGGTAAATGGGCCACCTAACTGTGGGGTAAGAGGTTTTATACTGCCATGGTGCCTTCCTGCAGAACATCTCAAAGCTTTTCACAGACACTGTTGACTGTATGATACCCCAATTCCTATGCCCCTACTCTGAATCGGGCTGTTGGTACAGCCTGTGGACTCTGGTCCAGGAATTAGATGATGAAGTGAGAAGCATCTTGGTAAGTGCCACTGGGTCCTAGCCACTCCAATCATCTGGATGGCTGGATGTGATTTACATGTCTAATGTGTCTACTCCCTTCCCTGCCAAAACTTGAACATTTTAACCCTGATTACTCAAAAGCCAGGCCCTTAATGCCCCAAATAGGACAGTTTATGAAACAATTGCCATGCCTTTTTTCTGTTCTGTCTGCTTTGCCTTTACATTTAGGTTCTGAGACTTCAAAAATATCTCTTCCATCTTCCTCCCTTTAAACTAGCTCTGATAATTTTGTCCTGCCTTAACTGTTAAAAATCACATTTTCAGGGTCAATGAAGGGCTCAGTAATATGTTTCGGCTACATCATTCACAGAAATGTCTGCCAAGCAGCTCAACTTTCCAATAACACAGATTCACTTAAATTTAATTTCAGGGGAGCACAAATGACTGGAGAAAATGTTTTCTCTATGCTGAAGTTTTCCATTGTCTTCCAAGACCATGCATTCAAGGTGAGGCTTGAATCTAGAATGTTTCCTCTCTTTTGGCTGGAGGTCTCAGAAGCAAACACCATTTAAAAAAAAAAAAAAGTTTCTCAATGTAATCAATAAGAGCATATTTTTTTTACCATAACAAAGGATCTCTGCCACCAACATGGGAATATTCAAACCTCAGCAAGAACAAAAGGTTTCCTGAGTTCATATTTCTCTATTATTGTTCCTGGTAGCAATAAAAACCACTTGGATATTTGACTATATTTGTTTTCTTCCCGAAAGCATTTCTCCAGGGACTTATGTGTTCACATTGTCACTGTCCTTTCTCCTGGCTGCAGCCTGGCTTTAGAGAGCCCATAGTTTTTGGATGAATCATGACTAAGAAGGAGTTGGAAAATTGCAAAGATCTGTTCAACCTGATCTAAGCCCGCAATTGCTGTTGTTTGATTGGTCTTCATTGGAATGAAGGATATGAGACTCAATCATATTCTACCCCATTTCTGTTTCTAGCAAAACTCTTTGGATAAGGACAGGTCTCCCAAAGAATCAAGTTAAACAGCATGTTGGAGACAGGCTGGAGCAGGAATGGAGTATTGCCATATTACAGAACATATTGATGACCCAGGGAGGAAAAAGAACTGAGGATACATAAATTCAGAA
Organism: Macaca fascicularis; assembly: GCF_037993035.2. Lineage (NCBI taxonomy): Eukaryota > Metazoa > Chordata > Mammalia > Primates > Cercopithecidae > Macaca > Macaca fascicularis. Next base: position 54,166,358 of record NC_088387.1, on the reverse strand, counting down.
ATCCATGAGCTCTGGAAATAAATCCCACAGTCATGTCCCCCTTCACTGTCTTTGAATCAGTCATAGCTGCAACCTGCAAGACTTATTTTAAAGCTAAATATAATCCAGCACCCTTGAGATTTGGTAATCATAGTTTACTCTTGGAGGAAGCAAAGACCTTTAGAAGGCCAAGGTAAAATAGATGAATGCTGCTGCACAGCTCTGTGGGCAGCTGAGCACCCTGCTCTGAACTTTATTAGAGCATTCATCACACTGTTGTAATTAATGTTCACATCTCTCTCTCTCTCTTTCCCACTGGACTGTGAACTCCCCAAGGGCAGGAATCATTTCTCATTCATCTCTCTATTCACTCTCTCAATCCACAGTGCCTAGCTATGATCCTGGCACAAAGAAGACTCCCTACTGTTTGATGGTGGGGGGATGGATGGATGGAAGAAAGGAAGGATGGATGGTTGAAGGATGCAATCTTGGAGTTATAAAAACAAAAAAAAAGTGAAACAAACAAACAAGAACAACAGCCACAACAAAAATAAAACCTATCTCCAAATTGTTGCTTGTTGGAGGAAATCCATACACTATAGAAAGAATAAAATCTTTGTTTAAAGCCATAGTTTTTTCCCAATGCTATTCAAACAATCTCATTCTAAATCTTTGTTTTCTCTTTGGAGGAAATTTAATTGAATATTCAACATGTTCCAAATATATCCAAACAAGATTCTGAGTAATCAGGTATTGCTGGAATGGCAGAAACCATTTCCCCCTCTAGTGGAGGGATGGCCAATAGAACCTAGCAGATATGACCCCATAACAGGAACAGGGGGCCAGCAGAGGGAATGGAGTACCTTTCATATAGAAAATTATGAGAATCCTGCTTAAAGCAAGGAAAAAAATTCAACCAAAAACAGAGCCAGAAGTTACTGCTGGTTGCAACTACTAGTTTAATCCCTCATGGACGCTTTTGTTTCCCCACATTCCTCTTTCTTCTCTTCCCTTCTCCTATCTTCAGTCTATCTACTTTACTCTTTCCCCCACACCTATACTTTAGTCCCACCATCAGAACCTACAGTCCCTATAGACCTTATTTAACTCACTAATGGCCTTCAGAACTAAACAATGTTCTGACCTCTGGTCTAAACACATAAATATCCATTGCTCTTTATTTCTACGGTCACTCTTCTGAAGGGTTTCTCACATTTCACTGTGGCCCCAAAATGTTTCATGAATCTCAGGAAACCCAAGAGATATGAGCCCAGATGGGCCAAAATATCAACCACAGTCCCTCAAGCCCTCCTAAAGTCCACCTTTATTACCTCCCAACCTGTGCACAGGGACTCTTTGGTACCATAATTTAGAGGGAAAATGTGGTTTCTATTAAGGAGAACTGTTGTCTCATGTTTTGGAAAGTTGTTTTTCCTTCCTCTTTTCCCCAACTTCAAATTAAATCTGCACTTTTGTGAAGAAAACAACATGAAGGCCCTTTCCATGTGAGGAGAAGAGAAGCAAATGATGGCTTTATTACCCTGCATGTGAGCTCACACTTCATCTGCACTGCCTCGTGGCTAATGGGAAGGGAACAATGGAGACACAAGGTCCGCTTGCACTTTATTGGAAACACATCTGTACAAATTCCAAGCTGGGAACTTGTCTCTCATCTCCTCTACCGGGAAAATGGAAAAGGAACTCCCAGTGGCCTCCTTTAAATTGCATTTGTATCATATGTATCTTAGAAAATTGTGGATCTTTTGGTAAATAAAGTGTAGGAAATGGAATCTGAAGGGACAGGCTGGACTAAAAGGAAACTTGTTGTAATGATTTCTTGGCTGTATCTGGCTCAATTTGAGATGAACAAAATTTCTACCAGAGCATTAAAGGTGACAGCCTCTTCCACCAGCTCCTGCCTTGGGCTGTTTTGTGTGTCCTATTTGGAGTCCGACTTGTAATCAAGCAACCAATAATACAGGCCGATAGAAGAGAAAATGCGGAGTAGGAGGATTTCTTGACCTTATCAGCAACAAACTAAAGTTCCATGTTATGGAGGAAACATTTCCTAATAACTGTGAAATCCAACCGACTGCCTCAAAGCCAGTTCAACACCATTCACACTTAATTGTTCTCTAAGTGCTTGGATCTGAGTGCCTTGTCTTTTTAACTACGTGGAAGCCTCACACAGGACAGAGGCCGTGTTTATATTTCCAGCATCAAGCTTGTGGGACCAGCGCAAGGTCAAGGAATGTCTGTTGATTGATAGCAAAGGGTGCCACCTTTGACTTCATTTAGTAAAACAAGATTGGCCAGAAAGGATCAAAGCAATATATTTCACACTCATGATAAAATTCCAGTGCCATATTAAAGAAGTTTAATCAGAAAGTGTATATTGGAATACCACAAGGGAATTTAATCATAAGAAACTGCCTTTATGAACAGATCATATAGTCCCTTTGGGCTCTTATATTTTTGTGTGTACTTCAGACCATTTGAGAATTTAATATTGTTCAAAGTTGTCACATTATTTAAATTGTGTTTCACTTGCTTATAACTCAACCCCCAACTTTAGAACGATACTTTCGGGGTTTTTTTTTTTTAATAATTTCAACTTTTATTTTAGATTCAGGGGGTGCATGTGTAGATTTGTTGCCTGGGTATATTGCATGATGCTGAGGTTTGTGGTATGATTGATCCCATCACCCAGGTAGTGAGCATAGTACCCAATAGTTAGTTTTTCAACCCTTGCCCACCTCCCTCCCTCCCCACTTTAGTGGCCCCAGTGTCTATTATTGCTATCTTTATGTCCATGAGTGCCCGAAGAGGAACCAAACTTTGGAGTAGATGCATTTGGGATAGACCAATGAATCTAAATAAATAATCAAAGAGGCTTCAAATCTCTAGCCTTTTTATCTAGTTCATCTTTAAATGTTACGGAGATGTTAAAACCATGGTAGGGGGTTTAGCTTCTGAGAGACCATAGGCAGCAGCATAGAGTAAACACAAAATCACAGAGGCTGGTCTGGCTGCCCCACCTGTAGGAGTCCCACCTTCTCCCCACATCACACACAGCAGAGACTAAGTGGAGAGCTACACACAAAATATAGGGATAGTCTCAGGAAAGACCCAGGTAGAAAGCAGAGTCTAAGTTTCACAATACAAGAACTAATGCCTTTCGAGGAGATTAAAAAGAAATCAAGTTGGGATCAGAAAATTAATAAATGCTGCTGGTCACAGCAAGCCACAGGTCTGAAGCTAGAAGACCATAAAGGCAGTATATGTGTCTGTGAGGGCTGCCATAGCAAAGCAGCAAAACTGAGTGTTTGAACAACAGAGATGTATTGTCACACAGTTCTGGAGGCTCCAACTCTGAAATCAAGGAGTCAACAGGGTTGGTTTTTTTTGCCGAGGGCTGAAACAGGATCTGTTTCATGTCTCCCTTCTAGCTTCTGGTGGTTTGCCGGCAAGCTTTGGCATTCCTTGGTTTATAGAAGCATCATCATCTCTACCTTCATCATGAAATGGTGTTCTTCCTACATGCTTGTCTGTCTCTGTATCCAGATTTCCTCCTTTTGCAGGGATACCAGTCATATTGAATCAGGGCCCACCCTCTTGATCTCATTTTAACTTGGTTATCAACGTAAAGACACTATGTCCAAAACAGTCACATTCTGAGATACTGAGGGTTAGAAATGCAACATATCTTTGAGGATGGGAGGGGAAAGTACAGAGTTCAACCCATAACTGACGGGAATTTAAAAGCAAGGAGCCAGGCACGATGGTGTGCACCTGTACTCCCAGCTGAGGCAGGGGCATTTCTTGAGCCAAGAAGTTTGAGGTTACAGTGAGCTATGATTATGCCACTGCACTCCAACCTGGGTGACAGAGCAAGAATCTGTCTCTAAAATATAAAAATCAAAAAAAATTAAAAAATGAAAAGCAAAGATTTGTGGTCAGAAGGATACTGGTTCAGGGGCAAGCAGCTCTGGTGGAAAAAAAAATCAGAGGCAATAATAATTGAAAACATGGTCTGGAACCATGCAAGCATTCCTTAAATGTTCTGTCTTCAGCCTCTCCCTCCTTTCATCTACCTTTAATAATGTTGTGAGGTTTCTTACTGCACAGAAATAATCATGTCCACTCCTACACTCAGAACCACCCCTGGCCACCTGCCATTACTGTTAAAGTATAGAATGGAAGGCTATTTAGTAGGCCACCTGTCCTCATTTTGCACATTAGGAAGTTCAAGCATTTTGTTCTCAAGAGAGAACAAAAGGTGTGGCCAAGATCTCATTTGCCAACCCAGGTCTCACTTAGATCTAAGCCCATTCCCTTAGTCTGCCTTGTTCCTTGAGCCCTAATTAAAAGGAAACTCTAACTTGGATTTGTCAGACTCACTCAACAAGATTAAGTAATTAACGGGCAGACTGTCTCCTGTTTTAGGGCAGAAGTATTCCCTAGAACAGGCCTAGACAGTACGAAATAAATAAAGTTGCAGGTACTAGAAACTCTCTTTCCGGCCACAGACAGGACGGTACCATGGTAGTTACATTTCTCTCTGGGCCACCTGCAACCATGGGGCTCCCTAGGCTGGACATGTGCAGGTGGCGCAAGGAGGCGTGAGCAGGAGAAAGGATGATACTGATCTGCACCCCAACAACAACACATCCCCATTTGGCCCCACGTGCAAATCTTCAACAAGAGAATCACGATCCTTGGGTGAGACAGGGGCAGATGGCACACGCCCTTCACCAGAACTGCAGAGCAGGGAGAAGTGTGTGCATGTGCACGCATGTGTGTGTGTGTGTGTGTTCAGGCAAGGAGGGTTCACCAAGAACCAACCCCATGGCTGACCCCAATACACGTTTCTGCTGCCACCTCCCCAGACCACTCATCTCAGCACCACACACACACGTAAAAGGGGGCAGGTCATGATAACATGCTGGCTGGTGGTCTTCCTTTCCTGTGCACTTCACCTCCTCTCTCATACTTACTTTCTTCTGCTTTTGCCTCAGGCCTGCCCTATTGCTTGAACCAAAAATCAGGACACGCGATCTGGCAAGCACTATTTCTGATCAGTTGATTCATTCCCACCAAAAGCTTCACTGAAATAGAGATTTTAATCACATTTAATAACGCAACGAATGGCTTGACCTCTGTAAATAGAGGACAGAAAATAAAGCCAGGTTTCAAGGACAGGTGTCATTTTCTTGTGTGTATCTGGAGGTCTTCTGAACCTAACAAATATCCCGAACTTCTAGGCAATGCACCAGCAAGGCAGGCACAGAGTGAAAGCTAGGGAAGCTGCCACTACCTACTGTACTTCAGGGTCAAATCCAGCCAAAGGTCAATCAATGCATGTGCTTTCAATTCACCTGCTCTGTGAGGGCGAAGGCAGCACGCAAGGCAGAGAAGCCTCTGTTCTGCTGACTGGGCTCCCACGCAGTCCCCATTTGGAGGCTGATAATTAGGCTAACTAAATCTTTTAATCTCAAAATTGGAAAACATGACTTCACGTGGTTCTGTAAATGTTAATGACCAATAAAACCAGCTGTAGCACCACATTTGGTTCAGTTTATTAATGTGCTATTTTAGATGAGCTGAAGTAGAAAGAAATTCCATTATCCAACTTGAAAAGCCCTTCCCTGCGTGCACCCATTTATATAGCACTTTTATTCTACTAGAAACCCAGATACTCAATTTGTCCCTTCCTTTTAGGGATTAGTTTTTTTTGTCATTTGAGTTTTGTTTTGTTTGGTTGGTGTGTGTGTGTCTCTGTGTGTTTGGCATCATTTTAGCAAAGAAGCAATTAAGTGAAGACGAGTGGACCCGGGGGCCAAGACACCTCCAACTCATCTCAGCTCCACAGCTATTGCTTCCCAGAGCTCAGACACTGGCCTCTAATTCCTGCTCAAAGGTCTCCATTTTTAAATCATGAAGATCAATCCTGTCCTACTTTGCTTGATCCACAGCAAAAACGAATAACGGCTCCACTAACGGATATGCAGGGACCACATATTTAAAACTCCAATCTATGGTTGCCTTGGCAAATACTTATGAAGTACTTACTTTTTCAGGTACAGAATACAAAGCAAGTTCATTAAGTGAGAATAATCCATTCATTCTTTTCATTCAGCAAATACCTAAAGACTTACTACATGTCAGACACTGCTCCAGAGGCTGGAAAATACAGAGCAGAGCAAGAGAGACAGTGCTTTGCTCCCACAAAGTTTATTTCAAGGCAATGAGACAGACCACAGACAAACACTTAAATACTTAGCAGGAGGCTGAGCAATAACAGGTGCCCTGGAAAACATAATAAGGCTGAATAAGAAGGGAGAGAGGGATGGGATTGCTACTTTAGATGAGGAAGTTGAAGAGCAGTCTGCATAATTATAGAGTAAGTCATGTTCTTGCAGAGGGAAAAGGTGCAAGAGGCAAGGGAGTGGGAGAAACTTGTCAGCAAATGATGGTAGGGGGCATACTGGGTAGGCCACTGTAGGCCACCAAAGAGTTTGAGAGAGTGGGGAGAGTTTTACAATCTGATTTATAGTGTAACAGGGGGAGTGGGGACAAGAATAGAAGTAGGAAGACCAATTAGGAAGCCAGTACAATAATCTCTAGGCAAGAGATGTAATGGTAGCTGCTATGATCTGAATGTTTGCGTGCCTCCAAAAATCATATGTTGAAATCCCCAAGGAGATGGCATTAGGAGGTGGTGCCTTTGCAAAGTGATTAGGTCATGAAGGTGGAACCCTTATGAATGGGATTAGTGCCCTTATAAAAGAGGCACTAGGGCCGGGAATGGTGGCTCATGCCTGTAATCCCAGGGAGACCAAGACAGATGGATCACGAGATCAGGAGTTCTAGACCAGCCTGGCCAAGATGGTGAAACCCCATCTCTACTAAAAATACAAACATTAGCTGGGCATGGTAGTGGGCACCTGTAATCCCAGCTACTCAGAAGGCTGAGGCAGAGGATTGCTTGAACCCAGGAGGCAGAGGGTGCAGTGAGCCAAGATCCACACCACTGCACTCCAGCCTGCGCAACAGTGTGAGACTCCGTCTCAATAAATAAATACATAAATAAAGAAAGAAAGAGGCACTAGGGAGCCCAGTCACCCCTTCTACTATGTGAGGTTAGAGCAAAAAGTTGGCCACCTAGGAAGTGGACCCTCACCAGACACCAAACCTGTCAGTACTTTGATCTTTGACTTTCCAGCCTCCAGAACTGTGATAAATAAGTTTCTGTTGTTTGTAAGGCACCCAGTCTAAAGTATTTTGTTATAGCAGCCAGAACAAACAAAGACAGTGTCTTAGCCTAGGTTGGTTGTGATAGAGGGAGTCTTAAGTGGCTGGATTTACTATACCTTCCCATGGCAGCACTAATTGAATTCGTTGATGGATATGAAATGAGGATAAAAATAAAAGAAACAAGAATGATCCAAGGTTTAGCAATGATACAGTTTTTTAGTTTGCAAGATATTTTCACATATATTATCTAAGATTCATTAGCACCTTGCTTCTTTTTTTTTTCTTTTTGAAACAGAGTCTCACTCTCACCCAGACTAGAGTTCAGTGGCATGATGATCTCGGTTCACTGCAACCTCTGCCTCCTGGGTTCAAGCAATTCTCCTGCCTCAGCCTCCTCAGTAGCTGGGATTACAGGCACATGCCACCATGCCCAGTTAATTTTTGTATTTTCAGTAGAGACAGCGTTTCACCATGCTGTCCAGGCTGGTCTCAAACTCCTGACCTTCAAGTGATCCACCCACCTCAGCTTCCCAAAGTTCTGGGATTACAGGCATGAGCCACTGCACCTGGCAGAACCTTGCATCTCAAAGCGTGACAAGCAGACAAGCATCATCAACATTACCTGGGAGCCTATTAGAAATACAGAATCCTAAGCTACTCCAGATCCCAAGTAATCCATATGCACATTAAAATTTGAGAGGCACTGATCTGAGTGCCAGGAATGATGAGGATGAAGGGATGATGAGGAGGATCCAACAGTCTCCTAGAGGTTAAATAATTTACTTACGGCCACACAGTCAGGATGCAGGGATTCTGACTGCAAACCTAGTGCCCCCTCCACCTCTCCACGCTTGTTAGACATAATTCCTTACAGCCTGTGGGGGAACCAGAACCCCCACCATGTAACAATTATCATCTGAAACATCATGGTTTCATTAGAGGTCACAATTTAGGGATCACAGGACAGGCTTCAGAGAGGAGACCAAATTCATCTTCGCTGTGAAAGTGAATAGAATTCAGGTAAGGAAAAGAATAGAGAGAGGCCTGCAGGGCAGGGAGAAGTCTGTGTGCGCATGTGCATGCGTGTGTGTGCATGTGTGTTGGGGCAAGGCAGGGGAAGTCGCTGAGAGAGGAGAACCCCAAGCACAAAGCCCAGAGCTCCCTGACACTGATGCATCACTCTCCCCATCACATTCTGCCCACCAGACATATTGATCCTGGACTAATCAAGTAGAAAGAGTCATTGGGGAAAAAATAACGGGCTTAAAAAAATAAATCCCTCTCACACGATTACTGCTCCAGGAAAGCAAGCTGTGCCCAGCTGATGGCAAATTTGTCAAAGGGCAAGGTGGACATGGAGGACGAAAAAGGAGGGGAGAGGATATGGGAGGATGAGCCCCTACCAGAGAGAACCACGTGTCCGCTGCTGTTTGCTCTTTAGCCTGTATTCGGTGCGCCCAGCTTCAGTGTAACATCTGGGCTCAGTGCAGGCCTGATTTAATAATATGTTGGGAGCTGGCATTTGCTGCAGTCCCGCAGCAGCAGTAAATAGTGACAGGGAAGATGTGTACCAGACCTAATTTGCCCCCTTTTTCTACTTAGAAAGGCACATTAATATTTAATAGAAGAAAAATAATTCACGCAGATTTGAAAGCAAAATCCATGAAAAGGCACATTTAAAAAGCTGGGGGGAAATGGGTCTGTTTCAGGAAAGCTCAATTTTCCCCTTAAATGAACTAAAGCTCATGATTTATTTGCAGGGAGGCAACCTAGGCAAATTTCACCCACCTGCCTCCTCCTGTATTTTGGTTCCATGGCTATAAACATCCCCTAACTTTCCACCCAGGCCTTGTGTTTATGTCTCTTCAGTCTGTTGCTGAAACTCAGCAGCAATGTAAAGACAGCCTCGTGCTTAGCATGTTGGGCGGGGAGTTGAGAGGAGCTGAGTCTTCTTGTGTCACGAATGTCTCTTAGGACAATTTTGAGACCTGGATTTGGGTCCCCCATTTCTGTTAAGTATAGAACAGGTATAAGAAAGCTGGAGCTTGGAATAACTTAAGAAAGGACCGTGCATGGTGTTATGGTCTGGGTGGGAAACAACGGGCCCCCATCCAGACAGCCCTTGTATAGCTTTCTTCATTGGGATTCTAGGTGACCAATGCGCTTCTACTACACCTTCAACCTGGACTTGACTCTGGGGACACCCCATAAAAAGATCTATGCCTAGGCCTTCTTCCATCCTCTCCCACCCATCAAAACTTACCAATTTTGTGCCCTGTCACTGCAGGGGCCTGCCCTTGACATCCCAAACTGAAAGTTCTCAACTAGTCCACCCTAGTGCTCATCAGCGCATTGGTGTGACACCCAAGGAAGCACACATGTATTTTATCAAGGGCCCTTTAGAGGCCACACCTACCTTCAAAGACTGGTGTGACTTTCAGCCACATGGTAGAGCCATTGTGCCCCTTTAACTGTTCCATGTGAGGGGACCTGAGCCTGCTTCCATGAAGCAGATCCTATACAATGCTGCAGTGAGGGGTCTCAACCAAGGACCCCAACACCGTCTCCTCCCCTGTCACATCAGCCAACACGGTGGGCTCTCGCTCCTCTGCCACACCGGTGTCATTTCTGTCTGCATCCTAAAAATCACTTTCAAAAAGTGCCTCACTCTTCTACAGCCTGGGACTTAATTGCCCTTCACCCATGATGGGGGCCAACTTGCTCTGATGAAGAGAAGACAAAGGAGCCCCGCTTGCTCCTTTGAATAGAAAGCAAATTCCCCGGGCAGAGGGAAAAAACTCAGCCCCACAGGCACCCGTGGTACAGTGTTCAGCCCTTTCCCAAGCGGGCAAGGGTAATTCCCAAGCCACACCAGCAGGTTTTCATTTGGCCCAATTTTGCCTCATTTCCTCTAAAATCATTACTGCAATGATTTAATGTTCAGGGCTGGGAACAACATATCTTCTCCCTTCTCTCTCTCTCCACGAGCCGTCCTCCCTTGAGGATGTAACTGAGACCTCAGCATGGCGGGTCAGAACCATTTAATAAACGTAAAGCCAACATTTTTTCTACATAAATAATGTAATTTTTGTGTGGAAGGGACCCTGGACTTTTTTTCCCTATGAATAGGCCCATTATAAGCCGCACCTGACCAACAATCACTTTAGAATTGTTCTTTCCTGAGCTTTCTACTTAGCAAATATTTCCTGATACTAAATCACCATAAGCCACATTTTATGTCACTGTGAATTTGCTCAAAATAAGTTCTATCCACTTCCTTAGATTCTACTCAGAAAGGTCCCTCAACAAAGATTTGGCTGTTGAAGAGCTCTTTTTTTTTCTTTTTTTCTTTCTCTCCTTTTTTTAAATCTAGGGGGATGTTGAGGGAAATGACTTAGGGAGGTATGGTAGGATTTAGAAAGAAAGAGAAAAATTAGAATCCCTAGGAGTTTTCACCATGAAAGCAAAGGTTATTTAGAATATGCTTATTTTCTTAAAACCAACAGGAAAAAAAGAATTGCGCTTGCAGAGTGGGCTGTTCTCCAGCGGGAGGTCCAGTGGGACAATTTGCAGGGGGACTAGGTCAGCTCAGCCTGTCTCTGCTGCTAAAAAAAATACTCCGGAGAAAGCTACAACTTCTCTAGGGGGTAATATCTTTAGGTAACCATGGATGGAAACTGAGTATTAATTATCCCTTCCTGTGTTTTATATTTTCTGATTTAACAGACATTGGAAAGCCAGACATTGATAAAAATGACAGGAAATAGTCTTAGTCAATTAAATCACCATGATGTCAGGCCTAACATCTGCTCTACGAACCCTGCAGAAATGTGTAACATTAATATTTAATAAAAAATAGCCCATGTATGGACTCAACAGCCATTTCACCCTGTGCTCCCAGGATGTTCACTTCAGATCTTATAACCTCATGAACTGTAAATACATAGGTTTCTCCCCTGAGCCACCCTCCTCCTTAGCATTGGAGGAAGCTTTGCTTTCATTCTCACAGGACCACACACCTTCCAGTCGTCCCATGATTCCCTCCAGTTTCTGCTCATTGAAGGCAGCTGTCACGGGACTGACCGTAGACCACACTAACCTAATGGAGGGACATCATGCACAGGGACAGTGAGCCCCATAGTCCAGAGCTCGGCACCACCAGCTGCTCCTCCTTCTTGTGGCTTCTAGTGCTCAGTTGTCTCTCCCTGGGAAAGGTTGAGCTTAGCAGAGTGTCTCCTACGCTGCCATTTCCTTCTATATCCAAGCCAATGAGGAGGTCCCCAAATGTTCCCAGTGTGTCTGGGTACTTACTGCCATTGTGCCTCTGCTCTTATTGGAAAGCCCCATTGCCATTTTCCTTCATTACCTATGGTCCCTCAAGTGAAAGCCCTAAGAAAAACCCCCAGGGAGGATGCATCACCCTCTCCTTCAACATGCTATCACCTTTCACCTTCTTTCCTACTTGGAATTCATGTCACTGGGTGACCTTAAGGTCAGTCCCATGCTACTCATGGCAGTCCCAGGATTTCCTGATGAAATGCTTCACTGCCCAGAGTGAGTGCAATACCCTTCCCTTTTCCCAACAGGCCTCTGGAGAAGCCACTTTTCCAAAAGGCAGTTTTATCCCTTGCTTTCCGGCCAACCATATTTCCATCTAAGCCATAGATTCAATTCTAGTTTGGGAGGGTGGGTGGGATTTGCCAAGGCCACCCATTCTCTTAGGACAACAACAAAACTTCCTGTATACAAAGCCTACCTGAGCAGAGAGAAGGAGGGGTGATGTCCACACCTGGTTGGAGGCTAGTAACGCCGATGAGATAGAAATGATACTACCTGGAATCTGATTTTGTTGGAGAAGTTGGGTAGTGATGTAAGTCTCACCCTCTTCTCTCCAGGGTCCGACCAATTGAGCCAACCTACCCAAGGATCATGAGTGAAAGGAATGTCAATGCATCTGATTTATTAATATCTAAGCAAATACTCGATCATCCCCAAAGACCATGCTCTCTGATGAAGCTGGATGGGAGAGCACAAGTTGAACTGGGGAGCAAAGTGGCAGCTTCCTCCTCCACCTGCCAATCTAGTCCTTAGAACTTGTCTGTAAAGAGAATCAAGTCAGAGAGTCCATCCTAACCAATGGCCCAATAGTAGGTGGAGATGCATACTTAATTTATAAAATGGAAATTATCTACATTTAAGATTTTGCTGTCTCCTGTATACCCCAATGAAATGAAAACCCATCCCAAATTCTCCTAGGAAATCAAGGGAGAGAGTGAACTTACTTGATCTGATGACTAGATGGAGACAGGAAGTACATGTGCGCACCCGGGCAGGCAGGAAAAGGCACTCTGCCATGCTGAGCTGCAACCTTGGATATGGTTCTGTGGATGTCAGCCTCCCAACAACCCAGGTAAATAACTAAACACTTGCAAAGGAGCAAGTGAGTGAAAAATATCCAAGTGTTCATTCCCATATTCCCCACTGCTAGGGAATGGAGAAGCACCTTTCTCTATGGAAAATATGAGGAGGGAGATAAGAGCTCCTACCACCATATGACTATGAAAAGCCAGGACTCAAAGTTCCTGGAGTTATATGAAGCTTTTTATAAGGGGAAAGGCTATATCCAAATCTTTGTGTGACATTAGACTGGGAAACAATCTCAAGAGAGAAGAAAGTGATTTCAGTAGTCTAAAAAAGTTCTGGAGCTGTAATCCACCTTACCCAGAAAAGAAAGAGGAAGAGGAAGCCACATCCTGAAATGGATCCCCAAGCTTCCTTTCATCACTAGGAAGAAAGCACCAGGCAAAGGAGAGGATCGTTGGAACCCTTTCTCTTCATTAATAAAGTGGTGACCATATCTGAGAAATATGATGAAAACCTACATTCAACCTCACTTAAGGGGGTGAGGATGATAGCGATAGCTCCCAACCAAATGGAATAAACTCCATCCTTTTTACACTGAAATCAGATAATGAGCTCTGGGATAAGTGGTTAATATGTATTCTTTTGAGTTTGTATAGTACATTAGATTAAAACTGACTTTATCATCTGTATAGATTCATGAAAATTAGTCAAACCAATGTCAAGTACAGAAAGGTGGTTGCTCTAGTTACTTGGATTTTTACAAGTACATTTTCAAAATCCCCATTTAGAAGTGGCTTCTTTCTACAGAGATAGCATGGGACTGTGTTAAAAACATTTCAGGTATCACCGGACATAAAGACCTTTTGAAAGTCTTAGATTCTTTACAGCCTCAGCCAACTTCCGTGGGATATTCTGATACTGACATTGCATCCACTCTTTTGTCTTTAACCCATAAAATGGGGAGTATCTATATTTAATAGGATTTGCTCTCTTTCTCTTATATGTCAACACAGTAGCAGAAAATCCATCCCAAATTCTCCTAGAAAGTCAAGCAGGTACATAGTTGCCAAGAGAAGAAAGGACTTAGCGTCTTAATGCAGATCTGTCACCATTTTTGCAGTGGATGAAGGGTCCTAAATCTTTAGCTTCAAGTTCCTCTGCCACAGCCTCTTTCAACTAAGAAGTTAGAGAATCCTTAGACACTCCAAACAGCTAACACTATTGAGTGCTCATTGTGTCTGAGTCATTTTGTTACATTCTTTCATCAATCATCTCATTTAATTACCACAAATGTCTCATGAGGAAGGTAAAAATATTCCCATTTTGCAGATGAAGAAATTGAGGCAAGTACAGGATAAGATGCCTGCCTAAGATCACATAGCAAGCAAGAGTAGAGGCAGGAATAGAATTCAGATCCCCTCAAGACCCATACTCAATCTAAAGCAGTGCACAACCCTGTCTCCATAAACACCTGCAGGTGAGGATTCCTGCTATGCTCAAGATAATCCTCAGCTCAGCGTAAGGAGGCTTTCAAGTCTCGATACATCGAGCTTGATTTGCTCAACAGCTATTCCCAGGTGCTCAGCAGGAACTAAAAAACTTGAAAGGGACTGGGGGAATTTACCCCCTTTCCAAAGAAAGGAAAACAAAGAAAAAATGTCAGCAAAGACTCAGTTCTCTTACTCTGTTCCTTGAAGGGAAACCATAAAAATGCTTGTCCACAAAAATGTTTTACCTTACAAATGAGGATTGGGCTGAACAGGAAGGATGCTTTTTTTCTCCTACAGCCATGCCAATTAAATATGCATTTCTCAGCATTCCTTGCTAGCGGCAAGAAAAAGCTAGTTTTCCATGTGGTCCACTGTCTAACACCAGAGTTGATGGTGACAACTCCTTGGAACTGTTTCACATTTCATCTTTGCAGCCTTCCTATTCATTGCACAGCAGAAACTTTCAACCCATTTTACAGACGAGAGAATGAAAAGTCAAGATGTTGATGGACTGAAGGTCACCTCTCAGAGAAGAGTATGACAATGTATAAAAAAATTCCTGAAGAATAAAAGCTATCTTTCCTACCTTTTCCCATCCTCCCTGTCTTGGTATGAGGGATAACTTTAAGCGAATGTTAAAAGAGACAGTTTGTTGTTGATCAAAAGTGTGTCTCTGACATCTTTCACTTCCCTTTATGCCATTCCTTACTGGTGTCCCTCTCCTCTGGGGCCCCTGACCCTCAAGCTGCCCTAAGCTTCCCACAGAGGAATCTCCCCAGGTCTGTTCAACTCTCATAGTGCTCCATGATCCAAACCCCTTTAGATTTCTTGCCATCACTCCAAATAATAAGCCCTTCGGAGACAAGGGAGCCAAACTAGATGTTCAGAGTAAAGTAACCAAAAAGAATTAGTTCATGGTAAAGTGTGAATGCTTCCAACATTCTCAAAAGTTGTGGCATTGTTTAGAAGATAAAATTTAAAAGCCTTCATGAATCTCTATTTGTTCAACTAAATGAAATTCCTTGAAGTCAAATAAAGAAATTCAGGTCATAAGCTTGTATTCTTAGGGAGAGTAGCTACCAGTATGCAGGGTAACCTTTCTGGGAGTCTAAACTAGGAACTGTTGTAGAATATATGAGCTTCTCATGATTTCTTCCCTTCTCTGACCCATTTGCAGATTTAGGTATATTAAAAACTCTAAATTGAAACTCCCATAAAAGTAGAATCATAGCACTAGTGGGAGATAGAATGCACAAAGCTTCCTTGTTCATACTGACTCTAAAATCACAGTTTGTAAACCAAAGACCACTCTTCAGAACTCCCTGGGATGAAGGTAGCTATGACAAAATAGGAAAATACCGAGTGTCAATTACCACAGTGATAGCTAGGTACTCCCCCAAAAAATGGAGAGAGAAAAAAAATACCATATACACACTTCTGTTCTTCAATAAGAAAACAGACTCCTGAAACATTTTCTAACCAATACCTTCAAAAGTTAAATAATTCATTTTTCTTAACAACCATCTATATTTTTCAATCTTACCCTTCCATGTAATTTCCAGTTCACCAGTCCACTATTGGGTAAAGCAGCTGGCCAGGAGATTATACCACTGAGACATAAGCAGGATCATCTTTAAGGTCAACACTGTGCAGATGGATATCATTTTTCCTTCAAGCCTGAAGAACCACCTCGGGATGTAAGAGGATGAAAACAAAACGGAGAAGAGCAGATTGATCCACCCAGATATACTCAGGAGAAAATTAACCAAACTAATTAACTAGCAGGGGTAGTAATTAAAGCTTCCATTTATTGAATGACTCCATATGCCATGTGCTGAATGTGTGTATCTCATTTAATCATCATGATACTACATAATATGTATTAGTATGTCTACATTATAGCAAATAAAGAGGGACTCAGTCAGGAGAAGTAACCTGCCCAAGGTTACATGGCTGACTTAAGATTTGAATTCAGGTTTGTCTGACTCCAAAAACCCAAACTTTTTGAACTCCAAAAGCCCAAACTGAACTTATGTCAATGAGAAATCCATAAACTCTTAGTTCTGTGACCATGTTCTCAAGGGTCCAAAATAGTTATTTATGAGAATGTTGAGATTTTGTTCTGTTTTACCAGGAAGGTGATGGGTTGCTGAGCATGCCCAATTTGGAAAAGCCTTATTCTGGAATCCATTGCAAGCAGATTCACTAGGTGGATCTTGACTTCCTGTGAATCACTTAGAAACGCTGATCAGTACTAGGCATGGTAACAAATGGACAAGAAACACTTTCTGTCCCCTAATTCAAGCAATAATTGGATTAGAGACACGCTTCTTGAAGGTTTAACTAATAATTCAGTGCTAACTTTTCTCTCCAATGAATGAGATAGCTGACAGCGTGATTAGGAGACACCTCATTGAAATGCGCAGTTGAGGATTGCTCCAAAGTAGGGTTTGGGCTAAAAGAAAGGTCCTATTATCTTGAACTAACAAACAAGGGCCTGAAGTTTTCTAAGCCATTTTCTATCTATAGCATCCCTATGCAACCAGGCTTTTTCTGCTTACAGTCACTGAAGTCAAAATAGAGAAATAAACTGAACATAGAATTAAATTTGATGTTGTATTTTTCAACTACTAAACAAAATGCACACAACTTTATTTCAACAAAATATTATCAATCACAAATTGCATTGTTTTTCTATATGATTTTTAAAAAATCATATAGAAATCATATAGAGTTACATAAAAGCTATAAGCATACAGTTTTTACCAAGTTTCACATATACACTTACCTTAAAATTATACTAAATTAAATGTCCCAAGAGACATTTTATTTCTCTTAAAAGGGTTTCATACATTCTCAAGTTTGAGAAACACGGGTGTTAGTTATATTCTCTTTTAGACATGTTCATAGGAATAAACCCACCATAAAGGAAGTATTTATTAGTCAGTATAAGCTAGGTTCTGCTATAATAACAAATAGTTCTTAAAATCTACATTGTTTAACACAATGTTGATTTATTTCTTGCTCATAGCACAATTTGAGGCAAGTGAGGCGGCTCTCTCTGTTACTTTTCTTCCAACAGTGACTCAGAGAACCAAGCTATTTTCATTATATTTCACTGTGAAACTCTACCATCTCAGGGTTCCTCTCAGCTGATGTTTCTCAACCCTCCACCCAAATTGGGAGAAAACATGGAGAATTAACACCAGCTCATAATTGTCTCAGACAAGAAGTGGCATCTATCACTTCCGCTCACATCCCACTGGCTAGGACTGTTTATCTGGCCTCACATTAAAGCTAGAGGGGCTGAGATGTATAGGAGAACACAAAGTGATATAGTTTGGCTGTGTCCCCACCCAAATCTCACCTTGAGTTGTAATAATCCCCACATGTCAAGAGTGGGGCTAAATGGAGATAACTGAATCATGGGAGCGGTTTAACCCACACTATTCTCATAGTAGTGAATAAATCTCTCAGGATCTGATGGTTTTATAAATGGGAGTTCCCCTGCACTAGCTGTCTTGCCTGCTGACATGTAAGACATGACTTTGCTCCTCATTCACTTTCTGCCATGATGGTAAGGCTTCCCCAGCCATGTGGAACTGTGAGTCAATTAAACCTCTTTCCTTTATAAGTTACCCAGCCTCAGGTATGTCTTTATTAGCAGAGTGAGAACAGACTAATATACAAGGAATATGTGGGAAGCATTAACTGTCTCCAATCAGCAATCAAAGATAAAGAGAAAATCAGAATGAAATTGTAACATGAACTCCTTATTAAATGATATTCCATTTACAAAGTTTGATTTATTCACCTTTCCAGAACATATCTTTATGTTTAAAAAGTACACATTAATTCACTAAACATTGTCTCTTATGTCCCTGGTCCTGAGGATGGAGAGAATAATCAAATAGAAGTAAACTAAAAGAACACCCCTGTTATCTCATAACTAACATGTAGAGATTTGTGAAGACAAAATGATGTTATCTCTAATCTTCAAATGCATTGCTCTCTCACATTGCCTCAAGCTCCTGTTCCTTGGGAAGGACTTCTCTGAGAAAAAAAAGATCTAAGATCTAGATAAGCTTTACATGTAGTAAAGTCTAACCCCATGAGTGATTGATTTAAAACTTGTATACGTGGCCTGATTAATCAATATTCAACAGAACTGCAGAATAAACAAGTTGTTAGTAAAGGACTGCTCTAGTAAGGAGAATTGGGGTCTAGTCCACTATATCTACCACACAACAAACCAGCTGCGATCTCAGTGCCACTGGGCAGCAATCACCTTTGTGAAACAGAGATAAGGCTGCTTTACCCTCCTTGCCTGAAGGTGGATAGTGGGCTATGGTATTGCAGGGAGATGCCACTTGGAATCGATCCGAGTGAGTTACCAAGAGAGGATGATACATTTTGAGCTAAGAATAATAATGCTTTAGCTGACTACTAGCATGCTGCTTCTTGCTCTCCTCAGAGTAAGACAACCCTGACTTTCTTACATGGTCAGATTGGAGGAAAAGTTATAAAGTAGAAAGGCTCACCCGCTCTCTCTAGCTTCCCTTTTCTGTGTCTTTCTTTCTAGTGGGCCCTCCTGTCTCCCTCCTCAAATTACACAGCCTTGCCATTTTACTCCCTAAGTTTCCTTTTAGCAAATTTTACTTTTAGAAGGGCACTGATAAATCCAAGTTCTTACTAAACAGTGAATGACAGATATAAACAAATATTCACTAAGCACCTACTATGTATCAGGTAGCATAATGGCTTATAAAGAAGTTACAGTTGCTACACTTAGTAAGTTTACAGTGTTCTCAGAGAGTAAAAATGCTAGATTTTTTAGAAATAAAACAAAACAAAACAAAAACGTAAGAGAGAGCATGTAGGAGACTATATAACCTAATCATGGGGATCAAGCTTCTCTTTGGGGATGATGGATGAGTATGAGTAGAGTAAGAATCTACTCTTGGGAAAATATCTATAGTCCAACAGAATCAAATTCATAGAATAAATTTCTAATTATGAAACTTCAGGAATCTGAATATCAGGATAAAGAGATATCTGAAGAGACTGTGATAGTCTTTCTGGAAAATCCTAAATCAGTTTTTCTTAAAGAAGGGCCTATGAACCACCTTCATTAGAATCACCTAGAAATTTGTTGTAACTCAAAGTCCAGTCCTACAGTTATTAAATCCAAATCTCAGGGAAGTAGAACTGTCCATGCAATACCTATATCAACTAAAATTTGAGAACCAATGCTTAAAACCATGTCATTTGAGCTATAATCCACTCTTTAGATTGACCAGTGATAATCAAACCTACCTGTTCATTGGAATGACTTTGGTATTTTTTTAATACTGACATCTGAATTTCACCCTTATAGATATTGATTTTATTCATCTAGTATTGGGCATAGTTGCTTCACATTTGAATCACTTGGGTGGGTAGCTTTGTGTTCTCAATCCACTAAGAAGGAACCTGGTCTCAGAATCAACTCTTGTCTCTAGCAGTAATTTCATTATTCACATAAACCAATTAACAGTGTTACAGCATCCACCTTTAACACCTAATCATGTGAATCCAACTCTGAGACAGTGAAATCAGTTAAAATTCACTCAAAGAAAAAATACTTAGTACATTCACAAGTTAAGTTTTTGCTTAGCTTTATCTTTATAAGTTTGTTAATTTCAACAGGGACTGCAGCTGACATTTAGTTTTTGCATAATACATAGGATGTGTTCTAAAGCATTTCCAATAAACACATGAATTTATTTCTGTACCTTCCTCAAATCAAGCTAAAAATATGAAAGGAATAAATTCACAAGAAAAAAGTGAAAGGGAAAAGACAACAATTGGTAAGGGATGTCAACACATTTTTGGAAATTTTGAGAGGATAGAGGAATTGACTGAGAAATCAGACTGAGAAATCATGGAGAAGGATACAGGAGGAGTGTCATGGAATAACTCAGAGGCATTAAGTTATGTGATATACTTTACATTTAGGAGCTAGACTATATAAAAAATAAAAGCAAAAACAGAAATTATAAGAGAGAAGAAAGAGAGGAGAAGAAAAAAATACTACAGAGGGCCTAGAAATGGTGGATCTTGTCTGCACATTTGAGGGAGATAAACTGACAGCTGGCAGTTGGTAAAGAGGCAAAGCTGGACCAGCCCCACTTGATTATGCGGTAGGGCAGCTCAGGTATTTAAGAAAACAGTTACAGTTGGCTACGGGCTCTCCAGAAAATCTTGAGTATTACCTGTGGAGTAGATGTGACTGGCTCTCTGATGGGTACCCCTCACATAATTCCAACACCATAGTTAAGCCAGTTCTGCCCCATTTTCCTCATTAGGATTTCTCGGAAGTAAGTCAGTTTCCTCTGCAGAGCTGAGAAAGGAAAAGAAGAGTCTCTATGTTGCGCGCGCGCACACACACACGCGCAAAAACTTTAAATAGAAGTGAGACTCCCAGATTTTCCCCATTATCCTTTGCATTGAGGCAACTATCTCTCCCCAACCTCTGAAGAAATTTCCTCAGAGAGAACCCAGACTCAGAGACATAATAATAAATGAAAGTCCCTTTCACCACTTTTCTGTAAGAATGCTGGCCACCAGTCCCACACCACCACAACCTCCAGCAAAAGATTGATGGACTCTTCGCTAGAGAAACTTACCCATGTATAAGACCAATATTTACTGGCAGTTGGCATTTCCCCAACAAAATGGTCAGATCTTTCTGATCATTCTAAATCAAAACCCACCAGTTGACCAAAAACTATAAACACACCAAGCATCCAATCAGCTTGGTAGTGACTCATTCCTGAGTGTGACTGGACACCAAAAACACCCAACAATTAAGGAAAGCCTCTAAAATGAAAAACACAATTAATACAAATAAACATAACAACAGGAACTCAAAGAAGCAGACAATATGAGACGCAGAAAAAAAAAAACTGAAAACAAAACTGTAATTGATATCCCCAGAGAAGCAAGATATATTCCATCCTACATATAAGATAGGCACCATCAAACAATAAACGCAAGCTCCTGAAAACGAAAAATAATAGCAGAAAACTTAAAAATTGAGTAGAAGTGGTGGAAGATACATTTAAAGAAATCTTGTAGAAAGCAGAACAAAGATGAAAAGTGGAAAAGGAAAGCCAAAAAAATTAGAGAATTGGGTTTGGATGCATGACGGTAAAATAATGAAGCAACAGAAAGAACAGGGAAAATGGAAGAAAGAAACTATCAAATAAGTAATAAAGAAAAATTACCAGACAAAAAGATCCAATTTTCATACTGAAAGAGCCTGTTGCATGTTTGACAAAATCAGTGAAAACTGACTCATTAAATCACATCGTCATGAACTATTAGAATATTGAAGACAATATTAAAATACTTTATAGAGGGGGGAAAGAGCATGCAAAAGAATTAAAACTGAGAAGCAGACAATATGAGACGCAATATGGCATTAGACTTCTCAACAACAATACTAGAAGTAAAGACAATAAAGAAATGCCTTCAAAATTCTGCAGGAAATTTACTTTCCTGCAGAAAATAAAATTTTATACACAGCTGGACTATCATTCAAATATGACCATATGATACAGATGTTTTCAAACAAGCAAAATGTGTCAGTTATCAATTTATTATTTCTCAGCTCCAAACCCCTACTACTTTGCCCTGTTTTGCAGTAGGGCAGCTGGAGCCTGAAACACTTTCCCTTTGACATGGGCACTTTGTCAGCAGGCTTTGTCAATAAAGAGTGCTGGAAAGACATCAAAGCTATAGCAAAGGAAAAGCCTTCCCTTCTTGATTCCAAGGTGCCTCATTCTATGACAGTGTTGAGGGGAGCATACAGAAGACCCACTGGCACTCACCCTTCAGCAAGTTTTCTCAGCATCACAGTGGATAGCATCCTAGGCACCAGTTACAACCCGTGGCACCCAGTAAACTTCTCTGCCACCACAGCCACGTTTCCCCTATGAGATCTCAATCTCAGCCTTGGAGAGGGGAGTACCCTTCCAAATTCATTCCTTCCTTGGGTGCTTGCCCTCAGCCCTAGAGTTAGCAGCTCCTCTCTCTACTCTTTAGCTCTGTTACCCCTTTTTCAGTTAGACATCTTTTATTTGGTAATATTTCTTCATATTAAATTTTTCCTGTTTGAAATACTGATGTGGTTCCTGTCTCCTGGCTAGACCCAGGATGATGTATAGTCTCAACTAGTTAGCTCCCATGCGTCCTTTCTCAGGAAACTTACAGAGGATGTATTCATGGAAAACAGGTAGAAAACCACAAAAGAAAATGGTAGCAGATTCAGGAAGCAGAGGCCCAACACAAGACAAAACTTAAGGGGTCTCAGGACAAGGCCAGGGGGACACCAGCCCAGAAGGAGCAGGGGCACAGAGCCCTTCAGGATGTATGTCTCCAGGGAGGGAAAAATGGAACTGATACATCACCTAATGTGTTTGAAATAAGTGGCCGGGCACGGTGGCTCATGCCTGTCATCTCAGCACTTTGGGAAGCCAAGGTGGGTGGATCACGAGGTCAGGAGTTCAAGATCAGCCCGTCCAAGATGGTGAAATCCCATCTCTACTAAAAATACAAAAGTTAGCCAGGCATGGTGGTGGGTGCCTGTAGTCTCAGCTACCAGGGAGGCTGAGGCAGAGAATTGCTTAAACCCGGGAGGCGGAGGTTGCAGTGAGCCGAGATCGTGCCACTGCACTCCAGCCTGGGCGACAGAGCAAGACTCTATCAAAAAAAAAAAAAGTATTAATTCAAGGAAATGGTACCAGAAAGGAAAATATAACTGAAATATAACTCATCATTTGGGTTAGCAATATACAATATTTACATGGTCAAAATAATGTAAACATTATTTTATTCATAGTATTGATTTAAAATAAATTTTTATTTTAAATTAAATTTGAAACAAAATATTAGGATCAAATACATAAAATTGATTTAAATTATACATATATTTTTCTTTATAATATTTATTCTTGATTTAATTGAAAGCTTTGTTATAATTGTACTGAGATGCTTGTGGGAGAGGAAGTGTGTGCAGGTGTGAGTGTGTTCAAGTGTGTATGAGAGTACATTAGTAGGAAGTCAGCAGGTAATGTCTACATTTGGTAAATCAAAAATAGCCCCTAATGTATTATTCAGCAACATGGTAATAAATACCAGCAATGATAGTTAAAACAGTTGAAAGCAGTTTTCTCTGGGAAACTTGATGATAGGTCTGGAGTGGAAATTTGCTGCTTTTTATCATAAGTCTTGTATGCCTATCTGACTTTTAAATTTATGTACATGATGACTTGCTTTTATTGAAAAAACAAGAGAGACTGAAGGATGCCTCAAAATCTAAACAGTGGCTACTTTGAGGAATAGGAATTATTTTTTTCTATGGTTATTCGGTATTTTTCAAGTATATATTATTTTGTAATTAAAAATAATCAATATATATTAATATTTTAAAATAAACAAATAAGGAGATAACATGACCATACATGTCTGCCACACACACACCTACACATGTGTGCATATGTAGAAGCACATATACGTATACACACATATAGACATGTAAGTTTATCTCTTATATACAAGCATTTTAGATGTTTCTCCTATCATCTGGCTGGATGTTCATTAAAACAAATTGGAAACTTAGGAATATTTGTCCAAATAACTCCATTTTCTTTGTACACTTTCTCTTGGCATTCCAAGATGTATGCAAAAGGAAGGGTGTTAGAGGCAGGTGGCCCTCCTGGGGGAGATGTCCCATCCATCGCTCTGGCCCAACTCTCAGCTGGACTAATAGTGGCCAATTGTGAATTGTCTCTCCTCCCTGTTTCACCTCACTAAGACATGCACTTCAAAGACTCTTTGATACATTCTACAGCCTAAAGCAGGTTGGCCAGGAGGAAAGAACTGGAAATCAAAACCTTCTAAGTGAGCCCCTTATGAGTCAAATTCAAATGTACTTTAAAGGCATGATAGATGATTGATTGATTGATTGATTGATACAGAGATAGATAGATAGAGATAGGTAGGGATAAATAGAGATAAAAAGATAACAGTGTGACTCCTTTTGCCTAAGGACTAATTCCGTATGTGTTTTCCACTGCTCTGGGAGAACACAGAAGGTCCATGGCTTCAATTCTCCTTCCAAGTATGTCTCTGGCTATTCATGGGAGATACTGATCATTTTCCTGAGATGCTGAGCAACCTGCCCAGAGATGAGCGGGGCAGGGTAGGGTGGTGGTGAGTGGTTTAGGGGTTGGTTTCAACAATCACTGTTGCCAAAATTAGTCATCCACACTCCCTGGTTCTGGGGCAGAGTAGGCACTGTGGGCAGAGTATTATACTCATCACCCGCCATGAAATGGGTTGTTTGGATTGGTATCCGTCATACACACGTTTCTCCCAGCATGATCCAGACTAGCATGCATAGGAATCAGAGAGAGGTTTCACAAAACCACTGGAAGAAAGCTCAGTGATAAGGTCTTTCACATTCTAGTGTGCGGTTCAGAGCACACACTCTGGTTGTCTTAGTGTGTGGATCCAGTGCTTTCCTTTATTAGATAAACAATCTTTTATTAAGTTCAGTTTCCTCATTTATAGAACTTGCCTAATGGAATTGTTTGAGGATTGGATGAACAAATGTATCCAAAGTGCATAAACAGCACCTGACACATCAGAAATATTCAATGAGTGTTTGTTACTATTTTATATTATCCTTTGTATAAATCTATTTAGTTGTCAGAGTTGTCATAAATGCACAAGCTCAGCATGAAAGACCGGTGATGTAGGCAATGAAGGTATTATTACCATCTCCATTTGACAGATGAGGAGTCAGAGGCTCACACCAATAAACAGTTGCTTGGCTTAGCACACTGTAGAGCCAGAACTTGACCCCAGAGCTTCCAAGTCCACTGCCACACTTTCCCTGAAGCTGATGAGGCACCTCTACTCCAACTTAACATATCATGATATTGCTATCAAAACTTCTACTGATCCACGTGAAATTAAAATCACTAAGGATCTTTCCATTGACCAAGGTCCAGTCTTCTGACAAGCCTGAGTGTTAGGATTATGGCCCAAAAGCAGGTAAGCTGAAGTGGGGTCTAGCTCTGCCACTGTGGCCTTGGGCAAACCACCTACCCTCTCTGATCCTCGAGTTCCTAATCTGTAAGGTGGGGGAGTTAGACTCATTGTCCCTAGATAATGGTTAAGGGTCCCTAGATAACGGTTAATCAGCTCTGAAATTCATGATTCTTTAACTTCTTTTTCCTCCTTTACACAAGCTGGCCTTTGAAGGACAGAGATGCCCAGAATATGTATCATCAAACCTAGGCAGTTTTGTACCCTTTTACGGGCAGCAGAGTAGGGAGTAGGGAGTTAGTAACCAAATGGGATCAATGGCTATCCCTGGAAAGCACTGTGGATTTTCTGTTTAGAAAACCAAAACCCCAACAGCAAGATAACATCTATTCCTAAACCTGAAGAGTTTTCCTATTCAATATGAGAGAATCTGAAAGGAACTTAGGAATCAATCCAATCTCCTTTTTACACACCAGAGAACTGAGACAATGAGAATTTCATGCGTCACCCAAGATGACATAGTTAATTAACTACAGAGATGTGACTTGAACCCAAGGCTCCAGGCTCCTCTTCCATGTTGCTTCCACTATATTGTGCTTCATCCTCCAGGAGGTTTAGAAAATCTGCATCCATGGTTCAGATGTCTCCTCACCAGGAGACAAGCCATATTGGGATCAAAGCACATCTGTGAAGCTAATGACAGTCTAATTCACTATTGGCAGAAACATGGGAGATTTAGGGAGAAAATTGCAACAGACTGTTACAGACCGTTCTGCAGCACATTGCTGAAAACAGAAAACACCTCTTAGATTACAAAGCATCGTTGAGAAGGGGAGCCAACAACCCTGCTCATTTCACATTCGGCTCCTCCGGACGGTTGGTGGTCCCCCAAACCAGCATGCTCCAAACGCACATCTGCTTCCATGCTGGAGAAACAAGAACCAGGGCTCTACTGAACTCACAATAAATTTATTTTTTCAAAAGCAGAGTTAAGAGCTTAACTGGATAAACTAAAAAAAAAAAAATCAAGTGAGTATGACGCAATCAGCCCCTTTGTGTTCCAAAAAAATAGCCAGGGTCCCTGACATCTAGATAGCTATCTTTCCAGACTTTTCCCAGCCTTGCCAGCTGTCATTTGAGTTTAAACTCACTTCCTACAAAGGAAAAACACACCACTATTTCTCTTTCATTGACTGAATAAGTCTTCACTGAGCACTTCCTAGATGTCAAGAGTGTGATAAATCATCTCAGGGGCTAATTCTATTGCAATTCTACTTCTAATTATCAAAGCCCCCAAAGACCTACTGACCAATAATAAACAGAATTCAGGTGCAGTGGCCGACAGCCCCAAGAGCCAAATCCCAACCCTCCCTCCCTTTTCTGGTTAAAATACTTTATCCTCAGAGTATTAAACACCACATAGCATATATTTTCCTTTAAAACACTATCATCTGAATTGGATACACACAGACACACAGTGTGAGTGTGTGTGTATGTGTGTGTGTGTATATATATATACATTTTTTAAAATTTCAATTTCAGGTACTTCTTTTTATGTAACTTTTATTATGAGAATTTCAAACACAACAGTAGATAGAATAGTATAATAAAACCCCACATACCTATCATCCAGATTTTACAATTATTAACATTCTTCTCTTGTGTCTCTTCTATTTCCCTCTTACTTTACAGAAAAAAAATTAATTTCTTAATGATGCCATAATCTAGGGTAACCATACATTTCCATTTGCCTAGGATGATCACAGGTTATACTTCTTTGTATTAACTAATACCTATTAATTAATTTTATAGCCCCTTTTGTTTTAAAAAAAATGACCTGGTTTGTATAATAAATTCTGTGGTCACTTCACCTATAGCCGATATTACCAGTCTAAGGCACTGAAGAAAATAGTGATGTCTTAATACTGTTTGTCATTACTCAATACTATCCTGCTTTTCTAGGCTCTTCTCTGAACCTCAAGAACAGAAAGCCTGAGTACTACAATTCACAGATTCCCTGGCTAAATTCCACCACTGAAAGAAATTGACGTAAGATTTGGAAGACAGAAGAGAAGAAAAGCATCTTCTCCAGCTTCAGCAGACACATAGGTCTTGGAAGCTGCAGACAGCAGATGTGGACTTTTGCTTGTGGTTTACAGGACTGCAGATAGCCCAGACCATAGCTGGTGGTTTCCAGCAATCCCTGAAATTTACTATATATGTTCTCCTTGGGTGCAGAAACCTTGTTCTCTATCCCCAGTGCCTAACACAGAGTAGAAACTCACAGAATACCTGGTAAATAAATTCTTCACCAGCTTCAGCAGCTTAAGGATAAAGAATTTAGCATCTAAAGAGGACAAGGTCATCTCAGCATTTGACACTATGTTCAGGTCTAGACCTGCATTGCCTAATACACAGTGGTCACTATCCCCGTGGAGCTATTTAAATTTAAATTTAAATTAATTAACTAAAATTAAATGAAATTCAAAATTTAATTTCTCAGTTACATTGGCCACATTTTAAGTGCTTAACAGCCAGAGATGGCTAATGGCTGCCATATTGGGCAGCCCATTTCCATCACTGCAAAATGTTCTACTGGACTGTGCTGGTTTCTAGAATTAGTAGAACAGAAGAACCACTTTCCAAGGCGGAGCTAGTAAAAGTCCTCTCATCTGCATACATGTGTAGATGATACATTTTTACAGCTAACTCAGAGACAAAATGACCAGCCAGAAGACTCAGAGACAAGCACTAAGGAAGTGGGTTCTAGCAAGGGAGTAAGAATCTCAATGCTAGCTAGCTTTTATTGGACAGTTAGTGTGTAAAAACCCCTGTAATAAGTACTTTACACATACCTTATTTAAAAAGAATATAAATAAATACAGATCCACTATCCCTTAGCTACAATTCCAAAAATCCAAAAAGCCCTGAAAACCATTTACTTTTTAAATAAGTTTTGCCACAAACTCACTTGGCAGTAAAATCTGACCTGAATTTGAATTGCTGTGAGCCTATTCCTAATCTTTATTTAGCACGAATTGTCATTTTGCTGAAGAAATATTAATAGGTTACAGGATACCACCCAGACCTCACCCTTGCTGGTAGTTTAATGTAAAATAGGGCATATGTGCTATTTTGTTTTTCTAAAATCTGAAAGAATCTCAATTCTAAAATACATTTTGCCCTAAGTGTTCAGAAAGCAATTTTGGACCTGTATTTTTATTTTCTTATTTTACAAATGAAAATACAAAACTCGGAGAAGTGAAGGTATTTGCCCCAATTCACAGAGACAGTAAGGGAGAAGCAGGGATTCTAACCCAGTCTATGCCCAAAGCCCAGCCCTTAACCACTAGTTAACACTACCTCTCTCAGCTACAAATGCAACCAGTATGGCTCTGCTACAAATGTATAGCAAAGGCCAAGCCACCAAATCTGGAATTAGAGTAAAAACTATACATTCCAGAGAGTACCTCAGGACCCTAACCAAGCCCTATAACCACAACCGAAACTGACTGAATTAGAGTCACCATCTGCCCAGCACAAGTGGAGGCAATGTGGGTTTAGTATTTGTGATATTTCAAAGGAAACTGAATCCCAGTATCAAGTTCTCCAAAATACATTGCAGTAATTAACATTTTCAGAACCTAGCTATTTAATTTAAAACACCTCAGGGTACAGGATCCTCAATAAAAGCGAAACAAGGGAAAATTCCCCATCCGGAGAAGCAAATCCAGCTTTCTTAATCACAGCTAAGAGCAAAGGCTCCCTCATGCTGAAAGAGGCCAACCCAGTTTCCTTTTTCACGATCCTGCTGAAAAAGAGGACACTAGGGAAACCTTCAGGGAGCCCTAGAGGCCTGGCTGTCAGCTTCCAGAGGGCAAACTCTGGGGGCACATCAAACCACTGGCATGAATCAGTAGCCACACTAGTGACATGGCTCATAGGCAGGTCAGTGATCAATGATCCAGGATCCAGGGATCCTTGGGTTTTGTTAAGAAATCACTATAGACCTGGGGAAGACCACCAGTGATTTCAGCAATATAATGCAGCATGGGTAACTCTCTATTTGGAATTGTTTAATTAGTTAATGAGTTTGGGGAGCAGCTCTTCTTAGGGATGATTAGTTAAGGTTTAACACATGGGACTGCAGAAAATTCTCATTCATAGGAGTCAGCAGATTTCCCTTCTCATTGATGGCCAATCAGAAGCCCTTACAGTGTGCTTACGAAGTGCCATACTCAATGCTCACTTTAGCAGTATGTTTCCAAATTCTCAGATGATGAGACTCTGAGACAAAATGGGGAGTAAAAGCCCTTGCAACAGGGTTTAATGCATCAATCTAGGTAGGGGCTGGTTTTGGCTGAACTGTCTGGGACTTAAACTCTCTTTTCACTACTTACATCTTGGGCTTCCAGTGATGAGAGTACAGTAGCCTGGTACTCCTTGACACCTACTGCTGTAAAAATATTAAATTGTTGATCTGCACTTGTCATAGAACAAAGGAAATATGTCCCTGTGGCCTGGATGAGGAGAAGGGCTGCCTGATTCTCATTTAACCAGGTTGGTGCCATAATTCCAGGAAGAGATCCAAAAGCAATTGCTGCCGCCTCACACCATCTGGAATGTTCTTTACCCCAAAAAAGCATCAGGAAGACTCACAAATTACTCATATACATGCCCTTGGGTGCTCTGCGGAAGGAAATGACTTCAAAAGATTAGATCAGCTGATACTTCAGAAAGCCATTTGTTCCAGATAAATGCAAATTACCCCACACAAAAGATTCTGACAGGAAGATAATCACCATGGTTAACTCCAAGGAAAGAAGCTGTATCTCTCACCTGTAAGGACTATCCTCTTATGGTCAACAGAACTCAGTTCTCCATGATTCTGTACAAGGGTCTGTCTCAGAGAGCTGCCACCATCAGTGATTCTGCTTGGTGTCAGCCAAAGTGAGAGCCCCAGGAGAGAAACCCAAAGTCACTGCAATGAACTCATGCTTAACTGGCAATGTCTTATTCTAAGCAGGATGAAACTTTTTAAACACCACAAAAACTAAAGGATATGTGCTTTTGGCCAATAACTAGCTTCTCGTTTGTGAACAAAGTTTTTGAGCTTCTGACACCATACTGCTAAGAAAGGAGAAGTTGGAAGACGCTGGGGCTTTGAGGTTCAGATCATGTGGTCTACAGAGTGAGATGGCCCCCATTTCTATCCTTCAGGACTTCCCAGTAACACCATAGAGCCAGGTTGTAAGCTCTTCTGAGCCAAAACCAAAAATTTAGAAACATTCAGGCACATAGTGCTTGCAACTATGGCTTTCAAATGGTGGTGTATAAAATGTCCTGGTGTAGGAGTCAGAATCCACTGGAGGATCATGGCAAGTCTCCCAAGCTCTCCCGTCTCAGGTTCTTTATCACACGGGGAGTATGCATGATTAACAACACAAATTTTGCAGCCAAATTTCTTAGGCTCACATCTTGATTTTGTTACTTACTTTGTGACGCTGGACATAGAACAGTGCCTGGTTCCTAGGTAACTGCTATATACGTGTTACTACTGTTGTTATCAGTAAAATGAGAATAAAAACATTGGTCCTTCCTATACTACAGAGAAGTAATGAGGGCAAAACAGAATGAGATGTTTGAAAAACAAGTTCAAAAGAGTGAAGAAATCACTACATAAGCAAATTTCCTATTAAGTTTCTTTTTTATAACACATCCTACTACTATGGCATTTCATTGATTCTAAGACACAGATTTTTTGACATTTTAGCATCTCTGAAGTTGGATGTATCTGACAATGAGGAGACATAATTAATTGGCATTCTATAATGATACATAAAATACGTTTTATAATTAATTGTATCTTAAGTTCAATAAAATATTATAGTATATTTTCAATATAGTATATTTTCAATAAATGTGAATCTTTGGTTGTTTCTGGGTTCAGACATCCAATCTTGCTCATAATCATAATTTTACTTCTTCTTCAGATGCCCTCTTTAAATTTCAAGCTAATTTGGTCTAGGACTACTGGACGCTGAAGCAGAAGGACTGGGATCCAATCCCGATCAAAACAACCACAGGTGCAGGCTGGGGGGCATGATAAAATAACAATGACTATAATAACAAAAACTCATTTTGTGAAAAACACTTCTGAAAAAGAATAGTTCAAAATAAATTTAAGTATGCATTAGGTGATAAAAATGGCATTTTAAATCCTTGGTGAAAGAATGGACCTACCAAAAAATTGTTGTACAACAAAAGGCAGCAAATTAAAGCGGGTGGGGAGGGTGCTTAGAGTTGAAGAACTACCTTACTCCTTACAGCAAAATCCATTTCAGGTGCAGAGGGAAAAAAAGTAAAGGGAACTTGGTCTTGCACCTTAAGTACCAGCACAGCCACAGGCGGGTAGAGCACTAACCAGGTTCTTGGGGTCCCCGATTCCAGGACTTCACTCTTAGATGGTAGTTTTAGACCTCCCTGGGCCAGAGAAGAGCCCACTGCCATGAAGGATGAGTCTAGGCCAGGCAGCATTCAGCACAAGCTTACCGAAGGGCCCTTGGGCCTTCCGGGAACATCAGCAGTAGTCTGGCAGTGCTCTTTGTGGCGTAGGGGGCAGGGCCTATGGAGCGGGGCTCCTCTGACTTTGGAAAGGGGAGGAAAGAGTGGGAAAAACTGCATCCTGTGGTGTGAGTGCCAGCTCAGCCACAGTACAGTGGAACACCAGGTAGACTTCTAAGGTTTTTTACTTGAGTCCCTGATTCTCAGGCAGCACCTCTGGACCCACCTGGAGCCCGGAGAACCTCACCACCCTGAAGGGAAGTTCACAGGCCTGGATGGCTTTGCCACCAGTTGATTGTAGAGCCCCAATACAATAATAGCTGGAGACTTCAACACTCCATTTGCAGCATTGGACAGATCGGAAGATTGTCTGGAAAGACGAAATTCAACAAAGAAACATTGACTTAATCTGCACTGTAGGCCAAATGGATCTAACAGATATTTACAGAATATGTCTTCCAATGGCTATGGAACACACATTCTTTTCCTCAGCACATGGATCATTTTCAAGGATAGACTATTATGTTAGGTCACAAAACAAGTCTTAAAACATGTTAAAAACTGAAATAATGTCAAGCATCTTCTCTGACCACAATGGAATAAAACTAGAATAACCAGATAAATTTTGGAAACTACATAAATACATGAAAATTAAACAATATGCTCCTCCGTGACCAATGGGTGAATGAAGACATTAAGAAGGAAATTGAAAAAATTATTGAAACAAGTGATAATGGAAACACAACATACCAAAACCTATGGTATACAGCAAAAGCAGTACTAAGAGGGAAGCTTATAGCTAAAAGTGCCCACATCAAAAAAGAGGAAAAACTCCAAAGAAACAATCTAATGATGTATCTTAAAGAATCAGAAAAGCAAGAGCAAACCAAACTCAAAATTAGAAGAAAAGAAATAATAAACATCGGAACAGAAATACATGAAATGAAAATAATACAAAAGATCAGGGCGGGCACAGTGGCTCACCCCTGTAATCCCAGAACTTTGGGAGTCTGAGGCTGGGGGGGTTGAGTGAGCTCAGGAGTTCGAGACCAGCCTGGCCAACATGGCAAAACCCCGTCTCTACTAAAAATACAAAAAATTATCTAGGCGTGGTGGCACATGCCTGTAATCCCAGCTACTTGGGAGGCTGAGGCAGGAGAATGGCTTGAACCTGGGAGGCAGAGGTTGCAGTGAGCCGAGATCATGCCACTGCACTCCAGCCTGGGTGATAATAAGACTGTCTCAAAAAAAAAAAAAAAAAAAAGAAAGAAAAGATCATTGAAACAAGAAGTTGGTTTTGTGAAAAGTTAAACAAAGCTGACAAATTTTTAGCCAAACTAAGAAAAAAAAAGAGAAGATCCAAATATACCTTTAGTATTGAAAATGATGCAAAGATAAAATACCTAGCATAGCAAGTTGGCATTGTATGTGAAGCAACAGAAGCCATACATGATTAAATTATTTGGCAGAGAAGATTTCTTGTATTTTGGGCCAGTGTTTTCACTTTTATGATCTTCAGAACACTCACTGAACTTGTATTTGGAGAGTAGTTGTGGTCTACGAATTTTGTAAGTACATGCTATCCATTTGGAAAAACAAAACAAAACAAAACAATCACAAGCAAAGGAGATATAGAATGAAAAGAATTTGCTATTTTTGCAGGGCACAGTGACTCATGCCTGTAATCCCAGCACTTAGGGAGGCTGAGGCAGGTGGATCACTTGAGGTCGGGAGTTCGAGACCAACTTGGTCAACATGGTGGAAGCCGTCTCTACTAAAAATACAAAAATTAGCTGGGTGCAGTGGTGTGTGCCTGTAATCCCAGCTACTCAGGAGGCTGAGGCAGAAGAATTGCTTGAACCTGGGAGGCAGAAGTTGCAAAGAGCCGAGATTGTGCCACTGCACTCCAGCCTGGGTGACAGAGGGAGACTCTGTCTTTTAAAAAACTGCTATTTTTATAAGTCCTTTCTATGGGACATAAATACATTAAAGAAAACATTTTTCAAAAGAATCTTGGAATACAATAGACATTCCATTCCTAAGTATGACAAAAATGCACACATGCCATAAAGAAAAGAGCTACTAAATTTAACTTCATTTATATGTTTACATTTCTGAATGGAAAAAAATCAATAGATAAATAACAATGAAGGGTAGGGGTGGCAACATTTATGACAAATAGCTAATTTCTTTATAAGTACATGGTAGTTTTACAATTTTCAAAATCCAGCTCAGAAACAAGAAACAAGGCTAGGCACGGGAGCTTATGCCTGTAATCCCAGCACTTTGGGAAGCCTAGGCGGGAGTAACACTTGTGGCCAGGAGTTCAAGACCAGCCTCAGCAACAGAGAAAGACCCGCATCTCTACAAAAAAATTAAAATATTAGGATGGTGTTGCACACCTGTAGTCCCAGCTGCTCCAGAGGCTGAGACAGGAGGATCACTTGAGTCCAGGAGGTCGAGGCTACAGTGAGCCATGATTACACATCTAGCCTAGGCAACAGAGTGAGATCTGTCTCAAAAATAAAAAAGAAAGAAAGAAAAAGAAAAGAGAAACAAGATTTCAACTCTGCCACTGACTAGCTTTGTGGTGATGGCAAGCAGCAACCTCTCTGAAGCTAGGGTTCCACTTCTGCTAGTGAGACCTGGGCGAGATTGTCCTCAGAGTCCTCCCAGTTCCCATACCGTGTGATTGTCTGCAAATCTCCATGTTTGAAAAAGAGGAAAATTATGCATGTAAATGGAATGGAATTTTATAAAGGATACAACATAAAACAGATTAAGAGACAGATTGTTTGGCTTGAATTCCTAAACAATTACACTGCGAAGTACAAAATGAGACTTCTTGTTTGTAACTTAAAATTTTAAAAGAACTTTTATGGATGAAAAGTACCATAGAATCTCATGATTAGTCTGTTCACAAGCTAACAAATTATAAAATGTCTGTCTCCTTTTCTAGAGAGAAATAAAGGGTCATTCAGGGACTACCAGCCCTCGAGTCAAAATTAATTTCCAGTAAACCTGAAAGGAGAGCAAGATGTCCACGGAGTGATCCCAACACCTACAAAAACCACAAAGGAAGTGAAAGCAGACAACAGTTTTCCTTCAGAGCAGTGGGGGTGTGAGGTCTTGGTAGGTTTGCTGTGCACAGAGCGCCCATCACCTTCCCACCAAGCCCGATTCACAACCTAAGTGACTCTGGAGGGCTGAGCAAGGAAATGGATTGATCCCAGCTGGCTCCTAATAGTTCACAAATCTCTGATGCTCTGCTTAACCCAGAGTCTGTCATTTCTTTTTCACTCCCAGGCTTTTCTGCAGATGCCAAACTCTAGGAGAATCTCTTCTCTCCCACTGCTCGACAGCCTTGCTAACCCACGACATCATTCCCACAGCCTTCTGTGGCTCCCTAAAGCCGCTCCTGTAATCTGCTAACCCCACCATTCCAGAACAGTGGCACATCAATAAAACCCAGCAGTTCTGTTATTTGGGTTTCATTAAGCTTTTCAGGAAGATCTTTTGTGGTGGACAGATAGTAAAGGAAACAGAGCAAAGAAATAAAGCACCAGCTCATTCAAGCGGAAGCAGAGCACAGAACCGAAGCAGAGCATAGAACCAAACTCTACTCGCTTGGAAAGGGTTGGCTAGGGGGTCTTAGAAGTCTGCAGGCTCTATAAAAGGAATGTTGCTCTTCAGACACTGAGCAGAAACTTGTCAGTGGCATTTAGTGGTTTAATCCAAGCCCTAGGATATGGACTTTAGGACAGAACAAAATTGTTCTAGGGATGTGAGCCCCTCCTTACCTGCTAACAGTCCAAACCCCAGGGACTGACTTCCTCACTTGAGACTGGCTGCTTTCCAGTCCCAGGACCTTATCCAGCTTGCCTTCCCCTTTCTCCAAGAAATTCTTCCTTGAAAGGAGATACACTTTAGCATAATAACTCTTTAGACAGATATTTATCAAGGGTCTATTCCTCACCAAATATCATGTGCAATGCTTTGGTGTCCATTGCCCTATTCCACAGGGATCTACTTAGAGGCAGAAGCAGAGAATTTGCTGAGCCCTTACAAGAGGTTGCATAGAAGCCTCTAAGCGGGAGGTCCCAATTTTCCAAGTTGGGGCTCAGAGCAAGAGGACTCACCCTGCTCAGGACTTCTTTAATGGAGGATCATATTAAAATGTCGACTCTCATTCGACACATCTGGAATTGGGCTTGAGATTCTTCATTTCTAACAAGTTCCTCGACCACTCTTTGAGCAGCAAGGCCCTGACTCCTGGAGGAGAAGATGCCACCTCCTATGCGTCACCCCTGCTTTGGTTCTGATGGGAAGGGTAGGGACTTGAGGGAAAGGGTGTGACTGCTGGAAATGGCTGGTGCTCTTAGAGGATCCTGAGTGAACACATCCAGCCCCCTACTTCTTCCCAATTCAATCTCCTAAAGATTTTTTCCTTTTTAATAAACCCAGCGGTTAAAAACTAGCTTGTTAGTTAAAGGCCTGAGGGACACAGAGGGAGGCTCATGCCCTACCACTCAGTTCATTAGCTGGAGTAACAACCAATTTCAAGGTGATTATTGCTATTATAAGCTCTGATCAATTTTTTAAACATGTTTCCAGGTTTTGAACCTAAAGCGGGAATATTAGAGCTCAGAGAGCAGCTGTGTTGAGAATTAGTCATATCCCCAGATTAATATCTGATCTCTCCATCAAAGAGAATACAGGACACATTTAGTTAGGGTTCTAATTGTACCTCCAATAAACCTCCACCACAGTGAAATACGAGTGCCCATAATTTTTAGTTTCAACTTCCTATACATAATCCATCTGACTGGATGGTCTCAAGCAGAGGCAGTTAAAGCAATTTGTTTCACTTACATAAAGAAATAAATCAGTGCTTAATTATGTGAGGTTTATTATTAACAGTGCTGGCAATCTGACCATATGCCATGACTTCATCTTTTTACATTAAGAAAAAATATGAGAATATACTGACTGCTTTTATGATGCCTGTGCCCACTCCAGAGTGATGCTTGGGGAGGAAAGTGGCACACAATGTGACCCAATGAGGAGAAGGAGGTTCTACGTGTTCACACTGTTCTCAGCACCCAGCTGTGGGCCTATGATGCATGCATAATGGTCAATGAACAGTTGCCACTGAGAAAAGGCAGGAAAACTTCACATCATCCTTAGTACTGCTTCCCAGTGTGAGAACAAGTTCATCAAATCTTTTTTTCTCCAGAATCTCAACGTCTTTCCTACACCAGCATTAAATCACCAGCATGCAACAGAAGAGAGGTCACAGATTTGGTGTCAGAAATGTGAGTCCAGATCCCCACTCTCACTAGCTGTGTGATTTGAATAAGTGATCCAACCCCTCTGACTTCCTATTTATTTCCCTAGCTGAAAACATGGGATATTGATGCCTCCCATGCCAGTTCATATGAGGATTAGACATTATGGATGAGTAACACCTGGCCCATAGTAAGTGCTATTAAAAGATAGCTATTACTTTGGAAATTCCTATTCTAGGGATAAATTGGAGAACTAAAACTTAAGCATGTCTACATCCTATGGTCGTTGATGAACTGATGACATCAGTGACAATATTTCAAATTGGGCTTTTAGTTTGCTCTTGCCTTTGATGTCTATTTCTAGCATTTAGGGCCAATTTCCAATTTCTCTTTAGATTGCTGTGTATCTCATAGCAAAACAGTGAGCATTCTGAGGTTCATCTGTTTTATAGATGATCCAGTTCTTAGGGAGTTAAAGCTTTCAGGATGAGAGCAGTGACTGGCAGGTTGGCACTCAGGAAATACATGACACTGGCCCCTGGAACTCCTCCTGCTGTGGCAGACAACATGCATTCTCCTGTATTCCTTGGCAAAAGAATCCAGTTGTAGATGCCCAGCTAAAATATGTCTTTGCAGGTCAGGATGGCCAACAATACACAAATGGAAATTATTGAAGCAGATTTTCAGGAAACCTCCTTGAGGGAGGCACAGACAGCTGGCATCTCCTCCTCTCACACTCTCCTCTTCCCCGTACTCCATTCCTGAGTATGGAAGTGATGATTAGAACCCCAGCAGTCAGATGGAACCATAGTCAGCCCTGGGGATGAAAGCCGTGGGCTGAGGATGAAGGGACAGGAAGATGGAAAGAACCTGGGACCCTGATGACACCAAATTAGCCTCAAGACTGCTTGTCTCTGATCTTCTATTGCAGCGGGGGCAAAAGAAAAATGTAAGTTATGTAAGTCACTGTTATTACTGATCTATGTTACTCGTAGCCAAATGCAACTACTTTTTGGATTTTTACACATATCCCAAGCAGACTTGCACTATGCACAAAGGACCCTGGAAGAACAGTATTCCAGATCTGTGCTAAAAATGCAAAAGCTTTATCTACCCCAAATAAACTAGTATGTTACTCATACGTGACTAAAAATGTGGATATTCCTTCCAGAGGGAATAATTTATTTAATTTTACAATATTCTGGACTTGCAATAAATACCCCAAAGGCATACCTTCTACAAGGTCTCTAGTTTAATTGAGTCCACGTTCTGAAGCTTATGAAGTCATCAGTCCTAAAATAGCTCTGCTTTTCATCCCTCACCAGGACAGTCTTAAACTCTTTTTAAACTCTTTACTAGACACTGTAGCAAAATAAAACGTACTTGAAAACATTAAGGGCTGATGAACTGGTTTGGATTTTCTCCAATCCTCTAGACTTTCTCTCCTTCCCATAGCTCTAAAAAGAAGTTCAGCCACTTTGAAATGAAGGCACTTGATTTGGGGCCACCACACATTGATTTATCTAGCAGAAGGTGCTTGCATTTTTCAAGCCAGAGCAAAGGGCTTCCATACCACTGTGTCATCCCTTTGGTGAGGTATGATGGTTCTTGGTTGCCAGATTAAATAGAAATAGAGTGTCCCATTTCTGGCTCCCATGAAGAGGCAACTGAGACGGGCTGACCTGAGAAAATAACCATTTTTCAATAGAGAAATGTATTAATCAAGATAAATTCAACTCCTAGTTTCCCTCACCATATCTCATTTTAGGTACCTAGAATGGAGAAATTAAAAAAAAAGAATGCATCTTTTTTTTTTTTTTTTTTTTTTTGGTGGGGCGCTGTCTTGCTCTGTCATGCAGGCTGGAGTATAGTGGTTCAATCATAGCTCACTGCAGCACTGACCTCCTGGGCTCAAAGGATCCTCCCACCTGAGCCTCCCCAGTAGCTAGGACTATAGGTTTGCACCACCATGCCTGGCTTTTGTTTATTTTTTTATAGAGATGGAATCTCACTGGTTTACCCAAACTGGTCTCAAACTCCTGGCCTCAAGTGATCCTCCTGTCTCAGCCTCCCAAAATCCTAAGATTACAAGTGTGAGCCACCATGCCCAGCCTCATCTGAACTTTAATGAGATATTTGATACCATTCTACACAACATTTCTATCTTAACTTTGCTTACCTTATATTGCTGACATAACATGGATCGACTAACACTTTACAAGTGGAAATTAATTGTTCAAAAACCCTCAAGATAGTAAGCAGACTAGACTTCTGAAGTCTGTTCTCATGTTATTTAAAATCTTTATAAAATAATAAATGAATAGCTGATATTTTACATGTACAGATGCAATAGATGGGTTGGAACTGTTCATATCAAAAAAGCATAAATAAAATGTAAATGCCTTCATTTAATTAGTAAATATGGCTCATTTGAGCACAGGTTGGTATTTAACAGAGAACGTGCAAAGAAATACACAAAATAAAGACACTGACAGAAAAGAAACACTTGGTTGAAGGGAAAAGGAAAGGGGACTACAAGCTTCTCTGAATTCTCTGAAGATAATATAAGATTATGTTAACTCCACCAGCTAACTGGCAATCCTTTCCCCCAGCAAAGGTGACAGGTTAATCATTCTATTTAATATCAAAAGCCCACCCTGAAAGCTCAAGGTTCCGAATCTGGGAGTGAGCAATGCAGAACTCCATTTCCTAGCTCTAGAACACCAAAAGGCAATTTGTGGGACTAAGTAGACCACTAGCAAAGAATCCCAATCCAGCCTTCCATAGTCTCCAGCCAGGACTTAACGAGGCATGAATTTTCACCACAAAGTAGATTTCTTCATTAAATAGCTAATTAAGCTCTTTTGAAAAAGGGATTTTCAACAGAGCTGATAAATTCAACCCAAACTGGAGCATTAACTAATCAAAGCAAGAGACTTCTGCTCAAAAGTACAAACCAAAAGGCTTACAATTCCCACCTCCTCACATACCTTCATTTATAGATAGATAGATAGATAGATAGATAGATAGATAGATAGACAGACAGACAGACAGACAGACAGACAATTAACCTGTTCCTAGATGTGATTAAATAAACACTTGGAACCTGAAATCATGAATTTAGGAGAAGCTATCTCAGTCCAATTCACACCGGAGAGTATGGAAGGAACCCAGCCAACCTGTGCTTCCTGGGGAGTCCATTGCCAGGTCAGCTTAGCACCTTGTTAAGTTGTCTAGTTCTTGATATTGATGGGATCAGTAAATTAGTAACCCCCTGCCTTCAGTTAGAAATCACAAAGTAGGACTTCCATTATATTCATCTTTGTGTTCCTTAGAAATACTGGATTTTCCAAAACTGTAATTATGTCCTCAATCATAAGCTCAGAAATGATAGCAAAAGCGGGGAGCGTGGCTTAGGCCTGTAATCCCAGCACTTTGGGAGGCTGAGGCGGGCAGATCACTTGAGGTCGGGAGTTCAAGACCACCCTGACCAACATGGAGTCTCTACTAAAAGTACAAAATTAGCCAGGCATGGTGGCGCATGCCTGTAATCCCAGCTACTCAGAAGGCTGAGGCAGGAGAACCACTTGAACTCGGGAGGCAGAGGTTGCAGTGAGCTGAGATCGCGGTGAGCAGAGATCGCGCCATTGCACTCCAGCCTGGGCAATAAGAGTGAAACTCTGTCTCAAAAAAAAAAAAAAAAAAAAAAACAGAAATGACAGCAACAATTTAAAATAATATATTTTCTAGCACTTGATTCTTAGCCCTGCCCCTACACACAAGCATACTATGTCTTATCAAACTACATAGAAAATAGGCAGTCCACCTTTTAATACCATTTTGCTCTAGATTACATATTTTATGCATATAATTTCAAATTTATGAAAATTATAGAAAAACATACAACAAAGGAAAAAAAACACACACACACAATTCCCTTGATCAGAGAGCTAGATCCTAGACCCCATTAACATTTTGGTGTTTCTTTTGTCAGTCACAT
The DNA here is from genome assembly GCF_037993035.2 of Macaca fascicularis. Lineage (NCBI taxonomy): Eukaryota > Metazoa > Chordata > Mammalia > Primates > Cercopithecidae > Macaca > Macaca fascicularis. The sequence continues at coordinate 54,125,319 of NC_088387.1, read as the reverse complement.
TAGAAATGGTATGGACACATACAAGTTTTAGAAAAAATGTATACTGCTTTGTAGCTCACTTTAAAAAACAAAAACAAAAACAAAACAGTTTCACTCTTGTCGCCCAGACTGGAGTGCAATGGCACGATCTCAGCTCACTGCAACCGCCGCTTCCCGGGTTCCAGTGATTCTCCTGCCTCAGCTTCCCAAGTAACTGGGATTACAGGCACCCACCACCACACCCAGCTAATTTTTGTATTTTTGTTAGAGACAGAGTTTCACCATGTTGGCCAGGCTGGACTCAAACTCTTGACCTCAAGTGATCCACCCACCTTGGCCTCTCAAAGTGTTGGGATTACAGGCATGAGCCACCACGCCCGGCCTATAGCTCGCTTTTTCACTAAGGAATACATTCTGAACACTTTTCATGGCACTAAATGTTCTTCTACAAACTTATTTTGAGTAACTGAATAATATTCCATCAAATATGTTTACTCTAGCCAATCTTCTATCATTGAGTATTCAGGTTGTTTCTAATTTTTTACCAGTAAAACATTGCTTCAGCAGGCCATGGTGGCTCACACCCATAATCCCAGAATTTTGGGAGGTTGAGGTGGGAGGATTGCTTGAGCCCAGGAGTTTGAGGCCAGCCTAGGTAACATGGCAAGACCCTGTCTCTAAAAAAAACTAAAAATATATTAGCCAGGCATGGTGGCACATGCCTGTGGTCCCAGCTACTCAGGAGGTTGAGGTGGAAGGAACACTTGATCCCAGAAGGTTAAAGCTGCAGCGAGCCATGTTCATGCCACTGCACTCCAGCCTGGGTGACCAAAAAAAAAAAAAAACCTTGCTGCAATGCCTGCCCTCAGAGAGAAGTCATTGCTCACATTCATATTTTCCAGGACAAATTGCCAGACATAGAATCGTTGGGACAATGGATGTGAACAAATTTTAAATGCTCATACACGTTGGCAAATTTTCCTACAAATAAATTGCACCAATCACACTCTACCAGTAATATATGTAAATATCCTAATGTATGGTCAGTTTCCTTACATCCTAACTTTAGTATGATTTTTTTTCTCTTTGCCAACTTAAAAGACCAAACAAAAGCATATCAATTTGATTTTAATTTCTCTTATTGCTGATGAGATTGAACCTGTTTTTGTTTATCGTCCATTTGTGTTTCATCTTTTAAATTATTTATTCATGGTCTTTATCCATTTTTCTATTAGGATATTTGTCTATTTGATTAGTAAGAATATTGTATGCATTAGGGATATGTGCCTTTTAGGTGACATATAGATTATATATGTGTTTCCCACTGTTTGTCTTTTAACTTCCCTCATAGTGTTGACATATAGAAATTTTAGAAGGTTTTCATAGCCAAATCTATCCCTCTCTTCTCCCATATTTTTATTCCTCTTATAAAGCCCTTCCCTGCCTCAAGTTATCATTTATTCAACATTTTCTCCCATTACATCTATTGGTTTGTGTTTTGCTTTTGTCACTAACCTACACATTTAATCCATCTGAAATTTATTTTGCCACGGCAATAGGAAAGAACCCTCCAACTTTTTGTAAATGGTTAAGTCTGAGCCCTAACTTACGCCATTGATATGGTATACATTCACAACATTCTTATATACTATATTTGGTCTGTAATTTTAGCACTGTGGTTAAGAGCTTTGGTTTGGGAGACAGACTTGATTCAAACTCACCATTCCTACCTTTGTGACCTTGGACCAGTTATTCAACCTGGTTAAGCTTCAATTCTCTCACCTGCAAAGCACTTAGCAAAGGGTCTTGCATATAGTAAGTGCTCGATCAATATTAGACATTAGCAACCTTTTCAATTAGATCTCAGAATGACCACACAAACTCTACATCTGCACCTGATTTGTTGTCACTGCAATATTAAGAAATAGTCTGGAAAATTTCCTCAGTAGCCTGAACCTAGCTCATGAGGCAACCTTCCTCCCTTCAACCAGACTATGTAGAGCCCATTGACAATTCAAGGGGAATGAATCAGATCACTGCTTTTCTCCACAAAGCTTCTAGCCTCCCTTTCACCCCATGCCTATTAATGTAAGCCACCAGAAGCCAGCAGCAGAGGGAGAGGAATCCACAACCACAGGTCAACATCATTGCCTTCCCCGCATGCAGAACACTCACTCTGCTCCAGCCTCCTCCCTAACTCACAGAAGATGACTCACTTTACTCCACGGCTTAAGGTATTTATTTTCCCTTAAGGAAGAACTAGTGTTGTTACACTTGGAGGTCCCGATAGTTTGGGATTCAGGAGAAAAGGACAGTGGAGGAAAGAATTCCAGGGTAAGATACTCAGAGTTTTCAATTGTTGTGCAATTAATTTAACAAACTGTCCCAATCTCAGATAACTTCTAAAGACTGAAAAAAAAAATACTACCTGATTAAAAAGCCAAGCAGTTAAATTGGAGGCATAAATTGGGTCTTTATTACCAAGTGCTCCACCTCTCTCTTAAATCATTACATTCACTCTAATATTTCTTTAGCATAGGGGTAGAAGGCAGTTTGATGTATAATGGAAAGGACTCAGTATTTGGAGTTAGTCATAACTTCTAAGATACATCATCAGATACCTGCAAAACCCTGTCTTCTAGCCTAGTTCAGTTCAGTCTGTATCTTAGCAGTTACTATTTGCCATAGGATAGGGGTAAAATAAAGCAGTCTCTTGACTGGGATAGCTCAAATTCCATTTCCTCTCTGGTATCCACTCTTCCCCGCTGTAGCATAAGCTTCTCAATTAGGAAGACTATGTCTGCTACCACCTTTTAGAAACCCAGGAGCCAAAGTCCTATGATGCATTCAATAGCTGTCCCAATACATTTTGGAAGGAAGAACTGAGACATGCTGTTACTGTTTCATATCACTATGCTCCAGATGGAGAAAATCGTTTTCCCAAGTAAATCAGGGCCCACGCTATACCTTGCCTTATCCTCTAGGGCACCACTCTCTTCTTGGTTTCAGTTCAGCCCCACAAAAGTAATAGTGAAAGAATCAGACCTGGGGCTTCCAGGTCTCTTATCATGCCATCTCCTCTGTTTCTCTCCACTGATCTAGAAAAATGCAGTAGATACTATAGGGCAGCTGACTCTTTGAGTAGCAGGCCAGAGTCTCATGAATGCATGTCCCTGCTGGATCCCCGTGGCATGAGGGCACTATAATTAAGTGCTTTGACTTTATTACCTCTTCCACCTGAGCCTTCCCTGCTCCATTATATGTATCCATCAGTCCTAGATTTCATACCTAGGCACTTGCTTTCAGTATCTCCATGTCTGCTGCACTATCAATTAATGGCTGCAAAGAATTCCCTAGAATCCAAGCCTTCCTGGCCACATACCCTGGGGTCCAAGTGGCTCCTTCATTTTGGCAGATTGCTCCCATGACTTCTTGGGTCTTCTAGTCAGCATCAAGGATATTGCAAGCCACTTCCAAATTGTTTGCTCTCAGTATGCAATATTCCACTCTTCTTCCTCTGGCTACAGTTGAGAGAGCCAGGGAGTAAGGTCTCTGCCTGTGAAGAGGATCTACCTCTGCACATAGCCATAATTTGATTCCCCTCTCTGGGATTCATACAGGGAGTTACTGAGCCAAGAGTTTATTATCGAGCTTAGCATGAATATACAGTGAGGAGAGCTGAGTGCAAAACCAAATGTTCCAAGTGTTCCTAATTCCATGTGTTTTGAAGTGCCTGAAGCAGGAATTTTATGGAAGAGGGAGAGTCTTCCCTGGTGGTAAATTAAGGAGACTTCTTTTTAGCTCTGGATCACAATCAGGTCTTTAGCAGTCAACTAATCCCATTCTGTCTTTATTTTCTAATTGTATTCTTACCAACACAGCTCAGCTTTTTTCACAGTAGAGTAAGCCTTGCTAAAAAAGAAAAAAAAAAAAAGCTTCTCTGTTCCGAGGCTCCCTCTAAAACACGTCTTTGCTTCCAAGGGTAATGAACTCTTTTATAATAAACGCCTCACTTTAATGCACACTCTCTTTGGTTTCCAGGAACTGCCTTATAATTACGCCGCTCAGTATTGCATGTCAGAGGTTTGCTTCGCCTTTAATATTTTATGAAGAAATTCAGATTTTGACAGTAAAAATATTTAACCCAGAGGACCCGAAACCCAGACTATTATTTTGTAAAGTAGCCATCTAGCTGCACACTTGTGCACCGCTGCCTTCCCCAGTGCATACTCACACTCTTTGATACTCTCTGAGCAGACCCAACCACATGCTGTCCAGATGGAAACCTGGCTGTATCATTACATTATATTGAAATAACCCAATACCACCTGTTTCTGTTGGGGTTCCTGCCAACATTTTCCCATAAAACATTTATTTTGCTAATATTTTAGTTGGTCACCACAGAAGGACACTTGAAGTTAAAGATTTACCATGTGTTACCACCACTCAGAGCCAAAAGAGGCAAAAAATAAAATAAAAAGCCCTTTGAAACCAGGCAGCAGAGTTTGAGAAGAGCAAATGTCTATCTATTGTTTCCAAAGGTGGATGCCTCACCTGGCATGATGTCATCACGGGTACAGGGATTTCAAAACAAGCTTTTCTTGGCAATCTTCACAGAATGAATTACTCTCCTGTCTCTGGTGCTCATCTTTGGATCATAAAATATTTTCAGCTTTGTGAGAAGATCTTCCTGCTCCTTGGCAAATTGTATTTTGTAAATAAGTTCATGGAGATAAGGAATTAATTAGATGAATTTAATTTATAGATAAACATGCATATATTATTTGCATTCCATGAAGAACAGGATGGGTGAGGGGGAGTCAATGTCACATATTAGGAAATGACCCTGCACAGGATGTTCAAAGTCACTCGATGCCCTTGGGGGCAGAAGCAATGCATTTATCTTCAAGATTGAACAGCCAATGGAACCCTTTGGTCAAGAGACATAATGCAACATAATTGTCAAGTATTTTGTTTCTTTTTTCTACCCTTTGCAACTACTTCCTATTTCTTGTTATGAAATACAAAGTTAAAGCCAAACTAGCCCAAAAATCAGAAGGCCATTGGAATAGTTTGCCAAAGGTATCATTTGGAGCTGGATTTGGGAAGGAAGAACTGTTGGTACCTGGTTGCCCGTTCACCACCTACCTCATGTGCCACTGTAGCTGGACCCAGCTTCCCTGCTGTATTTTTAGCTTACACCTACATTACAGTCTTAATTTTCTCCCGCACACTGAACCCCCTCTCAACAATAAACCCCAGAGGATGGGGGAAACACACAGACTAATGGCATTTGGCTGCTACACATCCCTAACATCTCCAGTCTTTTGGCTCTTATGACTCCTGGGATATCCATCGATTTCCCTGGGACTCTCATGCACTACAAGACAGTCTTTCTATTATTATACTTGGTGATTCACTTGCAAAGGTTAACTGCATGGCCTTTTTCCTGGCCCTGGTTAATTAGGAGGATGGGTCTTCCCCTAATCCCCACTTCTTGACTGGCTTATTGCTAAAAACCAGAGGAAGGGAAAGGAATGATGTTAGCCTGGAGCCCCACTCATGTAATGTGTCTATTTTTCTGCCAAAGGAGCTCTTTTACACCAAAACACCTACTTCGCATTGTAAAAGTAATTTATATTTTAGATATTTGTTTTAAAAGTCAACTTGTAACCTGTAATGGCTATAGATATAGATTAAGGATCACAAGTAAAGCAATGTACCTCTCCTGGTGGCTTCCATTCACGTTCACATATCCTCCCTAAAGACAGATAATCATATAATTAAGCAATCCATTTCTCAGCATATATGCGCTGTACAGAAGACAGTGATACAGTGAATTCTGGTGTGTGCTTTGGTTCAAAGTATAAAATACTGAATAATCACATTTTTTATGAAAGCACTTGACCTTTAAATTGATATTTCCATCCAACAGATTATAATTATTGTTCAAAGAGATGTTGAATGCAGCACAGCTAATCCATAGGTGGCCCGTCTGTTACTCAACGGTTACGGCTTGTGTCCAACTGATGATATTAGCTGACAGCCATAAAAAGGGCAGAAAGGGTCACTTTTGGCTTCCTGTCAATACCAGCCTTGATTTTTTTTTCCTCCTCTAAGATCATGAATCTGAATTCTTAAGGTCAACCTAAATTCATAAATATCACCTGCAGATTTGCATCTTTCTACTTACAGAATGTCACCATTCTGGATGAAGCAAAGCAGGACAAGTGGTAACTGAGTCTTGAGTGTTGATCGAGGCTGCTTCCAAAACAGAAGTTCCCCCTTAAGTCGAGCTGCCAAATTTAGCAAATAAAAAATACAGGATGCCCAGTTCAATTTGAATTTCAAAAGGATAAGTATGTCCCATACAGCAAATTATTCATTATCTGAAAATCAAATTTAACGGGGCATCCTGTATTTTATCTGGCAGCTCTACCCTGGAGCAGTCAATCTCTGAGTCTGATGTGCCCTAATTATCTGTATTTTTCTCTTTTCTACAGAAGATACATCAAATACAGACAGCTATAGCAAACAACATACTCAGGTCACTGATGGCTGAAAACAAGGAGCACTAAGAAGTCAATATCCATCATCCTGTCTGTGTTTATTTTTATTAGTTACTGATTGGACCATTTCCCTTTTCATGATTAAACAACTCTCTTAATCATCGCCTCAATTCCTGGAATCCTTTATCAAGAGCAAGGACAACTCTTTCTGGGCTGAACAAGGAAAAATGTGAAATATATGCTAATATTTAAAAGCTTCTTGTTTACCCTGCCAGCATCTATCAAGGTAAGCACATTGTGTGAATTTATCATGAGACGTGCACAAGGAGATGCAGTGGTTTCTGACACAGTCAAATCTGTTCTGGTTAAGCTCTGGGAATGGGCCCTATCCTTCCCCCAAAGTGTCTTCCCAGCACACCAAACTCAGGCCTAGACCAAGAGGAAGGGCCAGAGCCACCACGGTGAGCAGAAGGCAGAGAGGAGAGTTCTACAGACACCCACAGTATGGCTATCAGGCCAAAAGAGCATCCTGGCTCACATCTGCAGACTTCTCCCTCACCACTGGCTATCCTGCCCTTGACTGGCTAGAAGGGAGGATCACAGATATAAGGATATCACATCCTTATAAAATTGTACTGAATCCAAGACTCAGGGAGATAAATCTCCCTGGCCTTCCCCTGCATCCCCCTTCCTTCATGCCATAAAGGGGCCACCACCATAAACTAAATCTGAAATCACAGCATATCAGAAGAAAACAAACTAAAAATCCATACCAAAGCAGAAAATCAAGAGTGGAGACTGAAAACATGATTCTTATCTTTATTGACCATTGCATTGATGAGAATCAATAACAACTGTAAATGTTTCCATTTCACATTTAGAATGTTTTATATTGGTCTAGAAGTTTAGAGTTCAAAGAGAATGTTCATTTACCTCATTTTATATTGCAGTGATTTATTGTACAAAAGGAACTTAAGAGCCTTTTGATCAATCTGTAACAGATATAGTTTTCCTAACCAAGTGTTTCTCCAAGTATGGTTCTCAAAACTGGTCCATGCCGGCAGCATCAGCACCACCGAGGACTTGCTAGAGATGCAGATACTGGAGCTCCATCCCCAGACCTGCTGAATCAGAAACCCTGGGAGTAGGCCTAGCAATCTTTTTTGTCACAAGTCCTCCAGGGAATTTCTGCACACCCTATCATTTGAGAACCACTGCCCTAGCCTCCTAGAGACTGCCAGGGCTTCCTGAGTTCCTCTTCACCATCTGAACCAAACAGTGGCATTTTTCAAGCACTATTTGTAGAGTGTTTATCTGTCTTTGCCAATAGTAAAGTCGGGTCTTCAGATTTCTGTACCAGATTTAAGAACAGACTGTAACGCAGTAGTTTTCAACATTAAGAAAATGGTTCCCATTTTTTCTTCATACCCTCTCCCCATCACACGCACGCACGCGCGCGCACACACACACACACACACACATACATACACACACGCTGCCCCTGCCCATTTCACAGTGTCTCTCCCAGCTCCCCAGACCCCTATTCTGGGACATTCTGCACTCCCTCCCCACACCCTCCTCTATAAAATGCACTTTTTAAAATCTTAGCCTCCAGTCTGTATCACCTTCGCCTCCATATTCACCCATCCCCCATTAGCCCTCTTCAGCCTCTATCTTTTTGCAGCTTCCAAAACTTTTGCGTTTACAGCCTCACCCTAGGCACTATCTTTCACCCAACACTTTGTGTCCATTTCTGGAACCCTGTCTCCCAGCTCCCCTCCTTCCCACTCCTGCCCTACATACATTTTCTCTCCCACACGAGTGCCAGCTCCTTTCCCACACGTCAGCCAGACTCCCTCGTTTGCTGCCCATCCCCAGTTCCCACTTTTTTCTTGATGATTTTTGCTCTCATCCCCTAGAATAGAGATGACCAGCGCCACACGCAATCCTCTCTGGGTCTCCCCTCCTCTGACATCCTCTCCTCTCCTCTGACATCACCAGTCTTTGGCTTTTATTTCTGCTTCAATAGAAATATTTTTTCTCTGAGGCCATAGTCTTCTCCAACTTTCATACTTATCTTTTGTTACCTATCCACTAGTTTCTTTTTTAAACATATTGAAGTGAATAGTTGATTTGAAGGAAAAAATATTAGATTAAAAAATTGTTCAGGTAATAAGAGGATGAACCAAAAAATGTGGATGTGGTCACAGAACAAATGATGGTATCAAATGCTGATGCAGCAGGGGGTGGTGGGCATGTCGGAAAGCAGAATATGTTAAATATTGTGAGAAGAGACCCTGGGGTAGAGACGAGCATGTAGCTACAGACAGCAGTGGGATGCCAGCATGAGAAGGGTGGAAGGAAGGTTCAGGTAAGACAAAGATGTTTATCCTTTTTAGGTCAAAGCCCATGTTGAAAATCTAATGAAATCTAACAAGTCCTCATAGAAAAATGCCCAAACAAGCAAAAGTTTGCATTTATTTCTGGCACGTGGAAGAACTCATGAAGCCTAAAGGGGATGACGTCCAGAGACCTCAGGTAGAGAAATATGCGGGGTTTGGGCACCAGTCCAAAAGGCTTCAATGCAAGAAAATGCAACAAAACTTGGACTTCATCCAAGTGGCAAGGTGGTATGTGTTTTAGGATGCTCAACTTTGCGTACTTTATATTTTGTGTACACATCTCATGCCCAACCTTCAGCAAGACTTTGTGAAATCCACGTTTTGATTCCAGAAACTTCAGGCCAGCAATATCGGCTTGATGCCAGAAAAACCAGCCACTAACATATTTTGAAAATGATGTCGTAGATAGAGTACAGGAAATGATTATCACTGGGCAGATAAAAGGAAAACATCTTAAAAGAGAATATAAACTTTTTAACCTACTCTACAGGCAACATGTAAAAACGTCTGTGCACCAGAGAAAGAAAATTCAGTGATATGTGTGAGGAGTGGTTTGCATGTGTGTGAGGTTAGAGAAAAAGCCACATGTGGATTGCAAATGTATTGGTTTTATCTACTGAGTGCTATTCTGCCAATCCTGAAACAAGAAAATTACCATTTTTGTGTTTTCAGTGTAATAGTATCAGGTAACACAGATTCATCGGTTGCCATGTGCCAAGCACCTCATGTGCATGGTTTCATTCAAATCCCTTCTTTACCCTATGAGGCAGACATTCATATAAATGAAGGGCTGAGACCCAGAGAGCTTACGCAAAGAATGGCTAAGTTGCTGTCCTAGAACCCGAAACTGGGATGAACTAGACCAAGATTAAACCAGATGGCCTGACTCTGTCAAAGGCTTGCTTCTTAACACCATTCTGGATCCAACAATAGTTCTCTCTCCCCAAAACTGACATGGCTCAAAATCTGAATTCCCCTGTTGACCCAGTTTCCAACCAGATCCACAAACTGTAATTGGATTATGCAGTTGGAATCTGAGAAACAGGAAAGTGCAAATGGCCAAAATAATGAGCACTCGTTAAACTTCTTGGAAAGAACAACACTGCTTCAAGGCAGTGCCTACAAGCAAGTTTTGCTTGAAGAAAATAACTAAAACATAATCATTACTTTTAGAGATCTTGGTTGATTTCACCCAATATCCATTCCTCTGCTTGTTTTCCCAGAGAAAATGTGTAGGTGCCCTCTTATTAAAAATAAACTTGCATCCCAGTCTACCCCAGAGCAAGATCAAATGGCTACCACAGGGAGTGATATGAAAATGGAGTCATTTCTTTGAAATTCCCAAGGGTGCTTTTTTGCTTTAAAGAGCAATGAAGTCACTTTCTGCTAGTAATTTGTTATTTCCACCAGTTATTCAAATATTTGTCTACATGTTGAAAAATTAGTCCTTATTCAAACAAGTTTTTGCTTTTAGAGCAAAGACATTCTAAATGTTCAGTAAAACTGGATTCTAGCAAAGGGATACACATAAAAATAAAGTAATTAAAGGCACATGCTCACTTTCTTCTTAGACAAGCAAACTAAAAATACAAAAAAAAACAAACAAAAGCCTACACCTTTCTTCAGTAGACATGGGGCTTCCCAGATTGGACTGGACGCCTAAGCTCAAAAAATGAGGTTGGCTTCATCCAAACATCACCTGCTTTCCCATTTCCCTGGGCTTGCATGCTAATCAGGTTCAGTCATTTCTGAAAATCATGGTTCCGGCTGGTCTTTCTTTTGTCCTTGGCATTCTTAGCCTCAGCCAATAGCAGTATGAAGACATTAACCTTATTAAACATAGATTGTGGCTGGTGTTATTGGAAAGAAGTTTAGTTTGTTGTTCACCCATTATCACATTATAGATGACTTTTATCGCTATAGTGGTCATGTTTATGTGGGTAATTGCCCCCTTTCCATCCAAATAATATAAGTACCATTAGGCAGGAAGGAAAACGAAATGGGAAGGAGAGAGTAGAGTGCATAATGGGAGAAAAGGACTATTTCCTAAATGCTCCCTGACTTACTGTAGGGAACAAATGAATTGCTGCACCCTTCTAAAACTTCAGTGCCCTTGGTAAAAGCAGACAGAGACAGGAGAAAGGGTAAGCATTTTGTCTTTCTGGAAAAAAGGGCAAATTATTATATATATATATACGTGTGTGTGTGTGTGTGTGTGTATATGTGTGTGTGTGTGTGTGTGTATACAAATTTTTTTTCCCAAATACCACTCAGTAAACTAAGTATTTCCATACTGTTCCCAGCAAGCAGGGGAAAGCATATGGAAGGAGGGAGAGAGAGATCATACATAACTTCTTCAGAATTGAGGGAGGGTCAGGAAAATACTCAAAGAAATAAACTGTGTAAATAAATACAATAACTAATCCTAACAGCCTCTGAAACCTCACTTAAGGCATAGATGGTGCCTAGAAGCCAAAGTTTCCACTCAGTCAGCAATAGCATTCAAACACATCATCATTTAGGGAGTTGCTTTTTCTCATCATCTGTTTATCCTCAACTGCCCTCATTGTTCAGCACAGTAAGTGCTCAGTAATTGCCTTATGAATGTATAGGAAATCACCTCATTGAGCATCTACCATATACATAGGATTCTTTTTAATAATTATCAAGTTTCAGATATGTTAAAGTTAGGGAAAGAAAATTTGGTTTGGGTCAGCAAGTTCAGTAAATCGGTCTCGTAAAAGAAGTGTGAGGAGAGCATTTTCCATTGACCTTTTCTCCACATTTAAAGTGTCTCTGAATTTGACAGTAGATATCAAGAGATTTGGAAAAGGTCATGCCTCTTGCCCAAGTAGCTCAACTTCCAGTTATCTGCCCCCAAGGAAGTCATAAGAGGTATGAACAAGGATTTATGGTGGAGATGTTCATCACAGCACTATTTAGAATATCAATATCCATGGATACACATGCCCAGGCACAGGGTCAAGTTTAAATTAAGCTGGGATCAAAGTCAAGTCATGCAATGGCCTCCCAGTGACCATTACATGTGATATTTTTTAAAGTTTCTTTAATGGCATGGAAGATATTTGATGATATAATGATAAATGAAAAAAAGCAGGATGCAGTACACTTGACACAGGATGATCAAAATCTACATCAGAGAAAGAGCTACAGGAAGAGAGAGAGACACACACATAAAGAGAAAATCAAAAGTTAACATTCCAAGTCACGATGAGGGGTTACCCCTTAGTTATGAAGGTTATGAGGTTACAAATGATTTCTTTCATCTTTTTAAAATTTCCTGTTATTATATATTCCCACCTTGTTTTTATAGTCAGAAAAAAATAAATTTTTTGTCACAGAATTGTTAACTGTTTAAACCAGGTTAGGAAGTCTAATCATAGGGAAAACAGGAGATATTCTAAATTCTGGCAGCTTCAATTGCCAGAATTCAATTGCCATAAGTTTTCTGTGTGTTTGTTGTTTTGTTGTTGTTTGTTTTTTCAGACAGGGTCTCACTCTGTCACCCAAACTGGAGTGCAGCGGTACAATCGTGGCTCACTGCGGCCTCCCCATTCTGGGCTCAGGCGGTCCTCCTGCTTCAGCCTTCTGCTACCAGATGATCTCTACAGTTTTCCTATGGTTTCTTGAAGACTTCTGTGCATTTTCCCTAATAGCCAACTACTTATGATCTGTGAGTCTGCAGGAGCTAATAATTACAAGAATTTTCTCAGAAAAGGAAGACGGAAAGGGGAGGTCAGGAGAGTACAACTCAAGCCATAGGTTGCCATTGGCTTGTTGGCAAGTCACTTAACCTCTTGAGGTCTCCTTTGTGTCATACACTAGGTAATTTTTAAGCTCCCTTGTAGTTTTAAGTCCAAAAAATAATTATCTTTTCCATGCTGTCCTAGGAGGTCACCACCAAATAATTTGCATTTGGAGCATGTGGACTTCAATTGATCTTCAGTGAAAGAACGGCCTTCCAGTCACTCTGGAGGATGACAGAGGCCAGTCACTCACACTTGGGCCATTGAATAGCCTTCCTCTCACATCTCCTGGTTTCTAGGCCTCACCACCAGGATCCTCTTAGAGTTCTGCTCATCCCACAAGGTGTGATTTTTAACATGTCAAATGCACTTTTACTATCAACAAAGCGTACTGTGCTGGGAAAACAGTGGCCTGCAGCCTTTTCGGAGACACAGCTGCCTTTGAGAAACTGTGGGAAACATTGACCTCTCCTCAGAAAAAATGGTCTCTGACATCAAAATTTGACTGACCACTTCATGGAGTCACAGACTTGCAGCCCAAAGTCCTTGGATGCCAGGTTAGAAATCTCTGGTGAAGAAAGTATTTACTCATTCAACAGGGCCCCAGATGATTTTAAAGCATGCTTCTTTTTCACGAGTAAGATGATCATGATGACTACAAATCACGTAATGAAGGGGCCTGCCCAGGCCCTGTGAGTCAGGAAGAAGGGAACCCAAAGCTGTAATCCTTCAGTGCAACCCAGGAACAGCAAGCCTCAGGACAGCGGTAAGGACCACAGGAAAGGGGGCACATCTCAGAAACCACTCCCTGCTCCAGAGCCCATCTACAAGTGACAGAGCTGCAACCGCCACCAGGGCAGTCTTCTCCTGGATGAGAATTAGGACTCAGGTTTACAATGCCCCAGGCATTATCTCACTGGTCCTCACTACAACTCTCTGTGCTACTATTGAGCTTGATCGTACATGGTACCCAACATCTCCATTTTGTAGATGAGGAAACTAAGTATCAGGGAGGATAAGAAGTTTTTCCAAAGTCACAGAGCCAGCAAATGTCAGGGGCATGATTCAGGCTCTGCCTGGCTCTGTTCCACCCAAGTCAGGCTAACTATTACCTGGCAAGCCCCCACGCTCAGCTCAGTCACAGTGTTGTGTTTCTCAGAAAACATTGCCATAAGTTGAACACAAGTGACACAAAGGAGACTCACGGAAAATTAGCAGCAAGTGGTAGCTGAATAGCAGTAGATTTTTTTTTTTGAGACAGGATTTCACTGTCCCCCAGGGTAGAGTGCAGCGGCATGATCATGACTCCCTGCAGCCTCCACTTCCTGGGCTCAGGCAATCCTCCTGCCTCAGCATCCCAAGTAGCTGAGACTATAGGCATGGGCCACCATGCCTGGTTAATTTTTTCAATTTTTTGTAGAGATGGAGTCTCATTATGTTGCCCAGACTAGTCTTGAACTCTTGGTGTCAAGCAATCCTGCATTGTCCTCCCAATGTGCTGGGATTACAGGTGTGAGCCACCATGCCTGGCTGGTAGTAATGTCTTAATGCCTGATGCTCTCAAAGTTCTGTTTGAGGGAGGAAGTAAGAAGGAAGATAGCCTAGGAACCTCTAAAAAAAAAAAATAGCATCTTTGTTTTTATTCATTTGCAGAGTCATCATTTCTCTGTGCACCCAATGCTGTGAGTGACCAGCTACAGCCAAGGAAACTCTGTAGCTCCAGAACATGGCCAAGGCCTTTGCTGAAGTCCCAGAGCCAGGGAATCACACAGAAGTACATGGCAAGGCTGGCTCTATGTTCCAGGGGGCTGGCTACTTCTTTTAATAAAACAGACTCCCTCTGTCCCCTCAACTAAGAATCATAGAACTTTAAAAATGGAAAGAACCTTAAATGTTACTTGGTTTAATGGCTTCCTCTTTTTCATCACTCCCACCCTTCCTTCCCACCTTTACCATAGACCTAATTTTGTCAAGGAAGAAATTCAAAACCAGAGAAAAGAAGTTGCTTAAGACCCTACAGATCATTGTTAGAGGGTAGAAGTTGAACATAAGTCTATTATGGACCAGGAAGTATATCACGTAATTTACAAATAGCATCTCATTTAAACTTACAGTTATTCACTGAAGTAGATCTTATTACACTCATTTTATAGATGGAGAAACTAATGTTCAAGAAGATAAATAATTCACCATGGTCAAAAAAAAAATCATTTGAACATAAATAGCCCTAACCGATAAAGCCAATGCCTTTTTCGAAAAACTCTATAGACCATTAGAGATGAGCCAGAAGTTACCCTGATGATGCTCCTGTGAAGTGCTGGTCAGCGTGTTTAGGTTCCCCTGCACTCCTTTCACCTCTCCCTCTCAGTCTGGAGAATGAACAGCAGACATGGTGATGGATACAAAAAGGAGACCCCTCTGATGGGTGCCGTGGTGACAGACAGCAAAGACCAGATCCAAGAAAGTGCCATCTTGGATGGGATATGTGCCAGAGTGGATGGATGACATGCCCAAGGGTCAAAAGGGATACGTGACATTTCAAAGGTAACAGAATAGTAACAAAATGGATGAGTTAAAAATATATAAATAAATAAATAAAAACTTTTTTTTCTAACAATCTCAGAGTGTCAGCTGCCCACATACAACTTACCATCAATGCTGAGGAAAGAAGGCAATAAAGAATGACAATCCAAGTTCGGTGATGAAGGAAAAAGGCAACAAGATTAAGCTTTCTGCATCAGGCATGATATATAGAAGCCCAAAGTCAGGGTAAAGTGAGTTATAGAAAAATAAAGATTACTTTTTTCACAGCAATAATCAGTTTCACAGTTACCATTTGCATGAAACTGGTTATTCTATCATGCTACCAATTCAGAAATGCCCCATAAAAATTATGCAAATTATTTCATTTGAAATAAGCTTTAAGCCCATTTTAGGGAAAGGAAAAAAGAAGGACCCAAACCATGTACCCATTTCCCATGTGAAACTCATCAACCCTCCTGCCACTACTTGTTATTACAGATTTGAGGAAAAGTAGGAGAGAGAGAAGAGAAGAAAAAGAACCGTTCTAGAGTAATCCAATTTGGGGGGAATTGGGGTAGTGGGGCGGGTAGTGAGAATAAAACTGTCAAAAGAAAAGATAGATTATAGATCGGGTGTGGTGGCTCACAACTGTAATCCCAGCACTTTTGGGAGGCCAAGGCGGATGGATCATGAGGTCAGGAGATCGAGACCATTCTGGCTAACATGGTGAAACTCCATCTCTACTAAAAATACAAAAAATTAGCTGGGCTTGGTGGCAGGTGCCTGTAGTCCCAGCTACTCAGGAGGCTGAGGCAGGAGAATCGCTTGAATCCTGGAGGCAGAGGTTGCAGTGAGCCGAGATGGCGCCACTGCTCTCCAGCCTAGGCGACAGAGCAAGACTCCGTCTCAAAAAAAAAAAAGAAGAAAAGACAGTTTATACTTCCCTGTGCCCTTCAAAAACTGATTCAGTTCAGAAATAAGGATTCTCAGAATTCTTGATCAAGAAATCATCTAGCTTTTCTCTGTCATCTTCAGGAAAACCAATGGCTACAGATACATGAGGCCAGTGAAATGAGAAGTTTCCCAGAAGAGATTCTAAACTGCCCTCAGTGGCAAGCCTGCATTAGGACTAAATAAAGCTGATCAGCATGTATCAATCTGTATCTGTGTGATAGATTCATTCATGTCAGTCTCCCCGCTGAAAAACAGTTTCCACAAGGGCAGACTGTGACAGTGTTACAACGTACCAACGTACTCTTCAAAACTAGCACAGTGCCTGACATAGAATCTATCCTACATTAATTTTGTTGAACAAATGAAATAAAAAAGTCTACATCCCAGGAATTGGAAATACTCTGTTATGATTAGATATCTGCACTACACATGAAGTGAGGTAGTGTTATTTGAAAATGGAATTAAATTAGTAAATAAGTTTATATTGCAAATATAGGGCAAGTGTAAAAACACACTTTTAAAAGTATCCTTGGTATGCAAAAAGAGGAAAAAAATTATATAAAATTTTCAACTAAAATGAAAGAAAGCAAAAAATGGGGGAAAAGAAAAAGTGATGAAAAGAAAAGTTATAAATAAAGTAGATATTAATCCAATTGTGTCACTAATCACTTTAAATATAAATGATCTAAACATAATGAAAAGTCAGAGATTGTCAGATGGATACACAATAAGACACAACTATATGTTGTCTACAAAAACCCATTTTAAATATAAAAATACATTAAATACTACATCGCAGTCTTCCTTTTCTCCTATCTCTACCCTCATGCGCACGTGCATGTGTGCGCACACATGCACACACACACTTTTAGTTAAAAAAAAATTTTGGCCGAGTGCAGTGGCTCACACCTGTAATTCCAGCACTTTGGGAGGGCAAGGCAGGTGGATCACAAGGTCAGGTTTTCGAGACCAGCCTGGCCAATATGGTAAAACCCTGTCTCTACTAAAAATATAAAAATTAGCTGGGTGCGGTGGCATGCACCTGTAATCCCAGCTACTCGGGAGGCTGAGGCAGGAGAATTACTTGAACCCAGGAGGCAGAGGTTGCATTGGGCCAAGATCATGCCACTGCACTCCAGCCTGAGCAACAGAGCAAGACTCCATCTTAAAAAAAAAAAAAAAAAAAAAAAATTATAGAGCTAAGAATGAGTTACTTCCTATTCTCAGTATACTAGATCCTGTACAATGTATTAATCAAAACATTTACACAAAAGGATTGAGAGAGTTCTCATGGTTTCATACCTTCTGCAAACAGTTCCCACTATTCTGGAACAAAACTGAAGGAGGCACTTAACAAACTTGCTGAAGTCTTGCTCTTACATACACAGACAGGCTTTAACATATAGCTGAAAATCACTTACAGTTTCTCAGGACAGTGATGAAAGAAAACATGCAAATGTAACCCATGCGTTAACTTTGATATTTGTCCCCTAGCCCTGTCAGGTTAATATTTCACACTTGGAAAATGAAAACCTCTCTTGTTATGTTGCTTAAAGAAAACCAAAGTTTTGCTTACCTAAATGAAAATAAGGTTGTTTCCACCTTATGATGTCCAAATGGGACTTAGTCTCTTCCCTAAACCTATTACTTCTAATAATTTTCACTTTTTCCTGAAGAAGAAACTGAAATTCAACTTTCTGAACCAAATCAGTCACTAATTGAAATAAATGCTGGGAGGAGAGCATATAAGCATTTTTAATTCAAACAACAAATATCATATGATTAATAATGTGTCATTCAACTTTCTGCTAAACTAAGCCTTGATCTTTTCAGTTGTATGTTGATTATATGATTCCATTTCAAAAGGTCTGCATGAGAATAACTCTGCTTGCAGGAAAACTAGCAAACACAAAGTTCTTATTTGGTCCACCTATGTTCTCCTGCCTCAACTGTTCTTTCAAAAAAAAAAAAATATGTTAGTTGATAGCATATTCAAAATGAGAGATTTCACATATATACCCTGATTTCCAGACATCTCCTGAAAACTAGATCTGTCTATTAAACAGGCTTATCCATTCACCTGGCAACAATCAGCTTGCCTAATAACAATTGCTCCCTTTAGACAAGGCATGTGCTTTCCAGTTTGCCAGTTGCCACCATTCCATATTGATTCCCTGACACTGAGACCCAATGCCAGCTGCCATTTACCATCATGCTTCTGCTGCTGTTTTTCTTGTAATAGAGAACTATTCCTCTGTTATTTGTGTCACTATGAAAAGTGGGGATATACACCAAGAGAATATCAAGTCTGTTATACTCACTGCATGCTTCCATCATGTACATTCACTGACCCATCATTTAAACATTTTGGTTTGAAACCTATGCCCTATATAACAGTGATGAAATAGTCATTCACTCTGAAAGTCAAGAGGTGCCAGCCAGCTACAAACTAGGGTTTGTCGAGGTTTGTTCATGTAATAAGTGTAATCAAGATGACACTATACATAGGAAGAATAAAAAGGAACTCCAAGTCATCAAAAATTTTCTGAAAAATCAAGACTTTCCATGTGATGGTGAATATTGAGTGTCAATTTGATTGGCTTGAAGGATGCAAAGCATTGTTCCTGGGTGTGTCTGTGAGGGTGTTGCCAAAGGAGATTAACATTTGAGTCAGGACCAGGAAAGACAGACCCACCCTCAGTCTGGGTGGGCACCATCTAATCAGCTGCCAGCATGGTCAGAATAAAAGCAGACAGAAGAACACGGAAAGACTAGACTGGCTTGGTCTTCTGACCTACATCTTTCTTCCATGTTGGATGCTTCCTGCCCTCGAACATCAGACTTCAAGTTATTCGGCTTTGAGTTTGTTTTTTTTTCCTCCTCCTCCTCCTCCTCCTCCTCCTCCTCCTCCTCCTCCTCTTCCCTTTCTTCTTCCTCCTCCTTCTTCCTTTTCCTTCTTCTCCTCCTCATCTTCCTTCTTCTTCCTTTTTCTCCTTTTTCCTCCTCCTCTTCCTCCTCCTTCTTCTTCTTCTTCCTTCTTCTTCCTCTTCTCTTATTCTTCCCCTTCCCCATTTTTTTCACTTCTCCTCTTTCTGCTCTTCCTCCTCCTCCTTCTTTCTTCTCTTCTTCTTCCTCCTCCTCCTTCTTCTTCCTCCTCTTCCAATTTTTCTTTTTCCTTTTTCTCCTCCTTCTTCTTCTTTTTCCTCCTCCTCTCCCCCATTCTAGAATTCCAGATATACATATGTTTAAATGTTTGATATTGTCACAGAATTCTTGAATAGTCTGTTCTGATGCTTTTGTTTCGTTTTCATTTTTCTCTTTTCGTATTTTAGTCTGAATAATTTCTGTAGATCTAGTTTTAAATTCACTGTTTTTTTTCCTCAGATGTGTCAAGTCTATTGATGAGCCTGACAAAGGCATTCTTCATCTCTTTTATTGTGTTTTTTATTTCTAGTATTTCCATGTGATGATTTTTGTCGTTTTCATTTCCCTACTGAGATTATCTGTCTGCTCTTGCATGTTGTTTGCTTTTTCCATTAGATCCTTTAAAGTATTAGTTATACTTATTTTAAATCCCTGTCAGGTAATTCCAACATTTGTGCCATATTTTATTCTGATCTGATGATTGCTTTGTCTTTGAAGCCGTATTTTTTTTCTTGCTTTTTCATATGCTTCCTAACTTTTTCTACATCCTGAGCATGAGTCTAACTTAACTTTGATATCAAAATATAAAAGGACCATTCAAGGAAAGAGTACTGCATGCATTACTAAGCATAGTTTTGGAAAACAAAATAAAACAGTGTATAAAAAGAATAATACATCATGATTAAGTTTGGTTTAACACTAAAAATATTAGTTAACATAATCCAACACATTAAGGGAGCAAAAGAGAAAAATCATGTGATTATCACAGTAACTGCATTAAAAAGCATTTGATAGCGTTTTAATCCTTTAATAATTTAAAGTAAAAACTATTAGGAAAAATAGGAAAAGGGAACATTCTTAACTAATTTTTAAAGTAATAATTTCAAAAATACATAACAGAGAGAGAGATCATCATGGCAGATGGGAGGCAGGACTATATTGCAGCTCCAGACAGAACAGTTTACGGAAGCTCGCAGTGTGAATTTTAACTCCAGATCGACTGCAAGAACAAACCAGCAATCCTGAGAGGACCCACAGACCCTCTGAAGGAAGCAGACTGCCCCTGCAGGACCCAGGAAACACCCCAAATACTGTGAGTGCCCCAACTGCAGAGGTGGGAAAGGGAGACCCTCATCTCCCAAACACACACTGGAGAAGTTGAAGGTCTGTTTGTGGGAGAAGTTTCCAACCTTACCTGAAGCTGAGCCAATTTAGAGTCGAGTGAAATACAGGGATAGAGGAAGCAGCAGAAAGGCTGTGGGCACTCGCTGGGTCGCCTAGCTGGCTATTCCTGCCTAACACCGCAGGGTTCCATTGAAAGAGGAGCAGGGGTTACAACTCCACAGGGAGAAGGAAATCTCTAACTGAACTCTCTAACAATTTGAATAGGGCAAGAAGCCTCCTGGCCAGAACTCAGGGGAGGGCGCAAATCTGGCATGCGGACTCCACAGGCAGGGGAAGAACCAAGCCCTTTTCTCTGGTAGCTGGGAGGTGGAAAGCCTAGGGCAGGTTTTCAACCCCGTCACGCCCTCCATCATGCCCTCTGCCTGGAAACAGATGGGGACTGTTGGGGGGAGCACAGTGGGAGTGAGACCACCCCTTCATTTTGCATGTGAGCTGGGTGAGGCCTGTGACTGCCAGCTTTCCTCCATTTTCCTGACAAACTGCATGACTCAGCAGACAGCCATAACCCTCCTATGTACACAACTCCAGTGACCTGGGAACATCACTCCCATCCCCCACAGCAGCCACAGCAAGATCCACCCAAAGTCCAAGGAGAATCTGAGTTCAATGCCTAGCCCTGCCCCAACCTGATGGTCCTTCCCTATCTACCCTGGTAGCGGAAGACAAAGGGCATATAATCTTCAGAGTTCTAGGACCCCAACCACCATCAGTCCCTCTCTATACTACTAAAGCTGATGTTTTCTGGAAAGCTCCACCTACTGGCAGGAGGCCAACCAGCATAAAAATAGAGCATTAAACCACCAAAGCTAAGAACACTCATTGAGTCCATTGCACACCCCCTGCCATCTCCACCAGAACAGGCACTAGTATCCACAGCTAAGAGACCCATAGACGGTTCACATCACAGGACTCTGTGCAAACAACCCCCAGTACCAGGCCAGAGCTGGGTAGACTCGCTAGGTGGTTAGACCCAGAAGACAGACAACAATCACCACAGTTCAGCTCACAGGAAGCCACATCCACAGGAAAAGGGGGAGAGTAATACATCAAGGGAATACCCCGTGGGACAAAAGAATCTGAACAGCAGCCTTCACCCTAGACCTTCCCTCTGACGGAGCCTACCCAAATGAGAAGGAAGCCAAGCCTAGTAATATGACAAAAAAAAGGCTCTTCAAGTACATGGAAATTAAATAATCTGCTCTTGAATTAGCAATGGGTCAAAAACAAAATCAAGATAGAAATTTAAAAATTCTTCGAACTGAATGATGATAATGACACAACCTATCAAAACCTCTTTGATACAGCAAAGGTGATGCTAAGAGGAAAGTTCACAGCCCTAAGTACCTACATCAAAAAGACATCACAAATTGACATTCTAAGGTCATACCTCAAGGAACCGGAGAAACAAGAACAAACCAAACCCAAGTCCAGCAGAAGGAAGGAAATTACTAAGATCAGGGCAGAACTAAATGAAAAAAAAAAAAAAAAAACAAAAACAAAAACAAAAAAAAAAACATACTTAAACAAAGATAAATGAAACAAAAAGCTGGTTCTTTGAAAAGATAAATAAAATTGATAGACCACTAGCAAGAATAACCAAGAAAAGAAGAGAGAAAATCCAAATAACCTCACTAAGAAACGAAACAGGAGTTATTACAACTGACAACACTGAAATACAAAAGATCATTCATAGCTACTATGAACACCTTTACACACATAAACTAGAAAACCTAGAAGAGGTGGAAAAATACAACCCTCCTAGCTTAAATCAGGAAGAATTAGACACCCCCTGCAGACCAATAACAAGCAGAGAGATTGAAATGGTAATTTAAAAATTACCAACAAAAAAAAGTCCAGGACCAGACAGATTCACAGCAGAATTCTACCAGACATGCAAAGAAGAATTGGTACTAATCCTTTTGACACTATTCCATAAGATAAAGAAAGAAGGAACCCTCTCTAATTCATTTTATGAAGCCAGCATCACCCTAATAACAAAACCAAGAAAGAACATAACCAAAAAAGAAAACTATAGCTCAATATCCTTGATGAACATTGATGCTAAAATCCTTAACAAAATACTTGCTAGCTAACTGAATCTAACAACATATCAAAAAGATAATCCACCATGATCAAGTAGGTTTCATATCAGGGATACAGGGATGGTTTAACATACACAAGTCAGTAAATGTGATACACCACATAAACACAACTAAAAACAAAAATCACATGATCATCTCAATAGATGCAGAAGAAACATTCAACAAAATACAGCATCCTTTTATGATTAAAACTCTCAGCAAAATCAGCATACAAGGGACATATCTTAATGTAATAAAAGTCATCTAAGACAAACCCACAGCCAACATAATACCGAATGAGGAAAAGTTGAAAGCATTCTCTCTGAGAATTGGAACAAGACAAGGATGCCCCCTCTCACCACTCCTCTTTAATATAGTACTAGAAGTCCTAGCTAGAGCAATCAGACAAGAAAAAGAAATAAAGGGCATCCAAATCAGCAAAGAGGAAGTCAAACTGTCACTGTTTGCTGATGATATGATCATTTACCTTGAAAACCCTAAGAAATCCTCCAGAAACCTCCTAAAACTGATAAAACAATTCAGCAAATTTCCCATCTTCTATACACCAGCAGCAACCAAGCAGAGAATCAAATCAAGAACTCAACCCCTTTTACAATAGCTGCAAAAAACAAACAAACAAAAATACTTAGAAATATACCTAACCAAGGAGTCAAAAGACCTCTACAAGGAAAATTATAAAACACAGCTGAAAGAAATCATAGACGACACAAGCAAATGGAAACACATCCCATGCTCATGGATGGGTAGAATCAATACTGTGAAAATGACCATACTGCCAAAAGCTACCTACAAATTCAAGGCAATACCCATCAAAATACCATCATCATTCTTCACAGAATTAGAAAAAAACAATTCTAAAATTCATATGGAACCATAAAAGAGCCTGTAGAGCCAAAGCAAGACTAAGCAAAAAGAACAAATCTGGTGGCTTCACACTACCTGATTTCAAACTATACTATAAGGCCATAGCCACCAAAACAGCATGGTACTGATATAGAAACAGGCATATAGACTAAGGAAACAGAATAGAGAACCCAGAAATAAACCAAATAAACCAAAGCCAACTGATGTTCAATAAATCAAACAAAAACATAAAGTGGGGAAAGGACACCCTTTTCAACAGATGGTGCTGGGATAATTGGCTAGCCACATGTAGGAGAATGAAACTGGATCCTCGTCCCTTATACAAAAATCAGCTCCAGATGGATTAAGCACTTAAACTTAAGACCTGAAACTATAAAAATTCTGGAAGATAACATTGGAAAAACCTTTCTAAATATTGTTTTAGGCAAGGATTTCATGACCAATAACACAAAAGCAAATGAAACAAAAACCAAGAAAAATAGTTGGGACCTAATTAAACTAAAGAGCTTTTAAACAGCAAAAGGAACAGTCAACAGAGTAAACAGACAACCCACAGAGTGGGAGAAAATCTTCACAATCTACACATCTGACCAAGGACTAATACCCAGAATCTACAACAAACTCAAACAAATCAGCAAAAAAAAAAAACCAAACAAACCCATCAAAAAGTGGGCTAAGGACATGAATAGACAATTCTCAAAGGAGGATATACAAATGCCCAACAAACATGAAAAAATGCCCAACATCACTAATGATCTGGGAAATGCAAATCAAAACCACCTTACTCCTGCAAGAATGGCCACAATCAAAAAATAAAAAAAAAAACAGTAGATGTTGGCATGAATGTGGTGAAGAGGGAACACTTCTACACTGCTGGTGGGAATATAAACTAGTACAGCCACTATAGAAAACAGTGTGGAGATTCCTTAAAGAATTAAAAGTAGAACTACCATTTGATCCAGCAATCCCACTACCTGGTATCTACCCAAAGGAAAAGAAGTCATTATTCGAAAAAGATACTTGGATACTTATGTTTATAGTGGCACAATTCACAATAGCAAAATCGTGGAACCAACCCAAATGCCCAACAAGTGGATAAACTGTGATTTACATATTCATATATATATACACACATAGATACATAATGGAATACTATGCGGCCATAAAAAGGAATGTATTAACAGCATTTGCAGTGACCTGGATGAAACTGCAGACCATTATTCTAAGTGAAGTAACTCACGAATGAAAAACCAAACATCATATGTTCTCACTGATATGTGGGAGCTAAGCTATGAGGACGCAAAGGCATAAGAATGATACAATGGGCTTTGGGGACTTGGGGGGAAGCGTGAGAGGGGGATGAGGGATAAAAGACTACAAATGTGGTGCAGTGCGTACTGCTCAGGTGATGGGTGCACCAAAATCTCACAAATTACCACAAAGCATTTATTCATGTAACCAAATACCACCTGTACCCCAATAACTTATGGGGAAAATAAATAATTTTTTAAAAAATACATAATCATATATATAATATATATTAAGTCCCATTTTTAAGAGTAAAATATTAAAAGTATTCCCTTTGTGATTACAAATAAGACAAAAATATCCACTATCACTAATTTTATTCAACAATATACTGGAGATCCTAGACAATACTGCAAAGAAATAAAAAGGATAAAGATTTGGAAAAAATAAAACTGTTGTTCATATACATAACAGGAATCAAGTTTACCAAGAATATTTGATATAAAATTACATATAAAAACCATTACATTTTTATATACTAGCAACAGTTACCTAGAAGGTGACATTTTTAAAACACCATTTATAAAATATGGATTATCTAGGAAAAAATTTACTAAAATAATAAAAAAACTCTACAGAAAAAATAACACTGCTTTTAAAGATTTTTAATGTAAATAAATACAAAGTAGACTATATGGGATTAAAAGACTCCAGTAATAAAGATGTTCATTCTCCCTAAATTGATCTATATATTCAATAGAATAAATACCAAAATCTCAACAGTTTGTTGTGTGTGAATGGCACAGGGAGGGTGAAGAGAGAAGTGAGGAAAGAAATGTGCATGTACGTGTATGTTTGAGTGCTTTGAAATTGAAAGCTGATTCTAAAATTCATGTGAAACTATTAAAGTGTTGGCTATTCTTGACCAAGATAAGCATGAAGAAGAAAACTGGGGAGAGGGGACCTTGTTCTACTAATTATTAAAAATTATTATAAAGCTACTATTATTAAAACAGCCTGGTATAGGCTAAAAGGTAGAAACAGAGAAAATCAAACAAAACAGAGAACCCAGAACCTCAACAATACATACCAGGACAACTGATATATAATTGAGTTGCATTGTAGTTCAGTGGAAAAAATAACAAAATTTCAAAAGAAAATTGTGCTATCAGAATCAGGTATTCTTTAGAGAAAAATTAAAATTTACCTTTATCTACATATACATATACAGGTAATCAATCCAGTTATTTAATCCTAAACACCTATATATGAAAAGTAAAGATAAAATATTTTAGTTAATATCTTCTTGGTATATAAGAGTTTTTAAATAAGACACAAAAAGTAAACTTTGTAATAAATAAAATGAAAAATTAGACTATACTAAAATTAGGAAGTTTTGTTCATCAAAAGACACCACAAAGATAGTGGGAAGATAACCTCCAACTGATAGAAAATATTTGCAACTCAAGTAATTAAAGAAGAATGACAATCCAGATTATAGTATAATTTCTGCAAATTGCTTAAAAAAAAAAGATGAAGAAAAAAAAAGAGGAAGAAAGAAGGAGAAGCAAGAAAAAGAAATGAACAAAAGACTCAACTTTAAAAAACAATATTTGAGGCCTAGCACAGTGGCTCACACCTGTTATCCCAGAATTTTGGAAGGCCAAAGAGCGGGCGGATCACAAGGTCAGGAGTTCAAGACAAGCCTGGCCACCAAAGTGAAATCCCATTTCTACTAAAAATACAAAAGTTAGCCGGGCATGGTGGCGTGTACCTGTAGTCCCAGCTACTTGAGAGGCTGAGGCAGGATAATCGCTTGAACCTGGGAGGCAGAGGTTGCAGTGAGCCAAGATAACGCCACTGCACTCCAGCACTCCAGCCTGGGCAACAGAGTGAGACTCCGTCTCAAAAAAATAAAAATTAATTAATTAATTAATTATAAAAAGGAAATTTGAATAGTCAATAAACATAAAAAGGTTCTTGACCTTACTAATAATCAAAGAAATGCAAATTAAAAGAACACTTAGTAATTACTACACTGGTATGAGATTTGAAAAAATTATGTTGGCTGGGCGCGGCGGCTCACGCCTGTAGTCTCAGCACTTTGAGAGCCCAAGGCGGGTGGATCACGAGGTCAGGAGATCAAGACCATCCTGGCCAACATGGGAAAACCCCGTCTCTACTAAAAAAAAACAAAAAATTAGCCGGGCGTGGTGGCAGACGCCTGTAATCCCAGCTACTCGGGAGGCTGAGGCAGGAGAATGGGGTGAATCCGGGAGGTGGAACTTGCAATGAGCTGAGATTGCACCACTGCACTCCAGCCTGGATGACAAAGCGAGACTCCGTTTCAAAAAAAAAAAGAAAGAAAGAAAGAAAATTTTACGTTTTACAATACCAAGTGCTGGTGAGGATGTGGATGCAATGTCAAAGTTCAAACACTGTTTGTGGAGGTATATATTTGCAAAACTCCTTTGGAAAAAATTTGACCATGCCTAAAAATGTAGCACCCATGCATGCATTAGGACCAAGCAATTCTAGATATATACACCAGAGAAACTCATGCCTTGGAAGGTTTGTACCAGTCGTTCATAGGAACATTGCCTAAAATTGGACACATCCCAAATGTACATCAACAGTAGAATGGAAAAAATAAAGTGTAGCATATTTAAAGTAGAATAATATACCACAATAAAATTAAGTACATATCAATAATACATGTCAATGAATTTCACAAACAGAAATGAGAAAAAGAAGCAAGTGACAAAACAATATTTACAGTGTCATTCCATTTGTATTAAGTTCAAAAAGAGAAGGAAATGCAATGCAATTTACTGATGTGCATTAGTGGTAACAGTATAAAGTAAACAAGAGAAATGATTACCACAGAAGAGTAGTATGTAGTTATGTTTGAAGGGTAGAGGGAATTATGTCAGAAAGAAACAAAGAAAATTTCCAAAAAGCTAGCAATGTTCCATTTTATAACCTGGGGGCAGGGATTATTTGCTTTAATCTTATGTTATTTCAATTGACATATTAACCACCATTCTGAATGATTAATATTGCTTACAATTTGTTTTTTTTAATCAAATATTCAGTAGTCCATAACTACTTATTGGTCAGAAAGTTAAGAAGTCTAAAGACAGGAAGTTGTTAAATGAATTAAAACATATTCATATGGATAAACTAGATACTATATAGTATATCATATGTCCATATTCATATTAATATACTATGCAGCAGTTTAAAAGAATATTTATTTAAACTCATATGGCAATATATCACAGACGTACACTAAGTGAAAATGACAAGTTGTACAAATTTCACTTATACAAAAATGGTCAAATCTCAAAAAATATAAAACCATAGCATATTCCCATTTAAACAAATATAAATTTGTAAATGTATGGAATGAGATCAGAAAAAATAGAAAAAATAAACACCAAACTGGTAATGGTAGTTACCTCTACAGAAAGGACTGATGTAGGGTAGAGGTGACATTGGATGGGGACAGGTGAAGAAGTCTAGAGGGAATTGCTTTTAACCAGTATTATTTGCCCTTTTTAAAAAAATATAAGGAACGTATTTGTGCATCAATTGCTTCCTTTGTTAAAAGTCTAGGACTATCACTTCTGCCAATGAAGAATTAACTGCTATGGGAAATGTCTCTGTAAACAACTGAAAATCAGACAAAAAATATGAAATAGTATTCAGACATGTGCAGCAGATAGCACGGGACTATGATCTGTGAGAGAAAGGAAACAAATGAGATGAGCAGTAAAATTAACCCAAATCACCGCCTAGAGAGAGTTTCCAGGCCTCAGTACAGGAGGGAGAACTCAAACAGGAAGAGAATTCAGTCGACTTTTTCTCACTAAGTTTAGGAAACAAAGACAGGGAGGCCAATGTGTCTAGAATTTGCAGACAAGAGTAAGTAGGGCTGCATAGAGGGTTCCGGAGAACTACAGAGGGATGCCCTCAAGTCTTTGAAAAATAATCTGTACATAATATGGGGTGAAACTTTGGAAAGTAATAGATCAAATAATTTTCATAGTTCACATATGGCTAGGAAGAGTTTATGTTCAAATTCCAAACCACCACAGAAGAGGGATCTCATGATACACAGGAAACTGAATAGAGTCCTCAGAATGGGGGTGGTTTCATAGTGAAGCTAAATGATCAGTAGAATAAAGGCTGCTCTGGACATGCCCTAACAAAACTTAAAAGCATGCCTGGAAATGATAAGATTGATATGAAAGTAACATAACTATATGCAGAACAAATTCGACATGCTTTAAAGAATACAGCAAAACCCAGCATGAATGAACATAAAATTCATAATGACTAGAGTCCAATAAAAAGTTATAAGCATGTTTTAAAAAGCAGAAAAATATGACCTATAACTAGGGGAAAATTCAACCAGTCGAAACTGACCCAGACACAACAGAAATAATTAAATTATTAGAGAAGACTTAAAAACACTATCAAAAATATATTCCATATATTCAAGGATATTTCTCAAAACATAAATGGGATGAGAAAAAACGTGGAAGATATAAAAAAGAACTATATGAACTTCTAGGGATATGTATTGATAAATACACTGGACAAGATTAACAGCATATTAAACATTGCAAAAACAAAAAGTGAATTTGAAAGCGTAGCAATAAAAAAATATTCTATGTAAAGCACAAAGAGAAAAAAAGAATTTAAAAAATGAACAGAGCAAAACAAAACTTCAGTGCATTTGGGGAAATATCAGCCAGTCTAACATACATTTAATTAAAGTTTTGAAAGGAAAAAAGGACTAGGGATTGAGACAGAAAGAAAAAAAAAAAATTGAAGAAATGATGGCCAAAAAACTAAATTTGATGAAAACTGTAAATCCACAAATCCAAGAAACTCAACAAACTTCAGGCAAAATAGACATAGAAAATCACACCAAGGCAAATTATCATAAAAGTGCCAAAAAAAAGAACATCTTAAAAGCAGCCAAATAAAAAATGACACACTTAATACAAATAAACAAAAATAAGAATGTCAGCAGACTTCTCCAAAAATATGCATGACAGAAGACAATGGAGAGACATGTTTAAAATACTAAAAGAAAACACTGTCAATGTAGAGTTTTACACTCAGCATACTTACCTTTCAAAACTGAAGACAAGATAAAGATGTTTTGCGAAAAACAAATGCCTAAATAATTCTTTGTCAGTAAACATGCATTACAAAAAAAGGTTAAAATTCCTCGGGCAGAAGGAAAATATCAGATGGAAATTTAGATCTTCACAAAGGGATGAAGAGCAATGGAAATGGCGAGTATAAAAGACTTTAATCTGATTTTTTAATGTCTTTAAAAAGATAGTTGACTATCTAAAACAATAAGAAAATGGTATTCTGGAATTTTAACATATGTGGAGATAAGACTGAATGCTTTCTCCCTAAAATCAGGAACAAGGTCAGGATCTCTGCTCACACCACTTCTATTTAACATTGTACTGATATTCCACCAGTGCAATAAGGGAAGAAAAAACAATTAAAATCATAGAGAGTTAAAATAATGAAGTAAAACTGTCTCTATTTGCAGATGGCCCAATTGTCCACATGAAAAATCCCAAGGAATATACAAATAGCTACCAGAACTAAAAAGTGAAGTTAGCAAGATCACAGAATACAAGATGAATATATAAAAATCAATTGCATTTATATATACTAGCAACAAATAATTGGACGTTTACTTTTAAAATATAAATATACCATTTACAATCGTGTCAAAAATATGAAGAGTTAGAGATTTGTCTAAATATGTGTAATACTGACATACTAAAAACTACAAAATAAAGTATTGCTAAAAGAAATTAAAGATCTGAATAAACAGACATACTATGTTCATGAATGAAAGACTCAAAATCATTAATGTACCAACTTTTCCATATTGATCTAAGGGTTTAATACAATCGCAATCAAAATCACAGCAGTCTTTTTGCAGAAACTGGTAAGCTGATTCTAAATTTTATAGGGAAATGAAATGACCTGAAATTGCTAAAATAAATTTGAAAAAGTTAGAAAGTGTTCACCACCTGATTCAAGACTTACTGTAAAGCTATAATAATTAAGTCAGTATAGTATTTATATGAGGATAGACATACAGATCAGTGGAACAAAAAGGAGTCCAATAATAGATCTACTCAAAGATGTCAAGGTTATTCAATAGGGAAAGATAGTTTTCTCCAACAAATAGTGCTGGAACAATTGGATATCCATTTGGAGAAATAACAAGCCTAGACACTAACCTTTCACAATACATAAAAATTAACTCAAGAAGCATCACACGTCTAAATATAAGAGCTAAAACTATAAAACTTCAAAAAAAATCCATAAGAAAAAATATTTGTGATCTTGGGTTAGGAAAATATTTCAAAAATAGGACACAGAAAATACAAAGAGAAACATGACAAATTAGACTTTGTCAAATTAAAAACTTTTGATCTTTAAAATTGACTATTAATAAGAATACAAGCCACAAAATGGGTGGGAGAAAATGTTTGCAAAATTTGTATCTGATGAAAGACTTGAATCCAGAACATACTAAAAAACACAATTCAATAATAAGACAACTTGATTTTTTAGATGAGTAAAAGATTTGAACAAAGAAAATATGAATGGCAAATAAGCACATAAAAAGATGTTCAACGTCATTAGTCATTAGAGAAATGCAAATTAAAACCACAATGAAATACCACTATACTCTCTCTGAAATAGCTAGAATTAAAAAGACTGACAATACCTAGGATTGATGAGAATATGGAGCAACTGAAACTCATACATTGCTGGTGGGAATATACAATTATACAGCCATTTTGGAAACCATTTTGGCATACGCTTATCATATCACTCAGCAATTCTACTTATAGTATTTACCCGAGAAATGGAAGCATATTTCTATACAATGTTTTGTGTGCAAATGTTCATAGTCACTTTATTAATAATAGTCAACAACTGCAAATAACCCAAATGTCTATCAACTATGAATAAACAAGCATATTCTGGTATATCTACACATTGGAATACTACTCAACAATATAAAGGAAATAGTTCATGCTACATAAAACAACATCGATGAATCTTAAAAGCAGTTTGCTAAATGAAAGAAACCCAAGACATACAACTACCTAACTGTATGATTCAATTTATAAGAAATACAGGGAAGGGCAAAACTAAAATGATAGAAAGCCCAACGGTGATTGCCAGGGACTGGAAGGAGGCAGAGGTGATTAAAGGGAAAGAAGCATGAAGTAGATTCTGGGTTGATGGGAATATTCTTTATCGTGAGTATAATGAGGCAGTGATGATAAATATTTGCCAAAACTTAATGAACTGAACACTTAAAAGGGTGAATATAACTGTATGTAAATCACACCTGGAGGGAAAAGCTGATTAAAAAAAAAGTTTAAGGAGATAAACAGGAAAACGAGGCCAATGATTATAATGTAAATGTCTAACGCAGCAGGAGTAGGCAGCTTCTAGAATCTTTCAACCCTTCTACCTGCTGCAGCTGCTGGATTGGATCATTGGATCTGTTACCAATTAAAGAAGCTTACAAATGCTGAGAAGATATTCTGTAGCTGAAAGCACCACCTTTCCCTATGTAAGGCTACTGGGGAACCTTTAGAAATCTTCTACTCTTCCTAATTGGCCAGGTATGGATTTGCTGACGTAGGGAGGGGGTAAACTTGCAGGTGATACTGTGCTTTTATGTCTTTCATCTTATTAAACTCTCCCAACAATCTGAAGGTAAGTAGTTATTTCCACTTTGCAGATAAAAAAATGGAAAAGGCCTAGAGAGAAGAATTTGGGTTTTTAACTTTGAAAGGGATCACATCCATATCCAGACACATTCTCATGAATTTTTGGAACAGCAAATCACAGAAAAAAATCTCAAAAGCATCTAGAAGAAAGA
Source organism: Macaca fascicularis (assembly GCF_037993035.2). Classification (NCBI taxonomy): domain Eukaryota; kingdom Metazoa; phylum Chordata; class Mammalia; order Primates; family Cercopithecidae; genus Macaca; species Macaca fascicularis. Next base: position 54,092,685 of record NC_088387.1, on the reverse strand, counting down.
AAAAAAAAAATTAGCTACCTCTAAGGAACAACATTCTGCCAATAAATGCTCAAGGAGTTTGTAAAAAGAGTCTTTTGTGCGTTTCCGAAAGCTACATCAGGTAGGATTGAGAGAAAATGGATAGCATCCCCTTTAGGACTGGTAAAGGAAACCAGAGACTTCGTAAACAATAGCATGACAAAGAAGCCAAGGAACGTCAAGGGAAGGCCCAGAAGCCAGGGTGACTACAGCAGGACTAAGAAATAGGCCTGGAAGGCCAACTTGGTGTCACACTGCAGAAAACTTTATGGCTGAGAAGAAAGAGTAATGATTCTCCCTGCAGCTCTCTGTCCCATGCCTCATCTTTCTATGACCTTTGAATTTCCTACTCTCTCCCCAGAGACCTACTGATCCTCCTAACTAGAGAGTCTAGCACTGGGAAAAGGAAGAGTCCCAAGTATATCCACAACCACTAGCCTGGTAGAAAAGAACAAAGAATCCTCATGAAGATAATGTTGCAAAGGAGAAAAGACAAGGTGTATACAGAGAAAGCACAGGAATTTGTGAAGAATAACGAACAGAGCTAATATCTGCTGGCCTCTGTTTGACTGTCCTGTGCTAATGTCTACGATGCTTCAGGATTTACAGATGATGGTACACTTCTTCCACTCTCCCCTAAACCCTCCTACCCTAGTTGGATTGGAAACTCTTATTTTGATCTTCAAGTACACCCTGAGAATAACACCAGCACTACAAGTATAAACAAGTAAAGGCTAGTTGAACTACCCAAATTTTCTGACGTTCTTTCTCCTAGTTTCTTTGCTCCAGAAGTCCCAAACTTTTCCATTCCTGAAATTAATTCTCTTCCTTTAGCTTTGGTGCATCCCTGACCTTGCAAGGTTCAAAGCCTGCCATGTGTTGTGGTCTAAGCTATTCTCTCCCTCTTTTGCTTCTAGGTGAAAGACAAGGGGAGCTTTGGACCCCAGGAGTTGAGGGAGCGGAGGTGGCCCACTCTCTGGCTCAGCTTCCTCTTTTATTTCTTTTGTTCTCCTCAAGTATCTCAAAACAATTTCAGATGCATCTCCCATTGGCATGGGAGATCAATCTGACAATAACTGCCCATTAGGTCTAGATAAGTGATTCATGCCCAACTGCACCCTTGGCTAGTGTCTGATATAATTTTACTTTATAATCCTAAAAGAGAATTTGCCCCTTCCCAACCTTAAGTCACATTACAAACTCTCTCTCTACCCTGACATTACAATTAGCCCCATTATCCTCTCCCAATTCCTGGAGTTCCCTGTGTAAACAAAGAGATAGGAAAAGGAAATTCTGCCACACATCTAACACTTCACCAACTTCTGGTTTATTTTAATGCATTCCCAGAAAGCCTCTAGAGGGCAAGCACCAAGCCTTGTTTGTGGTTGTACTCTGCATGTCTGACAAGTACTTGCTACATGGTAGATGCTGAATAAATGAAAAACGAATACCTCATAGTTTGCTTAAACTGGAAGAATTATACAAGATTCCTTCATGCACAGACCTGCAGGCAAGTCCATGAAAAGATGGCTCTCTGTCGGCTTTCAGCATTCCATCCACTTCAAACATGGCTCCAGGTACCAAAAATGCCCTCATATTTTGGTGCAATGCACAGTCCGTACTGGAGGGATGGGCTATGGTTTTCATGGTAGGATTTAATGTGTGGGTTAGACTGTCAAAAAAGGAAAGGAAGGCCAGGCGCGGTGTCTCATGCCTGTAATGCCAGCACTTTGGGAGGCCAACGTGGGCAGATCACCCGAGGTCGGGAGTTCGAGACCAGCCTCACCAACATGGAGAAACCCCGTATCTACTAAAAATACAAAATTAGCCGGGCGTGGTGGTGCATGCCTGTGACCCCAGCTACTCGGGAGGCTGAGGCAGGAGAATCGCTTGAACCCGGGAAGCGGAGGTTGCAGTGAGCCGAGATTGCGCCATTGTACTCCAGCCTGGGCAACAAAAGCGAAATTCCATAAAAAAAAAAAAAAAAAGGAAGAGAAGAGAAGAGAGAGAAGAGAAGAGAAGAGAAGAGAAGAGAAGAGAAGAGAAGAGAAGAGAAGAGGCAGCAATGAGAAATGTTACCTACAAGATGGCGGAAGACCAGAGGGGATGGTAAAGAGCCACAGGAATGAGAAAAAGAACGAATAACCTGCACTCTCCATGTCCCCCACTCTCACAGCTATCTAGACTTTGAATCCACTGGAGAAGCAGCTTGGTTTCTGCCCTTCCTGAGTTCACGGGCTCAGTCTCCTTGCGCTCCTACCTTTTCAAGTGTTCAGTTCCCTGGCAGACAAACCAGCAAAGTTCTACCATAGTTCTATTTCTGTCGCTCCTACGCCATATGAATTAAAAGCACATCAGTGAGAAAATTAACTGGAAGGAATAAAATTTCATGGCCATTTGGCAGCCTCATGGTTCAGTGCTACCAGCGGCCCCTCACCTTTGGCTTCGGGCGCCGTGCACAAGCCAGCTCCCGTGGGCCACCAGCCACCACCCACAGTGCTCTTCACAGTCATGGCCTTGGTAGAATGATCAGACCACTACATCTGCAAGGAGGGAAATCCAGGTCACCGAATGCCTTCCCTCTCCTCTCCAATCCTCTAGCCTATTTCCTTCTACTCAAAATCTCCAGCTATCAGTGCAATCTCATCCCGCAGATCTTTTCTCGAGGAAGATGAGAGGAAGGCACCCTCCCCGCCCATCTCCACTTTTGAAATGACTCCAGGAGTGCCAGCTGTACAGACTTTTCCAGAAGGGTGTCGGAGGAGAGCGTGGCGCATTCAGAGCACCAAGGCTCCCTGATTATGCAAGGCACACAAGAGCGCCTCTATTCATCACCTCGAGGTAGACTATTAAATCTCTGGAAGCCTTCCACACGGTTTAGTAACGGAGATCCATTATGCCCTCCCTCAGGTTCCATTGAGCACCAGCAGACAAACATATGGTGAGTAAGTTCTAATGGAATTCCACACCACATGCAGGCTCTGCACAGAGCTCTGTGCTGGAGGGAAGCTGGCCCCAGGCAGCCTTTGATGGCAGCTCCTCCAAGTGGTTTCTGCAACAGGATTTTCCTGCTTTCACCAAGTAAGGATATGAGGCATGGAGAATTTATTTCCGTTTTCTAGTAAAGCGTTTGGTGAGGAGTGTGGACATCTTCTTCTGTCCCCAGCTTGTAGAGGAGCTTATTAGCTGACTTTGGGTAGGTCACTTGGCCCCCCCAAACCTTTGGTACCTGTCTGTGTAAAACTGCCACGAACAATACCTGTTGTCTATTTCACAGGTGTTGTAATAATGAAACAGCTCAATGGACATATGATGTTTTGGAAAGCATTTCAGATTTGTATCATTATCACAACCCGCCCCTGGATTTCCCGCCTCCAGCCCACGTCTATAGGCTTCCTTCCATACAAGAGCCAACTGCATTATCCTTAGGAGAGTTAAAAATAAAACAACAAATCTAGAGTATTGATGATATTGATAACAAGAAAATGAATTTTCTACAACTCAGTAGTTTTACAGTTCCTTTTTGGAAGCCATACCTTTTAAAATAAAAACCTATCTTCTCTCTTTGTCCTCCCTGTCTCCCATCTCCCCTCTCCTCCCCCTCCCCCGCCAAAAAGTGATTACGGAGTGAGAGCCATACTGATTATTTTGACTGATCAACTGGAGAAATTTAGATAAATTTGGCTTTTCATTAACTGCAGCTGTTGTTTCTTTCAGTGCTTAAATGCAATTTATCATTTGAATGTGCCGGCTGAGGAACGTTGCTTGAGTTTTCCTTTGCTTTCAATCATTAGTCCTAACAGTATAAATCCAATTTCTTTAGTTAGCCTTTAAAAAGTGTCCCATTTTCTGTCCTTTATGATTGCTCTTATTGAAATATTAAGTTTTAGGATCAGTTCTCTATCACACACACCACTATCAACATACTACTATTCAAACCCAAATCCAGCTTCCATGCCCTGAAATCACAAGTGCAAAAGCCCAAAATCTCTCAAGGCAGCTCTCCGTCTCCGTACCTCAGTCCCAGCCCATCACCATCCCCACCCACCTGCTTACTTAGAACAATGTTTAATTTGGTCACCAGATTCAAATATGCAGAAGTAAGGCCTCACAAACTCAACAAGATTTCCAGCTCCAGTGCACAAAAAGAAAGTTGTGTAGTTCCACATGACTTGACTGTGAATGAGAGCCGTGAAGTGATAAACGACCTCCAAACAATACTGGCTTCTTTAAATTAAACTATTATTCATTTATACAGGATGATGACTCATGATTATCTGGACAGGAAGAGAAAAAAAATGAAGTAGGAGGAGATAGCCTTAGAACTTGTTTCCTGTTAATGTTCTAAGAGTAACATCATGCTAGTCTTTATGTGGTTTCTCATTATTCCTAGCACTTTAGTTACCAATTTAATTATTCTATTGTTTCTCTTGGAAGAGTAGGAGGAGTAGACAGGCTACATTTTCTTTTTTTTCCACACCATGATGGATTAAACGTCAAGAATAATTAAATGCCACAGGTTGCTAGCCAACAATTGAACGCTGACATCTTTTAGGAGAACCTACCAAGGAAAGGAGAAAATAGAAATATCCTAACATCTCAGTGTCTTTGCTGACTTCATTTACATAGGCAGGGATCCCAACATCTTAAACTAAAATGAAAAACAAAAATAATAACAGAGCCTCTCCAAGCTAATAATTATTCTGTGCTTGGAATGAGAGTGTTCAGAAGAACCAGACATTTATGTCGAAACGTTTTACAAAGTAGGAGAAGTCCTGTGCACTCTGGCATATGAAAACAACAAAGATCGTGGATCATCCCAGAGACTTTAGAAACAACATGGGGCCATTTTCAAAGGTTCTGATTCTGAGATTTTGTGGGCAAGGAAACAAAGGAAATGTTATTGGTTAATTTATCAATAATTGATAGACTAGGCTGTACTTCCAGTTCCATTTAAGAACCAACTACAAATAAAATTGTTAGCGCATGGCTGAGTAAGAACTATCTGGGGTGGATGAAATTGAGAAATATTCACTGAAACGCTAATATTTCATGAAGACCAGAAGACCAAAGTCAGTTTTGTTATGAAGGACCCTGAGGTTCCAGTTCACTTTGAAATGCCGAAGCCAGGCACTTTCAGGGTGTTCTATTCATTCTGGCAAGCAAAGACATCTTCCAAACACACAGCAGTGACTTTATTCGAGCACAAAAGTTGGCCACTCTGGGATTAGCAAAATCTAGACAAATGATAACCTAGATAATGTGATCTTCTCTACAAGCACCCAAGTTTTTGTGAGGAACAGCTTAACTTTTGTGTGTTTACCACAAGAAGACTCTCAACTGTCCACATGGCTTGAGTGATACCTGATATCTCTAGAATATTATGGCCACACATGTCCCCTCTCTTGTTTGATTTTTTTGGATCTCCTCTTTCCCCAAAGCCCAGTCTTCCTTAATATAAAGAGGTTGGTCTTGAATCTGCATTCTCTGGTTCCTATCCCTTTAGCATCACTCATTTTGGGTGGCCAGTCACTCACTTACAGGGCACGGACAAAGTAACAGACAAACCAAAAGCCCTTCCAAACCAAACAATGAAGGCCAGGCCAGAAACTATCAGCTCTTTCTGGGAAGCTGAGACGCAGTGCCCTGAGCAATGATGGAACCTGACGGGAACAGAGAGCACAGCCCACTCATCCTAGTTACAAAATATCAAATTCTTAAACACCAACAGATCTTCCTTTTCTTTCTCTATCAAGAGTCACTGGTTAAACACTTGACCACATGATGTGCCCTGACTACACTAAAATCTCAAAATTTAACACTATATAATTCATCCATGTAACTAAAAACCACTCTTGCCCTTAAAGCTATTGAAATTTTAAAAATAACAAATAAATTTAAATGTAAAAAAAAATAAAATTAAAAAAGATAGATGTGCCCTGAAAGCCTAGAGCTCTACAACACCCCTGAAATATAACCCTTCTCCAGGATCCCAGGAATGTCAAAAAAGGAGAGCTAGAACATAGCTGTATTAGTCCATTTTCACACTGCTGATAAAGACATACCCAAGACTAGGCAATTTACAGAAGAAAGAGATTTAATGGACTTACAGTTCCACATGCCTGGGGAGGCCTCACAATCATGGCAGAAGGCAAGGAAGAGCAAGTCACGTCTTACATGGAGGGCAGCAGGCAAAGAGAAAAGCAGAGCTTCTGCATGGAAACTCCCATTTTTAAAACTATCAGATCTCATGAGACTTATCCACTATCATAAGAACAGCACAGGAAAGACCCGCCCCTATGATTCAATTACCTCCCACCAGGTTCCTCCCATGACACATGGGAATTGCGGGAGTTACAATTCAAGATGAGATTTGGGTGGGGACACAGCCAAACCATATTAAATGGCCATCTCTCACTTATCTCTTAGACCCAGATCCTTGACTTTGACATGAAAATACCTTGGGAAGCTTTCAGAAGCACCATGCCCAGACTCTACCCAGAGATTCTGATTCATTTACTCTGTTGAGGCCCAGCATTCATGCTTTTTTTTTCTTTTTTTTTTTCCTTTGAGATGGAGTTTTGCTCTTGTTACCCAGGCTGGAACAATGGTGCAATCTGGACTCACTCCAACCTCCGCCTCCCAGGTTCAAGCAGTTCTCCTGCCTCAGCCTCCCAAGTAGCTGGGATTACAAGCGTGCACCACCACACCCAGTTAATGTTGTATTTTAATAGAGATGGGGTTTCGCCATATTGGTCAGGCTGGTCTCAAACTCCTGACCTCAAGTAATCCACCTGCCTTGGCTTCCCAAAGTGCTGGAATTACAGGCATGAGCCACCATGCCCAGCCATTCATGCTTTTTAAAAGCTCCCCTGGTGATTCAAAGTTGAGAACCACTGCTCTACCTAGATCATATTCCAACACACAATGACAGTTTCTCTTTTTCTCTTCCAAAGGCTAAGATGTTTACATTTCAAGTGAACTGACTCTCTGTGAATCTCAGAGTTGAGAGAAGCTCTGAAGCTTCTCAACACAGTAGGTGTCTCAGGATTGTGAGATCATTTACAACCAGCTAACACAAGGCACACTACGTCCAGCCCTCCTTCTCTTTGCTTTATTCTTGCTAGTCCAGGTCTCTTGGCAAGAACTCCTGAGAAAGTTTATCTGTGGGAGAAGCTCTGACTTAGGCTTGAATTCAGAGATGAAAATTTCCCTTCTTAGGAGTCTTCAGCAGAAATGAAATAAAAGTGAATGATTCTGGGGTCCCAGGATACTTGGAAAAGATCTATGGTCCAAACAGGGGTTAGGACAGCTGAAAACCAAGCTAACCTACATCACCCTCTCAACCAGCACCTAAGCCTTCAAAAAGAAAATGAAGAACTTGGGCAAAGAGCCAGTAGATCCCAAACATAACACCCATCAGGAATGGTGTCCTTGTCTCTGGACAGGGACTCTGAGACACTCTTCTCTATTTTATTTTATTTTTTTTATTTTATTTTATTTTTCAGAGACAGGGTCTCTACCTGTGGCCCAGGCTAGAGTATAGTGGGTGATCATAGCTCACTACACCTCAAACTGCTGGGCTCAAGCACTCCTCCCACCCTTAGCCTCCCAAGTAGCTGGGATTACAGGAGTGTGCCACCATGCCAGGCTAATTTTGGTTTTGTTTTGTTTGTTGTTGTTGTTTTTGGTAGAGATGGGGTCTCACTGTTGCCTGGGCTGGTCTCAAACCTCAGGACTCAAGCGATCCTCCCACCTCAGCCTCTCAAGCATCTGGAAGTATAGATGCATACCATCACACTCAGCTAATTTTTTAACTTTTTTGTAGAGATGGGGTCTTACTATGCTGCCAAGGCAGGTGTCAAACTTCTTGGCTCAAGCCATCCTCCTACCTGTCTCCCAAAATGCTGGGATTATAGGGGTGAGCCACCGTACCTGGCCTCTTCTCTGTTTCAAATAAAAACACCTACATGAGCACTTTGGAAGCCAAGGTGGGCGGATCACTTGAGGTCAGGAGTTCGAGACCAGCGTGGCCAACGTGGTAAAACCCTGTCTCTACTAAAAATACAAAAATTAGCCAGGCATGATGGCATGCGCCTGTAGTCCTAGCTACTCAGGAGTCTCTGGCATGAAAATCACTTGAACCCAGGAGGCAGAGGTCACAGTGAGCTGAGACTGCGCCACTGCACTCCAGCCTAGGTGACAGAGCAAGACTCCGTCTCAAAACACACACACACACACACACACACACACACACACCCCTAAATGACATATTTATTGCATTTGGGATATTGGATTTAGGACATTTCTCAAGAAGAGGTAGTATTAATTACACATTTCACATTTGTACAACATAGAAAGAAATATTATGGGGGGTAATCAAACTGTGGGGGAATGGGCCTGTTCTGTGTTACCATAATTTTAGGACTTAATATAATATCACATACTAAATATGGGTACAACATGAAAACAAGTAGCCAGAGGTCACAGAGTAGCCATTAGCATAGAGTCTAGCCAACAGAGGAAATCAGGAAATCTTTCTGAGATGGATAGAGGATAGATGGATAGAGGATGGATGGATGGATGGATGGATGGATGGATGGATGGATGGATGGATGCATGGATGCATGGATGAATGGATGGAGTATCTTGTGAACATCCTTCAAGCTAGTGATCATGAGACTATTGATAAACAAGAAGGAGTGGCACTCTCCATGGCATATTATTGATCTGGGCCCACTGCTACCTTCCATCTATCATTGCAGTTGAACCAGAAAGGTCTGCCTCAGCTCCAGGAGACCTTCTCTAAAGCATGTTTTCATTAGGGCTTTCTCAGTTGCAAATGGCAGATCCCTACTTGTAATGGCTTAAGCCACAAACACAATTGTTGAAAGGATATTGGAATATCTCAGGGAATACAAGGATAGATGCACTTTAGAATCAGAAACCATTTAGAACAAGAACTAGAATCGTGCAGGGAACCAGTTTTTTCTTCTTTCTGTGCATCTGTTTGATTTTTTCCAGTGTATCTGCTCCATTTTCCTCTGCCATATTGTAGAGTCATTCTTCCTATTTGCCAGAAACATTTTTTATAGCAGAAAACGTTTTTTCAATGGTTCCTGAGTTCTGCATGATACAAATCCTGATACCAAGAAAGAGTCAAAATTGACTCTTAGGACCAATTCCAAATTCCTGGGAAAAGAGGACATTGGCCCAGTTTGGGTCAGCTCTCCACTGCTGGACCAATCAACTATGTCAAGGAGTTAGAATTAGGCCGTGTACTCTGTTGGCAACCATGAGAAAGCGAGGGGAAAGGAAAACATTCTAGAAAGATAGGTGAGCTAGTCATCCAAATCCCTACAAATAGATTGGCACTACTGGCAAAATTCTTGAGCAGCCCTGAAAAAATTGTCACATATGACTCTTCCTCATCTTCCATTATTTCTGCACCCACTCTCAGCCCACACACAAACCTCTGCCATCAAGCATCCAAGGCTTTCAAGCAATCCAAAGCCCCTTTACTTTGAGACCCAACCCATGTGTACATCCCCACCCAAACTCCAGCTTTTCCTTCACAACATAGAGTTTTCAGGATTCAATTAAAGCCCCAGTTACCTGGTTGGCCCCCCAGGAACTTTGAAAATAATCTCAGCACACAGCCCTGATGGATAAAGAGGGAGTAGGGTCGGGCCTGCATGGGGGAGACAGGAGCCAAAGGTCACTCTGTGTTCAAGATCTAGACATAACTCACACCGGCAGAAGACAGTCTTCACAGGGTCCTTCTCTAATGTTCTGTCATTAAAATGAGGCAGCTTCTCTATGTATGTGTCTCTGTGTTTCTTTAGATTTTTTAACTTCTACTCCTAAACCACTGCCCACCTCTCCTGTTTAAACTCCTGATCGACCCAATATTCCTTTGTGATCAGAGGTCAGCTTACACACTGACTGGATGGGAGTCATGGGCTCGGCCCCTGCAGTCCAGTTAGCTATGTTCAAAAGAGAGAGTCATGTGCTATAAACTCTTGCTACTCCAGATGTGTTTGTGGACCAGCAGCGTCCACATCACCTGAAACCTTATTAGAAATGCAGATTTTCAGGTCCCATGCAGAACCTACTGATTCAGAAACTACATTTTAGGAGTTCCCCTAGGTCATTTGTAGATTCATCAAAGCTTGCAAAGTGCTGGTTTAGAATATGTCCCTTCAAGTTGGGAACTGCCTGAGCTGCTTCACAAGCATAGAACCAGGAACAGTGCTAGAATCTCTGCCTCTTGTCAAGTCCACTAATCCCATTGATAATAGTATTGTCTACTCCTCCTTTTAGAGCCATTTATATCTTTTTTTATGAACTCTAGAAAATCACAAAATCTGCAAAAAGGGAAGGATCTATTGGTGATATTTCAGGCACTGTTAATGGGGTAGTTAAAAAAGTGAGAACTGTTCATTTGTTTTGGAAAAGATTATGGGGGTGTTATGTTTTGTTTTAAAATACAGTCCTTTGCCAGCCTGGACAACATGGCTAAACCCCATCTCTACCCAAACTACAAATAATTAGCCAGGCATGATGGTGCATGCCTGTGGTCCCAGCTACTCAGAAGGCTGAGGTGGGAGGATCACTTGAGCCTGGGAGGCGGAGATTGCAGTGAGCCAAGATGGCAAGCCAACACTCCAGACTGGGTGAGAGAGTGAGACCTTATCTAAAAATAATAATAATAATACAGTCCTTTGTCATCCATTAAAGCCTCAAGAGAGGCTACTTATTCTGCTTACTAATCTGTCTCTATGTAAAAACAGCCTTGCCCAAGGAAATAGTTCGGATTTCTGCTATAATCAGTTTCTTTTTTTGTTTGGTTTTTTGTTGTTGTTGTTTTGAGATGGAGTCTTACTCTGTCACCTGGGCTGGAGTGCAGTGGTGCGATCTCAGCTCACTGCAACGTCTGCCTCCCAGGTTCAAGCGATTCTCCTGCCTCAGCCTCCTGAGTAGCTGGGATTAGAGGCACATGCCATCATGCCCAGCTAATTTTTATATTTTTAGTAGAGACGGGGTTTCACCATGTTGGTCAGGCTGAGTCTCAAACTCCTGACCTCTTGATCTGCCTACCTCGGCCTCCCAAAGTGCTGGGATTACAGGGATGAGCCACCGTGCCCATCCCCTACAATCAGTTTCTGACTTTAAAACATCATTGCCAATTCCCTACAGAAAGAATCTTCTAAGATCTTCTGTCCAACATCCTCATTTTACAGATGTGGGAAACTAAGGCCAGAAGAGAGAGATACTGACAAAAGGTCAAAGAGGTGATTTAAGCTTCGACTGATGCCAGATCCCAGGGTTCCTTGCTTCTACTTGAGGGTTCCCTTCACTAAACAGAGCTTCCAGAGGAGAGTCACTCCTGCATGTGGGCCTATTGGGCTGACACGGGAGGGCACAGGGCAAGTACTTCTGAGACAACATGTTGCTGGTGAGAAGTGGAGACAAATATTTGCCAAATTTTGGATGAGGGCCTGGAATCCAAGAGTCTGCCCCACACACCGTCTCTTATAATATGGATACCACAGGACCTTCCAGAACATTCTGGAAAAGCTTTTAAGGAAACAGCAACTACAAAATATGAAAATAACTGCCCCCAGCTGCTCCTGGGGTCACTGTATTCTGATTGCAGCTGTGGAGAATTGTTGAATTCCATTCTCCATGTTGCTCTAAAAGCATTTCAAAGAAGTTCAGAGAAAGCCAGGTGCACTTTGGTAAACTGAAAACTATTTGTGACAAACCATCCATCACCATCTCTCTGCATTTACCATCAGAAAGAGGCAGGGGCCACAGGGGCAGAAGGCCAGACCCAAGTCAGAGGGGGACACTCACATTTCCAGTTGCCCCTGTCTTTCTGGACCACCCTAGAATAAGGCATGTCCCTTTGTGCCCTTACCAAGGATATTTTGGAAAAGAAAGATGAAGAAGCTTCAAATATTTCTGTTTGCCATATACCTGCTTCTCAAGAATTGTAAGAATCTGTGAAGTTAAATAGAAAGTTCTTCCTGTGAACATTATTTCATAAATGCTAATTATTATGACACCATATTTATTTTAATACCTGCCCACTATAATTACCTCCAAGCTGGAGACATTTGTTAAGAATCATTGTTATTTGACTAGTTTTTCTCATTATTCAGTCTTATAATGTAGAAATATTAATATTACTGCGATCCTTCCTCATATTTGTAGAATGCATCTCTTGGGAAAGGAGAGTAATGAGGAAGAAAGAAAGATGATAATGTTTAACAACAAAAAAAGCCAGAATTTATTACTTCATTAATATCAAGTTCAAAACTAGGCAAGACTAAAGTGTAATGTTTAGGGCTGACTGCTAAGGTGACAAACCAGGAAGTGACTGCCACAAAGCTTAGGAGAGGGGTTAATTTTCCAGGGAGCTGGAGAGGATAGTGACAGGTCATGAGAAGGTAAAGGGAACTTTGAAGTACAGGTCATGTTCTATTTCTTGACCTGGGTAGGAGTTATGTGAGCACTTATTTTGTGGTCCATTTTTGAATAATGAGATTTTGTTTTGTGCACCTTTTCATTTGTTAGTTTATTTCACAATAAAAACCATTTTAAAAAAATGGAAAGATGTATCTCAGCCACTAGCACCTTCTCTTGTATGAAACCATATTTGATCATTTCCCCCGTCAAGTTCCCAGTGACAGGAACAACTCAAAGAAAGGCATTCTGATGCCCATTTGCACAAGTTAGTCCCATGAAGTGCCTCCCAAGTATTTTTTAAAGCAACAAGACCCTTCAAAGGGACACTTATAAGGAGGTAGCAGTATATAAAACACACAAGTGGTGCTATGCTGGTATAATCAATTGCGGGCCTGGGCCCACTCATCCTGGTTCCTCTTCCAACTCTACTGTGTCCCCAAAGGCATTTTTGTGGGCTCTCTTGGGTTCTTTAGAATACAGTTTAAAGCCCCAGATCTAATGAATACCCAGTTGTTACCTACAAATAACCTAGAGGCCAGGAAAGCAGTCAGGGGAACTGGGACACGGAACAGATAAGTCTTAATGTGAGAATTAAGGTCAGGAACATTTATGTGTCAGGTGGTGAGGGACTTGGCGTGGGACTCAGGGCAGCTGGAGAGCACTGGGTGCCAGCCACTGGGTGAGGGCTGGCGTGCTGAACAGAGACCAATGCCTGAGTCTAAGCCGTGCAAATGAGCGTGAAAATGTGTCCAGTCAGTTAAAGTGAACACAGCTCCCAGAGGTCCCTGAGGAGTCCTGCTAATGGTGGGCGTGGCAGGCATCGCAGAAGGCCTGTAGGGAAAAACTTGGGGTCACGCAGACCTTTTTGTAGCTTTCAAATAACAAGTAAACAATGTCTGTCCCATGTCCCAGTGAAACTGAAAAAAACAAAATAGGTGTGATTTTTCAGCAGGGCATGTCCTAGAGAAGAAGGTCTGCTGTTACAGGTCGACACCCTCCTTCCCTCCCCTCTCCTTTACTGAAATGAAACTAAGAGAGATTTTTTTTAAATGTATTAAGTGGTCCTCTACCATTCTCCAAGCAGAAGAGAAAGAGGAATGTTTCACGTCGGCCTTTGTTTCAGTCTGTTCAGGTTGCTACAGCAAAATGCCGTAGACTGAGTAGCTTCTGAACAGCAGAAATTTATCACAGCTTTGGAGGCTGGAAGTCCAAGATCAAGGCGCCAGCAGTTCTGGTGTCTATGAGGCCCATTTCCTGGTTCTCTCTGTGCCCTCACACGGCAGAAGGAGTGAGCTAGCACTCTGGGGTCTCTTTTGTGAGGGGACTAATCCCATTCATGTGGGCTCTACCTTCAGGACCTAATTATCTCCCAACAGCCTCACCTCCTAATACCATTACATTGGGGGTTAAGATTTCAACATACGAATTTGAGAGAGACACAGACATTCACACCACAGCAACCTTTAAGCTAGAAGGCTTTTCAGACCAGATATCTCCACACTGAAAATTCCTGTTGCTTCGGGCTGGGCTCAGTTTTGTTTTGTTTGGCTTTTCTCAAATCAAGAAAGGGCAAGTAGGAAAAGGTGAGCACATGTGCTCAGTTCTCCAGATCACAGGCAAGCATTTTTCCAGTCCATCCATCCCCAACCCCATACCACCCAACCAGCATACCTCTAATCAGCTCTGAGGGCAGGTGCTCTTCTCCACCTGCTAATAACGTCTGGTGCCTAATATAGGGTGGGCCCATGTACAGTATTTGGAAAACATAAGCGCTCAATAAATATTATGTAGCAGTAGTAACAGTAGCAGGAGTGATATTTGTAAGGAGCCATTGAACTGCTAAGCTTCCCTGGAGCCCTCCAGCCTGCTCCTATTAACAATGAGAATATAGGTAGGAAATGCTGCAATCCCTGGGAAACACAGTATCGACAGCAGAGGACTTACTAAATCTGTAACTAAATCACTTGGCATCTGAGGCTCCATGAAGTGTCAAAGCTGATAAGTACCGTGCTGGCCTGTGTCTGATGTGAAGCCAGTTAAGAATCAGAACTCCCCAGCCGGGGGTGGTGGCTCACACCTGTAATCCCAGCAGTTTGGGAAGCCAAGGTAGGCAGATCACTTGAGGTTAGGAGTCCAAGATCAACCTGGACAACATGGCAAAACCCCGTCTCTACTAAAAATACAAAAATTAGCCAGGCATGGGGGTGGGTGCCTGTAATCCCAGCTACTGGGGAGGCTGAGGCAGGAGAATCTCTTGAACCTGCGAGGCCAAAGTTTCAGTGAGCTGAGATCGCACCACTGCACTCCAGCCTGGGTGACAGGGTGAGACTCTGTCTCAAAAAATAAAAAATAACCAATGTCCCCACATAACTTTTATTTATATAGGTTATATCCATCATCTTTCCCATATTAGAAATGAATAGGAAGAAATATTTTAAGTATTTATTTGAAAATAATAATAGACCCATTCATATTAGCATATATAGCATTTTAATAAAAATAACTACCTTTACCAAAATAAAATAAATTAGCGAGACTAGTAGGCCCATTCCTACCAGGAACCAGTGGCATGGACTCTTTAACCAGAAACCTAAAGCTAGACCTGGTTTTGCTATTTGCCTTTTAGCCTGAAGGTCATAAAGGTGTCTATCTTCTTACTTGATCATTTGTCTAGTTTATTTGTTTTTTCTGTTACAATTCCCCAGATCACCCCCTCACCCCCAAGCAATACTATTAGCAATCCCTCAGTGAACCTTGCCTAAAATAGTACATGATTAAATAGATGGATGGATAGACGCTAGATAGATACATAGATAATAGATACATAGATGAGAGATGGAGAGAGATGCTACACACATACATGCATACATATATGCATACATAGATGATAGGATGATAAATTTATTGTTACCTAGATGGGGGCATGCTGTGCATACTGGCCTGTCCCATTGCTTTTTACCCCTGATAATGTGTCTTGGAGATTATGTGATAAGAGCACATGTGTAAATCTACCTCTCCTTTTCTACCCCTAATTGACTTTGTGACTCATTCCCCTCCTTAGTAGAACTTCGCTAGATGAATTTCACTCACATCTTTCTCTTTTACACTTCCCCTGCATCCTGATCCTCTTCCTTTTAAAGTTCATCCCACTCTGTGATGAAAAGCAGTCGTGTGATGCTGACACTTGCTACATGCCAGGCAACATTTTCAGATTTTGTATTCACTCATTTAACCCTTGCAGTGATCTCAGAAGGTAGATGCCGGTAGGGTCTGTGGCCTTCCAAGGGCCACACAGCTAGAAGTAACAGACTGAATTCAAACCCAGGCACTGTGGCACCAGAGTCCATACTCCTTGTCACTGTGCTATGCTTTCCTCAGAACTGCCCCGATGCAGCAAGTACTCGATGTCTTTCTCACCAGACCAGAGGGTAAGGGTCTTGTTGACATTGTTCACTATCAAATCCCCTAACAGGTGTTTCATAAATATTTGGGAATTGAATGCCAGTAATGATACCACATTCTAGAGGCCCCCTACTATGGGCCACTGTGCTAAGCATTCCGCATATATTATCTCACTTAACCCAGCAACTCCAGGAAATCCTTTTCCTACAATTATCCAAACTTTACAGATGAGGAAAATGAGGAGGTATTATACCTAGTAAATGAGAGGCAGATTTGAACCCAGGTCCATTTGAATTTAAAGCATGCACTTAACCTCTACACCAGACCAGCCACTCTCTCTGAGAGCCACCAACCTCCTCCCCTCCTGGAATCCCACCTTCACAGGATGCTCAACACCCAGAACCGGCTCCAGAGCAAAACCTCCTGCAGCAAACTTGCTACAGTTCCTACTATTCTAGAAAAAAGGTGCCAAAGTTGTTGTTATTATTATGAAAGAAGTGTCTCTCCCTACCCAGAGCTGCATTAGCACCCAAGGCAGTTAATTTTTAATGCATCATAAGGCACTAAATATCATCTCAATTGTCACAACACATTCATGTCCTTGAAAAGTGAAACGGGTACAAGCTTGCCACTCAGCCAGTCTTAGTACTTAATGTCTTGAAATTGGCGAAGAGAGGAAAATCCTAGAAAGACTTTCTTTGGGGGTAAAGCAAACTGGCACACATTTACTGCAAATCCAATAGACTAGTTTCCCCATCTAACATAATTTATCTTGAAACACCACAGGTGGCCTATATTAAGAACAGCACTGGCCCTGCCACAGGGCTGGCAACGCCATGGTCTCACACTGCCCTCTGCAGCCTGGCTGCCGTCTTCACACCGCTCCCTCAGCCTGCCCAACTGTCACAGCTTGGGATGTCCTGCACATACCTCCAGTCCTTCAGCTAGAACCACTACCTACCTTTATTCTGGAGACCAAAAATAAAATCCCACTTAACTTGGTGCTTACACAGGTGCATTTACAGCCATGATTCGTCCCTCTAGGGCTGGTGTGTGTGAAAAGCACACCTTTGGGGGCTCATTCATAACACTCTTTTCCAATAAGAGGATTAAATTAGGAAGACATTTACCCAGATTGGTCTCATGTACTCACCCTACTCTCTCCCCCCGAAGCCCTTCCTTTCTTTCTACAACACAGTATGCAACCCCTAAGGAGAAGGCAGGTGCCATCAAAGTCAAAAATACATTGGGTGAAGAGCAAAATAATCCAAAGGAAAGAAAGACAGTGCTCTGCAGACTAAACCTATTATCCAAGAAGGAAAATTTTTAACAGATGTATATGCTGAAAGAAGACCAAATATCTGTCCTAAAACCCAAAATACATACATTCATGAAGATTGTTTTAAAACCTTTTATCTAGGATATATTTCAATATATTTGTATATATAAATGCATATGTGTATATATGTATATGTTGTGTTTGTGTATATGTGTACATGTATATGTATGTGTATATGTGTAGGTTTACATGTGTATACGTATATATTCTCCTAGAAAACTTCCTAGGTTGGTTGGAAAAGAACTATCATTGTATTTCCACATGCAAGAAAGGCAGTATAGGCCGGGTGTGGTGGCTCACACAGGTAATCCCAGCACTTTGGGAGGCCGAGGCAGAGCAGATCACTTGAAGTCAGGAGTTTGAGACTAGCCCGGCCAACAGGGTGAAACCCCATCTCTACTAAAAATACAAAAATTAGCTCGGTGTGGTAGCAGACACCTGAAATTCCAGCTACTTGGGAGACTGAAGCAGGAGAATCGCTTGAACCCTGGAGCCAGAGGTTGCAGAGTGACAAGATCATGCCACTGAGCTCCAGCCTGGGCAACAGAATGAGACTCCATCTCAAAACAAACACACACACACACACACACACACACACACACAAAGATAGCATAAACCTTCTTGGCAAACTTACCACCAACCTGCCAGATATTCTTAGAAATGTCCTTTCCTCCATACCACCCCCACCCTCCGCAGACACAGACACACGCACACCCCTTGCACATGCATGCATTGCATTCTGCAAGGCCCTCTGTAAGACAGCTTTTCTGGGAAACCAGCTTTAAACCCCAGGCAAACAACCAGTTCCACACCATTCTATGTCGGCTTGTCAGGCACTTTCTTAACTGAGCTTTTAATCCAAAGTTCCTTTTTTTTTTTTTAAACTACAAAGTTAGAAGAAAAACAAACGAGAGTCTGCTGGGGGTTGGGAGGAGATCTTCACCTGGAAGAAGAAAGAAGACAATGCCCAAGTTTGCAACCTTCATTGATGGAGTCAAAAGGGGCCTATGAAAGGGTGGGAAATATTCCAGAGTTGCACCCTGTTGCCTTTAGGATCAAGGGAGAGCTCCTGTCAGTATTCAAGGCTCTTCAATCTCTGTCCAAAACCAACGTCTCATCCTCTCAAACTTTCAAGCTCCAACCCAGGTCTCCCCAGCACAGTTACACTGTTTCCCGGACTCCTTTCCCTTCTCTAGCATCCACTTATGCATTCCCCAGCCCTTTCTGTCCTTCAAGATGTAGCCAAAATCCCTCTTTAGTGAAGATTTGGGTGACCACTCCAGCAAGATCTGTTCTGCCTGCGGACAGTCCTTGTTTGCCTTTTGCTGCCTCCGTGGAGATGGCACTGTTCAGGGAGCTCCTCATAGGCATGCCATTCATCTCACTAAGCAGACTGCATGTTGCCTGGGGCTGGGCATTGGGTACTTCACGTGCGGACCGCTTGGTTCCCTGGCTCACACTGGCTGGGTCAGCCTGGGCTCCATGGAGCAGCCGCAGTTCTGCTCTAAGTAGCGATCATCATGTCCAGCACGATTCCAGGCATTTTCTGGGCACTCGGTACACTTTAATTAAATGAATGAACACAACACTGGCAGGAAAAAAAATGGAGAGTGACTGCCTGAGGTCACATATGCTAGGAAATATGTCAGTCCACTGATAAACTCCAGCTAGTCAGCAAAGGGAAAAGATACTGAGAGGCCAATTTAAAATGATTTGATAGCTTTGCCCATTGCTCCTTATTGTACAATCACAGTCATAAAGGCTAGTCCAATCGTGTGTAATTTAAACACACACACACAATCACTCCATTGGCAGAAACAGTCTGGAGTTTCCAAAATGTCAGTACCTCCCCACATTACCAGACTCTTCAAAGCTCCCAAGCGAGAGGCATTGGAGAAAGTATGTTTTTTCAGAGTCAGGTCTTTTAGTAGGACAATACCACCCAGTAGGTTGAGGGGGGCACGATTTACAATTTATTCCAAAGAGTGAAATCTGTGTCCTTTGTTTCCCAATACAAAAGCCTTCCTCTGATTTTAAGGAGGACATTCCACTCTCATCTTCCAATGTTCCCCTTTCTATTCCCTGATTTAAAAGCAAATAAACAAATAGAAGCAAAGAAAAGAAAGGAAAAATAAAAGATCACTAATAGCCCATGGTGTCCAGCCAGGTTTTCCAAACATCCTCTGGAGAGCATCCGTTGTAGGAGGAGATTCTAGTTTGCCTCAGCTCTTCAGCATTCATGCTACCTTAAGAGGGAAAGTCCTAGGACACAGGTGAGAAGGTGTGGGGCCTTTTAAGATTTTCTTGGATTTCTGTTTTAATTTTGTCAAAAAAGACCAAAGAGCCCTGAAATTTTTACGCTCTGCCTCCCGTTAACCACACATATTTATCCGGAGCTGCACGAGGAGCCGTTCTATTCATTTTGCCCTTTGGGTCAATTGATGGATATGGTCACCCAAGGTCTTAGATTAAAGCATCGTGTCAGATCATCCAAACTGTCCAGCACCTGGAGCAGCTGCAATAAGCTACTTTTTACAGTGTCAATAATTTAAAGGGGAAAAAATGTTTTTCACAGAGATTCCATTGCTTCAGAATCATAAATGGAATTATACCATGTTTCAACCTGACAGCCCCACATGTCAGCAGGAAAGAACAGCTAAAACTTTTGTCAACATCCAAATTCATTATTTTATTATTAAGCTACATGGATTTGCACATCACCAAGGGATATCTATTCCCAGTTCCATTTGTTGTAGGCTGTATTAGTAACCAAGTTAGCATATACAAGAAGAAAGAGAGAGAGAGAGAGGGAGGGAGGGAGGGAGAGAGGGAGGGAGGGAGGGAGGGAGGGAGGGAGAGAGGGAGGGAGGGAGGGAGGGAGGGGCGGAGGTAGGGAGGGAGGGAGGGAGGGAGGGAGGGAGGGAGGAAGGAAGGAAAGAAGGAAGGAAGGAAGGAAGGAAGGAAGGAAGGAAGGAAGGAAGGAAGGAAGGGTAAAGTAAAGAAAAGAAAGAGAAGGAGGGAGGGAGGGAGACTGAGGGAGACAGAGAGAGACAGAGAGAGACAGAGAGAGACAGAGAGAGACTGAGAGAGACTGAGAGAGACTGAGAGAGACTGAGAAGGAGGGAAGGGAAGGGGAGGGGAGGGAAGGGAAGGAGGGTGGGAAGGAGGGAAAGGAGAAAGGAGAGAAAGAAAGAGGGGAGAGAAATTTATTACAAGAATTCTTTTAGGGTGGGGTGTCTCTCCAAATTCAAAGCCAAAAATATGCAGCCAGAATTGTGAAATGACTGAATAACTGAAACTATGGGCAGGAAAATAATTAGAAATCCAGGAAACATTTTTCTGCTGCATTCTCTCTTTCCCTCCCTCCCTTTCCCTCTTTCCCTCCGTCTCTCCCTTTCATTCTCTCTCATTTCTCTTTCTTGCCTCTCCTTTTCTCTCTCTCTCCTCTCTCCATCTTTTGTCTCCTTCTCTCCCTTTCTCTTTCTCTCCTTTCCTCTCTCTCCCCCCTCTCTCTCTTCCTCTTCTCCACCTCCCCACTCTCCCACCTCTCTCCCTCTCTCTATCTGCATGACAACACACAGCTCAGTCTGTTCCAAGTGTCCACACACAGTCCCATCAGACATGGGCTGGAGAGTGGGGTCATAGTCATGTGGTCAAACACGGCCATTACTCTCACAGATTGAGAAGTTCTGACCATTGAACTGAGCAGACTTCTGAAAAGATACCGACCACATTAAAAATTTCAAGCTACTGGAGGATGAGGACATAGTATATAAATGAGAAATTACTCTAAAACTAAGTGTATCTTACCCATATCTAGACTATGACAATTAGGAATTTATTCAATGTATTACACATTCAAACTTTATAATGGTGACTACAAGTTGCATTTAACATATGAATATATACCAGAATCAGCCTTATAAGAAGGAACAGGTAATATTTGTGTGGGGATATTTGGAGGAGCCCATGAAGGGGAAAAGATTGTCCTGAACAAATAAGAAGGGCTAGAAGGGAGTGAAAGTAGAGAAGAAACCACTGTAAAAGGAGGTAACCGTCATAGTCTGAAAAGTAAACTACTTTATTTGAAAATCCTTCTGGGAAACTATGATGCTATTATGTGTCAAAAAGCCATAAGTAATCACAGCCTGCAGATTTGTCTCAATTATATGAATGTTAACATTAAATGTATATGAAATGTATTTCTGTGGAACAAATAAGAAATCCTTACAATTGAAAATATTTATATGACAGTCTCTATTTTAGAGACTTTAATAAGCTTTAAGCACTCCCCAGCTGAGTCCCTTGTCATCCAAGTAAGTCATGTGTATCAAAAGCCCTTATATGTGAAAGTTTGTTTTAGAAACATAGTATTTAGAAAATTATTTTCTAATTTACAAGCAGTGAGCCCTGCTGGTTCCTCATCTTCAGCCTTCAGTCTTCACCTAGCATACCTCTTTTACTCAGAAATGTAACTTCCAGAAACAAGGTGAAATTCCTGCTTCCCGGGAAAAGCCACTGAAACCCAAACTCCCAGGCCAGCATCTCCTCCTCCACTACCAACCAACCACCTGCCTCTATGTCCATCCTACCTGAAGACAACTTGGACCGTTCAGAAACCAAAATGGATGGATTCCTGGAAGCTCTAACACAACCAAGAAAGAAGCCAGACACCCCCAGCAGCAGATGGTTTAGTCTTACAGTTTTTATTTATTTTCTCTACACACCAGGAGAGGTTAGCTGATCAACTGGTGGGGAACGGGGGGTGGGGGCCGGCCTTCTCTGCTTAGGAAAATGTCTGCTTGGCAGTGTGGCATTCACACAGGCGAATGCCACATCTTTTATGCCATCGGTCCGGGGAAGCCCTGCCAGGGGAGTTTTTATCAGTGTAATTAACACAAAGGCCCCCTTCTGTCTTAAAAACACAAGCCTTGGGGACACCGTAAGATGAACTAGCCATTGTTTCTGCACAGCACAAAAGCCTCCTTCCCCCACTCCCACCCCTCCATCCCATTTATGGGGTTTCATTAAGGCCCACGGGTGTCCCTAACTTATTTATTTAGGAAACACTGTTATTGTCTTAATGTAAACAGAACTCAAGATCAGTTGACAGTTGGAATGGTCCAGCAGAAAGGTTTTCAAAGGCGCCTCCTTGGAAAGGGGTCTCTGCATTCAGCCCCCAGTTCCTGTATCATACTGCCAGCACTGTTCACAAAATAAACAAATGTTTGTTTTACAACATGGCAAAGGGGGCTCCATTCAACGCTGGCCAGATATGAAAACAAACTTTCACATATAAGGGCTTTTGATACACATGACTTACTTGGATGACAAGGGGCTCGGCTGGGGAGTGCTTAAAGCTTATTAATATTGCACAAAAGACTTTTGTTTATCATTTCGCCGGACTGCCTGGGAATCACAAGACTCAAGCCGCCACCCGGCTGGTGTCCTCGCATTTCAGCAGCCGTAACGTGTGGAGATTGCGAAAGTACTGCTGGTTTGAAGCCAAAAACAAACTCTCCACAGACCCAGGTGAAAGAACTCCAAACTGCCGGCCTCTGAGAACCAGACTTGGAATTTATTAAGAGTGAAGGGCCAAGAGCTCCCCCTACAGGTAGAAAAAAAATGGATGCCTTGAACCTGCCTGTTTGTAAGGGGGTAACTTCCTTCCAGAAAACATGGAACCCACAGCCTGACATTTCTTCTAGGGACATTTCTTCTTCTATTCAAAAAGCCTGGGTCTCCAGCAACTCTGGGGAGCAACTTTTCCTTTTTCTAGTTGACCAGCTCTATTCCCAGAATGTCTAATGAGACATTAGTACTCTAAACGCTCATGATCAAAAATTAGTCCTTTAAAAAATAATAATCAGTTATTTAGGCACTGGTTTGTTAAACTGGGAAGGGAATAGAGTAAATCAGATACGATCTCTGTCCTCTAGACTTATTCTGTCCAATACAGGGATCACCAGCCACGAGTGGCTGTTGGCCACTAAAATGTGACTAGTCCAAATTGGGATATTCTGTAAAACAATGTATAAAATATCTCATTGATTTTTCACATTGACCACATGTTGAAATGATAGTATTTGGGATAAATTGGGGTAAATTAAATATATTAAAGTCAATTTCACCTTTTTTAATGTGGCTGCTAGAAAATTTTAAATTACTTATGCATCATACACATTAAATGATATTTCTACTGTACAGTGCTGTCTAGACAGTTACATAACTATCAAGACTTGTAAAAATAATAGCGGAATCTTTAGCCCATGGTATTAGTGATTTGTGCCAGCTGAGCTGATTTTTTTCTTAAGTACATCTATTCATTTACCCAAATCTCCTGAAAAAAAGGGGAAAGTTTAAAAAAAAACTACACACACACTATGGCAGCCTTCCCTGCGATTTTTAGTTTGTTTTATTTAAATCTCAGCAAAATGGAATTAAAGACTAGGGTTTGGGTTAAGGTCACATATGTTGGGGGAAAAAAAAGATTTCAAAAGGAAAGATGTATTTTATCTTTTCAAACCCCTTCCTTCTGGCTATACTCTTTGTGTATTTAACTACAAGTAATTCCAAGAGCAAAAAATCCCTTCTACCAGAACCATCTTGCAAATTTGTTTTCAGGTCATTAGACAGAAGACATTTTACTCATTCCCTCCTCTGACAACTTCACCTACCTACTCAATCCCGGTTTTAAGCAAATTTGGGATATGTGAGATAAACAGGGTTATGTGAGTAATATGTGGCCCTAAATATAGTCAGACCACCAAACTTACCATAGCATTTAGACAATCCACTGAAAACTCACTAACAGTGGGCAGCGTTGCCATCCTAATTTCTGAATTCAGTTTAAATTGCACCAGCAACTGCCTTTGATAAACATACTCAGATCTGGCCCACGACCACCAAACCCACCCACCCATAAGAGGAAGACCAGCAGAGAATTTTCCTCTTCCCTGGGTCTGCTGGCTCAGATCTGTCCTGCTGATTTTGGTCCTAGGAATGTGCCAAGATACCACTGAAAGATTAACGACCTCTTTGAAGAGACGGCAATTCAAGGATTATAGGAATCTTTCTGAAATTTCTCCCTGAAATTTAGCCTTAAAATCATGTCAAAAGTGGGTATAGCTCTACAAGGCCTACAGGCAAATGGTCAAGAGGATGATCCTGTAATATAAAGACATAGTGAGCCAGCAAGTGCCTGGTGCCCTCTAGGCCTCTTCCAGTATAGGGTATTGCTAAGCCAAAGGTGGATGAGATTAGCAGAGCAAATTGCAATGTTCGTCTTTGAGATTACAGATGAAACTGCTAGAGGAAAAAAAACACAAGCAAACAAGGATTTTGGTCACAAGTTGGAACAAATATGGGCTCCTGCTGAATAGCTACACAGAGAAAAATTTGGAGTAGTACCCAAGACCCTCATCATTCTCCCCACAGACAGAAATGATGACTCTGGGAAGGAGAGGCTGCAATCCCACCACATG
This sequence comes from Macaca fascicularis, assembly GCF_037993035.2. Classification (NCBI taxonomy): domain Eukaryota; kingdom Metazoa; phylum Chordata; class Mammalia; order Primates; family Cercopithecidae; genus Macaca; species Macaca fascicularis. The sequence goes on along the minus strand of NC_088387.1, from coordinate 54,067,968 downwards.
AACTGTAGATCTGGGCTACGGTATTTGGAGGGCACTGGAGTGGGACAGGATATTCACTGAAGATATTTACTACTATGATTTTCCATCTGACCTTATTATTCTGGCATGGCTGCCAGCACCTTATAATCCCAGCATTGTATTCGCAAGCAATTCCTCTGCTCATTAGCAGAAGCTGAGTCCAACTTTGCTCTTGTAGGGGCTTGTGAATCAGCGTAGACCAACAGACAGTGTTTCCAGAAGCTAGCTCCAAAGAAACAAGGATGCTACTCATTGAGGGGAAGGCATCTGTATCAGTTAGGAATTGCATTTGACTGTTAGTAGCAGGGGCTGGATATAGCAGTGATTAAATAGATGTGCTTCCTCCTCGTGTGAATGAAGCCCTGAGCGAGGCAGTCCAGGAGGACATGGCAGTGCTGGAGTGTCAGGATCCTTCTCTCTTTATGCTCCATTACAGTGAGCACATGGTTTCCATCTGCAACATTGCCTCATGGTCTAAGATGGCTGTTGGCTGGGCCTCCAATAGTCACATTTATATCCAGTCATGGAGCAGAAAAAAATGGTAAGAACAAAAGGAAGTACATGTCAGCTATTGTTCCCTTCTCAAGCTTTCCTGAATCACTTCTTAATTTAATTTGCTAACTTCTAGCTACAAGGGAAGCTAAGCACATTGTCCCTCAAACGAAATCCAGTTCCTGTTATAAAAGAACAATAGGAAGAATAAGATGAATATCAGGTTGATCCCTGGGTTACTTCAGAATCACACACAGACATCTCTAAAGGAGAGTTACTTCCAGCTTAGAATGTTTATTTCAGCCTGGACAACCACATTAACAACAAGCATCGTGACCACTGGGTCACAGTACACTCTTGGGACCTCCGCCTTGGGTTGGATGGAGGAATTCTTTAAGATTATTTGAAACTTGTGCTATCTCTCCATACAGTTCCTCCATAGAAACAACATTGTTCCTGGGTCACAGCACTGTCAACATTTACAACAGTCATCATCTATGAAAGTGATAAAGAAAAATTAAGTCCCATTATTAAGATTCAACTGTCTCACTCTGTTGAACATAGTGTGACTAAAATCAAACAAACTGCTACACAAGTGACCAATGTACAAATACAAAAAGTGATATGGCAACTGCCACATCTAAATAGATCATGTCGACCCTGATTTTTCACAACCACCTGGATATGTCAAGTGAAAGTAGGAGTTTGGTTGTAGGGTACTGGAGAATAATAAAGTACCACATATAAGGAGGTATTCAATAAAAGGAATTGAGTGATAATAATGAAGATACAAATCATGATGATGATAAGTGGATGATAAATGACATTAACTCTTCACTCCGTGGGCACATGCCCACAGAGTGGGATCTTCAATTTATATGGATCCCTTTAATTTCTACTACACTTCACAGTTTTCAGGCAATTTTATCTTATCTATGCCTCAAAACTCAGAAGGAAGGACGGACATTATTAATAGTAGTGTTTTCAAACTGATGGGATAGAAGCTCAAAAGCAGCAAGTGACTAATTCAAGTTGTCACAGTGGATAAAGGCAGAAAGCCAGCACTAAAACCCCATCCTAGCCTGTAGGCTGGCACTCTGAATTATACCTCTCGAGCAGAACACATAACTTTTAAACTACTTTATGTATTTGAACCCTAATGTTATTTCTTGAAGATTTTAAGGTCTTTAAATGAATGGGTTATGTCTTTTTTGTCACTGAATTTGCCTGTGTGCAGAACAGAACCTTGTATACAATAGGAGAAACTCTCAATTAATGTTTATTAAAGATAATGATGTATGGACTTAGCATGCAGTGAGATCAGTAACATCTATTAGCATAAGAAGGGGCTGGAAAAAATAAAGGTGAGCCTAACCTCGGTCTACCAAGAACCCAAGGGCACTGTCTCTACCTTTGGTGTCTGGATCGTGGGTGGGAGAAGGTGATCAAAATTTGATCTCAGTGTTCCAGAGTTATCTTACTTGTAACATAAGGAGATAGGACTGGAAAAATTTCTGTGAGACCCTTCATTATTAGAACGCCATGATTCTAATTGCCACTTGAAAGCTCCTGAGAAAAGAACCATGTAAATGGCAGAGAGATAAGGTACTACGGTTCAAATCTTCTCTGGTTCTTTATGAAAAGCTTTAAGCCTTAAAACCTCTGCTCTGCCTTTTCTCAATAAGTTGTGCCAATGCAAATCCCTATTCTCTCAATGTAAGCACAATCACCAAAAAAGAGAGGTAACTACACCCTAGTGAGAAGCTCTACAAATACACTCTCCGGAGGTCTCCCTGTCAGGCTCCTACCTCCACCTACACCCTTTATCTCTAAGTCTCTGCCATCACTGATGCTGAAAGAACATGTTTTTAAGGTAAGATCTTCCAAATCCAGCCCTCTGTAAATCCTTGCCCCAGATCTGAGCAAACTAATTCTTTAGGTTAAACCCAACCTTTCTATCTCTCCAGAAATGCAGGAGAATCAAAGAATCAAAACTCAAGAATTCTCATGGCCTCCGTGTTAAAAATAGTCATGTCTTCAAAAGATTCTGACCTCAGATTTCAAATCCCAATTCTCAGTCCATCCCATTGAATCATCCATCATTTAAAATGTGAGAAAATTTTGAGATAGGTCTTTCCTGCCTTGGTAATCAACCCCACCCAGGAAAAGCTTCACACAGCATTCCATCCTCCAAGTCATGTTTTGGCTGATGGCCCACAGAAATCCCTTTTTAAGGAAAAAGAGAAGAAAACTAAAAATATGAGCGTAGTCCGCCACTCTCACACTACCCTTGAAATAAATCACCAATGCCCAGAATTCCCTCTTTTTCTCTAGTTTTAGATAACTATGTATTGTAGTGGCAGATGATGATAATGACCTTGATGACAATGATGATGATATGAGCAATAACAATGAACATTCTTGAACATTATCTACATACACTGTCCTAAGTGCTACAGATTTATTTTTTCCATTTAATCTTGACAACTTTCTCCAGTAGTATTATTAAACCTATTAGTTTTCTCATTTCACAGATAAGGCAACTGAGAATTAGAGAAGTAACTTGTCCATTGCTCTGGAGCTGAGAGACAGAGTTCAGACCCAGATGTGTTTGATTCTAAATCCTCCAAATATTTGACTTTCCTCCTTCTGAGAGATGGGAGGCAACAGTGAAACTGAGAGGCTTGTCCAGAGCCAGGAGAGGATGTTGAAAACGACTCTCAGGCATGAGAGCTGCAGAAACAGGATCGCATCAGAAGCTACCCCTAAAAAGGAGAGGATAAGCACAGGAATGCCATTTAGACAATTATTCTTAAACCAGATTAAACCCTGAAAATCCATTAAATTGGAAGCATCACTCTCACTTTTTTATAACCAAATTTAAGAATGCCATCATTTGGGGAAATTCCATAATTTGCAGATAGTGAAATAGTAACATTCACAACTAAAAACACCAATTCCCTTTCTTTTACCACCTGTGGACCTTAAGGGGTAAGGGGCAGATGGTGAATTTGGGGGGAAGCTAGTCTATTTTGAATGTTTATTTACAAGGCTACATTCATGCCATCTACCAAACACCATCTGCTGGGCTATTTCTTCCATGAAACTAGAGCATTTTGTTCCATAGCAAATAAAAGTGCGACCAGAATTCTATCAGCATGCTGTGTTTGGGAGAGCACCAACACTTTTCAAAACCAGCTTTAATCTTTCTCCAAGTCCGATGCAAAGAAGGCTCCCCTAAGAACAGTAACCCAGTCAACACATTCATTCATTCATTCGCAAACTCACTTTGAAAGAAAGCTGGCCCGCGTGGGCCAGCCAAATGTGGAAAGTTAATTTTACAACATGAACTGTTTTCACCCTGGGCCAAGAGACAAGTATAGGCACCATATGACCTGGGTCTGATTTAGTAGTATCTCGGGACTCAGAAACATGAGGGTATTTCAGCAAGGAGCCCCCACCTTTTCTATCCCCCCCACCAACCATCCACTAAAGCTTCCAAAGAATGTCTTTCATGTTTGTTGCATTCACTTCACAACGTGCTCCTGGTGCCTGTCCTTGAATTCTCGGCTCATTGCTCCTGAATCAAGGGAAGTCAAGTTGAATCTTTCAAAATGGGAGCCAGCAGTGGGTAAGCACATCAGTGGCAGGGCAGGAAAATCCACCCCCATCTACTTTTTGTAAAACTCTAAGTCCTGTTTGTTATTCTTAAGAGATGGAAGGCAATGTAGTTTAGAGAGAAGAGCCTTGGATTCAGAATCAGGAGACCTCAGTTTTACTTCCAGCTCTGCCACTGACAAGCTGTGTGGATTTAATAAATCATTTAATGTCTCTGGCCCCTGGGTTGGTCATTTATAAAACGAGGAGGTGGCACTGTAATAAATACATCACACTAAGACTAGAGCTTGTATTGATGCAAGTTAAGAAGCAAAACCTGCACAGAGTGAGTGTGGCGGCTGCAGGGTGAATGAGGAGGGGATGGCCCTCCAAGGAATTTATAGTTCTTCATGAATATGTAACCTAAAGAAGAAACCCAGAATATCAGAGTGAGCTTTACATAAGCACAAGCCATGTTGCATGGTTCCTGGTTTTGTGGCTACTCCAATAGTGGTGTGAGAAGTGAGCTTAGGAAAGTAGAACAGTGCAATAGTTAGGAACCAAGTCTTTGGAGTGGTTCTAGACCTGGGTTCTGTCCCTTACATCCTCCATGACCGTGGCCTGTTATTTCTTACACCTTCACCTGGGCATCTGTACAATGGGACAATGATATTGACTTCTGGTCGTATACTCACACTGGCTTGCAAAAGCGAATGATAAAATTCTGTGGCATTTTACCAGCTGGTTGACACCACATTGGTGGTTTGAAATAAGCTGTGGTGGGAGTATTTGCCACAGAAGTCAACCAATGCTACAAATCCAGGCATCTCCCCTGCTACTCCTCCAGATCTGGGTGTTAAACGTTTACCATCACACCACTGCCTACCTCTCAGCGCTGGTGTTAAGGATGAAGTGAAGTGATGTACACAAAGTATTTAACACAATATTTGGTGCATGACAAGAAATGGGAGCTATTATTATTGTAGCTATTAGTGACTCAGGAATGCCCTCTGTCTTTTCATCTTGCTACTTTTACCACTCTTCTCTTAAGCCAGATCTTATGCTACTTTCTGGAGATCCAGAGAGCATGCCCTGCAGTAAAAGGCTCTTCTACCCAACTCTTATTTGCTTGTGGTCTCTCATTCAGCAAATATGAATTGAATACCTACTCTCCACCAAATCTGGCACCAGGCACTGCAGATACAAACACGATTGAATAAAACTTGCCCCTGGATTTGAGAAGTTCACAAACCCTTTGATGGACAGGATACAACTAAGTCTGTGAAGGGTAACTTTTACCAACAATGTGGAAATCAAAGGAAGGCAAAAGCTGTTCCCAACGGCACAAACCCTTCTGCCACCTGGCATCCCAAGGCCTTGGAAGCAAGAAGCCTCAGGGTAACTTTAGGTACAAAGTGAAACCATCTTCTTTAAGATGACATAATTATTAGGACTACAGGGCACTCAATTAGCTCTCCTCCTCTCCCTATCCTGATGGCATTACCCTACAACTGGCAACGTTCTTCCCCACTGGCTATGATGGTTGCATGTATGCCGCCTGGAAACCAGAAATGTGTAACATCAAGTCTGGCCCCTCGCCAAATTTCTACAGGGCATTAGTAACAAACTGGTGAAGCTCATTAAAAAAAGAGAGAGAAACCTATAACCATTAAAAGTCCATTAAGCAGCCTGTCATTTTGTAGAGCTAAATAGCCCACAGTAATCAAAAGCATATGAACCCCAGCTGGGATACCCAGTGAATTGTTTCGATTTAGGGGAGAATTCATCAAGAAAGATTGTTCTTGGGATTGGGTTGATTTTTCTCCTTCAGTTCCTGGCCCCACGTTCCATTATAATTAAAGTGATTGATGCACCTCCCAGACAGAGGTGAGCAGTGACCACCAGAGCCAAAACATCTGCTCCTTCCAAGCAAACAGCTAATACAGAACTTGAGTCAAAAGGCACGTAATTTGAGGTTACCCTTCCACTGTCAATTAGGTATGGCACAGTCAACTCTTTGCTGTCTGGCTGGGTTACATCTGGGTTATCTGTGAAATTTCTCTTTCCAACCATAGAACGAGTTTTATCCATACCCAGGTTAGGGTCAAGAAACAAAGAGCTAAGTCTGAGGCCAAGAAGTGATGATCCCTAGCATGGGAGATAGAAGATCCATCCATCAGTTAATGAAATGTCTTCCTGCCCATTGATGGACATTTGTTAATTTCAGAAATACAGATTTAATCTTTCCAATTTACCTCAAACCCTCTACCTCTTTTCACCACCTCCCCAGCCCTGCAAGCTGTACCCTGGCACCACTCTATTGCTCATTAGCGCCTCCACAGGTGGATGACCACATGCTGAGGAAAGAGGTAAAAAACAGGCGGTTTATGAGAGCACATTACCAGTTTTGGCTCTGACATAAGAATAGTGAGAAATAAGAGAAAATTACTGACTCAACACAGGTTTAGGAGGTAACTATAGGAATTATTGCTCCATGTTCATCTACTCTAGCATGACACTAGATGAAAGCAAAATGTTGATAAAAAATTAAAAAACTAAGATGATGTTCAAATTCAAAAGGGCAGTTGAATCTGAGTGCAATCATTGCTCCCTTCAGATATTTTTATGATCATTGCTTTTTATTTTAACTTTTCCCCAAAAGATCCAAAAGTTTGATTAAAAAAAAAAAAAAAGTAGGCTGGGAATGGTGGCTCATGCCTGTAATCCCAGCACTTTCAGAGGCTGAGGCAGGAAAATTGCTTTGGCTCAGGAGTTCAAGACCAGCCTGGGTAACATAGTGAGACCTCACCTCTACTAAAACTCAAAAAAAAGAAAGAAAGAAAGAAAAATTAGCCAAGAGTGATGACCCGTGCCTGTAGTCCCAGCTAATTGGAAGGCTGAAGCAGAAGTATTGCTTGAGCCCAGGAGTTCGAGGCTGCAGTGAGCCACGATCATGCCACTGCACTCCAGCCTGGGCAACAGAACAAGATGCTGTCTCAAACAACAACAAAGTCATGCTCAGTATAATCAACACTCCTCCATCCAAAGCTACTCCAAAATCCTCTAGCAATTCCGTATATTTATATTGATCCTTTTAGAGCCTTGAACTGTTAAATTTCTGCTTGTGTCCATCTCCCATCATTGACTGTATGTTTCTCAAGGGCAGGGACATCTTTTTCCCTGTGCCTCTTATAGCATCTCCTTAATAGAATCCTTGCAACCCAGAGTCCCTCACTAAATATTGATGGAGTGATCTTTCAGTGTGCCAGGCTCAGCATTCCAATCTCTCAGGGACTGCCTGTACTAAATTCACCAAGCAGTTAATGAGCTCCCGTGCTGTCCACACAAACTCATTTGCTTTGGGAATGAAAACAAATCGATGCCCCCTTTATGCACTGAATTTGCTTAAGCATACATTGCAGATGATACATACATATGGTGTGCATGAAAATAAATGCTCCTGCACCAGGCAGAGGCCCTCTAGCCTCTTCTCGGCTTCCCTATCCAAATTCTGCCCACCCTACAAGGCTGAGCTGTCCCCTAACTTCCACTAAGAAGCCTTCACAGAACACCAGCTTAAGGATCTCTAGCTCCAAACAAGCAGCAGGCCTGGAACACAGTGAGTGTCATGAAAATATGAGCAAGAGAGTCAATGAGCAACACGAGGCATGGGTGGACAAGGTGGGACCAAGTTGAACAGAGTGAGAATGAGGTTGGAAAATTGACTCCCAGATATGAAGTGAGGCGAACTCTTCACCCAGACCAGTGGAAGCACACCCTTCCCCCATCACTCCCCATGGAACACCTTAAGCTCAGGAACCAGGGGAGATGTGGCCAACTGCTGGACGGGAGGAGTCTCTGACCCTTATGTTCTTTCTTCCTTGGATGTCCAATGGTGAAGGAAAAAGAAACATATAAAAAGGCCATAAATCCCGTTGCAAAAATAAAGGCTCCTTTTTAATGCCCAATAGTTAATGGCTTAAGTTAAATTCCAGACCTTTGCAAAAAATTTTGTAAGACCCCTTCCACCTCTTTGCTGCCTAGACTCCCACCCCTTCCAGAGGCAGGAAGGTTGCTAGGCTTTCTCTGGGTGGTTGGTGAACATCTTTACGGGGTGCTTATGTCCGTATTAATGGCATTAGAACAAACACACATTTTCAGATCATTTTGAAAACTATCCTGGGATCCAGAATCCAGTTTCCTCTCTCTAGAGTATTTTCTCCCAAGTCCACAGTTGTTTGCACAGAAACATTTTTGCCCATACAACATGTTTTCATACTGCCCGTGTCCTGTGGCACTCTGGAGGTCCCCTTCTAAGAGAGGCTGAGACTCTACCCTGTTCTGTCACTAGCACAGGCTATTCATGGCATCCCCTCCACTGTCCGAAATCCTCCTTCTCGTATGTCTTTGTCTCTGCAGGTGACCTGGCTGCTGAGGACAAGAAGGAAAATATGGTAGCAGAAGTCATGAGGAGAGCTGCTTCTGCTTTCAGCCTTTCAGTTCAACTCCTTGCTAGCGGAGTGACTTTGGCTTTCTGGACCATTTTTTTTTTTTTCACTAGGAAATTTTTTTATTGTTCAGCTAATTATAGTAAAACTTTTTCTGAAGACTGAAGGGTGAACTGAGGGGATCGCTCTCAGTCCTAAAGTCTGCCTTTACATTTTCTTCACTGCAACTAGGCTACAGATTTACTAGACAAGCTTCTAGAAAAACATAACACATCACAAAAAATGACCAATAAATAGCCAATTAATTAATCACTCAATGTATATTACACACCTACTCTGTGCAAGAGATTCAACAAAGCAATGGTCCCCTCCCTTGAATAGTTTCCAGTGTAACCTGACAAATCAAACAAGTACACATGAAGAGCTGGAAACGGGACATCTCCTTTTTCCCAGCTGTCAGGATGGCAGCCCCTAAGAAAGTCTCTCTGAACTTCCAGTTAAAATGCATGGCCAGCTAGAAAGGGCATCAGTCTGCCCCTCTCTACACATTCTCTCATCATCCCATGCAGAGAGGCAATATTGCGGGCCACACGGCACACTTATGGCCCAGAGGAGGGACTCTGCCTCTCTGCTTCTTCATCTTCTTATAATGCAAATACGAGAACAACCTCGCAGAAAAATCAGTCCTGGGGTCTGGACCTTTTTATGATCTGTAAAAAGAAAGAGCTACACTACATCATCTCTAAGTCCTTCCCAGCCCTGGCTTCGACCATCCTCACTACTCATTTTGTTACTTGCCACCGCCAATTATCTTGCTCTGTCCCCCTATCTATATCAAGGGAAACACCGTGCCTGCTCCTTTGTAACCCTCATCACCTACCTACATCCCGGGGTCTTTCTCGACTGCCTCCTCCACAGTTACCTCTACCCCCATCTTCAGTATCTCCCTCTCATTTATTTCATCCCCTCTGACTATCCACATGCTCAGATTTCTTCTCATCCAAAACCAAACAAGCGACTTCATTTGACCATACTACCCAGTCATTCTCTTGAGCTTCTCACCATCAGATTTCTTTATTGAACATCCTCTGCTGACATCCCCCACCAGTTCCTTATCATCCACTCACTCCTCAGCCCTTTGCAAGCTGACATCTGCTTCTCACTACTCTACCCTCTCAAGATTTACCAGTGGTGGCTTCATCATCAGGACTGTTCTTTGAATAGCACACTATCATAGATCCAATTCTCCAGAAGCAGAGCCTGAGATGAGGATTCATAAGCAAGTGGTCTATGAAGGCAGTGCCCCTGGGAGCCGGGGAGCAGGGCAGTGCAGGGGAAGAAGCAAAGCAAAGTCCTGCCAGGGAGCTCTAGTGTATAAATTACACCTCAGAGTTGTCCCAACCTGAGGCAAGGGAGCTGGACTTTCACACTCCTCCAGTGGCAGTCATGGGCTAAGGGCTCAGATAGGAGGTCGGGAAGTGAACTCCAGGCACTTCCTCCTCTCTGTACTCACCAGCCAAATCACTCCAGTAGCCTGGAGGCAGGCTTCACAAGAAGAGTCGCAGGTGTAGTCAATTGGAGCCAAAAGCACAACAAGGCTGGGCAAGGGACACCCAGATATGCTAAAGGAGATCCAAGGAAAATTCACGGTACACCAGCAGTGTCCATTACCACATGCTTTCCGTCTTTCTGCAGTGTTTGACAGTGTTAAACATGCTCCCTTTTGAAATTTCTTCACCTTGGTTTTGTGAAAAGAGGACACCCCTGTCTTGCTGTTCCTCTCTTAACTCTGTTTCTTTTTGCTTTGTCCCCATTTCCCTCCCAGCTGCCCCCAGATCTCTATTTTTGTCATGTACTGACTCATCTAGCTTTACAGCTTTAATTACCACATCTAAAATCACTCACTCCCAAATTCCAACTCTGAATGAACTTTCTCTACTTGGATGTCCACCCAGCACTCCAAAACCAATATGCCCCAAAAATGGAATTGTATTTCTTCTTTTGTGACTTAACCCTCAATTTAACTTCCTTGTCTGAGCACATTCCTGAGCTATAACCCAAGAAAACAACTTTCACTCCTGTCTTTTCCTTGTCCTCATGCCCAAGCAGATCTGAATTTCCTCACATCTTTCATTTCCTTCCCATTTCCTGTGTCACCATCTTAGTTCAGGCCTTTATTGACTCTTGAGCATATTTTCTAAGCAACTTTGGTACTAGTTTCCCTGTTTCTCTCTGCTCCAAGTCATCCTCCACCTACTGTTAAATTAATCTTCCAAAAGTAACACTATGATCTTATAACTTCTGCCACCTTACTTCTCAAGCTTTCATTGGTTTTGTTATGGTAGAGGCTTCTAGTACTCACCTATTCTGACTTCATTCTCCAGCCCTCTCGTAGTTGCATAGAACCATGCAATGAGTTTCAGATTGGGCTGTGAGTGAAAGGAACAATATCACTTCTGGACCAAGGCATTTAGAAGCAAGCATGAGTTCTCCAGGCTCTCTTTTCTCTGCTGTGATGAGTAGCCAAGTGTTGAGATGGCAGAGCCAAAGATAGAAGCACCTGGATCCCTGAATCACCATATGGAGGATGGCCTGCTGTCATCCTGGAGAGTAGTCTCACTGATGTTAGACTTTGTGTGTGCTAGAAGTAAGCTATAGTATGAAAATATTTGAAAATACTTTCACTTTTTTGTTTTTATCTGTTTTTACCGCCAAATAGCCTGACCTGTCCTGGCAAATATAGTAATTTTTTCCTACTACCCTCAAGTCAAGATTATTTAGTTTTGTATCCAAAGTTCTGTAGAACTGACCCTCATTTCTTTCCAGGTTCTTCTCTCTTTTATTTCCCTAGAAATATTCTGCCCTATCATATCTTGGCCATTAGCCTTTCACAATTCTCCTTGACACTTACTTGTCTCCATTACCTACCCGTCCCCACCCTCCATGTGCACACACACAGCTCCACTCCAACATTCAGCCTGTCCACTGTCTAGCCTCAGGATCGACAGATCACAGCCCATAGATTGGAAGGCATCCAGCCCTCCACCTGTTTTGCAAAGAAAAATTTTATTGAAACACAGCCATGCCGCAACCAGAGTTGAGAAGCCACAGCTGAGACCACCTAGTCCGCAAAATCTTTACTATCTAGATGTTGATGTGTAAAAAAAAAAAAAAAAGTTTACTGACCTCTGTCTAGAATATCATCTCTGCTGTCCCCAAGCTTCCACCTTCCCCACAGGCCACTGCTCAGAAGTGATTCTCCCTTTGTCTGCATTCCCGCAGTGCCTAGCTGTATGTCTCCTGGATGTCAGTCTACCGGTGAGATCCCCTGTTACCTTCCCTACTCCACTCTAAGCACCAGGGATGGCAGGGCATGTTTCCTGTTTCCTTTGGGTTCTCAGTGTCCAGCATCTTGGCTCATAACATTAATAGTAAGTATTCAGTGGATGCTAGAAGAAAACACAGACAACTCCTGAGACCTACAATGTATTAATGAGAAAAGAACAGACAAGAAAAAGAACTCTACGAATTACAGTGCTAGAATTCGAACACGGGGGACTTTGTATTTCAAACTGAGCAAACCCTGTTATATAAATTATAGTTGATGTTCATATAATGATTGCAGGACATTAAGCAACACCAAGTCTTCATAAAATATATGCTTGCTTTTAACTTGAATAGTTTTGCTTTCCAATATGATTTGAACAATATGTAAATGACCTTTAAAAGCAATGAATTAAAGTGTCAGACCCCACTCACAGTTTTAAACAGTGCTCTTTTATTTCAGATCCTGTGGCAAACTGGAAATAACCATAAACAAGAAGGTGAATGGTTTCTTATAGCTAATACAATTAAGTTCACAGCATTTGGAAAAAAAAAAAAAAACTTCATTTGCTTTTAAATGCTATTTTACAGATTGTTTCCATCATCACTACAAGCTACATTTTTTTAAATTCTAACATTTATAAAGTGTACAGAACTTCATAAAGACCCCATTTTCTGAATCACTTCCATGTGTAAAAGGACCCAGCCTAGTCTTACCTTTCCTCCTCCAGATACTCACACCATTGCCAGGCAAGGTGCCTTCATCTCTGTGACTGGCTTTGATTAATGAAAACAAGGACTCTGGCCACCCTCGTCTGCAGAACACCCAGGAGGGAAAATTGCTTTGATAACTAAGCTGCTTCTTTCATGTCAGCCAAAGATTATAGAAGATTCTGTTAAATATATTGGGAGCTGAGACACATGTTCCTTGTTCAAAACCCCATCCAGTCATTGCTCACCAAGGCATCACAGGGGAATGACCATTGTGAGAAGCAGCCGAGGGCAGTTTTCGCTCATCAGCCTTCATAGCTGTAAAAAGGCAGGACCCAAGCTCATGAGAGAAGCGTTGCCCTGAATCTGGACTGATAGTGATTTACACAGTTTGTTACCAGGATAGGATAAGTATGAAAGTGACAGAAAGCATTTAGAAACTTTACAGCAATTCAACATCCCCAGGACATCCAAGTTGAATGATTTTGTATTTTACTGATTATCAATCTACAACTGATTTGAATTTTCTTAAACGGCCCTTTGCCACACAGGGTTTGAGAAGCACTGCATTAGACAGACAAGTGTATATGATCCAGTGCACCCTCCACACCCACAAGATGGTCCCCACTGGACAGAACTTGGACTTCTTGTTTCCTGACTTTGCTTCTGTCTATAGGAAGCTCATGCAATGAAATGGGGTGCTCTAGGACCAAAGACCCAAACCCACTCTTCATACCATCACCCCAAACCCATCCTCCCAAGGGTAAGTTGAGAAAGGAAAGTGTGTCCTTTCCACTGGCTAATAGTCTGTCAAAAAGCAAGAAGAAGACAAAGGGGGCAACTATGAGAAGAGGACTTCTCAGAGGGTTCAGCCCCATCACAGGCACATGTTGAACCCATAGTAGGTCTATACATTTCTAGTACACAATCATCTTTGTCATGTCTCCTCTGCAGACATAAATGCTGCCTCAAACCGTGTGTTATCTTCAGCCTATTTGCATTCCTTTTCCATAGGAGGAGACTTCATATTTCAAGTGGATTTTTCTCCAGGACTTTTTACCTAATTCATTCTAGGACCAAACTATTCCAGGATACGCTCAACCTTCAGGGATTAAAAAAAAAAAATGGATTAAAAATAAAAGTCATTCATCCATGGACTCCATAAGAAACACTCCTAGAAAGGAGGGGGCATTAGCAGAGAGGTATCTAACCAATTAATAAGACCTGCCTATCAGAAGAAAAATGAAAACTCAGCCAGGAATTTGCATAAGCCCCCAGTCCAAACAGGAGAGAGATGAGAATGAATTGTTTAAACCAGAAAGCAGAAGTTAACACCTGTTAATGACTCGTTTGTTGGCTCACAAGCTGTTAACACTCAGACACACTGGTCGTTAAATGTGGTCATTACTTATTTCAATGAAAAATTTATTAGAGCCCCCATCTGAAGATTTAATGGAAAGGCAACCCTCACCCTGCACACCTGGTATACCCCAAGGAGGCTGGGAGCAGGTTTCTTCTAGCTGCTATGTCTGGATAAAAAAATAAGTACTAATAATCATCATCATGGCCATTCTGCTGCATCAATTACCTATTTCCTTCAGCAATCAGAATGTTAGATGAGTTCTGATTCACAGCTTGATACCTAATAAAGACCACTTGAGTCTTCATTACTTTGTAGGACCATTATGGTTAAGTGGGTCTGTTCTGTGTTCTTTACAAGCCTGCTGCAGGACTCATTATTAATAGATAGACTTTCGATTAAGCTGAGAACATTTTTTCATCTTTTCAGCCTTTTGCAGATAAAAAAAGGAAATAAGAGAAGACAGGATGGAGAATTCACAGTGACACAAACTTAGGGAACTGGGGACTGGTGTTGAGTCATGGAGAGGAGTCATGGGGAGTATTATTTGTTGCTGGCTGCCCCAGGATCATCATCGAAAGAGCAGCCACCTGGAATGTGAAAGGGCCAGGAATTCTCAAAGAAAGACTCTTTTCTACCATAACACCTAAATCCACCTTCATTGGTGGATTATGCAAAATAATGTCTGTGGCAGGAGAAATTAAATCCCAGGAGCCTCATCTAACCCCAGTTAAGAATTCCTGTTTTTTATGAAGGGGAAAGTGCATCTCAGAGAGTGCTAGAAAGTACGTGAAAATATTGGTCTCTTTTCCCCACATGCCTGGATCATCATGGGACTGGATTGTCAGCTCTAGCTCATAAAAGCACAGGATGCCTAGTTCAATTGATAATTCAGGTGATTACTTTTTAGCATAAGTATATTCTGTGTGATATTTGAGATATGCTAAAAAAATTATTCACTGTTTATCTGAAAATCAAATTTAACTGGGCATTCCATATTTTATCTACCAACTCTATACAGGACATTTGGCTATTGGAGAAAAGGAAACACTCTGGGGATAGCAGTTCCCCAAGTAGATCCATTTTAATGGATCATATGAATCACCTGAAAGAGAATACAGATGACCAAATTCCACCCCTTGAAGACTGTGACCAGGGACTTTGTTGAAAGCTGATTGAAGGCTTTGAAGATAATCATGACAGTGATAATGATGAGCTGGTATGAGGGGTCCAGAGTTCTACAGTATGTCCATGTGACCCCTAAAATTAAAAGGAAAGTAGAAAGTTGATTGGTGAACTAAGAGCTGACAAAGGTTGGTCTCACAAGGTTCAGCAAAGCCCTTATTCATTCATCAGATAGTTCCTGAGCTCCCACCATGGGCAGTGATATGCTTGACCCCTGCCCTTGTGGGGCCCAAAATCGAATAGAGAGCTGAGAATGGAATTTAAAGGAGGACAGACATTTATGGAGGGTTGTAGGGTAAATGCACCTGACAGCAATAACTTAAGCATACCCTTAGAATGACCCTGTATGGCAGATGCACCTGAAATGTGTGTTCCGAGCTAGGGAATCTGGGAGTGACCAGAGATTGATTCCTTGTCTTTGAGTAACATTTGAGTCCCCAGCCTGGCCTGTGGAGCACACACCGTACAGGGGATTGAGAGTTTTGAGTTGGATGAAGATTGCCAGATAGAAGTCCTTAAGGGGAGGGTGTTAAGTTAAAAAGCTTTATAAACTATGTGCTGTTTGCAAGTTGGTTGCATTTTTCCTGCCAATCCACAGCCACTGGACTGTAGATACAGTGGATACGTTGTCCAGCCCACTGCCACTGGACCATTTCTGTAGGTAAGGCAGATATCTTGTCCAGCCTGCCACCACCGGACTCTCTCCCCTGTATGTGAGCCCCTAATAAAACCCCATGTCTTGTTTGCTGGCTCTGGGTGTCTTCTCCAGCCTCTTGAACCACGTGCCTTCCCTATTGAGATAAATAGGGGCTCACCACAAGGGTAGTGTGCCAGACACCACAGGGGTGCTTCCAGCCATCATCTCATTTGGTCCCCAAAGCAGCCTGTCCAGGTAGATACTGCCATCCACTCTGCAGATGAGGCCAGTGAAGCTATAGAATTTCAACTTGACCAAGAGGGTAGCATTGGCAAATGCCAGAGGACACATTCACACCCAGGTCAATCTGACTCCAAGCATCTGCTTTTTGTACTACAAGCTTATATCTCCAATAAGCACCCAGTGGAACAGATTAAGTGTAGGAGACCTGGGTTTAAATATCACTCTGGTGCTTCCTAACTCTGTAAACTTGAGCAAGCTATTTCTGTGGTTTCCAAAACTGCTGCGCCTTACAACTACCGTCATTGTCATTCGCAGATAATCAAGAAAAATCTTCAAGCTGGGATGTTAATTAAAAAAAAAAAAAAAAAAGGAAAAAAAGTTCACATTATTAAAATACCACAGAGGTCAAAACAAAAGGAGATCAACATAGAAGTCCCTTCTTCCCAAACCCAGATTCAGGAGTCAGGTTCTCTTCCATTCTTAAATTCATTCCCTGAGTGTCTCTGAGTAGCAAAATTATTTTGGTTAATCCTTTGTTTCGGAAGGCGTCCCTGCAGAGAGGCTGCCCATGTTTGGGCATCCCGTGGTGTCCCCCAAGGCCTCTCCTATATCTTAGCAGAGAAAGAAGAGTACAAATGTGTAAGAATTAAATACATAAGTACTTAGGATGTTATGAGGCTGAGTATATCAGATTTAAGGTTTATGGACTCTAGATAAGCACTTCCTAAAGTCAAACGACATCTTGTCTGATATTTCCAGACTAGCAATCATTTTGTTAATCTGTAAAATGGCACTTCAGGTATTTCTCTGAGGATTAAATGCAATAATGTATTTAATATGCTTATTGCAATACCTGGCATATAGTTAGCACTCAGTAAATGTCAGCTATTATTATTGTAAGTTTTCGCCTACCAAACTGTGAGACCCTTAGGACATGACTCTACCATTCTTTGTGTGACCAGCATTTGCACAGTACCATGCAAAGTGAGCACCAGGTGGGTGTGTGAGTGGGGTGATGGATGGATGGAGGCATGAATAAATGGATGGAAGAGTGGGTGGCTAGATGGATGGATAAAGGAGTAGATTAATTCAAGTATGGATCTTCTGGCAATGATGACTGAAGAAAATCTTCATGGAGATGATGAGGATCAAGCTAAGCTATTATATTAAAGATAAGCCATGTGACAATTCTATGATTTAATGCTTGCATAATACTTTCATTCTTTTTCTTATTCCCAGTAAATGACTTACGGGACATTAACATTTTGGAAAACACACCAGTCACAAGGTGTGGCTGATCAGCATACTTCTAGGCACACAGTGGATAACTAGTACTAACTCATTCAAAAATAATAGTTATTGGCCAGGCATAATGGCTCACATCTGTAATCCCAGCATTTTGGGAGATGGAGGCAGGAGGATTGCCTGAGCCCAGGAGTTCAAAACCAGCTTGAGTAACATAAGGAGGCTGTCTCCACAAAACTTCATATATATATATATATATATATATATATATACACACACACACACACACTTACATGTATATACACACACACATACATACACACACACATGTGTACATATAAGTTATTTACCCTTTTCATAGTTGAGAAAATGTTAATGGAACATACAACATGATTTAATCCATAATATTATTTGAGATAAAATCCTATCAAAGAAAGAATAGAGCTGCTACTTTTATTCTGTCCTCACATTGCCTGGGTTTCAGAATCAGTGTGATTGCTGGCATAGCTTCATTTAAAAGAGAATGACTGGGCCAGTAAAATTTGAAAAGTACATTTTTATTTGCTCCAGTCTGTGCACGCTCAAGGAAGAGGGAAGAGAGGGAGAGCATATAGGAACAGAGGGAGCATAGGAGTAAAAGGAAGGACCCCAGTTGGAGAAAGGCCTGTAAATCAAGGGCCATCAGGCAAAGGACATGAAAAAGAGCCTGGCAGAGTTAAAATAACCAGGAACTGAGAAAAAACTAAGAGTTCAGAAAAAGCAAAGAGGATGGCATTAATAATCACTTCAGAAGGCAGTAGAGGGTGGACAACCCTTGCAAGGAAAAGAGCAGGAGGGAGTAATAATAAAGCGAACAGCTGCACATTCCTCTTTCAAAGCCCAGCAGTTACCACAGCCGCAAGCTCTTGACCTTGCCCAGGGAAAGGGCTCCTAAAGGCACAAGCAGGAGGCAGACCAGCCCTCTGAGGAGGAAGCAGTGCCCAGGGGACTTTGAAAGTGAGCTGGCCTGCCTGGGCTAGGGATATCACCAACCCGCTGGGCCATGCTATAAATAGATGTAGGTGGCTGTCTACACCAAGCAATTTTCAGGTTCCAAGCCTGCATCCCGAAGAAATAAATCCCCAAGCTGCTGCCTAACATCTGCAATTCTGCAATTACAGATTTGTTTCATCCAATTCTTTGTTCTCAGTTAAAATGGAGATACTCATCACAATAAGACATGAAATATTACCACCCATCCATTGTCATTGTGAATAAGCATAGCAAAACATTTTCCAAAGGTACTTTGCTGATAAGACAGGTAAAGAGATCCTTAACTCCAGGATATCTATAGAAGTTTCCAACAGGGTGAGAAAAGGGTTGGGGGTACCAAAACCTGCTGGGATCCTTCGCATTCTGCGGGATACCATCTGATGCTGAGGTCTAGTCTATAACAGGAGCCAACAAATGCTGACCCCAGAAGGTCTTTCTGCCCACTCCCATAATTGTCATAATTGTGCCAACTTGTCCTTCCCCAGAAATAAAAACAATCCTAAAAATATTTCTATGGTGGATATTTTGTGGCTGAAATTCCCCTGAGCTCATCTTCCAAAAATAATGTCTCAAGAATGACAAACTACTGATAATTATTAGAACTTGGTAATGAGTAATGGGTACCTTGAGGATCATAATATTCTCTCCAGTCTTGTAGATGCTTTTAAATCTCCCAAAAGAAAGTGAAATAATAATCAGTTATAAAAGAACATGTTTCTGGCCAAATGTGATGGCTCATACCTGTAATCCCAGAGCTTTAGGAGGCTGAGGTGGGAGGATCCCTTGAGCCTGGGAGTTTGAGACCAACCTGGGAAATATAGTGAGACCTCATCTCTACTAAAAATTTAAAGATTAGCCAGGCATGGTAGGCACACCTATGGTCCCAGCTACTAGGGAGGCTGAGGCAGGAGGACCTCTTGAGCCCAGGAGTTCAAGGGTGCAGTAAGCCATGATCACACAACTATACTCCAGCCTGGGCAACAGAGCGAGATCCCAACTCAAACATATACATATAAAATATGCATATATATACACACACACACACACACACACACACACACAGAGATATTTCTAATGAATTAATTCCACTGGATTAAAATGAATGATTGAAGAATAAACAATTCAATTCTTTAGATGTTTTACCCACCCCCACCCCAACACAAATGCACAGCTTCAGTTGCTTCTACTTATCAGGGGAATAAGTCTACTGCTACTAAACTGAATTTTGCTTTTCCTTTCCAAGTCTTGATGGCAGGTGGATATGGTCTGAATTGGCATCCATACTTAACTGAGACTCTCATCTTTTTTCCAGATTTTTCACAGACTTCGCCATTCCCATTTCTCAGAGCTTCACTTTTAGCCTCTTTCCTCCACCCCAGCCTCTGCCACCCCCAATCTTAGAAATCTTTCTTCTGCCTCAGTCTCCTGCTGAAGGATGCTCCTTCTTCTTTCTCCCTCCTCAACCACTGATTTGTTCATCCTGTTTAATCAATTAATGCATTCAGCTGGCTCAATCTTTGTCGCATGATAGCTGGCATTATTTAACCCTATGGAGTCTGCCTTGTTAGAAGCAAGAGAAAAAAGACAGCAACCTTGCTGTCTCCTTTTCAGAGAGAACTTTATGCTGATTTTTAAGACATGACTCATAATCAAACCAATCAAACCACGTCAAACAGGATTCCCAGATCAGCACTCTTTACTCTTTGGGGTATACAAGGTAAACATACGTACGAATTCACATTCAAGGACAACCGAAAAAAAAACTTTTATTGGGAAACTTATTTCTGTACCTCATTTGGAATCTTCTACCAAGAATGACTGATTTGAGCTAAACATGAAAGTCAAACTGAAAAATAGAGACCAAGAACAAAATCTCAATATGTGATGAAGAAGACTGACTAGTCCTTTGTGAGCAGATGCTTGCCAAAAGGCCTGGTCCAAAGAGCCAGGGTCATGGCTGACCTATCCGAAATATCTGCTACCTCAACACTAGTGTTCACTCCTGTGGGTCAGAAAGCAAGAAGAGCTGCAAACTGAATGAAAGGAGCCAATTTTCTACTCTGTCACTGCTCAAAAAAAACCTCAAAAGCAGCTGGCAGGATAGATTTGCTAGAGATACTCCCAAACATCTCTTGAAAGGAAGAAATAAAATCAATCCTTTTCAGTTTTTACTATCTCTATGAATTCTTTTTTCAAATGTTTCACTCAACGTGGTATCTGTGAGATGAATTCATGCGGTTGCATGTATACTAGTTCATTTTTTAATTACTGTGTGCTATTATAATCATGTGAATATGCAACTATGTTTTCTCTATTGTACTATTTCTGTACATTTGGAAATTATGAATAAAACTACCATGAATTTTTTTTTTTTTTTTTTTTTTGGTGATGGAGTCTCACCCTGTCATCCAGGCTGGAATACAGTGGCAAGATCTTGGCTCACTGCAACCTCTGCCTCCCAGGTTCAAGCAATTCTCCTGTCTCAGCCTCCAGAGTAGCTGGGATTATGGGCACATGCCACCATGCCTGGCTAATTTTTGTATTTTTAGTAGAGGTGGGGTTTCACCATATTGGCCAGGCTGATCTTGAACTCCTGACCTCAGGTGATCCTCCCGCCTCAACCTCCCAAAGTGCTAGGATTACAGATGTGAGTCACTGCACTCAGCGCATGAATATTCTTATACGTGGCATATGTAGCCTGTTCTCACCCATTTCTGTGGACCACACAGCAAGGAGGAAGTCCACGGCCATCAGTATGTACGTGTTCCCCTACAGTAAGTAGACACTGCTTTTAGCAATCTCACAATGTAGTAGACTCTTAACAATTATTCTGCCAATTCTTCCTCTCCCAGCTACAAAAAACTTCACCGTCCCTTATGGAGTCCTCTTACCTTGATTTCCTCCTTCCCTTTCCACACTGTGCCCTCCAGTGACCTCACTTATTCTTACACATTTACCTGTGTTTATATTTGTTTTGCCCCATCCTGGCTTCACTTCAAAGCATCAGCCATGTTCTTTCATCTTCTGGCAGAACATTTGCATCTGGATGTTCAAGTGATTGAAATGTGTTGAAGCAAACCCATCTTCCTCTTCTCTGACCCTCATCACTTCTCCCTCAGACCCACCTGGTTTTATTGCCCAGCTCCTGGCCATCTGGGCTGGTAACCTTGGCAGGCTGACCCCTAAGAGAAATTTAAATCCTACCAGTGGCATTGTTACAATAGGCCTCAAAGGGGAATGGAGTTCCCCAACAAAAGAGTTCCAGTTGTTAGTTTATGTCTCTTCAATGGTTGAAATGGCTACCAAACTGATAAATAGCAGAAATTTGTTTTTGTTTCCTATCTTCCAAATCACAAGAACACACTTCATGGATCAGAATCCACTGTCTTCAAATTCCACTCTGAAAAGAAAAGCATTTTCTCTTGTAAGAAGAAATGTTGGAAAAGAGAAAATGCAGTTTATCAAACATTTAAGAGCATGGCTTTGGATCAAAGAGAACTGGGGTTCAAGTTATTCTTCTGCCACCTCCTAGCTGTGTGACTTCTGGTAACTCGCTTCCTTCTCTGAGCCTTAGTTTCTTCATCCATACAATAATGATAGCCGTCGCTACCTTGCCGGTCTGTAGTGAAAATTAAATGAGATCAAGAAACTTAGTACAGCACCTGACACAACTACTTTCATTAAGTGCGGTTGGTGCGGCTGCTGTTGCCAATTCACTAAGTGGGAAAACGGGATAAATTGTAACTCGTTCAGTGTCCCAGAGAGGTTGCCACTGAACAAGCAGCAATTTCAAAGTTCTAATTTCTTTTACTTTGCTCTCTGAATAGCTCAGAAGGGATGGATAGGCTGTGAAAAATGTTCTCAGGCTGGTCAATTTGAGGTATTTCATTTCACGAATCTGTCTGTGAAAACTGCCAGCTCATTTCATTGATCAATGGCCATCCAGTGCTGGAGTTAAAGTTATTACCACCCTAAACTAAGGCCGAAGGAGATTCTTAGGAGTAAGAAGCTCCGAAAGGCACTCGGGGCTTCTTCAGAGACATGGCTGGGTTCCTCAATCAAGCTTCAATCCGTTTTATGTGCAATTTGCATTTGTACACAGAATCCTTTTTCTCATGCTGGAATTGTCTCCACCAGCTTGTGGATGGACTTTTGTAGCTGCCTCAGATGATACTTTCTAGCTTTCTGTGTATGCATTTGCAGCTGTCCTGTCTCCCCTTCAAAGCACCCTGGCTTTTCAAAGGTAAGCAGATCTAAGTGGACACTGTGTCAATCAATCAATCAATTGATGAAACATATATCAAGTACCTACTTGGTACTGTGTCAGGACTCTCAACAGAGGCAAACAAAGAAGAAAACACATTCTGTGGTCTTAAAGACTTTAAGTAACTAACAACAATACAGGTGAGTGGATCCTAACGAGGTAGCTCAAATAGTTAAGTGTCAAAAATTACTAGAAAGGAGATGGTCACTTCTGAGTTTAGGGATCTCAAAAATAATGTTAAACAATTCCCACCCCATCCCCATCGCCATCCCTCTGACAGAATTAAGAACAGAACCGTGCATGAAGTGGGTGCCTCATAAATGCTGACAAATAAATGCTAACACATGTATTACACGTAGGACATGTTCTTGAATTGATGTTATTTCTTTCAGAAAATCTCCTCCTTGCAAGTAGCTTAGATGCTGATTCCTCACAAACTTATGAGATTTAGCACAGTAGATTTCACACAGTAGAAATGTCATAGCGCTGGAGAAGGGTGGGGTGACACAGACAGAGCTTAGGCTTCCAGCTTTGACATCTACTAGTTATAAAGTCTGAGCAAGTTACTTAACCTCTCTGAGTCTGTGTCTTCACCTGAAAAACAGGAGCAAAGCCATCTCTTCTGCAAGATTTTTTGTCAAGATTAGAAATCGTGTAAATAAAGCATGCAATGGCACATAAAAGTGCCAAATAAACTGTATCCATTCCCATTACTCTGTTCAACAAAAACCGTCCAGCTCACTCTCCTCCTCATCTCCCTTCCATGGTGGAGTAAGTTCCTGACTCTGCCATACAGGACTCTCAGCTCACAAGACACCCACGATAGCAAACAAAGCTCAAAACACTGCTTCTCTTTATTTCTTCTTACATTCTTAAGAGAAAAAAGATAAAACACAACAACAGGCATTAAGAAACTAGGAGAAACTGGCCAAACTAAAACCTCCCCCTGGATGCTCCATGGATCCCTGTGCTCTTAGAAACTTCCCTGACAAAGTTTGCGTCTACGCTCATCTTTGAGTTTGCTTCACCCACCTCTGACCTATGGCTAGCCACATGGCCTCTTTATAAATGATTCTATGTAGAACAAATTATCTTGAAGAGATTCTATTTTACCATTGATAATTATTCACCAAGACCAATTACACCAAAAATCAATAGAATCCACAGATTCTATCGTCAGGAGAGTGGGAAGAAACAAATCCTTCCATTCATTCACATCAAGTCACCCTCATTCCCAGATTGTACATCTCTGCACTTGTCTCAGTTCCAACAGATTTTGTGGGGAATGAAGTGATAGGAAAAGCAAGCTTGTTACACCACAAATCACACAGATGCTACTGGTAAGGGCAGAAGTGTGGAGGCACACACTAAAAGAAGTATTTCCTTCTCATTCATCATTTAACCAGCTCTCTAGGTTGCTGTTTCAGGGCCAGGAAAACACCAGATCCAGTGAGAGACAGAAAGTCCCACTTTCGCGAAATGGAACTTGGACAAAGTTCTGTGAGGCCCAGGGAAAGTAAGGCCAACGCAGCGTGGCCAAGGTTCTGATGAACCATAAAGGAGAGGAAATGGCACTTTCCTCTGAGTCATGCAAAAACGATTTACTCTCCGTCCTTCTAACCATTAATGGTCTGAAAACGTGGGGCAACTAACCTCCAGAGCCACCCTGCTCCCACAGCATAGCCCGCAGTCCCGCGCTGAGCTGACACAGAAATCAGATCAAAAGTGAACCTGAGGTAGTGGCACTCTACCCTAACTGTTGACAGATGGAGAATGGAAGCCACATAAATGCTCTCTCTTGTGTCAGCACTATAAAAATGCCGGACTGACCCATGAAAGATGGAGATGGAAGCTCGAGCAGCCATTAGGAGCCATGCCTTACTCTGCGCAATAACTCACACCCATGGTATTATGAAAATGGTTTTATGGCAGTGGATTACCTTTTCCCCCCTCTGCAAAAATTACTGCTTATCAGCATCACAGAAATCAAGCTAAAACCTCCCCACCTTTTCTCTCTTCTAATACAATCCCTCCCTCTGGCCAGGAACTTAATAAAATGGAACATTTCATTATTCCGGTTTGCATACCTCTTTTGAATCTGAAACTGTCATCTCAAGTGAGCGCTCTGAAGTGGCCGGTGTGAGGGTAATTTGATTGCCTCTTGTGTTTTCTCAGACACATCTGAATGCCTGAGAAGCCACTTAGCGTCCAGGTCTCTTGCTAGACCAGATTTGGGAGTTGCAAGGGGAAGGAAATCATTCAAAAGCAGCATTTTCTGATTCTTTCAAAATAGTTTGGATACAGCTTTTTCATGAGCTATTAACTGCCTGTCAGATTCCTTAAGAGGGGAAAACAAAACCAGGTGTATTGAGAACGTATATAGTCTCAAATAGCTCAACTCAGTAAGGCCCCTTTTTTTCTACGGCCCATGTGTGTTTCCCATCAATGAACCTGAGCAGTGGGAATCACCAAATTGAGACTACTGTCTCCTACAGTGGAGGCGTCGAAACCTTCCTTTGTATTCAGACAATTTAGTCTGTTGTAGATTAATGCACCCAGTTAGAATCCTTGGTGTTAATACTCTTACCTGGTATGTGAAACCTTTATTAATATGCAGAATCTCAGGCCCCACCCCAGACCTCCTGAATCAGAATCCTCATTTCCACCAGATTGCCAGGTCATTTGTAAACATAAAGTTCAAGAAGCACCGGTTTATACCACAGAAGCAGTATATATTGACCTACACTCTGACTGCCCAGTTTTTTGGCTAGTCACCAGTTGGTGTTGTCTGGGTAAATCACGTAACACACTGCTACAGACACAACAACTAGTAAGATTTGGTCCCCTACCTTTGGAGAGTTCAGCATATGGAAGGACTACAAGGCAGGAATGTTTGGAATCTGCATGGTATTAAAGCAACCTCAGGGCCCTCACAAACCTAAAGACTTTAAGGGGTAAGCTTCAGAACCCCCCAGATCATCAGGCTGCCCTGTATGTTAGGGCCCCCTAAGGTCAACCAGACCCTCTCCCAGAGCCCTCTTTTGAGGTCTCTCACAATCTCCTCTACTTAAACCCATCAGCGGGAGCAAGTCTAGCTCGAACTCCAGCTCTTCTGCCTTTGAAACAGCCTTAACCATTGCCACTCCCAGCTGTCCAGCCCTCTGCAAGCTTCTCTAAAACACTGGCACCACACAAATATTGGCAGTCATCAAAACGAGACCCTTTTAACATAGCATTGGTCCCATTCATGCTTTGTGGCAGAGACATTTACCAGTCATTATCTACATGTTCCTCCCTTTTCCTCAGCTCAGTCACAGTTAGGAAGGGCACTGTGACTAGTTGTGACCAATAAGCTTGAAACAATCATGAAGTGTGTTACTTTTGGGATGAAGCCATTTAGAGCCAGAATGCAATGTTCTTCCCATCCATTGGTGACCACAATGGAAGACATGTTCCAGAGGGTGTAGCCAAAAGATGCAAGCCACCTGAATCCCTTGGAAAGGAACTTCCTGGAGAACTCAAAGCCCTACTAGTAGAATCAGCATAAGGAAGAAATAAGCATTTATATGTTAAGCCACTGGGATTTGGGGACTGTTTGTCACCACAGCATAACCTAACCTATCCTGACTTACATATCTTTATGAACCACCCTTTTTTGTCTTCTTTGAGTGTGTGTTTGTTACATATGAGTTTCATGTTAGGTATCCAAATTTTTTGTTGGCCAAAATGTGGCAAGAGGTGATCCAACATAGCAAGGACTTTTCCTCATGTTTTCTCAGGTAAATGCATACATCCCACTTTTCTTAAAATAATGATTAAAAAGCAGAATGAGATTTGCCTTATTACATGATGTTTTGTATTATTGTTGAATTTTGTTTAATTACTTCCCTGTCCCAGCCTTGAAGTTGAAAATATTGTTGGTTATTCAAAATGGTAAACAAAAATAGTCCCCAATATAGTCAATGATTATGTCTGAAGAAGCAAATAAAAGCAATCATTTAAACAGGTCAGTAAGCACATATTGGGGGACAGCACTTTCTAGCCCAAGTTACTTCTGCAGGCTGTTTGTCCTGGCAGGGAAAATGCCCTGGTTAATTCTCTTCTCACCAACTGTATAAATACTGTACTAATTGTAGTAGGATTCGCTTTTCCTAGCAATAACAACTCACTCTAATTTTTCTCTTTTTCTGATTAAATTTGTCTAATTTTTATAAGAATAGCAAGTTGACAAGCTATTTAATGTTTTAAGAATATGCACAAGACCATGTTGTGACTTTAAACAACATGTAAATAATATTTAAACCGTCTGTTCCAGAATCATACTGCCTGCCTGCCAAAATCCTTTTTTGGAGAAATTAGCTTTTCATTTTTCCCTTTTAACTAGCATTTAAAATGAAAAAGAAAAAAAAAAGTTCACGCCCACAAGAGATACTTTAATAAAATCACTGGGTATTAGCAATCTGGTTTACAGTGCCAGGAATCCAGGGTAATTCTGATTTAGGATTGAAATTCTGCCCTGCATTGAGCCTGTTGTGTATGGTTATGGGAATAACCATATTGCTTAGTAGGTCAGAACGCCCACCCCACTGTTATGAAGATCCTTCGGATAATGGACCATTTGGGCTATGCTACTCAGGTCAGGTTATGCAGGATGAGGAGAGGGAAGTTCTGCTCAACCCGTTGGTGACTATTCAGGCATCAGGCTTTGTAGAGATGTCTTTGTTGTTTAACTATTTACCTATTTGTTTAACTATTTGCTTGCTTTAAAAGCTATAATCAGATGATCCAACAAAATTTATATGGCCATAGAAGTGAAGGAAAATGGCAGTTATACGTAGTTGTAGAAAATTTGAGTGAAGACAAATCTTACAGAAATAGAAAAAGAAGAGACAAAAGGAGAAAAACAAAACAAAGGGAAAAGAGGGAAAAGATCAAGGAAAGAAAAACTCAGAGAGACACCAAAGGATAACAGATTAGATACACCCAAAAATATACTCTCCTATGCACAGGAATTGTGTTTTCTACTCTGTGCATCCGCTGTCCTCTAGAGTCTAGTCCAGTGCTGAAGACTCAGTTTGGCCTTGACTGAGAGACAACATTAAGTAAGCTAATAATCTTTATTCCATATTTGGTTCACAATACCGTCAGCCAGTCTAGTTGAGGCTAGGAAATTTTGGATCGAATCTTGAGTTACATGGTTGACACCGAACAAGAATCCCATAGAATTGTGGTGATAAATGAAACTCACTGCCAGTTACACAGAGCTAAGCATTTCCCTGGAATCCTTTGCCGCTATAAAGAACTGCAGGATGGGCCAGGTGTGGTGGCTCATGCCTGTAATCCCAGCACTTTGAGTGGCTGAGGTTGGCAGATCACTTGAGGCCAGGAGTTCGAGAACAGCCTAGCCAATATGGCAAAACCCCATCTCTACTAAAAAAAATGCAAAAAAAAAATTTTAGCCAGGCATGGTGGCACACACCCTGTAGTCCCAACTACTTGAGTGGCTGAGGCATGAGAATCACTTGAACCCAGGAGGTGAAAGTTGCAATGAACCAAGATCACACCATGGCACTCCAGCCTCAAAAAACCAAACAAACAAACAAACAAACAAAAACCACCAAAAAACTTGATGATGCTTAAGAGAAAAAGGAGAAGGAAGAACTCTTTCTATGGTCTTCCTGATAGCCGGATATGAGACTACCAGTGGAAATATAGAAATGTGAATGTAAGTGGAAAACAGAGCCATTGCATAGCTCTCACCAGTGACAGATGGTTAAGGACTTGCCCTCTTAACTGTTACTTCAATGCAATCCAGAATGATGACTGTATCTGTGCTGTCCTATAAAATCTGGTTAAAACTGCCTTGGGCCAGCATCCCACATCCCCTAATAACCTATGTGGATGACCAGAGGCTGATTGTCTCATGGTCACCTCTGGGTAAGAGCCCCTTTGCAGTCCACACCAACTCAGATGTGGGAGTCCCTCCTCTCCCTGGGATAGAAACATACTTACACGGCACATAGAGCCACACTCACCAGTGAAGTCTGTGTGAAGCACAATTCACTGAAAACTTTAGGAAGATGGATGGCAACATAATAAGTGAGCTCAAACAACTTAATATACGTTATCAATTCTAGATCTAAAAATCCATCAGGCTCTAACCTGTTGCTCCTCGTCCTACTTCCCCTCCTTCCTGACCCCAGAACAACAGATTCTCCCATTGTCCTAAGAACTCCCATTTTTTTCTGCCTTCTCCTAGAAATTTCCCTGAGACCTCTCTTTTGGCCTTCAAATAACCCACATTACTTCATGAAACAAAGTCAATTCTTTCCTAAAGCAGTAAATTTTGTTGCCAATTGTTAATCATTTTCTTGTTATAACCTATAGCAAATAAAGAATACTGGACAGGCTTCCTTGACTGAAAATATCCCCCTCATTCATGGCCTTAGGTTCATTAAGCATTGTCCTTTATAACAAGTTGTCTTTAGTAGTTAAATGCTCATTAAGTCGCCTATATGTGAGGATGCTTATATCTATGGCTATATATCTATAACCATATCTGTATCTTATCCACAGCTACAATTATATCATTAATTTGCCTGCCAGCAAAGTCCAAACCAGTAGGAAAACACTGTGTGCCTGAAGATTCAGAAAAGGCACAAAGAAGAAAGAGGAGAAGGAAGAGGAGGAAACACCAACACCAAGAAGAAGGTGAAGGATACAAAAGATCAATTTGCCTCTTTCACATTCTGGCAAGGGCCTGTCTTGAATACTGAATCCAGCAGGAAGTCCCTTTGCTCAGTCCTTAGTAGCTACCCCTGTCATCTCCCTCCCTCAAACCAGGTAGATCTGGTTGCCTCAAGGGCAGGAAACCCTGCTCAGACCTCCTGTTAGCCCAGCCCGCCCCACACCTTCTCTCTGCCTGTCTGGAGAATCAGGCAGACAACCAACTGCTCCCGGAGAGGGAAACAATTAGGGAGAGGGGGCCCCTCCCTCTTGGCCTTGGGCTGCCCAGCCAGCATGATTAGCATAATTACAATATGTTCATCCAGCACCAGGATGAAAACTTGTGCAGAGGGGGAAGTGTTAACACACAAGCCAGCTAAACAACAGTCCTTCGTAATTAGCTAAACAGTTCCTCTTTTAGAGCTTTCCTGGGATATTCCCAGAAAGCCCCAGGCTCCAGGCAGCATCTTCAGGACCAAAGGCAGCAGCAACAGCAGGAAGACCAAGTCCCTACCTAGAAAGCAAGGAGCTGAGGGTCCCCCATTCTGGAGGTAGCATTTGCCATTGTGAAGCAGGAAATTACTTCTCTAGATCTTTTCCAATGAGCATCAAGGAAATACCCCTTCACTCTTTCACTGTTTCTTAACTGACCTTAAAGAAGTTCAACTTTTCTGGGCTTCAATTTCCTCATCACCAAAGAAAAGAAAATAATCCATGCCCAACAGATTGCACAAGGCTATTGAAAGAAATAATCACATAAAAGCTAGGAAATCTCTAAATAGCAAGAGAACTGGATAAATACTAGGCAGGAATGATGGCCTAGAAAGTATCTGTCTGGATTTTTTTGTTTTGTTTTTTAGAGACAGGACCTTCATCTGTCACCCAGGCTGGAGTGCAGTGGCATGAACATGGCTCATTGTAGCCTCAACCTCCTGGGCTCAAGAGATCCTCCCACTTCAGCCTCCTGAGTAGCTGGGGCTACAGGCACATGCCACCACACCTGGCTAATTTTTAAATTTTCTCATACAGACGTGGTCTCGCTATATTGCTCAAGCTGGTCTTGAACTCCTGGGCTCAAGCGATCCTCCTGCCTCAGCCTCCCAAAGTGCTAGGATTACAGGCATGAGCCTTTACACCCAGTCTCTACCTGGATTTGAATTACTGAAGTCATCAAATATCTAAAGGCACATTACATTGCTGCCCTCCCAATCCCAATGATCCTCATCCATACTCCATCACCACAGTGATCATATTAACATGGCAAGGATTGACTTATTCAGGTTCTCTACAGCATGTTTTGCTGCCTTTTTTCTGTCATTGCACACAAAGAAAATTATAATATTTGTAATAGCCTCCAGGGTCACTGGTTGCTTCTGGCAACCCAGGTCCCATCCTGTCTTCCAAGGGCTAGCGGGATCAGTAATTCCACATGACCTACACATCCAGGAGTCACCAACATGTCCCTCCATACTGTTGGGAAGCTCAGCTCAACATCACTGGTTTTGTTCTGGTGGTTGGTTGGTTGGTTGGGGTTTTTTTTATTCAACAGACTAGTTCCTTGTGATTCTGGAGCCTATGGTGGCCCAAAGCAATTGTTCTCAACCCTGGCTATATATTAGAATCACCAGGGAAACTTTTAATAAACACCAGTGCCTGGGCATCATCCCAAGAAATTCTGATTTAATTGGGCTGGGGCATGGCCTGGGCATGAGGTGAGTCTGACGTGCAGCCAAAGTTGAGAACCATTGCTCTAAAGTAGCACTTCTTAAGCTTTAAAGTAAAATCACACCACCTGGGGATCTTGTTAAAAGGCAGATTCTGATTCAGCAAATCTGGGAGGTGGGCCTGAGGTCCTGCATTTCTAGTAATCTCCTAGGAGATGCTGATGTCCCCAGACCATGCTCTGAGTAACACAGGTCTCAAGAAGTAGATCTTACATTTAAGCATTCCTCCTAATCCCCTGGAAGGCCTTGCTGAGATGAACTGCTGGGCCCAACCTCCAGAGTTTCTGATTTGGCAGGTCTCATGTAGAGCTGGAAAAATTGTACTTCTAACCTGTTTCCAGGTGATGCTGATGCTGCCAGTCCAGGGATCACTTTCTTTTTTGTTTTGTTTTGAGACACAGTTTCGCTCCTGTCGCCTAGGCTGGAGTGCAGTGGTGTGACCTAGGCTCACTGCAACCTCCGCCTCCCAGGTTCAAGTGATTCTCCTGCCTCACTCAGCCTCTGGAGTAGCTGGGATTACAAGCACCTGCCACCACGCCCAGCTAATTTTTTGTATTTTTAGTACGGATGAGGTTTCACCATGTTGGCCAGGCTGGTCTCGAACATCTGACCTCAGGTGGGGATTACATTTTTTAAACCACTGGTATAAATATTAGCATGGAAGAATCTAGCCTTTAGGATAAATGGGCCCTAGTTAGCAGACTAAAATTCTCATGATGCAAATGCTAGAATTCCCTAGAAAGAAATCCTGGAATTATGCCCAGCCCAAATTGATGCGTACCAGCTACTTTTCTGGGCGATTCTACTTGAGAAGAGCTTCTAACAACTGCTGGAAAGGCCTGATGGAGACCTCCTTTAGAAGCAGGCATCCTCTCTTCCTGGGACAAATGTTCAGAGTCTATAAAGAAAAAACTAGATTCTCCAAAGGAAAGCCCAGAGGAACCCTGCAGAAATAGGTTTCTAGTCACACTCTAGCCTCTCTAGTGATTCTTCACTGTCCCTCAACAAAGTTGAGCATCTAATCCCTGGGAAGCTAAAGAGGCTCAGCCAACCTTCTGAGTGCGGAGTGTCCTCACACCACACCACTACCGTCTGTGAATCAGAAACCCAGGGCTTCCATGTCCTTTCATATTCCCATGAGTTTCACCACGAAAGAAAACAAAGGAGCCAAGGTAGGCTAAGAGAAGAGAGGCTGGAAAAACAACGAACCCAAAACGCCTTGGAAATGGCGCTCAGTGGTGCCTAGGTTTGCCAGCCCTCATTTAATGTGCTGCCAGTAATTGACCATAACGACGACACCCTAGCCAGTTTTCATCATTTGATCTGGATGGTTCCCAGGTAACAAGCTCCAACTG
The DNA here is from genome assembly GCF_037993035.2 of Macaca fascicularis. Lineage (NCBI taxonomy): Eukaryota > Metazoa > Chordata > Mammalia > Primates > Cercopithecidae > Macaca > Macaca fascicularis. The sequence goes on along the minus strand of NC_088387.1, from coordinate 54,035,607 downwards.
GGAGGGCTTGATTGCTATCAAGCCAGAGTGCGGGAGGCCTTCAGCAGGGCTGGCAACAGCATGTGTGTGATCCACGTGAGAGATTTCCAGCTCCAGGATGTCCCAGAAGAAAAGCCTGTTAACACTGCAGCCGGAAAGCCAGGATGGGCCCTGGAGCCCCGGAGCTTCATCACATGATAATCATTCGATAGGACGGCCTGCCCAGCCCCGGGGCAAGCTCACCAGGATTAGCGCTGTCCTGTGTTCATTGACAGCCTTGACATGCCTCACAGCACCCACAGACAGCAGGAATTCAGTTGTGTGGGTAAGTACAGAGTAATTAACCAGGGTCAAGGCAGGGTCTGGTTTCAGAGAAGCCTGCTTGGGGATCCTTATCACATTCCAGACCCTCAGGAGCTGGGTCCAGTTGCCTTATTCCTCTTGGTCATGGGAGTCAGATAACCCTCTGAATGGGGTGTCATTCAGCTCTGGGCACCAGGTTACCATTTGCCCCTAACATTTCCCTTCAAACTCTTGAGTCTGTAATCACAAAGCCAAAAGTCCCTAACAACCAACAAGAAGAGAGGTGGGACCTGGAATATTGGGTAAACCTAGGAGATCAGCCAGGTGGACATTTATTCAAATGCTGGCTCCAGTACATACAAGATTTTTTGTTATTGCTTGTGGGGGGTTTTTTGAGATAAGGTTTCTCTCTGTTGCCCAGGCTGGAACAATAGATGAGCTGAGCCTCTTTAACTTCCCAGGGATCAGATGCTTGACTTTGTTGAGGGCAGTGGCATGATCAGAGCTCACTGCAGCTTCAACCTTCTGGGCTCAAGCAATCTTCCCACCTCGGCTTCCCGAGTAGCTGGAACTACAGGTGCGAACCACCATACCCCACTAATTTTTTCTATTTTTTGTAGAGACAGGGTCTCACTATGTTGCCCTGGCTGGTCTTGAACTGGGTTCAGATGATCCTCCTGCCTCAGCCTCCCAAAGTGCTGGATTACAGACATGAACCAGCACACCTGGCCCAGGACACAATAGGTTTTTACCCAAGGGCAAATTGCTTAATCACTCTGGGGTTCAATTTTCTCATCTGTGAAGTGGTAACAAAAACACCTTCTGGGGAAGTTATATAAGTAAAAGTTTCCATAAATCACCTGAAACACAGTGGACACTTTATTATTGTCATTTTTGTTGTGATTATAACTTTCAGCTACTTTTATTAATAGTGCTACTATATTGGATTCCAATCTCCCTTCCTCACTTCTTCCAGGGTTCTATAATGTTCTTGAATAGAGAAGTCAAGGAGATTATTCTATTGAACAAGACCTATAGACACAAATGGTAAGTTCCAAATAGAAGTGTATCATAGATTTCAACCTAGACATCTGGAATTCAGTGGCTTAAAGAGTAAACTTCTAAATTCAGTTCCATCACCAGCATTTATCGAGTCCCTCTCTGTTTAAACGGTTTTGGGAGCTTAGAGGATCATTTGCCAATTGCACTACCTTAACTGGGAGTTTAAATGCAGAGATTTCTGCCTTTTAGCCCCAGAACTAGAAATAACAGGAAGAGAGGGGCTCGTGTGAGTGAGAGCAGGATTTGGCATCTTCCGGTGTCTCTGAATCTCTCCAGCACAAGAACGTTGGGCTTCAAGCGACTTTTCCACTCTATAAATTTGGCTAATTCTGTTAGGATTCACTGGAACCAATCAACCAGCCCGTGTTTCTTGAGCAAGGAGCTATAACGAGGTATGAAAATCCAGCTCTCGAGAACCCAGGGAACAAGACTCACAGATGTAACTGAGCTGGAAAAAATTACACAGCTGAAAATCTCAGGCCACATATGGATGTGGTTCAGGTTCATATATGGATGTGGTAGGTGGGTGTGATCTGCAGCACATCTCCACAGGATATGATAAAGTGGGACTTGGGGATCATTTTTCAGATGGTTGCACTCATAGTAAACTGGTATGGCATGAAGGGAGTGTTGAGGGAGAGAAACCTTGCTGAGACACCCACAGAGGATTCTTGCAAAGGAAAAGAACCACTAAACTAAATCACTGATCACACAAACATTCTGAGTTCATGTTGTTAATAATTGGAACCCCCGGCTGGGCAAGGTGGCTTACGCCTGTATTCCCAGCACTTTGGCAGGCCGAGGCAGGCAGATCATGAGGTCAGGAGATCGAGACCATCCTGACTAACAAGGTGAAACCCGTCTCTACTAAAAAATAAAATAATAATAATAAAAAAAAATTAGCCAGGCGTGCCTGTAGTTCCAGCTACTCGGGAGGCTGAGGCAAGAGAATCACTTGAACCCAGGAGGCGGAGGTTGCAGTGAGCTGAGATCGTGCCACTGTACTCCAGCCTGGGTGACAGAGCAAAACTCCATTTAAAAATTAAAAAATTAAACAAAAAATAATTGGAACCCCCTTGGTGGTGATGGAATGGAGAGGACAAGCTGGATATGAGAAGCACAGTATACAAAGAGTGGATAGAAACTAGAATCCAGTACGTGTCAGGCGCATAGAAAGAATATTTTCCAAAGGCCCTTTAATCCACAGGGTAACCGGCCAAGCCCAGCTGGACATTGCTATGCATTTCCTAAATTATAGGGACATCTCTACCTTAGAAAGACTAGCTGATTAGTATTGCCAGAGTTTGTGGATAAAAAATATAAACAAGTTTTATTTACTGTTTATCTGAAATTCAAATGTAACTGGGTGTCCAGTATTTTATCTGGCAACCTGACAAGTGCTCCTTTACAATTTGAGAGTCCATTCCATTGTTTCAAAAAACCTTTCCTCCAAATATGGGTAAATTCCATCCTTATTCTCCAGTCTTAAAGTCAAACACCATGGACTGACCATCTGCATCCACATGAATATTCCTCCTTTATTCAGAGAGGGACAACTCAGGTTCTCCAACTGGAGAAGTCAGCTTTCTTTGTAATTCATTGGCTTGCCCTGGGGATCTAGTTATTGGAAAGGGTGTTTTCATAAATGGAAAGATATTTATAAATCTTTACCCTATTCTAACACCGCAGCTAATGAAAGTGCCCATGTTGCTAAAGCAAGAGGCTGAACAAACAGAAAGCAACAGGGAGAAGGCAACACCATAAGCCAGTCATGCAGTTCTTCTTCCTGCTCTGCTGTTGCCAAAAGAACCTTTATGGCTGGCAGCAAGGCTGCTAAGCCTGGGCAGGAAAAGGGAGGCTAGACTTCAGCCAAGTCAGGGATTTATGGCCATTTGGGGAACTCTGGTGCCATTCAAACAAATCTTCACTTGAAATGAGTTTTGGAAAAAACAACAACAATGTCTTGGTATTCCTCTACTGCTCTCTCTTACCAGGAAAAGCAAATCTATGTCCTAGTTTTCCCCACTATACTACAGCATCAGAGAAAGCTAACTTCCTCTCATTTGCCTTGGATGCCAATTTAGGGTTTGATGCATGCCCACTGTGAATGAAACCATCGATCATCAGCTCCCACATGACCTCCACAGATTCTGAGACTGATAGCTGGTCTCCTTGTCCAGTTGCACACACTCACGCATATACTAACATGCACACACCCCACAAATGCATCCAAGCTCCTGGGTTTCTCTATTGCATGTGGAGGGCTGTCTACAGCAATGAATAGCATTTAAAAGGCAGGAGGAATGGCATGTTCTTCTTTCCTGCATGATCCCTAACCATTCAACACCTTTACTTCATCCCTCTCTCAACCAGCTTCTAGTACAGGACCCATGCCCTCCCACATGACTTTGACATGATTTGACAGTGTTGACATCCTCCTGCTTGCAATGCATTCTCTCCTAGCTTCCACTGTCGTCTAATTCTTTCCCCCACCCTTCTCCTTCTCTTCCTGTTCCTACATCTTATCACAGTTCTTCCAGAATATACAAAAATCAGTAGCTTTTTTACATGCAAACCAGATAAAAAACAGAAGAAAACTTTGTCCAATGGCAAAGATGAATGTAAAATATGTAACAATAAACTTAAGAATTGTGCCAGAACTATATGAAGAAAACGTGAAAACCATATTAACAAAAAAATTGAATAAAAATTTTAAAACCTTATTCTAAAACAAAAAGAGTCATTATTATAAGAATGTCACTTCTGATTTATCTAATAATTAAATTTCTTTCCAGTTATTAAAAATTCTAACAGGAGTTTTTTTAATTTGATAAAATATTAAAGTCCATCTGGAAAAATAAACATCTGAGAAAATTCTGAATAGGGAGAGTGAGAATGACTTCATCTTACTACATATTAAAATATATTGCAAAGCCACTTATTAAAACAGTATCATATTAATACTTGAATAGGCAAGTGGATGATTGGATCAGAATAGAGTGTCCAGAAGCAAACACAAACACATACAGAAATTTAGTGTATGATAAAGAAGGCATTCCAAATTACAAGAAAATGCAATAGGAACAAAAGACATGAATAGGTAGTTTGAACGGGAAGGTCACACATGGCCAATTGATAAAACAATGAACAACTTCTTTCATATTAAATAAATGCAGATTCAAACAATGAGATGCCATTTTTCATCTCCAATAATACAATTTAAAAATTGAAAAATACACAACATTCATAAGGCAGTGAGAAAAAAAGCACACAGATACGTTTTGTGGTTGGGCATATAATTTAGGAAAACAATTTTGAAGGACAGTTTGGCAGTGTCTGTCAAAATTTCCAATGGATTTAACCTTAGACCTAGCAATTCTATGTCTCAGGATTTGTCCTATCAATAAACAATACTTGCACCATTGGAGATATATGTATGTATATGTGTGTGTATATATGTATACACACACACACACACACATATATATACATGAGATAGTTCTCTGGAACAGATTGACAAAGCAAACTACTGATACAACCTGACTGCCTATCATAAGTTTGGTAAATAATGGTGTTATATCATGGAATACAGTACAACTGACAATAAAAACAATATATTTCTAAATACACAGACGTAGAAAGATGTCAAAAATATACTGTGATGCAAAAACACTAATTACAGAACAATTTGTACAATAGGGCCCCACTGTGTAAACAAATGTACATATTGTACATATATATACATAAAAATGAATATATAAAGAAGAAAAAAGAAAAAATGTTTATTCCTATATACACAAGAAACCATGCCAGGAGGCTCTGGGAAATGGAACACAGGATGCTGGAAGGGGAAATTTTGCTTTATATTTACTATAAGCATGTAGTGCTCTTTTAACTAAATGAAAAAACAACATAATTTTTACTAAAAAGATATTCTGCCCAGGAGCAGTGGCTCACACCTGTAATCCTATAACTCTGAGAGGCTGAGGCTCTCAGAGGGGAGGACTGCTTGGGGTTAGGAGCTTGAAACCAGCCTGAGCAACAAAGCAAGATCTTGTATCTACAAAAATAAATAAATAAATAAAAATTTAATTAGCCAGGCATGGTGGCGCACACCCGCAGTCCTAGCTACTTGGGAGCCTGAGGTAGGAGGATCACTTGATCCCAGGAGCTCAAGGTTGTAGTGAGCTGTGATTGCACCACTACACCGCAGCCTGGGGGACAGAGTGAGAACCTGTCTCAAAAATGAAAATAAAGATATTTCCCCAGGTTCTGACCATGAATATCTCAAGTACAACTCAACCCAACATTGGTGACATCAGAGTAATGACAGAAATTTAGGAATTTGCGATTCTCGAACTGAAAGGAACTTAGATGCTGTGTTAGTTCATTCAGGCTGCTATATCAAAATACCTTGATGGGTATGTATAAAGAACAGAAATATTACTGCTCACAGTTCTGGAGTCTGGGGATTCCAACGTGAAGTCACCAGCAGGTTCAGTATCTCCCGTGTGTCCTCACATATCAGGAGGGATTACCAAGCGTCCTCTCAAGCCTCTTTTATAAGGGCCCTAATCTCATTCATGAGGGTGGAGCTGTCGTGATCTAATCACCTCCTGAAGACCCCACCCCTTAATACTACCGCATTAGGGATTAAGTGTCAACACATGAATTTGCAGGGGGCGTGGACACAAACACTCAGACCATAGCAGATGCCATGTAGTTCAATCTTTCGTTTTACATATAAGGAAACTAAAGTTACATGGCAAATTCAAGGGAGACCTGGAACTAGAATATTCACTCAAATTCTCTATCCTTATTTTGTATCCTTAATGATACCCATTCTTCAAATCTCCCAGTGTAGAAAATACGTAGAGTGATGTGAGCTTCCAAGCTGACAGGGCAGGGCTTTCTGTGACAGCCACCAGCTGCAGCCAGTCAGCCTCTCTTCCCAACCTTCTCCATATCACCACAGTAGTTTTGAAGTACTGCATTTCTTTCCCCAGCACATTCTAGACTGATTATAACCTCCTTGTTTATGCTCCTCTTACTTCTTCCACCTCAAGCATTCTCTACTTTGACTACACATTAGAATCACCTGGGGAGATTTGGCGTTCCCTGAGACCAGGCCACACCCAGTCCCTTAAATCAGAATCTCTGGGTTGGGGAGGCAAGCCCAGGAATTGATTAGACTACCCAGGTGATTTCAATGTGCAGCCAGTGCTGGTGCATCTTCCTCTAACTTCTTTCTTGGCCTAGTAACACCTGTTGGCCCTTAAAGACCTCTCTGGGAATCCTCCCCTGATCCAACCTTGGCCCCATTCACCCTATGCATATCTCTATCACTGGCCTTTCCTCATGAAATTGATGATAATTTGTATGTGTCTGTAAGCTCCTGGGGGGACAATAGTAATACCTTACTCTTCTTTGAATTGCTGGTGTTTATCATAGGATGTGACTCCTGGTGGATGCCCAGTAAATATTTGTGGACCTCTTCCTCCCAACTCCCATGAAATCACTTCATCTTCCCATGGCATCTCATATCAGCCTCTTCCTTCCTAAACCCACTGCCACCATGAAATTGAAGTTTTGGTCATCTCTACCTGAATTATTATTACCATAACCTTTTACCTAGGTTTTCTTTTACTATTCTCTCCTCTCTCCACTCCGTTTTTCCCACCATCTTCCCAGATCTTGGTACAGATCATAGCACCTGCTAAAACAGACAGAATCAGCCTAACTCCAACATGACGTCCTCCAAATCTGACCAAAACATTTTCCTTTTAGCGAAATTATCCAAATAATAAACATTAGGAAGAAGATTACTGCATATATTTTCAAAGTCATCCTAGAATGTTGAAGAAAAAAGAAAGGCCTGCTTTGGGATGATTGAATGCTCTAGAAAAATGTAACTTGTTTGACTTACTATTTACCATTGATTCAGGCCCAGATTCTATAAAACTGGATGTTAACAGCTATAAAATCAGCAAGTTACAAGTGATTTTTTTTTTTGTCCAGTAAGATTGCAAATGAATTCTACCCTGTAGAAATGATAGTTCCACAGGTTATGGCTTTCTTGCTCTATAGAGCATTAACCAGATTCGTATCTAACTGTGTTGTCTTCTTTCAGTATTCCTTCTTTTATTGATTAGATACGCTTTGGTCTTTCAAGCTCTTCTTTGAACCAGTTTATGACTAATGAATTTTTAAGAAAATCTTTGACATGCATTCACCATACACTTGTATGATTTATTTTTAAACTTTTTTTTAATTATACTTTTATACCAGAAGCTCAGCCACACGGAGTATCTGCCAGGGCAGCTTCATGCCTTAAGACCTTTGCTCATGCCATTCACTCCAGCTAAAACCTCTTATTTTGACCCAACATCTTTCACACTCTTATTCATCCTCCGAAGCTCTTCTCACAGGGCTTCTCTCTATGAAGTCTCTCCTGATCTCTTAATCTAACTTATTCCATTCTTCTGTCTTCTCACTGCAGCTGACCTACCTATATTCCTGTTGTGGCAGCTCCGGTTCTGTGTTTTAACAATTCAATTGGCAAGTCTTTCTTCTACCACAGCATCCAGCTCAATGCCTGACCAATAAATGTTCACTGACTATTTGTTTAATCGGGAATAATCAGTCTTAAGCAACCCACTGTTTCAACACTTGGCCGCAGCCAAACTCCAAGCAATCTAATAAATGATGGTTGGGGGATTTCCAAACTTTTAGAAAAAAAACCACAGAAGATGATTGAAATTGAACAGGCATTTATTGAGCACCTTCTAGGTGCCAAAAGCAAAGATGAATAAGACATGGAATTACGCTATCCTCTCAGGAGTAACTGAGCTTGCTTTCCAAGCCTTCTGTGCTCTGTTTAAAAAGAAACATTAAATCCTAAATGAGTTACTGAGAGCTGCACAGGCTAAGTTTACCAAGTGTTTTCCTTGGCCTATGGTATCTTCCTGAGGTGGAGACACTGATGGCCACAAGCATTCTCAGCCAGCTGTGGCCCCCAGCCTCCCTGGGGTGGTTTGGCTCACTGCAGAAGGTAGCAGTTGCCCAGTGGGGGCCCCATCAGGAGCCTGGGGACAGGATATGGGCTAAGCTCAGCCTCAGCCTGGGAGTTCCTTCTGTGGGATTCTTTAGTAGCCATGTGTTCCCAGAGTCCTCCTTACACCACAATCCCACAAGCCCAGCTCCAAGTTTGCCTCAACTGTGCTGAAAGGTAGAACTCTAGGGTAGCCATATTATCCAGCTGCATCAAACGGATGAGTTGGAGAACACCCAATGTCCTACCAACGTTGCAAAACAGCTCTCCACTTGCTGCTTTGGGCTTCAAAGGGATATTATGTTTTAATGAGCTGCTGTATAATTAATCAGCCTTCACCCCCGTCCTAGCTGAAAGTACTGACGGAAATAAGCAAACACCCAAAATTTGCTATTTCCCTTTCCAAATGCCAACAGTGAGGAAACATTCCCATGTAAATCAAGACTGGTTGTGGATGGGTTCTGGGCTCCAACAAGTCTGCTGTCCAACCTCATAACTCAGACTCACTGCAGAGACCTGGGCTCCTCCAGGGGACATCAGAGGGCACAAACCCTGCTTGCCTCCATCCTCATCCACCATGCAGAGGGCACGGCTCTTGGTGTGGTCATCCTAAACAGACTGAGGCCATTTAATCCATTCAAATTCCCAGGACCCAGCCCCACAACCAACTGGGGCCACAGAAAGCCAGAGGCTTTCAATCTCAGCTCTGAGACATGGCTGTGTTGGCTTGGGCAAGTAATTCACCTACCTGGGACTCAATGTATTCATCTGTAATAGTAACAATAGCAATAATAATAAACTATTTCTTGAGTGGCAAGTGTAGTATCATAATTAAGAGTGAGTGCTCGGGAGTTAAACAGCCTGGGTTGTAACCTGGCTGCATCGCATACTGACCCTGTGACACGAGCAAGCGCTTTAGTGTCTCTGAGCCTCAGATCCCTTATCTGTAAAGTGAGGATGACAATGGTACCTAGCTTATAGGCTTACCGTGAGCATTAAATGAGATAACAAAAGTAAAGTCCTTTAATTAGTGCTTAGCCCATAGCATGCACTCTCCAATGTTAGTTATTGTTAATATTATCATCGCTATTGTTATTATTACTATTTTTGTTGTGCATCAGGCAGTGTGCTTTGAAGATATTGTTTAATTCTTACAATAACATCGTGAGGTTGTATCTCTTTATATGTCTATTTTATAGATGAGAAAACTGAGACTCGGATAGATAAAATAATCTGGTCAAGGTAATAGGAAACAGTAATAGTAAATCTAAGATATTAAAGATCTATACAACTGCAGAACTACCATAAGGATTTGAGATGACTAATGCAAAGGGCTAAGCCTAGCACAACAAATTCTTAATAAATGTAATGATAATTATTGAAAACATAAAACTGGCACTAAGAAATAGGCAGAACACATTTCTCAACCCAACTTCTGATTCATCTGTACAGACCCAACCTTCCTTCCTTAAGGAGAAAGGGCTCCACGTTGAATGAGCAGGAGATGCGGTGGCAAAATATGGACAAAGGTTTCCTCCATCTGAGACTGTGGTGGGACCTGAGTGTTTCGTATTCTTGAAACTTCCAGGGTCCCTTTTCCTCTTAATAGCAATTAGGCACAAATATTTCCTTCCCATGTAATATGGAAAATCCAGTGCTCACCTCAACATATCTGCAGACACTCAGGAGAAGGCTGACTTCTTCCCAGACAGCTCTGGCTCTGAATTCCTCTGCTGGGCTCGACTCTGATCCCCCTTTACCACTGAGACTGCAGCGGCTGCTCTCCTGCTCTCTGCTCTCCCTCCAGGTGTAGACATGGACCCTCCCTCGATCCCCAAGCATCACGAACAGGCAGACATTGTGTGTAACAAATTTTACTGAAGGTTCAGGAATGAGTACAGCCTACCAAAGAACACAAGTTAAAACTGTCACTGGACCACTGGACATTGTTCCCAGCACACAGGACTATGTACTACTGTCCTTCTCTTTAACTTTGGCCAGCTGTTGTCATTTTTCCTGGACCCCCCCACTCCAACCCTCTCAAAATAGGCCCTTTGCCCTTATCCCTTCTTCTGAGTTTGCATCCGTTTATCAGCCCATCTGCCAAAATCTCAGAACGCCTGTTATTATAGTACAGAAATCACGTTTGTTCTCTTTTTGTTGGAAATCTCCTCCACCTACAACTGCATTCCTTAAAATGGACTGCAGAGTGCGGTGCCAGGCCATGCACTTTGGTTGCCAGTGCACGACGAGGTAAGTACAGATGTTAAGGTTTTATGGCAACTTGACACAGTAATTTTTATGTCTGCTGAATCTAATCATAAAATAAAAATGAGACTTGTGCTTTATATGTCTTTTTTATTTCATGTTTTTAATAATATATTTCATGATATTTTACAAAAGTACCAGTCCAGGAAAGAATAGAGTTTTAAAAGCTAATTCTTCACATGGATCTTGGAGAAGCACTGATCTAGACTGACCCAAAAGGCCTGCTTTATGGAATCCAAATATCCCTTTACTGTGTATTCCCAAAGAAAAGAGAAGTTTTCCTACCCTAAGGAATTCTGCTGCTCTCCTAGGGCAACTGGATTAACTCAGAAAATATTTTTTTTCCTCCCCATCAGCCATAAAAAATCAACGCATGATTTGCCAGTCATTGCAGCTTATGGGGCAGGAGAAGGATGTAATGATAACAAAAAAGTCCATTTACGCCACCCTTTAGCATTTATAAATCACATTCCTATGCACCATTTCATTTGCTCTTCATGACATCTCAATCAAGCAGCATTAGTATGCGTCCTACTTGATGGATGAGAAAATCGAGGCTTTGAGAAGTAAGGTCTTGCCCAAGGTGATTCACCCAAAATACTAGAACAGAACTTAGAGCCAATGTTTTGATTCTAGACTCCATCCCCTACCACCATGTCACTGTGTGATAGAAACCATTGGGTAAACATATTTCAGATAATAGTCCAAGGGGCTTGAATAGCTAGATATCCAAATTCCCTTTTATCTTTATCTTAAACTGAGTCTGGCCTCCAGATCTCTAGCTAGGTAATCAAAGTGGCTGGTTTTTATTCTTTTCACATTGCACCACCTAGAGATAAGCACAGGCCTCTCACCTTTGCTCCTTGCCAGTTCTGCTTTACAGCCTTGTCTACCTAGCTACCACCTTCTTGACTCAGAAGAAAATGGGTCAGGAATTGCCAGGGACCAATTGTAAGAACAGAAAGCAAAGCTCAGAAGTCAGTCTTGAGCTTTCCCAATGGCGCCTTGCCTTGAACCCAGACATCTAATATGTGCTGTTTTCTAGTAAGGCAAACACTCGGTATTGACATTAAATGCCTTCATGGGGCATAGCCACATGCTGATAAAAGTGATGGCCAAAACAAGTGTGAGGCAAGAGTTGAAAAACAATTATGGTTTTAATCTGATTAAACTGTTGCCCAAAAGAAAACTAGAGGGGTTTTTTAGAACACTGTTTCTGTACTTCTGATTTCTTCCATTTTTATAGCATAAAAATAATTAAAAGTATGCCCACAATACATTTGGTTTTATTCAGCAGGCATATTGAAGAAAATTACGTTTAGTAATTTACATACACTGGAAACATAATTCATTAGATTATCCAGAAAGCTAAGAGCAGCAGGCCAACATGGACAAATCTCTTATGTAATGTCTGCAAGAGCCCATTCCAGGCACATAAAGAGAGCTTGGATTTTCCTAGGAACCATTTTCTTGCAAATGAAACATTTAATTATGGAGCCAAGTCCATAAATAGACCATTAACACTGGGAGGGGGGAGGAATGCAGCTATCCTGCTGGATTCGCAGGGGAATATCCTACAAGAAATTCATCAATGCCATAGATAATTAATTACAGCTCACCTTCTCCCCACATCACCATGCCTTTATCAGCCAGCATTAGGGAAACAGCAGATGGCCAACCAAAGACAGAATGCAATTTTCTGTCAACTCATTACTTACAGAATCGCAGATTAGGTACGAGACCCCTAGAAGGTCACCTAGGCCATTCCCCTGTGTCCAAAACAATCTGCACCAGAACTGTCCCAGTCACACGAGTATCTATCTCCCTTATTCAGAAAGCATCCCCAAGAAAAGCAATTTTCCTGTCCACAGAAGCATGGAATTCCAGGGACTTCCCCTTCCATTGGGAAATGGTCCCTGCAGGCTGAATCCTTCAGGGCCTTTTTTCTCATCAGTATTTGGGTTGGTGTCCCCAGATGGTGCCAACACTCCCAAGTCGGCTTAGCCTGCTGGGTTCCATGGAGACACTTGTGCCGTAGGCATTCTCAGGGTCTTTTATTCTCTCCTTGTGGAATGCCAGAGAGATAGCACAACAGGGCTTCTTGTTCCCAGAGTATTTTTATGAAAGACTTAAAAGACCACGAAAAGTTTCAAAAGCCTTCATGACTATTTTAAGGTTGTTTACTTAAGATGAAAGTACTTGAAAATTCCCGACTTTATTTTTATCCATCTGTATCAGGGCTGGCTCGTTACTCACAGCACAGTCCGTTGTGTAGGGAAAATAAAGTTTCTTTATTCCCCCGAAAGGCTCTGCTCTTCCTCAGAGGGCCCATATTAGCTGGGTGGCTGGGAACACTTTGACTCGCCAATAATTGTATTTCAGGCCTGTCCCATGGCAAATGTCCCCTTAGAAACTCAGTCTTTTCAAAACTGAATTCCCTATCAAAAGTCATTCCCTTTCAAGTGAGTCCAGGTATGTAGATGCATTTTGGTCTCTCGGATTTCACCTCCCCTTCTGTTCTCTAAAATGCCATCTTGATATATGAAGGGTTATTTTACCCTCTGGCCAGCAGGGGAGACGTTTCTATGGATATCCCCTAGTCCCAGCTGCATATCGCCTGGAACAGATATGCTCCCTACAGTAGTGACAATGAAGATGATCAAGACTCATGGTGTGCTTCCTTTTTGGGTAGGGCAGGGAGTGAAGGGGCACTGTCATTTGAGGTCAGTGTGCTGGCACTCACCATGGCAGCGCATGTTCCCTGGCACTTGCTTCCATCTCCAAGGCCCTGCACCTGCAGCCTCTTCACTCTGACCATAGGCCTCCTACAAATCCATAGGCTGCCTCACTCAGCCTTTCCTCATCCCCTCACCAGGTAGATGGGCCCTGCTGAATTCCTTGCAAGTCACCACTAGACCATGGTAGCCAGGAGCATGGCCTACTAGCTTTTCAATCCATCCTTCTGTTGCCTGGTCTCTTCTTCGCCACGCCTCCCCAGCCATGATGGAGGTCTGAGACTTGGATGTCTTCACTCTTCTCTCTCTCACAAGTGCACACACACTCATGCGCACACACACACACACACACACGAAATCACTCAATAAAACATATCTCCCAGCCCTATAGCCCAATGCTCTTCTTCCCCATGTTTATCTGGGTACAAATGACAAAGACCCAAGGGGCCTAGAGGAACAAAGATGCTTAAGTCTGCTTTTCTCCTCTGCTCATCCCCATTCTTCTTCCCACTCTTACTTGGCCCAGAGAGGCAGGACTTTCCTTTTATTCAGCATGTCTTCCCCCTAGCCTAAGGTTGCAACCTCAAGGTTTAGCCACCGTGGCAAAAGGGGCATCTTCTCTGCATATGGAAGCACCTCGGTGATCTAAATTCTACAAATGTAGTGACTTGTCAACTCTGGGTTCACTTGCAGCTAGGGATTTCCAAGCCTAAAAATGGTTGATCTGAGACCTCGGAATGTATTCTTATTGAATTTCATTTTCCTCAGCAATCCCTGTGCCTCCTAGCCTTAATAGCCACACAACCATACCCAGTCATGTGCACATAATGGACACACATACGCACACCCCTTGTTACCTCAGTTGCGGGAAAATGGCAGCACCAAGGTTCAGATTTATCCTGGTTTACTAACAGACCAAGGAACATGGTGAATCCTCAAATCCTTTTCTAGAAAATCTATCATCATGATAAAGTCATAAAAAAGCATGGAGATGATTGGTTTATTCCACTATTTATTTTGAAACTTAGGGACTTAAAATATTCCACTGTATGTCAAAAATCCTATCAAATATCTCTATACAATGGTACAATTAAACTCCAAAGCACACGAATACACACATGCAGAATTTTTTATAACTAGATCTCAAATTAATATGTTTTCAAATTCCATTATCTTGTTAATTGTATCCATGAACTCCCAGTTAAAACTATGTATATCTTCAGTTATGTCCTTGTTATACCCCTGGTTATACACATAGTGGCTCTTAAAAAATGTGTGATGAATGAAATTGAACCCTCCATGCAATGCCATAGGAAGAACTCACATCAGTGACAAAGCTTGCCCCGCTCCTGTAGTTTCTAGCAATATGGAAACAAACCTCTTAATCACAAGGTACTTTGGGAGAAATTTTTTATGCTCAGTCATTTATTTACTAGCTCACTCCTCATCATTGTGAGCAGACTACACAGCATTGTGGAGAGATTTATGGGACAGATTTTAATCTCAGCTGCAGGGCATGCATCAGTGCTTATCTCTAAATGGAGGTGTGTTTTATGTGGTCATTGTTTCATGTGATCACAGGCCAGCCAAATGACTGCATACCTGAAACCCAGGAGTGAGAGCAACCTAGTGGGAGGAGAGGAGGAGCTGCAACAGGGGGGAAAGGGGTTTGTTACGGACTCTTAAGCCACGGACTCTTAAACTACAGCACGTAAATCCAATTAATCTCAAACACAGTTGGTGGAAACAAGGAACTTGGGCCTGAAATGTGAAAATCTCACTGGTGCAACAGATTCCCTAAGCCATGGTGCTTCCCCAGGTATGAGCTTGCCTCAATCAAGGAAACACTGAAGCTAAATTCTTTCCTGGAAACCTGACCCCTACACCCCCAATCCCTTCCTCTGCATTCCAGGCTGAGAGAAGAGCTTCCTGCACCGAACTGAAAGGATCCACACGATGTAGTTTAAAGTTGCCACCGGAGTCTCAGTGACCTCTCCTTGCCCTTAGAGGCCCAGCCAAGCTGGCTTTCTCATCAGGGCCCCAGGGAGGAGCCGTGCATGGCTCCACTGGCAGCAGCTCCTATTACAGGGCCAAGGAAGGCCTTACTTAATGTGCCCCCCACGGGGGCCTTTGACACTTGATCCTCAGTCACTGTCTTCCACTGACCTAATGGGCCGGAATAAGTCTTTCAGATTGAAAAAATATTTTTGAACTTGAAAGCTCATATGTTTTCTTCCAGAGAAGGCCCATTCTAATCAACCCAAGAGGCCCTTGACTGTGTTCATTTGTCCATTCACTCTTTCGGTATCGATTAATGGCCTATTTTACAGGTAGGGTACATGAAACTAATTTAAGAACAGAACTCTCCTAGAGGTTTGTGTTTATTTTTGCCCAAATTGTCTTCAAAGGAGTTAGAAGATGATATAAGTAGACAACTGCCCAAACACAGCTTTAAAAGAGAACTAGGGCAGGGTCACTCCGCTCCGCACCCACCTAGGTTTGGGGGTGAGGAGCGTGACTAAGTGGAAAAGCAACCCACTCATCACAGACCACTTCCCCTGCCGACCCATGATCCTAAATCAGGAACTAGATCACAGCCTAGGGAGGTTCAGGAAAGTCAGGAGGATGTTACAGCCAGGCAGCGCGCACTGGTCCTGCCCACCCCTCTTTCTGTACTGTGTGTGAGCATGTGTAGTGAATGGAATTGAGTCTCCCCAACATTCATGCCCTCCTGAAACCTCAGAATGTGGCCTTATTTGGAAATAGAGTCTTTGCAGATGTAGTTAGTTAAGGATCTCAAGATGAAATGGCATTCTTGTAAGAAGAGAGGACACAGACACACAGAGAAGATGATCACATTGGAGTGACATGTCTGCAAGCTGAGGAATGACAAGGATTTCTAAAAATCACCAGAATTTGGGAGAAAGGCATGGGACAGTCTCTCCCATTAAAGACTCTAGGTGGAACCAGCCCCACCAATATGGTGAGCCCTGATTTCTGAATTCCAGAACCACGAGAGAATAAATTTCTGTTGTTCTAAGCCACTTTCTGTGGTAATTTGTTGCCACAGCCCTTGGAAATCAATATAATATGTGAGCTGCCAATCTTCCTCTCCGTGACATCTTCCTTCCTCCTGCCATCTGAACAGTTGCCTTCCTCTGAACAGTTCCTGCCATCTAAGTTCCAGACACCCTATTCTGGGACTAGAGGAGGGTAGGGGACAAAAGACAGACGACCATCCCAATTTCCCTGCTTAGTGATGTGGAGGAGCCAGGCGGCACTGGTTTGCAAGAGTTGACTGTATATATCTCTTCCCAAATCCATGTTCGGTGACATCATGTCGGTACCGTGAAATCAGCCATGGTGGGGGTATTTACACCAGGAAACTTGCAAACACTACACATCCGGGCTTTTTTCCCCAGAGAGCCAATTATTAAACATTTACCAGCACACCACTGTCCCAGCTACTTCACCAACTCTCTTCACAGCCCCACCTGTCCCATTTGTGCCAGAGGATGGGAAGCCGGGAGGATGGAACTCATGTCACTCTAAGCAAAGCCACAACCTTCTCCTTACTAGTAAGGCCATCATTTAGCTTCATTTTCCCTCTGAGCTCTGATCATTACTGTGTATTATTGTGTATGAAGTCAACGCCCCACAGGCATTTGATTATTTATAACTTCAGAAAGTTTCTTTTGCACAGTAATTTGCCAGGCTTTCATCTGCAGCAGCCAGCATTTGATAGAAATATGGAAAATGGCCTGAACCTTAAATGGCAAACAGATGAGGAGGTCCGATGAAAATCACACATGTTTGAAGACCATGTGTTTTGCCATGAAATATATATGGGATTTTTAATTGATGTTGACTTTAGCTCATGGTAACTTTTTTAGCTATCTGAATTAGTGGGTTACAAGAAATATTAAAGAAAGGAATGTGATCAAGGTAAACCCTAGAGAAAATCTGACCCTGAGTGACCTCTCCTTAACCCAGTGCCCTGTCCCCAGCCTGGTTTCCAGGATCTTGTTGAAAATGAAGCATTCTCTTGTCCATTCTGTCTCTCTGAACACAGTGGAACGTGAGCAGCTCTGCCTTTTGTAGGATCCTATAGTGTAGGGTCCTTATACAACATTGCAGCATTCGTATTTTAGGTGGTCATTAATGCTGTCCTCCAAAAATTCCCAGTTTTCTATGTTTGGGGCATATGTAGGTTTTGTATCTCCTTATTCCCTCTGGTTGGATAGGCCCATGGATCTAGTTCTGGTTAAGAAGTTAGGAGAGATCGTGACTCTTGTCATTTTCTGGGCCAGCACATTTAATTTCCAGTTTAATACCTCCTAGAACTTTCTTTTCCTCTGGCAGAACGACATAAGACATTAGAGATGGGAGCTACCCCATCGGCCTGGGTTTTGGGTGACTATTAAACACACAAACACCAACTCCAAAACCTGAGATAATTATGTTAGCACAAAAGATATAACCCTGTGCTACTGAGGACACTGAGATTTAAAGGCTCAGCCTACCCTATTAGTGCTTCCCTCCTTGTTAGTACACCAGGGTTCAAACAGTGCTGGTCTCAGCTTCAATCAGAGCTCAGGAAATGAGTATATTGAGATCACAGACCCAGACTACTTTAAAAATCACAGACAGCGAGACCTGAAATAGACTTTACAAATTACTCAGGCCGGTCCCTTTATTTAGTCCAGAGGAATCTGAGGCCCAGAGCAGGGACGTTTCTTGCTTTGTATCATCCAGCTACTTAGTGGTGCTTTTCGTTATCTTACTTCTTCTGCTAAGGAAACTGATCAAATCACAGTTTCTCTGGGTTTCTGGATCCTCATGGTATAATCCTGCTTAGAGGTTTCATGTTTGAAAGGACAGGCTCTGCAGTCAGACTGAGTAGGCTTGACTCAACTCTGCAACTTACCAGCTGTGAGCCTCACCCAAGTTCCTTAAAGATTTGCAGGCCTCATATTCAACATCTGCTGAGTGGAGATGGTAATAGGCTTGTGACGACATCTAAATGAGATCTACTTAGGCTGCTTAGCACGGTGCCTGGAACATGCAACAGCTCAGACAACACTCCCTGTTGTTACCATCATAGGGTTCCTTCTGCATGCCACTCCCAGGGAGGGGCACTGGGACAACGGAGAATGCTGATTTAGTCCTTGCAAAGTGTCCCCCAAAAAGAAGCGGTGTGCCTTTCTTAGAAACTGAAATGTGCTACGCAGATGCCATGTACCGTGCTATTATTTGGATAACTCCAAACTTTGTGATGCATTGAGAATGGTTGATTGTTTTGCCCAAATTATTCAGACAATTACCTCAGCTCTCCCTTTGCTTTAGATGAAAAGCCCAGGGCAATAACAACTGATTTATCAGGCTTCATCTTCCCAGGAGACTGTAAGTCCTCTTTTAGCATCAAAAAGAGGAAGACATCCCCCAGCAAGATGGCAAAGGCCCAGGAAAGAATAAAATTTTTCCTCTGAACCCCGTTTGATCCTAAAATGCCAACTCAAGGACTGTTACTCAGGTAACAGCACGCGGCTGTGTGTGTGGTTTGAATATCAGCAGGGCGGGCTTCCAAATTACAAAACACAATACGCATTTGCAAGACAATTTTCTTATTTACTTTCTCTCCCTGGGTCCCCAGTGAGCTAATGACCATGTCTAGAATGCTTTTGGCAAAAGAACAGTGCCAGCGCTGGGTTCCAACCACAGGAACCTAGCCATGGGTTACCACTTCAAGATCATTGAAAAACACAAACCCACTCCCTCTAAAGGAGCTTTGCCTTCTAGAGAAAATTTGTTTAAAATGAGGAAAAGGCCTCTCATTCCAGTTGGAGATAAGACTTGAATTGTGACCGGGAGCAGTGGCTTACACCTGTAATCCCAACACTTTGGGAGGCCAAGGCAGGAGGATCACCAGAGGTCAGGAGTTCGAGACCAGCCTGGCCAACATGGTGAAACTCCATCTCTACTAAAAATACAAAAATTAGCCGGGTGTGGTGGCAGGTGCCTGTAATCCCAGCTACTCAGGAGGCTAAGGCAGGAGAATCACTTGAACCTGGGAATCAGAGGTTGCAGTGAGCCTAGATTGTGTCATTGCACTCCAGCCCTGGTGACAAAAGCAAGACTCCATATCAAAAAAAAAAAAAAAAAAAAAAAACCTTTAATTGTAAGAAACACTGAGAAAGGTAATGTTTAAATGTTCTGTGATACTGAATATCTTTGTTAATTTTCTGTCTCTATTCTGATATAACAAACCTGCATGGGTACTCCTAAACTTAAAATAAAAGTTTTTTTTTAAAAAAAAAAGGTCCCTAAGTGTAAGCAGACTGCAGACTCTCCTGAAAGAGAGAGCTGTATGTGACGTGGGCATAGGGGAGGAAGAAAGGACCCACAGAAAGGCATAGGCGGGGCTGGTGTAGTAGATCATTTTTACTCACTTCACAATTTCCCACCAGGTACAGTCACTCACGCCTATAATCCCAGCACTTTGGGAGACTGAGACAGGAGAATTGTTTGAGTCCAGAAGTTCAAGACCAGCCTGGGCAATGCAGTAAGACCCATCTTTACAAAAATTTAAAAATCACCAGGCATGCTGGCACGTGCCTGTGGTCCTAGCTACTCTGGAGGCAGAGGTGGGAGGATTGCTTGAGCCTAGGACATAGAGGCTGCAGTGAGCTGTGATCATGCTCCTGCACTGACTCTAGGTGACAGAGCAAGACCTTGTCTCACACACACACAAAAAAAACAGAAAACAAGAAACAAAATCACAATTTCCTCTGCCTCCAGCTTTACTGATAAGCCCAAAGGCAGAGACTTGAGTTGAGGACCCAGCTAACCAACTTGGGCTGTATGGCATTCTGAGACTTTTTTACTAACCCCAGGGCAGAAGAAACCCCTGAGCTATAGGCCAGATGAGATTATTACAAGGCAGGACCAGGAACCAGAGGAGGAAGCCTGTGTCCAGCAAGGCCTATTTGACAATCTGTTTCCCCAGCTTATATCCATGGCTTCCTCCAAGCTATCATTCCTGCAGACAATTGGATTTCAAGGCCAAAAAAGTGTTCTCGGATCTCAAGTAGTAGAGAGATAGAACTTGGTGGTACACCAGAAGGCAGAAGGTGTGTTCGTTTACACTAATATGTTACAGATTTGATGCCACAGCATTTTGATTTTTTCAGAGGACAGTACTTGCCTATGAGTCAGCCAGGTCAGGCTTAGCTGATCTTGGCTGGGCTCATTCATGCATTTGTGTTCAGCTAGTGGGACTACTGGTGTTTGGCTGGCCAATGAGGGCTCAACTGGGAGAACCTGGCTTTCCCCCATGTTTCCCACATTTCTTCAGAAGGCTAGCTCAAGTGTGCTCTCATGTGAGTGGCACAGGTCCAAGAGAAAAAAAGGAAATATACAAGTACTTTTTCAAGTCTCCACTTGAATCAAGTTTGCTATTGTTCCGCTGACCAATGCAAGTCACGTGGTGCTATGGTTTGAATGTGTCCCCCAAAGTTCACATGTTGGAAACTTAATACCCAGTGCAACAGTGTGAAAGGTGGGACCTTTAAGAGGTGATTAGGTCATGAGGGCTCTGCTCTTACGAATGGTTTAGTGCCATTATTGCAGGAATGGGTTTATTATTACAGAAGTGATGTCCTCATAAAGGATGAGTTTGACCCTCTTCTCTCTCTCTCTCTCTCTCTCTCTCTCTCTCTGGCTGTATGATACAGCAAGAAGGCCCTTACCAGATGCAGACCCTCAATCTGACCTTGGACTTCCCAGCCTCTAAAACTGTGAGCCAAATAAACTTCTATTGTTCATGAAGTACCAGTCTGTGGTATTCTGTTATAGCTGCACAAAAGGGACTAAGACACATGGGCAAGCCAAGAATTAGAGTAAGAGGAGTCTGCAAACTTACAGGGCAAAAGGCATAGAGACTATGAGGACAGTAATTAGGACCATTAATAAAAATCAATCTACTATAGCATTTATCTTTCATATGGGAAACTCTCTTAAATGTCTTATGATCCTTGACTGTCCATTCATATGTTGTAAGACTGAGGCAATGGAAAGTCACCTGAAAGTTTGCAAGGGGATGAGGGTATGTACAAGGCTTGTTGACAGCAGGAGATCACTGTAGGATAACCAGAAAAGAATTGGCCTTTTCATTAGAGGTCTCCGTATGTCAGCATATGGGTCTCTTTTTGAGGATGTTTTGTTTCTCCAGAGACAAATACTCTGATCTCCTCCCCAGGGTAGCGTATAGCCCCTGATAATTTTGAGAGTAAGTCAGAGGGAAGGGCTGTCAGTGATGCAGGTCAATATATAGATATTCACAGAAAACTCCAGTTTTCAGCCCTGAACCTCACCTCTGCCCTCTGCTATGCCCAGCATCCCAGAGTCCAGGGCCTCTCAGATTCATTTTGGCCAGAGATTAAATATATGTGGGATGGATGAAGGAAAGGGTATAGTGAGAATGAAGGTGGCAAGAGGGGATTGGTCAGCTATGCTGGATTGGTGAGCAGGTCTTGGGATGGGTCATGGTCCAACTGCTTGTGCTCAGACTTTCACCCAGCCTCCCCCATGCCACTTGATGGTGCTTGGTGCCTCCCAGCACTGAGCCTCCTGGGCTTCTCTCCTTTCTCTACAAACAATGAAGCTCCCAATTAAATGTGGCTGCTGCCAGGGAACCTGCGTGAGGCTTGGGGAAGGAGGGTGCAAATGACTCATGTTTTTAATATTTTACTACTACTTGATCTTAAAGGTCATACCTATGTGTTTCTATGATCAACATAAATTTAATTTTAAAAGAAAGGTACTCATGAAAGAAAGAAGAGTTTTGACATTTTTGCTTGGGATCAGAATTCCTGTCTGAACCACTGGGTTAGGCCAGATTGTTTGGAACTGACTGATGCATAGCTCATGCCACCTGCCACTCAACACCCACGCATTCAGCAGCATCCACACTGGTCTATACCCATTCAACAGGCTCATGCACTCGGACATCGCAGCAAGGCCCAATAGATATACATGTCTCTAAATACTTCTCAGTCTCTGTATTTATCTTGTCACAGACCAATGACAAACAGTTCACAGACTGGCATCAGTAAGTAGTCCATGTGTAATTTTTTAAGACTATTTTCTTTCCAAGGGAAGTTGAGGACCTAAAAATCACTTTAAATCTAAGACAGTTACGGCTTTTCTCTATTGGTTTTTAAAAAATATGTCTTTATCTATTTTATACTGACCTACTTCATGGGTTAATAACCATACCCACAAGTCTTCCTGAGACATTCTTCTGCTTTAGAGAATTAACTCAAACTCCTCATTTTGCACATGAAGATGCTGAGAATCAAAGAGGTGAAGTGACTTTCCCAAAATTCCACAGTTGGTTTGTTGCAAATTTCTGAATCCAGCTTGAAGTCTTTGTCCACCACTTCAATGTGACCTGAAACAGAAACATGTAATGTTGTCATAAAAAATAAGTCTGTTTCATAAGAATGTAAGATGACTTTTGGTAATGCTAATTGTCCTAACTTCCAACTATCACTTAAGAATGGAGCTGCCGGCTGGGCACAGTGACTCACGCCTGTAATCCTAGCACTTTGGAGGCTAAGGCGGGCAGACCACAAGGTTAGGAGATCGAGACCATTCTGGCTTACATGGTGAAACCACATCTCTACTAAAAATACAAAAAAATTAGCAGGGCGTGGTGGCACACACCTGTAATCCCAGCTACTTGGGAGGCTGAGGCAGGAGAGTCACTTGAACCCAGGACGCAGAGGTTGCAGTGAGCCGAGATCGCGCCACTGCATTCCAGCCTGGGCAACAGGGCGAGACTCCATCCCAAAATAAATAAGAAATAAATAAGAATGGAGCTGCCAAAGTTGCATTTGGCATGTACAGGAGTGTGCACCTCTCCAATGGCCACAAGTTCCAGTCTGACAGGCAGCAGTACTGCAGGGTACAGGGAAGCCAGGCTCATGAGGACAGAACTCCCCTGGCACAGTAGACACAGACTGTCAACAACAGGCACAAAGCCAAGTCAATCAGAGCCATTGTCCAGGTCGCCAGATCCCACCTGATTACAAAGGCTCTAAACAAGCCAGAGCACATTCATAGGAGGGCCTGCAGTTCTGAAACAATATCATTGGAGGAGAAATTGAAGGAGTAGGAGATGTTCAGGCTGGAGAAGAGAAAATTCAAAGAGACACAGAGCTGTTAGTAAACATTTGAAGAATTGTCACGTGGCAGATGGATTAAACATATTCCAAGGGACATGCTAGGAAGTTCATGCTAGGAAAGGTGACCTTAATGTGCAGAAGAGTTTTAAGTAATTTCAGCTGTCTAATGATGGAATGATTGTTTTAAAAGGTTATGAGTGTCATGTCACCAGAAGTATACAAGCAGAGATATTTAGAAAGATGTCACGTATTGCCAGGTAAAATGCAGGATGCCTGTTAAATTTTAATTTCAGGTAAATTATGAATATTTTTTCAGATAAGTATGTCCCAAATATTACTTACGTGAGAAAAGCATTTATGGTTTATCTGAAATTTGAATTTAACTTGGTTTCTCCTATTGCCACTTGCTAACTCTAGCCACCTAGCCACCCTAAGTGTTGAGGGAACAGCCTGGGCTATGATTTTCCCAATCTTTTAAAGATTATAGGAAGGTATGCTGAGACAGCTAGGCTGTTGTTGGTCTAAATGAAAAACATAATTTTTCTAAAGAAAAACTGCCCTCCGGAGTCTCTTAGAGCTAATACAAACTACCCAGCTGTTCCAGCGGGGCTGTCATTACAGAACTCAATAAAATGGATCCTCTTCAGCTCTGGGGGATTGAGAGCTGCAGGGCTTCCTCACGCAACAATGGGGACTTGTCAGTTTTGTTTAGTAAACATAATGTTTGACACCAGGCACTCCCCTCGTTTGTTTATATTTGGCTGCACCGCCAGCCAGGGGCAAGGCCCAGGTCTCCATGGTCAGGGATCTTGTTAGAAAATAAGCAAAGACCATAGGTGTTCCCTGGAGAAAAGACCTAAGATCCAATCAGAAAAGGATTCATGAAAACATCACTGCTCCCATCCAAAACACACAACTCTGCCTGTGCCATCTCATGGGGAGAAGAGGCCCCATCTTCTGGTCTGTCTCCCTAGCCCCAGCCCTGAACACTGCACCTTCAACTCAAAAATGGAGTCTGTTTCATGGCCTGGCAGGTCCTCTGTCCGCTGGCTCACCACATTGCCAGGTTAGCAAATCCTGCACTGAAGCAGAAAGTACTGGAGCAGAAATTCTGAATTTCCTGCCTTTCATCAGTATAAGCCAGATGCTTGCTTCTCACCAGCTCAGCCTACTGAGGGAGGCAGACCATCTCCACTCAGCCAAATTGTGAATGTTTTAAAAGCTTCCAAAGGATCATGGTCTTTAAAAAGGAAACAGAAAATGAAGCAAGCCTGGAAACGCCCATCCCATTTCCCTTGGCTCTCCCCACGCATCGAGTCCCTGTTTAAAACTGGTCTGCTGCACCTGAGCGTCATTCTTCAAAGGACTGATGATAGACACTGCGCATCACATCTGGTGCCGTGGTAAGCCGACACCACCCAGCTGCTTGGCCTGTCGACTGGGTGGGCATTCCAGCTCTGAACCCCTCCAGGACATCCCAAAGAACAAAGAGGGTGGCAGTGGAGGAAGGGCCCTGATGGAGAGGAGCTAAAAAGAGGGGAGGGAGAGCAGATCCAGTCCAACCTGCAAACAGCCAAATCTACCATGAAACAGGCAAAACGGGAACTAGCAGAAGGTGGCTTGTGAGAGGCATGTGATCCAAAAGCCCCATTTTCTGGCTTCAAAGCACTAGATGCTGAGCAGCTGGAGTCTAAGCCCATGGACCCCATAGCTCAGACCAAGTTGAAGAGCAGAGCTGGATGGGCTTGCAAATCAGCAGAGCTGAAAATAGACTGATTGGTCTCCCATCTATTCAAGCAGCCAGCTTGGTTCAGCGACAATAGGATGGCTCTGGGTAGCCATCCCACAGAAAATAGCTATTTGTCAGTTGCTCAACAGAGGCCAGGGAGCCAAAATTCCAACTTTATTCCACTAACCACCTGGAAATGGAAAATGAATCAGAAAGAAGTTTGAAGTGTATATTTTTGTGCTTTAGGGGAGGGACCTGCCCTGAGCAGATAACCTACAAACTCAACAGCAATCCATTTGGACTGGGTTTCCCAGAGGACATTACAGAGAAGCAAGTCTTTTAAAGCTGCAATAGTGCCCACGAGTTCCATTCAGCTTCAGCTAGACCCTTCCAGATGAATCGTCAGAGAATTCCTGGATCGGATGAAGGAAGCCAGAAGGCTGGGGTTCCTACCGCCTGTTTCGCTAGTGGTGCCAAGTTTGGCTAGGAAGTTCTTTGTCCTGTTTCTATACTCATTTCCTCCCACCCAGCCCCACCTCCAGAAAAACTCTTACTTTACACTTTCCCCCTCCTAGTCATCTTAGCCAGTTAGAAAAGATGATGCTGTCAAAGAAAACAGCAATCAGTACCCCCTGCCTCAGCTTACCACCATTCAGGCCAAAATTAAAATAAGTGGTTTAAAAAGGGAAACAAGAGGGAAATGACTGATGAGAGATTGAGGGATAATAAAAGCAAGGAAAAGGAAGTGGAAAGGAAAGGAAAGGAAAGGAAAGGAAAGGAAAGGAAAGGAAAGCATAAGTCTGGAGGAAAATGGGAAAGAAAGGACAATGGAAAGGGAGAGAAAGTCAAAGGAGAAAGTTGGGGGAAGAAGATAGGATGGGGAGGGCAGCTAGCGGAGGAAAAACAAAGGGAAATCTAAATCACTGTCTCCCTTATCTCATTCCTCCTAAGAATCAAAACAGTTTAACATATAAAAGGCAGAGACATTTCCAACTAGGGCAGTCCAGGGGTCATAGGATTCCAGCCTCTGAGCTTCAGGCAGGAACAAAGGAGAGGAACAGGAAAGAAGTACCTTCCATCACAGCCTTGGGCGGGGTGAGTGGAGGGGCCTGGGCAGGGCTCTGGGGGAGCCTGAGGCCCGAGGGCAGAGGCGGGTAGCTTGGACATTCACCCCCACATCCAGGACAGGTCAAGACTGTGTAGAAGGGACTGATGTCATTCCCTAGGCTGCCTCCCTTTCAGGTCACACATTATTTTAGGATCTTCCCTTGTTCTTTTCACTGACTTCCTGCCACCAGGATCTCCCCATAGCTTTTGCCTCACTGGGACATTGCAGGAGACCACCACTGCCAGTGCCTTCTTAAGAGCTGTAGAAAACTGGAGTAAAGAAAGAAATTAAATAAGACTGGTGTGAAGCAGCCCTGTCGTCCAAAGTTCTCCTTCATCTGGAGAGAAAAGATTTGAGAGGAATATTCCAGCAGTCTAAACCCCATACTAAATTTCCACCCTTAGCAAATTGCCACCTTGCCAAAAATTCTACGATTTACTATTCATCAGTTACTGGTGCTTTCTTATGAATTGGCTTATCTGATTGCACAAGAAGGCAAAGTGATATATACAAACTCTCCCCACCCAGGAGGTCTCCTAGGGCCATGGGCCATACTTGTGCATCCATATGTGTCTAAATACACATATACATACATAGAATACATTCACACAACCTTTCAAATGACCATGGCTGCCAAACAAATTTACCCCAAGCTTAGTTTAGTGGTATCAACCAACCATTTATTATGCTCACAAATTATCTGAGTCAGGAATTCAGAGTAGAGTGAGAACAACTTGTCTCTGCTCCATGATGACTGAGCCGTCAGCTGGAAGACTCAAAGCCTGGGGGCTGGAGTCATGCAGAGCCTGGCAGCTGATGGTGGTTGATGCTGAGACCTTAGCTCCAAGTTGTCAGCCACACCACCTATGCATGGTTTCTCCATTTAGCCTGGGCTTCCTCCCTGCATGGTGGCTGGGTTCCCAGGATGGACATCACCTCATAGAGAGCCAGTTTGAAGCCAGATCACCGTATGTTCTAACTCAGAAGACACACAGCTTGTCTTCTGCCACAATCTATTCATCAAGACAATCACCAGTTTCAAGGGGAAGAGAAATGGACTTTCCTTCTTGATGGGGAACAGCATATAGAATCATCAATGTTGGGGGCAATTAGCAAAGACATGGAATTTATCTAGGTGTTCATCATGATAGATTGGATACAGAAAATGTAGTATATATACACCATGGAATATTACACAGCCATAAACAAGAATAAAATCATGTCCTTTGTAGCAACACAGATGAAGCTTGAAGACATTATAGCAAGCAAATTAACACAGGAACAGAAAACCAAATACCCCATGTTCTCACTTATAAGTAGGAGCTGAACACGGAATACACATGGGCACAAAGAGGAGAACAATAAACACCACGGCCTACTTGAGGGTGGAAGGTGGGAGGAGGATAAGGATCAAAACTACCTATTAGTTACTATGCTCATTACCTGGGTTACAAAATCATTTGTATATGAAGCCCCAGAGACATGCAATTTACCCATGTAACAAACCTGCACATGTATCCCCTGAACCTAAAGTCAGAGTTGGAAAGAAAAATAAATAAATAAAAATAATTAAAAAAAAAAATGTTGGGGCCAGGCCAAAGTGAGCAGATAACTTAAAGTCAGAAGTACACGACCAGCCTGACCAACATGGTGAAACCCCATCTTTCCAAAAAAAAAAAAAGCTGAGTGTGGTGGCAGGCACCTGTAATCCCAGCTACTTGGGAGGCTGAGGCAGGAGAATTGTTTGAACCTGGATGCTGAGATCATGCCACAACACTCCAGCCTGAGCAACAGAGCAAGACTCTGTCTCAAAAAAAAAAAAAAAAAGGCTACCTTTACATCTTTAGAAAATAGAGGCCGAGTGCGATGGCTCATGCTTGTAATCCCAGCACTTTGGGAGGCCAAGGTGGGTGGATCACTTGAGGCCAGGAGTTCAAGACCAACCTGGCCAACATGGTGAAACCCCATCTCCAGTAAAAACACACAAAAAATCAGCCGGGTGTGAGCCAACTCACATAGGAAGTTGTTGGCAGGCACCTGTAATTCCAGCTACTCAGGAGGCTGAGGCAGGAGAATCACTTGAACCTGGGAGGCAGAGGTTGCAGTGAGCAGAGATGGAGCCATTGCACTCCAGCCTGGACAACAAGAGCAAAACTCCATCTCAAAAAAAAAAAAAAAAATTAATCTGCCTCATACACTTACAGTGCTTTTCCCAAACAGCATAATAACAGATGGCTAATGTATGCTTTACACTTTTCCAAACACTTGAAAGTACTTACAATATCAGATGCTCACAAAACACTCATGTACAAGGGAAGGCAGTTAATACTATTCATATTTTTCGTGTAAGAAAAATGCATATCAAAAAAGGTTGAGTGACACATGAAAGATCTGGCTTATTGGGGGAATCTAAGACTAGAACCCAGGATTTCTGCCTCATGGGCCAGCCTTTTCCCAAGACACCACTCAGAACAGGACTGGCTTTGGGTGGCCCATGTTCACCATTTGTATCCACAGCAATACTGGCAACAGCTTCAGGAGTCTGCTCTGTAGGAGTTAGAAACAGCTATTTGTAGACTTCCCAAGCCTGTCTTATGCACCTGCCATAACTTCGCTCATGCTGTTCCCTGTGACTGGAATGGAATAACACTGCCCTCAAACCTGCTATCCTTTCTAGCTATTTATCCTTCACTAGCTGCTCCTCCAAGGTCGCCTCTGATAGGAAGCTTTCCCTGACTCCCCTAGAGGTAGTCTGACTCTGCTGTGGACTTTCACAGTTCATGGGGTGGTTACTCTTCACCATTCTTACAACATTCTGTCATAATCTATGTTTATATTACTGCCTTTTCAACCACACTGTGAGCTCCTTAATTATAGAGATTTTCTCTCAATACCACTCTATTCCTAAGGCTCAAGGTACTACTGGACATCCTAGGTGCTCAAGAAATATCTATGAACAGTTTGACAGTTCCTCAAAAAGTTGATTACCATATGAGCCAGCAATTCCACTCCTAGGTAGGTATATGCCAAAAGAACTGAATGCAGGAACTCAAAAAGATACTGCTACACCAAGTGCAAAGCAGCATTATTTACAAAGCCAAAAGGGAGAGACAATTCATATGTTCAGGGACAGATGAGTGGACAAACAAAATATGGTATGTAAATACGATGGACTATCATTCAGTCTTAAAAAGCAAGGAAATCTTGTCATATGCTACAACATGGACGAACCTTGAAGATATTACATGAAGTAAAGTAAGCCAGTCACAAATGGAAAAATGCTGTATGGTTGTACTTCTATGAGTTATCTAGATTAGGCTAATTCACAGAGACAAAAAGCAGAATAGAGATCACCAGTAGCTAGAGGAAGGAGAAATGGGAAGTAATTGTTTAATGAGATCAGAGTTTCTGTTTGGAAAGATGAAAAAGTTCTGCAGACGGATGGTAGTGAATGTTGTGCTATATTGTGAATGTATTTTATGCCGCTGAATTGCACACCTAAAATGGTTAAAATACAGTTGTTATGTTATATGTATTTGGGCACACCAAAAAAGTATCATTTATTCAGTTAATCAACTCAGAGAGTGTGGTATAATAGAAATCCCCTTTGACTAAGACACTGGCCTCTTGAGCCAGCTCCAATTCACCAAGTCATATTAAACAAGTCATATTAAACAAGTCACTTCACTTGTCTAGATTTCAGTTTCCTCATCTACAAAGTGAAGTTACAGTGTGCCGCCTCTTCTCTCACAGAAGCAGCCCTGTGAAGGGCTCTAAACAGGACAGCAGCTGGGATGCAGGCAGCAGGTGCTCCCAGCTTCTCCCAGGCAAAAGACCAGAGATGCACCCTAAGACCTGGCCTTGTATGAGCTTCCCCTATTTGGAAATCCAACAAGGCTGTCCAAATTATAGCAGAGGCCCTATAGACAGACACATGGGAGGCTTGCAGGGAGAACTCTTCCCCACACCTCCTCAAACAATGCTTTAAACCTTAACTTGAGAGTCCACAATAAGAAGCCTTTCTCTATCACTTTGCATTGTTCATATCAGTTTTATTTAATGTCCAATATGGGGCTTCATGTTGCCCAATGCATCACATTCTGTTTCTTCCCCAAACATTAGCCTAAATACTAATGATCTACTTATTGCCAACTCCAATGCTAACTTTCAGATATTTCTTAGTTTACTTCCTGAGGCCTTCAATGATAATGGCTACTGTCTCCTTCAAGGTCTCCCCTCTACTCCCCTGGTGTTGTGACTGGCACCATTGTCCCAGTTCTCTCTGCCTCTCACGCTGCCTCCACTTTCCTCTCATATGTTCTCTGGCTTACAAGGGTCTTGCCTTGTTAATTTCTCTATTCTCACTGTCAAGAGTCTCAACTGCAATATGTGAATGATAATTTCCAAACCTATATTTCCAGCCCATTCCTCTCTCCTAGACTCTGGGTCTGATCACCCAACCTGCTGTTACCTATGTCAACCTGACAAACATCATCCAAGGAGCACAGGCTCCACATGTCCCACCCTGAACTCACTGTATCTACCCTGTTCCTCCTCCAGGGAGAAAGTGGCTCTTCCCAGTCACAGAGCTAGTTTGTTTCACTCTCTCTAGACACATAGTTGTCTCTTTTTCTCCCCAAACATATGTGTTTTCCCAAGTGTTTCATGCAGACTGTTCATTTCTTATGTCACTAGGACATACAGTAAAACCACATATCATCAGGTAAGTATGATGATCATATTCCAAAATTGTAGAGAGATTTTTTTTCTCAGGAAGAAACAGTAACTCTAAAGGCCTGAGGGTATGCCATAGACAACTTGATGAGGTAGAGAAATGATGCTATGGCAAGGTAACATCAGAAAGGTCATAAGACAGAAAATAATAAGAGGCAGGGTGAGTTGGGAGGGGAAGAGAATAAGTATCAAAATCTCTCCATATCTTGAGAACCAACTCACATAGGAAACAGATTCTGGATAATTAACCATGCCTGTAAACTATCATCTCACTCCCAGCCTTGCAAATCTTTCTGAAACAGTCATTCTCTAGTGAAAACTACTGATAGTTAGTTCCCTTCCCAGGGGCAGTGTCTATCTCAAACCTCCCATCCATGGACTCCTTACCAGGGAAATGTTCTGCTTGGACACGCAGGCCATCAACCAAGGACCTGCAAACTACAACTATAGGCAAAATTCAACTGACTGCCTGTTTTTATACGGCACTCGAGCTAAGAATGGTTTTTACATTTTCGAATGTTTTTTTAAAAAGTTAAGAATAGCATTTTATAACATATGAAAATTATATGAACTTTAAATTTCAGTGTCCATAAATAAAGTTTTGTTGGAACACAGCTAAGCCAATTCATTTACATATTCTCTGTAGCTGCTTTCACACTACAACAGCAGGTCCACAAATCTTAAAATATTTACTATCTAGTTCTTTACTGAAAAAGTTTGCTGATGCCTGCCTTAAATCCACCTGAGTTACATCCCTCCCCACCCCCAGCTTCCTTGGAAGAAACCATATGCACTCCTAAGCCATCTGCTAGACTCTTTTCCCACCCAGTTCCAGGATCCTTAAATTAAATGGGTTATGTAAAGCCCAATTTAAATTTACAGACCCCGTCCCCTTTGCCCACAAATACCTTGCCATTCCTCCTACCTATGCTGAACTTTTTCTTTCTCTGAAATCCACCTGTTGTACTACTCACTAGTG
Source organism: Macaca fascicularis (assembly GCF_037993035.2). NCBI lineage: Eukaryota > Metazoa > Chordata > Mammalia > Primates > Cercopithecidae > Macaca > Macaca fascicularis. The sequence goes on along the minus strand of NC_088387.1, from coordinate 54,003,472 downwards.
TGTTAATTTACTACATTGTGTCTTTATGTTTTATTGTGTTAGTACTATAAATTCCTTGAGGCAGGTTCTGTGTGTTACTCAGTTTTATACACATGGTTTGAGCTCTTAGTATGTGCAAGGTACTAAAGGAGTCTGAAAAAGCTTAAGACATAATCTGTTTCCATGGATTTACAATATGGTAGAAGTAGAAACATTAATTTTTATAATGCACTATATTTTAGATAGATAGATAGATAGATAGATAGATAGATAGATAGATAGATAGATAGATAGATAGATGTGAGAGTTCAAATAGGGGAAATGTCCCACCCAACGGGCAGGGACGGAGAGCCAAACTAAGAACCAGAGTTCCTTGGGGCTCAGCAAAATATGATTAGGTTAACGATGAATCCCAAGAGACAAAAGTTACCCCTGGGTCAGCTGGATAGGTGATCCCCTTCCCACCTAGAGAGTGTCCCTCCAGTTAGAAACTTCGAGAATCTAAACTTTCTTTCAACAGGAGAGATGTCTTCTTGCCTTGCCATATGTATTGTAGATGACCAAGGACTTGAACCAGGGCCAGAGATTGACAAGTCCAGGGAGTGAGACTTTAGGTACAATGTAAAAAAGAACTCATATTCAGAGTTCAAAGATAAGACAGACTGCTTTAAGAGAATATGAGAAGCCTCCTAATAAGGAAGGTTTAAACATATACTAGCTACTCATCTAACAGAATGTAGGCAATGGTTGATATTTAAAATGATTGGTCTGATTACAGACCAGCAGCATCTACATCACCTGGGAGTTAGATGCTACGCAGATTCTCAGTCCTCACATCCGAATTACTAGATTGGAATCTCCCAGAATCTAGTTATTGAAATTGCTCCAGGTAGGCACATTAAAAGTTGAGAACCATGAACTAGACAACTTTTGAATTTCCTTTCAAACCTGAGAATCTCTCCTTCAAAATGAGGAGCTAAACCCCTTAAGAGACTAGACATTAGTAATGTTCTTGTAGATAACATCTTTGCTATTTCTCTAAAAGAGATTCCCAAAAACTACCAGTACCTTTACTGTTGTTGGGAGCATCAAATTTAAATACCAAGCAGATTCAGGAAATGCTATAAATAAGACCTTCTAAATGGTGTGCCATTATAGACATTTCATTTTCATATGTACTCAATTTCACATACCAACATGCTAAGGACGCCAAGCAATGCTTTCTTGGTTCATATCCTACCAATACCACATGTTCAGCCACAGCTAAAAGGGGCCCCATGACTTATTTTGATCCAACTCCAGGAGGAAACCCAGTGCCTGGAAACCTACAATCCTAACATCTTGGGGCCTAGTGCATTTAAAATACCATCCAAGCATATTTCCCCATTCTCAGTACCAAAAGGAAAAAAAGAGGGCAAAAGACTTGTACAATCTTTTTCCAGTCTCCCCATCCCCGCACAAATTGTATTCTGCACACATGCTGAAGCATTAGCATCCGCTGATTTGGAAGGAATATTGGAAATGAAGTGATAGCAGAGTAAATGTCAATGCATTCAGTGTGACACCGTGAGCACCAGATCTTAAACAGCTTCATCATTGTGGCATTTACTGTATCCTGAAATAATATTAATCCCACTGTTGTCCTTCTTGATGGAATCATCCATGAATATGGTTTATGGGCCTGGCCAAAGTGATAATAGGTTAAAAGAACAGCCTATCCAGTGTTCCACTAAATTAAGGTCGCTTCATGGAATTTAATGAAACAAGTGCTGCATGGGGTTTTCAAAGGACGTTCTTGTAATTCATGTCTATTTAGGGCTCCTGATAACCAGAAACCTAATTTCTTAGAGTAAAATAGCTTTCTGTAAAGCCTGGTCATATAGAAGAATAAAAAAGAAAAAACTTTAAAGGGCAATGATCAGACCTCCACTGTAATATTTTGTTATTTCAAATCCAAAGTTTAAGCAAAAAAAAAAAAAAGTTGGGAGTGAGCAATAAGACATTTTGAATAAAACAAAATATGAAAATTAATCAGATCCATATGTCATTCTGCAGCTGAATGCCAAAATAAAGATTTGGTCCTACCCACTCCCTTTAGCCACATACCTAGTAAACTAAAAAGATCTTGGGATACAGGAGGCCATCGCGTGCTAGAAATGATGAGAAATGAAAGAACTGTTCTGACCTTGAGAGTGGTAGAGGAAAGACAATGGCAAATGTTTCTAGGTAGGTATTCCCATTTCACGTACCAAGGCTAAACAGGGCTCTCACATTTAAACCTTCTCCAAGAGAGCCATAACCCCAGACTAATGTCCCTGGAGGCATAGGAACATTCCTTTACCCTTGCCAAAGACTAAGTGAAAGTGTTAAAACATCACAGGTATTTGTTTTGAATCCAATATAGGTAGAAAGGACATTCCATCTATTTTAAGGTAGACGTAAGTCCCAAAGAGATGCATTGAATTCTTTTTGGACTATTCCATTTCTTGTTCCCTATCACCAATAATGTAATGGTTTTTCTGGTTAGAGTGGAGATCACAAATTCAAATAGCAATAGAGAACAGACAGGTAACTTAAATGGGTGAAGTGAGCTAGGAGAAATAGACATTTGGACTATGCTCAACAGGGGAGCGCTTGTCCCTTTAATAAGGAGAAACCCATGTCAAGCTTGAGATCATTCGTTCTGTGCAGGAACATAGATAGTGTTGCTATATTTTCAAGAGATTCCAGAAACTTCAAAATTTTATGTGACATAATCTAGCTCTTAAGTGGCACAATTTAATTTTATTTTAATTATAGGATGTCATGACTCTGGGCTGTGATCCTAACTCAGCTTTCAGATTAGGAGTTTGTCACTCTTGTCAGAGCAACAGCCAGCAATGTCATTGAGGCTTTGAGGCACTAGGGTAGAAAAGAGAAAGTGGTATTTAAATATAAACCCAAAAAGCACATATAACAATGCATAAATCACATTATAAAAAGAGAAGTCATTACTCTATCTAACCCATTTTCTCTATGCATTGGGCCTATTCATAGTCAATTTTCAGTTAATTTTGCTTTCTAGGCAAATCTTTGTAAAGGGCCTGAGGTCGGGGTTATTTTCTCTGACTCCAAGGCAGGTAGGGAGGGTCTGCAGTCACCCACTACCTTCTCAGTGACCCTTGCTGTAGGTCTCCATGAAAAAGTCCTCCTTTCCTCCCTGATCAGCCAAAGTTATTCTGAGCTTCCCCATTTCACTAAAAATTTAGAAGGCTGCCTCCCTGTCTCTCAGTCTATTTCAGTTATATTTCTCAAGGCAAAACTGGGTTAATTACCCAGAAAGTTGGCTGTCATTTAAGGGCCCAATTTACTTAAACCTAGAAGCCACATATGTGATAGATTCAGCACAAGCTCCCAGGGCAGCCTCCCTGATCCCCAACCCAGGATGACTCAGTTTTTCCGCCTCTAAAATGCAAAAGGTGTAGTCTGCCCACAAACAAGGGCCCTGGTGCCTTCTGGGCAGGTATCCCCTGACTGTAAGCCAAGTAGAAGGCTGTAAAAAGGCAAGCAGTAGCCCCCAGCCATGGGCAAGGAAGGAGAAAATGGCGATACTACAGGTAGCTGTGCAAGCTCACGTGGGATGGAGCAGAACAAGGTCTCTAGCAGTCTGAGTGTTCCAGGAAAAAGCGCAGTGTGAAAGCGCACACTCTTTACCATGCATGGCCTAGCTCAATGATGTCTTTTCCTTGACACTGTCTCTGCCAACTCCTTCTTCCTTTTTCTCCTGTGAGCACATAGCGGGTGCAGTCTCTACTGCGTGACACCTTGTCTTGTTCTATTATTTAACTCTTTTTGTGTCTAGACCTGAACCCTATGATGAACTTTTTAAAAAGAGGGTGTATTTGTGATACCACTTTGCATTCCACACAGAGCTAACACTGAGCCCTGAGTATAAGTGCAGCCCAGTTCACATCTATGGAAGGAAGAGAGGGAAGAAATTGTCCATCAACATACAAAAGTCAAACTCAGCCACAGAGGGAAATTCTACTACCTAAAGGACACAGTCAGAGGATAAAAAAAGTGGCACACATTGATCAATTAACAGTTTATAAAATGGGATTTTTAGGCCAGGTGCAGTGGCTCATGCCTATAAACCCAGCACTTTGGCAGGCTGAGACAGGCAGATCACTTGAGGTCAGGAGTTCAAGACCAGCCCGGCCAACATGGTGAAACCCCATCTCTGCTAAAAATATAAAAATTAGCCAGGTATGTTGGCGCATGCCTATAATCCCAGCTGTTTGGGAGGCTGAAGCAGGAGAATCTCTTGAACCTGGGAGGCAGAGGTTGCAGTGAGCTGAGATTGCGCACTGCACTCCAGCCAGGGCAACAGAGCCAGACTCCGTCTCAAAAACAAAACAAAACAAAAATGGATTTTTAGGCTGACATCCCAAGTTCCTGGTCACAATAACTTGAAGTGAAATGGTGATACAATTTCTTCACAATCTTGTGATTCAGCCTTAATACATTCTTAAAATATTTATTTGGGCCTATTCATAACAACAATAAAAACCTATTATGATAGGAAATATATCCCCTAAAATATGTTCTGATACTTGACAAAAAAAAAAAAAAAAAAACATATTCGTCTTCCAATAATGCCGGAGACCACTGGTTTGTAGTCAATCCAGAAGGAAGTCATTCATGAGGAATGTTTTTGGCTTCCAAAAACATTAAAAAAAATCAGAACAATGGAATCTCCTTTGGCAAATATGAGACATGAGACCATTTCCTCAGAGCAATCCAGATATATCTCTGAGGACTCAGCTCCATAGGAATCAACATGATCTCCAGAGAATAGTGCAGGTCAGCTGGGGCCTGTCCTCTCTCTGCTACCACCCAGGCTCGAGCTCCTTTCCCCTTGCTCCTGGTCACTCTACTAACTTCCCGACTGGGCTCCTCCACATCTCCAAAGGAAGGGTACTTTCTTACCAGCCAAGCTGAAATATTCACAGTTCCCTACATAGGCCCTGCCCCTCTCTGGGTTAATGACTGTGCTCAGTCTATTATCTCTTCCTATAATGCTTTCTTCTCTTCCCCCCTACAATATTCCACTCCAGTCTGTGTTCCCATTCCTCCAACATGAGTCATTTCCTCAGGAAGACATTCCTGATCATTCCAAAATCTCCTCAGATATGTCTCTCTCCACCATTTTTTTTTTTTTTTTTTTTTTTTGAAACGGAGTTTTGCTCTTATCACCCAGGCTGGAGTGCAGTGGTGTAATCTCAGCTCACTGCAACCTCCACCTCCCGGGTTCAAGCAATTCTCCTGCCTCAGTCTCCTGAGTAGCTAGGATTACAGGGACCTGTCGCCATGCCCAGCTAATATTTTTGTATTTTTAGTAGAGACGGGGTTTCACCATGTTGTCCAGGCTGGTCTTGAACTCCTGACCTCAGGTGACCTGCCCACCTCGGCCTCCCAAAGTGCTGGGATTACAGGCATGAGCCATCACACCTGGCCTCCTCTGCCATTATTTCTTTATCCATGGCACTTAGAGCATTAGACTTGAATGAGAAAGTGATCAGAGCCATCTATTTTCTTTATCGTTATGACACTTAGTACCTAACACTGTGGCTACATAAAGAGCTGATCAAGAAATATTTATGAATGAATCCTTCCATTAGGTCTGAACTGTATCCTTCTGTTAGGTATGAACAGGCTGAGAGGTCTTGGAAGTGGAAGAAGTAAAAATGGGATTCCATCTCCAGACTTGAATTATTCTCCCAGAGGCAGGAACACCAGAATCGATGGGAGCCAGGCACAGTGGCTCAGGCATGTAATCTCAGCACTTTGAGAGACCAAGGAGGGAGGACCACTTGAGCCCAGGAGTTTGAGACAAGCCTGGGCAACATAGCCAAGAATCCATCTCTACAAAAAACAACAGATTAGCTAGGCTCAGTGGTATGCGCCTATAGGCCCAGCTACTTGGCAGGCTGAGGCAGGAGGATCTCTTGAGCCCAGAAGTTGGAGGCTGCAGTGAGTCACAATTGGGCCACTGCACTCCAACCTGGGTGGCAGAGTCAGACCCTGTCTCAAGAGCACAAAAGGGCTGATCTGATGAAGAACATAAGTCTTATTTCATGCCTCAGTGAAGACCAGAGTGATTGGCTGTGCCCAAAAGAAGGGCACAGAGTTCCTCAAGAGGGGTCAGTTTAACTTCTCCAGAAGGGCACCTAGAGCAACAAGAGACCTTCCCTCTGGGCAGCAGAAAAATGTCCACAACACCATCATATGGTATAGAAATGTACTGGGCCTCTGTTGTTTTTGCCAGATCATATTCATTTCCCCCCTTTTCCCCCCATCAAATGGTTCAGGTTCAACCATTGTCTCCTTCCTCCAATAAAGAAAAAAATTATTCATGACACTTTTTAAAGAATGGTAAGGGAGACTTTACTGAGGGAGACTATCAAGATAGTTATAGGGACTACTGCAACGGGGCCTTGCAGTGGGGAGATAAATTGGGCTCAACTCTGAATACAATGAGGAAAAGTAGAAATTTCTAGCCAGTTGCGGGGGCAGTGTGGGTGGATGAAAAATTACTAAGAGGAAACATCAGGGGTGAGGGATGATTCTGCCTAAACCAAATATTTGGCAATCAGATATTAAAGGTGGGGGAATCAGATATTAAAGGTGGGGGATTCTGGCTAAATCAGCTTAACAAAATTCTTGCCAAAATTGGGTGATACAAAGACAGACATGAAAGTACAAAAGTCGAGGCCTAGTTGAGAAGAAGAAAATTCAGAGGATTCTGACTAAAGTCTGATCAAGTAAAGACTCTTTGTTACTCCCAGCATCCAGGAGGGGTTAGCAGGCCTAAAGCCAGAGCTATTCACAGAAAGTCAAGTCTAGGACCCACCAAAACCAGTAAGAAAGAGCTGCTCTCCATCTACTGGGGTTGCCAAGCTGGAGATCTTGATGTTCACTTTTTCTAGCATGTGGGGAGGGCCTAAGAATGAAGGCAAGACAGAGGACAGTAGAGCTGAGAGATGGAGAAAGAAGCAATGTCCTTATCCTATCACTAAGTCCCTGGATCCTTCCATGCCTGAAGTCAGTGCATTCGTGGACTTCCCAATAATATGAGCTTATATATTCTTTTTAGTTTGTTTAAGCCACTAGGTTTCTGTCACTTACAATCAAGAGTTCTGGCTGAAGCAATGGGAACCACTTTGCACTGAGAGGCAGACTGTCTGCTTGCTGTTCCCTGCTGTCTAACGGTGTGACCACAGGTAAGCTCCTGGGACTTTTCCATCTGATTACATGAAGCCATTGAACCAGGCTGACTCCTAAAGTTCCTAGTAGCCCTTGTTAGATATGAGTTCTAAATTTCTCTTCAAAGAATCAGTATGACAGTATGTTCAATTCTTTGTCTTCTACTGTTAAACTTAACTTCCTCGTAAAGCAACCTTTTCCAATTACTTGCTCCACCCTGACTCATTCCAATAACCTGCTCATTCTCCACCCTGACTCATTCCGATCTCCTGTTCTGCCATAACCATTTTCCCCACCAAACCACTCACCCTGTCACTCTCTTTAAATTAGCCAATCGGAATTAGTTTAGCCTGTGCAGTCTAACCCTAGCCAATAGGGGAAGGACACAGCAGCAGGGGCCACGTGCGTCAGGGATAAGAACCCCTTCCCCTCCCTTGTCCAAGTGTGCGCTCACCATTGCTCCATCTGTAAGGGCGCACCCTTCTGTAGAAGTACATTGCCTTGCTGAGAATTAAAAAGAACATTTTACATTCGAGTGCTATTTCTTTTGCAGCACTAAAACTTTATTTATAACACCCTGATGTTCTCTAAGTCACTCTCTAGACTTGATATTCTAGAGCAATGTTAAATCTAATTAAAACATAATTTTGCAACTGATCTGCCATACTGTGATAATGACCAATGCTTTTGTGCCATTTTTAATTTTTTTTTTTTTGTCTTCAGTAGTAGTTTTGCTCTTGACAACACCAGAATGGTGTGAAGCTCTTATTCCCTCACTGGGGGGCTTTGGCATCTCAGCACTGGGCTGGAAGAAAGTTATTTAAAACAACTTCAGTTCTGAAGCCATCCTCATAGGGTTAACAATTCTGGAGAGAAATAGAGTTATAATTAAGCATTAATCAGGCTGCACTTTGGCTGACTTCCTTGCAACTGAAAGTCATAGAACACTGGATACTGACCATTCACATCCCCATTGTTCCTATAGACAGGATTTCTGACATTAGATAGATAGAATCTCCGATGTTAGAATCATAAGCCTTTTGTTTAAGAATTACTTAAGCAAATCCTGAATTCCAGCAGAACAGCTGATGCCAACCAGTTTAAACACCCCCTCGCAGAAACCAAATCTGCATGAAAAGAGTTTCTTCATCTCCCTGTCTCATGACTTCACCTTGCACTCTCCCACCAATCAACGATCTCCACACTTCAGCCCACTGCAAACCCCTTAAAAACCCTAACCTCGAACTCCTTTGGGGAGACAGATTTGAGGTTTCCTCCCATCTGCTCATTAGGCAGCCTACAGTTAAACCTCCCTGTCTACTGCAGCACCATGTCTTGGTATACTGACTTGCTGTATGCATCTGGCAATGGACCTATTCCAGTTACACTTCCAGCCAATCAAATGGCACTGGCCCTGGTGGCCCTGACTTGTTCATCTGGAGTCTGATGAGCAGACATGTGACTGTGCTGCCTTGGCATATTTCAGGATCGAACCAAACCAAATTACTTAGGGCTTATTGTAGGTCAGGCATTGTTATTCAGGTCTTGGGGTAAACAAAGGAAAAGAGGATCCTTGCTCTCCATTCCCAGTTAACTGGGAAGACAAGACACAAGACACACACAGGACAGTGCAATGCCAGCCACAATCTGTACAACCACTTCAGGGAACCCTCTTTCCTTCCTCTGAATTTGGGATCAAGGTGGAAGGTGGCCTTCTCTAGAACTGAAGCCAAGATGGACAGGACCTGCCATCTGCAGAAGTAATCCACTTTTCTCTGTCTCATTTGGCCATTATGTTTGCCTTTAACATAAAGCGTGAGTGAGGGGTGAGGGGTGCCATAATCCCCCTCCAGGCACCCCTCACCCCTCACACACACTCTTTTTTTTCTGCCCTCCTCTACTCCTTTCCATTTGTCTTCTCATTTCTTCTTTCTGCGCCTCTCTTCACCCTTTCCTTTCTGCTGGGCTTTTCTATAGAAACCAGCCTCTAGTGTGACACCCGGGGTTGTGCAGAAAGTGTGCGTTGAGGGGTTGCAGGCATAAACGATTGAGTTCTTTAAATAACATTTAATGAACAATAAACACAATCCAGCCCAGCCAAACTGGTACTTAGCTACTAAGTACCCAGTCAATGGCCCATCTGTCATATTGTTAAGACCTTTAGAAGTTGTTTAACAAAATGTTAAATGAGATGACATTCAGCAGGCAGCAAAATGCTCGACTGCCTAATGCAACCCAAAAGAGCTGGCCTGGTGGCAGTGTTTGATATAATGCTTTGTATTCCCCTCCCAAGAACCCAAGAGCAGGAGGTCTCCCTGCCTGTCACTTCCTATCTTGGTAAAGTGAGCCCCGGGTGGGAAGGACACAATCACCATTGGCAAGGAGGCCATGGCCGGCTGATGAGCTGCTTTTCTGAGGAAGCATGACTGAGAGGGGGCACCTGGAAGTAAAGCCAGTGAAGAGAAAAAAAATAATAACTCATCTGGAGTTTCCTTCTCTCCCTTCTTTGTCACCAATGAACCCTACGTCTCTCTCTGTTGGCCTTGAGGGGAGAAGGCAGGGGTGGTAATGAGAGCCGACTTTTTCCAAGAGCTGAAATATGAAGCCAATTACTAAGGGGAAGATTTCCAGCAAATTGGCTCCTGATAGCTCACATTTATCTGCTTTAGATTTGCATAGTCAGAGAGGAAAGGCTCTCTACTTTGGTCCAAGTAACAAAGGCAGAATCTGTTCAGCAGGAGGTGAACAACTTATTCGGCTTACCTTCAACTCTTGTGTCCAGAGTTCAGCAATTAAAGGAAATAAGAAAACCACACAAAGAACTGTTTTATAGAAGAAGAGAGGAAAAGACTTTATATATATATATAAAATATGTATATAATATATATACAATACATATAATATATAATATATAATAAATATATATTGTATATATAACATATATATACACAATATATATTTTATATATCTATATATAAATCTATGAACAATAAACACAAATGCCCAACCAAACTGGTACTTAGCTACTAAGTATATATAAGCATATATATATATATGTGTGTGTGTGCGTGTATGTGTGTGTATATATATGCATATGTATATGTATATTCTCCCCCAATGAAAGGTGGGGTCACACGAAGAAAGCAAGCACCAAAACTTCTGTAATGACAAAAGTCTTCACTGGAGAGTAAATATAGGGGAGGAAAAATAATTTTCTCTATTTCTTAGGACAGTTTCTTTCATCAAAAGACAGGTTAACAAGAGAAAAACAACAAAAGTTTAGTAACATGGATACCTCCTGTATACAAAGGAGATACCCAGGGAAAAAAATGAGTAAATCTCAAAGAGGGGGCTTTGAGTTCAGGCTTAAAACCTATATAGCTCTGTTACAGTAGGTAGCTATTCAGACTTGAACAGAGCAGAAGAGGCCCCCACCACCACCAGGAATGTCAGACAATTATCAGGTGATGGTCAGATGGTTGTAAACTGCCTCTCCAAAATAATAATTAGTCACAGCCGGCACCAGGGAAAGGCAGTCTTTCAATAGATAGAAACACCTGAAACTGGTGATAAACAGCTCCGACAAGATTTCTGGAGTTATGCCATTGGGCTCAAGCATGCACACTAAGAGGCAAAATGGCAGAGTTTAACTGGTATACGACCTTCTTCGAAGAATGCTCAACTGGTAAGGGAAGAACGCCTCAAATGAACATGCATACAACGCCAGTAAACACACGATGCATGCAGCCCCTCCCAAGTGCTGGCAGGCCACTGTGCATGTGAACAGCCCACCCCAAAAGAATCAGGGAGAAGGGATACAGCCCCTGGAAACATGCCAACGTATAAAACCCCAAGTCAAAGATTCAACCACGCACTTGATCTCTCAAGTCGCCAGCTTGGCCCTCTTCCAAGTGTACTTTACTTCCTTTTATTCCTGCTCTAATGCTTTTTCATAAATTTTCACTCCTGCTTTAAAACTTGCCTCAGTCTGTCACTCTGCCTTATGCCCCTCAGTCAAATTATTTCTTCTGAGGAGGCAAGAATTGAGGTTGCTGCAGACCCACCCTTATGGATTTGCTGCTGCTAACAGTTCTCTGAAATAAAAACAGAAGGGTATGGGAGAAGGCAGGTTATGGGGAGGGGTCCGGAAAAAATACAATAAGCAACAGCAAGTTTTTTTCTGCAGATTTAAGTTGGTGCCTACTCCACTGATAAGAGTCTCCAGGGATTTTCAGTCATCCTCGTTTCCTGGTTCAGAGAGGGAGACAACCTTACAAATGGCGGTTTCCTATATAGATGTAAATTTTCCTTACAAAAGGGTAACTTCTGCTTTATTTTTAGAGCTTTCCCTGTGGCTGTAGTCTCGTGAAGTAATCCTTATGCCAAAGAGGCATATTTTGGTATAGCATATTCTCATTTTCTACAGTCATATTTTGGGGTGGCATATTCTGGTCTCCAACATAAGTTTCCAAACATGTTTCATTGGTTTCCTCTTCCTCAGCTCAGAATTCCCTGGCATTTATCCTATAATACATTCAAACATTTACTTAAATGAAGGGACTATATACCCAGAAAATATAACCAACCATCAGAACTCTACAAGAAGTAGAAATTGTATTCGCACCTTTCTGGTTAAAAATAAAATAAAATCTAGTATTACCGAAATGAATTCCCCATCTATAAAGCCATCTCACATAATTCAATAATAAGACAAATAACCAAATAACTTAATTGAAAATGGGCAAAGGATTTGAGCAAACATTTCTCCAAAGAGGCACAAATAGCCAATAAGCACATGAAATGATGAAATGATAAAATGATGTTTAACAACATCATTAGCCATTAGGGAAGTGCAAATCAAAACCATAATGAAATACCACTTCACATGTACTAGAATGGCTATAATCCAAAAGACAGATTGGAACCCTCCTAAGTTGCTGGTGGCAATGTAAAATGATACGACTGCTTAGGGACAGATTTCCTCAAAATATTAAAGATGGAGTTACCATAGGTGTTAGTCCATTCGCATTGCTATAAAGGAATACCTGAGGCTGGGTAACTTATAAAGAAAAGAGGTTTATTTGGCTCACAGTTCTGCTGATTGTACAAGCATGGCACCAGCATCTGCTCAGCTTCTGGTGAGGCCCAAGAAGCTTTTAGTCATAGTGGAATGGAAGGGGGAACCAGCATATCACATGGCAAGAGAGGGAGCAAGAGGGCAGGGATTGGGGGTGAGGTCCCAGACTCTTTAACCACCAGATCTCTCATGAACTCATTACAGCAGGGAGGGCACCAAGCCACCCATGAGGGATCCTCCCCCATGACCCAAACACCTCCCACCAGGCCCTAACTCCAACACTGGGGATCACATTTCAACATGAGATGTGGAGGGGACAAACATCCAAACCATATCACCATAGAACCCAATAATTCTACTCCTAGGTATATTATCAAAAGAAAGGAAAATATGCATGTAAACAAAAACTTACACATGAACGTTCACAGAAGCATTATTAATAATAACCAAAAAGTGGAAACCACCCAAATACACAAGAACGAATGAAAGAGAAACAAAATATAGCTGGTCTTCCATATGTAAAGGTTTCATATCCTCAGATTCAACCAACCACAAATCAAAAATATTTGGAAAAAAATGGATGGCTGCACTTGTACGTTATGTGTACAGACTTCTCTTCTTATTATTATTCCCTAAACAGTACAGCATCACAGCTATTTATATTGTATTTGCATTGTATTAGGTCTTATAAGTAATCTAGAGATGATTTGAAGTATACGGGTGGATATGAATAGCTTATATGCAAATACTATGCCGTTTTATATAAGGAACTCGAGCACCCTTGGATTTTGTTTTCCATGGGGGCATTCCAGAACCATTCCCCCATGGATATCGAGAGACAGTTGCACTAGCAAACATCCTAGACAGGCCATTCTCTCTAAAGGATAACTGATGAGGATAAAGGCGGTCTGATAGAATATGGTTCTGTCATTTCAGTTACTTGCAGAGCAGTAACACCTCCCATTATTATCAACAAACACCCAAAGACTCAGGGCTGCCCATACCCAGCAGGCAGTAGGAAAACTCTAACTGCCATGGGAACAGAACACAGTCCTGCTCACCAGGCCACATCCTGCTGGGGAGTCTATTGCATCCCCAAACTCAGGATGCCCTCCACTTGTGACATTCACCAAACCCCACACTCACTCCATCCCAGTTTTGTGCTAAGCAGAGTGGTCTTCATAGGCTGGGCTAGTCCTGTCCCATTTCTGCCAAGAGCATAATATCCTGTTGTTGATCTCAATTAGAAAACTCAATTTGAAATGGAATCCCTAGGTATAGTTACCAAACTCACTCTTTATTAAATACTTTCTGATACCAAAATCTCTGGTCTTATACCTACCACTCCTGCTACAATCATGCAGCTGCCTGGAGCACAGCCAGATGGGAGGCATTCAATAAATTTGCTAGCTTTCCCCCCATAATCCTGAGATTTACAGTGTTAATTTAAAGCCCTCAGACATCAGTGACACCATACCACCTTGGCCAATTTTTCCTCAAGGAGTCATACGGGTTTTGTAAAGAATTCACTGTTAGCTCAATATTAGCTTTAAAGAAAAAGTTGCACCCTAAAGTCCAAGCAACTGCATTGCTAAACTACACTATAATAATTCTGTGTTATGAGAAAATGCTTACAGGTAAGAAGCATTATAGGTAGGAAGTTTATTTAAGTTCCTCCCACTTTCACAGGAGGGCAGGAAATAAGAGAATTTGGATAGGTTTCTAAATTATTGTCAAAATATATATTTCCCACTATACACAACAATTATAGGTACATATTATAGTATAGGGAGAAAAGGGACTCTTACAGTAACAGGGGAGAGAACACTGGACCAAGAGCCTACAAGGCAGAGCTATCTAAAAGAAATTTCTTTGGTGATGAAAATGTTCTGCATCTGTGCTGTCCAATATGGTAGCCACTAGCCACAGGTGGCCACTGAGCACTTGAGGTATGGCTAGGGAGACTGAGGAGCTGATGTTTTCATTTTAATTAATTTAAATTTAAACAGCCACCTGTGGCTAATGACTGCCACAGTGGGCAGTGCAGTGTGGCAAGGATGTAGCCTTGGGCAAATCGTTAAACCTCTCTGAATTTTCATTTCCACTTTGGATAACTTGAGAGTGAAAATAAGAAATGTTTATGGCTTTTTGGAGTTGTTTCACTCTGCAACCCATGAATAAATAAAACAGGTTCAGATCTTTGGCCAAATTTAGAATCCTCCTCTCTTACTTTCCCTCTCTTTCCTCTTTCACATCATACATTAGTGGCCCACCATGGACCAGAGCCTCTTCTGGCATATAATCTAAGTACATAACCCCAAGCTAGCTGCCTGACCGCGAGCACCACTCTTACTTTTCTACTAACACAAGGGGGAAAAATTTAAACTTTTCTTATTCCATTTTGTTGAAAATAAACCGTGGCTGACCTAAACCATGAGCTTGATGTTATAATAAAGGCCATTTAACCTGCACACTGACCAGAATTCTTGCTCCAGAGTGGGGTCACAGGGCAGAGTTGGTGCGGAGGGACTGCTGGCGCCACAGCCCCCACGTGACCAGCCCCCCACCAGCAAGGCCCCACTCTGCAATCCTTAGTTAATTTCAGAGCAGCAGTAGGCTGCCTCCTCCAAGGTTTGAAGGGACCTCGGAAGATCAATTACAGAAATGATTAGCATGCAAATGGCACCAGCAGGCGACAGGCAAGAACTCTCTCTGTAAGGACTGCAGAGGCCAGCTGAGCTAGGAACAAATCATTCCGCTATAAACAGAAAAAAGTCATTAGCCTTTTTATCAATGGAAAACACTTTCTTCTACTATTTCAAGTGTGTTATTCTGAAATACTTTAAGTGGTAAGAACTGGAGACTAAAAATATAACAATCAAGATGAAGAACAGAGTACCATTTTTTTCTTAAAGACAATGGATCCCCTACTCATGTCTTTTCTCTTACACTTTTTGAGTCCTTATACACATCAAAGATGTGGTCCTCAAACATCAGCCTACAGACAGATGCCAGCTCATACTAATGGTTTTCCCGGTCCAGAGCCCATTCTTAAAAATAAAAACACTGAATTAATTTTTCATAAGACTAGGCTTATTCAAATTTTAAAAAATTGCTACTATACGTGTCCTAATTTTTGGTATTAGAAAGTCATTTCTTTCATGAGATAATTGTGATCCTGAATGGGGGTTTATTTTTTTCATCTTGTTTTTGGTTTTGGTAAATGCCCTTACTGACAAAATTGAAAGTTAACAACTGCCGCCTTTGTATTGTAGGAGACCAGAATATCCCCAAAATATGAAGGACTGTTGAGCTTAAGACAAGAAGTAGATGCAGGAAAACTCTCTGTTCTCCCTCTATGAGCCCAAAAGCAGGACACAGATTTACAAGAACAGAAAGTATTCTGCCCATTTCTCTACCTGGGAGAACAAAGGTTACCACTGAAGACAGCTTTAGACCCTCATCAGCCTAGAGATGGTACAAGAGGAAATCTACAGTAACAAACTTTACTAACCAGCCTTTATCTGCCATTCAGTTGCCTTTTTCCAAGTTGCCACCTGTAGAGATTCAAAGTTCTTTTCCTTTGGCTTGTCATTTCTCTAAAAATTTACTATTCTAGCTACTCAGGAGGCTGAGACAGGAGGATCACTTGAACCCAGAAATTTGAGGCTGCAGTGAGCTAGGATTGCATCACTGCACTCCAGCCTAAGCCAGAGTGGGACCCTGTCTAGAAAACAAAAAATTGTTGACTACTGTTTGTTGAAGATGCTATATAAGCTGGAATTCAAAGCTACTTCTTTGACAACTACTGCTTTTATAAATGTCTCCCATGTATATATGAAATATATATGTTAATAAATTTGTTTTTCTCTTGTTAATCTATTATAGCAGGAGTTCATTCCAACAGAGAGCTGTAGGGGAGGGAAACTTTTCTCGCTACCATCTGAGGGTTTGATAATTGAGTCTACTGAATAAACTGGCAGTAGACAGATTAACAGGAGAAAAGGTATACAGATTTATTACATGCACAGGGGCATCACATGAAAGAGAACTGAATACCCCAAAACTCAGTAAATGAGATCTAGAAGCTTATATACCCTCTTCATAGGGATGAGGATGTGGGTGATGTAGGCAACTTAGGAGATAGCAAATAAATTCTGGAAAAAATGAATAGGTGATAGCCTGTGACGAAGTCGGCCTGGGCTGGTGCTGACCCCCAGTCTCTTCTGTGAGATCAGCCAAGCAACCCTGATTGATGAGATTCCCAGGGAGGGAATTCATGACAGTTGAGTTCCTCTTGGAGGATGCTCTTTAGGCAGACAAGGGGAACTTAGAGAAAGCCTCTGCCTGCATCTGCTTTCCCCACGTGCCTCAGCTGAGTGTAATCAGCACACCGGAGCATCATGTTTGGGGGCAGCATTTTCTGAACTCCTTCAGAACCTAACCTATGGGAATTATTATTATTCCCCTGCAGTGTTACGTCTGTTTAGCTGAGTGATAACATTCCAATATCTGGGACCCCCTGGCTTAGATTTTAGTAGAGATACTGCAGCTCCCACCCGCGATGAGTAGGCTGTGGTCATAGGAGGGCTAAGAATGGAGCACCCTAGAAAACTCTATTTCTCTATTGTTCTCTTGGTGGAACAATTGCTCTCTCTAACCCCAGATGTGAAAGAGAAAAACTTTCTGATTTCCAGCCCTGATAACATCATGACCCCAATGATCTCTGTTTGGAACTTAACAGCTTTGGATTTAAAAAAAAAAAAAAAAAAGAACAGAAGTACCTTGACAAAACATTGGAATGTAAAAAAGGTATAACATAAGGCAACTGTAATGAACTTTCTATTCACTATCTATTCTTGACACAGATCACACCCCCCTGGATGAAAGTATCCCCAAGTGAGCATGGTCCTCACATCACCTTCATGCTTTTGAAAGGAATAAAGCAAGCCCCAGTTTTGCTAACTTGAAGTATCAGAAGGAGTAGAGTTACCACCTAGGAGAAGGACTGGTAACCAGTACTTTCAAGGAAAATGCCGTCAGGATAATGTTTGTACCTTCAAGAAACAGTACGAGAGTTTGCATGTAGCAAGAGAAAAGTGTGAGTATGTGCATGTGTAGGTGGAGGGTGGATGGCATAAGGCAAGAGGGATGCTAGGGAAGCTGTAGTCAAGTAAAGAAGCCCAGAGGACTCTGGATAATCACAAAGATGGGAGCTAAAGGTTCCCAGAAAAAGGCAAATCCAAGTGCAGTTACCTAAGCAAGACCCACACAAAGGAATTATAGCCAACGTATGTTGAGAGCTCACTCTGTGCCAAGCACCCTGCTGAGTTCTTTGCATAGATTAACTCATTGAATGCTTAACAGCAACACTGTGAGACAAATGCTAGTACTAGCCACATTCCACAAATGAGGAAACTGAGGTTCAGATAGGTTAAGTAACCTTCCTTAAGTCACGAAGCCAGTTGGTTGGAATCTGACCTCAAATGTGGTATGATATCAGGGCCCTTGAAGACAAAGACATCTTCGCTTCAAGAAATACAGGGGCAAGATCATTTCCAATGGATGCTTGAGAAAGACCGATTAGACCAGACCTTGAAAGAGCTATTTTTCAAAGGCTGTTTTAATCATTTCCATTACCATATTAAGGCCAATTTTCTACCTGCTCTTTGGAGATGAAGTTAAAGTAGTATTTTTGGTATTTTCTTTTCTCAGAGTCACAGAAAGTTAGGACCACAAGGAATCTCAGAGACCATCTAAACCAGCTCCTTTATTTGACATCATGATATAGAATCTCAGGAAGGTGAAATGACTACAGCAAGGACCCATTCCTGACAAGTCAGCGGTCTCTACAGAGCTGAAGTTGACAGTCTGGGTGAAATGAGTGAATGCATTGTTTGGTATATAACAGGGCTCCAACAATGTAAAAAGTATTATCACATTATCATTTCAGTGTCTAAGATAAACGAGCTCAGAACTATTCACTCAGGCAATGGACTAAAAGAATTCTATAGACACAAGAAATTTAAAAAAAAAAAAAACCATCTTTAAGCAACATAAGAGATGTGAATGTAGGCCAGGTGCAGTGGCTCACACCTGTAATCCCAGGACTTTGGGAGGCCAAGGTAGGTGGATCACAAGGTCAGGAGTTCAAGACCAGCCTGGCCAACATGGTAAAAAAAAAAAAAAAAAAAAAAACCCGTCTCTACTAAAAATACAAAAATTAGCCAGGTGTGGTAACACGTGCCTGTAATCCCAGCTACTCCAGAGGCTGAGGCAGGAGAATTCCTTGAACCTGGGAGGGGGAGGTTGCAGTGAGCTGAGGTAGTCCCACTGCACTCCAGCCTGGGCAACAGAGCAAGACTCTGTCTTGGAAAAAATAAGTTAAAAAAAATAAATTTAAAAAATAAAAAACAAACGAGATGTGAATGTAAAGTTATGAGGTGCTGCATGGTTAATAGATCATCTCCTTATAGTATGACCACTCATTTTACTTCTCAACACATCTAACTAAGCCAATAATAACTTTGGTTTAAGAATTTGAGTTTGTGATGGCACATGCTTAGGTAAACTATATGGTTATAACCAAACATATTTTTCCTTGTCAGACAGGGATGAAACATATAGCTCCACCATATTTTATCAGCAATTATATATGACTTTGAACTTTCTTGAATAAAAATCAGTAACCAGATATTGTTACCTATGGCTCAGATAATTTCATAATCTTTTTCTCCTCCTTGAGAATTCTTGTCCTAAAATTCATCATAAAAGTTAGGAAAGATGAGCCACTGGATATTTTTGCAAACCTTTGTCTTCACATGGATCTCTATAGCTCTAGCTAATTTCTCACAAGATCAGTGGTCTCTAACATGACTAATAGAACTTAATAGTTACACAGAGTGCTGCCTCATTCTGCTAATTTACATTCAGTCTCCAAAAAAGGCATATTCCCACTGCAAAACTACAGTAATTCTTTGGATTGTAACAATAAATTCTGAGATGACAAGAAGGCTAAAAGAATAAGACCCTGTAGTCTAACAGGATTGTGCTAATTTTCCCAAATACATAGGTTCTCTTTGTATAATTGAAGAATTAGAATGATAGAGGTATCTTGAATTAAACAGTAAATTTACAAGGTAAGATAATTGATGTGGTTTGAATGTGTCCCCCAAAAGTTAATGTATTAAAAGTTTGGTTGCCATTGTAACATATTAAGAGGCAGGGCCTCTTAATATAGAAGGTGATTGGGCCACGAGGGCACTACTTTCAAAAAGTGATTGATGCCGTTATTGCTAGAATGAGTTATCAGAGGAGTGGGACTCCTAATAAAGAATAAGTTCAATTCCTATTTCTCTGTGTGTGTCTCGTGTACTTGCTTCATCCTTTGCCTTCTGCCAAGGGCTGTCTCTCACCAGATGCTGGGGCCATGCTTTTGGACTTCCCAGCCTCCAGAACCATGAGCCAAATGAATTTTTGTTTTTTTATACATTACCCAACCTGTGGTATTTTTCTGTTATAGTAGCAGGAAACTAACTAAGACAGAAAATTGGTACTGAGGAGTAGAGTTGTTGCTAAAACAAATACCTGAAAATGTGGAAGCATCTTTGAAACTGGGTAATGGGTAGGGACTGGAAGAATTTGGAGGAGCAGGTTAGAAAAAAACTAGATTGCCATGAACGGAGTGTTATGGGTGATTCTGGTGAGAACTCAGAAGAAGAGAGCTATAGGGAAAGTCTGAATCTTCTTAGAGATTACTTAAGTGGTCATGATCAGAATGCTGGTAGAAATATGGATAGTAAAGTTCATTTCTGTGAGGTCCCAGATGAAAATGAGAAACAAGGTATTGGAAACTGAAGTAAAGGCCATCCTTATGATACAGTAGCAAAGACCTTGCCTGAATTGTGTCACTGTCCAAGGGCTTTATGGTAGGCAGACCTTAAGAGCAATGAGCTAGGATATCTGGTGGAAGAAATATCTAAGCAACAAAACATTCAGGCTCTTGTATGGCTACTCTTAACTGCATATGGTCAGATGCAAGAGAAAAGGAATGACTTAAACATGAAATTTACAATTAAAAGAGAAGCAGAACAAAAAGACTTGGAAAATCCATAGCCTGGCCATGTAGAGTGAAAAGGGTCTTTAGGAGAGCAAACCAAGGATATGATCAAGTGACCATTTGCTAAAGAGATTACCATAGATAGAAGATACTATTCATCAATATATTGGGAGAAAGACCCCAAAGGCTGGTCAGAGATCTTTGAGGCTATACCTCCCATTGCAGGCCTGGAGGCACAGGAGGGAAGAATGCTTTCCAGGAAGGGCCTGTGCCTTTCAAGGGCTCACTGCCCAGAGCCACCTCAAGACTCAGCTCCCCACATCCTGTTGCAGCACTCTCTGGCTGACCCAACTGTTGCTCAAGTGGGCCCAGGTGTGGCTTGACCTGACTCTCTGGAAGGTACAAGCTATAGGCCTTGGCAGCATCCATGTGGTGTTAATTCTGCAGGTGTGCAGAAAACAAGAGCTGTGGGGGCACGGCTACCTCCCTCTAGATTTCAAAAGATGCCACAGACTGCCTAGAAGCCGAGGCACAAACCTGCCACAGAGACAGAGCCAATACAGAGAGTCTCTACTAATGTAATGCCTACTGATACCATGGGAGTTGCACAGTCTCCAAGACCACAGAACAGCAGAGCCACCAGCATACAACTCCAGCCTAGGAAAGCTGCAAGCATGAGACTCCAACTCATGAGAGCTGCTGGGTGGGATAAGCCCAGTAAAGCCACAGGGGCAAGGCTGCCTGGGAGGACTTGGGAGCCCAACCCCACCCCAGTGTATCTAGGAGGTGGAACATGGGGTCAAAGGAGTTTATTCTCCAGGTTTAAGACTTAATCGTGATTTCTCTGTTAGGTTTTGAACTTACCTGGAACCAGATACCCATTTTTTCTTGCCTTTTTCTCCCTTTTGGCATGGGAATGTCCATCCTATGTCTATCCCACCATTGTATTTTGGAAGTAGATAGCTTGCTTAATTTCACAGGCTATCAGTTGAAAGCAATTTGCCTCAGGATAAATCACACCTTGAGTATCACTCTTATTGATTTAGATGAGACTCTGGGTTTTTTTGTTTGTTTGTTTGTTTGTTTGTTTGTTTTTTGGAGGGGGTTGCTTTTTTTAAGAGACAAAAATGTTGCACAGGCTGGTTTCTAATTCCAGGGTTCAAGTGATCCTCCAACCTCAGCTTCCTGAGTAGCTAGGATTGCAGGGACACATCATCATTCCTGGCTTGACTTTGGAGATTTGAGTTGATGCTGGGACAAGTGAAGACTCTGCGTCTATTTGGATGGAATGATGGATTTTTTATGTGAGAAAAACATAAGCTTTGGGGAGCCAGGGATGAAATGTTATAGTTTCGATGTGTCCCTCAAAAGTTCAGGTATTGGAATCTTGGCTGTCATTGTAACAGTATTAAGAATTGAGGCCATTTTTTGTTCCATATGAAGTTTAAAGTAGTTTTTCCTAATTCTGTGAAGAACGTCAGTGGTAGCTTGATGGGGAAGGCATCGAATCTATAAATTACTTTGGGCAATAAGGCCATTTTCACGATATTGATTCTTCCTATCCATAAGCATGGAATGTTCTTCCATTTGTTTGTGTCCTCTGTTATTTCTTTGAGCAGTGGTTTGTAGTTCTCCTTGAAGAGGTCCTTCACATCCCTTATAAGTTGTAGGTATTTTATTCTCTTAGTAGCAATTGTGAATGGGAGTTCACTCATGATTTGGCTCTCTGTTTGTCTGTTATTGATGTATAGGAATGCTTGTGGGGTTTGCACACTGATTTTGTAACCTGAGACTTTGCTGAAGTTGCTTATCAGCTTAAGGAGATTTCGGACTGAGATGACGGGGTTTTCTAAATATACAATCACGTCATCTGCAAACAGAGACAATTTGACTTCTTCTCTTCCTGTTTGGATACCTTTATTTCTTTCTCTTGCCTGATTGCCCCGGCCAGAACTTCCAATACTGTGTTGAATAGGAGTGGTGAGAGAGAGCATCCTTGTCTCATTCTGGTTTTCAAAGGGAATGCTTCCAGTTTTTGCCCATTCAGTATGATATTGGCTGTGGGTTTGTCATAAACAGCTCTTATTATGTTGAGACACATTCCATCGATAACTAGTTTATTGAGAGATTTTAGCATAGCCAAGACAATCCTGGGCAAGAAGAACAAAGCTAGAGACATCACACTACCTGACTTCAAACTTTACTACAAGGCTACAGTAAACAAAACAGCATGGTACTGGTACCAAAACAGATATATAGATCAATGGAACAGAATGGAGGCCTCAGAAATAACACCACACATCTACCACCATCTGATCTTTGACAAACCTGACACACACAAGCAATGGGGGAAAGATTCCCTATTTCATAAATGGTGTTGGGAAAACTGGCTAGCCATATGCAGAAATCTGAAACTGGACCCCTTCCTTACACCTTATACAAAAATCAACCCAAGATGGATCAAAGACTTAAACATGAGACCTAGGACCATAAAAATCCTAGAAGAAAACCTGGGCAATACCATTCAGGACATAGGCATGGGCAAAGACTTCATGACTAAAACACCAAAACAATGGCAACAAAAGCCAAAATTGACAAATGGGATCTAATTAAACTAAAGAGCTCTGCACAGCAAAAGAAACTATCATCAGAGTGAACAGGCAACCTACAGAATGGCAGAAAATTTTTGCAATCTATCCATCTGACAGAGGGATAATATCCAGAATCTACAAAGAACTTAAATAAATTTACAAGAAAAAAAGCTAACAACCCCATCAAAAAATGGGCAAAGTATATGAACAGACACTTCTCAAAAGAAGACATTTATGCAGGCAACAGACACATGAAAGAAATGTTCATCATCACTGGTCATTAGAGAAATGCAAATCAAAACCACAATGAGATGCCATCTCACACCCATTAGAATGGCGATCATTAAAAAGTCAGGAAACAACAGATTCTAGAGGGGTTATGGAGAAATAGGAACACTTTTACACTGTTGGTGGGAGTGTAAATTAGTTCAACCATTGTGGAAGACAGTGTGGCGATTCCTCAAGGATCTAGAACTAGAAATACTATTTGGCACAGCAATCTCATTACTGGGAATATACCCAAAGGATTATTAATCATTCTACTATAAAGACACATGCACATATATGTTTATTACAGCACTATTCACAATAGCAAAGACTTGGAACCAACCCAAATGTCCATCAACGATAGACCGGATTAAGAAAATGTGGCACATATACACCATGGAATACTATGCAGCCATAAAAAGGATGAGTTCATGTCCTTTGCAGGGACATAGATGAAGCTGGAAACCATCATTCTCAGCAAACTATCACAAGATCAGAAAACCAAACACCACATGTTCTCACTCATAAGTGGGAGTTGAACAATGAGAACACATGGACACACGGAGGGGAACATCACACATCAGGGCCTGTGGGGAGGGGGGCTAGGGGAGGGATAACATTAGGAGAAACACCAAATATAGGTGATGGGGTGATGGGTGCAGCAAACTACCCATGGCACATGTATACCTATATAACAAAACTGCACGTTCTGCACATGTAACCCAAAACTTAAAGAGTATAATTTTAAAAAAATAAATTAAATTTTAAAAAAAAGAATTGAGGTCAGGCCGGCTTCCTTCCGGTGTTCTGAACTATTCCTGCAGCACTTTGGGAGGCCGAGACGGGTGGATCATTTGAGGTCAGGAGTTCGAGACCAGCCTTGCCAGCATAGTGAAATCCTGTCTCTGGTAAAAATACAAAAAATAGCCGGGCATGATGGCACATACCTGTAATCCCAGCTACTCAGGAAGCTGAAGCAGGAGAATCGCTTGAGCGTGGAAGGCAGAGGTTGCAGTGAGCCAAGATTGCACCACTGCACTCCAGCCTGGGTGACAGAGTGAGACCCTGTCTCAAAAAAGAAAAAGAAAAAGAAAAAAAGAATTGAGGCCTTTGGGAGGTGATTAGGCCATGAGGGCTCCACCATATAAAGGAGCTGATGTCATTATCATGGGAGTGGCTTAGTTATAGAAGAAGTGGTCTCCTGATAAGAGGATAAGTTTGGTCCAGTTTCTCCCCATCTTGTGTGCCACTTCTGCTTTTTGTTTTACACCATGGGCTAACCCTTACCAGATGCCAGTGCCATGCTCTTGGACGTCCCAGCTTCCAGAACCATGAACCAAATTTATTTTTTATAAGTTACCCTGCCTGTGATATTCTGTTATAGCAGCAGAAAATGGACTAAGACAGTTGTCATTTAGGAATCAGAATTAAATCCACTAAAGTGATACAACCAGCGTTTCAAATGATCTTCATATCCAACTCCCACCAAGTTACAAATACACACCTTTTATATAGCAAAAGAGAACCCCAGCTGACATGGTAGTCCACTTCCACATGAAGATGTGAATGGCAGGAAAAGAGCTAGACAGCCTGGAGAGACACAGTCCAGAGGACCAGCTTACAGCCCAGTCATAGTTTGGGGTTCTATGTAACAGGCCGTGAGTCCCAGCAGGGGAAAAATTCTCTCAGGCTTGGTGTTTTCAGGGCTCATCTACTGTCACCATGAGTCAGCCGCAATGTCAGGAAGGAGTCTGCCCAAATGCATTTATGATGCAGGAAACCATGTTGAGGGCAACAGACAGGCAGGCTGGTTATGAAGTTTACCAAGAGCCCTCAAGAATACTTCTAAAAAGGAAGCCTAAGTCTAGTAATGAAACTGAATCAAAAACCAAAAATACAGACAGATGTCAGACTCAGGAACACATTCTGCTAGTTCCTTTAGATGTTTAATAAACAAAGGGTGCTGAAATCAAAAACATCTGGGTAGTTGTTGGGCTAAACAGATTTTTTGTTTTGTTGTTTAACCACATCTTACTCTTTTAATATTCTGGTGTCCATCATGAATCTCCAAGAGGCCTGGGTAGTAAATGGTGTTACCAAATTCATTCCACAGGGTGCCATTGTTCACGAAAGCATCTATTGGGCCTTGTGGTGTAAGAAAGAGCTTTTGGGAATCCTAAGCCTAGTCAAAACGTCTGATTTTAAAAATAAGAACACTGAGTCCCAGGAAGTTAACAGATTTAGCCAGGGTGGCATGACCACATAGAGCTGGAACAAGAATACCAACTCCCTGGCATGCCTAGTGTGTGGTTCATCACAGCATACCACGTGCCCCTTTTTCTTTTCTCCTTGCTGAAGTCAGCCTTCTCCAGACACTCACAAACTCAGGAAAATAACAGTTGCACCTTTCTTACTTAATAGCAGCTGAACAAACCCCAAGGCACCTCTGCCAAAACTTGCTAAAGGGAGACCCACTGGCTGTCTGCTCTTGGCCCTTCCCTCCACTCGAGCTCAGTAAACAACTATAATTTCAATTATAACAGACATTCTTTCAACTCCATAAACACTAAGAGAGGCTCTTTGGTGATTAATAGCTGATTAACTTCTCCTGCCAAACATCTGTGAGCTCCATTAATTATACACAATGCTAAGTGATGATCAGATGAGCCCTGAAAACACCACGCCTGAGACAATGTTTCCCTTGGTGGGACTCAAGTCCTGTTACCCAGGACCCCAAACTATGACTGGGCTCTAAGCTTGTCCTCCTGGAGGAGGGCACAGCAGGGAGCAGGAGGAGCACCAGACTCTGAGTCCTGAGGCCTATATTCCAGATCCTTCTCTTCCTGACCCCCTTGAATGTTGCAAGAAAAGGATGCTTACCTGTTTCAGCATCTTCCTGTGTGAAACAAAGGATTAGTCACTATAATCCTGACTCAAACACCCTAACTCAAATGTCATCAATGGCTCCCTATTGCTCCCTGAGCATGGTTCAAACTCCCTGGTTTGAGGGTCTTCTATAATATGGTATTTAAGGTCTTCTATAATCTCTCTGGTATTTAAGGTCTTCTGTAATCTGTTTCTTCCTTTCTCTGTACTGTCATTCTCCCACACAAAACCCTTTTTTTATCCACACTGGACCACTTATTGTCCCATCATGACTCTTCCTCTCCTGCTTCCATCTAGAATGGTTCTTCCACCCCATCTCTATGAACAAACCCCTGCCAGGCACGGTGGCTCATGTCTGTAATCCCAGCACTTTGGGAGGCCAAGGCAGGCAGAGTACTTGACACTTGAGGTCAGGAGTTTGAGACTAGCCTGGCCAACATGGCAAAATCTCGTCTCCACTAAAAATACAAAACTTAGCTGGGTAATCCCAGCTGTAATCCCAGCTACTCAGGAGGTTAAGGCATGAGAATCGCCTGAACCCAGGAGGCAGAGGCTGCAGTGAGCCAAGATCGCACCATTGTACTCCAGCCTGGACAACAGAACGAGACTCTATCTCAAAAACAAAACAAAACAAAACAAAAACAAAAACCCAAGCATATCTTAAGAGTCAGATTCTACCTCCTCCATGAAACCTCACTGATGATGCCTTCAGAATGTGATCTCTTTGGGAGGCCGAGGTGGGTGGATCATTTGAGGTCAGGAGTTTGATACCAGCCTGGCCAACATGTTGAAACCCCATCTCTTCTAAAAATACAAAAATAAGCTGGGCGTGGTGGCAGGCACCTGTAATCTCAGCTACTCAGGAGACTGAGGCAAGACAGTCACTTGAGCCCAGGAGGTGGAAGTCATAGTGAGCTGAGATTGTCCCACTACACTCCAGCCTGGGAGACAGAGTGAGACTCCATCTCATTAAAAAAAAAAAAAAAAAAAAAGGGCCAGGAGTGGTGGCTCACGCCTGTAATCTGTAATCCTAGTACTTTGGGAGGCTGAGGTGGGCAGATCACAAGGTCAGGAGATCAAGACCATCCTGGCTACCACAGTGAAACCCCATTTCTACTAAAAATGCAAAAAATTAGCCAGGCGTGCTGGCAGGCACCTGTAGTCCCAGCTGCTCAGGAGGCTGAGGCAGGAGAATGGCTTGAACCTGGGAGGCAGAGGTTGCAGTGAGCCAAGATCGTGCCACTGCACTCCAGCCCGGGTGACAGAGCGAGACTCCATCTCAAAAAAAAAAAAAAAAAAAGTTGATCTCCGTTTATTTCTATACTTCTAGTCTGTACTTTTCACAGGATACTTGTCAGGAACCACCTTCAAATGCAGTTAATGGTGCACATGTTTTACTTTTCAGACTAAATTGTAAACTTTTGGAAACCAAGGTCACTGTCTTCAACATTTTCTACTTGACACAATGGGAGATACCACACAAATGTTCACAATCCTCCAGATCCCCCCAGTAGCCTTCAGGGCAAGGTTCCAGGATCTGAATTTGCCACATGAGCTCCCTCACAATCTGGCCTTTTCCTACCTCTCCTGCTTCAATATCCATCCCCTCTCACTACGCACCCTGCCTCCAGCCATATTAAGTGATGGGGACTTCCTCAGAGGGCAACACTTCTCCCTTTGCAGATGTTCTCCTCTCTTCTTGGCATAAATTTCACCCATTTATTGATCTGGCAAGCTCAAGCCTTAGCACCCCACATATAAAAGGCTTCATTCCTGGTCTAAGTACAGTCCCCTGCCTCTGTGACCACATAGCCTAGGTGCCATAACTTTGTCATGGTACTTGCGACACTTCTGGTCTATTTCTCTATATTTCCCACAATGTGAACTTCCTTAAAGACAGGGATTACATCTCACTTGCTGTGGCATCTCTACAAGCACAGTTCCTGCACGTAGAAGATGTGGTAGTCAGCCTCCAAGAATGCCCCTAAGGATCACGGCCTGGTGTTCATGCTCTTGGGAATGTTTCTCATTGAGTGTTGGCTGATCTTCAGGACTCACTTCTAATGACTAGAATAAGGCAGAAGTAACTGTGTGACTCAGAATAGGTAACAAAAGGCAGTGCGGCAGTGCTCTCTTGTGCTCTCAGATCCCTTCCTCTAAGGAAAGCCAACTGCCATGTCATGAGCAGGCTACAGAAAGGCCCACATAGCCAGGAACTGAAACCTCCAGGCAACCGCCACATGTATGAGCAAGGAAGAGGATCCTCTAGCCCAGTCGATCCTCAGGTTTGCAGCTCCATTGACATCTTGCTTGCAGCCTTGTGAGAGACCATGAACCAGAACAACCCAGCTAAGCTGCTCCCAGATTCCCGAACCACAAATACTATGAGACAATGTTTATTGTTTTAAGCCGCTAAGTTTTGGAATTTGCTGTTCAGCACTAGATAACTAATATATATCTATATAGTTATAGATACAGATAGATATAAATATAGAATCATGTGGTCCGGAACCAGAACAGACATTCTGTGTATATCTATATCTATATCAAAATACATATTTTGGTACCTGGAAGTGAGGTTCCATTGTAACAAAAACCAAAAATATGGGAGTGGCTTTGGAACCAGGCAGTGGACAGAAGCTACAAAGCTGTAGGACTTGAAGGAGAATGTTACCAAAAGCTTAAAGTGCCTTGAACAGGCTATTTGAAGAATTTTGGACTCTGGGAAGGTTACTAGTAAAGAAAGTGAGAGAACCCTTTTAGGAATGGGCAAAAAACATCATCCTTATGTAGTGGCATAGTTTAGCAACACTGTCACCTGTAGTAATGTGCAAGGTAGAACATGGAACTAATGAAGTGGCTAGCTAAGGCAATTTTTAGCCAGAGTGCTGAAGGTACTACGTGGTTCCTTTTTACTACTTACAGTAAAATGCAAGAGGAAATGATGGCCTCAAAGAAGAACAATTAAAACAAATGGTACCAAGACTTGCCGGTTTTGAATATTCCCAGCCTCTTCAGATGGCAAATCATGTTAAAATTAAGAAATGGCTTCTGAGTAAAGATTGAATCAGAGTCCCCAGGAAAGCGTGGTCCAAAGATGAAGCCAAGGGTGTCACTGTAAATTCTTTTGTTAAGACCTCAGATCCTAAATGTGGAATCCTATGTTAAAACCTGAGAACCTAAAAAATGAAGTTGGTTCTTTTGGCCCAGAGTATAGATGGGAGAATCTTACACTGCCCTTTTTCAGTAACATTAACACTCTAGTTCACTTTTATAAAGCACCATACTTTAAAAACATTTTTGCCTGCATTTCCCAAAATTGCTTGTCACAACCCTGAGAATTAGACAGGCCAGGTATTAATAAAACAACCAAGCCAGAGCAATGGATGATTTGACCAATAGCTCATGACTGAGTCATGAAAGAATCTAACTTTTAATCAAGTGCACTGTCCACATCATCGAACCACTTCATTTAGTAACTAGACATTTGAAGGTATATCTAAAATTGTGGATAGTAGAAAAATTCCAAAGGCACTTGTCTACAGATGTTTTAACATTTTGTTTTTAAGTCATATTTTTCTCCTTTGCTGAAATCTGTAATATTTATAGAATTTCCATCTGTCAGCTGATTCCTCATCACTCAGGTCCTGGATCCACATTTGCTGTTAACTGTTTTCAACTTGCTTAAACCATGATGCAGAAGAGCATGTTCTTAATACCCTCAAAGACCCATCTATCCAGATAGTAAGAGAGTAAGTAAAACTATCTCTGTTTGCATATGACATGATTCTATATCTGGAAAACCTCAGAGTTTCAGCACAAAAGCTCCTTCAGCTGATAAAACTTCAGCAAAATTTCAGGATACAAAATCCATATACAAAAATAACTGGCATTTCTATACATCAATAGCAGCCAAGCTGAGAGCCAAATCAGAAAGGCAATCCCATTCACAATTGCCAGGAAAAGAATAAAATGCCTAGGAATACAGCTAACCAGGGAGGTGAAATATATCTAAAATGAGAATTACAAAACACTGCTCAAAGAAATAAGAGAAGACACAAACAAATGGAAAAACACTCCATGCTCATGGATAGGAAGAATCAATATCATTAAAATGGCCATACTGCCTAAAGCAATTTACAGATTCAATGCTATTCCTATCAAACTACAATGACATTCTTTACAGAACTAGAACAAGCTGCTTTAAAATTCATATAAAACCAAAAAAGAGCCCAAATAGCCAAGGCAATTCTAGGCAAAAAGAACAAAGCTGGAGGTATCACATTACCCAACTTCAAAGTATACTACAAGGCTACAGTAACCAAAACAGCATGGTACTTGTACAAAAACAGACACATAAACCAATGGCACAGAATAGAGAGCCTAGAAGAAAGACCACACACGACCATCTGATCTTTGACAAAGCTGACAAAAACAAGCAATGGGTAAAAGACTCCCTATTGAATAAATGGTGCAGGGTTAACTAGCTAGCCATATACAGAAGATTGAGGCTGGATACCTTCCTTACACCACATACAAAAACCAACTTGAGATGGATTAAAGACTTAAATGCAAGTCCCAAAACTATAAAAATCTGGAAGACAACCTAGGCAATACCATCCTGGACATAGGAACAGGCAAAAATTTCATGACAACAACACTAAAAGCAATTGAGACAAAAGCAAAAATTGAGAAATAGGATCTAATTATATTTAAGAGTTTCTGCAAAGGAAAAGAAACTATCAACAGAGTAAACAGACAACCTACAGAATAGAGAAAATATTTGCAAACTATGCATCTGACAGAGGTCTAATATCCAGCATCTGTAAGGAACTTAAACAAATTTACAAGAGAAAAGCAAACAACTACATTAAAAAGCGGGCAAAGGAAATGAACAGACAATTTTCAAAAGAAGACATACATGTGGCCAACAAGCATATGAAACAAAGCTCAATATCACTGATCATTAGAGAAATGCAAATTAAAACTACAATGAGATACCATCTCATACCAGTCAGAATGGCTATTATTAAAAAGTCAAAAAATAACAGATGCTGGCAAGGTTGTGGAGAAAAAGGAATGCTTATACACTGTTGGTGGGAGTGTAAATTAGTTCAACCATTGTGGAAAGCAGTATGGCAATTCCTCAAAGGACTCAAAGCAGAATTACCCTTCAACCCAGCAATCCTACTACTGAGAATATACCCAGGGGGATATAAATCATTCTATCATAAAGACACAACCACGTGAATGTTCATTGCAGCACTATTCACGATAGCAAAGACACAGAATCAACCTAAATGCCCATCAATGACAGATTGGATTAAAAAATATGGTAATATACGCCATGGAATACTATGCAGCCATAAAAAAAGAATGAGATCATGTCTTTTGCAGGAACATGGGTGGAACTGGAGGCTATTATCCTTAGCAAACTAGTACAGGAACACAGAACCAAATACCACATGTTCTCACTTATAAGTGGGAGCTAAATGATGAGAACTAATGAACACAAAGAAGGAAACAGCAGACACTGGGGTCTACTTGAAGGTGGAGGGTGGGGGGAGGGAAAGGAGCAGAAAAGATAGCTCTTGGGTACTGCGCTTAATACCTGGTGATGAAATAATCTGTACAACAAACCCCTGTGACACGAGTTTGCCTATGTAACACACCTTCACATGTACCCCCGAACCTAAAATAAAAGTTTAAAAAAAAGAGAGGCCAAACTATTCACTTAAGTATAAGTGACCAAGGTACTCTTTACGGAACGCCTTGCACAAGGTATGAAACAGATCACAGCAAGCAACTTTAAAAATTCCATTGAACATTTCTTTCCTTCTGAGTTCCTCTTGGATTTGCTTCAAAATAAGAGAGAGGAAGAAGCACACTGAACATACAAATGTAATAAGAATTTGGCCAGGAATGTGCATGTGGCAGGGTTCATTATAGTATTCTATTTTTTAATATGTTTCAGATTTTCGTTATAAAAAGTTAAACATAATTCATATACACACCTTAGCTATGAAGACCTTTGGGGTTTCTCTTTTGCTTGTCCTCTCTCCTTTTCCCACATTCTCTCCCCTCAACATCCCCAATATCCTCCTTCAGGCTCCTCCTCCTCCTCCTCCTCTTCCTCTTCCAGACTGCCCTATCACACTAATCACTGAATTCAGCAAAACAAAGGACTCCTCAAGTAATAGGACCTACCCTCCTTCAAAGGCAGTTTAGTGACCATCTTTTGTTACTTTAGTATACTTTGGGGCCTTAATCCCCAGCCAAAGTGGTTTATCAAAGTAATTCTCCCAAAACGCATACAGTGCTTTTCTCAAGAAGAATACTGGTGCATAAAATTTTCTCCATCTTGTTACACTTATTATTCTAAATTCCTTTGCACTTTGTTCAAAAGAAACCAGTCATTGAAACTTGATTTTGAGAACGAAAGCTGGTATTCAACAACCACTGAAAAGAATGGTTAATTCTATTTGAGTTTCTCTCCATAGCCCTATTCAAAACAGGTTGTGTGTATCTAAGAATAAATGGAGTCACCACACAAGAGGTTTATTATCAGAGCTAAGCTTCGGAAGCAACTCCCACTACTTAATGCTGAAAGGAAGGGAGAAAAAGAAGAAGGAATACAGGCTGCAATGAATGGAATGAGAAGGTTAAAGAGGAAGAAGGGAATGGATAAAAAGAAGGAAAAGGAGATGGAGTGGGAAACATTTCAAAAGCCACTGTTATCGTTCACATCATGCAAGCCTCCTTGCTGTGCCAGTTCAAAAGAAGAAGAAACTACCCAGACAAATCAAAGAGTCAGCTTTGATTTTTTGCCCCTCCCTTCCCAAAGTCTTAGCCCATCTCTTAGTATCTTCATTTAGCCTCTGTTTTGGTTTCTATGAGTTTTGTGGAGGGTTGTTATATTTTCACTGCCTCTTTTGGGTAAAAAAGATGAACTTAGTTCAAAAGACTCCAAAGACCTGGATCATGACCTATATCCCTTATTTTCTTGTACAGGGCAAGCATTTGATGTTTAAATCAGCCAGACCTTTTTTTTTTTTTTTTTTTTTTTTTTTTTGGCGGGGTGGGGGGTGGCGGTTAGCTGTGGTTCTGTGAAACTCCCTGATTTTTTTTTTTTTTTTTTTTTTTTTTTTTTTGCTGCTGCACCTGCTGAGCAAAAAAGCACAAGAAATGGAAAGACTGGTCCCTCTGAAGGGGACCAGGGGCCAGATTATGTCAACAATTCCCCTGTCCTGAAAGGAGCTGGCCTTACGGTCCCATGTTGTCAAATGACAATTGTGACTCCTTGCATTTCAAGAGTCATGCACAAATGATTCCATATGAAGCCCTCTGGGTAATAGTAGCCTTTTGAGGTTATGATCTCTCTAGATGGAATTCAATAAGAGAAATTCACTTTCAATTGAGTCCCTGGAACAGAGCCAGGCAAGCCTAACAATACAATACACTTCCAAAGAAAATTGGACTTAACTTTTTTCTCCTTCCTTTTTCTTTCTGCTTCTAACCTTGTTCACACATTACCTCTTCCCACTTCCACTCCCTCCTTCTATCAGGGGACAGCAGAGCTTTTAAAAATAAAACCCAGTACTTAAATAGGAACAGTCTGTATAGAATGACACAAGCTCCCACATGCACAGTCTTGAGAATTCACCCTTTCCTCAGCTGACCTCTGTTACTTCTACCAGGAAAATGGCACAGAACCACTGTGAAGGGGAGACCAAGGATTATCACAACCACCAGTTTTCCATTACCTGTTAAAATGAAAACTTTGACTTTTTTCTTTCTATTTTTGTTTCCTTTCAAACTAAGAGGAGGCAAAATGTACAAAACCTGCCCAAACACTGTGGTCTAACTTGGCTTTTTTTGTCCTTCTGTGTGTGTGTGTGTGTGTGTGTGTGTGTGTGTCTTTCTCTCTCCCTTTTTCTCTCTCCCCCTCTCTCTTGCACTTTTTGCTTGGTTTCTTCCTCATTTTGCCAAGCTTTTCCTCTGAATAATTACTATTTCTTGGCCTGGAAAAGGTTGTAATTCTCTTTGTCTTTTGCATTTGATCATCCAAGTGAATTAATGTGGCTGTTAAATGGGTGGAAGAAGTCGTTTTCTTTGTCAAATTCTCTTAATCATCCCTTTGATTTCACACTCTCATTCTCCTCACCCACACACATCCCTCCGCCCCTACAGAAATTGGGGTGGGGGATGGGTGTGTGCATGTATGTTTCTTCTCACGCATTATTTCCTTCTTGGAAGACATTCCATTTGAAAGCTTAGAAGATGTAGATGCGTAAAAGAAAACCAAGCAAATGTACAGCCCTGAATCAATCAGCCATGAGTCTGTGTATTAGACAGGGAGGGGTGTCTGTGTGTGCTTTCCTTTCCATCTATCCACAAGTGCAGCTTAAAATTTGTTTCCCTGAGAAATCTCTCTGGTTCTAAATGTCACCAACTCAAGGAGCTGGCTTTGGGTTTTGTTTAGTTCTCAGACAAAGCATAAAGGAGGCAGCAATTAAATAATAATTTTAAACCAACACCAGTGAAGGCCAACTGCCCTGAGACCAAAGTTTGCAATCTCCTGGTGGAGGAGAAAAAAACGTGTTCTTCTAAACTCAGGTGTAGCCTGTTTGGCTCAAAACATTTCAGGAGTTTCCATCCAATCTATATGTAAACTCTCCCTCCGCCAACCCCATCTGCCCTGCATGGATTCTTAAGAAACCATACTATAGTAGAGTCAGCATTAAGATTTAGAGACTTAAAAGCTGTCATGGGTGGGTGAATGGGAAAGTGTCTGCAGACTTAAGGAAAAAACCCTTTGAAGGGCTTTTCAGTAGGAAGTTTCCTGGGGAGAAGGGTGCCTGGGAGGCAAGCAGCCTAGCAAAGACATTCAAGGACATTTGGCCACCTAGTATTAGAATAGTTAACAGAACTAAGGATTTGATTGGCGTCTGGAAGTTGCAGTCCTTGAAATCAAGTGCATTTGAGGCCCCATTTACCATTTATTCCCTTATACCCCAAACAGTTCCTTGATGTTTCTAGAGTCCCTAAGTCTTTATCCTCGTTCTCCAAAGGTTCCTAACCTACTAACAATGACAAACTCCTAGGGAGGGAAACTAGCTGGCATAGAGTTAGTAAAAGCCTTCCTACAACAATGTTGTCCATGAAGTTCCAAAAACTCTGACATTTCAAGCACCAATGGGGGAGTCACTGTGCATCAATATAGAACACATTGTTACCTGCATGTGACTGTATGGTCACCCAGCCACTGGAAAAACGGATCATCATGATGGATCTCTTATATGTCTAGTCAAAGATGAAAAACGGTTATTACCTTAGGTACCAGTTCTGATTGATTGGCAATGGCTATCTCAAAAACCATACTAAAAAGGATCCTGAAGCCACATCCTTCAGGAAAAAATGCTGAGATCGATTATTTTATCTGCCAGGGGTGGGAGTAGTAACAGTTACTGCCTATTATTCCTAGCAAGGTGATTGCAAGGGTTAGGATAGAAAATTTTACATCAGTGCTTCAAATTCTGCCAAGTAGAAAAGCCCTACATATTTTCAGGACAGCAAGTATTTCCACCACCTAAAATTTTGTGTTTCTCCCTAATAGCTACTATATATTGACTATCTAAAGTGAGCCAGGCACTACAGTGTGATCATTACTTACATTATTTCATTCAATCTTTACAATAACACTGCGAGGGAGGTGGTATCCCCATTTTGCAGCTGACAAAATATAGGTTCAGAAAGGTTAAATAACTTGCCCAAGGTCTCCCAGGCATTAAGTGGTGGCGCCAAGACTTGAATGGAGGTCTGCTGTAAAATCCAAAGCCAAGGATCCTGCTATAAATCCTGCTGCCTCCTTTAGATTAGAAGACATGAAGGAGGAGTCAGAGAGCGGGAATCTTTGCCAGTTTGTTGCCAAGCCTTATAGCAAAGTCTTCAAACTGCCCATCATTCTTTTTGGCTCCTGACAGCTCTAGCTAATTGGCTGCCATTAGGCAGTTGAGATTTTTAATTACAGTTGTATTCAGCTGAGCTGAAATTTCAGCTACATATAATTGAAATTGAGGGCTAAAAGCAAGTTTCAAAGGTCATCTAGTAGTTTTCTTTGTGTATATGGCTGTTTTTAAAAAGAGTGTTGTATAGGAAGTATGTACATAGTTGGAATGACAAATACTGCAAGAGACTTATAATGAAAATGTACAACCCCGGCCTCACCCAGTCCTGTTTCCTAGAGGCAAGTACTTTTAATGATTCCTATTTTCATTTCTCCCGGTGATTACTTCCAATCTCTATATAACAAATATATAGCTGCATTTCTTGATTTATTACCTTTCATCATTTTCTACTGACTTCCACCATGATAGGTGAAAATTTAATTCACCTATACCACCCCTACCTTTCTTCCCTTCCCCCTTCTCATCCAGTGTAGTTACAGCCCCGTTTTCAGTTCATCCAATTTCTACAACTTCAAGTGGCATGTTGAAGCCTCATGTCTTGTTCCATCAACTATTCACAACTCTTTCCTTCTTCCTCGCTTCTACTCCCCAACCTCTATCAGTTAAACCTGCAATGTTTATATTATCAAAGTGAATAATATTTGTACTCTGTTTATAACCATAGTTTAGTCCTCCATGCTTTGTACATGTGGATTCTAAAACCTGAAAACCAGAGAATAATACTTCTGGCATCTAGATCAAATGGATTATCCTTCTTCACATTCCATTAATTGGTCAAAATCATGCCACAGTGTGTTTGCTTTATATTTGGACCAGGTCTTTCTCATACTGTTTTATCATTGTTGTTGTTTTCCCAAAGTTGCTGATATTTTTCCCCTTTTTCTTATTTTCCATAATGTTATAATAATCTCGCAATTTTCAAAGTTCTTTTTTTTCCCCTTTTTTTTTTTCTTTTTTTTTTTTTTGAGACAGGATCTCACTCTGTTGCCCAAGCTGGGGTACAATGTTGCCATCATAGCTCACTGCAGCCTCTATCTCCTGGTTTCAGGCAATCCTCCTTCCTCAGCCTCCTGCATAGCTGAGACCACAGGCACATGCCACCATATCCAGCTAAATGTTTTATTTTTTGTAGAGACGGAGCCTCCCTATGTTGCCCAGGATGGTCTCAAACTCCTGGGCTCAAGTGATAATCCAACCACCTCAGCCTTCCAAAGTCTTGGCATTATAGGCATGGGCCACCATGCCCAGCCCAAAGTTCTTAATATACAATTCAATCTATAAAATCCTCCATCCCCCACACTGCCAACATCTCTTACACAGCATCCCCTGTCTTTTCTCTCCAATATGTACTAATTTCTCCCTGTGCCCAGGACTGAGCTGTCAGGCTGGAATTTCTCTTTGCTGCTCTTCTGGGTCGGAGGCATTGTCTCCATGACTTCCTCTTTCCTAGTTCACTCCCTTGGTTTTTTCTTCTCAAACATGTTCTCTAACAGCTTCCTAACAAAGAATCTATGGTTATAATCTTTCTGAGTACTTGAAAAAAATGATCCTTTTTCTGACCTAAAACTCGTTGATAACTTGTCTAGGTATAGAATTTTAGGACAAAAATCACATTCAGTCAGAGCTCTAGAAAGCATTGCTCCATTTTTCTGGTATCCAGTGTTGCTATTAAGAAGTTTAACGCCAGACTGATTCTTGTTCTAAGTCCCCTGCTTTTCTTGTCTGGAAACTTTCAAGATCACCAATTTATCTCCAATGAAGCCAAACTGCATGAATATTTGTATTGGTATGGATCTTTTTAAATTTATTTCTTCTAATATTTAGTAGGCCTTTTAATTTGAAGACTCTTATCTCCCTCCAGTACTTAGAAATTTTCTTTTCCTATTTATTTAATAACTTCTTCTCCTCTGGTTTCCTCTGCCAATTTAGGAACTTCTATAAAAGCCAATCTATTATTCAGAGGATGTGATTCCTAAACTGATTCTCCTGTCTTTTCTTTTATTTCTCTTTCCTTCCTTTCTTCTTTCTCTTTCTTTTTATTCTTAGCTATTAGTGATTTGCTTCCCTTTGTCTTCTAGTCCTTATATCAATTTATTTTGTTAGCAATCATCCTTTATACTTCCCAAGATCTTTCTTATTTTATCCCTTTTTCCTTTTTCATAGCATTCTCACCTGTTTTACAGATGCATTATTTTCTCCAATCCCTCTGAAGAAACTACATTTTTTAAGTGTTTCTCTGTCCTTTGAACTATTTCCACTTCATTCAGGTTCACTTTTGCTTGTTTACCTTGGCCTTTCTCTTTTATGTTATGGGCTTTGCTTAAGTGTTCTGATAACCCTCGGATGTCTTCTCATATTTGAGAAGGTGGCAACAGAACAGCAAATGAGGAGCTCTGTGCAAAAGGGTTTGGCTCATAATGACATAATTTGTTTCAAGTGAACAGGTGGGAAACCAGTCATTACACTTGGAACCCTCCATTCCAGAATGAAAAGAGCTTTACTCTGGGACAGTAATCCCCACACTACCTCTCCCCCAGTGATTATTTTCCATTTATTGAGAGAAGATTCAGCTAAAGGACAAGGGCTGTCCTGGGTTGCACAGAAAACATGGAGGAAGTAGAGTCAACAGCTCCATGGATCTTCAGTTAGTCTTCTGTTTTCAGCCCCACTTTCTACTCTCACTCTGATGCCCATTGTCTCATAGGGTGGAGCCTCTCTATCATCATTATGTTGAACAATATGTGTTCTCCTTTTGCTAACACCCAAGTGCATAATCCTACCCTGAAGCTTTCTTCACTCAGTTCTATTAGACAATTATTTCTTCATAGGTTTTCTACCTTCCAAAGATGTTTTGAAAGATATCAACCATTAGAGCATTGCTACCGCCATGTCTTTATTTCTTCCGGTTGTTATAAACTTATAACAACCAGTTTTTAAAAACTATTACTATAATTTTAATGCCCTCTGAGTGTGTGTGAGAGAGAGAGAGAGAAAACTTCTGCCATCTTGAATCTGAAATCCATACAATGGTTTCTAAGCGGTGCTCAACAAAGTCTCAGGGCTACCAAGTACATGATGAGAAAGTCAGTGAAAAGAGCAAAGAGGGGACATTAAAATGAGAGAGATAGGCAGGTGAAACATCCTTACTTCAACTAGAGTTCTCTTCTTTTATTTGCTGTGCTTCTACAGATTTCACTAGATTAGACCTTCCTACAAGAAACCATCAAAGAATAATTTCAGACAAAATATAATCAAGTGCTAACCTAGTGGTCCAGAAAATAAGCTTGCAGTTATGAGCCGGAAGAGTTAGTGAAGGGTACATAGGAGAGATGAGACTTGTAGTGAGCTCTGAGACTGGAAAGGTATGTTGGGGCCAGATCCTACAGAGTCTTTTAAGCTGTACAAACAAGTCTGGGCTTTATTCTAAACATGAAGGAGCAGTTATATTATTTAAACAAGGAAGTGAAAGGATTCGATGAGTGTTTTGTTTTCGTTTTTGTTTTTTTGAGACAGGGTCTTGCTTTGTCAGCCAGGCTGGAGTGCAGTGGCATGAATACAGCTCACTGCAGCCTCAACTTCCCAGACTCAAGCCATCCTCCCACCTTAGCCTCCTGATTAGCTGGGACTGTAGACGCATGCCACCAGCTAATTTTTGCCCAGGCTGGTCTTGAATTCCTGAGTTCAAGCAATCTGCCTGCCTCAGCCTCCCAAAATACTGAGACTACAGGCGTGAGTCACCACACCCAGCCTAAGTGAGTGTTTTTGAAAGATCACCCTCATTTTAGATGCACGGAGGTGCTAATCAGCAGATAGACAAGGATGTTTCACATGTCCTCTCGCTTGCTCCTCACCAACACCCTGTGGAAGTAGCACACGCAGGCACTATTGCTATTCTTCATTCATAGGGAGGAAACTGAGCTCAAAGTGATTACAAGATTTGTTTGAAGTTACATCAGTGGAAAATGTCAGAGCCAGGCCAGGAATCCACCTTTTTAAAAATAACT
Organism: Macaca fascicularis; assembly: GCF_037993035.2. Lineage (NCBI taxonomy): Eukaryota > Metazoa > Chordata > Mammalia > Primates > Cercopithecidae > Macaca > Macaca fascicularis. Next base: position 53,963,396 of record NC_088387.1, on the reverse strand, counting down.
TCTTTTGGACAGGTGCAAAGGAACCACAGTGAACCAGAGATGCTTGGTCAAGACTGGTCAGTCCTTTAGTGCTTTGAATCACAGTCACCCCAGGTAATCTAGAATTCAGAGAAACAGGATGCAGAAGAAAGACAATCATGTTTACTCATCATCCAATATGGATCCTTTCTTCTCTTGGAAAATTCCTTTACACATATAAAAGCACCTTGGCTTACACAATAGGGTCACATCCCAACAAGCCCACATAAGTTGAAAATATCGTAAGTCAAAACTGCATTTAATACATCTAGTCGACCAGCCATCATAACTTAGCCGGGCCTTAAATGTGCTCGGAACACTGATATTAGCCTACAATTCAGCACAATTATCTACACAAAGCCTATTTTATTAAAAAGGATTGAATATCCCATGTAATTTATTGAATATTGTACTAGTGAAAAACAGAATGGTTGTACGGGTGCTCAAAATAGAGTTTCTACTAAGTACCTATAGCTCTCACATAATCGTAAAGGCAAAAAATCATGTAAGTCAAACCATCATAAATTGGGGACTGTCTGTACCCCACTGGGCTGAATAGTGTCACCAAAAATGTGTGTCCACTTGAAATATCAGAAAGTACCTTTATTTGAAAACAAGGTCTTTGCAGGTTAATTAGTTCCGATGGGGCCATAATGGATTAGAGTGGGTCCTAAGTCTAATGACTGGCATTCTTATAAGAAGGCAATGGGAGCACACTGAGGTGCACTGGGGGGAAAGGCATGTGACAATGGAGGCAGAGATTAGAGTGATGCAGCTACACACGGAGGAATGGCAAGGACGGCTGGAAGCCACCAGAAGCTAGGAGGAGTGAAGGAAGGACTCCCTGACAGGTTTCGGGGGAGCATGGCCCTGCCCACACCTTGACTTCAGACTTCAAGCCCCAGAACTCTGAGAAGTTGTTTTAAGCCACCCAGTTTGAAAATGTGTTACAGCAGCCCTAGGAAACTAATGCAAACACTAAATCAAAAGCAGTCAAAAACAGAAGGAAAATAATTAATTAATCACATTAAAAACAAAGACTAACTCCCCACCCAACACACACACACACACACACACACACACACACACACACACACACTACAAAACACAGGAAGGATTGAACAGAAAACACTAAAATCTGATCCCTGGTTTTGGTGCACTGGATGCTAAGTTTGTAAAATCAGGGTCTCAGGTGACAACATGAAAGAGAGAGGGCTGCAGAGTTGCAGACCAGGATAACTGCCTGGATATATTTGTATGTCGGGTTCCTAGGCTTCTAGAACCCTGCTCCACATTGGGGAAGCCACCACTTCTTAACTGTGTGGGTGCCCTCACCGTGCTGGGCACTTGACTGGCATTACCTCACTTTATCCTCACAAACATCCCTGGCTGGCAGATACTAAGCTCTTAATTACTATTTGTTGACCAGCAGACTAACCCTGAGAGGCAGGTATTAGCCTGCTTCAGGAAGCCATGTGCTGTCATGGAAAGCTTTTGGCAGATGATTTCTAAGGTCCTTCCAATGCTTGAATTTAACTAATTATTTACCTCTCTCTCCCAACTAAGCCAGCATGCAGCCCACTTCAAGGAAGGGCTTTCGTAGTCAATGAAGTACTCCCTGTTTCCTGAGCTCTGGATAAGCCCAGAAGTAAACACACTTCAGGGCAAAGTAGAATTCTTCTTTGTGCTGGCTTTTTGCCCACGTCAGGCTGAGTGAACAAAAGCCCCAAGGTAATTCACATTTGGCCTTGGTACAGAGACATCAGGCATATACGCACGTACACATCACACACCCTCCTCTCTCGCACACACGTACCCTCGGCCACGTGACTGTTATGGAGTCCTTACTGACTCAGCCCTGGCCCCAGTGGTATCCTAACAGGTGAGAGGAGGGTGGTAGGAAAGTAAGAGCAAACCTATTCATACTGTGCCACAAAATGGGTAGATTTCCTGGGCTAAGCCCTCAGGACCAGACTGCCTTTAACCTCAGGAAATGGGCTCTGCAACATATCTGTCATAGATGACCAAAAATAAAGCAAAGTTAGAAACTCCTTGTAACTAACGTAAAGTGAAGAAGAGAAGCAGAAAATTCACTTGTCTGAGAATCAGGGGACTGCGGCTGTAATCCATCCTACTGTCAACTGCTAGCCATGTGACCTTGAGCAAGTCACAGCCTCATTTGATGAAAGATTAAGTTATCCATGAGGGTCCTTCGCAATTCTCCATCCAATGGGCAAACCCCTCCACCATCCTTCCCCAGTTTGCCTGGACTCCCCCTGCTCTCAAAATCCTTGTACTGTGGCCCACACACACTGGTGTTGTCACACCTCAGCTTTGGCACAGGATATTCCCTCTTTCCAGAATGGCTTTCCCAACCCAACCCCTGGGTGTTTAAATCCAACCCTCTCTTCAAGACTAAATTGGGAGGATTCTGCACAGCCTCTCTTGCTCCTTTCAGCTTGGAATAACCTCACTTTTAGACTCCTATAACACTCTACCTAAAGGAAGTTTTCCTTTCTCTATCTCATATTTTAGTTATTTGTGTATATTTGCTAACACCCCCTCCACTATTCTATGAGTTTCTGGAGTTCATGTTCTGCGTCTGGTTCATCTTTGAATCCCCTGTCACCTTAGCACATGCGTAGAAAGTCTAAGTAAGTTTCTCAAGGACGCAGAATTCAGTAGTTACGGTTCTCATCACAGTGGTTCTCATTTCATTTTCATCTGGGGACAGAATCCCTGGAAACTAATAAAATTGGTTCACGTGAATAACTCCATGTCAGGTGACACATAAAATTTTACATGTATACTTTAAAATATACATGTAAAGGATGCCCTAATGACTATACCTTTTGAAAGATAATCGAAAGGAAATTCCACCCTTCCCTTGTTTGGTTGAGCCTAGTTCTGGAGAACAGATACGGCTTGTATGACTGCTATCGTCAAAGGCCCTAAAATGTTTCAGCCCAAGCAAGTGCACCAGGGCTGGGTCTAGAGTCTGGATTCTGTGTATACTCCTTGGAAAGATATTTGTGGGTCGCTTTGGAAGCTGATGGGGTGGGGAAAAGGAGATGTTTGCCAGCAGCAGTTCAAAACAAAAAAAAAGCTTCCCCTCCCAGTGTACCTCGTATCCATACAGCCTGACCTCAGGCTGAAGGATTAGAACATTTCTTGAAGAATAATGGATCTGTTTGCTTTCCGAGTCACCACCCATTTCTTCTAATTAAGACAAACATTATACTTCAGAATAACATGAAGAAGTGAGGAGAGTGAGGTTTTGAAAAATGAAGCACTTTTGTAAATTACCTAATCCTATTTGTTTTGTTTCCTAGGTGTTACCAGCCGCTCCTACTTGAAGCCTGACATGGCAAACACCATTTATTTGTCCTCCAATGACAGGCTGAAATTATTTTTAAGGCCATCTCTGTGATTAAAAACCCAAGAAACTTCCATAAATTACCAGGGAGAGCCATCTGTTTACAAACATCATAAATAATCATAAAAATTATATATAACCGTAAATAAACATCACAGTACTCTTCCTTTTCCAGCAATCAGACAAAACCAGAAAAGAGCTGACCTTCCCTGTCTGGTGAATGAGACCTTCCACCCCTGCTGGAGGGGACACCTGTTCTCTATAGGCTGCCTCAGAAAAATCGACTCTGTGTGCAATCCCATCCCAATGCTTGCACATTAAATGTTGGTAATCAAACACCATTAATCATTCCCTGGGGCTTAATATTGATTTGCATCTGGGGATTTCTAGTGTTTAAGAACTCTGCTCTGACACCAAACAATGGAATCAGATGGCCTCCTGGCTTCACTATTCACCAGCCAAGCCACATACAGAAAGTTACTAACATTTTCTCAGCCTCCATTTCCTTAAGGGTAAATAGGAACAATAATAGTTCTTCTCCCATAGAATTAAGGTAAGATGTTAGAAAATGTATATAAATCACTTAGCACAATGCTTGACAAATAAGGATCAACCAAAAAATGTTCACTACTGTTATTCCTTAATGAATTTATTTCTTGAAATGGAACAGGACCCATTTTGCCTTGTTTTATGTAGATTAGAAATTATGTAGGTTAGAAAATAATAATAGAGAAGGACACACACACACATAGACACACACACACACACACACAGGAAATTGTATCCCGACAACATAGTTCTTGGTAGCATCTGAGTGGAAGCATCTATGAGATAATCATATTTCAGAACATAGCTCATATTCACCCCAAAAGCAGGATATGAAACGAAGGCTTGAGTGCAATTTGTTTATTTGGGAATGTGATCCCAGAAGCAGAAGCAGGGAGCAAGAGGAAAGAAATTGGGAGGAGGAAATAGCTAACATAAGGACACCTTATTGAGTTGACTACCATTACACAAGACTGGGTGTTGGATCCTTTGGCACCATATTGAGACACCTGTGTTGTCCACCAGGGAAGAAAAGAGAAAGCATAGCTCTGTCATCTCCTATTTCCCATTGGTTGAGGGTTGTCCCATGGACTGTAACCTCTTGTGCAACTTTGGGTTGCATCTGCCTGAGTGACAAGTGATCCTGAAGGAACCCCAACTTATAATAAAGAAGATGCAGAATGAAGAACCACAGACCTGATAATTGCACCCATGAGGCCGGCTGAAACTTCTACCAAACTGGTCACCACCACCAGTGAGTGGAATAAGAGATAAAGCCAAAGGATATTAAGTTATGAGCAGCCATAATCAAAGATATCCTGAAGAGATTGAGATGTCTTTAAAGTAGACATCCAAGAGATGGACTGTTTTCTGAGACACATGCCATTTAACCTGCTTAATCCCATACCATTAAACAATTGGAATTTGATTACTTCTTGGCTCCCAACTCAAAATATCCACCTGAAAGTGCTCTTCTAAGTCAATAGCCCAGTCTCCTTTTTTTTCAATCTCTCATTTTCAAAATCAGAGAATCTCAAGGTTGACAATTTCAAGCACCTCCATCAGAAACATAAGTCATCGCCACAATGGGCATGGCAAGCAAGCACTTAGTTTATGCTAGGGTACTCTCGGTAATGGAAATTGTAGCTCCTCAGAAGGCATCTGCTTCTTCTTCCCATAGCGCTACTAGAAGAATAATCTGATTTTTGGCTAAACAAGGCAGATTGAGCATACATTAATCAATACGCTTTTCATCAAACACTTCTGGTCTCTTCTGACTATAACAGAGTGGGAGAGTTAACATAGTTCTGGGGTCCAATTGTAAAGGTATGCTGTTGTCCATTGCAACTGAATACCAGTTGTTTCTGATCATCTTTGAGAAGGATGGAAAAGAATTCACTTGCCAGATGAATGACTTCATATCATATACCCAATGTTATGTTAATCTGCTCCAGTAAAAGTACCACAGTAGCCACTGGGGCTGCTACGTGGTTTAACTTACAATAGTTTACTATCATCCTTTAGGATTCATCTAGTTTTTTGCAGGGGATAGTCTGGTGAGTTAAGTGTGAATATGACAGGGCTCATCCTGCATCTTAAGGTCTTGAAGAGTGGCACTAATTTCTCTCATTCTCCCCCTCTCCCGAGATATCTTGGCCAAGGGCGGGGCAGTTTCAGAGGTTTCCATTTAGCTTTCTCCATTTGTAAAGCAGGTTCACTGTGCACTGGTTACCACTTCAAACCATTGCTTTTGCGGCCACACTTTCACTACTTGCTTAAGTCCAGTGAGACATAGCACTCTCACACAGAGCAAATTACATGAAGTCGGTTTACTACAGATAGGCAGTAAGGAATAACGGAAGCCTAGTATTCACTGTGAGCTCACTGCCTGAAGCTTAGAAAAACTGTCTGGGGTGGATACAGTCTGGTCTTTACTTTCCCCAGTTGCACCGCAGCTAAGACATCTTGTAAAGCAGCCCACCCTGGGTTTTACACCCCAGGGCACAGGAATTGCTGAGCTAAAATGTTGAATGACATCCTGTTTCTAGGAAGGGCTGGAACATACCCAGGCTGTTGTAGTCAGTTTCTCCTTATCTCAGGATGTTGCCTTTCTATACATTCCACTGTTGTTCCTGGGAACTACAAGCTAGAAAAGGAGAAAACCTGTGTTGGTCCAAGGCCACCCAGAGAGCTGTCCTTCACCATTATGATAGCTCTTACCCCATAGATCAAGGATCTATGCAGATGTTGTGACAACCACCAAGTAAGCATGTCTTTTCCAATTATACATTCAGGGAGTGGGGAAGTAACTATCAGTTGCATCTCAATGGACCCACTGTGAGATGAATTTGGACCAGAACCATATTTATGACTTGCCATGTATATGCTCTCACTATAACAAGGAGGTGAAGGGGAAGAGACAGAGATGTTGACACTTGGAGTCTCTAGGTATCAATGTCAACTTGGAACAAACATCTGACAGCCCTAGGCATTCTCTTTTCCCCAGTGCATAACCACTTGATTAAATGAATAGAGGCCACTTTGAAGAAGGACTGAGGGAATTATCTCTCATTTGGTATTTGCAGTATCTATCTGCAGTGGTTTTGCTGGGTCCATCCTCCTGAGGACTTGATCCTTCCTTCAAGCAATGGACCCTCATGTTAGGAAACTGGGAAAAAATGGTCACTTGTAATTCATGATTGTCCTCAGCACCCTCATCATTCCTCCTTGATTTATTTAATTTGTACAATGTGAGTAGTACCATTGTTGGCTACCTGTTTTTCCCTGAAGGATGCTAGTTCTATTAAATATCTCCATCATTCTCTTCAGGTCAGGCCTTCCAGTCATTAACATAATTGTATCGACCTGTCTCTGATCATTAAATTCTGCCACTTGGCCTCTATTGTTTCAGAGTCTTATCATCCTTCTTGCTATTAGGTTAGTGCAAAAGTAATTGTGGTTTTTGCCACTGAAAAATGTGGTTTTTCAACAGGTGCTGGAGAGAATGTGGAGAAATAGAAACACTTTTACACTGTTGGTGGGACTGTAAACTAGTTCAACCATTGTGCAAAACAGTGTGGCGATTCCTCAAGGATCTAGAACTAGAAATACCATTTGACCCAGCCATCCCATTACTGGGGATATACCCAAAGGATTATAAATCATGGTGCTATAAAGACACACGCACACGTATGTTTATTGCAGCACTATTCACAATAGCAAAGACTTGGAACCAACCCAAATGTCCATCAGTGACAGACTGGATTAAGAAAATGTGGCACATATACACCATGGAATACTATGCAGCCATAAAAAAGGATGAGTTCATGTCCTTTGCAGGGACATGGATGAAGCTGGAAACCATCATTCTCAGCAAACTATCACAAGAACAGAAAACCAAACACCACATGTTCTCACTCATAGGTGGGAATTGAACAGTGAGAACACTTGGACACAGGAAGGGAAACATCACACACCGGGGCCTGTTGTGGGGTGGGGAGAGCGAGGAGGGATAGCATTAGGAGATATACCTAATGTAAATGATGAGTTAATGGGTGCAGCACACCAACATGGCACATGTATACATATGTAACAAACCTGCACATTGTGCACATGTACCCTAGAACATAAAGTATAATTTTTTTAAAATTTTTTTTTAAAAAAAAAGAAAAATGTGGTTTATGCCACTGAAAAATGTGGTTTTTATCAATGAGTCCAGTTCTATAATATCATTTCCTACCTTCAGCTCTGGCCTAACATTGAATTTTTTTTTTCTTTAGAGATGATATCTTGCAATGTTACCCAGGCTGGACGCAAACTCCTGGGCTCAAGCAATCCTCCTGCCTCAGCCTCAGAAGTAGCTGGGACTACAGCATGTACCGCTGCACCTGGCCACTGAATTTCTTAGTGATGCTGGTGCCTCTGTCTCAAATGCTTCTCTTATTGCTTTGGAAAATGCTGCATTCTATGGGCCCTGTCATACAACACAGTCCTCTGGTTGGTTTTCTGGCATTTTATGGTATATCCTCTCTAACATATGCACTTCTTCTAGCCTTTTAATCCCTTCCTCCAAACTCATCTGCCATGACAATCTTGCATTTCTACCTCACCTAATGTAGTCCCAGGAGCCATCCTTATTATTATGCTCAAACCATCTCTCAGAGTCCCTGCCAGGAAACAAAAGTCCCTATCTCAGGAGAGCGTTCCAAAATCAACAAACTCTCCCTTATCCAGCCCTGTTGTCCATGTTCTCCTTGATCAAGCACCCTCATAATTCAGTCCTGTGAGTACTGTCTCAGCTGTTGGTACATCCTGGCTAGATCCTGCAGCTCCTCTAGGACTTAATCCCTTTACTTTCTTCTCAGGCCCCGCATGTCTTTAGCTTGATTACAGTGACGAATTCAGGAGATGGTGTAGGGAATGTCCTGGAGAAGGATATTGTTTTGGGTAGGAGGGCCCTGTGCACTATCTTCAAACCAGAGGGAAATATTGGACCTTAAGAAGATAAAGTGGGCCACTCCTCTGGTCTCAGAAGTTTTAGAGGAAACTGGGGATTCAAGATTTTGGGGTACATCAACCTAGATGTCTCCATCCTACGTGGCAAGATTCTTTCCCAACTTTGGCCTAGCCAACCTACCTTGGTTGAGAGTTAAACGTTCTTTGGAATGCAGTCATTTTTACAGTGAAGTCCTGGGCTTCATCCTCAGTTTTCCATATCACCTAGGGTAAACAATTTATCTCAATTTGCCTGGGGCTTTCCTGGTTTTGAAACAGAAAGTCTCACATCTTGGGAACCCCTCAGTCCCTGAGAAAATTAGGATAATTGGTCACCCTAGTGCTGCTTCCCTTTACTGCCAACCCCACAAGATGAGACCCTCTTTATAAGCTACAGAGAATATCTTCTAGATTTTACACTTAAGTTTTAGTTGATAATTAAACACTCACTTCTTGCCATCTTTTTCTAGAACATCAAGTTTAGCAGCAGCCACCCAGTTCCACCTCTTTGGAGTTAATGTTTTCCTGGAATTTCTCTGTGCCTGATTGATCACCGAGATGCAATTCTAATTCACTGTCAGTGAACATTTTAACTATAGCACTTCTATGTTGTGATTTGTGTCAGGAGTTATCTGTGCTCCCCCTTCTGTCAGTGATAGGCTCTTTACTGGCAACTGGGCAGCAAGTGATCCAGCTCTAAAATCCCATCCCAGCCTCTGCTTTCTTGACCACTTGTGGCACTAACTGCTGTAAGTTGAGTTCCCTTGGAAGTGGATCCTAAGATAGAGAATAGCATGAAGGTGAATTGTTAAGACATAATTGTCAATCAACCTTTGGAAAGGAAGGGAGGAAAACAGGATTTGGCAGGTGCTGCACCGTAGTCTCAAAGGAGGCCTCAGCTGACTCCAGAGTGAGCGCTGCAACTAGGATGTCCCTTAAGAGTTGTCCCGAGCTGGGGGAGAGTGCTATTTCTATTTTGTAGAGTGAACAATTTAACCTTGCCCAAAGAGAAGTTTGGCTTTAGACCACAGCTCCTGGGAAGTCATTCCTAAGCCCTTGGAGTGTCCTGCCTGATAAAAGTGTCCTTGTTCATCTAAGGGCCTTGAGCCACAGAAGAGGGTCTAACAATGAAGATTCAGGGTGCTCTGAATCATGCGGTACCAGCTCAACCTCCAGACAGACTGGAAACTAAGGTCAGCCATATGGGCAGTCAATCATGTCTATGCGATGGAACCCCACATAAAGACTCTGGACATCAAAACACAGGTGAGCTTACCTTCATGTGTTTCTCACACATTGTTTCTAGGAAAATTTGTCCACTATTTCACTGGAAAAGGATAACTGTAAGTTCTATGCGTGGAACTTTCCTCTCTCCTGTGAGACTCTGTCCTTAGATTATTGTCATCTGTATATTTTTGCTATAATAAACTGAATCAGCAGCATAACAGCTTTCAGTGACTCCTTCTAGTGAATTATTAAACCTGAAGGTGGTCTTGAGGACCCCACAACCCCAAAATTCGTGTCAGAAGTGAAAACACTCTTGTGGAATTTTGCATATTCCTACCCTGATCAGTTATTGAATGTCACGCGTGTCACTCCTGGAAGGACAGTAACTTTGTGTGGGATTTTCTTCTGACAAGGGGACAGGAAACTAGTTTTCAGCTAGTAACACTGCCACAATTGGGGAATGAAGGAGTTTATTTCTGGAACAAAAGCCTACAGGAAGTCTATCACGGACTATACCACAGTGGGACTGGATTTAATCAATTGAAGTCAAGGACTAGATTAATATTTCTGTGAAAAAAAGAAAGAAAATTCACATGGCTACTAAAGGGGGAGGGTATCTCATGGAATGTGGAGAAAGTTGTATTAGTCTTTCATTTTTTGATAATAGAAAACTGCATGATTGTTTCATGGAAAGAAATCTCTGTCATTTGTGTCCACCTGTGATTTTCTATGACTATTCTCAGTAGCTTACTGTGTTAGTCCATTTTATGTTGCCATAAAGGAATACCAGAGACTGCCCAATTTTTAAAGAAAAAATATTTATTTGTCTCACAATTCTACAGACTGTGCAGGAAACATAGTGCCAGCATCTGCTTCTGGTGAAGCCTCAGGAAGCTTCTGATCATTGTAGAAGGCAAAGGAGGAGCAAGTGCATCACGTGGTGAGAAAGCGTGAAAGAGAGGAAGTAGGCCCCAGACTCTTTTTAACAATCAGATCTCACGGTAGCTCATTACTATGGGAGGACATCAAGCCATTCATGAGATATCCATCCCCATGACCCAGACACCTTCCACCAGACCCTGCTTCCAACACTGGGGATCACATTTCAACATGACATTTAGAGGGAACAAACATCCAAAACACATCATTTATCCAGTAGTAATTAGTCATTCAAGACTAATTTCTAATATTTATGGCCAAAAGCATTACTATAATCAGCATCCATTACTCCTTGCTGGAACTCCTCTCGGTAAGTATCCACATACTGACTTTAGTAATTTTCCTAAAATTGGAGACCTATACATAAAAGTCATAAGCTAAAACCACAGCATTGCTATGTAGCACTTGGCCTATGAGGATGACAGTCCCCGTTGTGATTTACATCATGCTGGACAGGACCAAAGGAATAATCTGCCAGGAGTGGAAGCCGCCCAAGGCCCTCACCAGATGCCCAATCTTGATCATTCCAGCCAGCAGAATTGTGAGCCAAATAAACCTTTTTTTTCTGTATAAATTCCCCAACCTATATGTATTCCCATACAGCAATACAAAATGTACTAAGACAGAAAGTAACCTGCAAACAAATCATGGCCCAACCAGAGTATAGTAAGGAATTTTCATACCAATCTTGTGATGGTACTGGCTTCAACTTGCTCAAAATACACTAGCCTCATGACCGTGCTAGCTTTGACTTGCTCAAGATATTGAGCAAAGAAACTCCCGCTGAAAATGGCTGCTTGCTCTGGAGTCTGTAAAAAATAAAAATGGAATAAAATAAATAGTCTGTAGATTTTAGAAGGAAAGGGAGAGAGGCAGCAAGAAACCCTGGGTTGGGGAGTAAGGAGGAAAAATGTTACAGTACTTGTCTGCCTGAAGTTGAAGGAGCCTCTTAGTATTTGCACGTGTTATAAATAATATAATCGCCTCTGTGCAATCAGACAGTACTAATGGAGCCAGTGAAGTCTGCTGTATATAATATTTATTTGAAAGAGAAAATGATTTCATTTTCATTTTATTTCTGGTACAGCAAAGCATTCGAGTAGCACACGATGAGCCTTTCAATTACATGTTTAATTCATTCTGATGATTTGTGAACAGCAAGGAGATCTTAATCCTGGAGATTCTTAGTGAGAGTGCTGTTAGGTTAATATAGTTCTCAAAGGATTGGATTCTACTTAACAACACTTCACAGAGGGAGCCATGGAGGAATAAAGCCCACCAAATGTCCAGCAGGCGATAGTAAAACTTTCCTCTGCCACGTGAGTTCCTCAGAAATGGCTCCACGCACTTCCCAAGCCAGGCAGCTCCCATGCTGAACATATACTCAGGACACTGCATCTCTCACATTTGTAATTAAATAATCATTTATGTAATTATTTTTAAATGTCTAGGTCCCACCACTAGAATGTAAACTCTACATGGTCAGAGAGCATGTTTTATTCCTCTCCAGAGCCCAAATAATGCCTAACTCATGGTAAGTGTTCAACACAATTTGGTGAATAGTCCTTTAAAACACTGCTTATTCTGGCAAAGTAAAAGTATATACATATACACTTAACATATATATGAAATAATATATATACACTTACTTTTTTATGTATGATGTAGAGTACATATATATTCACATATGTATACTTAATATAGATATGATATAATATTATAGAGCAATTACTATTTGTGACAGAAATGCAGAGTTATTGACATGAAAAGAAATCCATGGATTTGTTTTCCACATCCTGGTTATAAAACCATATGAATGGCAGGGTATAACATGTCATATATAAAAATATTAGGTGAATGTGAGCAAGTTAGTTAACCTCCATAAGCATCATTTCTCATCTGTAAAAAAGGGACTAATAGCAATTCCAGGTATAAAGTACTGTTGAAATGATTGAATTAAAAAGTGAATATATAAACTAATGTATAAATAAATAAAATCTCAACACTGTGCCTGAGCTATACTAAGTGCATAATAAATATTAGCTTTTTGACAATTATTATTCCATTTTACAGGGAAGATAACATTTCTGTGTGTATATAAAAAATTCAAACTATTAATATCAAATTGTTATCATGAATATGATGGTGAGACTTTTAGATTTTTTTTAATTTTCTTTTTATCCATTTCTGTATTTTCTGGATAATAATTTTAATTTGAGGGGAAATAATAACTTGTTTTTCTTCTGTAGCTCTAGCTAACTGACTCCCTAGTAAAAAGCAGAATATTTTAAAGATGGCTTTTCTGGAAAATAATCTTGGATTTATTTGAGATAAGAAGGTCAAACGAAGGTTTGAGATAGCTGATTGAAGAAAAGTGTTCACCTGGTCTCATTCCCTGAGATCCATTGAAATGGCAGAGAAAATGCACAAACAAAAACGAATTTTAACAGAAATAAGAAAACCAAGAGAATTGCCACTAGGATATCAGAACTTTGAGAATTTTCTAGAAAAAAGCAGGTGGAAACAGACTAAAGATCCACATGGAAATAAGGACAAATGAGAAGCCCTCCAATAAAGGACTCTTGGGAAAAAAAAAAAAAAGTCCATGATCAGAGGCAGCAGGAATAAAAGAAGAACTAGGAGATGGGCCTAAACACTGATTTTAAAAGAGTAAAATAACTGTGTCCATGTTCTTATAAAGCACCTAATGCTGCCTTTTGACCTCAGCTACTGCTCTGCTGTGTGGGAATTTTCACACAGCAGACTCTCAGAGTAGACACTGGGGCTCGAACAAAGTAATTTCCCCAATAATTTTAGACTGCCTCAAGGGAAGAAACAAAACTTCCACTGAAGACAAACTACTGGTCATCCTAAAGAAAAGCACAGCCAACCAGGGCCCATAACAGTTCTGCACTCCAAAACCACCCCAACACCTCCCATCTGAATTATATTCATTGCCAAGAGAAAAAAAATTTTTTTCATGTGCACTAGGAAAACATTTCTGAGCTATTGGTTCTGTTCATTTACAGACATTTATCTGAAAATATGAACTGTCATAATGTATTGTCAAACATTCAACAGAAATCACTCGCCAATAGAATGAAGGGACAGAGAGATAGATGGAGGAATGGAGAGAGAGAAGAGGAAAGAAAGAAAACAATAGTTTCAGCATGTCTGGAAGAATCTCTTCACTCCAAAGATTAAGAGAAAATTCTAAACAATCAATAAGGAGGAAAAAATTAGGCTACATTCATAAGAATAAGGTTTCTCAGGAACTGGGATCTAGAGCACAATGGAGCAATGTCTTCAACATTCTTGTGAAATATCATGATGAACCAAAAATTCCAGACGCTACTAGCATTTAAGTATCTGGACAAAATAAAGACACTTTCAGATCTCTGCATACTCAGATGTCTAAAACTCAGGCCAGGATTCCCTTCCTTTTACAAGAAAATGGCTCACAATTTATATGAGCATATATTAAAATGGAAATTGAATTTAAGAAAGAGAAGGGAATTTTTTAAATCATGGGTAAAAAAAATCATTGATGTATAGCAATGCTAAATAAATTTAAATAACCTGATTGTTAACCTTAAACAATTTTTAAGAGAGAAATGGAGAGTCACACACCAGGTCTTAAATGCGTGACTTGGAGGTGGCACACACGAGTTCTGCTTAGATCCCACCATTCAGAACTAGTTCACAGACCCATCTAACTGCAAGAGGCCAGGAAATGTAGGAAAGGACAGGAATACTGTATTAGATGAGTATTAAATGTCCTCACCATAGTTCATAATAATTTTATCTTCTCAATGGAACATACCTTTCAACAGCATGTTATATCCCCCTTTGACCATTTAACGGTTTTTATGTAGGAATCAGTTTTCTTAGAAATTAAGATTGGTCCATCTACCTTTCATGGTTATACATTCCTTTTATTTTCAATCTTTCTATGTTATTTTGTGTGTTCCTTGTAAACATCAAGTAACTGGAACTTGTTCTCTCAGTGTCTCTACCTTTCAACAGGTTATTTTAATCTAGCCACCTTTATTTTGATAACTTTGTAACCGATACTTTGTAACTGATTATTGTTCTCATTCCTGCTATCTTATTTCATTTTTAATTTTCTTTGTTTAAAATCTTTGCATGTTTCTTTTTTCTTCTTTTTTATTTTTACTGATTAAAGAAATTTTCTGTTTCCTTTTCTGCGCTAGTGGTTTGGAAATCACATGTTCTATTTCCACTTTTCTCAAGATTAAATTTATGCTAAATATACATGCTTAAAATATTTTAATTAAATGTTGAAAAACATTTGTATTAATAAGCTCTTCTTGAAACGAGACAAAATGCTTATCATGCTTCAATTCCAGTTTCCCTTTGCTCCCTCCTGTGTTTATTACTAACATTTGAAATTCTTTTTCTTGCTTTTATTATTATTATTACTTTAGAGTCAGGCCTTTATTTACTAATAAACCATTCTTAAAATTGCCAACTAGGTTTTATTCTAGGAGTACAACAAAGGTTCAAATTTAGACCTTTTGTTACTGCAACTCACTATATTAGTAAAAAAAAAAATTGTTAACTTGATTAAAAAGAGTTATAGCAAATGTCATACTTGAGAGTGGAACAGTAGAAGCATTTGATTAAAATTCAAACCAGAGAAAGATGATACACAGCATTATTGTAGAGGTTCTAATCAATGCAATTTGATGAGGAAAGTGAATAAATTCATAGTATTGGAGAAAAAGAGACAAAACTGCCATTACTTTCAAATGATATGCTTATCTATTTTTTTAAACAATCAAAGAAAGTAAGTCAAAAAACACAAAAAACCAATAAAAAGGTTCAGTAAGGTAGCCAATTTCAACAAGATCAACAGATAGAAACTCAATAATTTTCTACATCAGAAAAACAACTTAATAGAAATTGAAATTCAATTTTTAAATCCCCAGAGCAATAAAAGCTATAAAATACTTAGAAATCACCAAATAAAGATATGCATAAACTTTAGGAAGAAAATGATTTTACTGAAAACAAATTTCCAAATGAATGAGAAGACTAAATTTTGTAAAATATTAATTCTCTCATAATTAATTTATAAACACAGCGAAATGCCAGTCAGAATTTCAACAGGCTTTTTTAATGGAACTTGAAAAGCTGGATATAAAATTCAACTAGGAGGGCAAATACATAAAAAAATAACCAGTGAAAAATGACAATAATTCTGCAGTGTGATATTGGCTTGAAAGTAAATCATGGAACAGAATAGACAGTTTTGGAAACCAAATATAAATTTAGTACATGATAAAGAAAGAAGGAACTAGACAATACCTAATATTGGGACAAACAGTTATCCATTTGGAGAAAGGATATAAAATTAGAGTCTTACCTTGTACTACATGTAAGAATGAATCCTGTTTGGATTAAAGACCGATATACTAAAAAGTTATCAAAGAAAATTAACATAGGAATTTTATGATGTTGGAGAATGCTTTCCTCAGCAAAATACAAAAAAAAAGTATAAATAATAAAAGGAAAGGCTACTGATTTGATGACTCACAAATTTAAAACATCTGTAAGGCAAACACCATAAACAAACTTGAAAGAAAAGCAACAAACCAAAAAGAAATATTTGCATCATAATAAAGTTACTACCCATTCATAAACACTGCCTAAAAATTGGTAAGAACAATTTCTTTTAAAGGGAAAGGAGGCTGGGCTTCCTTTCATTTTTAAAGAAAATGGCTCACACCTGTAGTCCCAGCACTTTGGAAGACTGAGGTTGGAGGATTGCTTAAGCCCAAGAGTTTGAGATCACCTTGGGCAACATGGCTAAATCCTGTCTCTACAAAAAATACAAAAATCAGCAGGGTAATTTTTACAAAATTACAAAAATTACAGGGTGCACACCTGTAATTCCACTACTTGGGAGGCTGAAGTGGGAGGATCACTTGAACCTGAGAGGTCAAGGCTGCAGTGAGCCATGATCAAACCACTGCACTCCAGCCTGGGTGATAGAGTGAGACCCTGTCCCCAAAATAAATAAATAAATAAATAAATAAAGGAAAGGATAAATGATTAGGCAATCAAGAAGAAACAAAAATTGCAAATTAACATGAGAAAGAATATGCAACCTAACTAGAAATCAGAGAAATGAATATTAAAGCAATATAATATCATTCTTTTATCTCTCAGATCAGCAACATCTTAAAAGATTGATAATATTTATTTATGGAAAGAATACGGCAAGATGAATAAACACACGTTCTAGTGGACTTTAACTCAGTACAGGCTTTTTGGTGGCCAGCTTGATATTATCTGGTCAAATGTGTAGACATTGGGCTATTATACTTATGAGAATGGATCCTGTGAAATACACACATGGCCCAAACCAAGCCACATGCACTAGCACATTTATTGATCTTTTTGTATTAGGATGTAGCCTAATGTCCATCAATAGAAAAATGGTTACAGCGGTTGTCCTGCAATGCAGTCACTAAGACAATTGAGGTAGAGCCATATGTACCCAGATGGAAAGATTTCTAAGACACGTTTTCAGAAAAAAAACAAATCAAGGAATAATAAATAGCTGGATCTCATTTATCTTCTTAAAGCTACATATATGTATGTTTTATATCTACATATAAATGCACAGAAAAAGGTCTGACTGACACAAATCAAATGGTTAGAAATGGTTACCTATAGGAGGTGCTTTGACTTATTATTGAATACAGTATATAATTTCACAGTATAAATTTTTACAGGAAGCAAGTATTCACATATTACTCCTATAATTTTTTTCTAAGTTAAGATCAAATATCTTCAGACTTCCCTGTTTCAATGCTAGCTTTGAGAAGGAGCTCACAGTCACACAGGGAAGGCCACTAAAGGCACATGGCATTGTGAACAGAGCTGAAAATAGGCTCTGTGAACAAGAACTTTACTCCAAACTTTATCTTGCTTTCCTGGTTTCTTTTCCCATTGATTGTTTCTATCTGACCATTTTGCATATGTCTCTCTGTAAGTGCCCTTCAATCCTTACGGAGAATATCGGTAACTTCCATGAATAAAGGGTCCCAGCCTGGAGCCCTGGGATCTGGTACACACAGGCGCTCTCAGTAGCTGTGAAAGCTGGAATAAGTCCCGGCTTCTGCATGCCGCGTTTTCTTCATCTGTGAAATGCAGTGGCTGCCTCTGTGCTCTCAAAGTCCCTTTCCTTTTCTTAGCCTTTAGGTTTTGTGTGCTCTGCTGGGTTACCTTTTCTCTCCACATCCTAAAGGCACTGCAACAGGAAAGTGTGACTGCTCAGCCCCT
Organism: Macaca fascicularis; assembly: GCF_037993035.2. Lineage (NCBI taxonomy): Eukaryota > Metazoa > Chordata > Mammalia > Primates > Cercopithecidae > Macaca > Macaca fascicularis. Next base: position 53,945,482 of record NC_088387.1, on the reverse strand, counting down.
TCCATTAGCTCAGATCACTGAGATTCGACTATCTGCCCATGTGGGCCAGCGGCTGGTGAGGAATTAAGAATTCACACAGAAAATCACTTTCATTTCCCCTGCAGCATTATTCATTGGGGAGACACATCTCCAATAGTTTGTGCCCAGAGCCTCTTTATGAGAGTCTAGGGTGGTTCTGGCGCCAGCAGTCACAGTGACCCACCAACTCAAGCCAGGTGTCCCCTCCTGGGAGCAAACTGTCTCTGGTTGGCTTGCCTTTGTCAATAAAATAACTCCTGTCACACCACCAACTGCATTTGGTTCCATTTTCCTTTCATAGTTACATATTTTTCCCACAAGATTTACTTTATATAAATGATCTCACACACACACACAAGGATATGTACAACGTTAAAACTAATGGTACAACAAATAGCCATACAGACCTACTCTTGTCCCTCCCTCCTCCTCCACTGCCCTCAACCCTGCAATGTTACTGTTCTTCTTGCCCAACTATGTTATCCAAGCTTTATCGTCATTATTAATTTTCTTGTTTTCCTTTATACTTTTACCAAATATGTAGAATTAATTATCTTTTAAAGGAAGAAAATTTTTAGAAATAAGGTTCTTAAGAGAATTAAATGAGACAATGCTTAAAGTGCTTAGCACAATGCCTGACATGTTAAGTATTCAAAAATATCATCCATTATCATCGCTCTTTTATTTATTACTATTATTATTGTTAAGAGGGAGTCTCACTCTGTCACCCAGGCTAGAGTGCAGTGGTGTGATCTCGGCTCACTGCAACCTCTGCCTCCTGGGTTCAAGCGATTCTCCTGCCTCAGCCTCCCTGAGTAGCTGGGATTACAGGCATGTGCCTTCACACCCGGCTAATTTTGTATTTTGAGTAGAGACTGGGTTTTGCCATGTTGACCAGGCTGGTCTTGAACTCCTGACCTCAGATGATCCACCCGCCTTGGCCTCCCAAAGTGCTGGGATTACAGGCGTGAGCCACCATGCCTGCCTATCATTACTCTTTTAAACTTCTGTTAATATAATGGAAAAGACCTTTTGTTCATTTAGTAATCCATCTCATTCATTTTTTAATTACCTACTATGAGTCATCTCTGCCATGCTAGATATTATAAAGCTATATGATTTGGATTTTTAAAATATTTTTAATTTTTATTTTTAAATACTTATAGACTCACAAGAAGTAGTAAAAATAGTCCAAAGAGGTTCTGTGTACCTATCACCCATCTTCTCCCAATGGCGCCACTTTGTACGTCTGTAGTACATTATCAAAACCAGAAATCAACACTGTCATCATACAATTCACTAGACTATTAGACCTTTCATTTTGCAGGGACTCATTTTTGGGGGGTGAGGGCATGTAATCCTGTGACATTTTAACCCATGGGTAAACTTGTGTCACCACTACCACAATCAAAATGTAGAACTCTTCTGTCATCACAAAGAAATTCACTTGTGCTACCCTCTATTTTTTGTTTTTTGAAACAGATCTCTGTCACCCAGGCTAATTTCAAACTCCTGGGCTCAAACAATCCTCGTGCCTCAGCCTCTCGAGTAGCTTGAACTACAGGTACACACCACAGGCTTAACTTGCTACCCTTTTTAGAGTCACATACTGGCCCGCTTACCTAATCCCTGGCAACCACTGATCTGGTCCCCGTTTCTATCTTTTTGTCATTTTGAGATGTTATATACGCAGAATCATACAATATATAACTTTTTGAGATAAGCTAAGCAGTTTTCACACTCATGAAAAATAGCCTTACCTACTGAACCAGGATTTCTTGACTGGGAAGAATTTCTTTCTTTTTTTCCCATTAATCTACATGTTTTATTTTTGTGGGTACACAATAGCCTTTAGGTTAATAGGTATATTTATGGAGTACATGAGATATTTTGATACAGGCATGCAATGCATCATAATCATATTATGGAGAATGGGGTATCCATCCCTTCGAGCATTTAACCTGTGTGTTACAAATCATCCCATTATACTCTTTTAGTTAGTTTTACATGTATAATTACATCATTATTGACTATAGTAAGTCACCCTGTTGTGCTATCAAATACTAGGTCCTATTCATTCTTCATATTTTTTATTTATTTATTTTATTTTGTTTTTTTCCCATTAACCATCTGCCCCAACCCTCCCTCCCCCACAACCCTTCCCAGCCTCTGGCAACCATCCTTGGGAAGAATTTCTTTACTGGATTTATACTGGGGAGAATTAATTTCATCTTCAGATCATGTAGAGTATTCCATTTCTAAGGAAATCTGAGACTCTAATGATACCCTGAAAATAAAGGATTTAACCACTAGAATTTGCCAGATCTTTGGAAGGTGTCCCTGAGGTTCACTGTGTAGATGGAGGGAGGAGGAGCAGGTGATAGTCCTCCTGGCCAGGACTAGACCTTCCTCACGGCCAGGAATAGGCTCAGAGGTAGACTCCAAAATTAATGCAAGAATATGTACTTGCTACCCATGCCGGACATGAATGAACTTGGAAGAAGTTTGTCCATAAATGTGAGAAATGAGCTCCAAGTACTTTTATCAATTCCTCTCCCCGACTACTGACCAAAAAAGAAATTGTTTGCAAATTGCACAGCAGGCCAGGAAAACAGTCTGAAAACCCTTTCAATCAGATATTTTGGAAGGAGCTTGTCTAAAAACAACCCTTGCCAAGTTTCCAGGCTGCTCCTTTGTAAGCTCATTTTTGAAGATTTGTCACAAAGCAGGAACTGGAAGGAGAAACATGTTTTATTTTGCTATACAATGAAGTTCTTTGTCCAACAAATAGATGTGATAATATCACTGTGTTGGATACATTCTACCATTCTCCAAAGTGGTTGAGGCTGCTTTTTAAATTTTTGCACCTTCAGTCTGGTTGAGAGCACTGAAAGAATGGTGCTAAAAGCCTCTTTTCAGACACTTCAGGGGCATTCTTTTGTTTGAATTTACTTCCCCTTTCCCACCCAGTCCCTGGCACCAAACACAGCCTTGCAAATCAGCTCCGACTGGCAGGAGGAATGAAGTCAGCAGGAGTTGGTGCCAAGTTCCTCTTGGGCTCCATTCACCCAAGCCTCGCTAACCTTTTCTCCACATAGAAGGGGCATCTCCACTGCTCTCAGAAACACAACTTTGTACACACACCAAATTGCTTTTGGGGCAGTTACAGCAGAGATCCTCCCACTTTCATTTTACCTGTGTCACATGGAGCCAAGCACTTTGCAATTTACCACCTTTTCCCTCAATTTAATATTAGAAGCTCTATCTGATTCTGAGGCTGTTTTCTGGAAGGGCACTCCAAATGAGGAAACATCTCTGTAAACTAATGACAACAAAAAGGGTTTTATCTGACAAACAATTTACTGTCTCCTGCTAGATTAGAGCGCTCACTCACAGGAGCGCTACAGTTTTATAAAACACACAGAAGCATATGACAATGTAAAGACATGATCCCTCATGGTATTTCCCAGCTGTCGGTGCATACATTTTTAGGCACCACAAGTTTGAATTCATTCGGCTGCATGATTTAGAGTCTTCCCAAGTGGGACAATTTTGCTGCCACCCCCCAACCTGCCCCTCAGGGACATTTGGCAATATCTGGAGATGTTTTTGATTGAATCAACCAAATGGGGTTGCTACAGGCATCTAGTGGGTAGACGCCAGGGTTGCTGCTAAACACTCAGCAATGCACAGGACAGCCCCCATAACCAAACAAAGAATTATCTGGCCCCAAATGTCCAAGTGCTGAGGTTGAGAAATCCTGATTAAAGGAAAACGTAGGGCTTTTGATGTCAGATAATTCAGGATTTGAATCTGATCCTCAGCCTAGACTATCCAAGCTTCAATTCTTCTTCTTTAAACTTAAAATGATCCTATCCTACTTGCCTTACTGAATCACTGGGAGGATCGAATGAGATTAGAACCTGTAAAGAAAGTAGTACTTAGCAAACACTGGGTGATAAAAAAAATATTTTAAAAAAAAAATCTTTCTTTCCTTTTCATTCCCTCCCTTATACTGTTAATACCTCCTTTGAGACTACAGAGTCTCAGCAGCTGTTTTTGTCTTCCTTATTGCCGGGAATCAGCATCGTAGCAAATATCTGCTCTGCTTTCTTGCAAACACTGATTCTCTGGTCTAGTGGGACTGGCTACCACACAGCCTTGATTCTCCCATCACAGGTGTGACGACAAGGCCCAGAGTATCCCAAGCCCTAACCACAAAGATGGTTTTCAGAGGAGAGACCACAACCCAAGCCTGACCAATCATGGCCACCCCAAGGACTATAGCTGGAGCCCTCAAGAAATAGACACTCTTTTTTTAAAATCTGGAATTAATCAGAAAACATGAAAACAAAATAAGTTCGTAGCTGCCAGTAGCTATCTTTGCCACTGGAAAGAACTGAATCAAGGCAGAATCGAAGTGCAGACATGAGACACGGTAGAGTCAGAGGTGGGAGGGGAGATGGGGTTCCCATGATAGCTTTCCATGACCTTTTGGCTTACATTAGTTTGAGTTAGGTTTCTGTGACTTGAAACTCAAGGATTTATGACTAATAGAGCTGTGTAGATGGGGTTAGAAAGCACAGGATGTCAGTATACTAACCAGCCTACAGATATCTATTGAGTGCCATGCAAGGTCCTGATAAGGACAAAAGATATTATTCCTGTCCTCAAGATGTTTCTAATCTAGGTGAGTAAACAAATACCTAGCAAAAGGATACCGTTACAAGGTCGTGGAAATGCCAAGAGAATCACAGGCCATACTGCTGATAAATTGGGTGTGGGGAAGTGAGAGAGACATTTTTCTGTATTGGAAGAAACAGGGGACACTTTGTAGAGGAAGTGATTTCGCTGGCACCTCTCCCTAGCTGCCCAAGCCAAGAAGCTTCCCTTTCACTACCCCAGGCCACATAAGATGAGAACTGAAGAGGACTCTTACTCCTCCAAGGGCCTCTGCTCTTGTTGGGCTGTCACCACGCCAGACCTGGTAAGCCAGGACCTCTGTTCATTGGCCCAGTAACTACTCTCCTCCTGAGCATTGTCCACTACACTCCTATTGATCTACCCCCAAAGGACACAGCCCCTCCACGACCTCTCCTCTGCATTCCTACCATCCACACCATGTGTAGTGTTTCCTTGCCCCAGACCCAAACCCCTACTCCTAACTTCCCTTCCAAATCCTTCCATTGTTCCCTCCAGAGCCCTTACTCCAGTATCAGCAAATACCTACATCTCTCCTATTCTCCAAATGTTCTTTCACTCCTTTGCTATACCGAGAATCAGCTGTCTATTGAACACAACAATTCCTCTGAAACTCTGTTGCATTCTTCTCAAACCTCACAGTCAGGAGGTAATGTTATTCCCAGTGCTGCTTATAGGCAGTTACTGCTCTGCCCTCTGGCCAAGATCCCTGATCCTTTGAGGATCCAGCCTTCTGGTCCTGCCACCTCTTCTCTTCATTGCTGTCACCTACAGATCTCCTGGCTCACAGCATTTTTCTTCACCCAGTTCTTGCTCTCTTTCCCAGTGACTTCAACCCCTGCATGAAATTCTTATCCACCACCCTGTGTGTCCATCCCCTGGCATGGTCACCACACTGCTCAGCTCTGGGAGCATAAAGAACATTGTCATTGATGTGAATGGTGCCCACTGTAGTTTTTCATTGCACACCCCACACACATTTATGCAGTGTCCCAGGGCCTTGATCTCATGTCCAGCTACCTTCTCTTCCCACTAGCTGAGCCACTGCCTCCTTAACCACACCCTTACCTCTGCATCTAACATTATTCATTCAAACATCCCAGTCCCTTCAAGTCACTAGCTCGAGTACCCTCACAAGAAGTCTTTCCCTATGGGAAATTAGGAAATCCATGACCCTTTCACCTTCTATCAGTTTTTCCTACTTTCACATCTTTATTAACTCATCCTGGAGTTTAGAGTCTATCATTACCAATTATTCCCTGGAAAAGACTCATAGTCTATTGCTGCCTTCATTCTATTCCACTTGGCTGATAAAACTCCAGCCCTGGAAGATCCAAATCACTGCTAACCCCAACTATCTATATCCTGGAAGCAGTATTTCCAGTGAATATCACAAACAGGACATACAGGATTCGCCCAAATCATGACACTTTCCTCTCTATCATCACACATGTCTCCTAAATCTTCCTTCTCAGTGCCTCCTGGGTACAAGCTCTTCTCTCTAACTTAATGTCTCCAATGAGGTCTGCACAGTATCATCAGCCACACAGACCACTGAAATAGCACAGAGTAAGTTCTAAAACACTAATATCATGTCACTCCTTTGTCACTGCTAAACATCTTCAACAATGTACACTTGTTATTATGATAAAATCAGAAATTCTAATGATGTACACTTGTTACTAGCATAAAATCAGAAATTCTTATCACAGAATTGCATCACCTGCCCTGTTTACGTATCTACTCAAATTCCATGTTCCCCTTTCTCTGAATAGCCCTGTACAGTAGCCACTTTGACTTTTCTCAAAGTTGCCTTGCTCCTTTTAACCCCTAGAACCTTCTGACAAGCTGCTCCTTCTGTCTACAAGGACCCTCCCCTACCTGGCTTAGCTTATTCCAGATCATTCTAAGCTCTCAGCATCAACACCTTGAACTCAGAAATACCTTCTCTAACCTTCCTTCCCCTACACAGCATGCACAAGGTCAAGTTACACTGACCAATGATCTCGTGATATACCATACTTAACCTTTAAAAACACTTATCACAAATTATCGCTTATCTCAACACTTACCACTTGTATTACTAATTGTTTGAAGTCTACTTTCCCAACTAGAAAGTAAGCTCCATGAGGGACAGCAACTGAGTATTTTGTTCACTGCTCTATCCCCAATGCCTTGTACAGAGTAGGTGATCCATAAATACTTGATGAAGATGAGTAATTCACTGATTGAATGATAATATGAGCTTGGCCTTGAAAGATAAGCAGGATTCAGATGAACAAAAAGGAAGAGATTTTCATTAGCAATGTGCAGGGTGTGAAAGTGGATAATGAGCCAACCCATTCTTATTGAATGCCACTGAATGTGCAAGCTTCTTGCTAATGACTAGAAATTTCTATGCACATAACAGACAATAATGAGCTTGGAAGAGATATGTTTCAGAAACACCCAACTCCTATTTGTAGATACTTCTACCATTGTTTTGTCCAGAATAGACCTAGGAGTTAGAACTGGGGGTCCAAGGGATATACCATATTGACATACCATATGTCAGTATCATAGGTCATATCATATAACAATAGAGTCAGTGGGAGAGAACATTTCAGCATTTTTCAGACAGGAATATCTGCAACATCTCTGCTCAATTCCACAGGCAGGTAATCCCCAATAAAGAGACGCTGTAAAGCACTCACTTTAAAGGAGAAAGATCTAGCCTCTTAGCTGCCCATACATAAATGTAGAAGATATAAACACATACCACTGTCTTCAACTTGAAGTGACACTAAAGAAAACACACAGTGTATGGCAAAAAATAGAAAACAGAAGGAGCATTAAAAATAGAAACAGAAAAAAAGATAGCCCTAGAATTGAAAATATGTTACAACACATAGTTCCATAAGATTTCTTTTAAAATGGCAGTCACTACCCTCTCATCCCACACTTCCCAGAAGCAAACACTTCCAAATCTTGTAGTGGATTATTTTGCCATTTGTTTCTATATCTCTAAGTAACAAGCTTATACTAGTCTACTACTTCTTGATATTTAAATTCAGAATTCTCTACTGCCTTCCAACTATCTAAATGAGGATTCAGCTCTTTTTCATTGCCATCAGTATCTGGCATTTACCCTAACACCATTTCAACCTAACACATACTTTCATTCGCCTGTCCTCTCAACAAGCTGTTCCATAATTCTGAGTAAATTGATATTAAATGCTAACATTATCATGACTATGTAAATAATATTCGCCAATTAGGCTGGGCACAGCGGCTCACACCTGTAATTCCAGCACTTTGGGGACACCGAGGCAGGCAGATCACGAGGTCAGGAGATTGAGACCATCCTGGCCAACATGGTGTTCTACTAAAAACACAAAAATTAGCTAGGCGTGGCACATGCCTGTAATCCCAGCTACTTGGGAGGCTGAGGCAGGAGAATCACTTGAACCTAGGAGGTAGAGGTTGCAGTGAGCTGAGATCAGGCCACTGCACTCCAGCCTGGTGACAGAGCAAGACATCGTCACCAAAAAAAAAAAAAAGATTCACAAATTAATTATGTCATATATTGCTATTACTTTTCTTTGCCTGTACTTTTTGTCTTTTCAGGAGTTAATAATAGTCTTGTTTTTTATTTATATGGCTTTCTATGAACTTACCACTAAGTCATTAACTCTTCCCCTCATTGTGTAAATCTTCTCTGAATACATTCAGACATATTAACTATTCCTTCAGTTTTGTCTTCCTGAAGAAGTGTCTTCCTGAACTTTCTGATCTGCTCCGATCTGGGCAGGCTGCTCTCCTGACCTGCTGCCTTGATGCCATCTTGGAATCACCCACTGCCATCATCCTGGGGATTCTCTGGCCTTGCTCCTGTGTTGGATCCCATTTTTAAATTCTCAAGTCTTCCTCTTTCTTAGTTTGCTTCCTCATTTTGCAGAGCATCTGAGAAATGGTACCTGGGAGATCAATTTTTTGAGAAAATGCACATCTGAAAAATGTCTTTTACCTTAACCTTTATTTGACATTTTGGCTACATTTAGAATTTTAGTCTTTATATCACTTTCCAACAGAATGTTTAATGCTGGGCTCCTTTTCATCTGGATTCTGGTATTACTCTTGAAAAGTCTGATACCCTTCTACTCCTAGTCCTTATTTTTCTCTTTTGTATTTCTCTGGGAATTTTCAGGGTCTTTTCCTCATTCCTAGTTCTAAAACTTCACTATGACTTGCCTTGGTGTGACCTTTTCTTCTAGTTATAAGTTACAGTCTTTTTCTGCTCCTTCATATGTCTAGTGATTTTTTAAGCCAGATATTGTTAATTTTATACTGTTAAGTGCTGGGTTTTGTACTATTCCTTTTAAGAGTGTTGGACTTTGCTCTGGAAAGAAGTTAAGTCACTTGCATATTAGTTTTATCTTTAGCAGCTTGTTTTTAAGCCCTTTTAAAGCAGATCTAGAGTAACACATAGCAATTACATAGTAATGCATAGATGTAGTTCTAATACATAGCACTTCTGTTATCACTACTGAATGGTCTGTGTATTCAGCTAGGCCATTTCACTCTGACTGATGTTAATCTGAATGGGTCTCAGCCCCATGTGACCTCTGAGAATATTTTTAGTTGACAGCTTCCCAATAATTGCTTTCCGCAGCAGTTGTTCTTTCCTAGCCTCTCAGAATTCCACTCTATGCGTGTGTCAAAAACTCAAGGAGATCCTTACGGGGATTTCTAGAACCCTTCTCTTTTGCTCCCCTCTCTCAGTTCTTTGCCCCACAAATTCCAGCTACCTTTCCACCCACCTGCTCCTTCCCCTCATTCCAACTCAACAAGGCTGCCAGTCTCTATTTGTTCTTCTCTGTTCTTTAGTCAAGAGGTCATACCCAGGCATAAAACCGAGCAATCACAGGACTCACTTCATTTGTTTTTCTTCTCTCAGGGATCACAGTCCTATTCTTCCTATTGTACAATATCTGAAAATAGCTATTTCATATAACTTGTTCTATTTTCTTCCTTCCTTCCTTCCTTCCTTCCTTCCTTCCTTCCTTCCTTCCTTTCTTTCGACAGTCTCACTCTGTCACCCAGGCTGGAGTACAGTGGTGCAATCTCGGCTCACTGCAGCCTTCACCTCTTGGGTTCAAGCGATTCCTATCCCTCAGCCTCCCAAGTATCTGGGATTACAGGTGCACACCACCATGCCCGGCTAATTTTTGTATTTTTTGTATCAACAGGGTTTCACCATGTCGGCCAGGCCGCTCTTGAACTCCTGACCTCAGTTGATCCACCTGCCTCACCCTCCCAAAGTGCTGGGATTACAGGCATGAGCCACTGTGCCCGGCAACTTTTTCCATTTTCTAGTTGTTTTTGTCATGAAGACAATTGTGGGCTCTATTAGTCCCTCATGGCCAGGATAAGAAGTCTGGTGTGACCTTTTTAAATTCATTATTTGGGTACTGGTTTGACACATTTAATTTACAAAAATATCTCTTTCAAATCTGGGAAATTTCTGTACATTTATTTAATAACTTTTCCCTTCTGTTTTCTCTGTTTTCATTTTTCTGACACTTCCAGTAGCTGGATATTAGACATTCTGAGTGCTCTTCTTTCTTGCCTTTGCTCTCCTATTTTCTCTTTCCTTGTCTTTTTATGCTATCTTCTGGATATTTCCTCAACTTTACCTTTCTAGTAAAATTATTATTTCTATCACAGTTTTATTTCTAAAAGCATTTTATTATTTTATGAACGTTCCTTTTTATAGTTCTCTGTTCTTATTTTATGGCTGAGCAAAAGAATGTTGTCACTTTGGGAAGCCGAGGCAAGCAGATCACCTGAGGTCAGGAGTTTAAGACCAGCCTGGGCAAAATGGTGAAACCCCATCTCTACTAAAAATACAAAAATTAGCTGGGTGTGGTGGTACGCACCTGTAGTCTCAGCTACCAGGGAGGCTGAGGCAGGAGAATGGCTTGAACCCAGGAGGTGGAGGTTGCAGTGAGCCACAATTGTACCATTGCACTCCAGCCTGGGTGACAGAGCAAGACTCTGTCTCAAAATAAAAAACAAAAAGCAAACAAACAAACAAAAGAATGTTGAATGGTCATTCTGGATTAATCTTTATCACCCTGGTAGGGTCATTATCTTATTAATTTTGTGTGTAGGCAGTGCCTAGCATAGCGTCTGAACAAATGTCAGTGAAATTGTTGAATATCTTGTATATGGATAGGCAGAAAGAACAGTGGAATATAAAAAGATCTGGGTTGGAGATCAGGTTTAGCTATTTACTAGCCATAAAGATCTTGATCAAGTGAGATTTTTTTCTCTTCAAGCCCTAGTTGTTTCATCATGGGAGTTGACTCCTTCCATGGCTGCTGTGAACATCAAGTGAAGTTCTAAGATCAACACACAAGTCAAAGTCTCATGGGGAAAATTACACTTGAGAAAATTCTTAAACCATGCATCAAGCACATCACACAAGATTTTATTTATATAGCCTTGGACACTAAAAATTGAAAACCACTCAGCTAGCTACATTTAGAGAAACAAGAGCAAAGTCTACATGTGGATGTAGTAAGTTTCATGAGCATCTGTTGTATTCTGCTTTTCCAATACTACCAAATCTCTAGGGCAGGCTTTCTCATTTCTATTGACACGTGGGACCAGATAATTCTTTGTTTTGGGGGACTGTCCTACACACTGTCGAATGTTTAGCAGCATCCATGGCCTCTACCCACTAGATGCCCACAGAAACCTCCCCCCTTATCCCTCCATCCTCACAGTTGTGACAACCAAAAATGTCTTCAGACATTGCCAAATGTCTGAAGTAGGGGAGCAAAATCATCATAATTGTGAACCACAGCCCTAGAATAAGTGAGAATTAGGTTTTCTAAAGCCTTCTTATTTGCCTGTGACATTTATTCCATTCTTCTTTAATATTAAGTCTCTGAAACCTTATTACATGTCAATATATATGTTTGTTGTTCTGAGGATTAAATGATACAATGTGTGCAAAAACATCTAGCACAGGGCAAAGCACATTGATAAATATTTGCTGTCTTTTGTCAGGCGTGGTGGCTCACGCCTGTAATCTCAGCACTTTGGGAGGCCAAGGTGGGCTGAACACCTGAGGTCAGGAGTTCCAGATCAGCCTGGCTAACATGGAGAAACCCCATTTCTACTAAAAATACAAAAAATTAGCTGGGCATGGTGGTGCGTGCCTGTAATCCCAGCTACTTGGAGGCTGAGGCAGGAGAATCACTTGAACAGGGGAGGCGGAGGTTGCAGTGAACCAAGGTTGTGCCATTGCACTCCAGCTTGGGCAACAAGAGCAAAACTCAGTCACAAATATATATATTTGCTGTCTTTGAATCTAAACCTGGCTTGGTCAGATTCACGGGCCCATCGCTTTTTGGAAAGCAGTAGAGAAGAACATGTCCACCTACTTCCAGTCTTTCCAACCTGGTATGTCCTAGCAGGGCCTCCATGGTGCAATGGGGCTACCTCTCATGCCCTGGGCCACTGTTCTCATCCTCTGACGGGGTTAGGTTTTAAGCCCACATGTAAATTAAATACACTGATCACGTGACTACAAGCTGTATGAAAGTTTTATAAACTTATTACTATTTGTGGCTTCTAAGCTTTTGCTCACAGCTACCTTCCTGTCTTCCTAGAACTCCTTAGTTTCTTAGTGAAGAATTGCTTCAAGATCCTCAAATTTCCCAGCTCTATTTTTGCTTTAGTTCTGTAAGTAATAACTTTTGTTGTTATTTCACTCTTCTAATGTCATTTTACTTTTCATGACCTAATATTTGGACTGCAAGCTCCCAAATGAGAGTGGGGAGGGCCATAGCCGATGTGTCTTTGTATTTCTAACAGTGCCTGACATGTGTCTTGCATAGATCCTCAAAAAAACATTTGAGAGATTTGTAGTGCTTTTAAATCATGTCTGCAAAATGTTTGACACCATCAAACGTGATGCTAGCTTAATGACTTGAATTTTACAAACAGAATGCAGGGGAAGTGATGCAATGTGTCTTCCAAGGCTGGGTCATAAAGGTGACAGCTCCTGCCTGACTTTCTCTTGGAACACGCACCTTGGGAGCTCTGAGCTAACATGGAAGAAGTCTGGCTACTCTGAAGACAACACAGAAAGAAGTCTTACGTAAACAGAAAGATCCCAACGGAATAGAGAACCCCGAAATAAATCCATGCATTTATGTTCAACTGATTTTCAACAAAGGTACCAAGAGCACCCAATGGGAAAAGGACAGTCTCTTCAATACATGATTTTGGGGGAAAATTGGGTATCCATATGCAAAGGAATGAAATTAGAGCCTTATCTCACACGATATACAAAAATCAACTCAAAATAGATAAAGACTAAAACATAAGACCTGAAACTGTGAAACTTCAGGAAGAAAATATAGGGAGAAATCTCCATGACATTGATCGAGGCAATGATTTTTTTATATGACTCCAAAAGCACAGGCAACAAAAGTGAAAATAGACAAATGGGATTAAATCAAACTAAAAAGCTTTTGGCACAGCAAAGAAAACAATTAACAGAATGAAGAGACAACCTACAGAATGGGAGATAATATTTGCAAACCAGACATCTAATAAGAGGTTAATATCCAAAATATATAAGGAATTCAACTCAATAGCAAGAAAACAAATAAACTAGTTTTAAAATGGGCGAGGAATCTAAACAGATGTTTTTCAAAAGATGCACAAATGGTAAAAGAGGCATATGAAAAATGGTTAATATCACTAATCATCGGGAAAATGCAAATTAAAACCCACAATATCATCTTACACCTGTTAGAATGGCTATGTATCAAAAAGATGAAAAATAACATATATTGGAGAGGATATGGAGAAAAAGAAACCTTTGCACACTGTTGGTGGGAATGTAAATTAATACAGCCATTATAGAAAATAGCATGGAGGTTACTCAAAAAGTTAAAAATAGAAATGCCACATAATCCAACAATCCCACTACTGGGTATATAGCCAAAGTAAATAGAATTCGTATGTTGAAGAGATATCTGTACTCTTGGAATGCATTGTAGCATTATTCACAATACCCAAGATATGGAATCAACCTAAGTGTCCATCAATGGGTAAATACATAAAGAAAACATGGTACATATGTACAGTGGAATACTATTCAGCCTTAAAAAAGAAGGAAATCCTGTCATTTGCAACAATATGGATGAACCTAGAGGGCAATACATTCAGTGAAATAAGACAGGCACAGAAAGACAAATACTAGGTAATCTCACTTGTATGTGGAATCTGAAAATGTTGAACTCATAGGAGCAAAGAGTGGAATAGTGGTTGCCAAGGCCTGGGTGTGGGAAAGGGCATGGAGTGATGTTGGTTAATGGAGATACAGAGTTTCAGGTAGATAAGAGAAATTAGTTCAAGAGGTCTATTGTACAACATGACGACTATAGTTAATAACAATTAATTATAGTTTTGAAAATCACTAAGAGTAGATTTTAAGTGTTCTCACCACAAAAAAAAATAAGTATGTGAGGCAATGCATACGTTAATTAGCTCAATTTAGCCATTTCATAATGTAGTCATATGTCAAAACATCATGTACACAATAAATGTATATAATTTTTATATGTCAATTAAAAGAAAGAAAACAATCAGAAAGATGCCCCAGAAATGCTAGTGTCAGCTGTTTTAGTCTTTTCAGCATTAATCTCAAGAAACATAAGTGAATAAGCCTTTAGATTATTCTAACACCAGTCTTTAAGCTACCCAACTGACATCCCACTATCCCCGCTGAGCCATTCATGAGCAAAATAAATGTTGTTTTAAGCCACTACGGTTTGGGTGGTTTGCTATGCAGCATTTGGTAACTGGAAGACATTGGATCCACCAGCAAGGAGCTATAAAATACCTGACCAAAAAGATTAGCCATTTCAAATACTAGAAGCTGAAAGGTCACTCTAATTGCACCATCTTATTTTGCTGTTTCCCTATCTGAGCTTTAGAAAGAGGCAGTGTTACCTTGACAACAAAGACCATCCAAAAGTCTCTGGGTTGACATATTATTAACCCTCACATTCCAACTTCCTGGGGATTTATATCTCACTTTTCCAAGCCATACTTTTTGTGCATGTGCTAGATTTTTCCAGCTAATGGTTTCAATGGCATTAATGATGAAATGTGGCTTTTTGCTAGACAGATGTGGAATATTTGTGCCTTACTCCTTACCAAGTGAACTGCAGAGATGATCTCATTAAAGTCTTCTAAAAAAAATTCTGCACAGCAATCGGACTCATTTTTGCTTAAAATTATGGGGCCCAAATGTAGAAATGGTTGCCAGCTTTCAGTCTTGCTAGGATGGAAATGGCGTTGTGTACTGGGGGTGCTGTTGTGTACTCGTGTCTTTGGTCCACACTGATGCCCCAAACAGATCCCTTAGCCCTCTCCTGGCTGCACTTTTTTTCCTAGTTTCTTGTTTAAAATTCAAACTTGTCTGGCATTCACAAGCAATTTACCAGGAGCTGAACTTAAAAATGTAAACTGATGTCAGATGTTAGATTTATCTAAAATATCCAGGAAAATCAGAACATTGCATTTTAATGACTTGGCAGGTGGTCTATGATCATGATGAATTTCTTACTCTGGTTGACACATTTTCAAATGTTAATGTCCTCTCAAGGAATAAACTGTGTTCTAATGATTGAAATAATGACTTTGAAGGTGAGCATTCAGCTTATTATGGTTTCAAATCTTGGCACTGTGCACAGAGAGGTGTTAGGTTATGAACTCGACAGAGAAATAATTATGACCACGTAATGAAAAGGAAGAGGCTTTCAGAGAAGTGTTATGAAGAGGGCCTAAGTCATGAGGAACAGACTCCTTCTCAGGATGGAACTATCCTGAATCAAGTGCAACACAATGCAGAAGACACTGGATCAAGTTTCCTCAAAATTGCACCATTCACACTCACCAGGGCCTCAGTTCGTGGACACAATTTTTTTCTCTAACCCAAAAGGAGGAATCAGAGATAATTTTTTTCCTGTCAAAATTCAGCTCTCTTTAAGCCTAATGCTGAGTCCAGAAAGGCTGAAACTTGACAGCAACAGGCTGAGTTCTCAGCTTTTTCAACTCTCCAGGAGGAAAGGAGAGCAGACAACCTCCTGGTGACCAAACACACTTCTATCTGCAGGCTGACTGATAGAATTTATTTGAAAACAAATATAGAGTAACTGTCAGCACCAGGAGAAAGGAATTGGAAATATTCTCTGGAAGAGAATTATTGGTCCCCTATGGCATTGCTTCTTTACTTTAAGCCATAGCTGATAAAAGTCTCCCCCTTGGCCTTGAAATTCCTAATTAAGCCCATCCTGAGCTATCTTCTTAGGGAAAACATGTACCTCAGTCCATTTAGGTGCTATAACAAAATATATTATACTAGGTATCTTATATTAATAGACAAGATAAATTTATTTCTCACAGTTCTGGAGGCTGGGAAGTCCAAGATCAAAGCTCTAGCAGATTTGGTGTCTGGTGAGGACCCACTTCATGGTTCATAGACTGTGCCTTCTCCCTGGGTCCTCACAAGGTAGAAGGGGTGAGGAGTCTCTCTTGTGACTCTTTAATAAGGGCACGAATCCAATTTCTGAGGGCTCCACCCCATAAGCTAATCACCTCCCAAGGACCCAACCTCCTAATACCATCACCTTGGGGATTAGGATTTCAACATATGAATTTTGGGGAGACACAAACATTTAGACTATAGCAACATGCAAAATGCTTCACCACAGAAATGCCATCAGTACACTGCTAGCCACACTTATAATGATATGGCCAAGGCAGAGAGTCTCGTTTCTTTTCCTGAGATTAATATAATTTGAATGATATAGATGCAAACATTCATCTGAGTGGCACTAAGAAAAAAAGTGAGGGAAAAGTGATTACCCTACTCCCAAATCTTGTTTTACACATGAGCACAGGCAGACCTCCAAGAAGTCCTATGTATTAGTTTTCTGTGCTATGCAAAAAATGATCACGACCTTCGTGTCTTAAAACAGCACTCATCTGTTATCTCACAATTTCCCTGGGTCAGGAATCTGGGTATCACTTAGCTGAGTTCTTTTCCCAGGGTCTCACCAGACCTCATTTCCATCTAGATGTTAGGGTTCTCTTCCAGGCTCACTGGTAGTTGGCAGAATTCAGATCCTCAAACTGAGGATCTGATCTGAGGCCCCATTTCCTAAAGACCACCTGCTATTCCCACCAAATGGTCCTGTGACAACCATGTGCTGCTTCAAGGCTGCACTAGTCAAGTCAGTTTCCCACAACAAAATGCCATAGACTCTGTGGCTTAAACATCAGAATTTTTTTTAAGTTCCAGAGGCTGGAAGTCCAACATCAGGGGGCCAGCATGGTTGGTTTCTGATGAGGGCTCTCCCCTTGGGTTGTAGGTGGCAGCCATCTTGCTGTGTGTTCACATGACCTCTTCTTTACGCAAACTTGGGAGTGGGTGGGGGGTATAAAGAAAGAAAGCACAAGAGAGCACAAGTGCTAGCTGTCAGGTGTCTCTTCTTATAAGGTCATTAATTTTATCATGAGGGAGAACCTCATCTAACCGTAGTTACTTTCCAAAGCCTCCATTTCCAAGTACCGTCACATTTGGAATTAGGGCTTCAACATATAAATTTTGGAGGGAGTTTTTGGGGACAAACATATTCAGCCCATAACAAAGCCAAAAGGAAAATTTCTCTAATTTCTTTCATTTCTGACCTCTGGATTTCCTTATAAAGGGGTCACCTGATTACATCAGGCCCTCAGAGGCTCCAGTACAGGGGATTAGACCAGGCACATACATGAGGGGGTGGGTATCTTGGGGGCTTTCTAAGAACTCTGCCTACCATATCCTATCATTGACCCTATGGTGCCCTTTTCTCTCAAATCCCTTTACCCCTCAGCACTCTCATCTATCACTCTCACTACTACATATGCATGCATGTGACATGCACATACACACACTCGCCACTCTTCATGGACATCTACAAATGAGCTGCAGTCATTTGGCCACGTCCCATGGCCTCCCATGTCCTCTTCCTGTCCCCATTTCTATCTTGACCTAAAAGGGCTAGCCTGTTGGAGTACAGAAAGAAGCAATGATAGAAGAGTTTTTTCTTTCTACCAATTATTAATAAATCTTGGTTTGAACCTGATGTCTTTTCTCTAAATACATTCGCCAGTCATTAATAGTTACAGAGACTAGTATCTATGAGCTTCTAAAGGGCTTACCAAAAATGTATGACATCTAAAAAAGGAAAAAGCTATTGTCTTTAAAATGTAAAATTTTATATTATTAAATATTTAGTTATATGCTTATAAAATAGATTATAAGGATGAATAAGTAATATGACTATGTATATATTTTAGTTAATGAGAGGTATGAGAATATATTAATATGTTTGATATGGTGCGGCATGGAGCTCCAAAAATAAAGGTTTCTAGGAGTAGGACCCATGAAGGTTTCAAATAACTGAGACATATTTACCCCCAGCACTAGAATTGATAGGGTGAGGTTTGAGTGGAGAAATCTCAGAGCAGCACTTACTTTACTATACTTTCTACTTTTAAGGCATTTTAGCATTTAAGCTTTTACCTGATCTTACTGATTTCCTTGCGAATTAGAAAAAGCAAATACCATAGAGATTATTTTTTTATTTCACATATTGGGAAAGAATGATAAGTTACTTATCTAAGGCCACAGTAGAATCATAAGGAATAACATGGTCTACACTCAAACTACAGAATCACAGATTCTGGGCATCAAACAGTTGATAGCATCATCTGATGGATGCAGAGAAAATGTGAGGAGCCCAAGATCCCAATAGCCAGCAAGTGAATATTAGAGACAGGAATCAAGGCTGATTGGCTCCTTAACCAGAGTTATCTCCAATACAATACACTTTCTCTTTCTTAACACTAGACTCACATTTTTTCAGTTCCACCTTTGCATCTTTCAAATCAGACCTTACTGTATGATTTTTCCAATTAATTCCTTTCATCACAAATCTCACCTGGCATTTGATAATAAACTGTAAGCAGAACCCTAGAATCTTGGTGATAGAGTCTCAGAGATCATCTAATCCATCCTCTCCTCCAGGCTGGATATTGCTTCAACGATATCCCTTACATGTGGTCAAATAGCCTCTACTTTATTACCTCCAGTAACAAGGAACTCACTACCAAAGACATGGGCAACTCCATTCTGAGCAACCCTAGGTGTTGAGATGTTCTGCCTCCAACTTCACATGTGGTTTTCCAGAGGTACATGAAATAAGTGTAAGTCCTTTCAGAGGCCACTGTGTCTCATATTTGAAGATGATTGTCTGTCTCCAGTCACTTCCCCTCCCAGAGTTTCTCAGTGTCAGTGTTATCAGTACTAAGACTTCTTCCTGAGCCAGAAGTGTCCCATGAATTACAGGATATTTAGCATCACTGGTCCTCCAAGAACCAAACTCCACTAGCCCTAGACACTTACCTTATGACAACCTATTTGTGGTGACAACACAAGATTCCCCTGGCATTTTCAAAAACCTATGGAGAGGGGAAGAATACTGTCCTTGATTGAGAAGCACTGTGAGTCAAACCCACGACTCCCCCCATCCCCACACATTTACTGTATTAAACATGGTACAGCTATAGAAGGCTCTCTCAGTTCATGGAATTTTCAAAGCCATCCATGATGGGAGCTTTGTGCCACTGTTCTCAGGACACAGGATTACAGAGGGGATGAGAGAATTAATGACAGGAATTTAACACTGAACAGAAGGAAGCCTTCTGCCGTGTTTAGGAATCTGCTCTTTTGCACCACACCCACGTGCTCCCCACTTGAAAACCACCCTCCTGTCTTCCTGTTGCAATTGGGAAGCATGTGTTGCCAATTAAGTCGTTTTTCTGAATTAGAAATTCCAATTGCATTGTTTCCCACCCAAATAGCCATCTCTCAATTATTTTTCCAACTCAAGTGCCATGTAGTTCTTCAAATGTCTTTCACCATTGGCCATTGTTTTCTTTGGATCTTTTGATTTTGATTAAAATTGCCTAAGTCAGAATAATTGTAAAAACAGAAAAAAATTGAAACCCAAATTGCCCTTGAAATTGCTTTGAAATCAGAGCACAACCTTCGTAAGTGATTACAATTTCATTGAATGTGAGACCATCACACAGGACCTCCAGGCTTGCCCACTCGTTCCCAGAATATTCTTGATTGCACACATGATAATGATAATGATTGTATTTGGAGAAGCAGTGGGCAGTACGCAGTATGGAGGTAAAAGCATGGGCTTCTTGCTTTGAATCTTGGGTCTGCCATCTACCAGCTGTGTGACCATGGGCAAGTTTGTTAACCTGTCTGTGCCTCAGTTTCCCCTTCAGTAAAATGGAGATAATTTATACTTCCTAAGGTTGTTGTCAGGATTGAATGAGCTAAGGCACTGTCACAGAGACTGTCAGCACCCCACCACACCTCCTTGGAGCATTTTTGTGGTTTCTATATACCCATTCCCTGGCTACTATGTATGGAGTAGAAGGGGTGGGGGGTGTTTTTCATCTTCTTCTAACATCCTGTTACTCTCATCACAGAACTGTTTGATAGCTAATGAAGCTGCTTTGTGTTGAGGCACAAAAAGCCAGAAATACCTAAGTTTATGTCCCCCAACACCACCATCAGCCCATTGGACAGCCCTTAGCCAGCAACTGACTGGGGCAGGAATATGAAAGCCCAGTTCCTTTGCCATGAGTGAGGACCAACCCTGTGATGTACTTAACACTCCAGAGCACCCCATTCAACTGAGCTAAGACTGGGACTCACCTGAAATAACACCCTTGTTTGACTTCTCCCACTCTGTCCTTCTTCTTCCCATTCTCTGGGCAAAATCCTACATAAATCCCCTGCATACAAATCCTCTTCTCAGTATCTGGAAATCCAACCTGAGACAGGCACTTTACTCTAATTCACACCTAGTAAGCACTTAATAAATGTTAGTCTTCGTTATATTTGTTTTTATTAGCCACTATGAATCCAAAAACACTTTTTTTTTTTTTTTTGAGATGGAGTCTCACTCTGTTGCCCAGGTTGGAGTGCAGAGGTGTGGTATCAGCTCACTGCAACCTCTGCCTCCCAAATTCAAGTGATTCTCCTGCCTCAGCCTCCTGAGTAGCTGGGATTACAGGTGTGCACCACCACGCCCAGCAGATTTTTGTATTTTTAGTAGAGACAGCATTTCACCATGTTGTCCAGGCTGGTCTCAAACTCCTGACCTCAAGTGATCTGCCTGCCTCAGCCTCCCAAAGTGCTGGGATTACAGGTATGAGCCACCACACCCAGCCCCAGTAACACTTTAAAATGAACCTGAATTTTATCAGTCACAGTCACTGCTAAATACATTTGAAAAATAATAACATATGTGCAAGACACTATGTGCTCAGCCTGCAGCCAACTGGACAGACAGCCTGGACCACGCTACAATAACCCCACTATTCTCCATGACCCACATTTTGGAAGCATGGTTTTCAAACAAGTCCTTCATTTCACTGGAAATCAAACCAAGGACAGGCTGTAATTAAGCTTATATGAGCATAGGGTGAGTGAAAGATGAGCAGGATGTAGCACATAGGTCTCCTGCCTAGTTCACTGCCATTTTCCTTGCACCCTTTATCCTCTTGCTGGCCAGTTTTCAGAGATAACTAAACAGCCAAACCTCAGAAGCCCTTCTCAGACAGCTGCAGTAACACTTCGTCACTAGTTATCACAGGCCTTGTGTGCACAGCACCCATGCTGGATATTTTTATGAACATCAAAGTATACAGAAACTCCCAGCCTTCTAAAGTTTGTCACTGAGTATGGACAAAAGGCCAAATGCAGAAGAAACACATGAAAATACCCGGAAAGCATTAGGAAGTTGAGACTATTCAGGCGTGTGGAATAAATTTAGACATGGAAGGAATCTTAGATGTCTGTTGTCTGGTGAGTTTCACTGCATCTTTTTAAGCAGTAGAATGTTTGGTTCAAATGAAGTCTTACGCCAAAATTCAGATTCTAGAACAGGTAGAAGCAGGGGCACTCCAACTGAAAAGGGTAAAAGGTCACAGCCCTGGGGCACCATCTCCCCTCCCATCTCCCCCACCAACTGATCTAGGCTAAGCCCCCACTCATTTGCAGCTGGATCAGGGTGGAATTTACAGCCCCGTGACCAGCTCACCCATTGCCTCTCTGAGGCCCTTATTACCTTGTGATATGGTTTGGCTGTGTCCCCACCCAAATCTCATCTTGAATTGTAGTTCCCATAATCCCCATGTGTCATGGAAGGGACCCAGTGGGAGGTAATTGAATTATGGGGGTGGGTTTTTCCCATGCTGTTCTCATGATTGTGAATAAATCTCATGAAAAATTATGGTTTTAGAAAGCACAATTCCCCTGCACATGTTCTCTTGCCTGCTGCCATGTAAGATGTGCCTTTGCTCCTCCTTTGCCTTCCACCATGATTGTGAGGCCTCCCCAGTCATGTGGAATTGTGAGTCCATAAAACCTCTTTTTTAAAATAAATTACCCAGTCTCGGGCAAGTCTTTATTAGGAGCACAAGAACAGACTAATACACCTGGTATTGAATTACATATGTGCCTGTAGCCTGACTCTTTTCCTGCTTCCTGTGCCTTAGGAAGATTCCTCTGGGAATTCAGAGTGTGCAGGATGGGAGGTATTAATCAGGATGGGGGTGAAGTGGGACTGGTAAAAAAGCTTCAAAAATTTAACTTCACTGAGGGCAAGACAATCCCACTCCATATTTTTCCTCCAGAAAGGGAGTTTTCTTATCCAAGAATGGGCAATATAAAGTAAATCCTCATGAGAATGATCCCCAGGGCCTGCCCCATCTCAGAGAGTGACAGTGAGAGTGCTGTGGGTTCCCACGGCCAGCCTGTCACAATCTAAAGGAGGGGTGTGCCCCAGGAATGGTTCCAGACCAATAAACACAGTCTGGAAGAAAAGTCACGTGCAGCATGTGGCATGCCTACCCCATCCAGGGCAAGTTTTGGTACCTTTTCTGCCTAGTTCTGTTCTTCAAAATCCACTTGGCAATGTGAAAAATGCAGATGTGCATATCTGCTGGCATTTTCTACAAGAAGTGGGCTATGTGAAAAAATGCAGTTTTACAGATCTGGTGGCATTCGTTCTCTACAAGAAGTAGCTCCCAGGAATGAGGCAGGAGGATTAGTGCCATGGGCATTCTCTCCTGTGGCTCAGTCACTGGCCTTGTTGTCAGGGATACCAACCAGAAAGGAATGAGCAGACAACTCAGGAGTGGCGTCAGGGGTCACTCTGAGTGTCCAGGAGTCAGTCTCTGAGGGTTCCAGTTTCCGGATGTTCTCCAGCCCCCTTTGCCACACCACTTCCCAGCCCATCAAGCCTGCTTTCAGGAGATCCCAAGAGTCATGTTGATACCTTAAGGATCATGGTTTCCCAGAGAGTATTCGCATATATTGAAAAAGGAATGTATTGCTCAAATAGGTTTGGGAAATCCAAAGTTAAAGAAGTTTATTTTCTTGGGGACTTCTCAGAGCCTTTCAAACCTCATGATTGCTGGGAAGTACCAACAATATAATACCTATACGTATACTGCGTTTCCCAATATGACTTAGTCATGGGGCCCCTTACCCAGCAGCCTCTTCTTGAACCAATGGCATTTGATTTAGCTTGTTCCCTTCCTTTACCTCAGCAGTTCTCAAAGTGTGGTCCACAGACCCACTTTCAGGGATCTACAAGGCCCAAACTATTTTCATAATAATAGTGAGACATTATTTGTCTTCTTTACTGTGGTGAAATTCACACTGATGCTATAGAAGTATGGGTAGTAAAACTGCTGATGCCTTAGCAGTATCAAGGCTGAGGCAAGCTGTGTTAGTGATCATTCTATTCTTTACCACCACATGCTTCCAAGAACAAAAAGGCAGTTTTACTTAAGAATGGCCTTGAGGAGGCAGCAAAAGGTATAAATTTCATTAAACGACTATCTTTGAGCATATATATATGTTTAATATGTTGGGTGACTAAATGAGAAGTACATGTAAACACTTCTGCTGCATACTGAAGCATGCTTGTGGTCTCCAGGAAATCCTCTGGTGCAATATAGTTTGAAGTGCAAGCTGAATGAGCCTCTTTTTTAATGGGACAACATTTTACATGACTGACAGACAGACCATAGTTATTCAAACTTGGGTATTTGGCAGAATTTGACTTTAAAATAAAAGAAATGAGCCTATCTGTACAAGGAAAACAACTGACAGAATTTGATGCCAATTATAAAATTTGAGGTTTCAAGGAAAAATTAGAATTTTGGAAAACTTATATGCTCCACCAAGTGTTTGACAGCTTAAGGACAATGAGCTCTATGGTAATATTAACAAATGTGGTGTTTTGATATGATACAAAATGAAATGTGTCAACATTTGGAAGATGTGCTCAACTCAGTGAACTATTATTTTCAAAATAATGTGTGATGTTATAAAACCTTATGTGGGTATAAGATTCATTCAGAGTACAAATTAGACCAGTGCATTTTAATGCAACAGAGTATAAATTGCCATTGCCATAGTTCGGTTCCAGATTTTACCTGCATCCTCCTAGAAATCACCACGTGTCAAGGCTCGCGGTAGTGTCAAAGCAGAATATCGACAAATATCCGAAAAGACTATTAAAATACTCCTCCTTTTCCTGACTATATACCTGTAAGGGGTTAGATTTTCTTCATTTACTTAAACCAAAGCAGCATACCACAACAGGTTGGATGCAGAAACAGATATGAGAATTCAGCTACTTCTTTTAAGCCACACATCGAATAAATTTACAAAAGTGTAAACAAATGTCACTCTGAGTCTAAGTTTTCTATTTTATTTTAGCAAATAGAGACATATTTCCAACTGAAAAAAGTAATCTGTTATCTTGTCATGATTTTGTTATTGACATTTTTAATGAATTCATACATTTTTAAATATATTTTTACATTTTTATATCAGGAATTGGCAAACTATTCTGCAAAGGACAGGTAATATTTCAGACTTCACAGG
Organism: Macaca fascicularis; assembly: GCF_037993035.2. Classification (NCBI taxonomy): domain Eukaryota; kingdom Metazoa; phylum Chordata; class Mammalia; order Primates; family Cercopithecidae; genus Macaca; species Macaca fascicularis. The sequence goes on along the minus strand of NC_088387.1, from coordinate 53,920,659 downwards.
TCACACAGACTCTGCTACAACTACTAAACTCTGCCACTATACTGTGAAAGCAGCCACAGACAATATGTAAGTGAATGGGGTTGGCTGTGTGCCAATAAAACTTTATTTACAAAAACAGCAGCCACAGATATGTAAGTGAATGGGGTTGGCTGTGTGCCAATAAAACTTTATTTACAAAAACAGCAGCCACAGATATGTAAGTGAATGGGGTTGGCTGTGTGCCAATAAAACTTTATTTACAAAAACAGCAGCCACAGATAATATGTAAGTGAATGGGGTTGGCTGTGTGCCAATAAAACTTTATTTACAAAAACAGCAGCCACAGATAATATGTAAGTGAATGGGGTTGGCTGTGTGCCAATAAAACTTTATTTACAAAAACAGCAGCCACAGATATGTATGTGAATGAGGTTGGCTGGGTGCCAATAAAACTTTATTTACGAAAACAGCAGCCACAGATATGTATGTGAATGAGGTTGGCTGTGTGCCAATAAAACTTTATTTACGAAAACAGCAGCCACAGATAACATGTATGTGAATGGGCTTGGCTGTGTGCCAATAAAACTTTACTTACAAAAAACAGCAGCCACAGATAACATGTAAGTGAGTGGGGTTGGCTGTGTGCCAATAAAACTTTATTTACAAAAACAGGTGGTGAGCCAGATTTGGCCCATGGGTCATAGTTTGCTGACCCCTATCTTATATGCTAAATATCAATAGATATAGCCAACTTAAAATCATTTTGGGATCTTCAACAATATGTAAGTATAAAGGGGTCCTGTGACTTAAAAGATTGAAAAACCCTATTCTACCTGAAGTCTGAACACTTTGTCATCTTTACACAAGAATTCAGACATATAGAAACATTGTGGGAGGTATATTGGGGTGGGAGTCCTTCATCTGGAGGGCATCAGCTCCACCTTCACATGCCCAGACACCTCTGGAATGCACTTCATCTGCAAAAAGGATCAAGCTTTGACTACCGTAGCTACCGTGAGTCCATCCAAATGAACAAATAAGTGAAATCAACAAAAATCCCCTCTCGACGACAAAAGTCAGGAAATGCCAAAGTATATCTGTAGGATAACCTCCAACTAGCTCCAGGAAAGCAACAGGGGGTTCTTCTGCCCAGTGATGAGAGCAGCCTACATGGAGGTGAAGCTAACAGGTCAGATCATCGAACAAACAAAACATTTCAGACCTAGTAGCACACAGAAGACTACAGACTGCTCAGGGCATGCCAGTTACAGAAGACTCATTAGGGTTGGTGAAGGGCTGGCTCCTCAGCCCTGAGCTTTTGTTGTATATTTTAATTCAGGAACTGAGTCACACCTGCAAATCCTGTGACAAATGATGTTGTACTAACGTTGAAGAGTGCCAGCTCATCTCCTGGGTTCCAAGCCAACCTGACATAATAGAGTCTTTTTAAAAACACACTAGAAAAAGTTGGTGTAAGGTCCAAAATATTTCAAGGAATTAGCACTTCTTAATTTGTGAATAAGTTCTGTGTCAATCAGCTATAATAAGATAAAAGCCTATCATTAGAGACACCAAGCAAACTCAGAGTGGCCACCATCGCCCCATTCTGTGGGACTTTCTGTCCTTGCCTGTATTTTTCCTTCTAGTAATGCTCTGGGAGACAAGCAGAATTTTCTGGTACCTTTCACACAGTTGGCTCTCCTGTCTGCCAGTCTTCTGGGTGTTTTCATTTCAGTCCCTCGATGATTTTACTGGATTAACACACCAAGCTGTGAGGTTTTGCAAACATGAAATGTCAATGCAAACACAGATATACCCAAAATAGCAGCACACTCTGGTATTTTATAGCAAACATCACCAGCTGCCCCTCAACACACATACACACATCCAATTTTCCTCAGTTGACAAAGCTGTCCAATTGGGCCTGTCTCTTCAGGATTCTGCTTTAGACTCACCAAGTAGCAACACAGAGAGGTTCCAGTGTTTCTTTTGCTCTTAAAGGAGCTAAGCTCATCAGAGAAGCAGGGCATAGGGTAAACACACCTGAGAGCAATAATTTAAGCATATCCTAAGAATGGCCCTATATGGCAGATGCACCTGAACGTATGTTCTGAGCTAGGGGATCCAGGAGTAGCCAAGTGGGAGATTCGTTCCTTATCTATGATAAAGATCTGAGCCCCTGGTGTCTCCCGTGGAAGATGGACCATTCAGGGGATTGAGGCCCCGAGTTTGGGTTAAATGAAGATTGCCAGGTGGAGGTCATTAGGAGGAGGGTTTTAGGTGAAAATGCTATATAGACTGCATGCTGTTTGCAGGTGGTTGTGGTTCTCATGCCCAGTCTGCTGCTGCTGAATTATCTCCCCTGTTTGTAAGCCCCTAATAAAACTCCATGCCTTGTTTGCTGGCTCAGGCTCTCTTCTTTGGCCTCTTGAACTTGGCGCCTTCCCTACTGGGGTGAATAGGGGTTCACCACAACACAGGGTGAGCAAAATTCACACATGCAAAGCAATGGCAATCGGCGTTTAAGGGACAGACCAGGTGGCTTCCATCTGATTAGAGGGAATAAAAGCAGCCTCAAGATGAGACAGAACAGTTTTGAAAGGAGAGGGAGAGCTACTTCCCTAGAGCAGAGTGTCTGTGATGTGGTGCCTGAGCAATTCCTGGAGAAAGGGTGGGTTCATGGGGCTGGCACAAGCTCTAAAGAGAGAAGGAGGAAACTGAGAGCCGTGCAAGAGCTTCAGAGCACTCCTGAACTGAGCAGGATAATATGACTCCTTCAAAATTGGACTTTGTGGAGTCAGGAGGTGACATCCAGAAAATTTTAAGCCTGGATCATTGAGGTAGACTCAAAGGCCAAGTCCCTTGAGTAAGAGGTCCACGCTACTAAGATTCCAAATAAAGGGATAAATTTAAACCCTCAGCCAACCAGGAAATCAAGGGTCTTCAGGTTGACAAGGCAGCCAGGCCATAACCAAATCTACTCTGATGCTCACTAGTTTGGTAAAGCAGGACAAGTTCCTTAGTCTCATCACACAGTTGGCTCTTGGTCTTTTTGAATCTATTTTCTCGTTGGTCTTTTTGAACCTATTTTTTCACTGATAAAATGGGATAATAATTGTATTGTATTAGTTAGCTCAAGCTGCTGTAACAAATACAATAGACTGGGAGGCTTAGGCAACAGAAACTTATTTCTCACAGTTCTGGAGGCTGGAAATCTGAGGTCAGTTCCCAGCAAAGTGGGTTCTGATGAGGGCCCTCTTACTAGCTTGCAGATGGCTGCCTTCTCTGACTGTGTCCTCACAAGGCACACAGCTCTCGTCGCTGCCTCTTCTTATAAAATCATCAATCCCATCATGGGGTGCCACCCTTATGACCCCATCTAAACCCATTCACTTCCCAAAGACCCCACCTCCAAATACTATTATATCATGGCTCAGACAGAGCTTATGTAGCACAGTGCCTGGCCCATCCTTGGAACACATTGAAGGTGGCTGTTTTTCTTGTTCTTATTTGTTTAAGGGAGTGGGCAGAGGAAGCATGTCTACAGGTCAGCATCACTGTTCACCCCATCGGAGCCATGTTTGGGCAAGTGGTTTCAGTGGCATTTCCAACAAAAGAGTTTGTTGCCTTTTACCTGAAAGTAGCCAGTCCTTGCTCCCTGGTCCCCAGAACCCTCCTTCCCAGTATCTATGTCCCAGGTTCTACAGAGAGGTCTGAGTTACAGAGAGGAGCAGTCTTCCTTTAGGGACTAGTATCAGGGCCTCCTTGGCAACCAGGAGCCTGTGACTGGAGATGGAAGCATTCTCACTTGGTCTTTTCCACCAGAACACGGACCAGTGGTTCTCAAACTTGAACGTAAACCAGAATCACCTGGAGGGTTTGTTCCATCCCGGGTTGCTGGGCCTATCTCTAGAGTTTCTGATTCAGTAGGTCTGGGCTGGGGCCCAAGAATTTGCATATCTAACAAGTTTCCAGGGGATGGTATTGCCACTGGTTTTGGAACTACACTTTGAGAACCACTAACATAGATGGTAAAGCAGGGGATGCAGTAGCTCACTTCCTATGACAGTCAAACAGTTTCATAAAACCCACAGATCGGAAGATCCTACTCATGAACCAACGCCACCAGGACCTAGTGTCCCAACCCCAGAGCTGCACAGATTCTCAACAGCCTCTCAGCTGGAATCTGCTTTAGCCTACCAAGCTCCTGGGGAGAGGGGCAACCAGCACCACAGCTGTGGCTGCCTGCTGTCTAAGCCATTTGAGCTCCTTGTGGGAGGGGCAGCAGCCAGCATTGGGACTCACAACTGCCTAACACGCTAAGCTCCCTGGGCAAGGGAAGGACAGCACCCATTTCTATAGCTCCAGGCCACACTTTTCCCCTGCTGGAGCAAGGGAGGCTGTATGGCTTGGTCCTAAGACATGTCCCCCACAGCCCAACACACTGGCTGTGGCAGACTGTGGCCAGAGCACCTCTTCAGGCCTGACCCTGACTCATCCTTCCTCACTGGGTAGGGCTTCTGTACAGGAACTCCAATAACTCCAGCCAGAGGTTCAGGGACAGAACCCAGATCTCTCTGGGCTTGAGCCCCTAGGGGGAAGGGTGGCTGCAGTCTCTGTAGACCAGCAGACTTAGCCTTTCTCCTGGTAGTTCTGAGGAATCTGGCAGCATAGATGAGTAGGTTTCCCCCCAGTAAGTTATACCCCTTCCACCAAGGGACAAAGTACTTCATTAAATAGGTCCTGTTCCCCATCCCACCCAACAGGGTGGGGCCCTCTAACAGGGGTTGTCAGACAACCTATACAGGAGCGATCCTACTAGCATCAGTATGGTGCCCATCAAGGTCAAAGATCCCAGAAGAAGGAACAAGCATTATTGCTGTTCTCCAGCCTCCTTGCATGACATCTCCAGGTGCAGGAGTGAACCAGATGAATAGGGCCTGAAGCAAACTCCCAGCAAACTGCAGCAGCCCTACAGAAGAGGGACCTGACCATTGAAAGAAAAACAAACAAACAGAAAGCAACAACAACAGCATCAACAACAACAACAAAAAGCCCCCACAAAAACCCCATCCAAGGGTCAGCAGCCTGAAATATCCAAACTAGACAAACTCACAAAGATGAGAAAGAATCAACGAAAAAATGCTGAAAACCTGAAAGGCTAGAGTGCCTCTTCTCCCCCAAATTATCACAGTGTCTCTCCAGCAAGGCCACAGAAGTGGACGGAGGATGAGATGGATGAATTGACGGGAGTGGGCTTCAGAAGATGGGTTAAAAAAAAAAAAAAAAAACTACACCGAGCTAAAGGAGCATGTTCTAACCCACTGCAAAGAAGCAAAGAACCTTGGTAAAAGGTTAGAGGAGCTGATAACTAGAATAGCCAGTTTAGAGAGGAAAATAAATGACCTGATGGAGCTGAAAAACACAGCAGAAGAACTTCATGAAGCATACACAAGTATCAATAGCTGAATCAACAAAGCTGAAGAAAGGATATCAGAGTTTGAAGACCACCTTGCTGAAATAAGGCATGAAGACAAGACTAGACAAAAATGAATGAAAAGGGATGAATAAATACTCCAAGAAATATGGAACTTCATAAAAAACCAAGCCTATTGGAGTACCTGAAGGAGACAGGAAGAATGGAAAACACACTTCAGGATATTATCCAGGAGAACTTCCCCAACCTAGGCCAACATGCAAATTCAGGAAATACACAGAACACCACTAAGATACTCCATGAGAAGATCAACCCCAAAACACATAATCATCAGATTCTCTAAGGTCAAAATGAAGGAAACAAAATTAAGGGCAGCCAGAGAGAAAGGCCAGGTCACCTACAAAGGGAAGCCCATCAGACTAACAGCAGACTTCTCAGCAGAAACTCTATAAGCCAGAATAGATTGGGTGCCAATATTCAACATTCTTAAAGAAAATAATTTTCAACCCAGAATTTCACATCCAGCCAAACTAAGCTTCATAGGCAAAGGAGAAACAAAATCCTTTCCAGATAAGCAAATGCCGAGGGATTTTGTTACCACCAGACCTGACTTGCAAGAGCTGCTGAAAGAAGCACTAAATATAGAAAGGGAAAACCAGCACCAGTCACTGCAAAAACACACCAAAATATAAAGACCAATGACACTATAAAGAAACTGCATCAACTACTGTGCAAAATAACCAACTAGCATCATGATGACAGGACCAAATTTACATATTAACTATACTAACCTTAAACGTAAAGCTAAATGCCCCCATTTAAAGGGCACACACTGGCAAATTGGATGAGTCAAGACCCATGGGTATGTTGTATTCAGGAGACCCATCTCACGTGCAAAGACACACATAGGCTCAAAATAAAGGAATGGAGGAAAATTTACCAAGCAAACGGAAAGCAAAAAAAAGCAGGGGTTACAATCCTAGTCTCTGACAAAACAGACTTTAAACCAACAAAAACCAAAAAAACACAAAGAAAGAGATTACATAATAGTAAAGAGAACAATTTAACAAGAAGAGCTAACTATTCTAAATATATATGCACCCAATATAGGAGCACCCAGATTCATAAAACAAGTTCTTAGAGACCTACAAAGAAACTTAGACTGCCACACAATGATAGTGGGAGACTTTAAAATGCCACTGTCAATCAACTGACAGATCAACAAGACAGAAAATTAACAAAGATATTCAGGACTTGAACTCAGCTCTGAATCAAGTGGATCTAATAGACATCTACCCCAAATCAACAGAATATACATTCTTCTCAGTGCCACATGGCACTTATTCTAAAATTGACCACATAATTGGAAGTAAACAATCCTCAGCAAATGCAAAAGAAATGTAATAATAAGAAACAGTCTCTCAGACCACAATGCAATGAAATTAAAACTCAGGATTAAGAAACTCACTCAAAACCACACAATTACATGGAAATTGAACAACCTGCTCCTGAATGACTCCTGGGTAAATAATGAAATTAAGGCAGAATCAAGATGTTCTTTGAAATCAATAAGAACGAAGAGTCGCGGGGCACAGTGGCTCACACCTGTAATCCCAGCACTTTGGGAGGCCAAGGCAGGTGGATCACGGGGTCAGGGAATGGTGAAACCCCATCTCTACTAAAATACAAAAAAAATTAGCCGGGCATGGTGGTGCGTACCTGTAGTCCCAGCTACTCAGGAGGCTAAGGCAGAATCACTTGAACCTGGGAGGCAGAGATTGCAGTAAGCCAAGATCAAAGGTCGTGCGACTGCACTCCAGCCTGGCAATAGCGTGAGACTCCATCTAAAAAAGAAAAAAGAACAAAGAGTCAACATATCAGAATCTCTGGGACACAGCTAAAACACTGCTAAGAGGAAAACTTATACCACTAAATGCCCACATCAGAAAGCTAGAAAGATTTCAAGTCAACACCCTAACATCACCATTAAAAGAGCTAGTGAGGCGACAGTAAACTAATCCAAAAGCTAGCAGAAGGCAAGAAATAACTAACTAAGATCAGAGCAGAATCAAAGGAGATAGAAACAAGAAAAAAAACCTCCAAAAAATTCAATGAATCCAGGAGCTGGCTTTTTGAAAAGATTAACAAACTAGATGGACCACTAACTAGATTAAGAAAGAAGGAAAGAGAGAAGAATCAAATAGACACAATAAAAAATGATACAAAGGACATCACCACTGACCCCACAGAAATACAAACTACCGTCAGAGAATACTATAAACACCTCTATGCAAATAAACCAGAAAATCTAGAAGAAATGGATAAATTCCTGGACACATACACCTTTACAAAACTAAACCAGGAAGATGCTGAATCCCTGAATAGACCAATAATGAGTTCTGAAATTGAGGCAGTAATTGATAGCCTACCAACCAAAAAAAGCCCAGGACCGGACAGATTCACAGCCAAATTCTACCAGAGGTACAAGGAGGAGCTGGTACCATTCCTTCTGAAACTATTCCAAACAATTAAAAAGGAGGGACGCCTCCCTAACTCATTTTATGAAGCCAGCTTCATCCTGATACCAAAACTGGGCAGAGACACAACAAAAAAAGAAAACTTCTGGCCAATATCCCTGATGACCATCGATGTTAAAATCCTCAGTGAAACACACTGGCAAACTGAATCCAGCAGCACATCAAAAAACTTACCCACCATGATCAAGTAGGCTTCTTTCCTGGGATGCAAGGCTGGTTCAATATACACAAATCAATACATGTAATTCATCATATAAACGGAACCAAAGACATGATTATCTCAATAGGTGCAGAAAGGCCATTGATAAAATTCAACATCCCTTCATGTTTTTAAAAAAAAAAAACTCTTAATAAACTAGGTATTGATGGAACATATCTCAAAATAATAAGAGCTATTTATGACAAACCCACAGCCAATATCATATTGGATGGGCAAAAAATGGAAGCATTCCCTTTGAAAACCAGTACAAGACAAGGATGCCCTCTTTCACCACTCGTATTCAACATAGTATTGGAAGTTTTGGCCAGGGCAATCAGGCAAGAGAAAGCAATAAAGGTATTCAAATAGGAAGAGAGGAGGTCAAATTGTCTCTGTTTGCAGACAACATGATTTTATTTTTAGAAAAAAACCATCATCTCAGCCCAAAAACTCCTTAAACTGATAAGCAACTTCAGCAAAGTCTCAGGATACAAAATCAATGTGCAAAAATCACAAGCATTCCTTTACACCCACAATAGATAAGCAGACAGCCAAATCATGAATAAACTCCCACTCACAATTGCTACAAAAAGAATAAAATACCTAGGAATAACAAGGGATGTGAAGAACCTCTTCAAGGAGAACTACCAACCACTGCTCAAGGAAACAAGAGAGGACACAAACAGATAAACTTTCCATCCTCATGGATAGGAAGAATCAATGTCATGAAAATGGCCATACTGCCCAAGATAATGTATAGATTCAATGCTATTCCTATTAAACTACCATTGACATTCTTCACAGAATTAGAAAAAAAAAAACTTTAAATTTTATATGAAATCAAAGAAGACCCCGTATAGCCAAGACAAAAAGAACAAAGGTGGAGGCATTATGCTACTTGACTTCAAACTATACTACAAGACTCTAGTAACCAAAACAGCATGGTACTAGTACCAAAACAGACAATACACCAATAGAACAGAACACAGACCTCAGAAATAACACCACACATCTACAGCCACCTGATCTTCAACAAACCTGACAAAAACAAGCAATGGCAACAGGATCTCCTGTTGAATAAATGGTGCTGGGGTAACTGACTAGCCATATGCAGAAAGCTGAAACTGGACCCCTTCCTTACATCTTATTCAAAAATTAACTTAAGATGGATTAAAGAGTTAAATGTAAATCCCAAAACCATTAAATCCCTAGAAGAAAACCTAGGCAATACCATTCAGGACATAGACATGGGCAAAGACTTCATGACAAAAACACCAAAAGCAATTGCTACGGAAGCCAGAATTGACAAATGGGATCTAATTAAACCAAAAAGCTTCTGCACAGCAAAATAAACTATCATCAGAGTGAACAGGCGACCTGAGAATAGGAGAACATTTTTGCAATCTACCCATTCAACAAAGGTCTAATATCCAGAATTTACAAGGAACTTAAACAAATTTACAAGAAAAAAACAACCCCATCAAAAAGTGAGCAAAAGACGTGTGCAGACACTTCTCAAAAGACGACATTTACATGGCCAACAAACATGAAAACAAGCTCAACATCACTAATCATTAGAGAAATGCAAATCAAAACCACAGTGATATACCATCTCATGCCAGTCAGAATGGCAACTATTAAAAAGTCAAGAAACAATAGATGCTGGCAAGGCTGTGGAGAAATAGGAACGCTTTTACACTGTTGGTGGGAGTGTAAATTAGTTCAACCATTTTGGAAGACAGCATGGCAATTTCTCAAGGATCTAGAATCAGAAATACCATTTGACCCAGTAATCCCATTACTAGGTATATACCCAAAGAATTATAAATCATTCTACTATAAAGACACATGCACACGTATGTTTATTGCAGCACTATTTACAATAGCAAAGTCATGGAACCAACCCAAATGCCCATCAATGATAAACTGGATAAATAAAATGTGGCACATATACACCATGGGATACTATGCAGCCATAAAAAGGAATGAGATCATGAAGCTGGAAGCCATCATCCTCAGCAAACTAACACAGGAACAGAAAACCAAACACCGCATGTTCTCACTCAGAAGTGGGAGTTGAACTGTGAGAAAACATGGACACAGGGAGGGGAACAACACACACCAGGGCCTGTTGGGGGGTGGGGGGTGAGGGGAGGGAACTTAGGATGGGTCAATAGGGGCAGCAAACCACCATGGCAGACGTACACCTATGTAACAAACCTGCACGTTCTGCACATGTATCCCGAAGAAAAAAATTTAAAAAAGAAAAAGAAACCTCAGTGGGAGAGTGGAAAAGAGAGACCAGGAAGGGAAGGAAGGCATTAGAGGGTATGTCATCAAGCAAGTTAATACTGCAGGCAACTGAAGCTTTATCCCACTAGGGAATGTCAGGAGAGAATATAGAACGTTATCTTCAGTTATCCCAAACAAGACGCAAGAAAGCTGAGGTATGCACTCACACATCTCATCAGTCATTCACTGAGGGCTGGCCCCAAGGGATATTAATTCCCCAGCACTTCCAGCTGGCCCAAACGCAGGTAGAGGGGGGATCTCCAAGAAAGCCTGCAGGCAAAGCATCTCAGGTGCAGGTGGTTGAAAGTCAGACTGATGTAAATGGAACTGATAACTGTGAGTATCTACAGATGGGGGTACCAATAGCATCTGCTACAATGGGATTTCGGGGCACATTCATTTGATAAATTGTATTTCATGTTTGAACATTTACAATTTCATTTATTACATTAATATCAAGAATAAAACATTCATGACTAAAAATACCAGAGGGAAAAGTAAAAAGCAAAATTAAAAGATAGGATGAAATGTTGCTCATAATATCACTTAAACTGCCTAATACAAAACTAAGAATAAACAAGTTCAGAATCATATTTCGCCCAACTTGAAGTAGAGGTTACCCACCACGTGGTGTTGGAAGCACGGTCACTGTGGATCTGTCACTCATGTGCCATGAAGTTTCAAATGGTGTGTGTGAGGGCAGTGGGGGAGGATCTTCTCAGTCATGTTCCTGGTGGCTATATGCATGCTCCTGGCAACAAGAAACAAAGGCAGGGGCCTTTCATGCCTGGCTTTGGATCACCTCTCCAGAAAATTTGAAAAATTTGAACACTTATTAAAAAGTATTACTGTGCTGGGCACAGTGGCTCATGCCTGTAATCTCAGCACTTTGGGAGGCTGAGGTAGGCAGATCACGTCATGGTCAGGAGTTTGAGACCAGCCTGACCAACATGGTGAAACCCCTTCTCTAAAAAAAAAAAAAAAAACACAAAAATTAGCTGGGCGCAGTGGTGCATGCCTGTAATCCCAGCTACTCGAGAGGCTAAGGCTGGAGAATCGCTTGAACCCGGGAAGCAGAGGTTGCAGTGAGCCAAGATTGCACCACTGCACTCCAGCCTGGGCGATAGAGTGAGACTCCGTCTCAAAAAAAAAAACAAAAACAAAAACAACAACAACAAAAAAAAAAAACATTACTGCAAGTTTCAAGCAGAGACAAGACTGTTAAAGGGAAATTAACTGATTTCACTCAAAGTTGGTGCAACCAAAGCTACCCAGTTCTTTTAGTGAGACCTCATTTTCCAAAGTCTGATGTTTGTGAATTCATATACAACATAACCAGGAAGTTTAGTCCTTGTCAGACATCAAATATTTTATTTTTAACATTTTTCACATTTTTTTTAATGCCCAATAGTCTAAACCTCCACTCCTGTAAAACAAACTTCTCAAGACAGATATGCACATACCTAGACACACACACACACACACACACACACACAGCCTCTAAACAATTTTGGGGAGGCCCAAAAAGAGACCAGTCTGTCAACTGCAAACATCATGCAACTTCTTTCATGTTCTTTTCCTTCTCTGAATCTTTATAATAAATTCCTACTTGTTGATGTGACGCCACTGATGTTGTTTAACTAACTAGGTTTACGTTACCTGCAACTAAAAAGGGAAAGGCTGGCCCAGAGATGTTACTTAGCCTACAAGAGGTCATAAGCAGCAATTGGGCTCAGTGGCTTATTACTGCCCACAGGAGTCATTCAGCACCAGTTACAACTAGGTGTGGTTTTCTGGAGTTTTTTGGATTTTGTTTTGTTTTGTTTTGGTAGTGGTCACAAAATACTCCACTTTACAGATCAATTTATTTGGTTATTTGGAGTTAACTTATTAAGATACAGTTCTCCCTGGGCCTATATCTTAGGGGAGTGGAGTGGGCATAGGGAGAGCGTTAGGAAAAATAGCTGATGCATGCTGGGCTTAATACCTAGGTGACGGGTTGCTAGGTGCAGGGGACCACCGTGACTCATGTTGACCCATGTAACAAACCTGCACATCCTGCACATGTTCCCCAGAACTTAAAAATAAAAAAGATACAGTTCTTAAGAATATACATTTCACAGGAATCACCCTGACTTTCATTTCCAGAAATATTATGGTAGTCATAGAGCAGTTGGCATATATCCTACACGTTTTGGGGGAAAAGTCATTTCCACTTTGCTAAATAGAGTTTTGGTCCAAAGACTCTAAACTCTTTATAAACCTGAATGCTGGCTCTACAGCCTCCACCTGTAGACTCCCTGCTTTTCAGGCCTGCCCTCTGGACTTGGACCTTCTTCCGGATGAGGCTCTTTCACAATCAAATGATGATTCCGCCCCTACACGTCTGATTGCAAAGCATATGGCTCTCACCTGATACTTACTGGGGAACTTAGTAATGAATAAACCATACTTCCATTCTGCCAAATGCTCCCTCAAAATACTCTATTAATATTTTACAATAATCTGATGAATGTGCCAACTAACTCTTCTTCCAAATTGTCCAAGTTCCATCCCTTCACAAGTTAGACCGCCAGAAAGCAAAGTATCTGGGCAATGTTCACCACCTACAGGAAAGACTTCATCTTAATATATGCAATCAGCCTTTCTAGGTCATGAACGGATGGTGCATTTAAAGAACTTAAATGTTAATCTTACAAAAATCAGAGCTTAGAATATTACCCACGAAGTCTCCGCATGTTTCCTGTACAAAGACCGTGACTGTAATTCCTGAGAAGCATGAACTCTGCTGATGAACTTATATAATTCTGCGGACAGAAGCTAAAAACCACACAAGCCAAAGTGATTTTTTTTCTTTTCTTTTCTTTTTAAACAGAGTCTCGATCTGGCGCCCAGGCTGGAGTGCAGTGGCACGATCTCGGCTCACTGCCACCTCCGCCTCCCGGGTTCAAGCGATTCTCCTGCCTCAGCCTCCTGAGTAGCTGGGACTACAGGCGCCTGACACCACGCCTGACTAATTTTTTGTATTTTTAGTAGAGACAGGGTTTCATCGTGTTAGCCGGGATAGTATCTATCTCCTGACCTAGTGATCTTGCCTGCCTCGGCCTCCGAAAACGCTGGGATTACAGGCGTGAGCCACTGCTTCCAGCCCGGCTTTTTTTTTTTTTTTTTTTTCTCTCTTAGCTTCCAGGAAATGTCAGCCGAAACCCACAGCCATACTATTTGGAAGAAGTGATTTATCTCAGGTTCCTGGTGGCATCCGCTTTCCTTCTTCCATCTTGATCAGTGGTTCTCAGACTTCGGTATGCACAAGGATGCTCTGAGAAGATTCTTGGGCCCTAGACTCTGATTCAGCGGGCCTATGGTGACGCCCAGGCCCTTTTGACAAGCGCCCAAAGTGCCCAAATTGCCTTTTGAGAAATGCTGACTTCGATGGTCTGGGTTGTTTTCCATTTAGATTTTTGTTGTTGTTGTTGTTGTTGTTGTTGTTGTTGTTTTATGTATTTAGAGACAGAGTTTTGCTCTTGTCACCCAGGCTGGAGTGCAATGGCACAATCCCGACTCACTGCAATCTCCGCTTCCTGGGTTCAAGCAATTCTCCTGCCTCAGCCACCCAAGTAGCTGGGATTACAGGCGCCCTCCACCACACCTGGCTAATTTTTATATTTTTAGTAGAGACAGGGTTTTGCCATGTTGGCCAGGCTGGTCTCAAACTCCTGACATCAGTGTTCCGCCTGCTTCGGCCTCTCAAAGTGCGGGGATTACAGGCGTGAGCCACCATGCCCAGCTTTTTGCTTTATTTTTAATAAAGGGGGACATGTGCAGTCGTTTTATAGGTGGAAAGGGAGATAGAAATCGTAAGGAAATGTGGTATTTTTAAAAACCAACTGAACTAGATTTAATTGTAATAACCAACACAAGGTGAATCGATTTAAATTATGATTCTAGTCAGAAAAATTCAGAATCAGTCTAGGATTAATTTTAGCATCTATCCTATCGAAGGAAAGTTCTAAGTTATCCTAAACTTAAAAAGAATTTAACTGAGTGATATAAAAGAGACATTTAAAGTAAATTTAAAGAGAATTTTCAGATTTCAAAAGTACCTCAGAAAATAATATTTATCAATGTGTCTATTTCTGTATTTGCTGCTCTGAGGGAAAAACTCTCTCAGTCCATGTTTTTCCTCTGCTCTCACACCATCACAACAGCAACACAGGAGGCTTCTGTGACCAAATGTGCAGGAGTTTTCCCCACACACCAAGGAGCGGACACCAGCTGGGTGTCGTGCAATTTGGTTCTGACACCATCCACCTGGAGATAGCATCAGATCCCACAGGCTGGGGGCTCAGTCCCTAAGACTGCCCCGTACACCCCAGATACGAGCCCAAGTCTTCTGACCATCGGAACTTCAGACCAACTGACTTCAAATCAGGGTTTCCAAGATCCCGTTTGGGTTTGATTAATTTGCCAGCATGGCTCACAGAACTCAAGGAAACACTTACTTAATGTCGGCTGGTTTGTTATAAATAATGTTACAAAGGATAACAAGGAAGAGATGGTCAGGCGAGGTATGGGGGAAGGGGCGTGGAGCTTCCATGTCCTCCCTGGGCACCACCCTCCAGGAAACTCCACATGTTCAGCTATCCAGAAGCTCCCTGAACCCAGTCCTCTTGGGGTTTGAGGGAAGCTTCATGACATCAGCGTTCCTTCCTCCAGGGTATTAATGGGACCCTCTCTGAAGAGATTCTTAAGACCCATGGCCAGAAAGTTGGGTAAAGACTAGAGTCCTGCCTTGGGGCAGGTGAAAGGAGGGCAAGAGAAGGTCAGAGAGATTCTGTTTCCTGAGCCCTAATGCACCCAACATTCTAACAAAAGACTGTAACAAGGGCTACAGGAATCATGAGCCAGGAATCGTGGCTCATCCATGAAAACCTCTATCTATCTATCTATCTATCTGTCTATCTATCTATCTATCCATTTATCTATCTATCTGTAATCCCAGAATTTTGGGAGGCCAAGGCTTGTGGAATGCTTGAGCCCAGGAGTTCAAGACCAGCCTGGGCAACATGGAGAGACCCTATCTCTACAAAAAATTTACAAATTAGCAGGGCATGATGGCACCCACCCATAGTCTCAGCTACTTGGGAGGCTCACACCACTGCATTCCAGGCTGGGTGACAGAGAGACACCTCATCTCTAAAAAAAATATATATATAACTTTATTTATTATATATATTTCTGAGACAGGATCTCCCTCTGTCACCCAGGCTAGGGTGCAGTGGTGTGTGATTTCAGTTCACTGTAACCTTGCACTTGTAGGCTCAAGTGATTCTTCCATCTCTGCCTCCTGGGCAGCTAGGACTACAGCTGTGCACCACTATGCCTGGCTAATTTGTTTTATTTTTTGTAGAGATGGGATAAAAGAATACTTCAAACACCACACACACACACACATTTGTCTTTTTAGATCATAAACATAGTTTAGACACTTTCATTCAGCATAAAATATATATCATTTTAACTAAAACCACTCATCCTCTTGAAATATTAACTATTCAATAGTTAATGTAAGCTAAATAAAAGGATTCTTTAAAAACAAACTGTGAGTGGATTATTTCTGCAGTACCACTTGAGAACTTAAAATATTGGATACATAATTGTCAAGTAAAGCACACACCAACAAAAATACACCTCATGAGACAGAGTTCTGAGGAGATGTTTTTTCCTGGCTTTTGCTTTGTTTGTTACCCACACCAGATACATAGGTTTCCCCATCTAAGAATCTACAGATAAACATGATCTAGAAGAATCCTCTAAGCCAAAACTTAAAAAAGACAAAATGACTTGTTGAGATGACTAACTCAAACTCTAGAATGAGAATATAAGCATGTTCTATGGCTGACCCGGAGGAAACACACACAGCAAACATGGAATTCTGATGGCTGCTCCTCCTCTGCCACTGTGCTAAAGACTATGTCTTCAGCCTAGTCCTCCTAGACCCGTTTGTCTTCTGTGTGACTCATGGTCACAAAACTTGTGTCCAAGGTCATCATGCACTGAAATGTTCATTTACTTGTTTAAGGTATCTTGCACATAGTTGATCATTTCAACAATTCTTTTAGACTTTTCAATCAAAATGGTGCACTGAGTTGATGCTTTGATTCGCCACTCTGTTCCATAAAGGAAGCAATGATAGCTAAAGACAGAAAAACAAACATATAAAGTTGAGCTCAACAGCAAGATAAAAATCTTCGTGGACCAGAAAAGAACATAAATGCAAAGCAGTGAACTGGGCTCGTTGAGGGTATACCAAAAGGACATGACAAGTTGAAAAGGCTCACACTAGCCAAAGATGGAACAACTGGGACACCGAAAAGAATGAGATCTACCAAAACTCTGCTGCACAGTAAAAGGAAAAAATCCAGAGTTGATAATGATACTTAAAGAAAAAAAAAATGGGTTGTCTTTTGAGGATGCTAGAGAATCAACTCATTATTCTAAGTCTGACAAATAAAGGAAAAGTATCAAGGATTTATCACAGCTTTTCTGCAGGAATTATACATCATGGGATCAGTAGTTGATACTGGAAAAATCTTTAGGAGAAGAATTCTACCCAATAAATAAGTAAGATGATAGAATTAGAATATCACCATTTAGCAACCCCTAATGAAGTAATAGATCTGAGCAGTCATTATCAATGCCTGCTAAAAACCAGCAGGAGAAAAGTTGATGACAAACTGCCTGATAAATCTTAATGTCATGAAAAATAGAAGCTCAGGTTCTTTGCCTTCTCTGGGATGCCATAGAATGTCTACGCCACCTATGAAGCATTCTTGCAAAATAAATAAATAAATAAATAAATAAATAAATAAATAAATGCCATATCTCATCAAGTCTCTTCTAGATCTATGACCATTTTACAGGTAATGGAGAGGGTGGAGGAACATATTAAACCACATCATGGAGGAAAACCAAAACTGCGCAACCATTTTCTTAACAAATAAAATAAGAGGAGAAATTCAAAAACATTCTATATGTTTGATAATTTTGAGAAGTAGTCTCAATTTCTTTAAATGTGATCACTGTATTATACTTATGCTTAAAGATTTCTGCTGAAGTTTTTACAGATAAAATGATACAATATCTAATTTTACTTCAAAAGAATGTATTGTGGGAGGCAGGAGGGGGTAAGAAAGGAAGTAAGACTGACCAAATGCTAATAACTCAAATGCTGAGAAGGCAAGATATAACTAAGATCGGAGCAGAACTGAAGGAGATTGAGACACAAAAAAACCCTTCAAAATATCAATGAATCCAGGAGCTGTTTTTTTGGAAAGATCAGTAAAATAGACCGCTAGCAAGACTAATAAAGAAGAAAAGAGAGAAGATTAAAATAGACGCAATAAAAAATGATAAAGGGGATATCACCACCGATCCCACAGAAATACAAACTACCATCAGAGAATACTATAAAAACCTCTATGCAAATAAACTAGAAAATCTAGAAGAAATGGATAAATTCCTAGACACATACACCCTCCCAAGACTATAACAGGAAGAAGTTGAATCTCTGAATAGACCAATAACAGGTTCTGAAATTTAGGCAATAATTAATAGCCGAACAACCAAAAGAAGTTCAGGGCCAGACAGATTCATAGCCGAATTCACAGCTGGAGTGCAATGTCGTGATCTCGACTCACAGCAACCTCCGCCTCCCGGGCTCAAGCGATTTCTCCTGCCTTAGTCTCCCAAGTAGCTGGGATTACAGGCACCCACCACCACAGCCGGCTAACTTTTTGTATTTTTTTTTAGTAAAGACGGGGTTTCACTATGATGGCCAGGCTGGACTCGAACTCCTGACCTCACGATCCGCCCTCCTCGGCCTCCTAAAGTGCTGGGATTACAGGAGTGAGCCACAGTGCCCAGCCTTATTTCTTATACCTTTCACTTTTTTGGCTTGGACCCCACCCCCAATAATATTTTGAATGAAAGTGGTGATAACAGACTTCTGTCTTGTCCTCAAACTCAAAGGGAAAGTATAATCTTTGCTGTGGGCTTTTTTGTAGTTACCCTTCATTAGACTGAGGAAGTGTCTGTCTATTCCTAGTTCACCCAGAAATTTTATCATGAATAAATGCTTACTTTCATCAAATGCTTACTCTACATCTGTTGAGAGAATTTTTGATAATGTCTCCTTTTCCATTCTTGGCATTGGTTATCTTTGCCTTACATATTTTCTTCTTGGTCTGCATTGCTAAAGATTTTATTAATTTTATTAATTTCTGATTTACTGATTTTTATCTATTGTACGTATTTTTATTTCACAGATTTCTCCTCTCTTTTTTTTTTTTTTTTTTTTTTTTCCTTCTCTGGGTATAATTTGCTTTTTTTTTCCACCTTCTTGGGATACAAGTTAGATTATTACTCAAATTCTCTTCTTTTCTAATATATTAGGCCATAAATTCCCTTCTTAGGATTACTTTAGTTGCATGCTATCATTTTTGATATGTCACAGTTTCACTGAGTTCAAAATATTTTCTATTGTTCACTGTGATTTCTTCTTTGTTTCATGGATTCTTCAGAACTATAATCCTTAATTTCCAAATACATGGGGGATTTTGTAGTAATGCTTCTCTAATTAATTATCTAGGTACCTTTCAAGTTTGTATTATGATCAGAGGATGTATTCTGTTTAATTTCAAATATTTGAAATTTGCTTTAAGACCCATATTCAATTTTTTAAAAAATTTTCCATGTGTGTTCGAAAAGAATTCTACAGGTGTTCACTGCAGTATTCTATATGACATGTAAGTCAAGTTTACTAATAGTGTTATTCAAAATTTCCATACCTTGACAATTGTTTTTCTGCTTGTTCTATCAATTACTGAGAGATCTCCAACCACTTGTTATTCTATTACTTTTAGTTTCTCTCAATTTTTACTATATATATTTTGAGACTAGGTTATTACATGCAAAATTAAGATTACTTCCTAGTACATCGAACACTATCATCTTTTACTTTCAACTTTTCTGTATCCTTGTTTTCGATATTGCTATGGCTTGAATATGGTTTGTCCTCAACAAAACTCATGTTGAAATTTGAACTCAAATGTGGCAGTGTTGGTAGGTGGGGCCTACTGGGAGGTATTCAAGTTACAGGTGTAGATTCCTCATGAATAGATTAATGCCCTCCAACGGTGGTGAGTTCTTACCCTCTCAGTAATGAATAAGTTCCTGAGAGAGCAGGTTGCTAGGGTCTGCCTTCCTCGGTTTCTCTCTCTCTTGCTTTTCTTGCTTTCCCTCTCACTGTGTGATCTCTTTGCATGTGCCTGCTTCCTTTCCACTTTCTGCCATGACTTGAAGCAGCCTGAGCCACTCAGCAGATGCAGCTGCTCAATCTTGAACCTTCCAGCCATCAGAATCATGAGCCAAACAAACCTCTTTTCTTTATAAATTGCCCAGCTACAAGTATTCTGTTATACAACACTAAATGGATTAAGACAGATGTGTTTCTTGAAAATACCATCTATTTGGGTTTAAATTATTACACAATTGACAATTTTAGTTCATTTACATTTGATGTGATGACTGATTCTTTTAGATTTAATGTAATGACTGATTATTTTAAATTTTAAGTCTGGAATCTTACTCAATAATTTTCGCTGAACCTACCTGTTCCATGGTTCTTTTTCTCTTCTTTTCCACTTTCCAAATTCATTTGAAAAATTCTATTATTCCAGCTTTTCTTCTATTCATTTAGAAGTTTTGTGTCCTTCTAGTTGTGTCTTTTGATAGCAATATGCATCCTTTGGCTTAACAAAATTTAATACTAATTTCTGCTTTTACCCTCTGATAGATAAGACTTTAGAATACTTTAACTCCATATATCTGCCCTTAAAAATGTACATGGCTTTTTTATATATTTTATATATTTTTATTTGTTTATTAAAGCCCCACAAGATATTATTATTACTATTGTATTCAATTAATATTTATTTAAATTTACCCATATGTTTTCCTTTTTCTTCTTTTGATCTTCATTCTTCTCTTTATCTCCAAACCTTCATCTGGGTATTCTTTATTTTTAATTTACATGGGTACATAATAGGTGTGTATATTTATGGGGTATGTGAGATATTTTGATACAGACATACAATGTGTAATAATCACATTATGATAAATGAGGTATTCATCACTTCAAGCATGTATCATTTCTTTGTGTTACAAACATTCCAATTATACTCTTTTAGTTATTTTTAAATGTACAATAAATTATTGTTGACTGTAGTCACTCTGTTGTGGTAACAAATACTAGATCATATTCATTCTATCTAACTATATTTTTGTACCCATTATCCCCCCTACACTTCTTCCCAACCCCCACACTTCTCCCAGCCTCTGCTAACAATCATTCCACTCTCTATCTCCATGAATTCAATCGTTTTAATTTTTAGCTCCCACCAATGAGTGAGAACATGCAAAGGTTGTCCTTCTGTGCCTGGCTTATTTCACTTAATCTCCTCCAGTTCCATCCACGTTGTTACAAACGACAGGGTCTCATTCTTTTTTATGGCTGAACAGTACTCCATTGTGTACAAGTATTGCATTTTCTTTATGCATTCATCTGTTGATAGACACTTAGGTTGCTTCCAAATCTTGGCTATTGTGAACAATGCTGCAACATGGGAGTGTAGATATCTCTTTGACATACTGATTTCCTTTCTTTTGGGTATATGCCTAACATTGGGAGTGCTGGATCATATGGTAGTTCTATTTTTAGTTTTTTGAGGAACCTCCATACTGTTCTCCATAGTGGCTGTACCAATTTACATTCCCACCAACAGTGTACAAGGGTTCCCTTTTCTCTACATCCTCAGCAGTATTTGTTATTCCGTCTTTTCATTAAAAACCATTTTAACTGGGGTGAAATATCTCTTTGTAGTTTTGATTTGCATTTCTCTGATGATCAGTGCTGTTGAGCACTTTTTCACATGCCTGTTTGCCATTTGTATGTCTGCTTTTGAGAAATATCTATTCAGATCTTTTGCCAATTTTTAAATCAGGTTATCGGATTTTTTCTTATTGGGTTGAGCTCCTTATGTATTCTGGTTATTCATCCCTTGTCAGGTGGATGCTTTGCAAATATTTTCTCCCATTCTCTTAGTTGTCTCTTTGCTTTGTTGATTGTTTCCTTTGCTGTGTGGAAGCTTTTTAACTTGATGTGATCCCACTTATCCATTTCTTCTCTGGTTGCCTGTGCTTGTGGAAATATTTGCCCAGACCAGTGTCCTGGAGAATTTTCTCCATGTTTTCTTTTAGTAGTTTCATGATTTTAGGTCTTAGATTTAAGTCTTTAATACATTTTTATTTGATTTTTATATATGGTGAGAGAGAGTGGTCTGATTTCATTCTTCTGCATATGGATATACAGTTTTCCCAGCACCATTTATCGAAGAAACTGTCCTTTCTCCAATACATGTTCTTGGCACCTTTGTTGAAAATGAGTTCACTGTAGATGTATGGATTTATTTCCGGGATCTCTATTCTGTTCCATTGGTGTATGAGTCTGGTTTTTTTATGATTTTTTTCCTTAATAGCAAAATAATATATGTCTTGAAAAACATGGAAAATGCAGGATAGAATATACAGAAAATACAATTGAGAAGCTTTATGAGCATTTTGATCATCAAACTGCAAGTCACAGTTGCCCTGTCTCTTGCAGATGACCCTTATGCATCACCCTGTTCCTGAGGACAACCCTGAAGATGAGTCTTCATTGAGCGCCTTCTGGAGGTTGGGAGCTTTTAGAGCAAGGCTTTGCAATGTAGCAGGAGGTAGCTGTGGTCTTACTTGTTTCCACTTGTAGGAACTAGGCTTCCAAGAGGCTAACTTATGACCAATGCCACACAGCTGGTAAACAATGATTCCAATGGTCTGGGGGTCCCTAGGCCTCGTTCTCTCTACTTGGGGCTTTCAGTTCCCTCAAGCCTGATTATCTGCCCTCTTCAAAGTGCTGCTCAGAGGGTCCGGGGCTCAACAATAAAAGGTGGGATGGGTCCCAGGGATAGATGAGGCGGTCACACCCACCAGTCCATGGACTCTTTGGGACAAGCCCTGACGATGACCCTACAGTGAAGCAGACCCTTACCCAGGGTCCTCTTGGCCTCCTGACTCTCCCACCCCAGCCACCGCAGCTCAAGGACTCGGAACTTGGACTTGGTGAGGCAGGAGGAGAGAATTTCCGTGGAGAAGGGCATTTCCAGGGTGATGAGGAGACCCTGCCGGCACAGACTCTCCAAGAGCTGACATTCCCTCCAGGACAGCCACGCCAGGGGCAGAGAGGCCCCTTAAGATCAGCCTGATCTTGCGCATGTCTCAGGGGTAGCAGCTGATGGCCAGTAGGGTGCTGTCGCAGAGAGGGTACAGCCCAGCACCTCAAGCCCCTGCAGGGGCGTCCAGCCACTGCTCCCTTACGCGGTAGGTGCAGCCCCACCAGAGAGCGCAGGGCCTGGAAGCCTGACAGGCTCTGCTGGTGCTCGTCGCTGAAGGCAGGGACGCAGTTCAGCATGATGCATTCGAGCAGGGGCAGCACAGTGGGATTCGGCTGCCTGAGGAGCTAGACCATGGAGATCTCGCAGCTGTGCAGCTCCAGGGTTCTCAGGGCGCTGGGCAGGCTGGTGATGGGCACCGTGCTCAGGTCGGCTGCGTGCAGGCAGAGGAGCTTCAGGTTGGGGCACTTCTGGCCCAGAGATCTCATCAAGAGAGGAGACAACTGGGGGGCCTGGAGCCAGAGAACAGGTAGCCGCCCATCTGCAGGGAATGGAGGCAGGATGCCATGTACCTGCCAAGCAGGTGCCACATGACTTTAAATAGCACCGTGTAGAGCGTAAGGTCGACGTGTCACCACAGCCACCGTCGTCCACCAGCCTCTTCCAGCGGTGACAGACCCTGAGGAAAGGGATCTGCGGTGAGAACGACCCAGGCCCCCGGCGGGACCCGCATCTCCAGGTACCAGGTGCGCCCTCCGCCCGGCCTTCCCCGCCCCCACCCCGCCCCGTCCCCCGAAGGCGGGGACGGGACTGCACCTGGAGACCCGGATCTGGTCCCAGACCGGGAGGTAAGAAAAGCTCTCTGGAGCTGTGTCTGTGTTTATGCCACTACTGTGCCCTTTGGGTTACACTAGATCAGTATAATATGAAGTCAGATAATGTGATTCCTCCAGTTTTGTTCTTTTTCTCAGGATAGCTTTGGCTATTCTGGGTCTTTTGTGGTTTCGTATACATTTTAGGATTTTTTTTTCTATTTCTGTGAAGAATGTCATCGGTATTTTGATAGGGACCGCATTGAATCTGTAGATTACTTTGTAGCTTGGACATTTTTAAAATACTGCTTCTTCCAATCCATGAACATGGAATATACTTCCTTTTTTTGTGTCCTCTTCAATTTCTTGCATCAGGGTTTCATAGGTTTCATTGTAGACATCTTTTACTTCTTTGGTTAAGTTTATTCCTAGTTATTTCATTTTTATTTGTAGCTATTGTAAATGGGATTACTTTCTTGATTTTGTTTTCAGACTGTTTGCTGTCAGCATATAGAAATGCTACTGGTTTTTTGTACGTTGATTTTTGTATCCTGCAACTTTACTGAATTTATTTATTAGTTCTAATAGTTTTGGGATGTATTTTTTTAGTTTTTTCAAATATAAGATCATATCGTCTGCCAACAGGAATAATTTCACTTCTTCCTTTCAAGATTGGATTCCCTTTATTTTTTTTCTCTTGTCTGATTGCTCTAGCTAGGACTTCCAGTACTATGTCGAATAACAGTGGTGAAAATGGGCATCCTTGTCTTGTTCCAGATCTTAGAGGAAAGGCTTTCAGTTTTTGCTGTGCAATATAGCCATTTGGGTGTTCTTTAGACAGAAGGAAAATCTTCTATCTAGAATAATTTTCCTTCTTTCTAAAGAATAACCTTTAGAATTTTCATTTGTGTGAGTCTGCTAATGACAAATTTTCTAAAGTTAGTGCTTGCTTGAAAGGTCTTTACCCTCGTTAAAGGAAAATATTTTCATTAGGCTTAGAATTTAAGGTTGGCAGTTTTCTTTTTCAGCACTTCAAAATATGATCCCATTGTCTTCTGGTTTCCACCATTTCTGTCAATTGTGAATTAAATTGTTGCTTCTTCAAAGGCAATCTTTTTTTTAACCTGGCATTTTATTTTTAAACTTTGGTTTTTGGTAATATTTTCATGATATACCTAAATGATTTTATTTATATTTATCTTGTTTTGGATTTATAGGGCTTCTTGTGGCTTGATGAATTTCGTTAGTTATGGGAAATTCTTATCTCTAATTTATTCAGATTTTGCTTCCACCCCATCCCCTTTCTCCTCTTTTTATGTAACTATAACTAGTCATAAGGTAGAGCTTTTCACTTCGTCCTCATGGTTTTCACCCCATTCTCATTTTCCATCCTTTTTGTACCTCCGTATTTCCTTCTGGATATTTTCTTTAACCCATCAGCCTGTTCCTAATTCCCTCATCAGTTGTGTCAATCTGCTCTTAAACCCGACTACTGAGATTTTCCTATTTCTGTCATTAAATTTTCTCTACCAGATTTTCTGTTTGATTTTTTATTTATAGTTTCCACATCTGAAGAAATTCTCAATCTCATTCTTTGCCATCTTCACCAAAGTACATTTATTTAAAATTCTATATCTGATCATGTCAACGTCTGGAGCCTTTGTGAATCTATTTTCATTGTGCTATCTTTGTCAGCTTTCACTTATGCCTCCTATCTAGATTTTTTTTTTTTTTAGTATGCCCTGAATATTGTATTTACAAAATTCCTTGTAGAAGTAACTTAAGGCCTTAAATGATGATACTATGTTTCTCTAGGAGAGATTTAATTTTCCTTAGCTGGTGCCTGGGGATCACCTGCAAGGATCAACTTCTCATTTGCCTTTCCATGCTTCTAGAGTGCAACCCTTTGTGGTTCCAACCCAAACTGGGGAAAAGAACTACTAGAACTCTTTCTCAACTTTGGTGGGCCCTGGACACCAATCCCTGTTGCTTTAGCTTCAAAGGGCATCAAAACCATTACACACTGCCTGTAATCTCAGCCCTTTGGAGGCCAAGGCAGGCAGATCATTTGAGGTCAGGAGTTCGAGACCAGCCTGGCCAATATAGCAAAACCCCATCTCTACTAAAAATAGAAAACTTAGCCAGGCATGGTGGTGCACACCTGTAATCCCATAATCCCAGCTACTAGGGAGGCTGAGACAAGAGAATCTCCTGAACTCTGGAGGCACAGAGGTTGCAGTGAACCGAGATCACGCCACTGCACTCCAGCCTGGGCAACAGAGTGACTCTGTCCGCCCCCAAAAAAACCGTTACACACCCACTTGACCTCTCAGACTCTATTACCAGGAAAAGAAGAAAAGAAGCCCCAGCTACAGGATCATCTCTCCGAGCCTTGCCCCATCTCTAGATCCTGGCCTTGGGATCGTCACTATCTTGTTAGCTCTCTGGGATCTTTAAGCAGAAAGATGTGCTTCATTTGTTGGCTTGTTTTCAAATTGTACTCAGCAGAAGGGTCAATCAGAGCTACTTTCTCTACCATTACTGAAGGCAGAATGCACTTAAATATAATTATCTTCTTTACTTTTAATTTTAAATAAGAGGAGCTAGGAAAACAAAAAGCTTCCTAATTCTTCCTATTCCCAAATGGTTCCTCAATTTGTAATTACTTAATCTAGAGGAACTAAATACTCATATGACCAAATTAATTTCTTTTAGAACGCATTAATTCAAAGAAGTGGTCATATCAGAATATTAATGTGACTTTCACTTCAATCAAAACTGTGCTTCATAGCCACAAAGTTTATCATCACTGATATAACCATAAGAATACTAGATATACACCCCGTAAGAAAAATTTAACTTTGAGTTGTTCATTGAGATTATGATTTTTTTTTTTTTTTTTTTTTTTTTTTGAGACGAAGTCTCGCTCTGTCGCCCAGGCTGGACTGCAGTGGCCGGATCTCAGCTCACTGCAAGCTCCGCCTCCCAGGTTTACACCATTCTCCTCCCTCAGCCTCCCGAGTAGCTGGAACTACAGGCGCCCGCCACCTCACCCCGCTAGTTTTTTGTATTTTTTAGTAGAGACAGGGTTTCACTATGTTAGCCAGGATGGTCTCGATCTCCTGACCTTGTGATCCACCTGTCTCGGCCTCCCAAAGTGCTGAGATTTGAGATTATGATTTTAATAAAACAGATTAAAGATATTTCAAAGCTTGTGTAACTATTTTAAACTTTTCAAAATCATTACATAAGTATAGTAGCTCAAGCACTATCTAATTCAAAATTGCCATTCCTGTCCAATAATGAGTTTTTCCAATTTTACTCTACTCAAATTTTAACCATTTAAGAAAAGCTGATTTAAACAAAAAACATATTTTATGATCAGAAAACTTTGATCTTTAGAACCTCTTCAAGTTAGCATTTGAGACTAAGAAATTGCTTTTTAATCTTTCAAATTCATTCACCATTTAACAAACATTTGTTGAGCACCAACTATACGTCAAACATACAAGTATATTACAAAGTTCCTTTTAAAAATATATCAGACTCTTGCTTATTTACTTTGCTGATTTATGTGCCATGTTAAACATTACTATCTGTAATACAATCAGTGAAAAGAATATTTCCCAGTTCTCTGTGTAATGTGTCTTTTTAAGACAGCCTTGAAATTTAATCCAATGTCTGCATTACCTTCCTCATAAAAGGGGACAAATGCAATTGATAGTAAATGACATCAACATTCTTTTCTACTCACCCAGCAAAAATTATGACCTGTGGTTGGAATATTTCTAAAGCAAGTCTATAACTAACTGAAACTTGTCTCTACAGCAGGGTTCATTTGAGAAGTGGATAAGGATTGCAGAAGTAACAGATTAGGTATCTGGCTTGCCAGAGTCATAGATGCCCTCTTAAGTGAGGAAATGAAAGTTGAATGAATGTTAGGAAAGTTTTAAGGTCCCAGCTAGCTAAGGCCAACTCAAGTCCAGAATCCATTTCTATAGCTAAGGCCAACTCAAGTCCAGAATCCATTTCTATAGCTAAGACCAACTCAAGTCCAGAATCCATTTCTATAGCTAGGGCCAACTCAAGTCCAGAATCCATTTCTATAGCTAGGGCCAACTCAAGTCCAGAATCCATTTCTATAGCTAGGGCCAACTCAAGTCCAGAATCCATTTCTATAGCTAAGGCCAACTCAAGTCCAGAATCCATTTCTATAGCTAGGGCCAACTCAAGTCCAGAATCCATTTCTATAGCTAAGGCCAGCTCAAATCCAGAATCCATTTCTATCTCCCAGGTCAATCTTTTTTGTAGCACACAATGAAATTGAGCATATTGATTCTATAACTGATAGCTTCTGAATGGGTTTTCACTGGTGTGTATATACAAATAATTTTGTTGAATGTTTTGAGGTCTGGGGGTCCTTTTCTTTTTATCATTTCAGACAGAATAGAGAAAACACCAATTTCTGAAGACCTATAATCATCAAGTAGGCTCATGTTCAAGTTGGGAAGACTCTTTTTATCATTTTGTGTCTATAAGAAATTCAGCAGTATCTGAGATGGTTCAGATGAACCTTATGTTCATTTTTATGTTTCTTTAATAGCATAATAAATAGGCTGGGAGGAAAGAGGGAAGCATCCCTTCCTTCACAGTGGTGCAGCAAAGTTAGGATTGTCCCAGAGAAGACCATGGCTAGCTGACAAGATTTTCAGCACTTCTTTCCTACTGTATTTTTTGTTTGTCTTCAAATTACAGGTCCCCTTTTGGAAAAGTAAGATAACACAAATAAGGACAAAGTAATGGATGTTAAAAAATGTTTCTGTTGTGTAAGCCTTTTGCCAAGTTATTCTCTACTGCAGTCTCTAGATCAGTGGTTCTCAACCTCAGAAGCACAATAACATATGCTGAGGAGCTTTAAGGAATGCTGATGCCTGGGCCATCCCCAGGAAGCCCGATTTCTTGGTCTGGAGTGGGGCCTGGTCATGGGGATTTTTTTTTAAGCTCCCGCAGTGATGTGGAGCTGGAGCTGACAGCCACTGCTCTCTGCATTGCTCTAGTCAAGAGGGACAATTTCCATTAGTAGCAAAAACAGGGAACCTGTTCTTTATAGTGTGGGCTTCTTTCTCTAAATGAATTACAGAAGGGCTGATACTCTCTCATATAAGATAAAGTCCTTTTCTTTTGTTAGAAATTTTTCACCACCTGACTCCTTCAAAGATTGGTCCATGGTCTCAAACCACCTAGCAAAACCTTAGCTGTCCACGCAGAATTGGTAAGACTCTAGGGTCAGGTTTCAGCCAAAGAACCTTACGTTAAATGCAAGGTCTGAGAACTCTAACTTCCCCCAAACGACCCTTTCATCTATTAACTCAGAAATCTTATTCAGGACAAAACAAAATAGAGAACAAAGTATAAGAGAAACTTTCATTCAATTTGCCCAGTTTTGATGTAAAATGTCACCTTAATTTTACTACCACCAACCTAACATTTTAAATACCATTTTCTTCTGAAAACACGACTTCTTTTCATTTGAGTTTGTATAGGCAATGGAGGAAAATTAGCATGGTTGTATCCACTTTATAGATGGAGAGATGCACATCTAGTTTCTGTGATCTATTCAAAGTCATCAGTCACCGACAGAATGAAAAAGTCAAAGCTATGTTCTTTCTGATGTTCTACAATTCATACTAAAAAATATTCTACCAAGATATTTACCTGAAGATGTATTTTAGGAATCATGATTTAAGGCTAGATCACAAAATGCAGTGAAATTTAAAAGATCCATAAAAAGAATAAATCTGGAACAAAATAAATCCTGCAATTTGATAGATAGGCCTCTATGATCTGTAAAGACACATACAAATTATATGTGGTTTTACCCTTTAGTTTTACCATCACTGACTTTCAAAATGAATTTTGTCTCATTATATTTATAATTTCTCTTAACAGATAGCTAATAGAAATAATGTGACAAAATGATAAGTATGGGGGGAATTACAAGTGATTGTTACTGAAGAAGGGCATAGAAATTTATTTTCTAGAAAATTTCCAAGAGGATTTACAGACTTCTGTCCCCAAATACTCTGAACTAGTAGAGACAGCAAATTAGACTCTTTCAGCATAGTGACTCTACATAGTTTCTGGAGAAGAAACTAAATACACTTCACACAATCTATCTTGCATTAAGACAATGAAAATGTTCCTCTTCCTAGCCCTCCCTCAAAAAAAAAAATATCCAAACAGAAGGAATGGTGAGAATAATTATTTATCTCTCCTCATTCTTGGTTTTAGTAGATATTGATGGACTACATTAGTTTTTTCTCCAGAAACTATGTAGTCCAAGCCCAGGAAGATGTTCAACTATAGTTTCAGATTGTGGGTCCAGGTCTCAGTACCAATAAATACTGCTGAAGTGTCTTGAGTACTATTAAAGGAAAGTGAACATCGAGGCTCTGGTGGCCATATACCTTGTTGCAGGGCACTGGGGGAGGACTTACCTCTTTTCCCAAACTTTATTTCCATTAAGAGTCAAATAACATAAAGCCCACTGATCCATATCCTACATACATCAAAAAGCAATGATAATGTTGCCAACAAGAAATAAATCAAGAAGCGTTCAGGCTCCAAGTAACCCAGAAGGCCCCAAGCTCAACAGGGGAAGAAACACAAACTCCGCTCTTCCATAACCCTCTGAGAATAAGCCCCAGAATGATAATACCTTGGCTGCGTTCAAAACTCAACTCTCTGGACAAAAGCAACTTTTCCATTCTGCACTTATTTTTTGTAACTCATTCAGAGGTTCAAAGTTAGGCTAAATATATTTTTTTTCCAAAAATTAAAAGATTCTTTTAAAGTAAGCAAATAAGCTTGAAAAATACTTGGGAGAAATAGGAAGCTCTATTTTCAACTAAACAGATTTCAAATTTCTGTACTGAAATCAAACTAAAAAGTTTTTTACTTCATTGCTGCTTCATGACTATTTCCCCTTTGTAGTTTGAGAGATTTATTATATGTATTGAGATATATACGGTACTCACTTCGGAACTAAGCCATTGTACATTTATAGAAATGGTATGAAATCTTCAAAGAGGCTCACATTACTTAAAATCTGCTTGCTAAGTGATTTTTTAAAAGAAAAATGAAAAATTCTCATCTATGAACAGGGTCTCTCCAAACTCTGATTTTTCTCTAAGAATGCTCTTTAAAACAGGCTATCAAAGGAAGAGACTCTTCCATTGTCCCTTGTCATTAAAAATCTCTCTTGGCAAGTTCTCACTAACTAGTTTTACTTAGTATCTGACTTGGATTCTTTTTTTACCATTATAAACACCATTATTGCATAGAAATCTTGGAAGATATTTTTGTGACCAAAAGAAACTGAAAAAGGAGAAATTTACAGTGTGGCTTTGGTAATAATAAAGCATAAATTTAACTTTTCACACTTAGGGTAACATATTAATATTTAGTCATGAGATCTGCTTGGGTCTTATCTGCTGTAGATAGCTGTCAAGTTTTAATCACTGTATCGTTTTCTTTCCACCATCCATGAAATACAAAGAATAGCTTTCACTTCATTTTTGTGTACACAAAAGCATGATAGAAAATCTTCTATGTTCTTTTGCTGCCATCCAGTGGTTCTGATTGATAAATGCAATGATGATAAATCTAACATGAGACGGAAAAATATGAGTCTGAAAGAGATACACATACACCTTCAAGAAAGCCTAAAGCATGAAAATCCAAATTGTTAAGTGATACGTTTTCAATGGGATACATTATAAAATGTTCCTCTGTGTTGCATGAAGATTGAGGGAAAACCTCCCCTAGATTGTAAGTTAAAGCAAGAGTGGGGACACTGAACTTCGCTCTCCCATTGTCACAGACTAGCTGGGCATCAGCACTTAGTAGGCACTCAAGAAACACTTGCTTACCACAGCTGTTCTCTTAACTGATTCATTAAAATGCTAATTATAATCACGAGTGGGGGAAGCACAATGCAAAGTTTTTTGCAGTTGAGTGTAATTTAGCCAATTGTCTCCTGGTGTGGGGATTTCTTACTTTCTATACAGAGCAGTTTTACATAGCGGTGAGCAGGAATTGGAGGGGGAGAGAGAGTTTGTAAGTTTAAGGAAAGAATTATTTTTAAGAAATATAACCAGGTGTATCAATACTATGTTTCTTGAATAGTTTTAAGATGGTCTAAGCTGGAGAACAAACTGCCAAACATTATCAAAAATGGCTATTCAGGGCCAGGCAGGGTGGCTCATGCCTGTAACCCAAGGACTTTGGAAGGCAGAGGTGGACAGATTACTTGGGGCCAGGAGTTCAAGACCAGCCTGGCCAACATGGTGAAACCCAATCTCTACTAAAAACACAAGACTTAGCCTGCCATGGTGGTGCGTGCCTGTAATCCCAGCTACTCATGAGACTGAGGCATGAGAATCGCTGCAGCCCAGGAGGCGGAGGTTGCGGTAAGCAGAGATCACGCCACTGCACTCCAACCTGGGTAACAGAGTGAGACTCTGTCTCAAAATTTACAAAAAACTAACAAAAAAAAAGCTAGTCAGAATTTTTCTATTGCTGACACTAGCAATAGAGCACACCATCAAAAATGTGATGTGGCTCCAAATTATGTAGTCGGTATGCAAGTGTAACACTGACACCACCCTAATCCAAACTGAAACCAGCGAGACAAGTGTTTGAAAACTCAGTGCAAGTTTGGCCAATCAGCAAATAGAATTCATGACTGACCTAGGTCCTCTCTTCCGGTAAAACCTCCATGTAGCTCCTCGGCCAGTATTTAGGCTTAAAGGGAAGACAACAGTGGTTAAGGCGCAGCCTCCAGAATGGCCCCACATCCTAGCCTCACTAACTGCATAATCTTGGACAAGGCCTAGCCTGAGTCTTGATAACTTTACCTGTAAACAGAAAATAATACCCACCTCAACTGGCTTCTTGTGGAGATCACAAACGAGGAACACAGTGCCTGGCAAAGACTCAGTGTTAGCTGCCATAAATGCATATATACCACACGCACACATACATGGCATTAACAGACACACACATAGAACAGATACTATTCAGAGCAGAGGGAATGATTGGAGAATCTTTCTACTCCATTGTAAATCATTTATTACATTTAATAACCTATACTTTAAAGACTAGTACAAAAAAATAAACATTGTGCCTGGGTTCAGATGCGAAAATGACAATCCAGTGGGAATTTTAAGATCTCACTTATTCCACTTTATTCACTTTATCATAATAAAAGGCAAAAATTTTAAAACAATTGAGAAGGGCATCAAAAACAAGACCTCAGTAAATTCAATTATACTTCCCAACTCACATGTTAACAAGCATTTCTTATTTATCTCTGACAAAAATATCTATCCATGGAAGAGGATTCTTACTCTTTGCCTTTTAGGAAGTTGAATATATTGAAAATGTCTTCCAATGCGTCAGGGAATTCAAGGAATTTCAAGATGTATTTTAAGTTAAAGTCCAAGTCTTATTCCAAATGAAATGTTCTATTTCCCAGCATCTCAGGAGCCAGACCCTAGTCCTTTCCAATTTTCTTATTAAGAAATTTAAGATTTTTCTACATCTCATTTGATTATTTACATCATATTTTTTAATCTCTACAAAAATGTATGGCAGAACCCATAAACAAAAGCTTGAAAAGCAAATTACACCACCACTGAATGCTGGTGAGGAGGGGGTGCAATGGCAACTCGCATTCACTGCTGCTGGGAATGCAAAATGATATAGCCACTTTGAAGGGCAGTTTGGCAGCTACAAAACTGAATATACTTTTAACATAGAATCTAGCAGTTACACTCCTTAGCATTTGCCCAAATGAACTGAAAACTTATGTCCACACAAAAACCTACACATGATGTTTACAGCAGCTTTATTCGTATTTGCCAAAACTTAGAAGGAACCAAGGTGCTTTCAGTAAGTGAAGGATAAATAAACGGGTGGTATACCTGGACAATGGAATACTTCTTAGTGCTAAAAAGAAATGAGCTATCAAGTCATGAAAAGACGTGAAGGAAACTGAAATGCAATTATTAACTGAAAGAAGCCAATCTGAAAAAGTTACATACTGTATGATTCCATATGACATTCTAGAAAAGGAAAAATTATGAAGACAGTAAAAAGGTCAGTGGTTGGCAGAGGTGGGAGTGGGAAGAGGGATGAATAGGTGGAGCTCAGTGAAACTACTCTGTGATACTACAACGGTGGGTACATGTCATTATTTATTTGTCCAAACCATGGAACATACAACACTGAGAGTGAACCCCAATGTAAATGATAAACTTTGGGTGATTATGACGTGTCAATGTAGGTTCATCAGTTGTAATAAATGTGCCATTATGGTATGTGATGTTGTTACCAGAGAAGATTGTGGTGTATGGGGACTGGGGTCTAGAGGAACTTTCTGTGAATCTAAAATTGCCCTAAAAATAAAGTTTACTAATTAATTTTTTAAATTATATACAAAAGGGAAGAGGAATACAGGCAAAAACAAAAAATCCCACACAATTATAGAATGGTTTCTGTAAATGTCAAGGCAGTATGTAACAATTAAGCTTAGCAAACCAAACTTTAAGATATGTATTAAGCTGTACACAGTACCTACCACAAAAGAATTAACACATACTTTACCACTATTTCCAAAAGATGCTTTTAACATCTTTTTTCAATGTTACATATTTTAGGCTGGGTGCGGTGGCTCACGCCTGTAATCCCAGCACTTTGGGAGGCCAAGGCAGGCGGATCACCTGAGCTCAGGAGTTCGAGACCAGCCTGACCAACATGGTGAAACCTTGTCTCTACTGAAAACACAAAACTTAGCCGTGCACAGTGGTGGGCGCCTGTAATCCCAGCTACTCAGGAGGCTGAGGCAGGAGAATCGCTTAAACCGGGAGGTAGAGGTTGCAGTGAGCTGAGATCACACCACTGCATTCTAGCCTGGGAAACAGAGTGAGACTCCATCTCAAAAAGAAAAAAAAAGTATATATTTTAATTCTGTTAAGTTAATGTAAATGCCTAGCTGAAAGAATAAAATTTAATTACAGGTATTTCTAATGTTACGTATTTAGGCAACATCACATAGCTGGGAAACCTCAAATAACAACTTTTGCTAAAATAATTTTTTTTTTTAGATGGAATATCCCTCTGTTGCCCAGGCTGGAGTGCAGTGGTGGGATCTCGGCTCACTGCAACCTCTGCCTCCCAGGTTCACGCCGTTCTCCTGCCTCAGCCTCCCGAGTACCTGGGACTACAGGTGCCTGCCACATAGCCTGGCTAATTTTTTGTATTTTTAGTAGAGACGGGGTTTTACCATGTTAGCCAGGATGGTCTTGATCTCCTGACCTCATGATCCGCCCTCTTCAGCCTCCCAAAGTGCTGGGGTTACAGGCGTGAGCCACTGTGCCCGGCTTTGCTAAAATAAAATTTTAAGTGGTATCAATAACTAAGAAAGTATTAGGTTAGCCTTTATTAGTGTTGTCTACAAATTTTAAAAGGTGATAGATAAAATCTAGCAATTCCGATTATATAAACCCAAATTTCAATTGTTCTTAGGACAAATTCTAAAATGATGTTACATTTTGCCACATCTCTGATGAGGTATAATATTTAGTAATATTCAATTTCCATTATAATCCAGTTAGGTTCCAGTGAGACAACAGATTATAAACACATTTCCTACAAACTAACCTCCCCTGATGAAAGTTAGGTACAATAAAAATCCCTTTCAATTTAGCATTATTAAGACATTCAAGCAAAGATCACACTATCTATCACTTACATATGATAACCCTACAGTTGCCGTGTCTAAACTTACCTTGATAAGATTTAGAAGTTTCAAAATACCATGGAAGGCAGATTTGAAAGAGACCTACTTCCAAATAAGAGTTCTTATTCTCTAACTATATCTGGAATGCAACTTGTCTAAAAGTAAACTGAGCCTAAATTTAGGAAACATATTAAATGCCTACAGACTATATATATATATGAATGATAATGAAATATTTGCCACCACATTTAAGTATTCTTATATTATTTCCCCATCATTCAAATGTTGTATTGCTTAAAATTTCAGTAACTAAATAACTCTTATTCACGGGAGTACCTCATTGTCATGCTGCTTCTTTGAATGAATTTTGTTGCTGGTCAGTACAACTTTTTTTCTCTTTCGTTTTATCAAAGAAATTATGTTTATGACAAAAACAAAAACATCCACCATGAGAATCTGATGGGGGATAAAAATAGAAACAGAAAAAAATAGAAAAAAAAACGACCTACTTCACTCCTGCTGGTGTGAGGGACTCTCACTTGTAAACCTTTCCTGTCTTTAGTTCTGGTGATAACCTTCCTGACACTCACCTACATTTGCTGTATCACTAGGATATCCTCTACTAGCTCCCCAGCCTGAAAACTCAGGATTTAATTTATACTACTTTCTCCCAACTCCTTCCAATTTTTGATAGAAGAATTAAAAAGCATAAATCACCATTACCTTTGAAACTTAAATAAACGTAAGACCGTATTCATCCACCGGTTTTGTACAGCATCTGTATTTCTCACCACATAAGGATGCCCCTCTAATCTATTCCCTATTTCTAACTCACTTCTGCCTATTCTACCTTCACTTCTATACTGGCAAGGTCAATTTCATTTACTTTCTTGTTTTACCTATAATTTGATTCTAAACGCTGAAAACCAATAAAGCAACATTTACAATTTAAAAAAAAAAATAAAACTTAAACTGGGCCCAAACTATTAAGAGTATGAACCCACTTTGACCCTAAATCATTAAGGTTAAGAGTCCACCTCTGAGTTCTCGCTCTCTTTTTTTTTTTAATAGAGATGGAGTCTCCCTATGTTGCCCAGGCTGGTCTCAAACTCCTAAACTCAAGCAATCCTCCCGCCTTGGCCACCCACAGTGCTGGGATTACAGACATGAGCCACCGCGCCCAGCCTCTGAGTTCTCTAATACCTAACTTACTTTTTTTTTATTTTTTAAGACAGAGTTTTGCTCTTGTTGCCCAGGCTGGAGTGCAATGGCGCAATCTCAGCTCACCGCAACCTCCGCCTCCTGGGTTCAAGCGATTCTCCTGCCTCAGCCTCCCGAGTAGCTGGGATTACGGGCATGCGCCACCATGCCAGGCTACTAATTTTGTCTAATACCTAACTTTAAAGAAAGAAAACTGGGACAGGCGCCGTGGCTCACGCCTCTAATCCCAGCACTTTGGGAAGCTGAGGTGGGTGTATCACTTGAGGTCAGGAGTTTGAGACAAGCCTGGCCAACATGGTGAAACCCCATCTCTACTAAAAATACAAAAATTATAGCTGGACGCGGTGACATGCCTGTAATCCCAGCTACTCAGGAGGCTGAGGCAGGAGAATCGCTTGAACCCGGAAGGCGGAGGTTGCAGCGAGCTGAGATCCCACCGCTGCACTCCAGCTTGGGTGACAGAGTGAGACTCCGTCTTAAAAACCAAAAAAATAAAAAATAAAGAAAACTGAATGCCACACTATACAGTTAAGAATTTATATACACATACAATTTTTTTAAGAAATCTCTTATCTGGATGAATCCAATACGAGATTTTTTAAGTGGTGTGTGCTCATCCAAGAGGACAAATTATACACAACTTCTGGCTGATTTTTTTCAGGATTTTCATTATTTGAACCTGACTGTTGCATTACATTAGGGAAAGATCACATGGCAGATGATGATAATAGGCTTGGTGAAAATCTCCTCTCCATGGAAACCTGACAGGATTTTCTTTAAGTAAATTTCTTCAAGCACGATAAAGATTAAGAGATGGCATACTCAACACTCAATCATAACTGACAATATCTGTCAGAAAGGTCTGAACATTTTGGCTTCAGAAAGAGTATAACAGACCCTTGACATTTCAAGGTGTAAGTTCTAAGATCTTTGCCCAAATTAAAAAGTATTCTTCAATAACTTTACCCAGGTGCCTGGTTTTCTTCAGAATTACACGTTCATCTTGGGCCAAAGATTTTTACACATATTTTCACACCCAGGTTATTAATCTTCTCAATAGTGTCAACTCATCTAATGGCCATTGTGTGTTTCCTAGGGCTGCCGTAACAAAGTATCAATAAGTGGGTGGCTTACACAACAGAAATGTGTGTCTGGCAGTTCTGAAGGCTAGCAGTCCAAAGTCACAGGATCAGCAAAGTTGGTTCCGTCCGAGGATTATGAGAATCTGCTCCAGGCCTCTCACCTAGCTTCTGGTGATTGCTGGCAATCTCTGGTGTTCCTTGGCTTACAGAAGCATAATCCCAACCTCTGCCTTAACCTTCACAGGGTGTTCTCCCTGTGTGCATGTTATTTGTGTCCTAATTTCCCAGTTTTATAAAGGCATATTGGATTAAGATCCACCCTAATGACCTCATCTTTACTAATAACATCTACTATGGCCCTATTTCTAAATAAGGATACATTACGAGGTATTGAGGCTTAGGACTTCCATGTATGAATTTTAGGGGAACACAATTCAAGCCATAGAAGCCATTTATCACATGATAAAAAGTTTGACAACTCCCAACCACTTCAACCATGTTTGGATAACTGCCGAAATCTCCTATACCTAAAACAGAACGTGGTACACAGGAGGAGTTCAATAAATATTTGTTGAATGAATGAGTGAATAAGTGAATCAGGGAAAAAACCACTGTGGATGCTAAGAGGTTAGCCAAGCTAAATCATCAGCTAATGCCTTCCTGCATGGAATTTAGCAGGAATTAAGATTGTGTCTTGGCAAAATTACAAAATAACTGTATACTCCATGGACCTCTAAAAGTCACTCACAAATAGTAAAAATCACAAGTGTTAAAAGTCACAAATGTCAAAACCCACAAAATCCAGCAACTTTTAAATAATTATCTCTTTCTTAAGGGAAAAACAATAAAGTATCAAAACTAGGGAATGCAAATTATTTCTATTTAAATAAGTCAAGGAATTATTAGTGAAATTAAAGGCCACCAAATGAAAAAAATACCAGACACACATTAGAACATGGTCTATAGGCAATCCACTGCTCTAGCACTAAATCAGAGGTGATTCCTTGTTATAATTTTGCTATTTTAATAACTAAAGTTTTTTGAATAAGGTCCAAGACAAATTGTACTCTATAGCAAATTGGGTATAACAAGCTTCTATTCTTTCTACAGTAACACTTTTCAACATAGCATCTCAATAGATAATACCTACATAACAAGAAATTGAAGGCATTCTTTCCTATTCCTCCTAATAATCTCATTCAAATCATATCACTATGACTTGCCTGGGTACTTGGCTTTAAAATATTGTATTACAATAAACTTGAAATTCAAGCTCTGGATAGGTCTACATTCATTTCAGCAGAAACATCTTGAAATGCTGAATTATCATCTTCAATTTTCTTGTCATTTATTGCAGCTGCCAAACTGAAATGGTACACCTTAAAGGCAACACTAAACTGAAAAGCAAATAATAAAAAAGAGTCTCTTAAATGTTTCATTTATAAAAGCTTATTCTTCCCACCATCAAATTTTGTATACTGTCTGAAATGTATCGCTTTACAAAATTGACATCTTGCATGCAGTTATTCTGCTATGATAGATTTGCTAAACTTCAAGGCTTATTGTGGGGAGGGGGAGTAAAAACTAGCATCTCGTTTCAACCTTTTAAGAACAGATTACTAACACAGAGCTGGTTGCTTTAGGTTTCTAGCTGGGCAGGAAGTAGGGAGATATGAAGTTAAAAATTAAACCTCAATTGCCAATAGCTATCACTATAGCTCTCTTTTCTGAACACTTTACTAATCTTTCTGGCTGTGTTAAAAATTACGCCATAATCTCAGACTTCTTGAGGGAATAATAAAAAGTTATGCCATAAATAAGCACTTTAAAAAGGCACATCAAGTCAGAGGGTGGCTATTCCAAAGAGTAGTCTATGGCTGTACCCCCACTTTGATAGGAAAATCAACCTGCAAACCAAAAAACATTCAAACCATTTTCTTGAAATCCCGCTAACAGGTAATATAATAGCAAATTATTCAAATGAAACGTATCTACAGAATTCCATCATAAAATTCTGTATACTTTCCGCCAACATAATTGTTAATGACAACCATAAAATGCTAATATATAAAATAAACAAAATATGGCTTGTATTTCCAAAACTGGAGAGTTTTAGATCAGAATATAGGGAAAGGTAAATGTTTATATTTGTAAATTATATTCACATCACATTGATATAAAATAGGTTGCTACCAAGATCATTCAGGAAAAGAGTCACTGAATTTATCTGAGCAGGTTTTCTAACTATGCTATGAAGGGAGAAAATGAGATGTCAGTGCTTTTTCTTCCCTTTATATACCAAATTTAACTATTACATGAGGCTCAGAGTCACTGTTCACATCTTTCTCAGTTAATGTCACTTTGCAAAGCCAGAATTTCTGGTTATTGAATAAAATTATAATTTTACTGTAAGATAAACTGAGTGATTCCTAAATTCCTATCTTTTTCTCCAGTGACCTACTTAAGAAAAACGTATTTACATTCAATACACTGTCCATTTTTGAAGTCTTTCCTACACTTCTGGTCAATTTTAAATACCTTATTTAGAAATAATGCCAATCCATTTCTAATCGCTAAGTAGAAGGATTCTTTAATCTACAGGGCGTCTTAAAAACTAATCAACCTGACATAACCTCCTAATTCCAGGAATGTAACATAATTCAAGCTTCAATTTTTCACTTAACATACTCTGTTTTACTAAAAGGATTTCCCACCTTACAACTATGAACAAGAACAAAATTGTACTTAATCTTAAAATGCAAGATCTCATTATTTAGTACAAGATTAATAGACTATAATTCTAATCTTAAAAATATCTATAGATGCAACTTCTCCAACTTGTTAATTCCCAAAGAGATTAATAAAAGATGTAATTAACACCTAAACTTAGAGCAGACTATCATGTGGAACAAACTGTTAACAATAACTGCACCATAGTCAAATAGATCAACCACACACATCATCCTTTATGGTTCTGAATAAGGTTAATGAGCACAATTTGTCATAAAATTTTCCATAACTCTGAAAAACTGAATTGAATAAAAAGACTATTTTTTTCTTAACACCTTATAAAAACAGGATAAAGCCTGTAGTTATCGTCTTTGGAACCTTGCACCTAGCACTGTATCCGGCAATATAAATGTCATTAAGTAGCACTGTATCTGGCAATATAAATGTCATTAAGTATATATGTCAAAAGAATGAACAAACGACAAGCAAATAAGCAACCCAATGCACTACAGCCATTCAGCTCCTTATTATGTGCTAAGTATTTAAAATTATACATAATAAAATGGAATATACTCAAACTTTCATTTCTACTAATAATGAAAGAATTGCTCACTTAAGAATACACAATTTAATAGAATGTAGAGTTGGACTTTCATAAACCAATAACTCAGCTAAAACCAATAACAATTTTCTGCAATTGTATAACATTTTTCATTTAAGCTGTTTTTCTTTTACAAAATTAGAAAATATACAGAAATCCAAATACATTTCTTTGCAGTAACACAAAGACATGTACACTACACTTGATCTTAACAGTAACACATTTCTCATGTAGAAGTTATTTTTTAAAATAGCTAGAAATTTGGAGACAAAGGCAAAAAAAGGAGTAAAATAACTATAAATGTTCATTAATGTTCTTCCACTTCAAAAACTGTCTGACATCAGAGCTAGAAAAGACTTTCTGCGTCTATCAGTGACTTCCTCTTCATGTGTCATAGAAAGAGTTCAACATGCTTTACAAAATCCATTACATTTTAAGACCATTTCCAATATCTGCTATCATAAATCAAGGAATCCATTTATTCAAAGTTACTTATGGAGAATTAATCACACAGAAAATTTTAACAACTCCTTTTTCAAAAATTAAAGTACTTTACTATACTTGGCATTCCTACATATAATGATATGGATTCAAACACTGAAAGCATTAAGGGCATGTAATTAAAATTCATGCACTTAGACATTTAAAAAGAGCTTTACTATGTAGTACTCTCTGTAACTAATACTCCAGAAAAATAAACCACAATATAAACACGATGTAATCTCCTTTGGACTTCTCATCTGCTTAAGTGGCATTATGTAACACAAGACGTTGTTCCAAAACACTTGTATGTACTTGATATAGCCTCAAAAACATGAAATAAAAAAATCTGAAAAAAATGAGATGAAAAAGAACTGTGGACACCATGCATCAGGAACAAAAACTCATGAATTTCTCTATTTGTGGTGACTTCTAAAACCTATCTTCCTAATTTGGAAGGCAAATTTACTCAAAAGATAAAAATACACAGGTCAGTTATACAACATTTTCAGCCTTTATTGAGAGAGTATGGTCATCATGCCAAAACTCATCCATCAACATACAACCTTATTTCCCATCTAAAGTTAATGAGAATGTATTTTATTTTAAATGGGACATAGAGGCAACATGCCAAGAATTAAAGTACAACCATAAAGTTTTAGTTTCACACTTTGAATATCAACAAAGCAGTAATTCCTAAAATCATGAAAACATGATAACTACAGAAAAAAATGAACATTTAAGTCATTTCATGCTTTCTTAATGTCATATAGTGAAAACAGATGTACCTATAATTTTGGCCTACAGACAGCATACATCATAAGGTCATTATTCATTTAAAATAGTACAAATGTTTACAAAGAACATTTCACTTAAATTTCACAGCTGCTTATAAAATGGTATTTGCAAGATTGACCTATGTAAAGAAATAAGAGTCTCATCAAAAGAGATGGTAAATTATAAATATATAATATATCACAATGTTAAAATCCTCAGTGCAAATCAATAAAGATAACAATCTTTGGAAAGGAAAGTATTTAGCTTTACATATTTACTGTAAATTTACATATTAATTCAATAAGAAATACATTTAAACCTTGTCCTGCCACAGAATTATTTTGTGGAGGGGGAAAAAAAAAGATGTACTTTTTGAATATGTGTACATCAAAACCAAAAAGTTAACTTTTACTTTTTCCTTTATTGGCAACTTTTGATGCATTTCTTGGTTTTGGTTCCCAGAGGGCATTTTTTACAAATCTTGAAGCTGCACCTCTGTCCAGCTTGCCAGCCTTTTTCTTGTCTGTTATTTCCTTGACTCTGTTCATATATACTCTGATTCTTTCCTTAAAGATAAAAAAGAAAGGCAATAGATTTACTAAGCTGTTCACCACCACTAGATTTTACTATGCTGTACACCTCGGTTAAATTCAACATATATGTATTTATTGCCTATTACAGCGCGTGGTGCTAGGAAATGCAAATGAATAGGATAAATATGCTCCCTGCTTGCCTGGAGTTCACAGTTGGAGGGTGGGGAAAGACAGATGTTAAAAAGTCATTTCAGAAGTCTTCTGTTTCCAAAGAGGAAGAATCACACTAAGACATTAGTCCACAAATAAACATTGAATTGAAAGCTTCTAGGTGGTTATACATTTTTTAAAATCACCATTAACACAAATCTATATATTAACTGTTTTGAATCTAAAGTAAAAAACCGGAGCTTTCATATACTTGCAAAATACAAACTAAACTATCCTGAAATTTTTCTAAACAGGAAATACATGAGGTAGTACTTAACTATCTTTTCATGCTACCATCTAGTGTAACAATTAGGAAGAATGAAAATACAAATTATTCAATTTTATAATTTTGATTGGTAAATACACGAAATTTTCTACTAAAATACACAGTTGTAATCAGACTTTACAAGATGAGAAACATAATCTGTTGCTGTTCCACTGAATCTTCTGAGACCATTAATCAGCATAAATGGCTCTTATGCTTCAAATGGAGAAATAAAGTTGAGGAGAGCCATAAAATAGCAAAGTAAAAAACTGATCACTGCTTAAAAACAAGCATCATTAAAATAATCAACAGTTACATAAACACATACAGAAAAATGCAGAATCTTATAATGTTTTCATTGTGAAAGACTGGCAACTCGGCTCCACACTCTCTAGTGACGCCCCATTTCTGTCTGAATAAAGGCACAGTGCTTACAATGGTAGATACTAGCTGCAGCACACACACATCAACCCTGCCTTGGGGTCTTTGCCCTGCTTATTCCTCTGCCTAGAAGGATATTTCCTCAATTACCCACACAGTCACTCCCTCTCTTCCTTCTAGTCTACTCAAATGTTAACCTTGTCTTTGAGGCCCTGACTTCAGCATTTAAAACTGCAGTCCTATTAAAGCACTCCAGTCCCCCTTACCCTACTCTTTTTCTTTGTTCCCGTAAC
Organism: Macaca fascicularis; assembly: GCF_037993035.2. Lineage (NCBI taxonomy): Eukaryota > Metazoa > Chordata > Mammalia > Primates > Cercopithecidae > Macaca > Macaca fascicularis. The sequence continues at coordinate 53,876,758 of NC_088387.1, read as the reverse complement.
TTTCCAACATACTACATATTCATATATATTTCTTATTTGTTTATTATGTTTATTGTTTTTCTCCATTAGATACAGTCTGTTGTCTGCCACAAGGGCAGGGATCAGCATTATTCACAGAGGAATCATCTCACTTGGAAATAATGCCTACCTCCCAGTAAGCCCTCAAATATTTGTTGAATGAGTAAACTGACTTTTCCCATTTGTGATATATACGGTAAATAAGTTTCCTATCACACACTAAGTCTGTGATCAATTAGTATCATCTACATAAGGTCAGAAAAGGGGAACAGGTTTATGCATGCTTTTTATTCACCAACCCTTATCTAGAATATTAACGTACTACTTCGTAAAGTAGATTCTGAGGCAGAAAGAAAACAAATGACCTTGTCCTTTCACAAAGACAGTATCAAGTACTCCAAATAACTTCATATTAATGGAAAAAAGAGAAACTGCATGTAAAGTCCATATTATGAAGTTGAAAACAGATACAAGCCATTATTTTCAGATCTGTATATCATATTGCTTTACACTTTTGCTTTAAATATTTTTTCACAATTGTTTTATTTAAAAATAAATTTATTTCCCCCCTGCAAAAACTTTAAAAGAAGGAAATGTCTTAGACTACATGTTGAAAAACTGAACACAACAGATCTGGCTTACTCATTTTTAAAAAATAAATGACCAAGTGCTTTACTAAGTTGTAAATAACATACATATCAATTACCCTAAGACTTGAGAACAAGAATACAATGTCAAGTGTATTTCATATCTATATCTGCCTTATATTTTATAAACACAAAGAATCAATTTATTAATATTCTTATTCATAAAACCAAGTCAAGAAGGTAACCGTAAGTTTGATTTCTAATTTTTCTCTTCAAATTGAATGATTTGATTTAATTTTTGAAGTCAGCAAAAACTCCAAGATACCAGACCTTATATACTGTACTTATACATCTAAATGGAATACAAAGACAAACCTAGAAGATTTATTACAGGTTGTAAATATGTCTAATGCAGAATTACTGGACAGTACACATACAGCTGGTGCCAAAAAAGCTTTTAGCTTTGTTGCTGAACTGGATTCTTTACTGCTGAGAAAATGAATTAATGGAGGAATTGAAAAGGTGGGGGGAGAAACTTTCCCGTCTTTGCTAGTAAATCAACTAGAATATACTTTTAAGAACTGTATAGAAGTTTTTTTCTTTTTTAAAAAGTAGTTCTAGAGATAAACAGGATTTCAAGAATTTATACGAAAAATAATATGTAAGTTATAAATAATTACTAGAATCATAACATTTTCCCATTCTGAGATTTATATAATATATGGAATACCAATTATCTGAAAAAGGTAAGAGAAAAAAAACCTCAAAGATAGTAAGGTCTGGCTCACTTTCATAATTTCAACTCAAATTCTGTTCTCCCTAATTTGTGTGACAAAGGTAGTGTGACAAACTTCAGAAATACAACAGCAAACACATAAAATAAAAAGAAATAAAATCTTACCAATTCCTGTTTTACTGGATGTTCCTTAGGATTAACTCCTTGAGTTGCCAAATAAACTAAAATAGAAAAATTTCATGGAATAAAATGGTGAATGTATTAATTTAAAACATTCCAATTAAAGAAACTAGTTGTTCACAAAAAAAAGGAAAGTCCTACAAACAATTAAACTTTAAATTATTCAATCTCCATGTAATACTAAATCTATGTGTGGCTCACTGGCATCCAGATTTAAAAATAAATATCTATTAAAATTGTTATTAAGTATAATTGTATGTAAATTGTTAGCATTTTAAAAATAAATCATCTTTCACACAATAAGTAATTTGCTTTCTAATGAATTCCAAAGTAACACACATACCCCAAAACATTGAATTTAATGTGTATGCAGAAACCAAATCCACTTTTGCTTGTTCAAGTGGGTCCAACTGTTAAAAAAGAAAAAGAGAGAGGGGGGAAGAGAGAAAGTGAGACAGAAAAAAAATACACAAACTTGGAACACCATCTGATAACATTTTAAACTTTTACCAAGTACAAGGTATCAAAGAATTTTTTTCAATTCATATAATCCAATAACCAAATGATCTGAAAATAATTTGTAAAAAGAAGTTTTCTTAATGAGTGACTTTTGTCCACAAATTTTCACCTTAGGGTATCATCTTTAGTTAGACAAGGAAAGTGTACAACCCAAGAAAAATTCTTTTGAATTTTAATTTCGAGAGTTACGATCTGGGTTTTGTATGTCAAAAGTAATTTATCAATATAAACATTGTACATGATGCATTTATGTATAAGAAGCAGGCTAAGATGCTTAGGCAATACCAAAGACAGAAGAAACATAATGAGATTTGTTTTAGACTGTCAAAGTCAATTTACTGTTTTTGTCCTATAGGGTTTCCAGAAACCCTGATCACATCATTGTAATACTTAAAAGGTCAAAGACAGAGTCTGTCAAAAAGAATACTGTGAGTGCTCCTTTTTTTTCCAAAACCAAGTTAAAAACACAGTTAGGAGGTTATTTCCTAAGGCTGGAGTTGTGTTTTGTTTCCCCCCTAAAAATACCCAAACACTAATAAAATTAAAATAAAGGGGAAAAGGGGCATAGGTCATTAATCTGTTTCTTCTTCCACATGTTTCATAAAATAGCATTCTGTTTTATGAAATTCATTTTTAGGAAATTACATTTTTAAAATACCTTCTGCAACAACTCATTTCTAGAAACAGACATCATGGTCTTCAGCATCTCATCCACAGCACCAATGGAATTCTCAAACGCTGACAAATACTCATGAATTTCTACTGGATAGTCTTCATTAATTTCTTCACCTGCCATTATGGCTGACTAGAAAAAATTAAATTCTTTGAATTCATATTAGAGACAGAGCTTGTTCTTTAGTTTACAAAAAAAAAAAAAAAATCAATAGGTCATATCATGTATTTCAAAGACACTAAGAGTTAAAACCTGAAGATAAACAAATCTTTTTAGAATTTAATTCTAGATTAAATACATTCCAATTTGTCCCCTTCTTAAGTTTCCTGGGGGGCTGTGGAAGAAGAACCAACCGAAGCCCACTAATGCTATGCACACCAAACTCTCAACATTTTTGTTTTGTTTTGTTTTGAGATGGGGTCTCTCTCTGTCGCCCAGGATAATGCAATCACCACTCAATGCAACTTCTGCCTGCTGGGCCCAAGGGATCCCCCCACCTCAGCCTCCCAGGTTGCTGGACTACAGGCCCATTGCCACCATGCCCAGCTAATTTTTTTGTATTTTTAAAGAACTTTTAAAGAACTAAAGACATGATTACCAAATATGAGATAGCAATAATCAAAATCCTACATTTTAAAAACTGTTGAATTAGCAAAGCAATTAAAGTTTGATAAATAGATCTCCTAATGATTGCTAAAGAAATGGTAAGCAAAGCACTTTTTTAAGAAAAATATGTATTTCAGTCCTTCTAAATATAGGTGTCGATCTGAGAGCATGTTATATTAAACAAAAAAAGTAAAAATATCAGGTCTAAAATATGTATCACAGAAATCATTTTTCATATAATGATTAATATATAAATCATATATATTTATATTCCTTAAGCTTCTTTAAAATATTAATAAGAAATCCAAAGAGTCCATAAATCATATAAAGCCCATAAGCAGAAAAGAGGAAACTTGGGGCAAATAAACAATATGGTTTTCATTTGTGCCAGTGCATACTCTGACAGCCCATACTTTAAAAATTCACCTATATCAATGTATTATTAAAGTATCTAAGTCCAAATTTTAGAAGCAATTCTAAGCCATAGGTAACATCTTTAGAATAAAAAAAAAATTGTATTAACAGAAATACCTCTTTATCACATAGGTAAGGAGAACAGCATGAATGTGTATGACAGCAAATAGCATAGCAGAATGGAAGTAAAGAGACTCGGGCTTTCCGTCTTGATCACCAACTTTGTCACCTGAGATAAATCATCTCTCTCGGCCTCAAATTCCTCATCCATAAAATAAGGCAGTTGGTCTAATGATCTGTAAAGTCCCTTACAGTTCTAAATGTTATGATTACTTTTAAGTTTGAAAAGTACTATTTGAATATTTAGTGACAACATATCAACATTTCTTCTGAATGAGTATATTCCACTAAGACATCTGGTTTCATTAAAAAAATAAAGTGAAGTCTATCTATTACTACTTGAGTTGTGAAGTTACTATCCAACTATTGTGCAACCAGCAATTAAACAAGGCAATAAGAAAACTACACAGAAAAGAATTGATTTCCAATTTCAAAAGGTTAACTGAAAATATGCATTTGCCTCTCATCCCTCCCCAAATCCCTACAATATGACAGAAGAAATATAAAAACATGAAAATAAAAATGCTGGAAACAACAAAAGCACAGATCTACCAGCAGACTTTAACAGTAGAAACTGTGTAAGCTAAAGAGCAAACTGGGCTGGACATGGTGGCTCACGCTGTAATCCCAGCACTTTGGGAGGCTGAGGCGGGCAGATCACCTGAGGTCAGGAGTTCGAGACCAGCCTGGCCAACATGGTGAAATCCCGTCTCTACTAAAAATACAAAAATTAGCCAGGCATGGTGGCGCATGCCTGTACTCCCAGCTACTTGGGAGTCTGAGGCAGGAGAATTGCTTGAACCTTGGAGGCGGAAGTCGCAGTGAGCCAAGACTGTGCCACTACACTCCAGCCTGGGCAACAGAGTTAGACTGTCTCTCAAACCAAAAAAAAAAAGAGCAAATGGGATCAGACTGGAAACAGGAAACAAAGCCAAGAAACCTTACAAACAAAAGAGAATGAGAATTTAGAAATATCCCCAAGAACAGAGCCATTAAGAGCTGAAAATAGCTAACCTAATCTCCAGATCTGTGAAAGGACAGCTCCAGCATTTATTGCCTAGATAAAGGTGTAAGTATAGGGATATACTGTAAAGAAGACTTGGTATTTCCTCACTTTATGTAGAATTTTGAACCAATAAATTTGAAAATGTAAATGAAAAGAATGACATTCTTGGGAAGATATCAATTACCAAAACTAAAAAGAAGTACGTAAAAACCATACAGATCATTAACCACAGAAAAAGAATTACACAGTAGTCAAAGACCTACCCTCCAAAGAGGCTCTAGTCCTAGAAGATTTTATAGGTAATTTCTTTCAAACCTTCAAGAAACAGTTAACTCCTACGGTATTTAGCTGTTTAAGAATATAGAGAAAGATGGAAAACTTTTTTCTTAACATATACAAAAATAAACTCCAAATGAATTAAAAATGTAAATGTATAAACATATTAGATTATATCAAATATTTATATCTAAATGAAACCCAAATGCTATAAAAGGAAATGGCTGACAAACTTAACTACATAAAAACTTTTTTGAAAAGTCATACATGGTAAAAGGATACCATAAGCAAAGTTAAAAGGCAAGAGACAGCTAGGAGAAAGTATCTGACAAAATATCACAAAGAATTAGATAGACTAAATAAACAGTTCCTAGAAAGCAATAAAACAAATTAAAATAATGAAGATATCATCACCTATCAGATTGGCAATAATTTTAAAGATTAAGAATGTTCAGTGTTAGAAAGGTTATACACTGAAAGTGGAATATAAATTGGTACCGGTTTTTAAAATGCACATACCCTTTGACTCAGGAAATCCTTTTAAGAATCTAGCCTATAAAAATCCTTGCACATATGCATATAAATTAAAATGTCCTCCTTAAACTTGTCTCTGAACTTCCTCCAGTTTGTCTTGTATCAAATTGTCCCTTTGCTGGACTACTACCTGTAAGTTTAAATGTTTTATTTCTCCATCTAAGAAAGAAACTAAAAAAAAAGAAAAAAAAAGATCTTGACTTTGAGGTGCTTATACTAAGTCTCTAATTCCTCTCCTTCCATCCTTTCTCAAATCTCTTACAAACATATGACCTTACTTTTCTCTCAAAATTATACTTAGCAAGGTCACCCACACTGCCACATGGTTAAATTCAATGGTCAATTCTCAGTTCTCCTTGAGTGACACTGTTGACTCCCTTCTCTTGGTTTCCTTGGTTTCCTTGGTTTCCTTTCTATCTCACTGGCTCCCTTCTTGGTCTCTTAGATGCAGCTTTCTCACATTCTCAGCCCCTTAACCAAGCTTGAAGTGCCCAGAGGCTGTTCCTGACTTTCTTCTCTGATTTACTCCTAGGTGAGCTGAGGGTTTTAAATTGCTTTAGTAAACTGAAGACTCCAACATTTCTTTCTCCAACCCTGACCTCTCCATTGAAATTCATATTTACATTTCCAGCTGCAGAGATACTCAGCTGAATGTAAATATGAAATTCATACAGAGATACTGAGTATCTCTGGTAGGATGTCTAATAAATTCTCGAATGGAACCTGCCCAAAGCCAGATTCCTAACCTTGCCTACTGCGGTTTTCATCATTTCATTTCATGGCAACTCTAACTTTCCAATTGTTCAGTCCCAAAATTTCAGAGTGATCCTTGACTACTCTCTCTCACTTCATCTTTAATACACACCCAGAATCTAACCATGTCCTACCACCTCTACTGCTACTATCCTGGTCCAAACCACCATCAAACCATGCCTGAATGCCCTCCTAAATAGCTTTCTTGCTTCTGGCCAAAGTCTATTATCAAGAATATAGAGAGATCATTCAAAATGTAAATCAGACTATGCCATGCTTCTGCTCAGAAATTTCCAAAGGCTTGTCACCTCATTCGAAATAAGACAAAAATCCTTACAGTGGGCCCGACAAGGTGGCTCATGCCTGTAAACCCAGCACTTTGGGAGGCCGAGGCAGGAGGATAGCTTGAGCCCAGGAGTTCGAGACCAACCTGGGCAACACAGCGAGACCCCAACTCTATTTTTTAAATCAAAAAAAAATAAATATTTACCTTTTAAAAATCCTTACAGTGGGTTCAAAAAGCTCAACACAATTTGCCCTGACTCCCCATCACCTTCTGTGACTTCATCTCCCACTCTCCCTTGCTTATTTCACTCCAGCCACAATAGCCTCATTGTTCTTCCCCCATGACAACAGGCACATGCCTACCTCCCTTTGGACTTCTCTCCTTCCTAGAATACTCTATTCCTCTCTTCCTCCCTTACCAACATCTTCAGAGCTTATTATGTTACCTTCACCAGATCTCCACTCAAATGTTACCTATTGGTATCTCTCTCCTAACCACCCCATTTTAAAATGCACACCACTCCTCCTCACTCCCTATCTCCTTCCCCACCTTACATTCCTCTATATCAACTAACATGTATTTATTTGTTGCCAGTCTACCTCCAAAAGGCAACTACATGAGAGCAGGAATTTTTGTGATTTGTTCACAAGCACTGCCTGACAGTCAATAAACATTTGTTGAAATAAACTATAACAAAATATTGGAAATAATCTAGATATTCATCGACAGGGAAACAGTTAAATGAATTACAGCATATTCATCCTTGAGAATATTACATGTCTTATAAAAATAAAGAAGTAAATCTATATATAGTGACACACAATAAGAAGGAAAAAGAGAACAGAGAACATTGTATATAACACATAATGTGCCTAATATATGCCATTTGGCTTTAAAAAAAAAAAAGCTATATACATACATGTAGAAAAAAGTCTGGAGGGAGCATACAAAAAACAGACATTTTCTCTGAAAAGAGACAAGGATTAGGGAATAGGTTCAAAGCAGACTCATTTTTTTTAACTCTTCATTCTTCATTGTTTATATTTTATTTCAAAAAGCACATATTAAATTTTTAATAAAAAACATTTAAATAAAGGCACAATAAAGTATTTTGGCTTTTAACAAATACTGTATGTATTTTTTAAAAACACAAAAGGTCTTTATTTAAATGTGAATTTTTTCATCAAATTTTCCTATTAGAAAACATTTCCTTTCTTCAGAAGAACACAGTAGAGATTTTTCCTGCAATTATTCCCTGTCCCTAAGCCCCAATAAACAAGCAGATATTTGTTGTTAGAAAAGGCAAGGGGGACTAAAAAATAAAGGCTCTTCTATTATGAGAAATTCCTCCTAATTCAAGTGATTTCTACTAACATTTTATATAGGCAGTTGCTGAATATTTATTCCTTCCAAAGAAAAAGCGCAGAAATTTCCCTCCATCCCCTTAGCTACTCTGACCCCAGGATCAAGCAATGACTCTATGGTATCAGCAGCAAACACCTGAATAGCACTGATTATGTGCCAGGCACTATTCTAAGCATTCCACATGCACTTGTTCATCCAAACCTCACAGATGAAGAAACTGAGCCACAATGAAGTTAAAGAACATGCCTAAGGTTGTACATGTTAAAATTTCCAAAGAAGAAAATAACTCACCCAGCTCTGCTCCTCACCCTCCTCCCGGGTTCTATAGGTACTCCTCGCCCTTCCACACACTCCTTCTAAAACACTGGCTGCAGAGGTAGAGACAGACGGAGAGGGCGTGAGAAAACTTGCTTCTCTTCACCACTCAGTAGGGTGTGGCTGAGACTAAGGACCTGGGTTGGGGGGATGCCGCCCAGTAACCCTAACAGCCGTTACTGCCACTCAGTCCCTCTTCTCACTGGTTATACAGAAGCCAAAGTACCGATAGCAGAAAAGAAGAGTGCATAGCATCACATACAGAACTGAAGTCATCAGCTACCTCTTTTCTTCAATTCTCCACTTCAGGGTGGCCAATCCAGGCAGAAACCTGGGAGGCACCCCAAATCCAATCAGTCCTGGCAATATGGCTTCCTTAATCTCCTCACACCACAAGCTTTCCTCCATTCTCACTGGCTAGATTATTTCAACAGCCTTTGAGTAGTGTCCCTATTATCAATTTTTCTCCACTCCCAGTTTTAGAATATTACAAAATATGCTTTAAACAGTCTGGTCATGGTACTCCTCTGTTTAAAATTCTGCAACAGTTCCCTACCACATGGAAGATAGTTCCAAACCTCTCAGCATAGATGCAAGGCCCATTATGATGTGGCCCTTGCTTGTCTGCCTAACCTCATCTTTCATGGCTCCCCTCTTTGAATCCTAGAGCTGTGGCCATGATGGCAGTTTTCCAAATGTGCCATGCTCTCTCACTCTCAACTTTGACCTGTGTGACGCTCTAAGCCTGAAACGCCCTTCCAACTCCACTTTGTTCAAATCCTGCTTATCTTTGGAGGTAAAAAATAGGTTTCAGTTCGGCCAATGAAGACTTCTCTGCATGCTCTCCTTCTATGCTCTCTGTCTGGACAAATATAACAACTATAAGCTGTCATGTCACATAAAACACTATCTCTTAATGTATTTTTATTTACTTGACTTCCCTTTTGACTACAAGTTCCTTGAGGGGGGGCTGTGTCATGTTCATGTTGTATCCCCAATGGCTGACACACAAGGTGACTGTATCTCTCAATTTGCCCAAGACAGTTCCACCTTATGCCTGTTGTTTCAGCTTGCCACCAACTCAGCTCCTTTCTTTCTTGTCCCAGTTTGAACAAAAAATTATATGGTTACCCTAAACAACGTAGGTTCTCTGACCCTTATTACCACTTCCCACCCCATTTAGCTAGAGAACAGGAGCATCAGAGGAGTTACCCTTTGCACCAGTCAGGTTTCAACTAGAGAAGCAGAACCAGTAGGAGATACGTATTAACAGAGTTATGGCAAGAAACTGGTTTACATACGGCAAGCTATCAAGGAAGGAACTCATGCTGGACCTCTTGGCTACTAGCTGAAACTGCTGTCTACAAGTGGAATTTCTTCTTTTGGGTCAGGGAAACCTCGGCTCTGCTTCTAAAGCCTTTCAACTCATTGAATCAGGCCCACCCAGATTATTTAGAATAATCTCCCTTACTCAATAGATTATGGATTTTAATCATGGCTTCGAAATACTTTCACAGCAACACCTACATTCATGTTTGACTGAGTATCTGTGGGCTACAGCCAAACCAACTTGAAACATTAAAAAGACAATCACAGCCAGGCACCATGGCTCACACCTGTAATTCCAACACTTTGGGAGACTGACAGGAGGATCACTTGAGCCCAAGAGTTCAAGACCCACCTGGGAAACACAGACAGATCCATCTCTAAAACAGAAAATATTTTTAATTAGCTGGGCATGATGGCATGCACCTGTAGTCCTAGCTACTCAGGAGGCTGAGGTGAGAGAATCACTTGAGTCCAGGAGTTCGAGGCTGCAGTAAGCTATAATTACACTACTGCACTCCAGCCTGGGCAACGGAGCAACGCCTGCAGCCCTTTAAAAAAAAAAAAAAAAAAAAAAAAGACTATTACACTAAGATGTATTCCTGGCATCACAAATATTATTGCTCTGACAATACTTTTCCACAACAAGCTTGTTATTTTGATTATCAGGCTCCCAAGTAACAGAACTAGACTTCAAATTCTAGCTAACAAATGTAGAAGAAATGACAACTTAAAAAAGAATCACGACTTTGCAACCCCTAATGAAATTATAGGTTTAGGCAATGACCACCAATAGATCACTAAAAGTAGGTGAAACACACATATTATGAACCTCCTGATGCGAGCCAATATAACATACACAGCACCATCTGCAAAGCATTTCCAACTCCCAAAAAAGCTGAATCTGAACAATTAGGCCTACAGAGCTAACTTCCATTTTACAGGAAATATAAAGGATAGAGGAACAAATTAACACCACAAGAAAGCAAACAAATATGGAGTGAGAAACACAGTACTCTACAGGACAACTGATCAGGTTTCTATAACAAGTCAATGGCATGAAGCAAAAAAAAATGGGAGAAGAAAGAGGAAGAAGAGATTGAAGAGATTTAAGAGACATAACAACCAAATGAAATACATAGACCTTGTTTGGATCTTGATTCAAATAAACCAAGCATAAAAAGATAGTTCTGTGAGAAAGAAATCTGAACATGGACCAAGTATTAGATGACACCAACAGATTATTGATAATTCTGTCATGTATGATAACAGCAATATAGTTATATAAGAAAATTTCCCCGTCTTTTGAGGATGCACACTGAAGTATAGAGGGGTAAAATTATGTAACATTTTGAATTTGCTTTAAAAAAAAAAAAAGTAGCCTCCACGAATTATTACAACTTTGAGAGAAAAGAACCTTATGTACATTATTTCTATAGTGAAATTAGATGGCTAACCACAAACTAGCTTTTAGAATACAACTCAGTTCATATATAGGGGAATAACTAAAGAGAAGGTGTCATCTAGAATATTTAAGCAGCTCCATTATATCTCATTTCAATTCCAGATATAACTGGGGTGAGGAAGAGGAAGGTTACTGGGTGCTCACTACATCTGTGATAGTTGCTGAACATATAGTCTCAAATGAGGTTTGTATTACTAACACTTCCAACAAAAGGCTGACATTCTGAAGTGTCTATTTATTTCAAGAGTATCACAAATTCCTTTTTTTTTTTTTTTTTTTTTTTTTTGAGGTAGAGTCTTGCTCTCTTGCCCAGGCAGTGGCTCAATCTCAGTTCACTGCGACCTCTGCCTCCCAAGTTCAAGCAATTCTCCTGCCTCAGCCTCCCGAGTAGCTGGGATTACAGGTGCACACCACCATGCCCAGCTAATTTTTGTACTTTTTTAGGAGAGACAGGGTTTCACCATGTTGGCCAGGCTGTCTCGAAATCCTGACCTTGTGATCCGCCCACCTCAGCCTCCCAAACTGCTGGGATTACAGGTGTGAGACACTGATCCCAGCAAATTCCCTTCTTTAAAAAAAAAAAAAAAATCCTAATTTCTTGTATTTTTACCTGTCCCTTAAAAATGTAGGCAAAATAAACAAATAAATAAACACCCAAGAGTAATGCCAAATAAAAAACTAAAAAAAGACATATGCAACACAAAGATTTTTTCAAGCCTCTATGAATCAATTTAACAACAACAAAAAAAAGTACACACAATCGAAAAGAAAAATGGGCAAAGAAAATCAACAGTTCACAAATAATCCAGATGACCAATAAGCATAAAGAAAGCTACTCAACCTTACTGATAATTAAGGAAACATAAATTGCTAGAATATGATGCCATTTTAAAAATTAAAGAGATTAATAGTACTAAAATGGACAAAGGTGAGCTGAGAACAGCCTCCCATTCACTATTAGTCAGGGTATAAATTAGTTTAGCATTTTTGTGGGGCAATCTGCACCATGCTTCAAAATCACCTATGTACACCTCCTTTGACCTAGTAATTTTACTTCTCAAAGTATATTTTAACACAAGATAATGTTTAAGGACTTCCACTGCAATGATCTTTAAAACAGTAAACTTTAAAACAGAACAACCAACACATCCATTATTAGAACCTGGTTAAATAAATTATGGTATGCCCACCTATTAAAATACTCTACAGTAGTGAAAAGGTACGAGGTACAGCTTAGAAAGATTCCTAAGATATATTAAATGAACAAAAGTTGAAGAACAGCATGTATAATACATCCTATTTATTTATTTATTTGAGATGAAGTTTCGTTTCTGTTGCCCAGGCTGGAGTTCAGTGGTGCGATCTCAACTCACTGCAACCTCCCCTACTGGGTTCAGGTGATTCTCCTGCCTCAGCCTCCCAAGTAGGTGGGATTTCAGGCATCCACCACCATGCCTGGCTACTTTTTTCTTTTTTTTTTTTTTTTTTGTATTTTTAGTAGAGATGAGGTTTCACCACGTTGGCCAGGCTGGTCTCAAACTCCTGACCTCAGGTGATCTGCCCGCCTCAGCCTCCCACAGTGCTGGGATTAGAGGTGTGAGCCACCATACCCAGGCCATCCTATTTATTTTGAAGAAAATAAGATATATGAGTATGGAGGCATATTTGTATGGTATATGCATATAAGTTTTCTTAAAGGATCCAAAAGAAGCTGTTAACTGTGGTCACTTCTGGGAAACAAAACGCAAGAAAGTGAGGAAGTACATTTTGTTACACTCTCTGAATTACAAGATATGTAACATAACACTTAAGCTTATAAAAACTTCAATCATCTCAAATTTTGAAATTTACTTTATTCTCAAACATACCAGATAAAAATGTCATTTCCCTCTACTTAGCAGCAACAATTAAACCTACGTTCTTTACCACTATTACATTCAAAGAACCATATAAATGTTTTTTCTACCCCTAAATTGTCTAGCCACCAAGTGGCTATTTTCCTCTATTCTCATGGTAAAAAAGCCTCCTCTGGCCTGCTTGCTACATGGCTAAACATCCCAGTCAACTGGTTTAAAGATGCTTTTGCAAGTTCTCATCTTCTCTTCCTGCCCCCTAGCCAAACATTCTAGCTCTAGGCCTAGTGAACATTCATTCCTAACGAAATTCACAAAAGACATAAATTAATGCTACCCAACCTCAACAGGTCCTCTGTCAGTTGCCTGACAGTTCCTTTATTTATCCCTGATACCTCCTCAGCACTTACTGCACAATGTCATGTAAATGAATAATATTTACTGAGCATTTACCACATGCCAGTCTCTAAGGACTCTCTTATTCAATAGATATTTAATTAGCCTCTATGATAGGCAGCCCTGATGCTTGGAAGATAATAGTAAGCAAAAACTTGCCTGCTCTGTACTTACTGTTTAGTGTGGATGATAGACACTAATCAAAGAATCACGGAAATATAAAATTACAACAGTAATATGAAGAAATAAATTGTGCTATGAGATAGTGGACATGACTTAATCTGAGGGAAGACAGAATGCTTCCTCAAGAAAGCACTCGATGACAGAGACGAGTTAAGCAGACAAAAACTGTAGTGCGGGCGAGGAGAGTTCTCACAACTCTACGACTGGGCACTAAAATTAGCTTCACTTTACAGATGGCACAACAGAAACAGGTCACAGGGCTGGTAAGTGGTAAAGCTCGGCAGAATGGAACTCAAATCGAATGGAGGAGGAGCATCCCCCACAAATCCCATCAGTGGATTTGTGTAGGATGCTCTCTGGACAAAATCTTTTATACAATGTAAAAGGTTTGTTCCTCCCTGAAAGTCTATTCCCGTAACCCTTCCAGCCTTAACTCCCATCTTTACCCTATTCCCCAACGTCACACTCAACTTCTGTTCCTGTCACTAATCCACGTGACCAGAATCTCCAATTTCCTTAGCAATGTTCAGTAGGCCTGGAGCAACGTTACACTCAACTTCTGTTCCTGTCACTACTCCACATGACTAGAATCTCCAACTTCCTTAGCAATGTTCAGTAGGCCTGGAGCTACTGAACATGGGGCATTAGCAAATGGCCACAGAGGAAAGAGGACTGGCAAAAGCATCTTTAAAACAGCTAACTGGGAGATGTGACCATGAAGGAAGGGAACTGAGGTGCTATCATAGCCCTTTCCCTCTACTTGGAATACCCGTGTTCCTCCGTTTTGCATTGCTATGCAGGAATACCTGAGGTTGGGTAATTTAATAAAGAAAAGAGGTTAGATTTGGCTCCCAGTTCTGCAGGCTACACAACAAGCACGGTACCAGCATCTGCTTTTGGTGAGATAAAGGGGGAGCAGACATGTGACATGGCGGGAGAAGCGGCAAGAGACAGAAGAGGAGCTTCCATGCTCTTTTAAACAACCAGCGCTAGGAGTGAACTAACAGAGTGAGAACTCAACTCATTACCTCAAGGACAAAACCAAGACATTCAGTCTGCCTCCATGACCCAAATATCTCCCACCGGGCCTACCTCCAACACTGGAAGTCACATTTCAACAAGAGATCTGGAGGAGACACACACCCAAATCATATCAACCTCCTCTTCATAACTGTCTCCATTTTCTTGGCCTATCAATCCTTTAAAACCCACATCAAATGCTCCCTCCTCTATAAAGGTGTCCATACCTCCCAAACAAAGGTAGTCTCCTCTTCCTCTTTGCTCCCAAGTTTCTCTGAATATAACTGTAATACAGTTATCACACTGCTGTGCAACTATATGCTTGACTTAACGTAATGACATATCTATCAATAACACTCCTCAAGTTCTTGATAAATCCAAAGGTGTCAATCCTCACTTCACCCGATCCATCAGCTGCACTACTCTACTCTAAATTCCACAACACCAGACTCAAAATTGTCCTTGTCCCTCACTGGCTGCTCAGGCTGTCTCATTTGGTGGTTATTCCTCATTTTCCTAACTTGTTAATGTTAAAATGCCTAAGGACTCAGGCCTTGTGCCCCTTCTCTTTTCTGCCTACATTTACTCTTTTAACGACTGTCTCTGGTCTCACAACTTTAAATACCATCTGTTCACTGACAACTCTCAAATGTCTGTTTCCAGCAATGACCACTCTGAAGTCCGGAATGAACATACTTAACTGCCTACTCAACATCTCCGCTTAGATGACTAACAGACATTACAAACTTATCACCTCCTTAACTGAACTCCGAATCTTCCCACAAACCTGCCCCTCCCACAGTTTTCTATTTCTCAGTTAACGGCAATTTCATTCTTCTAGTTGCTCAAGCCCCAAACTTTGACAATAACCTTATTCTTACAATTCACTTTCAATCTGTAAGCAATTCTATTGGCTTTTCCTAGAAAATACATCTAAAATTAAACTGCTTCTCCATCTTCACTTCTTTCCAATTAAGATGTTATCATCTCATCTGAACTACAACACCTCCATGATTAGTCTCATGGTTTTCACGTACCCCACCCCACAACAAACTATTCTTAACACAGAAGCCACAGAAGATTCTATTAAAACCTAAGTCAGGCCAGGCGCAGTGGCTGACGCCTGTAATCCCAGCACTTTGGGAGGCCAAGACAGGCAGATCACCTGAGGTCAGAAGTTCAAGACCAGCCTGGCCAACATGGTGAAACCCCATTTCTACTAAAAATACAAAAAAAATTAGCCGGGCGTGGTGACACGTGCCTGTAATCCCAGCTACTTAGGAGGCTGAGGCAGGAGAATCGTTGGAACCCAGGAGGCGGAGGTTGCAGTGAGCTGAGATTGCACCACTGCACTCCAGCCTGGGCAACAGAGCCAGACTCCGAAAGAAAAGAAGTGGGTGGGGTGAGGTGGGGTGGGGCGGGGCGGGGCAGGGCAGGGCAGGAAAGGAAACAAAAGAAAACAAAAGAACAGACAATAAAGTAAAGTAAAACAAAATAAAACATAAAGTAAAATAAAATAAACCTAAGTCAGATCATGTCACTCCTCTGCTCTTACCTTTCCATTGGTTATTTACTCACTGGGCTATTCCTCAAGGTAAGATTCATGTCGAGGTACATTTTGAACACATCACTAACATAATGTCTTGTCATGTATTAGGTATTTAGCAACTATTTGTTAACTAACTAAAACCAACCAAAGTAACCTAAGACCTAATTTTGGAAACTCTTAATATCAGATTACAGTTTGAGCTTACAGATAATAGAAAGTCACCACATGGATCCAAACAAACATATGATCATGTACGTTCTGGGGCTCTTCCCATCTCTACACCAAATAATTATACACAGTTATGAACTAAGCTTGAGAATAAATCCAACATGATTGTGTTTTGGAACTTGAGAGCCACTTGCTGTTGCTGCACCAGAATTCTATCACTCGTAATGAATTACTGGAATGGCTTTTTTGCACTGCATTATCTCAGGAGAAAATAACAATGAAATGTACACACAAGTTCTCAATAAATATTGCTGTCTTGGGCAAACAGTGACTCCATGTTAGTATTGTCTGTGACTCTCCTTCAGTCTCACAGTACAATTCCTGAGTACATACAGACTTCTTCCTTTTCTAAAAAAGATATTAACATCTAAAAATAAATGTATCCAGAAGTCTAATAATAGAGGAGTATATAAATTATGAGGATATTGCTCAAGATTGAGATGAATAACTACATTAGATTAAATTTACTTCTATTCAGTGTTTAATTCAAAGCATTTCCAAAATTACAGCAATCAAGCAGCAAAATTACCTTCCAAAACATATGGAAGTGGCTTATTACAATCACCTCATTTCTTAAATAACAGTATATGGGGTTGCTGCATAGATTAAATAAATAATATAGATAAAAGCCATCAGAACAGGGCCTGGCTCAGCCCTCAATACATTAGATAGTATTTTACCAAAAGTGAAAGTTATCAAATACTCTAATCCATTGTGGACTATGTAGAGCTATGCTTGAAGGGTCAACTGTTTGGAAACAGTAGCTGAGATAATACATATGAAGAGCCATTTGGAAAGGTAAAAGCAGTTAAGAAAAAAAATTGCATTACTTCTGAACTGTGATACATACAACACAGCTAACTGAAGGCAGCTGTAGTATCTTTTGACTGAGAATTTTGTTTTATTTTGAAAAACCATTATTCACACTTATCATTATCTTTCAACAAAACAATGAGTTCTATCATTTCCACTAAACGCAAATACTTCTCTGTACTTCGACAGGGCTAATCTGTTAATTTTGAATCAAAAATACAGGGTTAAATAACTAAAAGTATAATTGGATTGTTTGTAACACAAAGGGTAAGTGCCTGAAGGGATGGATGCCCCATTTTCCATGTGATTATTACACATTGCCTGCCTGTATCAAAACATCTCGTGTACCCCATAAATATATACACCTACTATGTAACCACAAAAATTTTAAATTTAATTTTTTTAAAAATCACGGTTAAGTCTTGGTTCTGTCTACCATCAGACAGTACCAATGGGTTAATAAGTGGATAGCAGACATCTCATTGCGACAAATACGTCTGTATCAAGCCAAAACTGAATTGTATTCAGCAAACATGAAGACATTAAAGGTATTTTCAAGCAAGTTTTAGTTACACTGAACTTTCCCGGGTCATCAAGAAAAACTGCTCTCTTGGATTACCCACCACAGATTTCAGCTAAAGGTCGAAATTAGCCCACTATCTCAGACGGGCTAATACTGCAGCGGCAGGCAGTCTGTGAATGTGAATGATAAACGGAGCTAACACAGTAAAGTGACTCCCCTAGACGTCCCACTTTAGCCTCTCTCCTTACGCAAGATTTGAAGACAGCTGAAAATTGTGAAGTCATGTTTTTTTTGTTGTTGTTGTTTTTAATTTTTTCGTCTTCCAAGAGTTGAGAAGGGGGTGGTTAACAAACGAAGAAAAAGAGAAAGACCGGAGCAAGAGAGAGAAATGAGGGGCCGGGGTAAGCCAAAGCCTGCAAGCAGCCCCAAAACAAGCGGAAGTGGGGGACCTGCAGCAATGCTGCCCCAGCGAAGAGCTGTGAGACACTGCATTCCTGGAAGGCTATGCAGCCAAACTCCCATTCTCTCAGTCTGCCCAGAGGATTACAGGGGAATCCCAGGAGAGGAAAAGCGGAGTTAAACAGGAGGAGGAGAAAAACTGAAAGTACAACTTTGAAAAATACCTCAGGGCCTTCGACTACAGTCTCCGGAAAGCGGTCGGGCAACGATGACGACAATGACGCGCCGGCTGTGCCCGCGCCGAGGGGCGCTTTCCGATGATCTCACGCTGCTCGCCACGCCCCCGCTCCTTCGCTCTTCTCTAAAGGCAAATCTCAAAATGAGTAGCTCGGGGCCATGTTGTGGGAGAGGATTGGGGCGGCACTCTGGGAACCTTTGTCTACATTTGTACCCGGCCAACACTCAGCCCAAATACAGGTTGAGTGTATTTAACCAGGAAAGAAATCTTAGTTACTGAAACTTTGTATTTTTACTTTCCCGGGAGCTTTTCCAGGGCCCTCACTGTTACTACGCTTTTATTGTCTGCCTCAAGATCAGCGTCTTAGAGCAGCTTCCCAGATTATCCGTGGGGAAGAATGGGTTGTTTTTCCAATCTGTCAGTAAAAGATACTTCTATAATACAGTAAAAATGAATTAGTAGAAAAATGGGGAAAATATGTGCAAAATACAAGCCCAAATTTTTTATTATTAGTTTCAGTAAATGTAAAATTGCATTTCAACGTATGCAATCAGAAGAAACATAATAGAAAATAAAGGCATTAACAGAAACTGTACATATTGTTCGTTGAAAGTTTAGTATAAGCGATTGAGCATTGTCTTAACATTTGTAACTTGTCATTCCATGATCGTAATTTGATAAAAATTTATGCCTGAGTTGTCCATATATTAAATGCATGTAAAAGCATTTTGAACAAGCACCATGTATGTAATATTTAAAGTTTGGGGGAGGTCACAAGATGGCCGAATAGGAACAGCTCCAATCTGCAGCTCCCAGTGTGAGTGAGGCAGAAGACAGGTGATTTCTGCATTTCCAACTGAGGTACCAAGTTCATCTCACTAGGGCTTCTCAGACAGTGGGTGGAGCCCACAGAGCAGGGCGGGGCATGACCTCACCTGGGAAGCACAAGGGGTCCGGGAATTCCCTTTCCTGGCAAAGGGAAACCGTGATAGACCATAACTGGAAAATCAGTACACTCCCACCCTAATACTGCATTTTTCCAGCGGTCTTAGCAAACGGCACACCAGGAGATTATATCCCGTGCCAGGATCGGAGGGTCCCACACCCACAGAGCCTTGCTCACTGCTAGCACAGCAGTCTGAGATCGAACTGCAAGGCAGCAGCGAGGCTCAGGGAGGGACATCTGCCATTACTGTGGCTTGAGTAGGTAAACAAAGTGGCTGGGAAGCTGGAACTGGGTGGAGCCCACCGCAGCTCAAGGAAGCTTGCCTGCCTCTGTAGACTCCACCTCTGGGGGTGGGGCATAACTGAAAAAAAGACAGCAGAAACTTCTGCAGACTTAAACGTCCCTATCTGACAGCTTTGAAGAGAGTACTGCTTCTCCCAGCGCGGAGTTTGAGATCTGAGAACGGACAGACTGCCTCCTCAAGTGGGTCCCTGACCCCTGAGTAGCCTAACTGGAGACACCTCTCTGTAGGGGCCAACTAACAATTCATACAGGTGGGTGCCCCTCTGAGATGAAGCTTCCAGGGGAAGGATCAGGCAGCAACATTTGCTGTTCTGCAGCCTCCGCTGGTGATTCCCAGGCAAACAAGGTCTGGAGTGGACCTCCAGCAAACTCCAGCAGACCTGCAGCTGAGGGTCCTGACTGTTAGAAGGAAAACTAACAAACAGAAAGGACATCCACACCAAAACCCCATCTGTATGTCACCATCATCAAAGACCAAAGGTAGATAAAACCACAAAGATGGGGAGAAATCAGAGCAGAAAAGCTGAAAATTCTAAAAATCAGAGTGTCTCTTCTCCTCCAAAGGAACACAGCTCCTCGCCAGCAATGGAACAAAGCTGGATGGCGAATGACTTTGAAAAGTTGAGAGAAGAAGGCTTCAGATGATCAGTAGTAACAAACTTCTCCGAGCTAAAGGAGGATGTTCAAACCCATCGCAAAGAGCTAAAAACCTTGAAGAAAGATTAAACGAATGACTAACTAGAAAAAACAGTGTAGAGAAGTCCTTAAATGACCTGATGGAGCTGAAAACCATGGCACAAGAACTATGTGACACATGCACAAGCTTCAGTAGCCGATTTGATCAAGTGGAAGAAACAGTATCAGTGATTGAAGATCAAATGAATGAAATGAAATGAGAAGTTTAGAGAAAAAAGAATAAAAAGAAATGAACAAAGCCTCCAAGAAATATGGGACTATGTGAAACGACCAAATCTACATCTGATTTGTGTACCTGAAAGTGACGGGGAGAATGGAACCAAGTTGGAAAACACTCTTCAGGACATTATTCAGGAGAACTTCCCCAATCTAGCAAAGCTGGCCAGCATGCAAATTCAGGAAATACAGAGAACACCACAAAGATACTCCTTGAGAAGAGCAACTCCAAGACACATCACTATCAGATTCACCGAAGTTGAAATGAAGGAAAAAATGTTAAGGGCAGCCAGAGAGAAAGGTTGGGTTACCCACAAAGGGAAGCCCATCAGACTAATAGCAGATCTCTCGGCAGAAACTCTACAAACCAGAAGAGAGTGGGGGCCAATATTCAACATTCTTAAAGAAAAGAATTTTCAACCCAGAATATCATATCCACCCAAACTAAGCTTCATAAAGGAAGGAGAAATAAAATCCTTTACAAACAAACAAATGCTGAGAGATTTTGTCACCGCCAGGCCTGCCTTACAAGAGCTCCTGAAGGAAGCACTAAACACAGAAAGGAACAACTGGAACCAGCCACTGCAAAAACATGCCAAATTGTAAAGACCATCAATGCTAGGAAGAAACTGCATCAACTAACAAGCAGAATAACCAGCTAACATCATAATGACAAGATTAAGTTCACACATAACAATATTAGCCTTAAATGTAAACAGGCTAAATGCTCCAATTAAAAGACACAGACTGGCAGTTTGGATAAAGAGTCAGGACCCATCAGGTGCGGTATTCAGGAGACCCATCTCACGTGCAGAGACACACATAGGCTCAAAATAAAGGGATGGAGGAAGATCTACCAAGCAAATGGAAAACAAAAAAAAAGCAGGGGTTGCAATCCTAATCTCTGATAAAACAGACTTTAAACCAACAAAGATCAAAAGAGACAAAGAAGGCCACTACATAATGGTAAATAGATCAGTTCAAATAGAAGAGCTAACTATCCTAAATATATAGGCACCCAATACAGGAGCACCCAGATTCATAAAGCAAGTCCTTAGAGACCTATAAAGAGACTTAGACTCCCACACAATAATACTGGGAAACTTTAACACCCCACTGTCAATATTAGACAGGTCAATGAGACAGAAAGTTAACAAGGATATCCAGGAATTGAACTCAGCTCTGCACCAAGCAGACCTAATAGACATCTACAGAACTCTCCACCCCAAATCAACAGAATATACATTCTTCTCAGCACCACATCACACTTTTTCCAAAACTGACCACATAGTTGGAAGTAAAGCACTCCTCAGCAAATGTAAAAGAACAGAAATTATAACAAACTGTCTCTCAGACCACAGTGCAATCAAACTAGAACTCAGGATTAAGAAACTCACTCAAAACCACACAACTACATGGAAACTGAAAAACCTGCTCCTGGATGACTACTGGGTACATAACAAAATGAAGGCAGAAATAAAGATGTTCTTTGAAACCAATGAGAACAAAGACACAACATATCAGAATCTCTGGGACACATTTAAAGCAGGGTGTAGAGGGAAATTTATAGCACTAAATGCCCACAAGAGAAAGCAGTAATGATCCAAAACTGACCCCCTAACTTCACACTTAAAAGAACTAGTGAAGCAAGAGCAAACAAATTCAAAAGCTAGCAGAAGGTAAGAAATACCTAAGATCAGAGCAGAAATGAAGGAGATAGAGACACAAAAAAAACCTTCAAAAAATCAGTGAATCCAGGAGCTGGGTTTTTGAAAAGATCAACAAAATGGATAGACCGCTATCAAGACTTATAAATAAAAACACAGAGAACAATCAAATAGACGCAATAAAAGATGATAAAGGGGATATCACCACCGATCCCACAGAAATACAAACTACCATCAGAGAATACTATAAACACCTCTATGCAAATAAACTAGAAAGTCTAGAAGAAATGAATAAATTCCTGGACACATACACCCTCTCAAGACTAAACCAGGAAGAAGCTGAATCCCTGAATAGACCAATAACATGTTCTGAAGTTGAGGCAATAATTAATAGCCTACCAACCAAAAAAAAATCCAGGACCAGACGGTTAACAGCCGGATTCTACCAGAGGTACAAAGAGGAGCTGGTACCATTCCTTCTGAAACTATTCCCATCAATAGAAAAAGAGGGAATCCTCCCTAATGCATTTTATGAGGCCAATATCATTCTGACACCAAAGCCTGGCAGAGACACAGCAAAAAAAAAAAAAAAGAGAATTTTAGACCAATATCCCCGATGAACAATTGATGTTAAAATCCTCAATAAAATACTGGCAAACCAAATCCAACAGCACGTCAAAAAGCTTATCCACCACGATCAAGTTGGCTTGATCCCTGGGATGCAAAGCTGGTTCAACATACAGAAATCAATAAACGTAATTCATCATATAAACAGAACCAAAGACAAAGACCACATGATTATCTCAATAGATGCAGAAAAGGCCTTGGCAAAATTCAACAGCCCTTCATGCTAAAAACTCTCAATAAACTAGGTATTGATGGGATGTATCTCAAAATAATAAGAGCTGTTTATGACAAACCCTCAGCCAATATCATACTGAATGGGCAAAAACTGGAAGCATTCCCTTTGAAAACTGGCACAAGACAGGGATGCCCTTTCTCACCACTCCTATTCAACATAGTGTTGGAAGTTCTGGCCAGGACAATCAGGCAAGAGAAAGAAATAAAGGGTATTCAATTAGGAAAAGAAGAAGTCAAATTGTCTCTGTTTGCAGATGACATGATTGCATACTTAGAAAACCCCATCGTCTCAGCCCAAAATCTCCTTAAGCTGATAAGCAACTTAAGCAAAGTCTCCAGATACAAAATCAATGTGCAAAAATCACAAGCATTCCTACACACAAATAGCAGACAAACAGACAGCCGAATCATGAGTGAACTCCCATTCACAATTGCTTCAAAGAGAATAAAATACTTAGGAATCCAACTAACAAGGAATGCGAAGGACCGCTTCAAGAAGAATTACAAACCACTGCTCGATGAAATAAAAGAGGACACACAAAAAAGGAAGAACATTCCATGCTCATGGATAGGAAGAATCAATATTGTGAAAATGGCCATACTGCCCAAGGTAATTTATGGATTCAATGCCATCCCCATCAAGCTACCAATGACTTTCTTCACAGAATTGGAAAAAACTACTTTAAAGTTCATATGGCACCAAAAAAGCGCCTGCATTGCCAAGACAATCCTAAGCCAAAAGAACAAAGCTGGAGGCATCACACTACCTGACTTCAAACTATACTACAAGGCTACAGTAACCAAAATAGCATGGTACTGGTACCAAAACAGAGATATGGACCAATGGAACAGAATAGAGCCCCCAGAAATAATACCACACATCTACAACCATCTGATCTTTGACAAACCTGACAAAAACAAGAAATGGGGAAAGGATTCCCTATTTAATAAATGGTGCTGGGAAAACTGGCTAGCCATATGTGGAAAGCTGAAACTGAATCCCTTCCTTACACCTTATACAAAAATTAATTCAAGATGGATTAGAGACTTAAATATTAGACCTAAAACCATAAAAACCCTAGAAGAAAACCTAGGCAATACCATTCAGGCCATAGGCATGGGCAAGGACATCATGACTAAAACACCAAAAGCAATGGCAACAAAAGTAAAAATTGACAAATGGGATCTAATTAAACTAAAGAGCTTCTGAACAGCAAAAGAAATTACCATCAGAGTGAACAGGCAACCTACAGAATGGGAGAAAATTTTTACAATCTAACCGTCTGGCAAAGGGCTAATATCCAGAATCTACAAATAACTTAAACAAATTTACAAGAAAAAATCAACCTCATCAAAAAGTGGGCAAAGGATATGAACAGACACCTCTCAAAAGAAGACATTTATACAGCCAACAGACACATGAAAAAATGCTCATCATCACTAGCCATCAGAGAAATGCAAATCAAAACCACAATGAGATACCATCTCACACCAGTTACAATGGTGATCGTTAAAAAGTCAGGAAACAACACGTGGGAGAGGATGTGGAGAAATAGGAATGCTTTTACACTGTTGGTGGGACTGTAAACTAGTTCAACCATTGTGGAAGACACTGTGGTGATTCCTCAAGGATCTAGAACTAGAAATACCATTTGACCCAGTCATTCCATTACTGGGTATATACCCAAAGGATTATAAATCATGCTGCTATAAAGACACATGCACTTGTATGTTTATTGCAGCACTATTCACAATAGCAAAGACTTGGAACCAACCCAAATGTCCATCAATGATAGACTGGATTAAGAAAATGTGGCACATATACACCATGGAATACTATGCAGCCATAAAAAGTGATGAGTTCATGTCCTTTGTAGGGACATGGACGAAGCTGGAAACCATCATTCTGAGCAAACTGTCACAAGGACAGAAAACCAAACACTGCATGTTCTCACTCATAGGTGGGAATTGAACAATGAAAACACTTATACAAAAGGTGGGGAACATCACACACTGGGGCCTGTTGTGGGGTGGCGGGAGTGGGGAGGGATAGCATTAGGAGATATACCTAATGTAAATGAGGAGTTAATGGGTGCAGCACATCAACATGACACATGTATACATATGTAACAAACTTGCACATTGTGCACATGTACCCTAGAACTTAAAGTATAATAATAAAAAATAAGATAAAATAAAAAATGAAAGAAAGAAGGAAAGAAGAAAGAAAGAGAGAGAGAAAAAAGAAAGAAAGAAAGAAAGAAAGAAAGA
Source organism: Macaca fascicularis (assembly GCF_037993035.2). Lineage (NCBI taxonomy): Eukaryota > Metazoa > Chordata > Mammalia > Primates > Cercopithecidae > Macaca > Macaca fascicularis. Next base: position 53,851,417 of record NC_088387.1, on the reverse strand, counting down.
AAAAGAAAGAAAAAGAAAGAAAGAAAGAAGAAAAGAAAAGAAGAAAAAATGGTCATATCTGTAGATCTTCTGATTGGACTTAGAGAAATATAGATTAAAAACAAAAATTAAAAATATGCCCAAGATTTAAACTCAAAGTTATCAATTGTGGTTTTATTGATTAGGTATAAAAATAGAGTTAAGTGCAGTTTAATGATATATAGAGTGGATGCCTTAATAAGCTATGGTTTCATTGATGAGAATCTGTGCAGCCATTCATAATTATTAAAATAAAATAGAACAGCATAAAAGAAAAATCCTATAGTATATTGTTAAAGAAAAGCAAGTTATAAAATACAATGATTTCATTTTGTTTTTTTAAGTATAAATATATCAATGTAAAAAGGTATTTATATTTTATCCTTATCAATATGGTAAATTCCTGGTACTCTAATGAATGACAAAACTATAATTATATCAAGTGTTCACAGAAAATAAGGATTTGCTGGAAAATAATAAAATGTACTACACTTGAAAAAAAAAAAAGAAAGGCAAAGAGCTTTAAATTGCTAATTTACTGGGAAAAATAATTAAGTTTTTACATTCATACCACCATAAAAGAGAAAATATACTTCATGATTTTGTTGAATAATACCTTTCATTTGTATGGTAACTAAACTATTTATTATATATTAAAATCAAGACTGTTATTTGGGCTATTTACTTTTCAATTCTTAAAGTCAGATAATAAAATGAAATATAAACTTCACAATAAAATTTCTAAAAGGCAAAAAAAATAAAGTTTTTAAGTAGCAAATAAGCTCGTTCCTGATGATTGTATAGTTGGATTAAAGACAGTGCTTCTTGCAGAGCTTACAGAGGATAGCATATATTTTAAACATCTCCTCCGTTTTAACACTGTGGTGGGCACCAGTCTCCCATCACTACATTGATAGAAATGAAAGGGAACATTTTAAAGCTGTTTTAGCAAACCAAGGATGTTCATTTTTAACTACAATAAAACAAATCATGTCATATTTTCAGAATTCATATTTAGTCCTTCATCAGTTGCCATTTCCAACAATTTATCCTTTAAAGTTGTCATTATGTTTAAATTGTATTTTGATAAAATAAATCAATTCCAGATTTTAGACATTGTTAGGATCACGATTACTAAACTAAGCTGAAAATATCACAAATTTTAATGTGGTCGTACTGCACATGACTAGTACACAGTTCATATGACATGGGACTCACCATATGAGTTCAGCAACATCCAAACTAATTTATGTCGTATTCAAGATAACCGGTTCACTGATCACCATCGTTTCAGCAATGTACAATTCCTATACAATTCTCTAAGTGATTCTTCTCAATTTCTGCACTCATCTTCTGGAGAGGTAATAACAAATAACTCATGGACACACTTATCCATAGACCATATTTTGAGCAGTGCTGTCCTAAAGAGTTAGGTACAAACTTCACCACAAAGACTAAAGACCTGGGAAGACTTAAATATCACTCAAAATAACTCAGAATCTGACAGCTTATCCTGATAATGAGGCTTTAATGCAAATTGTCACACCTTGTGTCATTTGAGTCCTTCAGGAAGAAAACACTGAAATGGTGTTAGGAGTACAAGAGGTTAGGGGCAGGGGGCACGTCTCTGAAAAATAAAATGTTACTTCTCTGATCCTCAGTTTCCCCTTCTGGAAAATAAAACCAATAATGGTATCTATTTCTTAGGTACTATGAGGATAAAATGAGACAATGTGTTTCAATGTTAATCCTAGTGCAAGGCACAAAGTAAACACTTAATAAACGTTAATAAACATTATGAGTAACAGCAGTAGTGGTATTGTGTTATCACTATAACGGAGGAAATTAGAAACTTCTGATGTCGAATTTCGGAAGTTTGTTAAACCTTAGTGTTCAAATTATGAGCAATGAAATTGACTCCCAAACAATATCAGAGTAAAATATTAGAATTCTTTCTATTTTCTGAGTGATAGCATAAGAAAATCACCATCGTACAGATGTCATAACAATAATTTACTTAGGTGAGACTCATCAATAGATTCTGAAATTATTGTGTTTGATGGGGAACAGGATATTTATACCACCTTAAATCATCACTTTTTTTTTTTTTTTTTTTTTTTTTTTTTTTTGAGACGGAGTCTTGCTCTGTGGCCCAGGCTGGAGTGCAGTGGCCGGATCTCAGCTCACTGCAAGCTCCGCCTCCCAGGTTTACGCCATTCTCCTGCCTCAGCCTCCCGAGTAGCTGGGACTACAGGCGCCCGCCACCTCGCCCGGCTAGTTTTTTTGTATTTTTTTTTTTTAGTAGAGACGGGGTTTCACCGTGTTAGCCAGGATGGTCTCGATCTCCTGACCTCGTGATCCACCCGTCTCGGCCTCCCAAAGTGCTGGGATTACAGGCTTGAGCCACCGCGCCCGGCCCACATATTATTTTTGAATTAACTTTATAGTAGATAAATCTGCTAGACCTAGAACCAAGTTAACATAGACATAGAACCAAGTTCTAACACAGACATAGAACCAATGAGACATAGAACCAAGTTCTATGTTAACATCACTCATAATGGGGCAAACTGAAGTCATGTGCCTCCTTTTGTGATATGCCAGGAAAGCCTGCAACATTGCTTCCAAACAGCTTCCAAACAGCTACTACCTGAATCTGATCCTCAGGAAATATCAAACACACTCAAATTAAGGAATGATACTTTGTTGTTGTTGTTGTTTTTACAGATGAATCTCACTCTGTCACCCAGGCTGGAGAGCAGTGGCATGATCATAGATCATTACAGCTTACAACTCCTTGACTAAAGCGCTCCTCCATTTTCAGCCTCCCGAGGAGCTGGGACCACAGGGGTGTGCCACCATGCCCAGCTTTTTAAAAAAATTTTTGTTTTTGTTTTTGATTTTTAGAGAGCCGAAGTCTCACTATATTGCCCAGGCTAGTCTTGAACTCCTGGTACTATGAGTGATCCTCCTGCCTCAGCCTCTCAAAGTGCTGGAACTGCAGGTGTATGCCATCATGGCCAGCTGAATATTCTTTAGACAACAACAACAACAACAACAACAACAAAAACTGGAATATATCTCAGAATGTTAATGTCATGAAAGAAAAAAAAAAGGGCTGGAGAACTAGATTTAAAAAGTAAGAGACATGACAGCTAAAGACAATGTGTGGTCCTGGATTGGATCCCAAATCAATAAAAAGAAACTTAATAAATCATATTATTGGAGCAATTGGAGAAAATTGTAGATAGATTGCATATTGAATAATAGTTTCAAATCAGTATTTTCTGAATTTTATCACTGTACTGTGGTATGTTAGAGAATAGTCTTGCTCCTAGGAGATGCAAACTGAAGTATTTAGATTGGTGATAGAGAAGTATTGTCTGCAATTTACTCCCAAGTGGTTCAGAAAAATGTTTAATAGCAATATTAATAATAGTAATAATATGTGGAGAGAGATATCAAATGTGGCAAAATGTTTGGTTCATAATTGGCAAATCTAGGTCAAGAGTATGTCAGAGTTCATTATATTAGGTTGCCATTAAAATGGCCAAAATCTCAATTACTTTTGCGCCAACCTATTATTCTTGCAACTTATCTATAAATTTGAAATACAAAATTAAAAATAAAAAGCATGAGGAGTCAGGAGACGAGAGGCAGAGCGAGCCTCTGCTGACAGGCAGTTGTTTAGCTTTATGGATAGTTTGCGTACAAGACTTCTTCTGGTCTTGGTTTTTTGACTTTGAGGACCTGGGGTGAAAAAAGTGCCACAGGTTACAGCCTGTGCATTCAAAATATTACTTTGCAGAATATTTTCCATGGTCACTCTCCATAATCCTCCCCAATTTTAAAAAAGAAAAGCACAGGCCATACTAATGTTAAGAATTCCAATATCAAGCTTTGTTTCTATATAACATGAATTCAAAGATAACTCTGAATTGGTCTGCATGACCCCGTTGGAAGCATGTACTCATTAACTAATTTCATTTATTAATTGTTGAGCCAAAGCCAAATGTAGCTGAATCACTCTCCCCCACCCTTCTCTGGTTGAGCATTAAGAGTAAATAGGCAAGTGAAAGCTGGTTTAACACTCAACCTCACCTCACCCCATTCCATCTTCTATCCTTGCAGGAGAGCAGGCTTTTCTCACACAGGCAGGAGCTGAGGGATGGAAATCCCTGTATGAAGCCTTAGCCCCACTGAGTGTTATGACCTGCTTATTCAGAAGACAATTGGAAATCCACTCTATCTGATTTGACTTTTCCTCTAAGAAATAGCAAAGTTCCAGAGAACAACAGTTTAGTAGCAAATAAGTTCAACGGAAGTGATTAAAGTTCCATGATATCCTTAGGAAGATAGCCCAATAATGAGAATTGTCTATCTTGAAACCGAGAATGAGAGGAGCAATTGATGCTGTTCCCTCTCTTTGGTTTGTCTAAATAATCTCAATAAAGAGAATGAATGAGTGATATGGTTTGGCTGTGTCCCCACCCAGATCTCATCTTGAATTGTAGCTCCCACAATTCCTACATGTTATGGAAGGTAATTGAATCATGGGGTGGGTCTTTCCCATGCTGTTCTCATGATAGTGAATAAGTCTCATGAGATATGATGGTTTTATAAGGATGAGTTTCCCTGCACAAGCTCTCTCTTTGTCTACTGCCATCCATGTAAGACATGCCTTTTGCCTTCTGCAATGATTGTGGGGCCTCCGCAGCCACGTGGAACTTTGAGTCGATGAAACCTCTTTTTCTTTATAAATCACCCACTCTCAGGTATGTCTTTATCAGCAACATGAAAACAGGCTAATACAATGAGCTTCTTCCTCTTTTTCCTACTTTTTGTTTGTTTGTTTGTTAGTCTGGGTGTTCATGACTATTTGATTCATTTGAAACATTCTGGTGAAGTAGGAAAATTTAAGATAGGTTGTCAGCTCAAAAATTATTCTAAAAACTCTGCAAAGTTGTATTTGTTCACTCATCTTCAACTCTCTGTGCTTTATTTTCCCAAATGGTTTACATCAAAAAGTGGACTAAAGACAAGGTTTCAAAACCTTGCTAGAATTCGCCATTTCAAAAGATAATTGTGAAGAGGCAATGCTTATTTAAGAAATTGGTTTGCCATACTCCTTTAAAAACCCCTTGAAACCTTGCCACATAATAACATCCTTAAAAAAAATCAATGTTTATATGCATAATGAAAATAAATATATTTATTTATTACTCCAAGTAAACTCTTCCTGTAAACTGCATGCAGCTGTGTGCTGTAATTCCAAAACTACCTCCTACCATTCCCACATCAAGAATAACCTGAAGGCCTGGCATGGTGCCTCACACTTGTAATTCCAGCACTTTGGGAGGCCAAGGCAGGCAGATCACCTGAGCTCAGGACATTAAGATCAGCCTGGGCAACATGGCAGAACTCCATCTCTACAAAAAATACAAAAATTAGCAGGGCAGGGTGGCACACACCTGCAGTCCCAGCTACTTGGGCGGGGCATGGGGAGGTGCCTGAAGCAGAAGGATCACTTGAGCTTGGGATGTCAAAACTGCAATGAACCGTGTTCATGCTACTGCACTCCAAGCCCTGGGCGACAAAGTGAGACCCTGTCTCAAAAAACAAAAACAAACAAACAAGCAAAAAACACCCGAGTTTTCTGGACTGACTCTTAAGGGTATTCAGGGAAAGAGCCTTGATCCAGTTGATCCAGGGTCCAGAGATTGGATCTTACCAAAAGTGTGGGTGTGTGTGATTCAATGAAGTACACTGAACCTATATCAATCTATAAAATCATTGATTCCTGACCTACTAATTATAAGGAAAAGTGAGACTTTTGTTTCTTGTTAGTGAGGAGAGCACCTGGTGGCCATCAAGCTGAACATTATCTGAGGAATTTAGAAGTAATTAGACTTCCCCATTATCTAAAGCAGGCATCTGGTTCCAGGCTTATTTCCCAGAAATTTATAACTAACTAGATTTTCTGTACATCTCCAGAATGTATGCATATAGAAACTCATTGTGCAACCCTTGCTGACATTAAGGCACCAAAATATCTGTAAATGTAATCATTTATCATGACTTACATGGCTAACGTGGTCCCAATTACCCTTATGCTCCCACTTTAAGGTCCATAGGTACCCCTAAGGAAAAATCCACCATGGCGCTCTCAGTCCTCTCTTGCTGAGACAGGCTACTCCACCCTTCTACAGCATTCTTTCTATTTAATAAAACTCCTTTTCAAACCTATACTGTTGTCGATAAATCCTTTATACCAACCTGTGAGTCAACCACTTTCTGATGCCAGGCCTCTGACACCTCGCCTAGCAATTGGGAGAATTGTTAGAGGAAAAAAGAAAAGGAATGTAGTAGTATACCAAAAAGTATAAAAAGGTAAGGTGTTTTAACACTCTCAGTTGATCCTTAGCTACTGCATGTTGCTAAAGATCATTTGGACAATAACTCTTTCTTTCAAACTATTCAACCTGGAAATGTTCCGGAAGTCCTCGGCATATATGAATTTAATTTTCAAATGCTTGAATCTTGTAAATTATTATTATTATTATTATTTAGCAGAGTCTTGCTCTGTCGCCCATGCTGGAGTGCAATGGCGCAATCTCGGCTCCTGCAACCCCTGTCTCCTGGGTTCAGGTGATTCTCCTGCCTCAGCCTCCCGAGGAGTTGGGATTACAGGCATGTGCCACCATACCCAGCAAATTCTTGTATTTTTAGTAGAGAGAGGGTTTCACCATGTTGGCCAGGCTGGTCTCAAACTGTTGACCTCAAGTGATTCACCCACCTTGGCCTCCCAGAGTGCTGTGAGTACAGGTATGAGCCAAATATGTACTATTTCTAAAATATGAATAGAAAACTGTCTTTCAGAGCTACTTAGAAACCTAGATTGCCAACTGGCATCTCCTTTTTATCAGGTTTCTGTTCTTCTCTATGCATCTCATATGTTGTAGCTCTAGAAAAATATACATATTGTTTTGTGTGTGTGTGTGTGTGTGTGTGTGTGTGTGTGTGTGTGTGTGTTTGTGTGTGTGTGAACAATGACCCCAAAAAGAAATCTAGCTGCTGGTGCAAGTAATAAAAGTGAAGAGATCAAATGGAAAATGTAATTAAAGGATAAAGCTTAGTATGAAAACATGATCTGTAGATAAATCAGAAGATGTAATGTAGAATTCCATATTGGCTAAATGTAAGACATAAATGAGTTCACATATACAGAAGAATTATCTACTGATGATTCTAGCTAGTGCCAAAATGGTTTACCAAATGAATAATTTAACAAAAAAGTTAGTACAATTCTAAATTGCTGTTGAATCCTTTCTAAAATGTCGTGTGTTTCCTATGCAAATTTTCACACCACATATTAACCTTTTTTTTAAAACTCCCACCAGTGTAGGAGTTATAAAACAAATAAAAGGCTGAAGTCAGGGTGGAGGGATTACATTTCTCAGTAGTGTTTTTCCTAAATTTTATGCCAATAATTAGGTGATATATTTTACAAACTTAAGGATTTGAAAATGTTTTCATATGATTTCTTATAAGGCCAGGCTCTACTGAATTTTCAGCATTGTAGGTAAGCTAGGCCACTGTTATGAAAAAGCTAAATAGTTTAAACAAACAGCTCATTGACTGATGGGCTTTCAGCCCTCTCTGTGACTATGTCTTTTGCCATATGACTTTGTCATTCCTTCCATCAGCGGGAAGAGTATATTTTCCCACCCCTTGATTCCAAGTTTGATCATTTCACTTGTTCTGGCCGGTGGGGTAATAGTGGATGTGATATAAGAAAAGGCTTAAAAATGTGGACTTGCCATGTTGTGCTTCTGCCATCCCAGTAAGAAGGATAAGCCCAGCTAGCCCAATGTCCCAGGAGGAGGATGAGGGACCCATGGAACAAACCTGAGTTGTCCAGCCAAGACGAGCCTCAACTCACAGCTGACTCATGGCCCATTCCCTAGGTACATGAGTGAACCCAGCCAAGATCAGCAGGTAGTACAACTTAGCTGAACCCTTCAGGCTCCTGAGAAATAAACATATATTGCTGTATTCACCTGTTCAGGCTGCCATAACAGAATACCACAGGCTGGGTGGTTTAAACGACAGAAATTTGTTTTCTCACAGTTCTCTAGGATAGAAGTTCAAGATCTAGTTTCCATCATGTTGGTTTCTGGTGAGGACTCTTCCTGGCTTGCAGATGGCCACCTTCTCACCATGTCCTTCTCACATGGCCTCTCCTCTGCACATGCACAGAGGAAGTGAGATCTCGGTGCTTCTCTTCCTCTTCTCATAAGGACACCAGTCCTGCTGGATAAGGGCCCCAGCTTTATATCCCATATAACCTCAATTACTTCCTAAAGGCCCTGTCTCCAAATGCAGTCACATTGAGGGTTAGGGTCTCAACATAGGAATTTTGGGGGCACTCAATTCAATCCATAACAATTGTGCACCACACAACAATTTAGTGGTACTAACTGCCACATTCAGTAAAAATATATAATGGAGAAGTGAGTTTGGCTTCTTGGAAAATGTTAATTCTTTAAGACATAATGAGAATATTTTATCAAAGTAAAAAATTTAGATTTGCCTTACTTCCAATATATAAGCTACATATCCACTGGAGCACGTTTCAGAACAGTCTAAAAGTGACATTGTTGAAGTACAAGGAATTATTTCTATAGGATAAGTTTGTTTTCCTTTTTTGAGTATATGTAAGTCCTACTGTGGAATTTATCTTTAAATAATATTATAGATCCTGTATAAAATGAATTTTTTAAATTCTGAAAATAACTGCATTTAGAAGACACAAATATAAAGAAAAAATATCTTACTCAAACTACTCAAGGAACAATATAATATTAATCTTGGTCCAAAAGAACATAAGAATATAATCTTATTAAAATGTCAAAAGATCCTTCTGTTTATTAGTGGAAAAATCCTATCAGTACTTACAATCTTTAAGGACATGCTGTTTTTAGTGAAGTCAAGAGCAAGTCTTTCTTTCACTTTTTAATATGTTAAAAGTCACAGGCTTTTTATAAATTTAACTGTCAACCTTGCTAGCAGTCATTTGTGGCTCATTTCTGTTAGATTTAATTTATCTTTCAATTAGGAAACCAGAGCCATTTATGAATACTCCTGAAATTAATGAAAGACTCTTTTTTTTCTATAATGCTGCATACCTGTTTGAAGGTATACGTTTGTGCAACAAGAGAGTAAAGAACATCTGATAATGCAGTACTATTAGGGTATTCATCTGAGGCTTCTATCATGCATCAAAACTATTTTGCTTTATTAAATTATTTTGTATATCTCAAAGACTGCATATTACAGAGTTCCACTGACTATGCACAAATCAAACTCACTTATTCTTTTCATCCATAGATCCTCATAACATGTTGTTTTACATATTTTAAGAAAGCCCTTCTAACAATTTTTGTCGTTGTCCAAGACAAGTTGATGGAAATCAATTAAAGTTTTTTTACAAATGGGAAGCAAAATTTCACAGTAGTTTGTATAAGAAATGATTTGATTTGTACTCCAATTTGAAAGTTGAAATTTAAAATATGACTAAAAATGTATCATTCTTTAACAAAGTTCTGGTTATAACTGTAACTCACTAATTATTAAAATAAAGACTGAATCAAATGTTGATTGGGATTTTTGTTACATAAAATTTTTTTTTTTTTTTTTTTTTTTTTTTTGAGGCGGAGTCTCGCTCTGTCGCCCAGGCTGGAGTGCAGTGGCGCGATCTCGGCTCACTGCAAGCTCCGCCTCCCGGGTTCCCGCCATTCTCCTGCCTCAGCCTCCCGAGTAGCTGGGACTACAGGCGCCGCCACCACGCCCGGCTAATTTTTTTGTATTTTTAGTGGAGACGGGGTTTCATTGTGTTAGCCAGGGTGGTCTCGATCTCCTGACCTCGTGATCCACCCGTCTCGGCCTCCCAAAGTGCTGGGATTACAGGCTTGAGCCACCGCGCCCGGCCTTGTTACATAAAATTTTTATGAAAAAATTGTTAGGTGCTAAATGCAATGCCATATTCTGGATTTGATCCTAGAAGAGAAAAAGGACATTCATGGAGAAAAATCAGTGAAATCTGAATAAAATTGGGAGTGTAGTTAATAGTAATATACCAATGTCAGTTTCTTAGTTTTGACAAATGTATCATGGTAATTTAAGATGTTAACATTAGAGAAAACTAGATAAGGGATAGGCAGGAACTATGTATTATCTTTGCACTATAAATCTAAAATTATTTTAAAATAAAATTTACTATAAAATTATTAGATGACCTGATGTGATATCCTTCATTCAGTTTAGCAGCACAGCCATAAAGAGATTCATCTTTGCAGAAATATGTGAAGGCTGTACCAGTTTTCCCAAGAGCCTCTCTTAATCCCTTGAAACACAAATCTTCCTTTCTTGAAGCACATAATCCTTGTCATAATCCTTGTAGATTTTCTCTTCTTTAACAGTAACTGCTCTTGAGTCCGCCATAGCCTCATTGTCCATGACTTTCCATTTTATACATCACTTTGCTCAATTAAATGAAGTCTAACATCCTTTGCAATATTTGTGATTGCACTTTGTAGTCAATATATGCTCCCCACCCCTTCTCATAGCACTTGAAAGGAAAATGCCTGTTGAAAGATGAAGACTCTAGAGTGAAGAGGGGAGAGAAGTTGGAGGGAAGACAAATTTTCTAAGTAGTCTTTTTTTTTTTTTCTTTTTTTACAAAATGGCCTATATAACCTTATAACTAGAGGAATGCAGGTAATATTTGGAAGGCAAGGAACTTTATGTTTCTACTTTTCCTGTAATGTAAATATATGAAGAATTGAAGAAATAAAGCACCTAATGAGAATTGGCAGCCAATTAAAAAAGAAAAAAGACTCAAGAAAGATGCAAACAAGAGGCACAAACTATGTACAGAGATTTTCTTCCTTCCGTGGAGCACCGTGTCATACGAAAGACTCCCAGAAACAGATGACAAAAATGTCCAACTTTCAATCTTCCCATAGTTATGGTTCCATAGAAGGTAGGGATATACATAAACCCACACTCAGGTGTAAGGGAAGTTCAATACAGGCCCATACCCAGTTATAATGTGATCATCCTGATACCATTACGTTTGTTTTTTCAGGCTATCACAAAAGGGAAGAACACAGAATCCCAGGCTAAAATGCTGGGATTGCAGGCATGAGCCATTATGCTTGGCCCTGGCAATCTTTAAGTGGAGACATTTGTAGTAATTTGTACCATGTACTCTGCTGTGGTACAGTGTATGCTGTGATCTTTATTAATTGGAAAATAAGTAACTATTCATGAAGAGGACCCCATCCTTTGGTAGATCTTCTGTAAAGCTCCTATCCCTAGAGTAAAATAGTTGCATCTGTATACAAGAGATAATGGGTTTGAAAATCTAAATTAACAAAATCGGCTTAATCTCATTGATAACATAGTTAATTCTCTGCACTCAGAAACAAAGTATTTCATGTAAAGAAAAAGTAGAGTGTTCTATGGTTTTATTTGCTTATTTTGCTTTGTTTTATAGGGTTGGTAGTGGAAACTTATTTTTATTAGCAACCATTATTGATGAGTGTTTCTTGAATTCCAAATGAGGGAGAAACCTCTGTTTTTATGTCTTATGTCAATAGCATATTTTATTCCCTTCATATCAGGTAATAAATGATAACTCACTACCTTATTAGTGTTATGTTCACTTCATTCCCCAAGTACCTATTAGCCCTAGGGGCAAAAATCTTGAAAGGATCAAGTCACACTGACTCTCTCCCATAGTGGTCAACATACAACTGCCCTCGGGGACCCTCCCCAGGTTGATTTCTCTCTTACTCACTTTTCACTCTCACTTTTATCAGTGTCCTTGGCCACAGCTGCAGTCATCTAATAGCAATTCAAAGGAGGTGGCATAAAAATATAATGTGCAGATAAATATAGCAGGGAATCCAATCTTTGAGTCCAGATCTGGCACTTCTTTTGTAAACTACTCAACTAGATTTTGAAGTTCTTAAGGTCAGTGACCTCTTTTCTGCCTCTTTCGTGTCTTTTTCTGTGCCTGGTATGTTTCTATAATTCTATATAGTTTTGACTGGTTAGTTGATTGATCAGATTTATTTTTTTGGCTATTATACCAAAAAGGTCTCTAAAATGTATATAAACTAGTTAGTATTAAGAATTCTGACATCATTTTCTGAGCATGAACAAAAATATAGTAGAAATTTTATTATAACACAATTGTTGGCCGGAAGAAACACATCTGTATTTTGAAGGAAAAAGAATACGTTCTGTTCGGCCAGACGTGGTGGATCACGCCTGTAATTCCAGCACTTTGGGAGGCCAAAGCGGGCAGATCACGAGGTCAGGATATTGAGACCATCCTGTCTAACACGGTGAAACCCTGTCTCTACTGAAAAAAATATACATACAAAAAATTAGTTGGGCATGGTGGCAGGCGCCTGTAGTCCCAGCTATTCGGGAGGCTGAGGCAGGAGAATGGTATGAACCCAGGAGGCAGAGCTTGCAGTGAGCCCAGATCGAACCACTGCACTCCAGACTCTCTCCAGGTGACAGAGAGAGACTCCCTCTCAAAAAAAAAAAAAAAGAATATGTCCTGTTCAATGAGTACAATTAAATGTAATGTGTAGAGAAACTCAGAAAAAAATATATAATTATCTAAGGTAATTACATTACATTTGAGTGATGTTTTTAAATTCTATTTCTCAAATATTCTATAAAAAATTATATTATATTAAATGTAAGAAATACAAAGGAAGAAGCATGGCAGACACAATTTCGTAGATTAAAAATGTTTCTGCTCCTTCATTACAAAATTTTAGAATGAATAAATATTTCATTTAAAAATAGGTACACAGAGTCTGGGTGTGGTGGCTCACGCCTGTAATCCCAACACTTCGGGAGGCCGAGGCAGGTGGATTGCCTGAGATCAGGAGATGGCAACCAGCCTGGCCAACATAGTGAAACCCCATTGCTATTAAAAATACAATAATTAGCTGGGTGTGGTGGTGTGCACCTGTAATCCCAGCTACTCGGGAGGTTGAGGCAGGAGAATCACTTGAGGTGGAAGTTGCAGTGAGCCAAGATTGCGCCACTGCACTCCAGCCTGGGCAACAGAGTGAGACTCTGTCTCAAAAAAAAAAAAAAAAAAAAAAAAAAGATACACAAAAAAAGTTAGCCTTGAGAAACTTTCCATTGTGAAAGAGGAAGTAAAATTATATTGATTTTTAAAATTGTCATCAGTTTACTGGTAAAGCTATGGCTACTATAGCTTTGGAGGTCTTAAAATAGACTTTGCAAAAGCAATTACAGTCACCATAGTGTTTCAGATAAAGGATCCTTTCTAAATGGGTGGTATTTACTTTATGTCCTTAAATGTAAGCCAATCCCTTGGCCTAGATCAAAATAACATAGCAGGCAGGAAAAACAGGAGAGAATTCCAAAGACTTGTGGCTTAAAAGACAGTGGAACTTGTTGAAATCACCACATGTCTAAGTCCAAACCCCATATCCCTACATTAATTTGTAAACAACTCCTAGAATTGTGTCCCCACAAAAGACGTTGAAGTCCTAACATCCAGTATTTGCGTATGTGACCTTATTTGGAAATAGGGTCTTCACAGAGGTAATCAAGTCAAATGAGGGCATTACAGCAGACTCTAACCCAGTATGACTGGTATTCTTATTAAAAGAGCAAATTCGGACACACAGACAGACATGAACATGGGGCAAATGCCATTGAACATGAAGGCAGAGATTGGGGTGATGATTCTACAAGTGAAAGAACACCAAAGATTGCCAGCAAACCACAGGCTATGAGAAAGGCATGAACAGACTCTCTCACAGCCCTCAGAAAGAACCAACCCTGCTGGCACCTTCATATTAGATTTTGGGCCTTCAGAACTGTGAGACCACACATTTCTGTTGCTTAAGCCAGGGGTCCCCAACTCCTGAAACTGGTCCATGGCCTGTTAGGAACCAAGCTGCACAGCTTCTTCTGTGTTTACAGCCGCTCCTCGTCACTTTCATTACCACCTGAACTCCACCTCCTGTCAGATCAACAGCACATTAGATTCTTATAGGAGCGTGGACCCTGTTGTGAACTGTGCATGCAAGGGATCTAGGTTGCATGCTCCTTATGGGAATCTAATGCCTGATGATCTGTCAATGTCTCCCACCACCCCCAGGCGGGACCATCTAGTTACAGGAAAACAAGCTCAGGGCTCTCACTGATTCTACATTATGGTGAGTTGTGGAATTATCTCATTATATATTACAATGTAATAATGATAGAAATAAAGTACACAATAAATGTAATGCACTTGAACCATCCCAAAACCATCCCCCACCAACCCAGTCCATGGAAAAATTGTCTTCCATGTAACCTGTCCCTGGTGCCAAAAAGGTTGGGGACTGCTGTTATAGACTACACAGGTGACTGAAAGAGGATGTTTAGGATAAAAACCAGTACGGTGTGTATACACACAAAATGTATTGAAAGCTGAGAATATGTCATGAGGAATCAAGGAGGAAAGTGCTTCAGGTCATCAGATTTTTAAAAAATAGTTTTTTTCAAGATTAATTTACATACAGTAAAATGCATACATTTCAACTGTGCAATTCAATGAGTTTTGACAAACATGTAGACCATCCCAATCAAGCTATAAAACATTTCCCAGAAAGTTCACTTATGCCCTTTCCAGCCAATCCCCTCTACGGCTATGGCTGCCAACCACTACTCTTCTATTACTGTAGGTTGATACTGCCAGTTCTAGAACTTCATGTAAATAGAGTTACACAATATGCACTATTTTGTCTCTCTTCTTTCACACAGAATGATGGGTTTTTTGTTTGTTTGTTTTCTTTATTTTCCAAAACTATTTCTTAGTGTGAACAGCATGATTTTTTTTGAGTGAATAAATGAGTCAAAAAGATATGAACATTCAGATACAAGTCTTTGTGTGAACATATATTTTCCTTTCTCTTTGGTAAATACCTGACAGTAGAATAGCTGGGCCATATGGTAAGTGTATGTTTATTTTTATAAGAAACTGTCAAACTGTTTTCTAAAGTGGCCATACCATTTTATACAACTACTTTTCCTACATTGGCCTTTTACAGGCCAAAGAGTAAATAAACATTTCAGGCTTTGTGGGCCACGTATGGTGTCAGTTACACATCCTTCTTTATTTTACAACCCTTTAAAACTGTAAAAATAATTCTTAACTCAAGTGCCATACAAAAGCAGGCCATGGTTAGACTTGGCTCCAGTGAAAATTATGTATCAAGTCAGGGTTCAACGAGAAAAACAGGACCACCAGAAGATATATATAGAATTAGGGATTTGTTACAAGAGTTTGGCATTATATAATTGTTGGAAGCTGGTTAAAAGTTTTGCTATTTTGTAAGGTTGTTTTCTCTATATCTTGTCCTGGAGTTTGAAATTCACAGGGCAGGCCATCAGGAGGGAAGATGGATGTACAGTGGGGGAGGTTAGGAATAGACTGGACTTTACACACCAGTTGAAGACCATGAGGAGAGACTGACACCTTCGTCAGTTCTTGTTGCCACTGACCTTGGTAGTGTGGGTATCTGACAGAAATCAGAACCTTCAACCACACCCTCACCAACACTTGCCATGGTCAGGTTTAGATTTTAGCCATTGTACTGAGTGTATACTGATATCTCGTTTTGGCTTTAATTTGCATTTCCATGATGACTAATGATGCTGAGAATATTTTCATGTGTTATTGGCTGTTTGTAGGTCATCAGATTTTAAGGGTACTTTTCTTTCTTTTCTTTTTCTTTCTTTTTTTTTTTTTTTTTTTTTTTGATAAAGCAATATGAGGTCAAGAATAGCTCTACATGGCTGGGTATAGTGGCTCACGCCTGTAATCACAGTGCTTTGGGAGGCTGAGCCTGGCAAATTGTTTGAACTCAGGAGGTCAAGACCAGCTTGGGCTACATAGCAAAACACAGTCTCTACAAAAAAAATTAAAAATTAGCCCAGTGTTGTTGGGCACCTGTAGTCCCAGCTACTTGGGAGGCTGAGGCAGAAGGATCACTTGAGCCTGGGAGGTTGAGGCTGCAATGAGCCGAGATTGAAACACCGCACTGTAGCCTGGGAGACAGAGCAAGACCCTGTCTCAAAAAAAAATAAGTAAGTAAAAATAGAAGAGCTCTATAGCTTATTTCAAAAAGCTACTTAGCATTTGGAACCTTAGTTAGCTTTGAGATTGCTAGACTGACAGTTAAACACCTGAGCAATGTCATCAGGTAGGCCTGGGTCAAACCCTGACCCTGCTGCCTCCTGGCTGTGTGATCTTGGGCCGGTTTCTTAACTTCTCTCAGCTTCAGCTTCCAAACATATAAAACAATACCTACCCCATGGATTGATTATGAAGCATGAATGAGATAAGATCAATTTACTATTTGGGGATTCACATAGTATGTTCACATAGATATCACAATCCTTTACAGCCTGGTACAGAGTAGATGTTCAATCAATGGTAGCACATTGTTCTGTGTCTGAATTTTAAACTTCCACCATGGGGATTGTGGAGAGACATTTAAGAAGGGAAAGACAGTTGTCTTTCCAAAAATGCTGTAGCTGTGGTAGTACACATTGTTATGCTTTCTTTTATTCCTTTTCTTCCTTCTGGATTCAGTGTCCTTCATGAAGTACATCCTTTAGAAGCTCTTTCAGAGAGGGTTTGTGAATGGCACACTCTCAAAGCCTTTATTTGAAAGTGTCTTCATTACACTCTGTCATACGAGAGTGAGGACATAATAAAGACCCTTTTACATTTTTATTCTATATCATACCGTGATTCCAAGAAGAGACTCAGCTCATTAAAAATGACTGCTTTAGCTTCAGGAAACCACATATGTTTTAGTTAGGTGAAGCAAGTACTTTTAATTGTTGTTGGCACTGTCATTTATACCCTTTTAAGTGGATCTACCATCTCAAAAAATGGATTTGTTCAAATTTGTGTTAAGGAAATTCATCCTTAGTAAGCAAATATTGAATAATGATGGAAAATATGTCCTGTATGCTAGAAATATTCCCCAGGTTTCAGGTGTCCACTGCCCATCAGAGGCAGCCCTGGGCAAGGTATATTCAGCCTTTGCAGAATAGATGAACTTCTTAGAATACAGCTGACCTGGTTTGTACACCTTATCCATGCAGTGAAACAACGTGGTTAGAAAATAAAACCACCACTGAGAACACACAAATGCAGTGGTTCTCAAACTCAAGCACGCGCCAGAACACCCGGAGGGCTTGCTGCAACACAGCTTGCCGCCCTGACACCCCAGAGTTTCTGATTCATCAGGTGTGGGGCAGCTTGCTGAGAATTTTCACTTCTGACAGGTTCCCAGGTGACAGTGATGCTGCTGGTTCAGGACAACACTTTGAGACCCAAAGATCTATGGTATTTAAATAAACCAGGGCCATCTATGCTGATCATCAGAATTTAACAGACCTAAGTTTTTTCGTTTCAGGATGTAGATAAGTTCTCTCCCTGATATTGATCACTACTAAAAATAATGGAGGAAATGTTTCCAGTAGGAAAAATCATTGCCTATCTGGAAAATTATTTGAAATCAGTTATTAAAGCTTGAAGATCAACTTACTATTTGGGTTTCACATATTATAAACAATCATAATGAAAATGACACATAGAGCTAACGTTGAATAAGCTACTATAAAACATGTCTTTAAAATGAGACTATAGGCCAAGTGCAGTGGTTTATGCCTGTAATCTCAGCACTTTAGGAGGCTGAGGCATGCAAATTGCTTGAACTAAGTTCAAGACTAGCCTGGGCAACACGGTGAAACCTTGCCTCTACAAAAAAAAAAAAAAATTAGCCAAGCATGGTGGCTCATGCCTGTAGTCCTGTAGTCCCAGCTACTAGGGAGGCTGATGTGGGAGGATCACTTGAGCCCAGGAGGTCCAGAAGTTGCAATGAGCTGAGATCTGCCACTGCACTCCAGCCTGGGCAACAGAGCCAGACCCTGTCTCAAAAAAAAAGAAAAAAGAGAGAGAGAGAGAGAGATTATATAAATAAGTCAATCTTACTCATTTATCCTTGTTTGGAATAAATATTCTGGGCTATAGTGGAACCTCAGGCCTGAATAGGTTAAAAATATAAATTAACACATTTAAACAGAAATTTTTTTATATTCTCATACTCTTTGTCCCTGTCTTTACTTTTCTTATCATGGTGCACCTTTTGTTTTCTGCTCTTTCCCTTTTGGCTCCACTTTACCAAACACTTCCAATGTTTGTTTCCTTTTCTAGAGTTTTATATGTAGTACTACATACCAAATAAACAAACAAGATAGACTTCTTAAAGAAATCTGTTTCAAACAGCCAGACTTACTGGGTTGAATGAAGTTCTTGTGTCCTGTGCATGGATCTGAGTAACTTTTCCAATCTAATGCTATTAAGATGTCAAGTGGAAATGGCTTCTCCATCCCACCCCATCTTAATGAGATCCTGATCCTCCGTGCTTATCTAATAGTGTGTATCACACAAAGTTAGGTTGTATGTGTTTAGCTTACACATTCATTCAAAGGGGAATAGTGAAGTCATTGGAGCAGGGCTGGGCTATGAAAAGATCAATTCCTTGTGTTTAAAGGAGCACAGAAATTACATTGATTTGCCGGCTCAAACTCTGGCAATTGGATTTTACCACTGTCACGGCAAACTTATGGAAGCTTAATATATGTTTTAGGAGAAGAGTCATTGTAAACACAACACCTTACTTCCTTTACATAGTTGATGTCTATCCCGTGAGTTGATTTATTTTATGAAACTCGCAACAGTATGGTTTGTCAGACCCAAACAACCAACTTTTACAGAACCGTGTTTGAACCCAGCCATCTCAGTTTGCAGGGACTGGGGGGATGCAGGTTATTCTAATGAATCTAGCACATGTGGGTGCTAAGGCATCACTTCTGATGGTAATAATCCATTTCTACAGGGCTCTCAGCCCCCACCAAAGGACATGCCATTTGTGTGAAACTCAGAGCCCTTAAATAACAAAGGCATCTTCTACCCCGGGGTTAGCCAAACTGAGCGCTCAAGGTTCACAAGCGTTCTCTCAGAGCAGGTGACTCCTGTCATCCTGTCGCCTGTCATAAGTATACTGCTGTCTTATCTCCTCACAAAGCTTTTAACCTTATTTTGGTTTCTCTGTGGTGCTCTTCACCAGAATTGATAGGGTTAGAATTTCAGCTGCTTCACTTCTCTCTTGTAAGGTAGGGCTGATAACACAAACCACCCCAGGTGACTGTGTAGAGTAACGAGGTAATGAATGAAAGCACCCAGACCTACGCCCTGTTCATGGCTCCATAACTGTTGTGCAAACGTGAATATCACCCCCCACTTTGATTTTCTACCGATACCGATAGAGAAGAAAAAAGTGAGTTCATTATAACAAGCAACCTCTAACTCATTTCTTATAGCCCAATATTTTTTGTGTTAGCTGCTTGAAATAGCTGCCCACCACCAACCGAAAAAAATGCTTTTCATAGAAGCATTCTATGAGAACACTGCAAGTGAAATTGTGTGTTCAGAAGGTGCTGGCTTACTACATATGTTAATGAATGTTTTCTATCCTATGAACCTAATCTCAATCAGAGACCTGAGCAGAAGATGCAACTTCAGGCGCAGACCTCTGGGAGCCCTGAGATGGTCCAGATTCTGTTTAAATGGTTTGTCTTAAAGAGTTAGAGGTAAAGATGACACTCTCCCGGATTTCTTTACATAAACAAAAATATAGGACAGTGGAGTAAGAGGTTTTCAAAACATTTTTATTATAAAAAAATTCAAATACACACAAAAGCAAACAACATAGTACAATGGAGGGGGTTGTTTTAAAAAACCTGAAGTTATATTGCAATGCAGTGAGTAGAATGATAAAAAGAAAATATTTAAACACTATGTTTATGCCTTCCATGATGAATAGCTTATTTAAGTAATTATATGTTTCTATTCAAATTGTTATATGACACTCTCTTATCAGCAGTGACTAGCACAAACCACAGTAAGATATACATGTGGCCTAGACTTTATGTATGACTAAGAGCAAAGTTTTATGAAATGATTCTTAGTATTTGCAGTGCTCTCTTGATTTATTCACTGACTTCTTCATTTGTTCAGTATCTATTCGTAAGATTAAATAAAATAGGTGTTATAACATTTGTTTAGAGAACATGAATATAGAAAAGAGAATACACACCCCATTTAGTGTCAATTTTCCATCCATTCTTTCTGAAGATCTAACTAAAATTCTCCAGGGGACATAATTTCTTTTCTGCCGTAGAACAAAAGGTAGCCCACAAATCTAATATTCATGTGGACAGTTTATTTCAAAGGAACTTCTAAGCATTTTCATCATCATTTTGTGAATAGGAAAACCTAGAAACATGTAACTTATATTCTATGTCCTGTCTTTGGTCAAAATGCATAATCCCAAAGGCAGGGCAGGACTTGTACCCCAGGGCAACACTCTTTCCACTTCATACTCAACACTGGCCTACCCTGGTGGATTTGAATTTTCCACTGCAAGGTAATTACGGCCTTGCACATCCAAGCAGCTCAGAAAAATCCTAAATCTGAAACAATCAAGTGTACTTTTTGCTTAAGCATTAGGCAGACTTCCATTCACCTCTGTACCGAGAGAGAGAGGGGAGAGAGAGAGAAAGAGAGAAAGAGAGAGAGAGAGAGAGAGAGAGAGAGAGAACATTTGGATATGCCTAGCTTTGGTAATATAAATTAAATTAGAATTATTCTTTATCTACCCATCTAACACTTTTTCCCTTCCTCTTTTTTCTTAAGAAATAAACACAAACTAGCTCATCAAGATAGTAATGACTATTTGGTTTAAAAGAAGCAGCCCATGTTTGATGTTGCTTTGTTTCTAACAGAATTAAAAAAGAAAAACTAAACTCAAACCCTATAATTCAGCCCAACCTGCTGCTATTCTTTGATGAAAGCGTTTTTAAAATAACAGATAGGAAGCTGAGATTTGCACTGAGATAAAGATAGTTAGCATAGATCAAAAGCAATCGTACATAAGTCAGTTAGATTCAGTGATCAGATGTGGTAAGTGGCTGGTCCCATATCTAGTTGCTTTATGTACAACCACATTTACTGAATGCAGGCACTCTAATAGGCTAGACACTCACAGATGGAAATTAATGGAAGGCAATCTATAATGGTTAGGCTGTTTGTTCTGGTATAGATCCAAGACTACATTTCTCCTAATTAGTAATATTACCATAATTTTTTATAACTGTCTATGCTTCCCTGCACAGAATAGTAAACTATCTTTGAAAGTTTTATCTAGCATTTCTGAAGGGGTCAGCATTATCTTGTAAGTACTCTATATCCCACATACATAAACTTAGAATTTAGACATAGACAATTTCCCAAGCCTATTAGAAGGAAAAATATTTTAAATCCTCCCCTTAAAAAATCTATCTAAGGCATTTTTTTTGTGGGGAAGGGTGCAAGTAATATAAAATAATGTCAATATCAATAGGGCCCAGAAGAGAATGCTAAATTGGTTTTGAGGTGAAGTGGGATCGTGGAGAGGAGAGAATGAGAAGTAATGGTTTACTTGGTAAGTAAAATGGAAGAGTCATAACAGTGGTTATTTTTCTGGAAGGCTGAATTGCAACAGAAACATGTTGATAAAGATCACAGTTAATGCCACATGTTTCTTTGGGATGCCAGCCATACATTACCACTCATAATGAAGATGATCTTGGATAATCAAAGCCAGGCTATAAATCACAGAGATTAAAAACCCATATTAGGGAATTTCCATGCAGCTCAATATGGGGGTTGCTTCCTTACTTAATATATTAATGAAGTCTAAAATTCTAGAGCTGAATCTTCTCACTTACTTTCACCAGACTTGAACACCCCTCATTTGTAATAATCAAGCCAAATTACCTTTTAGCTAAAATGGTGTTCTACCATGGATGATCCAACAGGCCAGGGCTAGTGTGAAGCAGCTGAGGCACTTACCCCGAGCACAAAATGTAAGGTAGGGAGTGCCCACAGCTTCAGTAATCAAGATAAATAACATTTTAACTTCCCTACCATAATCCTATCTCTGTTGAATCCTGTCTTTACTTAAAATTTTGATAGCTTGTACACCATGGATATTTTTGCATTAAATTTGAGTTTCTAAATATTCTTTTTCTTGATTACTGAGGTGTGGGGCACTCTTTCAAATTTTGTTCCCTGAAGCAGGTGCTTCACGTGGTCCATAGTAGTCCTGGGCCTATAACCTTATTCTTCTATTTACATCACTTCAGATTCAAAAAGTTATTTCTTACGTCTAGCCCAGAGTTTCCCAGCCTCAGCACTTTTGACATTTGGGGCCAGATAATTCTTTAGTTACAGGGGTGTCCTGTGTATGACAGGATATTCAGCAGCAACCCTGGCATCTCCCCACTCAATGCCAGTAGCAATGCCGGATGTCTCCCCACTCCCACAGTTGTAATGGTTAGATCGAAAATGTCTCCACATATTGCCAAATCGTCCCCAGTCGAGAACCACTGATCAAACCAACATCCCTCATGCTGCAACCACCCCATTTCTTCCCATTGCTTTTCTAAGAGAGACAGGAAGCAGCTTTTCTTCATCTTCTAAATAACAACCCCATGAGATTCTTTGCTTTGTAGAGTATGTGTTTACTTTATAATCTGATTAGAGTGATGATAATTACATTAGCATGTCTAGACTTCCTAAGGTCAAACCTTTGGCCTCTGTAAAGTTTATTCCTGTCTAATATCTGACATCTCAGTAGGCCACTTGACCATCTGAAGCAGTGGCCTCTCCCGCAATTCAGAAATGTCTTGTGATCATAACCCCCTGTCAAACTGTAAACTCAACTCCTTCACTGCATTATGCCACAGGGATTAGTTACCCCCAACAACATTTTACTCCCTTCAAAGTGAATTTCATCTTGGAATTTATCAGTAACCTTTATGTAAACCATCATATTTTCTTCCATCTCAGAAGCTAAGGCTCTAATGAGTCAGCTTATATTAAATAATTCAGCAGTTCCATCCAACTTCCTCTGTGATCTTAGTTTTTTAACTACTACAATTTCAGGAAGCCATTTTGCCTATAATGAGCCAGAAAGGTATTTAGCATTTTTCTTTCTGATCATTCAAAGGAAAAATTTATTATGAAATTTATAAAGCCCAGAGTCAGATTACACTGGAAGGTAAAAGTCCATTTTTGGACACGAGTTTTGTAAGAATATACTAAAAAGTCCTATAACCATCCATGCAAATTGCCAAATGAATCATAAGTAAGTAGTCAGATGGATAAACTAGAAATTGTTCCTGATGATACACAATCTGTCACATTCACCCTCTGCTCTGTTGAACATTCGCAACATTCTGGTTACTTATGTGTTTTTTTCTTCCAGGTAAGAATGATGTATGTGAGAGTCTTATATTCAAGATAATAAGTTTGGATATTATACCAGTCAGAGTTGTTTACTGCAAGCAACAGAAAATAACTCTACCTGATTTCAGCAGAGAAAAGCATGTGTTGCTGTGTTGTTGAACAGCTCAGGGCATTTCAACAGTGTTGAAACCAGGCTTAGAAAAGGAGGCCAGACAAGGGCAGCTAGGCAGCAGGTGGACAACTAAAATCACACCACCTAACCCATCTAATGCGGAAACAACCGTCGCTCCCCTCACACTGAACATACGTATCATAGGCTGACTGGCAGCCACACACACAGGACTTTGAACGGTGCTGCTGCACCTCTGTGCCTCTGGATTTCCTGCTGTCTCTGTCTCTATGTGTGACCAGCTCCCAGTTCAAAGGCAATAGTAGGTGCATCCATTTAGTCAAGCCTGGGTCTCATACCTGCATCCTAGCTGCAAGGGAGACTTAAAAATGTCTGGAGTTTTCAGCTCCTACAGTGGGAGTCAAGCAGCTAAAAAAAGAGAGACAGTTTCCACTGAGATGCAATAAACAGAGATAATTAATAATAACAGATGAAGTCTTGGGCTCTGGAGTTAGACTGTCTGAATTTGAATCGATACTATGTGACCTATGTGACCTTGGATAAATCACTTCAACCCTTCCTTGTTTCTATTTTCTCACGTCTAAAATAGAGACAATACCATTATCTGCATTAGAAACCCTTGTTTGTATTTAAAACATCCATGTAAAATTTCTTAGCACAGTACATGGCACATAGTAAATATTAATGCTTCTATATTTCTGTGTGTGTGTGTGTGTGTTTAAATGAACACATGTTTATACCAACACACAACATTGATAGCAGAGACAGAGCTTCTCTACTCCCACTCTCTTTCCCTTTTATAAACACCTACCAAATACTGAGAGAGTACCGCATATCTCAGACGTTCATTTAGTTTAATGCTAGGCAAGGCAACTCGATTTAACTTTGGTCTCCTCCCTTAAAGCATACATGATCTAGCAGAGAGACACCAAGGATGAAATAATTATAATTCTACATATGTTATAATAAAAGCAAAAGTTCAGAGAAAGGTAAGATTAATTTTATCTAGAGAACTAGAAAAATCAAATAAAAGGAACCCGAAAGGGAAAGCAAAGAATAGATAATAAGAATTTTCCAGAGAATAAAGAGAGATGGTTGTCCACCAAGCAGTGAGAATACTCCCAGCACAGCGGTATAAAAGCAGGGTGTCTGGGAATGGGGAAGCATTCAGAAAGACAAGAGCATGGGTTGATGGGAAAGTAAAAAGATGAATTGAGAAAGATCAGGGCCAGATTGTCAAAACCCTCTGGGGTCACAGTGGTTATCCTGTCACCTGCTAACATGCATGCTAGCAAAACTGCTAGGAACTGACCCAAGACCCTAGCAATGTGCCACATTATTGGCATCAATATCTTCATATCTTATTTGTTCTTTTTAAATTCATTATTCAGAAGTTAAATCCCAGGTATTAAGGTTGGCCTAAACAAAACAGTGGAAGAGGTAAAGTTTGTCCTGCTCCTTCGTTGGGTCTTCCTTTCCCCCTTAACCTCCATCCCAGCTTCCCAGTGCCATCTGAAAGCCTCTGGCTGTGCATCACACCCATTGCAATGCTGCCAAAGCTTTAGGCCCTCATGCGTATTGCCAGCTCCAGATCCTCCCATTCTTATTCCTCCACCAATACACCAGAGCCCTGATTTCTGTCTAGCTGACAAGACTGAGAATGGGCTAAACAGATAAACCAGACTTAACTTCCGTTCCTATCAGTGGCCCTCTTAATAACACAGTATCCTGATAGCGACAGTGGCCTCCCCAGAACAGCTCCCCAACCTCAGTTTCTGTCAGTTGCTACACCTACATCTTCCCCAACCTCTCCACCTCCCTATGCCCACCCTGCCACAGTTAGAACACATGCTCTAATATGGACAAAATAATTCTTGTAGACCACAAAATAAGAATGCCTAAAAGAAGGATTGCTCCAGAAAATCTGAGGCTAGCCATTGCTTCCTGGTTTCTTCTCAGGAACCCAAATCTGCTCTTCCCTCTGGACCAGAATCTGATCTCAAGTTCTCTAAGACCATCAACTCGGGACTAGGAGCCCAGTAGCTCCAGCATCTGCGTGACCGGAAATGGGATGATGTGGCCACTTGCTGGAGACGTTTCAGCACATTGATTGCAAAGCCCAATGAGTTTCTTTCAGGTTTTGTTTCAGCTGCCAAGAGCCCAGGGCCTCAAGCCTTGTGAGCAGCTCCAGGAATCTCAGGGAATCGAGAAGAGATCCAGGGCACTGGCATTGGCAAAGATGTTGCTGGTGTGGCCGGGTGTGGTGCTGAACTGGCTTGGAGGGTGCAGCCCATTAGGAAGAGCTGTGGCTGGAAGGAGTCTGCACATAAGGGACAGGTAAAAATGAGCAATTATATTTGAGACAGATCCATTCATTCCATGGCAATGTATTTTTTTCACATGTTTTTCTTTTTACAGCAAGCAAAAGCACATGAAGGCAGTGACTATGAAGTCAGTCAAATTGAATTGACTCAGTTTTTCTCAAGTCTTCAAGCGTGAAGCATTGCAAACCTTCGAGTGTACACTGGGGAAAGAAAGGAAGGAAAAAAAAAGGACTTCACGGCGAAAACTAAGGAAAAGCCTGTGAAAAGAAAACGGCAAGATAAAGCAACACGATTTCAAATCTTAATCTCCTGAAATGGTGGTTCTAAAGCTGCACTTTCCACACTTCTAAGTGAGACTCTTCAAAACTCCGTGTCGAATCATGTTATAACCTTGCTTCTTATCTGTCTGCGATGGCTTTCAAGGGCCAGTAATTCCCCACATGCGGCAGAAAAGTTCACAGTAGAGATCTGCGCGCTTGGCTAAGCTTCCCGCCTTGCTTTTTGTGGAGCGCTGGTGGAGGACAGAGCTTTGTTTCTTTCAGAACTAATGCAACTGCCAAGGACACAGGCTAGAAGCAAACCCAATCACTCACTTGGACACATACTCCACAGGACAACAACTTAATATTAGACTCTCTGCTTTTGTCCAGTAAAACACATGGCCAGGTAGAATGCCCCTGCAATTTTTTAAATTAAAAACTAGCAAACGAGACCACAACTACGGGGGAGACTTTTTTGTTGCCCTCTTGCCAGACACCCTCCCTTGCCCCATCACCAGAGATGACCTGGAGTCTTGGGCGCTGCCTGCTGGGGTGACAGCGGTGCTGGCGGCTGAGGAAAGAAGAGTCATGGAAATCTTAAACTGCAGAGAGACGACGTCATCTGCCATAGGAAGGGTGGAGGCCAACTCACCGTCTCTTTCTCTACCTGCCTACTGGCCCTTGGACTGGCCTGAGGATTTGCACAGGAAGAGGCAGGCGTGAAGAGCTCTGAACAGCATTCCCTGCATCAGGAGCCATAAATGCAAGTGTCAGCCAGGGTCTGGCAGGTAACATCAGCAAGTAAAATGGGTGAGGTCTAAGAAAAGAAAAGGAAGGAAGACATTATCTACTATGTTATTTGTTTTTGTTTTTTAATAAAGACTGTTTTATTTCTTTTAAAAAAAGATTAAGATGGCCGATGCAGGTGGATGACTTGAGGTCAGGAGTTCGAGACCAGCCTGAGCAATATGGTGAAACCCTATCTCTACTAAAAATGCAAAAATTAGCCAGGCGTGGAGGTGGGCACCTGTAATCCCAGCTACTCGGGAGCCGCAGCAGAACTGCTTGAACCCAAGAGGCAGAGGTTGCAATGGGCCAAGATTGTACCACTGCGCTCCAGCCTGGGAGACAGAGCGAGACTCCACCTCAAAAATAAATAAATAAATAAATAAATAAATAATAATAATAATAATTAAAACAGAGATGACATTCCAAAACAAAAACAAAATTAATTCCTCTTGGCAAGCTGATATACTTTCTTGTATTAGGCACGAGATCTATTGTTCCCATTTTCCCTTGACTTCCAAGAGGCTCAACCTATATTTTGTGCTTCCCTTTGATTTTTTTGGACACAGCTGTCTTTCTCTAATTCCCACCTGTCTCCTCTCCCAATGTACACACACACTTTATACACATATGCATCATATGCACACATATATATGCCACATACACATATAAGAGCATCATACGCTCTTCTATTTTTACCTCTGGCATTTTTCCCTTTATTGGAAGTTTTATCACAAATCCTTATGACAGCATGCAGTGTAGAGTAATAAATTAATAAAACGATGCTTTCTACACTCAGGAGGCTGATGTTTCCAATTCTTTAACCAGACTACCATACCATTAGGTGCCAAGGAATCCAGACAACATAGAAACACAGACCAGATTCCACCCTTGGTTCCTACAGTGGTGTGGAGGACAAAACCTACAGGATTCTGCCCACTCTTGGGTGAACAAAGTCCAAAACAGAAGAATCCAGAGCCCTATTTTTTAACCACCTTGAAGCACCTTCTCTTGTTCCTCCCACTCTCTCTCTCTCTCACACACACACACACGCACACATACACACACACACACACACAGACACACATACCTGGTAGTCTACACAGATGTGGCATAGATAACGGAAGTATGATACTAGTTTAAACATTCCAGAGTTCTGAATTCCTTACTATCAAGTCCTGTATTAATATGTGCCAAATTGGCCAGGCATGGTGGCTCACACTTGTAATCCCAGTGCTTTGGGAGACTGAGGCAGGAGGATCATTTGAGCCCAGGAGTTGGAGATCAGCCTAGGCAACATAGCAAAACCACCATTTCTCCAAAAAAAAAAAAAAAAAAACTTAATTAGCCAGGCATGGTGATGCATGCCTGTAGTCCTCACTACTTGGGAGGCTGAGGAAGGAAGACCACTTGAGCTCAGGAGTTCAAGACTGTAGTGAGCTGTAATCATGCCACTGCACTCCAGCCTAGGCAACAGAGAAAAACATTGTCTCTAAAACACACACACACAAACACAGACACACACACACACACACACACACACACATATATATATATATATATATATATATATATATATATATATATATCTGCCAATGTCTTATTTTTTATTTTCTTCTGTTTTAGGTTTTTGGTTTTGTTTTGGAGATGGAGTCTCACTGTCACCCAGGCTGGAATACAGTGGCGTGATTTCATCTCACTGCAACCTCCGCCTCCTGGGTTCAATGGATTCTCCTGCCTCAGCCTCCTGAGTAGCTGGGATTATAAGTGCCTGCCAACACGCCTGGCTAATTTTTGTACTTTTAGTAGAAATGGGGTTTTACCATGTTGGCCAGGCTGGTTCGCACTCCTGACCTCAAATGATCCACCTGCCTCTGCCTCCCAAAGTGCTGGGATTACAGGCGTGAGCCACTGCACCTGACCCGTTTTAGGTATTTCCATGTAAAACTCTGTACCAAATGTCCAAACTCAATGGAAAGGACCATTAAATTAATTCCAAATTCTAACTCCAAAAGTATTCTAATTTTTAAAACATCCTGTTATTTTCATTTTAAGGATTCAAAGGATTTCTCTTTGGAAATTTTTTGCTTTTGTTTCTGTTTTCACTATTTTCTCCGTCTGCAAGCCAAAATTATGAATAGAGATGATATACATTAGGAAGGAGCTATAGATTCAAAATTAATCTCCACCAAAGTTAATTCCTGCATAAATTAAGCTGAATGTGTTTTTTCAACACCATGAATCAAGTTTAATAGCTATAAATAAAACATGAACTTGAGTTTCCTCATTTATAACTTCAAATCCATGATACTTCAGCACAGAAGGGGCAACGTTTTCTTTTTTCTTCTTTTTTAGAGCTCTGAGGCTAGTCATCTCAGAGATTGTAGTAAATATTGTTGGTTCAAATAAATTCCTCTCTATGGCTGAAAAAGCTAATACTAAGAAGTCCACAGAAAAATTATCTCTGCATTCCTTTGTATGCTTATGCAAAACATCATGACTCTCCTTTTAGGACCAGCAAACCGGTAGAAAAATTGCCAGAGATTTGAGCTTTGGGGATTGGGAAGGCTGTTCTGCTGCACCAAGTGCATGGCCAGTTGTTGGCCTCAAGTTACTCTATGGCTATAATTAAACCCTGAACTGGTATTAAAACAGGATGTCAGGGTGACCCTGTTGAGACCTAACCTGTAGTAGGCGCTGTGGTGCACCCCCACCCCGTTTGCTTGGCCCAGTGCACCCTCCCCAGCTGTGTGAATGTCTAGTGTCAACACACTTACCAGGGAAATTATGCCCTGGCCCACCCTCCCACCAAGGCCAAGGCAGCCCACAGCCAATAAGAGCACAAGAGGCCAACCCCCTTGCCTCCATTTTGTCTTGAGGTTTATACTCCATAACTGCATTGTTTAATGTGGTAACCATTTGCCATACTGACTATTTAAATTTACATTTAATTTAATTAAACATTTAGACCCTAGTTATACTAGCCACATTGTAAGTGCTCAATGGCCATAGGTAGCCAGTGACAACTCTACTGAACAGTGCAGATTCTACAGAACATTTCCATCATCACGGTAAGTTCTAATGGCCAGCACTGCTTTAGTGTCTACCCCTATGGATCAGACCAATGTGAGGCTTCCCCTGAAGCAACGTCCTTGCTCAGCTCTTTCCCTCTCCCTATCCAGCTTTCATACCGCCCCCTTTAAGTTTTTAAATTCTGTTTCTTTTTTTTTTTTTTTTTTTTTTGAGACAGAGTCTCACTTAGTCGCCCAGGCTGGAGTGCAGTGGCGCGATCTCGGCTCACTGCAAGCTCCGCCTCCCGGGTTCACGCCATTCTCCTGCCTCAGCCTCCCGAGTAGCTGGGACTACAGGCGCCCGCCGCCTCGCCCGGCTAATTTTTTGCATTTTTAGTAGAGACGGGGTTTCACAGTGTTAGCCAGGATGGTCTCGATCTCCTGACCTTGTGATCCGCCCGCCTCGGCCTCCCAAAGTGCTGGGATTACAGGCGTGAGCCACCGCGCCCGGCACTCCCTCAATAAATCTTCTGCATTTGAATCCCTGTTGTGGACGCTGCTTCTAGGGAATTCTATCCAAGATACCATCTCTATTGCTTTCAGCTTATTGTGAACCAAAGGGTAAGCATTTATGCATGGATGCCTTGGATTTCCTTACTCTAGAGATAAAGTGTAGTCATGTTTTCTGCAGTTTGGCTTGAAGCATCAGTGAGCCTAAATTTCATAAAAGGAAAGGGGTTCTGAGATCATAATGAAGTAGTTTCATTTCCCCACCGGAGCGGAAGTGACTGAGGGCTGCAAGTCTCTGCAAGAAGCTGGGTCCTGTGCGCCACTTGCATGCAATGGCCAGATGGGGGCACTAGCTGAGGCGTGCTGGGAAAGCCGACGGTAAGAGCTATGGGTGTGAAAGCAGAATACATGGTCCGCAGTGGGAGACAAGCTATTGACGATGTGGCCAACAAGGACTAAGCAGTAGGCCACCACCCCATTTGTATCTAGAGGTAAGTTATGCTCTAATGACAGAGGGAAGGGAGCCCCAATACTAATACTGAATAACCAGGCTGCTGAGTGGACTTCCAGAACTGGATAAAATGTGTTATAAACACACAAGTGTAGCCATCAAGGAAATGCAAATCAAAACCACAAGGAGATTTCACTTTACACCCATGAGGATGGCTATGCTCAAGAGGAAAAAAACAAATGTTGGTGAGCATGTGGAGAAACTGGAACCCTCGAGCATTGCTTGTAGGAATGTAAAATGGTGCAATCACTTTGAAAAACAGTCCAACAGTTCCTCAACAAACTACCCATAGAGTTACCATATGACCTAGCGATTCCACTCCTAGGCATGTACCCAAAAGAAATGAAACATATGAAATGATACAAAAAAAAAGTGTGTAGGTGAATGTTCATAGCAGCATTGTTCATAATAGCCACACAGTAGAAAAAAAACAAA
The DNA here is from genome assembly GCF_037993035.2 of Macaca fascicularis. NCBI lineage: Eukaryota > Metazoa > Chordata > Mammalia > Primates > Cercopithecidae > Macaca > Macaca fascicularis. The sequence goes on along the minus strand of NC_088387.1, from coordinate 53,819,950 downwards.
AGTCCATCAACTGGTGAATGCATAAATAAAATGTGGTATACCGACAAAATATTATGCAACGACAAAAAAGAATGGAGTATTGACATGTGCTACAACATCAACAAACCGTGAAAGGACACAACATGAATGGATCTTGAAATGTCAAAAACAGATAAATCTATGGAGACATAAAGTTGATTAGTGGCTGCCAGCGGCTGGGGAGGTTTGGAGGAAGTGTGGAGTGACAGATAATGAGTTACAAAGTTTCTTTTTGGGGTGATGACAGTGTTCTAAATGTGATTGTAGGGATGGTTGCACAACTCTGAAAATACTAAAAAATCACTTTAAATGGGTGAATTGTATGGGATGTGAATTACATCTCAATAAAGCTGTTAGAAACACACACACACAGACACACACAAGCAATGTGAGTTTTTTGCACCGTAGCTGTGTGACAAAATCATTTACATTGCAATGTTTGTTTATCTTTAAATTTATACCTGGGGACCCCTCCTGTACTTTTTCAGATGAGCCTGTGACTCAGGCTAAATGACTGGCAATGGCACAATAACCTCTCAATTTCTTGAACATGTTCTATTTTATCTTTGTCTTCTGAAGTAACTGGTCAGATAAATATTAAATCAGAAGTATTGTCTGATGAATGGATCACCAACAGCTTCACGCAAGGAATGTAAAAGCTAATGTGAAAATAAGGGCATGCCACATTCATCCTCAAACAGGAACACATACTGGGAAGATTATGAAATTTAATAGTCTCAATATAAACTTTCTCATCCTAAACAGGAGAATAGATGTTAAATAGAGAAAATCAATGTATTCCCTGTTCTGACCTAAGTCTTCCCTTTGAGTCTTCAAATAAGTAGGTTTTCCCTTCCCAAATAGTCCAACCTGGAACTGTCCAATAGAAATAAAATGCAAGCCACCTATGTAATTTTAAATTTTCTGAAAGTCACATTTTAAAAAATCCAAATAAAGGTGTGAAATTAATTTTAAGAGTATATTTTATTTAACCAAATAGATCCAAAATATTAACAATTCAACACGCAACCAATATAAAAAAGTATTGAGGCATTACTTTTTTTAGTATTAAGTCTTCAAAATCCTGTTTGTAGTTTACACTTATAATAGACCTCAACTTAAACTACATTTCAAGTGCTTGTGGTTGCTGTATTGGACAGCACAGTTCCAACTACTACCTTAAACTTAAAATCTATGCATCAGTCTGCCTGGCACGGTGGTTCACGCCTGTAATCCCAGCACTTTGGGGACTGAGGTGGGCGGATCACCTGAGGTCAGGAGTTTGAGACCAGCCCGGCCAACATGGTGAAACCCTGTCTCTACTAAAAATACAAAAAAAAAAAGCTAGGCATGGTGCCGGGCACCTATAATCCCAGCTACTCGGGAGACTGAGGCAGGAGAATCACTTGAACCCAGGAGGCAGAGGTTGCAGTGAGCTGAGATCATGCCATTGTACTCCAGCCTGGGCAACAAAACTGAAACTCTGTCTCAAAAAAAAAAAAAAAAAAAAAAAATCTATCCATCAGTCAGTAGACCAGTGATTATTTTCAGTGATCAAGTATAGATAAGTTGGTCTTCCAGGGCCTCATCTAAAACTACCGGAACCCTAATATCCCTTTAAGCTAAAAAATTCTGAAGCTCTGGGATTTCTCATTCTAAAATCTCCTCCAGCATATCTAACCAGTCTGATTTTTAGTCATGCCTCCTACCAATCAACCAAGATTTGAAATACTTTTGTATGTGTTTGGGCCTGTGCAAAAATTGGCCCATTTTCAGATGATGTGGTCCATGTGCAAATTGAGGAATGAGACAGGTCGAGGAAAAGAGAATATTTTGGTTCATGGCTTCAGGATAATTAAATCAATTTTTAAACCATGTTTTATTTAGTCTAAAAGCGATCAGTTTTACCTACATGTGTGCAAAATGTAATAATATATCCATACACTATTAAGTAAATACAAACATACAGGCCAGGCGTGGTGGCTCACACCTGTAATCCCAGCACTTTGGGAGGCTGAGGCGGGCAGATCACCTGAGGTCAGGAGTTCAAAACCAGCCTGGCCAACATGGTGAAACCCCATCTCTACTAAGTATACAAAACTTAGCTGGGTGTGGTGGCAGGTGCCTGTAATCCCAGCGACTCGGGAGGCTGAGGCAGGAGAATCACTTGAACCCAGGAGGCAGAGGTTGCAGTGAGCCGAGATAGCGCTGCTGCACTCTGCCTGGGCGACAGAGGGAAACTCTGCTTGACCCTGGGAAGCAGAGGTTGCAGTGAGCTGAGATGGTGCCACTGCACTCCAATTTGAGTTACAGAGAGACTTCATCTCAAAAAAAAACAAAAAACAAAAAAACTAACAAACATGCACACAAGGATATTTATTGCTGTGCTTTTTATTATAGTAAAATATTATAAATTAATTAAATGTTCACCCAAAGACAGTTGCTTTTTTTTTTTTTTAAATCAGTGAGGCAGTTCCAGACTAAGGTTGAAAGATCCCCCAAGATATTTTGTAAAGTGAAAAAAGCTAGATCCAGGACAATGGATATCTTTCTGTGTATGAGGAAAAGAATGTGTTTTTATAACATATTTTATCCAGTTCTGAGCCAATTTCTTACAATTTCTTATAATAAATTTATACACACACACGCACACATTTAGCTATTGATTGTTTTTCTAGAGAACCCTGACTAACATAGGTAGTTCATACAAAAGCCCATCACACAGTGGTGTTAACAAGTGCTCAATAAGTGTTATGTGGTTCTGTGGTTAAGGCTAGCTTCTTGTAACCTCAGGCATTCCTTGGCTTGTACATTCATCGCTCCAATCTTCCATCTTTACATGGGTATTTTCTGCCTGTGTGTCTTCACATTATCTTCCTTCTGTGCATGTCTATCTCTATGTCTGAATTTCCCTTTTTTATGAGGACATCAGTCATGTTGAATAGGGCCTAGCCTAATTCTCTCATTTTAAATGGACTGCCCTTTTTCTATTAAGATGCATGACCCTATTTCCAAGCAGTTACCACATTCTGAGGTGACTGTGGGTTTGAAGTTCAACATCTATTTAGGGGGACACAAATCAATCTATTACATGATCCAATGACAGCATCCAGGGAAGACAAAAACCTGAGAAAGCGTTGGGAGCCAGCAGCTACGGACAGAAGAACTACATTAGTCATGATGCTATAGATTGCATTTCATTAGAGAGTTAAGGGTTTGGCAGGGAATAGAGGCAGCTAGATATGAGCATCTCCTTTCATCTTTGTTTCTAGCCAAGGAAACCAACTGCAATTCTGAAGAACACAAAGAGAAGCACTCCAAAACATACTGCAAAATGCCTGTTCCCTAAGGCCAATGCAGTTGGCCTGTGCTGTACTGAAACTAAAATGAAAATAAAAAGTAGGAGAAAACGCAACTTTGTACTTATTTTTCTCCAGTCCCAAGGGTGTAATGAAAACAGATACTTTCAGCTCAAGATTTTGCTGCCAGGATTCTAGCCGGATTTGTCACAATGCCCTAGCCAACTATACATTCATTATTTATTGGGAATCCAAGTTCCAAAGGAGGCATTTTCACAACCCATTCAGATCCCATCAGCATCCAAATCTTCCTAGAGGGATATTTGTTGATTTTATTTCATCCAGTTGAGTATCCTGGTTGGAGCCCTTAAGTATGCATCGCTTAGATATTACTCACTCAGAGTTTCATTAAGGACCAAAGAAAGCCATCCAAACACATTCTGAAGCAATAGCCAGATCTGCTGAGCCTAAAGCAAGGAAAATTCTGGCTTTTTGTGCTTAGGAGTCTCTTCTTGGCAACCATCTTTAAAGACAGAGCATCTTTTAATGGTCTGTCAGACAAGCCCTGGATGCTGTTCATGTTTAGATTTGTGAGATTACTTGTGAAGTGGGAGTGGAGGGAAGAAAGTAAAGCTGAAGGCAAAAAAGGTGAGATGCACCGGGGAGGTGACGGTGGAGATGAGTAGATTGACACCCTGACAGATGGTAATCAATGGCCTTGATTACACACAATGACCACTGTGAGGGTAAATTCAGAAGTAATAATAATAATAATAATTTCTCCTTACATTTACTGAACACTTACTAAGTGTTCTGAGTATTATTTTATATAAGCCTCATAATAACTATGAAGTGGGAACTACTATTGCTCCCATTTTAAGGATGAGAATACTGAGACTTAAAAAGATGAAGTGATTTACCCAAGGTTGCACAACCACTTAAGTAGTAGTGCCCGGACTGAAAATCAGACACTCCTACTTGGAAGCCAGCCTCACAACTCCCACTATTTATTCTTTTGTATGTAATACTTGATATATACACAATGTATATATAAGACACATATGTTATTGTCTTAGTCTGTTTTGTGTTGCTATAAAAGAATAGCTAAGGCTGAGTACAAGAAGCATGGCACTGGCACCTGCTTGGCTTCTGGTGAAAGCCTTGGACTGCTTCCACTTATGGCAGAAGGTGAAAGGGATCCAGCATGTGCAGAGATCACACGGAAAAACAGGAGGAAGCAATGGCCAGGCTGAAGGGAGTGGCAGGGAGGAGAGGTGCCAGGCTCTTTTTAACAACCAGCTCTCTTGGAAACTAATGGAGTGAGAGCTCACTCACTCTCAAGGGAGGGCATTAACCTTTTTATGAGAGAGCCACCCCTATGACCCAAACACTTCCCATTAGGCCCCACCTCTCAACAGTACCACACTGGGCATGAGGTTTGGTGGGGACAAACAAACCATATCTAAACCATAGCAGTTATACAGCATCGTAATAACACGAACACCCATGAACCTATCATGCAACTTAAGAGCTGTCACTCTTTGTCTGATACCTTTGAAGTGACCTGTGTGCCTCTACTCATCCCCTCTCCTCTCGACCCCTAGCAGGATCCATCATTTTGAATTTTGTGTGTATCATTCTCTTGGTTTTATAAAATAGCTTTACCAAATAGGTAAATATCCTTAATATTTTAGTTTTAGTTTGCTTTTTGAGCTTCTATAAAATGGGGTCAATCTTCTATACACAATTCTGTGACTTACCTTTTTTTTTAACTCAATGTTATTTACCTAAAATTTGTCAATGTGGTATCAGTTAGCTATACTTTGACCTTTTCACAGAGTCCATTTGTATAAATAGACCACAATTTATTTATACATTCTCCCATTGAGGAGCATTTGGGTTATTTCCAGTTTTTGCTGTTACAAGCAATGATGCTATAAACATTCTTGAACTTGCTAATGGGTGCACATGTGCAAGAATTTCCCTGGGGTATTGCATGGTGGTAAAGCATGCTTAATTTTATGAGATAATGTCAAATTATTTTCCAAAGTGCTTATACCCATTTACACTCTTCAGTCATGTTTTAAGAGTCCTTCTTGCTCCACATACTCACCAACAATAGATATTGTCAGGCTTTCTAGTGTTTGCTAAGTTAGTGGGAGTAAAATGATATCTCCTTTGGTTACAATTTGTATTTGTACATTATTATTGTTACTATAAGTCATATCCAGACAATATTTGTTTGCATTTACCTCAGTTTAACCCTCATGTTTACTGGGTATTTCTGAAACTGGCCCAATATCCCCATATAACTGATGCTTATAGTCTTTGGATAGACATAGAAATTGACCCTCTTGGTCTTTAAGCTTGAAATTTACATTTGTCTTATCTGAGTTCCTTTCTCAGGAAACTGATCCTCAGGCCTCCTAGACAGTATCAAGGAAATGAAACTTACCAGATCACCACATCCATACAATAAGACACCAGACCCCTCATCTGTCATGATTGCTTCCTTCCTTCTCCCTAATTCCTGTTTTCCTACACATAGTTACATTTCTTCCCTGCTATATAAATCCCTAATTTTAGTCAGTTGAGAAGACAGATTTAAGACTTACCTCCCCTTCTCCTTGGCTACAGCACCTTGATGAAGCTTTCTTCCCTGGCAGTGTTTGTTGTCTCAGTGATTGGCTTTCTGTGCAGTGAGCAACAGGACCCAGACCGAACCCCTAGCATTTCAGTAACATTTCTGTTCCTCATTTTTGCTTATATTGCTGAACTTCCTAATGGGATAATTATTCTTCTTCCTGAATTACATCCTTTAGAACTTCATTTAATTAAGAATCATTGGTTGTAAATTATCTCATTCTTTGCTACTCTAAAGATGTCTTTATTTAGCCCCTTTTCCTGGGAAAGTACTTTTCTTGGAACACAGTATGTTAATCAGTTGGAAGATATTATTCTGTTGTTGTCTAGTTTCCCTTGTCAAGGAGTCTCCTGTCAGCCAACTTGTTTTTATTTTGTAGGTGATCTTTTTCTCTGGCTATTTTTAAGATCTTCTTTTCGCCTTCAGTATTTTGTTCTATTATAAAAAAATGTGCCTAGGTGTGGAATTTTAGTTTGCTTAGTATATGTTGGTCTTCCTATAGCTGTGGATTCATCGCTGTCATCTTATTTGGAAAATTATAATCCATGATATGTCAAATATTATCTCTCCTCTACTTGTTCATTTTATCCTTTGTATTGCTTAACTTCTCTGCCATACTTTTTATCTCCCTATGCCCTTATCTAGCACTAACAATAATTTATCCTACTTTTTTGATAGCTCACCAATTTTCTTGTCAGCTATTTCAAATCTGTTGTTTAATCAATCCTTTGTGTTATTAATATCTAGGTTATGGCTGGGTGTGGTGGCTCATACCTGTAATCCCAGCACTTTGAGAGGCCAAGGCAGGCGGATCACTTGAGCCCAGGAGTTTGAACCTAGCCTGGGCAAGATGGCAAAACCTCATCTCTACAAAAAATTTAAAAAAAAAGTTAGCCAGGTGTGGTAGTGTGTGCCTGTGGTCCCAACTAGGAAGGCTAGGGTGGGAGGATCCCTTGAGCCCAAGAGTTCAAGGCAGCAGAGAGCTGTGATCACATCACTGCACTCCAGCCTGGGTGACAAAGTGAGACAGCTGTGATCACATCACTGCACTCCAGCCTGGGTGACAAAATGAGACCTCGTCTCTATTTTTTTTAACTACAAAAATTATATATATATATATATATATATATATATATATATATATATATATATATAAAATTATATATATATAGAGAGAGAGACAGAGAGAGAGGTTATAATTTTTCATTTCTTCATTTTATTTCAAATCATAAAATGAATGCCATTTCTGATTTTCCAGGTCACTTTATAATCTCTTCCATGCATATTTTCTAAGTAAATTTTTTTATCTTTAAATTTTCTTTAAAATGCTAGGTATCTAATAATTACAATATCTGAAATCTGTGGAGTATGGGTCTATATCTGTTTTTAGTTTCAGCTGACACTCAATATGTATTCATTTCCTAGTGATTTCTATACAAATTATGATCAAATTGGTAACTTAAGACAACACAAACTTATTATCATATAGTTTGGGGTCAGAAGTCCAAAAGCACTGAGCTAAAGTCAAGGCTGATTCTTTTGGAGACTGTAGGAATGATGTTCCCTTGCCTTTTCTAGCTTCTAGGGGCTTCCATCATTCCGTGGCCTATGACCCCTTCCTTACATCATTCCATCCTCCAACCTCTTGCATCTTTCTTTCTTTCTTTCTTTCTTTCTTTCTTTCTTTCTTTCTTTCTTTCTTTCTTTCTTTCTTTCTTTCTTTCTTTTTCTCTTTCTTTCTTTCTTTCTTTCTTCCTTCCTTCCTTCCTTTCTTCCTTTCTTTCCTTTCTTTCTTTTTCTTTCTTTTCTTTCTTTCTTTCTTTTTCTTTCTCTTTTTCTTTCTTTTTTCTTTCTTTCTCTTTCTTTCTTTCTTTCTCTTTCTTTCTCTTTCTTTCTTTCTTCCTTTCTTCCTTTTTCTTTCTTTCCTTTTGTAAAATGAAATGAGGTCTTGCTATGTTGCCTAGGTTGGTCTTGAACTCCTGAGCTCATACAATCCTCCCACCTCCGTCTCCCAAAGTGCTGGGATTACAGGCACGAGCCACCACACCCAGCCAACATCCTCTGCTTCTGTAGTCACACTTTCCTCTGCCTCCCTCTTGTAAGGACACTTACACAAGTGTGATAATACAGAATAATCTCTTCACTGCAAGATCCTTAATCACATCTGCAAGGTCCTTTATGCCATGTAAGGTGATACTAACAGTGCAATGTTGACAGGTTCCCTTACCAGGTTACTTAAAAGTATATGCCCGCTGCCTGAACCCTGAAGGCCAGATAGTAAGCCATGGCCATGGTACCCAGCTGAGGAGCAGGTGTCCCTGAGAGCCTAAACATCCCAGGGAGTATGTGAGAACCTACCAAAGAAAACAGTACCATCACATAAACACAGCAGGCAAAGGGCCCGAAAATTAGCTTAAAAACAGCTTAGAGAAGGGAGGTGGTACAGATCTCTAGAGCTGTGCTGCTGCCACTCAGGAGTGCCCTGACCAATATGCCTCAATAAACTCATCTACTTGACAAGCGGGACTTCTCTAAATCATTCTTTGGTCTTTCGGCACCTTCCCAACTTGGGAGGGAAGGGGATGTTACAGTCTCAAGTTTTTCTCTTAATACACAGGATCCAGGGCTTAGGACTGAAATATTTGGGGGTGCCATTTTTTAGCTCATTACATACTCTCTGTGTCAAAGACTCAGTTGACAACAAGTATCCATTCCCCAACTCCCTTGCTAGTAATGAAAACACTAATTTTTAGTCAAGTTTGTTGTTGGCCAGTTAAAACTCCCTAGTTTTTGTTCACATCAAGACGTGATCATTGTGGTTAAATTTTTGACAATAAATTTTAAGTGGCAGTACTGTGTGCAACCTTCAGAATGTATTTTTTTTAAATAGGCATGCCCTTCATCCTTTTCCTTCCACAACCGGCCTGGAATGTGAGCATCTGGAGCTCTAGCTGCCATCTTGGGTCACAAGAACATGAAGCATAACATAGATTTGGGAGGATCCATGAACTGTAAAGAAACAGGTCCCTGATGAATTTTTGATGAATCTGTCCTGGACACCTACCTCATGACGTCTTTTAGATGAAAACAAATAAACTGTGTGTGTCTAAGCCACCATTATTTGTTCTGCTGCGTGAGGCTAAACTTAGTCCTAACTCATACCATCATTATGTCTTTTGTTTCTTTGTATATTGGGGGATTTTTTCATTGTAATTATCCATTTGGTTTCACATAATCTATAGGAATCCTGAAAACCTGAATTAATGACACCTTCCTCCAAAAGGGATTTGAATGTATGTATTTCTGGAATTACATATGCTAACAACAGGGGACAGCGTTAGCCTTCTTAATTAGGGCACAGGCCTGGCAGCAGCCTCAGAGCTTAGCTTTCAATCCCTCATTTGTGGCTGACATTGGCATTTCTCCTCCAAGTTTTGCAGTCTGTTTACCATGCAATGCTAGCTTTAGCTTACTATGCATGTTTGCATGTTGTTGTTCTATTTTGTTTTGTTGACATTGGAAAGTTCCCTTTGTTTCTTGTAAGAGCTCAATGTATTAAAAAAAATGTTATAATCTGATTGTATTGTCATTGTAGTGGAATACGACTTCAGAGGCTTGTTCACCATTCACCCAGAAGCAGCACTGATGCCCCTCCCATGCCAGTTTCACCATTAAATGTGTTATGAAGGGTTTATGTCTGATTGACCCATCCAAGACTTTGATGCAAGCTTGGTACAAGCAGAGCTCTTCTGAAAACAAGCTTGTTAACACTTTCTATATGTGGTAACAATTCACTCATTTATTTGTATTGGGGATTCGGTTTGCACTCATTACTATTATTTTCTTTTAGAGTGTCTGGGACCTCTTTCAAATAACACAAGTTCATTCCTCTGCCTGCAAAGATTCTGACCCCTCCCCAGGGATGTGTGTAACAAAAGTCTACTAAGGGAAATATACTATTACTCTGCAACTTGCTTTTTTAATTAATAATATGTCATTTGGCCTTTCAGTACCTATAATCACCTCATTCTTCCTTCATAGCCGAATAGTATTCCGTGGTACGTACCACAATTTATTAAACAATTTTACCATTGATAGGCCCTTAGATTGTTTCCAATATTTTGATATTATTAATACTGCTGTGCTATAATAAACATATATATACTTGTATATGTGCATATTTGTGAGTAAATTTATAGAAAGGCTCTGTAGAAGATAAACTTATTGGTTCAAGGGGTATGAATATTTAACGTTTTGATGGATGTTGCCAATTTGTCTCCCCCAAAAGCCATGCTAATGTAATGTGTTTGTGACAGAGACTACTAATGCCAACTTAATATTAATTTTCCCGAATTCTATACTGAAAGAATCCCTGTTTTGTTTCAGAGTGGTGGTGTGCCTGGCCAAAGGCAACGTCTCACAGCCTCACTCTGAGCTAAGTGTGGTCACAGGACTAACTTCTGTCCGCTGAACTATGAATGAAAGTGTGTGGGGCATGCTGGAGTGCCACTTACTGGAAGATGTGCCACTTTCCGCCCTTCTACCTTTATTCCTTCTTCAAACCTTCTCAGTGGTTTGATGGCAAAGTCCTTGCAGTCATCATGAATCATGTAATCATATTGAGGATAGGGGTAGCGGAGAAGAAAGAATGGAGGCTGAATCATGGAGAGCCACCATGCAACTTTAGACTACCTACAGCTTGACTTTCATTATATGAGAGAATTAACCCATTATCTTCCACGTCTTTGCTACGTGCAGGTAAATGCTACTCCTAAATCACACAGCGCCCCTTTCAATCACGTAAACAATACACCAGTCCCACTGAGTACTTGCTGTGGTCCCCATCATGTGCTGTGGACTGTCACCGCAGTGTCCTTGCCCACTACCACAGTGGCTGTCCTTTCTACATGGGTCAGTGCAACCAGGTAGGTGGCCTTGTACATTGACTCCTCATCCTTTCTTTCCCAACTGGTGACCTCAGTCCACAGGACTAGTAGAACAAACTTTAAATTTTCATTTTTGGCTCAGATCATCTAGGAAAATCAGTCTACACAAATACACGAACACACACACACAGAGACACACACACACACACACACCCAGTACATACAGAGAACCAAATGACTTTTCAGAATCCACAAATCTTCCCATACTTGAAGCAATCCTTACTTCAGTCTGAAGAGTTTTCCAAAATAACCCTTCAGCCCCTTTTAAGAGAAGGCCTATCTAATGAAAAATGTAACCGTTGTATGGAATAAAAAATTGCAGACTTAATAATTCAAAACTGCTACTAAATCAATGTACTGCTTGTTGGTTTGTCAATACAGCTTTCTCAATTAGACAATTTTATTACAGTGATGAATACCAATGGCATAATTGAGAGACTGCTGTTCTAAATTATGGTCTGTTTAGCCTAACAATCCATATTTGCTACTGAATAAATGTGATGACTATAGCCTTCTGAAGATGAATGGTCCTCTACTGGCAGCTGACCTGTCCCTGGTGACGACTGGGCAGGAATGATTCTCATCATATTCCTTCATGGGATCCTTCTGGCTGACCATTGTAATGGCACTTCGCCTCCCTTCCCAGTGCCCTCTCCTACACCAGGAACACCTACCCTGCTGGTGATGGGTGTTGTAGATAGTGCCTTTCAAGTAAGTTCCGAGTTCCACACCAAATCCCACTTTTCCTGGTAAATAAAAACAGCACGAGGTGAGGCACATGGGCTTTTTTCCCCAGCACTTAGGGAGATCAAGGCAGGAGGATCGCTTGAGGCCAGGAGTAATAGAGCCTGGGCCGGGTGCGGTGGCTAACATCTGTAATTCCAGCACTTTGGCAGGCCGAGATGGGTGGATCACCTGGGGTCAGGGGTTCAAGACGAGGCTGGCTAACATGGCAAAACCCGTCTCTACTAAAAATACAAAAATTAGTCAGGTGTGGTGTGGTGATGCGTGCCTGTAGTCCCAGCTACTTGGGAGGCTGAGGCAGGAGAATCGCTTGAACCTGAGAGGAGGAGGTTGCAGTGAACCAAGATTGCACCATTGTATTCCAGCCTGGGTAACAGAGTGAGGCTCTGTCTCAAAAAGAAAAAACAAAAAACAAAAAAAACAGAACCTGGTTTCCTTATCAGCAGAATGAGGATAATAATCTCTACTTTCTAGAGTTGTAATAATTACATTATAAGTGTATGTACGTTCCTCTGACACATAGCGGATACTCAGAAAAGGTTACTTGACTTTGAATCTATCAAACATATGGATACAGCAAGCCCTATTCCTCAAGGAAGAGGCAGGAGCCTCCACTTCTCCATGACAACATTGTGTTATTGCTTTCCTCCTCATCCTTATCAGAAGTACCTGCTTTGGGGCCCACGAATGTCAGTGGGCAGCATTTTTGCTGCTTCCCTGACTTTGTTGTAGTCTCTTAGCTTCCAAGTCTTCCATGTTCAATGCCAAAATGGGCTCACCTGCATTTAAGCGAATGACAAAGCACCAGAAGGCAGACAATTTGACTTCTTTCCTTTTTTTATGCCCCCAAGGCATGGGCAGGCAAGGTCCGAGTTGTCTCTGGTTGCCCTCCCTACCCACCCTTCCTGACACTCTTCTGGGCCTCTCCTTGGAACCTCCACAGAGGACAATTCAATTTAGCTCATAAAGGTGGGGCAGGGCAACCAATTCATCTTGCTTTTCCTGGGAATTTCTGTTTTTCATACTAAAAGGCCAGCAGCATCCCAGGACAGATGGTCACCCGAGGTGGGGGGCACCACGGGCATGTGGATCTGAACGGTTTCTTTTGGGGGGCTTTGCCTATTGGGTGTTGAGCAGGCCTTGTGAATCAGTGCCTGACCCTCTGGGTTTCCACTGCCTTCCGTCTTGACTTCAGAGACTCCTCCCTAAGGACCAGCACCAGGGTCACCGCCTGTGGTCTCACTAGGCCTTGTAAATAACAGTCCAGCCAGAGGGAGCAGCGCTTCTCAGCGTGCCCTTTCCTCACGGCAGATTGGCCGTTAGATGTGAGCTGCACTACTTAACAATCCCCATTTTCCCCTCACTTTCCCAGGTTGCTCATAACAGAACCATGAGGAGAGGGAGGTCCTGGGGCCCCAAACTGAAGCCTGGTCTCCCTGATGGTAACTAATGAGAGCCTCCGAGGGCTGAGGCCCGCATTTGTTACTGTGTTGACTCTTTTGTGAGGTATTTATCCTTTGGTAACATATGCCCTCATACATATATATACACACACAATTTTTTTTAAGGTATAGTCTCGCTCTGTCTCCCAGGCTGGAGTGCAGAGGTGTGATCTCGGCTCACTGCAACCTCCACCTCCTGAGTTCAAGCAATTCTCCTGCCTCAGCCTCCTGAGTAGCTGGGACTACAGGCGTGCGCTAACACACCCGGCTAATTTTTGTATTTTTAGTAGAGACAGGGTTTCACCATGTTAGCCAGACTGGTCTTGATCTCCTAACCTCATGATCCACCCACCTCTGCCTCCCAAAGTGCTGGGATTACAAGTATGAGCCACCACACCTGGCCTATGCCCTCATATTTAACATCAAATAGTTACTCAGTACCCACACTAGCTGCCCAGCATGACACCATGGGGCATATTCCCCTGCCCTTGAGGAGTCCCTTGTCTGTGTTCCTACGTCCTCTTCAGGGTTCTGTGACATCCATCCTAGGCACTTTATTTCTCATACACTTGCTCTGGCTGGGCGCCATGGCTCATGACTGTAATCCCAACACTTTGGGAGGCCAAGGCAGGAGGATTGCTTGAGTCCAGGAGTTCAACACCAGCCTGGGCAACATAGGGAGATCCTGTCTATACAAAAAATAAAAAATTAGCTGTGCATGGTGGCGCATGTCTGTAGTCCCAGCTACTCAGGAGGCTGAGGTGGAAGGATTGCTTCAGCCTAAGAGGTGTTGCAGTGAGCCATGTTTGCACCACTGCACTCCAGCCTGGGCGACAGAGTGAGACCCTGTCTCAAAAAACAAAATAAGGCCAGACGTGGTGACTCATGCCTGTAATCCCAACACTTTGGGAGGCTGAGGCGGGTGGATCACTTGAGGTCAGGAGTTCGAGACCAGCCTGGCCAACATGGTGAAATCCCATCTCTACTAAAAATACGGGGGGGGGGGGGGGCGGAAATAGCTGCATGTAGTGGCATGCACCTGTAGTCCCAGCTACTCGGGAGGCTGAGGCAGGATAATTGCTTGAAGCCGGGAGGCAGAGGTTGCAGTGAGTGGAGATCGAGTCACTGCACTCCAGCCTGTGTGACAGAGCAAGACTCCATCTCAAAAAACAAAACAAAATAAACACACACATGTACTTGCTCTAAGTGTTCTTTCTTGTCTGATCAGGCTAGTCTCCTCTTAACAATGGCTCTTGAGATTTGCAGGAGGCTCTGTCTCTTCAGAGAGCCTATGCAGACCTTACCCTGTTTGATTGGCAGACTCTCTATCGCCCATTTTTCAGGTTACAGGTAGAGGCCTGCAAAGGTTGAATGACTTGTCCAAAGATCTAGAGCTCATGAAGAGCTGGGCTGGGACTGAGTCCTCCAAAGGCATCTGCTGTTCTTGCCTGCCCAGTGTCAGTTCCCCTTCTCATGGTGGCAGCCTGACTTTGCTGTGGGAACTACCTCAATACCCTCTCTGTTGTTTGAAATTTGTGGGCTGATGATTGGGCCTGAATAATGAGAGCACCCATCCTCCCTGACAGTCACAATTAGCTCAAGGATGGGCTGGTGACCCAGCCAGGCCCATGAGCCTCAATCCCAAGGCCTTTGCAGGAACCGATGGAGGGAAATTTGTTCTCTGCCCACTGGGGTTGCTCAGCTGGGATGATATACACCCAGTCATTTTTGCCACCATGGAGGGAAAGCCTGCCTGAGAATACAGTCAACCTAGAGGAAAGAGATCCAAGACTCTAACAGACACTGCCCTGGAAGCATGATTTGAGCTTTTTGTGTTTCATTCAGCCATGCCAGAAGGTAATTTATCCCTGCACTTCATGGTTTCACACCTCCTCTTTTTGTATTAACTCAATGTGAGTTGGGTTCCTGTGTCTTGAAGCCAAAAAGTCATTACTGACACAATCACAGCCTCTTTCTCTGTGATCAGCGTCTCTCTTTCTCCCAACATGCCACATGCACTCCCATCATCAACATCTTCACTCCAAGTGATCTCCCCTGGCCTGTCCCACCATCCCTCCACCCCAGGCCAAGGCTTCTTCCCCCTCTGTCCAGCCTTCCTTAGCTTCCACGTCCTGCACTGCTCTGCCCCCTTCTTGATTTCTGTATATGTTGGAACCACACAATTTAACACTCAATGCCACAGTTGTTGGCTCTTGTTTCCATATGTTGCTCTTGTCTCTTTGATTAAGTTTTAAGTTCTTCAAAATCACAGATTGTGTCCCATCCTTCTACAGATCCTGAAGCAATGTTGGGAAATAGTAACTAAATTTGTGTTGAGCACATCCTGTGCACCAGACACAAGCCTAAGACCACTATGTGCACTAATCATTAAATCCTCACAACAAACCTGTGAGGTAAGTATGATCATTACCCCTATTTTACAGATGAGGAAATCAAGGCATAAAAAGGTTGAGGAACTTCCTCAACAGGCTAGGAAGTGGTAGAATTAGGATTTTAACTCAGGCATTCTGGGCTTCAGAGCCCAGACTTAATTATTACACTACACAGCTTCTTAATCCATCTTTGATAAATATCAATTGATTGAACATACAGAATTGCAGAGTTACACCAAATCTAAAGCAGTAGGTGGTAGCCTCTAGGGAGTCACTCTGATCATCTGAAAGGTTTTGTACCCTTCTAGAAATTGCATGTGCATACACACACACACACACACACACCACACACACACACACACGCACCCCTGACAGAAGGAAGAGTGGTAACTAGAAGCCCTGATTCTGGGGCTGCTTTGCTGTCTTCACCCCAACTTCAGTCCTTTGTCATGATTAGGTATTGGGAAGAGCATGAGAAAGGTGTTGTCTTCACTCTCCAAAAGCTTAACTTCAGAGTAAGGCTAGAAGCTGACCTGAGCAGCAAAGAAATTTGCTTTCAATGCCTCCTGCCTCCCTATTCTGTAGCATTCACAGGGCAGTAAGCATTCACCATGTCTGTCTGCCCAGCATCCACTTCCCTCACTCTCATGACAGTGCTTTGATTTCCCTTTGGGGGACCAGCATTCCCCCATTGCGTGCAATGATATTGGACAGTCAACCAAGTGTCCACCCTCCCCTGGCCAAGGAGTAAGTACATGACCCACAAGAGCCACCTGGCCTCTGCCCTGGGAATTTGAGCAGTACAAGGAGGAAATTCAGTTGGAGGTAATTCAAAGACGTAGAGCGTGAGTGCCCATCTGCCACACCGAACTCCTGAGTTTCTTTGCTTTCTTTCCTGTCCAAAACCTGATTCTCGAGCTTTCTCCTCAGTTCCACATGCTACCCGAGGTGGCTTTATAAATGCCGGCAGGGTTGAATTACATTTCCCAGAATTCGCTTTCCTGTATGTTTCCAGTTAGGGTGGGCCATGCAGAAGCTCCTGGTGTGAGATTTGCAGGGTGGAAGTGAAGCGGCAGCAGTTTTGGTAGCTTGCACACCTTGTCACTTTCCACTGGCTCACCGCGTCAGCAGGAGGCAGGGGCTGGGCCTGTAGCTGCTCTACCCTTCTCAGGATCCTCCTTCAGCTTTCCCGACTTCTGAGCCAGACAGGTCCGCTGAGCTCTGTGATGAAGGATCCTGACTCCTGCAGGAGACCCATGCCACCCAAATCAGAGGCGCGGTTTCAGTCCCTCCTCATGGTCTCCAGCGGGTGGTTTCCAGCTTGTTCTTGTTCACCGCATCTCTCTGACCCAGCTGCCTGCCCTGCGGACTGCAAGTTCAGCATCAGACCCGAGGGCAAGAGCCTTACAGAGACTGCGTCAGCAGCTCCCACGGATGGGTGAGATCAAATCCTGGTAAGAAGTCCCTAGTGCTGATTCCTGTTACGCTGCTTCCTGGAAGGCAGTGCCATGTGGAACCTCTAAACTACAGCATTCGGAGCTCCAGGAAGGGAAAATTTCAAGTCAAATAGAATTCTATACACCATGTCTTTGGAACCTTCAGCCCTCAAGATTCCAACATCATGACCTCAGTTTCAACACAGTTGTCCTTAGTTCTCATGTCATGCCTTTGATGCTGCCTGTTGTCGAAGCAGTAGAAGCCAACGATGCAATCACTCTCTTGATAGGTGTGGTTCTCAGCATTACAGGCATCTATGCTTGCTTGAAGGT
Source organism: Macaca fascicularis (assembly GCF_037993035.2). NCBI lineage: Eukaryota > Metazoa > Chordata > Mammalia > Primates > Cercopithecidae > Macaca > Macaca fascicularis. The sequence continues at coordinate 53,802,695 of NC_088387.1, read as the reverse complement.
ATATGCAGAAAAGAGATATGGACAGATGTGACTTTGAAGGGCTTACTGAATCAAACCTCACCCTGAAAACCTTTGTGCTATTGAGGCTAAACCTGAGCTTTGGTGTCTGACAGTTTCCAAGAATCAGTAAATAAGGGAGTTTTACATTCTTCATTGTTTCCATGAAATGGGAACAAACAGATACATATATAAAAATTTTAAAAAAAGTTTTCTTTACAACAAATAATGTGCAGAAAAAATGCAGCCTATAATTTGTATTTGCTGTTTAGAAAGGAAGCCAAAGAAGTAAGATGGCTGAAATTGACACAAGTAATATTTCATAGTTTTAGACTTCTCAAAGCATGTGAAATAGGAAGAAGGAAGTTCTTGCCCAGAATCTTAGGAAACCATCACTGTTCAGTTATAATCGCTGCCTCCTGATTCGTTGAGGAGTCTTTTCTCCATATTTTTATTAGATTTTTGTTTTGTTGTCTTTCGAGGTAATATTGTATTTAGATATCAGATAGCCAAAAAGGGAAACTTCTATCTCTGGGGAAAAAAATGTTTAGAAAAATGTATTTAAGGGCTATGCACGGTGGCTCACGCCTGTAATCCCAGCACTTTGGGAAGCTGAGGCGGGCAGATCACGAGGTCACGAGATTGAGATCATCCTGGTTAACACGATGAAACCCCGTCTCTACTAAAAACACACACACACAAAAAAATTAGCCGAGCGTGGTGGCAGGCGCCTGTAGTACCAGCTACACAGAAGGCTGAGGGAGGAGAATGGCTTGAACCTGGGAGGCGGAGGTTGCAGTGAGCCGGGATCGTGCCACTGCACTCCAGCCTGGGTAACAGAGCGAGACTCCGTCCCAAAAAAAAAAAGAAAAATGTATTCAGTGTATCTAATATTGAAATGAAATGCAGAAAAGATTTAATATTAAAAAAAAAAAAAAACCACTATAGGCTGGGCACAGTGGCTCATGCCTGTAATCCCGGCACTTTGGGAAGCCAAGGCGGGTGGATCACGAGCTCAGGAGTTCAAGACCATCCTGGCCAACATGGTGAAAACCCGTCTCTACTAAAAATACAATAATTAGCTGGGCATGGTGGCATACACCTGTAATCCCAGCTACTCGGGAGGCTAAGGCAGGAGAATTGCTTGAACTGGGACCCGGATCTGGGAGGTGGAACTTGCAGTGAGCCGAGATTGTACCACTGCACCACTCTAGCCTGGGCTACAGAGCAAGACTCCGTCTCAAAAAATAAAAATAAAAAAATAAAAATAAATAATTAAAAAAAACAGAAAAAAACACTATAGACATTGACATAGAAAAGAGATTTAATGTTAAGAAAACAACTTTATATTAACTGAGTAACATCCTCCTGATGAGACGTACTATAGTAAATACCCATTATGTTGTTAAAAAAAAAAAAAAGAAAGAGGCCGGTTGCGGTGGCTCACACCTGTAATCCCAGCACTTTGGGCAGCCAAGGTGGGTGGATCACTTGAGGTCAGGAGTTTGAGACCAGCCTGGCCAACATGGTGAAACCCCATCTCTACTAAAAATACAAAAATTAGCCAGGGGTGCTGGCACATGCCTGTAATCACAGCTACTTGGGAGGCTGAGGCAGGAGAATTGCTTGAACCTGGGAGGTGGAGGTTGCAGTGAGCCAAGATGGCGCCATTACATTTCAGCCTGGGTGAAGAAGCAAGACTCTGCCTTAAAAAAAAAAAAAAAAGAAAGAAAGAAAGAAAAGAAAAAGAAATCCCTAGTGCTTTGCTTCTCTAATTGATCCCTGACTAATTTACTACCCTAAATCTTCCTAAGAGTCCTCTTTCATGTAAGTTATTCAGAGTCTATTTCTGTTGCTTGCAGCCAAAAAATTCCAACTGTACACATTCCATAATATATAAGAAAATACTTACAAATTATAAAGCACCACATACACGCATGTTCCAATTACATTTGTTAGTACAGACTATGCTGGAAAGATGAAGTCTTGGATCAGACAGACAGATTCAAAACCGAATGCTGCCAGGTCATAGTTGCATGTCTTTGGACAGTTACTTACTTTTACTGAGCCTGTTTCGCCTCTTTAAAAATTTTTACAAGTGAGTAGCTAGTAGTTAGGATTAGGTGTCTGCTATGGTTTAGATATGGTTGGTTTGTCACCACCAAAGCTCATGTTGCAATTTGAGCCCTGATGCGGTGCTGTTGGGGTATTGGGTCCAGTGGGAAGTGTCTGGGTGATAGCGGTGGATCCCTCATAAATGGCTTGGTGCTCTCCCAGTAGTGAGCTCTGTCTCTTGTGAGACTGAATTAGTTCTCATGCGGATGGAATCATTCCCCTGAGAGTGGGTTGTTATAAAGTCAGAGCCCTTCGGCTTTCCCTCTCTTCTCGTGTGTCTGCTTCCCCTTTGACCTTCTCCACCATCTTGGGAGGCAGCATGAATAAGGGCCCTCACAAGAAAGCAGGGCTGTGTCCTCGAACTTCTCAGCCAGCAGCACTACGAGCTAAATAAACGTCTTTCTTTTATAAATTATCCAGCCTCAGGTATTCTTTTACAGCATCACAAAATGGAGGAAGACAGTCATCCACGCATACAAGGCAAAGCCTAACCTCTCATTGGCTTAAACAAGAAACAAGTATTTTTGTCTATTGTCAAAGTTGTCAAGGTAAACAGCCTAGGGCAGGTATGGTGGCTCCCAAATCACCAGCGACAGACTCCTTATGCTTCTGTTTTTACCCCTCTGGACGATAGGCCCATCTTCATGCTCCACAGTGTCCACACCTTGCTGATAGGGAGACTGGGAAATATAGTCTTTATTCTGTGCTGTGATTAAAATGGGCTCCTGTTGTTGAGGTGGGAGGGGAGAGTGGACATGGGGAGGCAACCTGCTGCTCTGCTGCCACGGAGACAGTAACAGGCTGTGGCGAGAGTGTGGAAATCCCTTCCCTCTCCTCCCCTTTCAGGCTCCTGTGCTTTCTCCCTGTTCTCCCCAGCACCCTCCCGAATGCCAACATTCACTGTGACAACAGTTTGTGATAGGACTTTCATCCTTAAGCCCACGTAGCAAAATAAATGGAAAAAGTGCTCTGACAACCTCCACTTCTATACAAAAATGGTGAGGTTAAGAGTTTATTATCACGCCTGTAATCCCAGCACTTTGGGAGGCCAAGGCAGGTGGATCACCTGAGGTTAGGAATTCAAGACCAGCCTGGCCAACATGGTGAAACCCCATCTCTACTAAAAATACAAAAATTAGCCGGACATGGTGGCTCACGCCTGTAATCCCGGCTACTCGAGAGGCTGAGGCAGGAGCATCACTTGAACCGGGGTGGTGGAGGTTGGAGTGAGCTGAGATCATGCCACTGCACTCCAGCCTGGGCAACACAGTGACTGCATCTCAAAACAATAACAACAAACGATAGCACTTACCCCAGAGTTTTGTGGTGGGGATTTAAAAATATAACATATGAGAAACAATATAGTGAGCACTCCACAAATATTAGCAGCTATTATTATTACTCTTATTGTCAACAGTATCATGTTCAAAAGGTGATCCTGATCAAGACTCTAGAGACAGGCCACTGGTTTCCCTCTGAGTTTACTCTTCACTGCCTTCTTTTTCTTTTCCCTTTTTTTGGAGATGGAGTCTCACTCTGTCACCCGGGCCGGAATGCAGTGGTGTGATCTCGGCTCACTGCAACCTCTGCCTCCCAGGTTCAAGTGATTCTCCTGCCTCAGCCTCCTGAGTAGCTGGGACTACAGGCATGTGCCACCACATGCAGCTAATTTTTTGTATTTTTAGTAGAGATAGGGTTTCACCATGTTGGCCAGGCTGGTCTCAAACTCCTGGCCTCAAGTGATCCACCTGCCTTGGCCTCCCAAAGTGATGGGATTACAGGCGTGAGCCACCGCGCCTGGCATACACTGCTTTCTTTAGCTTCCATAACCTCAACAGTGAGCAAGAAAATAAGGCTTCTGACATTCTTCCTAGGAAGCTTCATGGAGCAGATTATAAAACATGCCCTAAATGGCCCATAGTGGATTCGTGGGGACTGTGGCCATCAGGACTCCCCTAGCTGAGGCTTCTCTGTCTGTTTTCTTAGGGCCCGTTAGCCTACGAGCTCTTAGGAGTGCAGGGAGACCCTCTCTTTCCCCCTGGGTGGTAACAAAATTTCCCCTGGTCCCTCGTTCCTGAGCCCTAGTTCAGTCCCTGTGCTGTGCTGGCCAGGTCAGTGCTCAACAGGATTCCAAACCTGTTGGCTGCAAGCACAGACTCCCTCTGAGTGTGAATGTTATCTCTCACCAGATAAGGCAGGTGCTCAGCCCAGATCAAACACTTGTTTATCTACAGGGTGGTGAGAGCCAAAACTCTGCTTCTGTTTCTCCCTGGGGGTTTATTTGCTTACCCTTATCACCTCTGAGCAGTGGTGTTGTTTGCATCGAGTTCTCGGTTTCTGGCTTGTTAAATTGAGAGGCACCCCAGCTTCTTGGAGGGATTGGAGTGTTGAGCGACTCCTCAGGGAGGTGCAGGAGGACAGCACTGGATGACGGGTCAGGAGATGAGGGTCTGGGTCCAGTCTTCAAATGCAGAAATTGAGAGCAGAGTTCTCGAAGGCCTCTTCCAGCACTGATGTTTTCTGACTATGAAAGCGTTCGGCGTGATAAAGAAGAAAAGTTGAAGACTTAAAAGGAGGAAGTGTGAGTGTCTTCAGCCTCCTGTGTGAGGGAGAACTGTGAGTCTCTTTTGACCACAGTTTATTTTGTGTTGCTTCTTTTAGCTGCATGGTCCATAAGCCAAAGGTGAGCAGGTGGAGGGCTGCTACTCACTAACTTGGTAGTGCAGAAATGGCTTTTAAAAACAGTGGCTATATGGCTGGGCACGGTGGTTCATGCCTGTAATCCAAGCCAGGCAGATCACCTGAGGTCGGGAGTTCGAGACCAGTCTGACCAACACAGAGAAATCCCGTCTCTACTAAAAATGCAAAATTAGCCGGGCATGGTGGCGGATGCCTGTAATCCCAGCTACTCGGGAGGCTGAGGCAGGAGAATTGCTTGAACCTGGGAGGCAGAGGTTGCATTGAGCCGAGATTTTGCCATTGCACTCCAGCCTGGGCAACAAGAGCAAAACTCCGTCTCAAAAAAAAAAAAAAAAAAAGTAGCTATGTCCCACGTGAATCTGGAAAGCAAAGAAGATGGGGAGAAATTCTAAAATTCCTGCAGGAAGTTTAGTGATGGTATAAAGAAGTCCTTACTCTGAGAAATACTTCATTAAAATCAGAACTTACAGAATAAATGGTTGGTGGAAGATAGAGGCATGTACTATTTACTTTACAAAATAGTTCCTCACTTTATAAAAAGCCAAATATTTTCTCTTGGAAGTCAGCCTTGTGATGCTACCAGTAAGACTGAATCTATAATAAAGCTAACGATCCAACTTTTGGTTAAAAAACCCATTCTGCAAAAACAAGCTTAGGCATGCTATGCAGTGCTGTTATATACGAAGTGGGTTTCTTTCATAAACACAATCACATTTTTTATTGGAAGACATTTCTGTAAGATAATGTCTTTCTCAAGGTCCAATTTGGCTTGCGTGCCTCCTGGGAATTTAAAAAAGTACAGATTTTTCCAGCCGCATTTGAAAGACAAATTCCGTGTCCTTGTGATGAAAGGTCTGCAATGCCCACACCTCCCACAAGGGGGCAGCGCACCACTGGGTCTTCAGTTACAAGGACGGCCTGGGATTCCGAACGCGCGGCTGGAGGAGGGCCACCTTCACAGAGGAAGAAAATCCACTGCAAGTCGAGAAGAGGCGGACCTGATGTACCACGACATAATTGAATTTCATGTCTCACGAACTCTGTGTATTTGCCAGAAACTTTTGGGCTGTTCTCATTCAAAAAAGGATGAAATCATTTTGTGTGTTGAACAGTCCTTAGACATTCCCAGAAAAAAAAAAAAATTATTTTTCATGTATATATACAAAGTGTATCCAGCTAAATCACAAGCAAAAGTGATTTTAAGCAGGTACCAAGACACGCCGGATCATAAAGACACTATTCTCCCTTCAAGCTCCTTTGGTGAGTTTATGGACACACATGAGGTAAGCTGCGCCGTTCATGTTCTACTGCGTGTGACTTTGTACTGACCTTGAGTGGAAAAGGTATTTGGGATTCGAAAAAAGTTATTATTAAGTAAAAATAAATTCGCAAGAAAAGAAATGTAGTATGAAAGATCCATTTGAGTGTTTAGGGGGAGTTTTCCTTTCCTATTTTTATACTGGGCTGGGCTTGCATTGATGCACATAAAGGATAATAAAAGTAACTTAAAAAAACCAAGGGATTCCACGGTGTCTGGTTTACAACAGCTGATGGAGAAGATACAATTGCCAAAAGGGAGTATTGGGTGCCAGGACCCAGCTCTGGCCTAAAGAAGCACGCATTGGTCGCGCCCTAGTTGTCACCTCATGGGAGGAGCAGCCAGGAAGGCTGTGTTTGAAGGCTCTGTCAGGCCACAGCAGAATCCAGCTACCCCTCCCAACATCCATTTCCCTGCTTCCTCAGTACCAGAACTCCCAAACGCTGGCCGGGTATATGATTGCACACAATCAGGTTTATTCTTCTCAGTCTCACTGTGATAGGTGTGAACACAGGACCAAATCATGATCAATGGATACAAGCAAAAGTGTTCTTCAAAGTGGCAAGATGTTCTTTTTCTTACTTTTCCTACTTTTCTGCTGTCTGGAATGTGGATGTGATGGTTCAACTGGAACAGGCACACTGTTCCATGAGAATGGCGGGGGAAGAAGACACAGGGCGGCAGGTCCCTGGTCACTGTGGAGCCACTAGAGCAGCCCAGACTGCTTACCTAGATTTTGATGAGAGACATAAAAAAAAAAAATGTATATTTTGGGTTTTCAGTTACTTGCAGCTCAACCTAACCCTAATCAATAACAATGCCTTCAGAAAACAGGCCAGGGGTTAAGATGGACTTTTTTTTCTAATTACTTATCATTTTAATCACCAATCAACATTTTCATTTATTTATTTATTTATTTATTTATTTGTTTGTTTGTTTTTGAGACAGGGTCTCTCATTTTGCTCAGACTGGAGTGCAGTGGCATGGTCACCACTCACTGCAGCTTCAACCTCCTGGGCTCAAGTGATCCTCCTGCCTCAGCCTCCCAAGCAGCTGGGACTATAAGCTGTGGTACCACACCCAGCTACATTTTTTAAAAAAATTTTCTGTAGAGACAAGTGTCTCACTATGTTGCCCAGGCTGGTCTTGAACTCCTGGCCTCCCAAAGTGCTAGGATTACAAGCATAAGCCACTGTGCCTGGCCCAACATTTATTAAATGTTGTATAAAGGGGCCAGGGGCAGTGGCTCATGCTTATAATTCCAGCACTTTGGGAGGCCAAGGCAGGCAGATCACTTGAGGTGAGGAGTTTGAGACTAGCCTGGCCAACATGGCAAAACCCCATCCCTACTAAAAATAAAAAAATTAGCTGCGCGTGGTGGCACATGCCTGTAATCCCAGCTACTTGGGAGCCTGAGGTGGGAGAAGTGCTTGAACCCAGGAGGCGGAGGTTGCGGTGAGCTGAGATCACGCCACTGCACTCTTCCTGGGTGACACAGTGAGACTCAATCTCAATTAAAATTAAAAAAAAAAAGTGTTGTATAAAGGGTATTGCTGAGTGATCTGGTTTTAAGTTGGCTTAGGGATAGAGCTGGATCAGAACACCATAAGCAAAGCTCAGTTGTTAAAGAATCCTTCATAAAATTGATCCATGACTATATAAATGCAGCTGTATTTGGTCACAGCCCTTTTACCTAGAATCTCCTCTTATGCTCTAAGTTAAAAACACAAAGTCAAAATCCTGTTCCTTCATTCAAGCTTGATGTTTGATATAAAATATACAAAACCTATGGACAACTGCATTCATGGCCATGGCACTGTGAGGATAATCTGCATTTGCTTCCTCTGTGCTATTCTACTAACAACCATTTTTCTGGTTCTGGAGTTGAGGACAAGGGTTTAGCCTCTAGATCCCTACACAGTGACAAAGATTCACAGAGTTTTCATACTGCCACTTGTTCATCCTAAACCTGGTAGGGAAAACGGATGGTTAAAGAATTTCTCACCACTCCAGCCAATATGCAGGTACTTAGGGTGGAATAACAGAGGACATTGTTCTAGCAGCTGAGTCCTCAGCTGGTTGGACATGGGACAGGACTTCTGTCAGCAGGTCCTGATAAGTCTGAGGGCAGCATGGGCCCAGTGCCCCCAAGCTCTCAGAAGAGCAGCATTAGGCCCCATTTTATTGGGACGGCGGGGTATGGCCCTGAGAATGGTGCCTGGCAGTCTAGTCTCATCCAAAGCAGGGAGGTGGGGCTCCACAACACACTGAGAGTGGCCAGACATTCAGAGATAGAGGCTTCCTGGGTAAGTGTAACCAACCCGCCTTTTAAAAAGCATAGCTAGCAGATGCCGATGGCGCCAGGAGCCCAGTACTACCAGCCATGGTCAACTCCACCGTGTTCTTCAAAATCGCCATTGACGGTGAGCCCTTGGGTCGCATCTCCATCGAGCTGTTTGCAGACAATATTTCAAAGACAGCAGAAAACTTCTGTGCTCTCAGCACTGGAGAGAAAAGATTTGGGTATAAGGGTTCCTGCTTTCACAGAATTATTCCAGGGTCTATGTGTCAGGGTGGTGACTTCACACACCATAATGGCACCGGTCCATCTATGGGGAGAAATTTGATGACGAGAACTTCATCCTAGAACACAGAGGTTCTGGCATCTTGTCCATAGCAAATGCTGGGCCCAACACAGACGGTTCCCAGTTTTTCATCTGCACTGCCAAGACTGAGTGGTTGGATGGCGAGCATGTGGTCTTTGGCAAGGTGAAAGAAGGCATGAAGATTGTGGAGGCCATGGAGCGCTCTCGGTCCAGGAACGGCAAGACCAGCAAGATCACCATTGTTGACTGTGGACATCTCTAGTCAGTGTGATTCATGTTTTGTCTTAACCACCAGACCATTCCTTCTGTAGCTCAGGAGAGCACCCTTCCACCCCACTTGCTCATAGTATCCTAGAATCTTTGTGCTCTTGCTGCAGTTCCATGCTTTCCTTATTCCCTTCCATGCCTTCCTTATTCCCTTCCATGCCTAGCTGGATGAATTGCAGAGTTAAGTTTATGATTATGAAATAAAAACTAAATAATAACAATAGCAACAAAAACATAGCTAAAAGCCAATTGCCCACATATTTTTCAAACGAGCCATAGCACCTGATTGCAGACTGCTATGTTATAATCAGGTTGCACAAGCCAGCTTCATATCTGAAGCCTGCATGTCTCACTTACTTTAGAGGACAGTCTGGTGGTCAAAAAAAAAAAAAAAAAAAAAAAAAAAAAAGTCATTACAAAGTAGCATTTCCCTGGAAGGTTCCCCGCCACCCCCATGAGAATTATTCCAGAAATCCCTTACTAAAACAGTCTACAATTTACCACCACACCTAGCAAAGTTAAAGAATGGAAACATATTTGCAGTAAAAAGTGCACAATAGCCTAGAGCTTCATGGTTCTGAGACTGGTTTTTTTTTTTAGGCTTCACTAAGGCCTGGATGCATTATTCTAAATACTGTCAACACCTGTCTCTAATTCCACTCCCACAGAAAGACTTCAAAACAATTACACAGAATCTCAGATAAATGGACATGAAGAAGGTTCTCAGTTGGCAAACCTAGGCATTTTGGCACCTAAGGGTTCATCCCTCACTACATATGAATGAAGCGCCATTTTGGTTTTTGCATCAGTTTGGTTTATATGGTCTAATGCTGGAGAGCCTCATCATTTCCTGGCATACTGAAACACAAAGCCACGGGCTGGGGGAGAGGGGTGTCCAGTGACTCCTGGTCCAGGAGGCTACCTGTTTTTCACTCTCTAGATTCAGGAGAGTAAATACTTTTTATCTCACTTGCCAGCAGTTGGTAGTGGCTCCTAGCAGAGTGTCATAAAGCTTGTGAGGCTCAGGAAGAATGAGTGGCATGATTGATTAGTCGTGTCTGCAACAAATTAGGGGCAGGGAGGGGTGTATGTAGATGGGTGGAATAGGAGTATCTGCATTTGAAGCAATGCATTTCATCAATTTGAATGAGAACATCCTTCTGTCCAATTCATGCATCTTTGAAATTAGGAT